>NW_025963890.1:67853161-69155661 GCF_023055435.1 Haliotis rufescens
ACATCTAATCCACACACAAAAATCATTTTGAGAAAATTCTAGATGTGCATCTTCTAAAATGACAAAATGACGCTGCGTTTTTTTTGTTAACATTGCTCCCATGATGCATGTTACATTACACTTGCATAGCCATAACCATGGTACACGATATGGAGTCTGTACTGGGAAATGTATACAAATTCTTTACACTTTAGAGAGATAGGGTGAATTACCGAACTGCCCAAGCTATGGGGTTTTCAATTCATACCATCAAGTCTACGGTATGATAAGAATACAAAACAGGTATAGGGGTGGTCTCAAAAACAAAACTGGGAAGTAAAAGGATATTAGACAGCTTTGATACAGGGTGTTTAGGCGTACAGTGTACAAGCTTTATGAGCAGAAGGTAACCCTGACTTGTAGTAGAAGTTGGGAGGAATTAAAGATACAATTAATGGACTGCACTAACTGTTGCTCTCCAAGAGATGGGATTTCGATACGCGTGGCGATGACCGAGCACTTTTCAGGGGAAAATATTCCATCCTGTCTATGAGGTCACATTATCTCCGAACCATTCATAACTATCACAGTCAGGACGTCAAGGTAATTTACCTTAATGAATCATTCCACTGTACATGTGGCTATCGACAGATGGACAAAAACGACCCATGGTACCATCAGGTAAAGGTAATCGTGTTTGTTTTGCACGCTGCAACCTATGATATGGGGCTTATTGATGGATGTGTGCTAGTTTTCGAGGCGAAAAAGAAAACTGGTGATTTTCATAAGGAAATTATAGGTGGTGATGTGTTCATAGACTGGTTGGAACTCCAGCTATTGTCCATTTTAAACAACGCCAGTGTTATTGTCATGGATAACGCCAGTTAATATAACGTCCGGGAATCAGATACTGTCGCCCAAACCATGAGTAGTCCGAAGGCGACCATACAGGAATATATGACATTGTCAACTTCAGACCATATGAAACGAAAGTTCATCTCAGGGAGAAAATTCATTCATACATTTTAAGGGTAATCACAATGTCAGTTAAGACAGGCTAGATTAGATCAGTTCGCGTTATTTTGATATATGCTCTTTTTATAGTCCTATGACTCGTATTTATTACATGATTTTTGGTTGGTTGGTTTGTTGTTTTGCGCCGCACTCAGCAATATTCCAGCTATATGAAGGCGGTCTTTAAATAATCGAGTCTGGACCAGACAATCCAGTGATTAATATCATGAGCATCGATCCACGCAATTGGGATCGATGACATGCATCAACCAAGTCAGCGAGCCTGACCACCCTATCCCGTTAGTCGCCTTTTACGACAAGCATGGGTTGCTGAAGACCTATTCTACCCCGGATCTTCACGGGTCTATTTATTACATGAAGCCAGAAAAGCAGTTGTCTAGCATTTCCGACAGTACTTTTAACATTATCCCAGTTGCCCCACCTTCCGGAAGTCTCGAGGAGGTTAGAATAGCTGTTCCCCTGGCGTCCTTGCTGTAAAGTTACAAAGGACGTAGTTGTTGTGTAACACGTAGTTGTTGTGTAACACGTAGTTGATGTGTAACACGCATAGTTGTTCTGTAACATTAACGAAAGTGTCTCCCAAATCGACAGAATTATGAAGGTTTTCAGTCAAAGTAAAAGTGCCACATTATTTCTTGTTAGCCATATTTATGCAAACGTATGTCAATTATGTTGCTAATAAACGTTCCTGCCAATAAAAATCCCCCATCCTAAAAACAACAAAACCTCACCAACTTTCACTCCCTCTCTCAATCTCTCCACCCCCCTCTAACTCTCTCTGTCTCTCACATACTCTCTCTCTCTCCCTGTAACTCTCTCTCTCTCCCTATAACTCTCTCTCTCCCTCTCTCCCAAAAGCACATATACAGGTGGTATCGTACATACTACACAAAGAACCATTATTTCATTTGTCAATGCCAAAACGGAGTCACCAGGCCTCAATATTTATTACATAAACGCAGCAAGGGCCTTCGCAATCCCAGTTTAGCCCAGACTGACGATTTGCAATGACACATGTCACGTTCTAGAAGGGTCGATATGGGAACATGACGCAACAAATAACAGTGAAGTATATCCGATTATGGATGGTGTTACTCATTCATTTCCTGACACGTATTCAGGGAACGGAGACTCGCGTCGGCAGAGGCCCTAGCGCGGACGGCGGTAACAGAATTAATTGTTTTGTGATTGTCCAACACTATTGTCTGCATCGCAGGTATGGAGTGCCCCCTACTGGATCCCGTAATCCCACTACATGAATAATAGCATATCTATAAGTAATGCTAATCCAATTTCCACGATACAGAGTGTAGCTTACAACCTAAGTAACAAATGTCAAGTTGCACAATGCATTTGCAGTGAGCTGTTAACTGCGTATACACTTAAAACTTTCCACCGTGTGAGTTCCTTGTCCAATTAAAACACATAATGTGTACTGATACACTTCCAAGACAACTTTTTCGTTTGTTTGTTTATTTGTTGCTTAACGCCGCACTCAGCAATATTACAGCTATATGGCGGCGGTCTGTAAATAATCGAGTCTGGACCAGACAATCTAGTGATTGACATCATGAGCATCGATCCATGCAATTGGGATACGATGACATGCATCAACCAAGTCAGCGAGCCTGACCACCGATCCCGTTAGTCGCCTCTTACCCAAGACACATCTTTATACATACTTATACACTATGAAAAAGGAGCTATAACGTTTTTCTTTACATGTATACAAATGCAGCATTTAACGATGAAATTATTCAGTTAGTATAGTAGGATTTAGTGAAGTGTTTATTGTTTTCATGGTGACCTTAATAAAGGTTATTACTGTGAATATGGTAAAAATTGAAATAATTCTTTATCTGTTTTCTCGGTCTGTATGCGTGTTTTGGTTGAGTGCAACTCAAAGGGAGGGCGTGTTAATTACAATGGTAGAATTTATATGTAATAATACAATAATACAATATGACCACTCAACTCAATATATACTAATACACTATGACCACTGAAATCAATACATGCTGATACGCTATGAAACATAACTTGATATACTGAACCGCAAAAGAAACGCCATCCCAAGTGACATTGCATGAAAAGTTGTCATTTAAATATCGGGTTAATTTTTGTCAAAGTTTCTAAAATTTAACATTATATCGTTAATATATGCTGATACGCTTTGACACAGAACTAATTATATACTGATACACTATGAAACAGAACTAATTATATACTGATGTACTATGATACAGAATTTAATATAAAATGATACATAATTAAAACACAACATAATGTGCACTGATACACTATCAAGACACAACTTAATATATACATGTACTTATACAATGTGAAAAAGGAGCCATAACGTTTCTCTTAACATGTATACAAATGCAGCATTCAACGATGAAATTATTCAGTTAGTATAGTAGGATATAGTGAAGTGTTTATTGTTTTTATTGTCCCGTTTCAAAAGGCTGTTTTAGTGAATATGAGGAGTGGGGAGTGGGGAGTGGGGAGGGGGGAGGGGAACACGGGTGGCCAAGTCGTAAGGCGCCGCGATTCGCTGTGCAGAGTTGCGTCCCTTAGGCACGCCATAAACCTATGATTGTGGGTTCGAATCCAGGTTCGCCCCGATTGTGTTTCTAGGTTTGTCAGCACCATATCCGTGCTCGTGGGTTTCACCGAAGTGGTAAACGTCTGAGACCTGCATCACTTCGGGCTTTCCACCCACATTAAGCTGACACGCCGTGATATAACTGGAATACTGTTAAAAGCGGCGTTAAACCCAACTCACTCACTCACTATAGTAAATATGGTAAAAGTTGAAATAAGTTTTTATTTGGTTATTGGGTATTACGTGATACATACTAGTCATATTGGGTAATCTAACCTGAAACGAGTACACCCTGGCACAAATTTGCCACAGGAAATCAGAGAAGAATAAATTAAGATAGTTCTTTAAAATCGTTCTGATCTACACACTGCGTTTCTTAGTGCTTAAGTATATCCTTTTCCATTTGTAAACATGATATAAACAAACATTCAGTGTAAATAGAATTTACAGAAGGGGCAAGCAATGTTATAGATGGCGATGAAGTAACGACAAAAGCCGGATGTACATATACTCAGTATTGTATCAATCGGTGCGTGTTGCATCAGCTAGTGACAGCAACGCGGAGCCCCGATTCACACGTCAGCACGAGCTAAGGTGTATTGCGCGTGCACCCTGAAATGCAGACCAGTCTCTATACATGACGAAATGCCCTGAAATAGAGCGACGTAGATTTCACATGCTGTAAAACTTAACAAATATTGTTAAAACACCAGATATGATAACATATCAACCGATTCAGTAAATATAAGAAATTCCTGTGTTGGGGATGGTTGTTCAAACTTATCAAAAGCAGATCTTTGTGCTTCAGACAATTCTAATATCTGAGCGATGGAAAAATGTTTTTGATAAGAAAGCCAAGGTGAAAAGTCGTATTTCTCACATATTTCAACAGTTAATAGCAACACATAATTAGGGTTACATGGCAAAGCAGAACGTTTGGGGATATTAGAAACCTATTTCATGTACTGGTATATAGGTGTAGATGTGGAGGTGTTTGTATGTTAGGTGACTTGTTCAAATGTGTAAGTGAGATATTTTTTACACCCCTTTAAATATTGTGTATTCCCGTTATATTAAGGCGTGACAACTTATGTTTTTGTCTGGACAAGATACGATTAATTACGTCACCGCGATAGTACTGGAATATTACTCACATTTGATTCTAACCCATGGATGTTTAGCGGATCCTGAGACAAATAAGGGACACAACTCTGCACAGCGAATTGCGACGAATGATGCCGTTTTAATTGTCTGTTTTTAAATCTTCTTTATAGCTCGATGTTCATGTTATCATTTGGCCTTAAATAAATATGAATCAGAGGGGGTGGATTCAATTTCTGTAGACGTATTTAAATATTGTAAGGAGTGGGAATTACTCCCTCGTGCAGCTTAGAAAATGTAGCTCATTTTAAAATCGAATACATTAATAGTCAATGGAGGTGTGTAACATTTGCCAAGTTACCCGTTTTTCTTCCTTAAAAAGACACCCAAAGAACTAACTTAAATGTTGCATAAGCTGCCAAATTCTCTGCTATTTACATCAGTGTCCGTCGGCAGATGCTTTTCATGAGTTGATTACAGGTGCAAAAGGTAAACTCCAGGTAAGTAAACACGTGGTTCTTCACGACGTCACCGAGTGTACTTCTCATGTCTATTAAAGCGGGTTAGACACGGTTGTAAACAATACATACAAAAATAACTTAAAAAACACCATGGCAACAGCAGCCAAGTAAGAGAAAACCTGCCAATAGACAAATTCACAGCATATCCGTGTGTAGCAATTAATGAGCATTTGACATTTGACAGAAAGAAACTGTTTTCGTCCCACGGTTCGGTAAGTGCTATGTAAAACAGTTCAAGCTAAGTGGAAGTCAGCCTGACAAAGGTGACATCCTTGCCTGACATTTGTGCAGGGCCTCTCCTTAGTGGGACAGTGGTGGATAGCTGCCAAATAATTGCTGACATGGCAATAGTCACTCAATCAATCATTAGCGAGACGACACCTGTAGAACTCTAAACCAAGGCAGGACTAGTGAGTGAGTGAGTGAGTGAGTTTCTTTGACGCTACATCACCACAAATCCACGTTAATTTGTTTCAGAGCATTTCGTCATAACTCAGACTGGTGTATATTTCAGGCTGCACGCGCAATTTCCCTCGTGCTGACGTGTGAATAGGGGACGTGTGTTTCACCATGCGCTGATGCAACACGCGCCGATCAATAACATCACCGAGTGTATGTACATCCGGCTTTTGTCCATTCGTCACTACTCGCCCCTTTCCGTAACTGCAAGAAGACTCGTCCCACTATCGATGAATGTTTTATGCGAAAATACGACAAACCAATCAATATGAGCGTGTGACTTCAAGTACTTCCGTCAAAGAATCTCTCAGGAATAATGTTTGATTTTACATGCATCTTGCATCTAAACATCTTACATCTCCATGTGATCTCCTTGCTTGACAACGGTATAAGGATCTATACCGAAACGTCGCTTTTTACAGTATTAAAGAAGTTGTTATCCATAAAATTGTGTCCAGCTAAAGTGAAAGCGTATCATTTTGCAAGATTGTTTTTAATATGAGACTCAGATAGTCTTTCAAAAAGACATGGGCTCCGCAGTTGGCAATCATAGCATGTTTGACTGAGGTCATTCAAAATCTGTCTGCTCATGTTATCATTAACGATATTACCTATTACATAATTTTCGAGACATGAGAGCGATACGGGGCGGTGGGATAGCCTTGTGTTAAAACGTTCGCTCGTCACGCCGAAGGCCCAGGTTCGATACGGTTCCGCCATGATATTGCTGGAATATTGCTAAAAGCGGCGTAAAACCAAACTCACTCACTCACATGGAGATACTGTCGCTATCAAGGCACTACAATACGACGTTTAGATATAGACTGGACATTGGTTATAGACTTGTTCCTTAATTTTTATATGTGATTTAATGTTGTAACTAAGCTTGCAGAATTGTAGAGTAGTTTGTTTTTGTTTTGTACCGTCAAAATATATAAAGTACAATCAGTACACACCACTTCACTGTATCTATACATGAGCATATTTGTATGCATGAAACGATGCCCCACCTTTGTGTTGGTATGCATTTGTAATCAAGTCTGTCGTTAACACGAGGTGCCCTGAATACAAAGTAGCACTGTTGCAAGTAGCTCTCGAGAATAACAAACCCACAAACACCACAAGGGTGTCACGCATAGCCACAGAGCGCACAAACAGAGTTACATCTTCTCACGGGGGTAAACAATATAATCAGCTAGAAGATAAACACAAGCTTTGTTGACTGTGTTCAGGAAAGACTATTAAGGTTACGCGGGTCGCTGTAGGGTGTTGAGATACCGCAGTGCCACTCAACTTTGTCTCCATACAGATAAACTTATTTTGCTCAAGATATGTGTTTTCCTTGAACCATGAACCAAATATTACCGGTCGCAACAACAAAAACTCGGCTTTAACATTTGGCGGGAGAGAATGGAGTCCCGGGGCGACCGAGTTTTTAAAGTCCTGAGTTACCGAGTGTTCTCGGGTGAAAGAGACCTTTACTGTTTAGTTTCAAAGCAGCAGTGAAAGAAAGTAATGTTGCGACACAATCATGATGCCGGCGCTTTCATCGCAACCTGCACACTGGTTCCTGGGAGGTGCAGCGAGGCGTGGAATTCGGTCACCTACGCTCGTGGCCGTCTTGTGACGTCACAAGCACGAGGATCGCGTGATTCAGTGCTTTGTATATCTCAGAGTCATGCGGAACGGAAAACAGCTTTGAGCTTCTCGTTTTTCCCCGCGGTTACATCAAATTAAGTATTGTTATTGTAATGCCGACTTTTACCGGTTCCAGCTAGTTGGCGACAGGCAGGCATAATCATAAAATATACACCTGAAGTGACCAGGATATTAATTTTTATTTATGACGGTCGTTATCTGGTGTTTCGTCACTCCACCGTCGCAGTAGAATTTAAAGCAAAGTTATATTTGTTCAAGAAGTAAGTTCTCCTTTCTTTGAGAACTTAATTCCACGAAATGTACACAACATTATGATAACGTTCTTAATTAGTTGTGTTGTGGTTGACGATGTCCCTAGAATATATGCCTTAAAAGAAAACTCAAGTTGGCTTTTGGGCATTGGGGCGACACGGCGACAGAGAAGAATTTGGATGCCTCTAAACTGAAGTTACAGAACATCCGTTTAACTCATAGTAATTAATCTCTCTCTCTCTCTCTCTCTCTCCCTCTCTCACACACACACACACACACGTCAGACTAGTTTTGAATATATATATATATATATATATATATATATTTTCAATATAATTCGCTTCAATTTTTAAATTTGGTTAAAACATCTCGATGCTTCGATGAATCTGTGATCTAAGATAGGACTCAGTATTGAAGCATACACGTCGCATGATCTGTAAAACGGTCGATCATTATTTTGGCCTTAACATCCCGTTATAATTGATTTCATCGATTTTTTCAATCAATGAATTGCATCATTTGTGAACGAGACACGCCACGTTTCAAAGTTAGACACGACATGTGATACACACATATATAGTATGATTGTGACGTGTCTGGCGAACATTCAGCCGCGGACCAAGTCAATTTCACACACGTGTGTAATACCCGTGTTGTATATGTGTCCGTATTCGATGATGACATGCGATTGTAAGATTCTAGTACCACGTGGCTTGCAGGTATGAGACCACAACGACGCGAATGATGAAATATGAAATATATCAGTAGTGTATACGTATTGCCTCGTGAGTTGTCACGACGTGGTGGTGTTGTCAATAACGCCACAATTGTTTAGTCTATAAATGGCGCGGCTGACAGGCTGGTGTCACGTGAGCCCATTGTGACGTGTAAATTCCGGACTTTAAAGTCCCACTGAGTGAGTGAGTCAGTAACTGTCTATCGTCTGTGGAAGTATAAGATGGCATGTAACAAGACTATATGATACTGATACAGAAGATTAAATGTGAGTGAGTGAGTTGGGTTTAACGCCGCTTTTAACAGTATTGCAGTTATATTACGGCGTGTCAGCTTAATGTGGAAGGAAAGCCCGAAGTGAGTGAGAGTGAAATTGCATCACGGTGTGTACACAAAAATATGACCCACATTGCTATAAATCTTTCGAAAAAACAAAGAATGTTGCTATTTATATTAGTAAATGTGCCTTTAAGCTTTCTATACTCCATCGATAAGACCCGTGAAGATTCCGGGGTAGAATATGTCTTCAGCAACCAATGCTTGTCGTAAAAGGCGACTAACGGGATCGGGTAGTCAGGCTCGCTGACTCGGTTGATGCATTTCATCGATCCCAATTGCGTGGATCGATGTTCATGACATCGATCACTGCATTGTCTGATCCAGACTCGATTATTTACAGACCGCCGTCATATAGCTGTAATATTGCTGAGTGCGGCGTTAATCAACAAAACAACCAACCAATTACTCCATCGATGAACACTGTTTGATTTGCTAGTTTCTGATGGCTCAGACTAGTCCAAGGTGGTCCAAGGCCATGTTCCACAAAGCGATCTTAGGACTACGACTATCGTAAGTCTACGCTTATGTTTGTGTGTTGTTTAACGCCGCACTCAGCAATATTCTAGCTAAATGACGTTGGTCTATAAATAATCGAGCCTGGGCTCACATTTCTGTATCTGAATTACGATCTCCAGGAGGATGTAACACAATGATTTGTACCGTCACCATAGGTGATGCCAAACGTGCTGGCGAATCAATATACAACGTACAAGGAAGTAACGTTTGAAAAATTAACACGTTACGATTAAGGGTACCTTCCTTTAGCTATTTCCCCAGGAAACCATATCAGATGACACAGTATAAAAATAAGAAGTGTGAATTTAAACACGCCAACGCATTTCTGAAAAAAAAAATGTCGCAGAAACTATGCGCTGTGAAGTTAAAAATATATTTGAAGACATTAGTTCGGGTTTGCCCCAACAGAACTTTATTGAAGTTGTCTTTGAGGGTACATGAGTTGTCGAGTAAGTGAGTGAGTGAGTGAGTGAGTGAGTGAGTATGGTTTGACGCCGCCTTTAGCAATATTCCAGCAATATCACGGCTGGGGACACCAGAAATGAGCTTCACACTTTGAAGCCGTGTGGGGAATTGAACCCGAGGCTTCGGCGTGATGAGCGAACACTATAACTACTGGGCTACCACCCCCTTATGAGTTGTTGAAGTATTAATACAGTTATAGTTCTTATCGAATAAACATGTATATTAATGTAAAATACAAATATGCTAGTTACATTCTCAATAGGTGATATATATAAATTGAAACTAGTCAGATCCCCACGTTATATTGAGATTAAAATCGAATACCAATGGTTATAGTCATAACTTCTAAACTGGGCGGCAAAAAAGTCTTTTTTTTAATGGAATTGAAAATTACAAGAACTGTTGTTAAATTTGAATATGTCTATGTAACCATACTCATTCCTGCAACAGTTTGTGAAATGTAACTTGTGACTGTGTAGTTTTGGGTAAAAATAAATTGGTTCAATGAAGACTGAGGTAAGAAATGAATTTGCAACCACATGACAGCAACCTTGTGTTTAAATGGTGTAAATTTGTCCCAAAAATTATTGATTTTTAAAGACACGATGTCTTATATACCTTTCAGCAGGTGTTTCTATGTTTGTTTGCTTTTCAAATGAAAATCAAAGCAAATAAGCAATTGTCCAGCTATATGATGGCGGTCTGCAAATAATCGAGTCAATCCAGTGATTGATATCATGATCATCGATCCACGCATTTTGGAGACGATGACATGCATCAACTAACCATGTCAGGAGCCTGACCACCTAACACCGTTAGTCGCCTGTTACGACAAACATAGATCTTCCCGGAACCTCACGGGTTAGAGTTGAAGTGAATGTATTGATCAGAATGGGTAGGCTTCCAGTCGACTGGAGCTTGTTGCGGTTTTTAAATAATCGGGTCTAGACCAGACAATCCAGTGATTGAATGAATCCATGAGCATCGATCTACGCAATTGGGATACGATGACATGCATCAACCGAGTCAGCGAACCTGACCACCCGACCCCGTTAGTCGCCTGTCACGACAAGCATTTGTTTCTGAACACCAATTCTAACCTAGATCTTCACGGGTCGCAATTTATTTAAGGCGTATTTAAGTTGTAGACAACACGACAAACAACGGAACATCTGACATCATAATAAGGACGCCAAATAGACAACTGGAAATTTCTTTTTATCTATTTTTGAATGGAAACAAATCCATTCTCCAGGAACTGAAATCTTTTTATAGTGTACGGGTGAGCCCATCATGTGTTGAGGAAGTGAGTTAGACGTCATGTCGCCATTTTTTTCACCCATATGGCGATGAGAACAAGTTACGGAATTTGTATAAAGAATATTATCAAACATACGAGTAATGTTTAATAGCAACCTGTCATAAATATTTAACATTGTAATTGTATTTAAAACTGTTTCAAAACACGGCGTATAAGGCACCATCTTCCGAACATAGGCCACTAGCTGCATTTTGAGCGGGTGGAGGAATGGAGGCCTATGGACCGACCATTTATTTATCTGGCTGGGAGCATAGCCTTTAATAATCTCTGCTGGTAATAGGGGCGGTGGGGTAGCCCAATGGTTAAAGCGTTCTCTCTTCACGTCGAAAACTCCGGTTCGATTCCCACATGGGTACAATGTGTGAAGCCCATTTCTGGAGTCCCCCGCCGTGATGTTGCTGGAATATTGCAAATAGCGGCGTAAAACCATACTCACTCTCTGATGGTAATAGCACCACACTAAACTTAAATGTTTACAAGTGACATATTTAAAACGTTGGACAAAGACCCGTTTTCAAGATTTTCCCGCTAATACGCATGATAGATCTTTCAGATTTTCTGCTTTATAATGAGATTCCCTTGTAAAATATGCTTGACAGTGAGGCTTTAAGAACAAGGTATACATTTGGGAGGTTCATGCTCGACAGCTTTTAGCAGACATTTGTGAGTAACCCCCCCCCCCCCCCCCCCCCCCCCCCCTCCCATGGCCGCTACGACATATAGTAAACAACCCAAGTAGGTATATGGCCTACTTGGCTGTCTCACTTCCCGTACAAGTACCCGAATATAACATATATGGATCAATCACATCCATAATTTCCATATTGCCCGTCATATTCTTGTCCACAGCTGGTTAATACACACAATGTCGTTAGAAAACAAGGACATATTATCTTAGCGTGAATAGGACACGTTGGAAAATACCCACACGCCCCAAAAGATTACACGCGAGACTTCTGACGAACGCATCTTTCTCCCTGTTTGAATTAATTAAACAAGGCGAGCTGATAAACTTTGAACTCTCCGTTGTGTTCACAGGGGTGTCTTTCCACTCAGCAAAGTAGCCAAGAAACAGCAAGGGCTGAAGACGGCGAGTTTGCCTTCAATCTTCACTGTGTCGTCACTTCCGGTATTTGAAGCGAGTACTCAACACAACCGACAGTTGCCCCGAGTCACGTGTTTGGTAAAACTTGTCGAGGTCAAGGCCATTTGTTGGATCTATGTATGGTAACGTTAAAAATATCTCTATATCCTATTACGTGACGGGCGTTTCACGTTTCGGGCGGGTATCATATTTCTTGTCAGGTTTGATAAGGTGTTCAGGGATGCCTTTTCACATGTTTGAAATAGATTAAGTATTTTTTCTAAATTCTATAGCTGGAATATTGCTGAGTGCAGCGTAAAACAACAAATAAACAAACAACAAAAAACAAAGTCTTTAAATGTAGTCCTTTGTTGATTGTATGCCATGGCATCTTTATTGCGTGGATCGATGCTCATGATATCACTGGCTTGTCTGGTCCAGACTTATTAACTACAGATCGCCGTAATATGTCTGGAATATTAGTACTGAGTTCGGCGTTTAACAACAAACAAGCATACAGACAAACATACAAACATACATACATACATACATACATACATACATCTACTACTACTACTACTACTACTACTACTGCGATCCTGCTACTACTATAACTACCACTTCTGCCACAACTACTACCGGCCACTACCACAAAGATCCCCGTGGGGACCCGGGGTAGTCAGTGCCTCCAGCACCCCATTGCTAGTCGTAAGAGGCTACTAAATAGGGAACCGGTGTGGCTCAGAATTGGTCCCCAGCAACCCATGCTGGTCTAAGTTTAAAAGGCGATTGGATTGGATTGGGTGGTTAGGCTCGCTGATTTGGTTGATGGCGTGCATCGTTGATCATAATATCATTCACTGGATGGTCTGCTCAAGACTCATTCATTAACATGTACAGTACGCTGTCATTGGGTTATTGCGGAGCGCGGCGTTAAACAATCAACAATCAAACATGCGTAATTAAACAACAATTAAAACGCTAGGCTGGGGTATCAAAAACAGAAGTTACCGCCTCCGTGGTCTAGTGGTAGAGCGTCCATCCGGATAGCGGAAGGTCCGAGGTTCGATCCCCGGCCGCGTCATACCAAAAGACGTTTAAAGATGGTACTTGTTGTTACCCTGTCTGGCACTCGGCATTAAGGTGCTAAATCAAAGACTGGTCGGCTCGGAGTCAGTATACTGTGTCTTAGTGGGGTATTCATGTCAATTGCGGCATGGTATCTCAGTGGACTAGCACTATAAATCGGCATTAGTCCGGACTAGTACAAGCACAGTCACACACACGTGGATGGACATACGTCGCTATATAGGGACACTAATCTTGGACGCGACATTAAACCCCATTTCACCTAACCTCACCTCTAAAACAGAAGTAACATAGGATACAATGTCTTTACATCAACAAACATATGTATATGATATAGATGTAATAACTATATCCAGAACGAAGATTACGACTTTGCCTATACATTGCGTCATGTACCTTTCAGACTGCCCACGACGGCAATGATCCAATAAAAGAAAATATACAACATTCTAATTTGTAACATGAATCGCCTCATGAGTTGTCACAATATCCTGTTAACCTCCGTAGAAAAAGTGTTGACTTGAAATCCGGTTCACATTTTAAACAAGCTGCTATTTTTTTTATTAAGTCATGCAGCGACCACAAGGCCACATCCGGGTACTGAAGCGACACAACACATCACGTTCCTCTGTTGCTAGAGTCATGCACGATTTGTTCGCTTTCACGGGTCGGTGACTGTATTGAAAATACACTAAAATTAAGCTTCAGCTGTACTTCCCTGAACCCCTATGTCACTATTGTGAAAAGATGGGTATAAAATATCCAGCAATCAGTTGACAATCTGTCTGAGTCAACAGACATCGACACAAAGCGGTGGGACTAGGTTTGGTACGTTAAGGTGAAGGACGTTTTATAAAAAGTTCACATTTATTCATGTTTCGTAAACGCCCACTCGGACTCTCCTTCACGTGATGTCTGAAACAAGTTTAAAATACTGCATAAAGTTTGATACGACTGAATGAATTCTATCTATCTATCTATCTATCTATCTAACAGTAAACTACGGTTATAACGAACGGTTCGTTATAACCGTAATTCGTTATAAGCATATATACAGCATAACTACAGCATATAGTCGGGATTAAAAAGTTAGTTCGTTATATCCGTTAGTTCGTTATAAGCGTGTTCGTTATAACCGTAGTTTACTGTATCTATCTATCTATCTTACCCATGATGGTCCGGGTTACCTACCTACCTACCCACCACCCTACCTACCTACCTACCTACCTACCTACCTACCTACCTACTGGATCAAGCGGGTAGGCTCGCTGACTTGGTTGATGCATGTCATCGTACACGAGTTTCGTAGATCGATGCGCATGATGGTAATCCCTGGATTGTCTGGCCCAGGCTCCATAATATAAAGACCGCTGTTATGTAGATGGAATATTGCTGAGAACGGTGTCAAACAAAAGCAACAATAAATTATGTAATATATCTCTGTCAATCTATCATCTATCGATACTTTAACGTACAATTTAAGTAGAAACGATATGCATTCTTCTGAATGTTGAAATGTTGTGTTATGTATTCCGGACGGTGCACGCCCAAACAGCCATCGGTCGGAAAGCGGGTTGTCCGCGTTACCGAGGTCCACAGTGAAGGCGTTTCACTCCGAACTGAGCACGAGGACAAAAAGGGCATATCGAATGATATCATATGCTAAAACAGGAAAAATGCTTTCCTCAAAGATCCATGTGTCGAAATTGTTGTTTTGCTGGCAATATGGACACAATGGCCATGTGATTGTAAGGCTACACAAAGGTTACCTCCGCAGCTCGCGAGCAGTGTGGTCATCAGCTCCGAATTCGGGTCAAAGGTGAAGGCCGATGTGTTTACACTCCGCCCCTTCACCGATATCATTTCATACAGTCACAGCACGACTGGATGCGACGAGTCCGGCTCCATGAAGCGGGCCAGTCTGGGGCGATCAGACTGTAGCTGATCTGAAGACGACCGTGTTGATCACAGACTGGGCGATTTGATTTAATGATTGTTTACATGACCACCATCAAAACTTGCATTGGCACGATGGCCGCTATTTAACCACAGCGTTTATTTGAGGATCAGCGTTTAACATGAGGCAGTGTTTAAGTTGTGATCAATGTGACTTTCATAATACCTATATAGTAGATGAGGTGAAATGGGGTCTAGCGTCGCGTTCAAAATTATAGATAGAGAGTATATGTCTGCGTGTATTAGTCCGGGCTAATGTCGGTTTTATAGTGCTAGCTATTTAAGATGAATACCTCACTCAGACACACTAATCCGACTCCGAGCCGATCGATCACTCCTTGTTTTAGAGCCGCGGTAAGGCTCACTGCCTTGGCCAATGCATGTTATCGTATTCCAATTGCGTGGATCGATGCTCATGATATCAATCACTGGATTGTCTGGTTAAGACTCGATT
The DNA here is from genome assembly GCF_023055435.1 of Haliotis rufescens. NCBI lineage: Eukaryota > Metazoa > Mollusca > Gastropoda > Lepetellida > Haliotidae > Haliotis > Haliotis rufescens. Next base: position 67,868,735 of record NW_025963890.1, read on the forward strand.
ATTTACAGACCGCTGTCATAAAACTCGCATATTGCTGAGTGCAGCTTTAAACAAAATACAAACAAACAAAGCAACGAACAAATGTAGACCGGCGCTAATATCGGGTACGCGGCACCACTCATTACCTAATTTGCATAATCACGTGACACAACATATGGGCGAACTTGATAGCAACAGTTATGATTTTTTAACATACATCGTTGATTCCGGCGGTGTCGTGGTGCCTCGCACCAAGGTTTGATTCTGATAATAATTTGCATGTTCTTCAAAGGGCGCTACGTGTCGATAACGACGTCGCAAGGAAATAGTTTGGTATCTGTGTTCGTGCCAAGAAGGCTTTGTGTAACGGGCCCCGAGCCCCAGGCCCGGACCCCAGGCCCGGGCCCTCACTTTCCAATATTTAATGCAACCAATGGTTGCAGAATGTGGCAAGTGTGTTGGTGTGACCACTGACTTCAACGGTGTAAGCTTCTGATCTAAATTTGACAGAGTCTTCGACATCCACAAGGTCAAGTGTCTGACATGCACGAGGTCAATCTCAGATATCCACGAGGTCAAGTCTCTGATATCCATGAGGTCAAGCTTTTGATGTCCACGGGGGCCAGGTCACTGCCCTATGTGCTTACAATCAATCTACAAAGACGCGTTTGTGATACCCTCACATTTAAATAAGTTGGTGTATTGGGGTAGTCGTTTGCTCATCATGCTGAAAAGCCGGGTTTGATTCCCCACATGGGTACACCATGTTAACCCCATTCTATCTTGGCATTACCTGGGTCCAGTCACAAACTTGTGTCAGCCGTAGATCAATTTATGGAACGGGCACAGGGCTATTGCGTTAAACGCGGCGCACATCAATACTCACTCACAAGTGGGGGAATTTTAATTATATTGTGTGTCAAAGGAGCATGACATATGAACGCATTTTCTTCTAGTGCATGGCAAATATACGCTTCTCCTATTATTCACCGGATCCGTGAAGATCCGAGGTAGAATAGGTCTTCAGCAACCTATGCTTGTCGTAAGAGGCGACTAACGGGATCGGGTGGTCAAGCTCGCTGACTTGGTTAATGCATGTCATAGTATCCAAATTGCGTGGATCGATGCTTATGATATCAATCACTGGATTGTCTGTTATACAGACCGCCGTCATATAACTGGAATATTGCTAAGTTAAACAACAAACAAACCAACCCATATTATTCACCGACTTCTTTCGGTATTTGCTAATATTCACAATCGCCACAATAAACGTAGATATGTCGCAGATACAATAACTGAAATCGCCGTTGACAAAAAGATAAGCAGCATTTACATCAATCATATCCATTTTATTCTGTCAATATTTCAAATTCCGACCTCAGCTGTAGCTTGTATTGCCAACTCACGTTGTTTCCGGAATGCCTGCTTTATGTCTTAACGAATGTACTGTAACTAAACTGTTTAGCCTAATATGACGTACATAACATTAAAGTTCAGCGACATGTCAACAATGTCTCCACCCATTCATAGGGAACGCTCCGTGTCAGTATGATCCTACTGTTCACAAGCCTGTGTATGTCGCGTCCAGACCATGGCGACGCCTTCCAAGTACACAACGTACCTACAGCTAAATGGAAACTCAAATACACGCCCCGCGAACCAGGTGAGCTAAGCCAGCGTCTACGTGCCAGCCAACTCATACACTGACCAGTCCGGCCAACGCTCGACAAGTAGCATGCGAGGCACTGACCGCTTGGCTATCCAACCTAGGTTGTTGTCCTCACCTATGTACAGACTATTGAACTCCCACCTGTTAAACAGCTGGTCATTTCCACATCGTTAATGATGTTCGGTGATGTGTGCGTGTGTTCTATGTCAACGTATATCCTAATGATTGCCACACGTCTGCTGTACAGTGTGAAAGTCACATTGAACGTGTATCTGTGCATAGCACCGTACCAGCGCGTTTTTTAATCAACAATGTCTTTGTCATTTTGTTGTGACATATTTAAATAATTTGAATTAATTAATAACAAAGGGATATTGTACAGTGCATCAGGCAATCAGCACGTCCATCGTGATTGTTTGCTGTAAAATAGACTAACGCTGAGTCCCTGAAAATATAACAATTTTGATAGAATCAAGCAACTCCATTTTAACTGTAAAGGAGCCCCATTCAGATGGGAGATTCAGACTGGAAAATCTAGACTTGCTTCATTCAGGGCTGAAGGTTGAGCGGAGGGGGGCTAATATGGTTCAGAGCCTGTCAAACTAGCTGTAAAGCATCTCACAGATTCAGAGGGGGATTCAACTTCCATAATTATAGTCAATAGTCAAAGATAGTCAATAGTATACTTGTATTTGTATGCACGCTGACGTATGTACATGTATACATGTTTTGTAACTAGTACAATAGTATGTCTAAATCTTTTGTCACCAGTACAATTATATGATAAAGATAAAAATCTTCATGGAAATGTATATGATATATAAGCAACATATTTCATTATTGTATGGTATCAGATTAAATATAGCAAGTGATTCCACTTACGTCATCAAAACTGTAGTATTATCAGACAAAGTAAATCTCTATTTCACGGGGACGGTGGGGTAGCCTAGTGGTTAAAGCGGTCGCTCGTAACGCCGAATATCCGGATTCGATTCACCATATCGGCACAATGTGTGAAACCCGTTTCTGGTGTCCCCGCCGTGATATTGCTGGAATATTGCCAAACGCGGCTTAAAACTATACTAAATAACATATTTGACAAATATTTGTATAGGTGAAGGTCATGCCAAAATACATTTCTATAACTCTAAGTTTTCATTGATTAAGGACAAAGTCATCCGAAGGCGTGTATAAAATATTTATCGCAGCGTGGTATCAGCTTGTACTTTTTTCTCCACATACCTTTTATCTTTGTTCAGTAGGCGTATCAAAGAAACCTCAAATAACACAAGGAACTTATTTGGTAATGTATTTTTTGTACCAGTGGCCATGTTGTGTTTTCGATTAAAAAAAATGTTGTACTTTAAGGTGAAAAACACTCGTTAGTGAAACAAGTACAGAAGGACAAGGAAACGACGGTTTGTTTGAGCTACCTTAATATTTACTATGTTGGTGGGCTGATAACAATTTTGACTTGTTCAGGTTCGAATCCCACAGCATTGTATTCCTATATTGAATATATTGCAAATAATGCCCCTCCTGTGAGAAACCACCACAAGCGCAATCACATGAAACATGCTGAATGTGAAGCTTTTCAAACTCGCTTGAGGTACCAAGGGAGATAACTCTGTGGCTATTGCCCCGCTAGCAAATCATTTCAACATTCTATCACGTTGATCTACTGCCATTTATTGTACGAGTATTTCATGTTTCAGAAATAAAAATGTCTGTTTACAGTATTAATCCATAACAAGAAGCAGAGGTTATTTTCTGTCTTTTATTTCCTTTTTCTCATCATCAATTTTCATGTGCAATGTAAGTGTATCCAAATGTTTTGTTTGTTTGTTGTTTAACGCCGCACTCAGCAATATTCCAGCTATAAGACGACGTTCTGTAAACAATCGAGTCTGGACCAGACAATCCAGTGATTGACATCATGAGCATCGATCCACGCAATTAGGATACGGTGACTTCAACCAAGTCAGCGAGCCTGACCACCCGATCCCGCCAGTCGCCTCTTACGACAGGCATAGTCGCCTTTAACAGCAAGCACGGGTTGCTGAAGACCTATTCTACCCCTGGTCTTCACACGGGTCTGTATCCAAATGAATATTACGCCTGACGCCTCCGATATGTTATCTGAACGATTTCGTGTTGTCCTTTGCAATATAATAGTTTGTCATTCAAATTAAGTTAAGTCAGTGTGTGTTAGGCGAAAATGGGCCTTTTACAGGCCAACGTCGCCTTTAAACCTTAACACCACCATTGTCAACAACAACACCACCACCGCCACCACCACCACCACCACCACCACCACCAACAACAACAACAACAACAACAACAACAACACCACAACCTTCACCCTCCAGCTAACTATCCTACTGAATAACGGTACGTTTACATACGGTAGCAGTATAATTATTCAATGCATACCCCTAGCAGGAAGTCCGAAAAGAGACAACTATAACTACCACATTTAACTATTTCCAAATATAGCATCTTAATGGAATTGTAATGACTGTCTATTTGAGGCGGTTATAGAAAGGTGCAATCTCGGCAAGGTGTGTTTTAACAGGTTCTTTTCTAAATCTCGTATAATCTATGTTAACAAAGAGCGACCTGTCCGCCAAACGAGCTATTTCGGCTGCTTTAATACCTGTTAGATAGAAAATAGTTTTTGCCAAACGCTACAAAGTGATTCCGTTAACGAGTTTCGTTGTTTGTACGTGAGAAAGTCGCCTTATAGGTGCGCTGTGATGGGCGTGTGAAATATGCACCACTTGGCGACAAAACACGTGAATTGTGGGCTTGTTTTGCTCTTTAACGTTTGACTATTTGGTCGATACTGTTTAATTCATTGTGTACTTAGTCTTCTAAGTGTTTATGGCAAATATGTAAGAAAACATCTTTTTCTGTTGCAGAAACACCCACGGCGTCCTTTTTTACCGTTATATTTTTGTCTTGGCTTGGAAACTATAAGTACTATCTTCCTGAGGTCTGATTGTGTTTGGGGTAGACTGAATGGATCATTTCCACGTGTCCGAGTTGATCTCAAAACAACAATGGTATATATCCCCACGTCCTGTTTGCCACAACACCATGTGTTTGACCGAGGTCGGCGAGGTGAACTCTCAGCGAGGACTGTACGTGCTTGTATCTCGCGTTCCCTGGTCGCACGTCAGTCGATGTGCATATGCTACACAAGTAGATGGTTACACTGAAAATATACCTTATTGATGAGGCCACCGCAACATAATTAGTTTGGAAGTTTAGTTAAATGTGAAGAGGTCTAGGGCGAAATGTCTGAACCATTAATAACAAAAACAAAACAGCAACAATCTTATTTTTTTCAAATTGTTCACCCCCACAAATTGTTTCTATCTACCAGGGGCACAGGTGGACCAATCTTCTGAAACTCACCTTACAGAGTTGCGTCCCTTAGGCGTGCCAGAATTCGAAAGAGTTCGAAATCCAGATTGGGCCGTTGGAATATATAAAGGTAAAACTCACAACTCACTCACTCACTTTATTTTGAACTCGCCCAAGTGTCTCTTTATACCCCTTTTTCACCTATTCTAAAAAAAATATTTCTTATTATTATTTTATTTCTTTTTGGAGTACACAAACAATATGTTTACAGAATATAGTTCACATGCAATCTTAAATAAATACAAGTTACAAAGTATATTTTCCCCTATTTTTGGCCGAGACTCTCTCCTTGTCTCTCCTTCTCCCATCCTCTTTCTCCTCTCCACCATCCCCATCCCCCTGGCCACTCGGCCACTCCGTTACACAACAAAAGGCCTTCAGCAACCCACGCTTGTCGTAAAAGGCGACTATGTTTGTCGCAAGCGGTGACTGACGGGATCGGGTTGATGCATGTCATCGTATTCCAATTGCGTAGATCGATCCTCATGATGTCAACCACTGGATTGTCTGGTCAAGACTCGATTTTTTACAGACAGCCGCCATATAGCTGGAATATTGCTGAGTGCGGCGTTAAACAACAAACAAAACAAACTCAGTCCCTGAACGATATTATTTTGCCTTTCGCCCAGCCCTTTCTGTACTGCAAAACCCCTAAATTAACCAAGTCTAGATTTTCTTCAGGTTCAGGGTCTGAATCTCCCATCTCACTGGGGCTCCTTTTCAATTTAAACGGACTTATTTGATTCTATCAAAATTATACATTTTCAGAGACTAAGCGTTAGTGTAGGCCTGCCTAGATACTCCATCTTGGCTGAAGTACAATCTTGACGGTATTGTGTCGGAACAAGCACTTGTCGCATCAAGACATCCTGGCCTCGGTGCATCAGTGCCTGCAGGTAATGGCTGACCTGGGTAGGCACATATTTACACTCTGGAAATTTCAAAACAAAGCTGCTAGCTTTTTGTTTCTCCCTGATAATACATTCGTCGACGCTGTCCATCACGGCTCAAGTCCCATTCAATACAAAATATTTCTCTTTATCACGGCGCTATTGTGTTCAACTAGCTGCTATTAAATCTGACAAGAAAAGAAATTTATCACTGGACAAAAATGAGTTAAATCGATTGTAACGCACGAACGATGATCGTCCTACGTAAACACTACTGGCAGCACAAATATCGTTCATGATTCCCTAATTGAAGGTTGTTGCAGTCACCAAAAATCCAACTTTTCAAACCCCAAAGTTAAAGAACACCTGTATGTTCATACGATTATACTTAATCTGTCATTGCTGGTGGTATTGCAACACACACCATCCAATTGTGTATGTTCTTTAACTTGTTTTGAGTAATATATATATTACGGCGACCTTTAATAATCGAATCTGGTTCTGGTAAAAATGTGGTTGATAGTGTGATCAACGATTCACGCCCTCGGGGCACGATGACACCGAATCAGCCAGGTCACAAATTGTAACCTTCAGCGTTCCTCATTATAAAGGTCTTACGACAAGCATTGAATCGAGCTTTTCAGACAACCGCTCCTTCCGTTTTCTCTGCTTGTAAGAACCGGTGCATTTATATAACCTTAAACTGTCAAGCCTATTCTACACGACAAAATCCCCACATGGAGCTAGTATTGTGTATATGTTCTTCGCTTACACCAGAACTGTCACATTCAGGTTGCAGTCCGGTGGCCTAGTGGTATGTGTGGTCGCTCGTCATACGCAAGAGCAGGGTTCCTCAGGGCCCCATCTAAGAAACGAGTTTAGAGATAAGACGGGCGTAACTACCTTGCGTGAAGATTGACTTACGACTAAGATGGCTTTGTGGAGCAAGGTACTCGTACAGTATCCCTGAAGTCAGATCAGGATGGGACCTTATCCGTGGTCTAGAGGATAGAGCGTCTACCTGGAGAGCGGGTTCGATCCCCGGCCTCGTCATTCCAAAAGACGTTAAAAGATGGTGCTTGTTGTTACCCTGCCTGGTGCTCGGCATTGAGGGTACAAGGACTGGGGGGCTCGAAGACAGTGTACTGTGTATGAGTGAGGTATTCATGTTGAGTTTGCTGCATGGTACTTCAGTGGGCAACACTAAAGTAGAAGCAGACACGCGCACGCAAACTTACACGCACCGGCACGCACACGGGCATGCACGTCGCTATATAAGTGCAATAATCTTAAACATGACGTTAAACCCCATTTCACCTCACTAAATCAGGGGCCATGTGGTATCCCAGTGCTTAAAGCGTTCGCCGAAGACCCGGGTTCGATTTCCCACATGGGTGGAGCCCATATCTTGTGATATTGCTGGAATATTGCTAAAAGCGGCGTAAAACAATATTCACTCACTCACTCACCGTATCAGGTTGAATCAATCCAGCGTAGATGTCACGTACCTTACTCACTCACTCACCTACCAAATCACGCCATGGCTCGTGAGTGATCTCACCACGTCATATGACATCTACTTCTTTCACACTGTGATCCATCTGAATACCGTCAGGTTCAACGTAAATGGTTGGACAACACGGACATTCCGTCATGTGTGAGCTAGGCTTGACGCAGCTTGGAACATTATTTCAATTACATCACATCATATGTTATAGAAGAATATGGGAGGAAAGCCACAACTGGGATTAGAACTGAAGATCAGCGGATCGCGGCACGGTAAGGGGACGCAACTCCGAAGGGGGCGAAACATCGAATTGTTACTTTTAAGACTACCATTCTTTCCGTTTTCTCTGATTGTATTGATTGATTGATTGTTTGTTTTTTAACGCCGCACACAGAAATATTCCTGCTATATGACGGCGGTCTCTAAATATTCGAGTTTGGAACAGACAATTATGAGCAATTGGGATACAATGACATGCATCAACCTAGTAAGCTAGCCTGACAACCCGATCCTGTTAGTCGCCTATCACGACAAGCACAGTCACCTGTTAAGAACCGGTGAATTTATATAACATCTAAATATTAAACAACAAACTCCTGCTACCCCGCAACTGTTAAGGCGGCGGGGTAGCCTCCTGGTTAAGCGTTGTCTCGTCACGATGAAGATCTGGGTTCGAATTCGTACACGGACATAATTCAAATAGCGATGTAAATCCCATCTCACTGCATGCGTCACTCACTGAAACACTGAAATTCAACACCACATCCACCCCATCACAGCCTACACACGATCTTCACACAACCACCTTAGGCTGTACCCGACTCTCGTTACGCTGCATCAATTTACCCGTTTACCCATCAGAACCGATTACAATCTCAAAACCAAATCAGCACAGAATGAAGTCGCATGCCCTTTGTTGCAGGAGACGGCCGCTGACATCGTCCCGACCACCTGAGGTCACTTTAGCGTTGTCTCGATTCGTCAGAGGTCAGTGCCATACGTGCGTCCTTTCACCTGGGTAGAACAGCAATCAGCCAGGTGGCAGCTGGACTGTCCGAACAAGGGAACAATGGCCGTATAGTACACCCTAAAGCCTCAGCTCTTTGTGATTGAAAATGTCCAGTTTGAGAATATCAAAATTGATAAGAAACCCTATTGTCCATGAAGACTTTGTTTCATATGTTACAGGTCTCTCAATAAAACCAACAACATCATCATCATCAACAACAACAACATTTTCACCTTAATGCAAATACTATTTCAACACGCCCATTGTCCATGAAGACTTTGTTTCAGATGTTACAGGTCTCTCAATAAAACCAACAACAACATCAACAATATTTTCACCTTAATGCAAATACTATTTCAACACGTCTATTAGTCTGTCATCGAGACCGAGGAATATTTGGCAAGTCTAGATTACTGCAGTTTTTGAAAATGAAGAAAGTCTCTTGGTTCCTTTTATTATAGTTTATTAAGATAATTAATAATTGTTTTTGTAGATACGCTCATTTTAGAGACTAGATGTTAGTTTCACGGGCATAATATTATCTCGCATTAGGAGCTTCCTACTGGCTAAGCTTCACGGTGTGACGGACTTTTGATACAGGATATTTGTGTTAGATATTATTTCTTTTCAACATATTCATGTTATGACCCAAGGAGCGGCGATGGTTAGCATTCATAACACAAAACTATTGATATGGCGAAGAGTTTGCGACAATATGTCACATGGGTAATTCACCCATCGTCCACAACCTTCACGCTGACATTTCTTATTTTTACTCTGAATGACAACAATAAACAAGCCTTGAACTCCGAGGTTTGCTTTCTGACGTGATGAATACAAATGAGCACTCTCAAAAGGTGATCTTTCTCATCTGAATCAAAAGTTTTCGCATTATTAAAATGATAGACTGAGGCAATCTGTGAGGGTCATGTTACAAGTGAGTGAGTGAGTGAGTGAGTGAGTATAGTTTTACGCCGCTTTTAGCAATATTCCAGCAATATCACGGCGGGGGACACCAGAAATGGGCTTCACACATTGTACCCATGTCGGGAATCGAACCCGGGTCTTCGGCGTGACGAGCGAACGCTTTAACCACTAGGCTACCCGACCGCCCCTCACGTTACAAGTGATGCTGAACTTGCACAAAGATAAAAGTTAACTAATCGAGTTGCTGTACATAGCCCCTGGTTAAACATTGAAAATGACAATAACAATCACCAAAGCGTTCAAGGATGAGATCATTATAATTATAGCATGGCGCTGCTGGATGATTTGTTTGAGTCTCACATGACAGTGCCCGGTTGCGTAAATCCAGTCAGGAATTGATTCCCAGTTGGATTGACATCGTACACCAGCAACAATGTCAACCAGAGGCCGCTCTACTCGCCCAGCCAGCGACGTGATAGCGTCAACAACTTGTTTATTTCACAACCGTCTAATACCGAATCATGGTCACGTCGCAAGGTCGACTCTCGTGACATAGGTCATGATCGGGCTCTGTCACCTGATTTCTGGTGACAATTTGTCTCCTTTGGTAGGGAGCGGCTTCAAAATGTCACTTCAAATATCCCTGGAACAATAAGTGTTCTCCTTCGTCATATTCATGTTGAAAGCGGCGTTAAACAACACGGAAGTGTGTTATCTCATCGTTATCACTGATATATAGGACGAACTTGTACTTTCTAAGTCAAAACGCTGTTCTTCAGACGAAAGTTTATCTAAAAAAACACAAAAAATGATTGTTGATTATTCGCCGTACTCCACTGTTGCTGACACAGATGTTAGACGTTAGATTATTCAATATGATATATGCCATCTTCCCGAGGCAAGGTTGTTAACTGATTATAAAAGTCCTGTTTCCACGCCGATAGCAACCTGTCCAAATCCACGTCGAATGGTTTTTGTTTTGGTAGAGGTCCCATCTTTTTATTTTCAGTGTATGAGCTAACTTCTGTCAGCCTTGGAGTGTGCTTCACATGTGATAACGCTTGGTTATATTGTTAAAACGTGTTTGAGTTTTGTTAAAAGGTTTTTACTTGGCTCGATTCAATTAAGTACGAGTCAAGTTTAAAACCCCACTTTAATTGTCTCCCATATGACTATCAGTCAACCCCATGGTTAGAATGAGGCTGCCAACCCGCTTCCCTGAATCCCGAATACCATCTATTTTTTCACTCTTGCCTGAGTCTCAGCCCTGAATCCCAAATATTAATTAACACACACATCCCCTCCCCCCCCCCCCCCCCTAAAAAACAAACCCACCAAAACAAACCAAAAAAAATAAAAATACAAATGTTGAATCTGCGTACCAAATACGATTTTATTTGCGACCCTCGTACAACACTGCTGAGTCCCGAATATCCTCCAAATAGCCCCCCCCCCCCCCCCCCCCGAATCCCGCGTACAAAAAGGGGGTTGGAGGCCTCTCGAATACGTCAACCTGTACTTGTCGTGCCAAGCGATTTAATGGATCGGGTGGTCAGTCTCGGTGACTCGGTTGATTGCATGTCATCGTATCCTAATTGCGTGGTCTGTTGCTCACACTATCAATCACTGACTCGATTATTTACCGAACGCAGCCATAATAGCTGGAATATTGGTGAGGGCGGCGTTAAAAAAACAAACAAACAAATATCGTACCCTAATTACTCAGTGGCAATGTGACAGCTAATTACAACTAATTACAACGTCTAGATGGCCACCAGAAGTGCCTCTTTAACCACACATAATGTTAGTTTTAACATTATCCAAATCCCTCTCATGAGACCTTAAGGAAACTATCCTTAAATACTCTACTATAGTAAATATGTACAGCCTGCAACGCCTCGAAAGCCACGGTCCCGTGAAGATCAGGGGTAGAATAGGTCTTCAGCAACCCATGCTTGCCGTAAAAGGCGACTATGCTTGTCGTAAAAGGCGACTAATGTGATCGGGAGGTCAGGCTCGCTGACTTGGTTGATGCATGTCATCGTATCCCAATTGCGTGGATCGATGCTCATGATATCAAACACTGGATTGTCTTGTCCGGACTCGATTATTTACAGACCGCCGTCATGTAGCTGGAATATTGCCGAGTGCGGCGTTAAACAACAGAGAAACAATCAAAAGCCACGACGATATGTATTCTAAAGAAACTCCAAAACGTTTCAAGGTTAACAACTATCACACGACCAGCACTCGACAGGACACGGCTGTTGGCCAACAAAACACTACTGACAAGACAACATGTGTCACTTTATCACACGTTTGATATAGTAGGACAATCAACTTCCACAACTGTCATTAACTTGTCTCGAGGTGCTTTCAGGATAATGCCACGTGGCTTGGTGCACGCGATGTCACAGCCTCGCGGCTTATAGGGACGAGTGTTGTTAAATGGCAAATAGCGGCATGAGCTTAAATAATCTCAATTTACTATAATATTTTTGTTTTTCTAAATGTAGGTTCAGGTAACATGCTGACAATGGATTTATTGTTTTCCGTGGACTGGAATTAAGATTGAAAACGTAATGACAGGACTTTTTGTTTGTTTTGTTGAATATAATCGATCGTAATCATCTCGAGATTCAATGTATAGCGGGTGTGTAGATGTCTGAGTGAGTGAGTGAGTGAGTGAGTGAGTGCTGTTTAACGCATTTTAGACCTGTATTTCAGTTATATCACAACGTGACAGCATGGGTGTTTGTTTGATTGTTGTTTAACGCCGCACTCAGCAATATTCCAGTTATATGATGGCAGTCTGTAAAAAATCGAGTCTGGACCATACAATCCAGTGATTGATGTCATGAGCATCGGTGCAATTGGGATACGATGACATGCATAAACCAAGTCAGCGAGCCTGACCATCCGATCCCGGCAGTGTGGATCGATGCTCATGGCATTAATCACTGGATTGTCTGGTCCAACACTCGATTATTTACAGACCGCCGTCATATAGCTGGAATATTGCTGAGTGCCGCGTTAAACAACAAACCAACCAACCACCGTTAGTCGCCTCTTACGACAAGCATAGTTGAGTTGCCTTTTACGGCAAGCCCCGGTTCTTCACGGGTAGACAACACGAGTGAGTGAGTGTTTGGGTGAGTGAGTGAGGTGGGTTTAACGCCGTTTTAACAGTACTCCAGTTATATCAGGGCGTGTGAGCTTAATGTGTGTACTATTTTTTACTACATTTTTAATTATTTTTTAATACTAGTTCTCTTTCTATTCTAGGCACAGTACAGCGAAGCACGTCACCACAGACCACAATACCATCAGTTAATAATAGTTCGTGTATTTAAGTATTAGTAGTCTAGTTGATAGAATGACAACACAGTTTATTCGCAAATTAAACATGCCCCGACTAAGTAAATATCTCAAAACTAGAATATGATATAGTCAACAACTCCCATACATGGTAGATAAGATACTGATACGTGACCATTAGATGTTATTCTACCAGGAACCTTGCCTAGTCTGCATAATCGCATATGTATTCATCACTCTAAGCACACACCACATCCAGTTCACGATATGTAATTATCGCTGGAAAACAGTCTGTCATTTGCCCATCTGCACAAAGCGACCTTAGCACTAGGACGATTATACACAGCCGATGAAAAATAACTAAACGTTTTCGATTCTCGTAATAACCACTATCACAAAATGTTGCATGCTAATTTCATTTCCAGTTCCGCTTCTATTTCGTGTCATTCCGTTACGAAACTGCTTGTTTCATAATAACTATATATTTATACTGTTTGTGGTAACGCATATAATATATTGAAATAATGTTAACTAAATTTTAAAACACGCCTAACCAAGCCATCTTGAAATAACAGTTATGTTTTAAGTTTACTTAATGACGTAACACTTAGATCCCTTTGTGCAAGCGGGTCCCTTCTGTCTGTTGGTTACGCTGCTATGCTCTAGTATCTCCTGGGTGACGAGGCAAAGACTAGGGGTGGGACTTCATGTCTGTATCTAATCTCATTAGAATCAGATCTTAGTTCTTGTTACCGCTAAACAAAGATCTGAAGACACCCTGTTACGGGTCACGTCAGGGCGACTTTTCACCGACCAATCAGAGAGTCGCTTACCGGATCGGGTGACAGTCGGAATGTGTTTTCTAATCATGCAACTTCGTAAAAAGCGAACACGAGGTATTCCGAACGACAGTTATGGGATGTACGACTGATTCCGTCAAAAATATTCTCTAACTCTCACTTCAATGGGATAAACATGGGAAGTACTGTCATACACTCTAGGCCATCTGTGGACATTCTTTTGTTCAGTTTTCAAACTTTGAATCGAGAACTTTGAACAAATATGTTTCAAAGCGCAGTCTGGAATGGAAGTTTCCAGTTTGAAACTTGTGCATTTAGCTCCAGAGAGCTGCTTTCTGATTGGCTAATGTCCACTTCTTCTTAGTCATTTCATTGGTCGGTCGAAGTTTGCGAAAGGTCGTTCTGAGTGACCCGTCATGGGATGTCCTCAGATTTTTGTTTAGCGGTAGCGAGAACTAAGATCTGATTTTAATGAGATTGAGTTTGTATTTAAACTTATTTAGATAACAAATATATGGGATTAACGAGCGAGAAGGCAATTGAGCCGTAGCGAAACACGGATTGTTACCATCATGACAATAACTATTTTCTGTTTGACTATCTGATTCATTAATCCGCGAGCAGTCAAATGACCTTTGTTTCTCTCCGAACTGATTTGTTTGCTTGTTTGTCGTTTAACGCAAATATTCCAGCTATTTGAGGGCGGTGTGTAAAAACTCGACTCTGGACCAGACAATCCAGCGACTGACATCACCAAATAGTGAGACGATGACATGAATAATGACTCAACGACGTATTAAACTTTCAGTGTCATTGAGTTAGTGAAGTTTGTTTTACACCACACTTTGCTATTACACACTTATATCACGACGACCTGTAAAATAATCGGCAAACCAGTGGTTGAAAGCATGAACACTGATCCAGGACACAGCCGGTTTGTCTTGATCCAAACCCGAACCGTCTCATGAGCCGACGTGATGTATCGGAGACTGTTGTTTCTAATTCCGTCAAAAAATGTCTAAGACGCGTAACGCTGGCACAACGTCATACAACGGGGCACAGGTGGCCCAGTCGTCTAAGGCGCCGCGTTTCTCTGTGCAGAGTTGCGTCCCTTGGGCACGCCAGAAACCTATGATTGTGGGTTAGAATCGCCCCGATTATGTTTCTAGATGTGTCAGCACCATACCTGTGCTCGTGGGTTTCACCCAAGTGGTAAACGTCTAAGACCTGCATCACTTTGGGCTTTCCTCCCACATTAAGTTGACATGCCGCGATATAACTGGAATACTGTTAAAAGCGGCGTTAAATCCAACTCACTAATACTTGCCAAATGGCGTTAAATCCAACTCGTTCAATAAATGCATATGCATGAGTTTTACAGTACAGAGGCTGTCAATGCTTTGTTAACCTATCCTTGAACACGCGGCAACAAACAATACACGTACACCGCTATAAAGGCCGTTATGATCGTCACGTACCAGTATAATAAACACTGGTTTGCTGAAGATCAACATGTTCATCATTGATCGACTATGCTTTTGCATAAAAGACAATTACTTTATATCTGGTGATCGGAAAGGTCAAGGTTTATATGCCCCGACCTTGACCACTTCTTTACTGTTCTGTCAATAGTGTTTACTCTCCGTGGTCAACTGCCTCATCAACGTCAGCAGCTGCCCGTTGTCATCCTGTATAGATGGCGCGTGTCGAACATTATTTATTCACACGATTCAATAAAAATGGTGGCATACTATTGAGAATAATGGCCTTGACTCTTTGCACAAGCCGCTTCGTTTGATTCACAGGACTGTACTCTAAACACTATTTGGTCAATTATAGGTAATTATAGAGTAGTGTTATTCCCTGGATATGGGGTTCAGTAAAAACGCTGTGGAGAGCTTGCCCTGGGCCATCTGGTGGGCGTGTGATAAAGGCCTACAAGGAGAGTGATCCGAGCAGTAGCACCAGGTGGGGATAAGTCAGTCATATCGTATTACTGAGGGGCGGTCGGGTAGCCTAGTGGTTATTGGGTTCGCTCGTCACGCCGAAGACCCGGGTTCGATTCCCGACATGGGTACAATGTGTGAAGCCCATTTCTGGTGTCCCCCGCCGTGATATTGCTGGAAGTTGCTAAAAAGCGGCGTAAAACCAAACTCACTCATTCACTCACTATTACTGAGTATTCCAAGCGACGTCAAACCCAACTCACTCACTCGTCACTGAGTGACATGCTGTTTACAGTCTTTGTGACGAAGTCACAAAAATCTGTGAAACCGAACTCATATTTGTATTGAATAGCTATAACATTCATAAAAGATGAATAGTACTTCTGTCAGTGTTCTACTTTGATGATGTGTCTCGGATTGGATAGTATGTTTGTTTGTTGTTTAACGCCGCACTCAGCAATATGTCAGCTATATGACGGCGGTCTGTAAATAATCGAGTCTGGACCAGACAATCCAGTGATTGACATCATAAGCATCGATTCACGCAATTGGGATACGATGACATGCATCAACAAAGTGAGCAAATCTGGCCACCCGATCCCGTTAGTCGCCTCATACGGCAAGCATGGGTTGCTGATAGCTACTCATTACGATGGTATGTAAACTGCCGCGCAAAACAAAGTATACTCCCATGTTGGTTGCTAAAAATGAAACAAACAAGAAATAGTTATGTATTCAATTCGGGTATCATAGTTGTTTTTAGGACCTTAAGTTTGCGGTGTTTCGACTTTTTTCAGCCAAGTAATGCTCTCTCTCCGCACAACGCACCCCGCACGCACGAACACATACATACATACATACAGACACAAATACACATATATGCACAAACATATATATCTGACGTGGATTACTTAGTTGTAGGTGAGTAAATGTGTGAGTGTTTTTCCATGAAAGTACATTTGACATGTACCAATTTCGTGTGTAACAAGCTGGTGTTCGTGTGTGACAAGCTGGTGTTCGTGTGTAACAAGCTGGTGTTCGTGTGTAACAAGCTGGTGTTCGTGTGTGACAAGCTAGTGTTCGTGAGTGACAAGCTGGTGTTCGTGTGTAACAAGCTGGTGTTCGTGAGTGACAAGCTGGTGTTCGTGTGTAACAAGCTGGTGTTCGTGTGTAACAAGCTCGTGTGTGTGTGACAAGCTGGTGTTCGTGTGTAACAAGTTCGTGTTCGTGTGTGACAAGCTGGTGTTCGTGTGTGACAAGCTGGTGTTCGTGTGTGACAAGCTGGTGTTCGTGTGTGACAAGCTGGTGTTCATGTGTGACAAGCTAGTGTTCGTGTGTGACAAGCTGGTGTTCGTGTGTGACAAGCTGGTGTTCGTGTGTGACAAGCTGGTGTTCGTGTGTAACAAGCTGGTGTTCGTGTGTGACAAGCTGTTGTTCGTGTGTGACAAGCTGGTCTTCGTGTGTAACAAGCCGGTGTTCGTGTGTAAGAAGCTAGTGTTCGTGTGTGACAAGCTGGTGTTCGTGTGTGACAAGCAGGTGTTCGTGTGTGACAAGCTGGTGTTCGTGTGTGACAAGCTGGTGTTCGTGTGTAACAAGCTGGTGTTCGTGTGTGACAAGCTGTTGTTCGTGTGTAACAAGCTCGTGTTCGTGTGTGACAAGCTAGTGTTCGTGTGTAACAAGCTGGTGTTCGTGTGTGACAAGCTCGTGTACATGTGTAACAAGCTGGTGTTCGTGTGTGACAAGCTGGTGTTCGTGTGTAACAAGCTCGTGTTCGTGTGTGACAAGCTAGTGTTCATGTGTAACAAGCTGGTGTTCGTGTGTGACAAGCTGGTGTTCGTGTGTAACAAGCTGGTGTTCGTGTGTGACAAGCTGTTGTTCGTGTGTGACAAGCTGGTCTTCGTGTGTAACAAGCCGGTGTTCGTGTGTAAGAAGCTAGTGTTCGTGTGTGACAAGCTGGTGTTCGTGTGTGACAAGCTGGTGTTCGTGTGTGACAAGCTGGTGTTCGTGAGTGACAAGCTGGTGTTCGTGTGTAACAAGCTGGTGTTCGTGTGTAACAAGCTGGTGTTTGTGTGTGACAAGCTCGTGTTCGTGTGTAACAAGCTGGTGTTCGTGTGTAACAAGCTGGTGTTCCTGTGTGACAAGCTGGTGTTCGTGTGTGACAAGCTCGTGTTCGTGAGTGACAAGCTGGTGTTCGTGTGTGACAAGCTGGTGTTCGTGTGGGACAAGCTGGTGTTCATGTGTAACAAGCTGGTGTTCGTGTGTAACAAGCTGGTGTTCGTGTGTAACAAGCTGGTGTTTGTGTGTGAGAAGCTCGTGTTCGTGTGTGACAAGCTCGTGTTCGTGTGTAACAAGCTGGTGTTCATGTGTAACAAGCTGGTGTTTGTGTGTGACAAGCTGGTGTTCGTGTGTGACAAGCTGGTGTTCGTGTGTAACAAGCTCGTGTTCGTGTGTGACAAGCTCGTGTCTCGTGTGTGACAAGCTCGTGTTCGTGTGTGACAAGCTGGTGTGTAGTACCACTCATCCTCGACCTGCATCCCCGCAGTTCTTTTTACCCCGGTTGTTGTATGGAGTGACCTTCCACGGGCCCACGTGATTAAAACTTGATTTAAAATGTAGAAGAAACAGAGGAAAGATGATTCAAGTCAACCATATATGTGAATGTCAAACGTCTACTCTCAGAACGCATAATGTGTCAGGGGCTCCCTGAATGTCAAGGCTTGTGGAGTTGATGTTGTGAAATCAGCTATGAAAAAGTAACTCTTGATAAATCTACAGGCACGTTTTTTTAGGCTGCAGGATTATGAAGAAGTATCGAATCTTCTTCGTGGCCTCAATAATTCCTTCTTTGTCAATATTAAGTTCTTCACGAACAAAATCTGTTCTGGTATTAATATATGCGATATGAAAACTGAAAGTAAAATTAAATGTCGGATATGTGATACACCTGATAAAGGATGTTAATATATGATCAGGATATATATAATCGATTGATGGTTACCAAGAAAATGGAAAACAAATTTAAGTGATAATGTCTCTTTCATATCACATTGTCACTCTGCACGTGTGCTCTACGAGCGATGTGACTCATCGCTTATATAATAGGGCAAATATTCTCGGAATCAGAAGACACATCTGTCACATCACTTTTCCACAAACTTTACCGATTTCATGTCTCTAATGCACATGACATACAACTATAATTAGCTATAGAAATAATGTTTCAAGGTTACCAATATTTAACATATATTACAATTAGACATATTAATTGGCGTGGGTGTAAGTGTGGTTACATCCTCTTATGTTATTCAGTAGAGGTGAGGTGAGGTGAGGTGAGGTGAGGTGAGGTGAGGTGAGGTGGGGTTTAACGTCGCGTCCAAGGTTATTGCACTTTTTTAGTTTAACATGGATACCCCACTCAGACACAGTATACTGACTCCAAGCTGACCAGTCCTTGTTTTAGCACCTTAATGCCGAGCGCCAGACAGGGTAACAAAAAGTGCCATCTTTTAACGTCTTGTGGTATGACGCGGCCGGGGATTAAATGCTCTTTCACCAGACGATGGAGGCAGTTCTATACAGTAGTTAAGAATAACATAAGGTTCTGTCACTCATCGTACGAGTCAGTTAACGCTGGGCATGAACATTTAAAGTTTGTTTTGAAATTTAGGTGTTCTATAGGTCTACACTTCCTCCAGATGTGATCGAGTTAAGACGAGTAAAAGGAGGCGAGTAAATGTAGGGGCAATGGCATTAACGGCAAATGTTTTCATACTGAAGAGAATGTATGCATGTCAACTTCCTTATTATGAGGAACACAACGTTTCGGAGTATATGCCTTCATCGGGTGAATGAATGCCATGAGGCAGAGAGCATATATATGTACATGTAAGGACAACAAAATTCATAAGATAACAAAAGGTGGAAAATAACAAAGAGTAGAAGTTTACAAAGGAAGCAAACAGATGATTGGCGCCGATAGGTGATTAGCAATAGACAATGGAAGCAGAGAAATATTTCAGACTATTTGAAAATATGGCTACTTCGACAGACAGATATGTCTCAGACTATTGGCATATATGGCTACCTCGACAGACCGACATTTACCAGACTATTGGCATATATGGCTATCTCGACAGACGGACAGATCTCAGACTATTTGCATATATGGCTACCTCGACAGACGGACAGATCTCAGACTATTTGCATGTATGGCTACCTCGACAGACCGACATTTACCAGACTATTTGCATATATGGCTACCTTGACAGACGGACAGATCTCAGACTATTTGCATATATGGCTACCTCGACAGACGGACATTTCTCAGACTTTTTGCATATATGGCTACCTCGACAGACGGACAGATCTCAGACTATTTGCATATATGGCTACCTCGACAGACGGACATTTCTCAGACTATTTGTGTATACGGCCAAGAGCTAACATCATTTAACTGATGTACTATGACATTGCTGACGTTGACTGACATTTACATCTTCGGCCACTGGATTGCCCAAAGACCTCATATCGCTCCGTTGCAACTATTGGCTACAACTCTTTGTTAAAGTAAGGAACTGAGAATGTCATAGCACCAAGATCTTGTTCTACAACTCTTAAGATTACATTGGTGCTTAGACCTCGTGACTAGGCCTCGTTCTAAAAAATAAAGAGTTACACCCGTTGTTTCTCTGTGTTAAACTATGCCACTGACAAAACGACCCTAGAACCATGATTAATGCTTGATTGTGGATTGACGTCAATACGACAGTCCGAGCGTTCAGCCCGCTTTGGAGAACGCGGCCCTGCCATTGAGACATCTTGCAAAAATATGAACAGAACGATCTTGACTGGTCTGGGGTACCGTACGTAACGACAACAACCTAAACAACAAGAAACACCAAAAACTAAAACAAAAAACAAAACAAAACAATAACAACTCCTTTAGAAGCCGCTCTTAGAATGTACGAGGGCATGGGCGAGCCGCAGATGAAGGCTACGAGGTTTGCTGATTAATTCCCATCAACAGTGGCCATATAGACTTGCACAAGTCTCCAAGGCAATATTTATAAGTTTAAATCATAATTTCTAGATTATGTAAATAATAAGAAAACGTTGTCCCTTTAAGAGACCGGTATCTTGTACTGTCCACATATCTAGACTTGCCAATTAGGAGTATAGAATGAGTTCACATCCATGGACTTTTCTTTCAGCACAGACTTCGCGCAAGGTCATTGGCCATACAGCAGGGTTCAAATTGACCGTTTGCCACATTGCTGACGGTTGTTTGGATGGCGTGAAGGTCACGTGGTACACGTGTACAGCATCCCAGACATTCCTGGAAGAAGATCGAATAGACAGAGAATGGCACAAATGTCATACAATAAGCTAGTTTCATGCTTCGCCCGGGGCGACTATCAACTCATTTCATCTTCAGTGAGACTTTGGGGATGGATGGCCGCCATCCGATGCGTCGCAACTCGCTTTTTATAATCGGGATGTGGGTTTGGATTCCCTGTTTCGGACCCTATTTGAAATCTTTCTTCTGTGACCCTTGGTCCTGGGTATCAAGGCGGTGGGGTAGCCCAGTGGTTAAAGCGTTCGCCCGTCACCCCGAAGACCCGGGTTCGATTCCTCACATGGAACAATGTGTGAAGCCCATTTCTGGTGTCCCCCGCCGTGATATTGCTGGAATATTGCTAACAGCGGCGTAAACTATACTCACTCGTGGGTTTCACCAAAGATGTAGTGAGTGAGTGAGTGAGTGAGTTGGGTTTAACGCCGTTTTTAACAGTATTCCAGTTATATCACGGCGTGTCAGCTTAAGGTGGGAGTAAGGTCCGAAGTGATGCAGGTCTCAGACGTTTACCACTTGGGTGAAACCCACGAGCACGGGTATGGTGCTGACAAACCTAGAAACATAATCGGGGCGAACCGGGATTCGAACCCACAATCATAGGTTTCTGGCGTGCCCAAGGGACGCAACTCTGCACAGCGAATCGCGGCGCCTTAGACGACCGGGCCACCCGGGCCCCCTCACCAAAGATGTAAACGTCTTGTACCAACATCATTTTCCCGAAGCAGGAGCGTTAACTGACTGTAAAAGTCCAGTTTCCACCCTTGCCAAACCAGGCTGGAATTCCGGAGTTACATTTTGGCTGGACTAACGAGTCTATGTATAGCCCAATCAAAATCGGGTAACAATTACTGACGAACTAGACTTCCGTTTCGAAAACAACATGGATTTCAACGTGCATGTTTCGGTCGACCGCAGGTTTTGCAAAGCATGTGTAAAGTCAACTGGGCGTTGACAGATATTTATTAAATCTTATTATGTTTTTAATCAAGGTGCTCAAGTGATTTGATGCATTTCGCGGGTAACCACCCGTTTTAGTATAATAAAGATCTTGATTTTTGTGTTTTATCAGGGTAACAACACGTGATATGAGTGATGGAATCTGATTGGTCAATAGGAGGGATATGTAAGGATCATTACTCGTAATAGCCACTGGTGGCGCTATGATCGAGCCTGGAAATTCCAGCCTAGTTCGGAAAGGGTGGTAACTGGACTTTTATAGTCAGTTAACTTCCCTGCGTCGGGAAGATGGGACCAACGTGGGCTTCCCTCAGCATCACACTGACATGCTGTATCTCAAACAATGTTTCACTCACTCACTCTCAAGACTGACTAGATAATCTTGGTCTGAGTCAATCAGGGGTTCAAAGCTATATGCATGTGTCATGGTCAATGTGTATTTTGTAGTGGGCAGTTACTCGGGGTTGGGTAGTTTGTGTCAGCTGACCTATCACGGACACGTGCAGAATAAGGCACGTGACAAAGCAAGCGTCTGTAAGCACAAGCATCTTCGTGTAAGGGATGTATGATATGAAGCAGCAGCGTATTTTTGGTTTTCGGTGTCGACTGTAGATGATGCCATGCTGCAGTTTAACCACTCAGACACAATTTACTGTCTCCGAGCCGACCAGTCCTTGTTTAAGCCCCTTAATTCCGAAACAGACAGGGCAACAAAAAGTACCATCTTTTAACGTCTCTTGGTATGACGCGGTCGTGGATCGAACTCCCGACGCCCTACCACTTAACCACGGAGGCAGTGTGAGAATAGTTTTAGAGTGGTATCCCTTAGGCATGCAAGGATCTGGTAATCGTCGACCCGTTTTCTACCCTTGGTCTCTCAAAAGCGGCCAATGTCTCTGACCCGTGTCACATGTGTTTCACCCACACTGATAAAACTGACACGTGGAGATATATATGAAACACTATTCACAGAGGTGTAAAAAACCAAGCTTACTCAAGAGGTGACTAACGGGATCGGTCGGTCAAGCTCGCTTCTTGGTTGATGCCTGTCATCGTATCCCTATAGACTGATGCTCGTGATGTCAATCACTGGATTACAAACCGCCGTCAAATAGCTTGGATATTGCTGAGTACGGCGTTAAAAAAACAACACAGACAGACAAACAAACAAACAAACAAACAATCAAACAATTGAACAAACACTTACTTGAACTGTTCCCTGATACAGATAGAAGCAGTGAAAACCTTACATAAACTACACACAAGTATGCATTTAGTCATAAATCCAGGCTATAAACAGATACTCAGATGCCTTTTAAAAAATAGGCTTTTCAAAACACCCTATTATCAAATGTATAAGCGACAAAGCAGAGTCAATTGTTGGTCCTGCACCATCACCGTGGAATATATATTTTATGAAGAAAATAAATCTAGAAATAAATACTAAAGCACGTTAGCCAGCTCAAGCTAGCCCTATACAAATCAGCAAAGGGATTTTTTTTCATTTTTAGAGTCAAGAAGGATATTGTGTAATATAAGATTTAAGAGACTAATTGTTAGTCTAAGTCAATTGTATGATTCCTATCATAAACATGACTATGTTTGTGAACCACTATGAATTAGGGTTGACGCCAGTTGTTCGCGGAAAGGTGCCTGCCCCGGACACAGCTTTCATAATGTATGTACGTATAAGGTCTTCACAACTCCACAAGGTAGCCGAGGCCTAGTGACCTTGCACCAGCCTGTGTGTATAGTCAATGTTGCTTTGTGGATGTATGTCTGCACACGGCACTTCAATTCTATGTAACATTTATCTTATTGCATTCTTAGCATAACCCAGCGCCTCATAGATTTGATGACAGACGGAATGACCCATATTCGTTGGCTCATGTGTATACTAACACAAGGCTGTTTGCACAATCCAATATAAAGCTTCGTTCCTAATTAACCTTGTTCTTAAATCTACATGGTATGGATTTGTTTGGAGTTACGCTGTAGCCAAACCCGTATAAGGCCGACGCAACTCACTCACTCACTCAGGGAATAATCACATATGTTTATTCATTTTGAAGAACTTTCATTTTCTAATCTGAGACATTCTTCAGGAACGAGGCCTAATCACACATATCGTGAGTCAAGATAAACATACACCTGAAATACGTGCTTTTTTCTCATATTAGACAGGTGTGGTCAGCTGACATGGGGTTTGAGGTAATTGTACCTTTACAGCAACATGCATGCATGTGTTTAAGCGTGTGCGTGTGCATGACATGAGTATGTGGGTATTTGTATGTGTGGCATGTGCATGTGCATGTGCATGTGCATGTGCGTGTGTATGTCTGGCTATTCCGCGCAAATGCCGGTTTTATAGTGCTAGTCCACAGAGATACCATGCCGCAGTTTAAACATGGATTCCCCACTTTGACACATTATACTGACTCCGGGCCGACTACTCCTCGTTTTAACCCCTAATGCCGAGTGCCAGGCAGGTAAACACCAAGGACCAACAACACTCTATCCACTACACCATAGAGAGAGAGAGAGAGAGAGAGAGAGAGAGAGAGAGAGAGAGAGAGAGAGAGAGAGAGAGAGAGAGAGAGAGAGAGAGAGAGAGAGAGCCAGGCAGGTAAACACCAAGGACCAACAACACTCTATCCACTAAACCATAGAGAGAGAGAGAGAGAGAGAGAGAGAGAGAGAGAGAGAGAGAGAGAGAGAGAGAGAGAGAGAGAGAGAGAGAGAGAGAGAGCCAGGCAGGTAAACACCAAGGACCAACAACACTCTATCAACTACACCAGAGAGAGAGAGAGAGAGAGAGAGAGAGAGAGAGAGAGAGGGTGAGGGTGCGTGTGTATCGGGTTGGTATGGTGTGACGGTGATCGCCCCATTTTATCGCATCTGTATAGAACTCTTTTTGTCACATTTGTGTGATATGTATAATTCGCACAGGTGTGTACGCGGAAATGTGATTCACTCAACAATCACTAAAAACTCGCACACCCCCACTTACTCATGCGATCACTCATTCACTATCTCGACGAACCAACCACTGAAGACTCACACCCCTACTTAGTCACTCACTCACTCAACAACTATCCAGAACTCACTCACCCAGTTTCTCGCACGCTCATTCACTCACTCACTCAGCAACCACCGAAAACTCACTCACCCATTTACTCACTCACTCACTCACTCACTCAACAATCACCGAAAACTCTCACCCATTAACTCACTCACTCATTCACCCACTCAACAACCACCTAAAACTCACTCACTCACCTACTCACTCACTCACTCACTCAACAACTATGCAGAACTAACTCACCCAGTTACTCGCGCGCTCATTCACTCGCTCACTCAACAACCACCGAAAACTCACTCACCCATTTACTCACTCACTCACTCAACAACAACTCAACAACTCACTCACTTACTCACCTACTCACACACTCACTCAAAAAATACCTAAAACTCACTCATCCACTTACTCGCACGCTCATCAGTCACGAGCTCGTTCACACGTGACTTTTACTCACGCGTTCTCCCTCACTCACTCACTTGCTCCAACACACACTTGTAGGTCAGTACGTAGATCGACGTTTGGTTTCCTTCACCTTTCACGTTATCTTTTCACGAAGAATCTGATCATTATATACATATATAGTACAAGAGTATTCATATATAACTTTTATCCAGATGGTGGTAGTCTCAGAATATAAACAAAACGCCCTTGTAGCACAGGGTCGGTGGCGGCTGATGACCTACTTGGCGACGTACTACAGCTCATAGTAGTCGTGACATTCAAGCTGCTACACCCCCACGTGATCTGCACGTGCCCCTGGACGTGAACACGTACAAATGCGTGCAGTCAGCGTTCCTCCAGACCTCACTGATACTTCAATATTGAGAAAATATACCCCCGCCAACAGAAACGTGAATTCAATACCTGTTGGTTAATATATAAAATATTACTCATATACAGGATATATTAGATTGGCTCGATGCATAAACGAACATATTGCTATGTTGCGTGAACCGACGCTCATGAACGCATCACATGTGACGTCATTGATCCATGACTCGATGTGCACCATTTGTCTCGTGCAGGATTAGCGTGTAAGGTCTGGAAATCACGTGCAGCATATTGTGATAAGAAAAAGACAAGCTGTTGTAACGCTTGGCCGATTGTTAGTTTTGTTATCAAGTGGTCCACATTGGAAACATCTCTTCTTAATGTGCATACTTCTTTATTAATTTCTGTGATTCGCGTTTCTTTTGAATATATTTGGTAAAATATTTTGATGCATAGGTGGCACTTGATGTATTGACCCTGTGTTTCTGACTTTGTTCGAACTATCGATATCCTTTGTTCCCACCAGAAGCTTGTCCCAGAAGTTTGACAGTTGTCATCCAAACATCAAATTGTCCGGATCCGTGAAGATTCCGGGGTAGAATAGGTCTTCAGCAACCCATGCTTGCCGTAAAAGGTGTCTATGCTTGTCGTAAAAGGCGACTAACGGGATCGGGTGGTCAGGCTCGCTGACTTGGTTGATGCATGTCATCGATCCCAATTGCGTGGATCGATGCTCATGATATTAATCACTGGACTGTCTGGTCGAGGCTTGATTATTTACAGACCGCCGTCATATAGCTGGAATATTGCTGAGTGCGGCGTTTAACAACAAACAAACAAACAAACAAACGAACAAACAATCAAATTGTCTGCTGAAGGACCGACCATTTAACGTTCGGTGTATTGTCTGCCACAAACAATACATTGTCACAAGGTGTTCTTTCAATTGTATTCGTAGGACTGGACCCTGTTTCACTACCGCTGAACAAAGATATGAGGATATCCCATAACGGGGCACGTCAGAACGACCTTTCATCCGAGCAATCAGAACGTCACTTAACAGTTTGGAAAGTGACAGTCGGAATGTCTTTTCGAACCATGCAGCCTCAAAACGGTAACACGGGATATTCCGAACGACAGTTACGGGCAGTACGACTGATACCGTAACAATCAGCGTCTTTCGTCGATAAACTGTTGAAACGGAAGAGACTTCCCATAGCCCACGGCAAGGACTGTCATACAATCTAGGCTGTCTGTAAACATTCCAGAATGTTTATTTGTTCAGTTTTCAAATTATGAATAGAGAGCTTTGACAAAATATTGTTCAAAGTGTAGTCTGGAATGGAAGATGCCAATTTGTAACTAATGCCGTAACGCTCGAGAAAGCTGCTTTCTGATTGGCTAATGATGACTTCTTGTTAGTCATTTCATTAGTCGGTCAAAGTTCGCGAAAGGTCGTTCTGATGTGACCCATATTAGGATGTAATGGGCGATAATATGAAGTGAGGGTGAGTGAGTTAAAATTATTTAAGCCAAATTGTGACTGGAACATTTACAAATTATTTATTAAAATAACATCAAGTCAACAAAGGACAGTAAATCAACCAGTAAGATACCACATGTAAAACAGGTTGGAGAATACTAAAAAACGTTTTACTATTAATGACACAACCTAAAATTTGGATTAGCGATCGCCAACAACCAGATTTGGGCCACCATACTAGAGACCGTGGCGACCTACACGAAGAAAGAACATTCGGGCCCCATCCAAACATTGTGTTATAAAGTAGAGCATTCAGTGATGAAACATTAACACAGAAACACTAGGTTGTCATCCCGTTCTATAAATATGTTGGACACGAGCGTTTAATCCTCCGTAAATCTGAATTAATTACCGCCTCTGTCGACATAAGAACATCACACAAATAACAGGTGGTGTTCTACCACAACCAGTCCTGACCAGTTCAAGTCAGTTTATTCCTGAGATAAGTTTATTTGAATTATCTAAATCATTGGTTGACGATCCGGATCTAAATTTCTATCCAAACGTTTGTGGTAGCTGTATAAGTTCTTTTGACAAATTATTCGTAATTTCATGAAATGCATGGTTAATATGTGAATTAGATCGTGGCGGAGGTGAGAATTTGTATCTGCCCTATCAACTCCCACCATGCCTTCCTGGGGTAGAAGGGAGATAAAGCATCATCACTTACTCCGTGGTCTAGTGGTAGAGCGTCCGCCCGGAGAGCCAAAGTCCGGGGTTCGATCCCCGGCCGCGTCATAACAAAAGACGTTAAGACATGGTATTTGTTGTTACCCTGCCTGGCGCTCGTCATTAAGGGGCTAAAACAAGGACTGGTCGGCTCGGAGTCAGTATATTATGTCTGAGCGGAGTATTCATGTTAAACTGCGGCATGGTATCTCAGTGGGCTAGCACTAAAAAATCGGCATCAGTCCGGACTAGTACAAGCAGCCACACACACACACACACACACACACACACACACACACGTGCACGCACGTCGCTATATTATTGCAATAATCTTGGACGCGACGTTAAACCCCATTTCACCTCACCACCTCACATCTGGCATTTAATTTTCACAAACTGCAATAATACTTCTTAAATATTCCTTGTAATAAACATGTTGACATTTTTATGCTACATTTGCGTCTTGGTCCGTTCTGACTTGTCAAATCGCTTTACGTAACATTGTCACGGGGACTAATATTTACTACATGCCACTAACTTAACTTGAAAATGACGTCATATTAATGCGTCTTCATTTGATACCAGTTTTAAACAAAACACAGCTGTTTTCCAGAGTCAGAGGATAATGAAGCTGTCAACGCGCGTCGTCACAAACCTCTCTCAACCGGTGTGCGCTGATTCATCACCTCATGACTTCATTGTAGAATTATGCAAATTATACGTGTTTATGAAGCACTAAAATCGTATGGTTCTCGGTTCATTTCTACGGTGGCCCATAAGGGACATGGAGTCTGTTTTTCCATATTTTGATATTTCACTTACTTTTATCGTTACCTTTTGCAAATTAACACGATTTGTCTTACAAATATATGATACATCAGGTGTAAAGAAGATATTGAATCGCTGAAAAGTGAAACGAAAATGTCAAAAACTAAAATGAAAATTTCAAAAAACAAAAGCGAAAATGTCAAAAACTAAAATGAAAATGCAGAAAACTATTTACACCGCGGTGATATTTCCACCGCCGTGAAAACTATTTACACCGCGGTGATATTTCCACCGCCGTGAAAACTATTTACACCGCGGTGGAAATAGTTTTGTGCGGTTTCATTTTAGTTTTTGACATTTTCGCTTCACATTTCAGCGACTCAATAGCTACTTGAAAGTACATTTTCCATGTTTTAGGTTGTTTTTCCACATGATTTATCACATATTTGTATGACAAATTGTGTTAATTTGCAAAAGTTTACGATAAAAGTAAGTGAAACATCAAAATATTGAAAAACAGACTCCATAAGCGTAAGGCAGGGTTAGAACAAATACCATCTCTTAACGTCTGAACATGAAGCCCATTTCTCGGCTTCCCCGCCGTGATATTGCTGGAATATTGCAAAAAGCGGCGTAAAACCATACTCACTCACTCTTTCTGAAGTAAACTGCCTGGCAAAAGAAAGTATATACGTATGTTAGATGGTGACTAAAATGAAACAAGAAATAATTATTCGATGGGGCTGTAGTTGATACGGTATCACACCAATGAGTATCTCACAACAGGTGACGTGCACAAGACGTCTTAACATGGGGCTCGAAACAGTACACAGTGACGAGTATAGTGACGAGCTCTCAAGAGTATACGTCTACAAATTAATATTTGGCTCACCATTGGGACGTTACCCAACATTAGTCTAGTCATCTCAACCGTTTATATGTTGACTACATATGGTCTTACTTGGTTGTTTGCACCCTTACAATACACTGCCAGTTCTATTGCCATGTGACACCTAATCCTTCCCTATCCCCTACTCTGTTTTGGAGAGGGTCGGTCGGGTAGCCTAGTGGTTAAAGCGTCTGCTCGTCACGCCGAAGACCCGGGTTCGATTCCCGACATGGGTACAATGTGTGAAGCCCATTTCTGGTGTCCCCCGCCGTGATATTGCTGGAATATTACTAAAAGCGGCGTAAAACCATACTCACTCATTCCATTTAATAATGCCATTAATATATAATTTTTGCAACATTTTTTATCTTTTTTTTATATCTTAGAATATATTTATTTCTTGAAATTCAGTTATAACATGTTTTAATTAATGCATGCCACTGAAATTTACGTCTCCTCTTGGTCATCAATCATTTCATCCAGATTGACCCTCCTGTGATGTATTAGTTGCTTTCTCGAACAGCTAAGCTGTGATCAGCATATTTCACTCAATCATTCAATGTTTCTACACCCTTCCTTAACGTTCACTGTAAGCCGCTATTTGAATCATCATGTTGGCGTATTAAAGGAGAATCAGCATTTATCATTTAACTAAAGCATTAATCCATGACATAAGCTTATGACATAAAAACATGTATGTCATACCCCAATGACATAGTATGCAAATAAGATATGCAAATTAGATAACCGGAAGTGGGACTTTTTTCGCCGGTGCACGTGAGTAGGTGTTTACAAACAACATGGATACCTTTGATATTGGAGACAATGTTTTAATAGATCAAAGGGGAAGTGCTACAGTGATATCCGTGTTGACATGTATCACTACGCACGATCTCTACGTAAGATTTCGACAAGTTGCTGATGTTAATGTTTAATGCAATTATTCCTTAATTGGGAAGCAAAAATGTGAAAATGATAAATAGAATTCATCACTCGTGTTTTTTAATATGGGAAATATCAACCTCGTCCCGTTAATCGGTATTTGCCTCGCCAAAGGCTCGGCAAATACCGATTAACTAAGACTCGGTTGATATTTCCCATATTAAAAAACACTCGTGATGAATCCTCTATTTCTCACAGATGGAAAGATGAAAATTACAAAGAATCTTTTTTCCGAGGCGATTGATATTTTTTTCTGGCATAACATCTGATAAAGTGCCGCTCTGTACGTGCAATGACCTTGAACGAGAGGTTAAACTCCATTTTGACCTCGCCTCACCTTCACCTCAACTCACCTCGAATGAAATCCTTGAGCCGGGAGGTTATTATCTTCACCTGTTGCAAAATCTACGAAAAAAAGGAAATAAAACTGTCCACATTTATCTGATTTTAATGCCAGGGGTGCATCTCTGGCTGGAGGTCAGTGTGTTGAACGTTGCTGGCTGAAAGCGGGTCACCTTGCCACGAGGAGTGCCCTGGGCCCACTGACAACATCACAGGTGCACGTGAATCGCCCCAGTGCTTGCAAGTTAAGTCTACATAAATGTATAGCCCCAGGACGAAAGATGTCGGCATCTCTGTTAAACTCTCGGCTAGTCGGCGGGATTTATGGATGTCGTTGTTATGGTCGTTAAGGACATTAAGGACATGGTGGGTCATGTTTTTTTCCTTCTCTGTGAAGTCCTGGTAGTCTCTCTACCCAGAGCATATCTTTTATTTCATACAACATTCACTCTCATTCCGCTCTTATCCCTTACACGATTTCTTAATATGGATTCCCGTATGGAACCTTCAAAGTGGAGTTTTATATAATAATCGTAATAATAATAATAATAATAATAATAATAATAACAACAGCAACAACAACAACAATGATGATGATGAATATGATAATGATTATGATGTTGTTGTTGATGATGATGATAATAATAATATACGTATGCTGTGCCCGTCCTTTCGTATTCTTTTGGTGTTGTTGATTGGACGAAACAAGAATTCAGGGTATTGACACACTCACACGAAGAATCACGTCAGACAATAGATCCCACCACCCTCGCTCTTCCCTCAATCGCTTATATTTACCAATTATGATGGGAGGGCGTAGTTTGATTAATGTGGAGGCTCTTCATGATGGAATTGTTTTGTGCACTTTTGCACACATGTACTTGTCTGATGATCCTCTTGTGAAGCATGTCAAGACTCATGATGAAAACAAGGCATTCCACAGTTTTCTAAAACGAGCCAAGGGTGTGGGACATAATCTCAATGTCGGTGTTGATTTTGTTGATGGTTCTGTACTGCTGGACGGTACAGAAATGAGTGTCAACCAAGCGAAGTGCCATATCAAATCGGCCCGACTCAGTTTTTCAAGGAGAGGCTTTCTGAACGACCACTGCATCGAGTCTATGTGCAGTGTGTTGAGAAGATCAGCAACCATGCAGAGTCCTTTGCTTGGATGAAGTCGTCTGGCCTGAAAAGTGAAACAGAAGGCTTTCTGTTTGCTGCTCAGGACCAGTCACTTCCTCCTCGAAACCGTCAATATGTGATTTTGCATCAAAATGTGAATATGAAATGTAGATTATGTAATGAATTTAATGAGACTGTCCAACACATTGTCAGTGGATGCCCAGTTTTGGCACAAACACAGTATCTTAAACGACATGATGGTGTAGCTCGATCATTTTCTTACCGTCTTCTCCATGCTTGTGGTTTTGACACAGAGGTCCACCCATGGTACGACCATGCATATGTAGAGTGCGTCATGGAAAATGATAAATACAAAATCCTTTGGAATAGGCCCGTACACAGCCTCAGACATATCCAGGCCAACGAACCTGATCTTGTCCATTTTGATAAATCCAATGAAATCATTTATATCATTGGATTTTCTGTCACTTTTGACAGTAATGTGATTGACAAGATTGAGGAAAAACATGGCAAATATGCGGACCTCGCTTTCGAAATGTCACACTTGCATCCCAAGTACCAGGTTGTCCGACTCCCCATTGTTCTCGGTGCCTTAGGCTTGGTACCTCCCAATCTGTTGACTGACATTGGGAGAGTACCCGGGTTTGCTACCAGGAATTCAGCCTTTCTGACAATCTGGATAATGCAGAAGGCTGCAGTGTTGGGGAGCTTTCACATTCTCCGAAAAGTTCTGGGTGGGTTTGACTAGGCAGCGCTTCCTGGGAGAAGTCCCATTCGCTGTCTGGACTGCCTGTAGAGGGGACAAGGTCCCTGAGCTGATAAGCCTAAACAGCCTGACTCTGCCAGGATCATCCAAACCCTCTTTGCTGCATTTTTTATTTAAATCTGTACCACAACAACAACAACAACGACGACATCATCATCATCATCATCATCATCACAACAAAAATAACAATATGAATAACAACAACAACAATACTACTCCAACTACTACTACTACTACTAATAATAATAATTATAACAATAATCATCATCATAAGAAGAGGAACAACAACAATAACAAAAATATAAAATGATAATAACAGCAGCAATGATAATAACAACATGTAGTGCTTTTTGTATTGTACTACTTCGTCACAACGGATCCTCACATCGCGTCCAATCATGATCCGAGGCCGCTACATTCAAGTTGCATCCTCATCTGCATGGAAAGGAACATCAGAAGTATTGCATGGCAATCCAAGGAAGCCACACGCTCCGACCTTCCAGCTTGTGGCTCAGACTTCCCCCGCTGGGTATGGCACAGGTGTATGTACCTGAGGCAGTGTTTCAGCTGGGCGTTGTGTACCTTGCCGTCACAGACGTTGCTGTTTGTCATGTCATAACGCTTGACAAGAACCGGCGGCTGGGGTGGGCCAGGCCTCCTCCTGTGTTTTATTGCCATGTCAGCGTTCGACAAAATGAGTCTGGGAAATCATTTATAACGCAATACATTTCACCCCTTCAGGTTTTGTCTGATGCTGATTTGACAGAGCTGACTCGACTTGCTTTTCTATAATCTAGGGTTTGGTTTAATAAAATACATATATTCAACAGTGAAGGACCAGCGTGTGCTGGGCTGAGAAAATAGTGCACTTGGCGCACTGGTTGTATGGAATATTGCAAAAAGACAGGGGAGTTTGATACAAGACTGTATAGGTTGGTTGGTTTGTTGTTTTACGCCGCACTCAGGAATATTCCAGCTATATGACGGCGGTCTGTAAATAATCGAGCCTTGACCAGACAATACAGTGATTGATATCATGTGCATCGATCCACGCAATTGGGATCGATGACATGCTTCAACGAAGTCAGCGAGTCTGACCACCCGATCCCGTTAGTCGCCTCTTACGACAAGCATAGTCGCCTTTTACGGCAAGCATGGGTTGCTGAAGACCTATTCTACCCCGGATCTTAACGAGTCAAGACTGTAGGGGAGTATTGCTATAAGACTGTATGGGGAGTATTGCTATAAGACTGTAGGGGAGTATTGCTATAAGACTGTAGGGGAGTATTGCTATAAGACTGTAGGGGAGTATTGCTATAAGACTGTAGGGGAGTATTGCCATAAGACTGTAGGGGAGTATTGCTATAAGACTGTAGGGTAGTATTGCTATAAGACTGTATAGGGAGTATTGCTATAAGGCTGAAGGGGAGTATTGCTATAAGACTGTAGGGGAGTATTGCTATAAGACTGTAGGGGAGTATTGCTATAAGACTGTATAGGGAGTATTGCTATAAGGCTGAAGGGGAGTATTGCTATAAGACTGTAGGGGAGTATTGCTATAAGGCCGTAGGGGAGTATTGCTAAAAGACTGTATAGGGAGTATTGCTATAAGACCTTAGGGGAGTATTGCTATAAGACTGTAGGGGAGTATTGCTATAAGACTGTAGGGGAGTATTGCTATAAGGCTGTAGGGGAGTATTGCTATAAGGCTGTAGGGGAGTATTGCTATAAGACTGTAGGGGAGTATTGCTATAAGACTATAGGGGAGTATTGCTATAAGACTGTAGGGGAGTATTGCTATAAGACTGTAGGGGAGTATTGCTATAAGACTGTAGGGGAGTATTGCTATAAGACTGTATAGGGAGTATTGTGTAATTACTACATTATAGTGAGTGTTTAAGTAAATAACATAGGAACATAAACATCCAGGATTCGAAACCACGGTCTCAGGCTTCTTGAACACCTAAAGCCCGAGAATTGTGGCGCCTTATACCCATTGACCACCCCCGTGCCCCACTACAGCGTATATACTTCTAATGATTCTAAGTACGCAAAGAATTGCCGGGATCCGCTGATTTCGAGCCCCGATTCGGATCCGTGGTAAGTTTCATAAGTGACAAACATCCATAACCTGCATAATGTTCGTTTTTTTCCACTCACTCGTCACTCACTCACTCACTCACTCACTCACTCACTCACTCACGCACTCACTCACTCACTCACTCACTCACTCACTCACTCACTCACTCACTCACTTGTGTTAATTCGGACTACTCACACGGAATAATACCGTCCGCATTATAAAAGTTTCAATTTAGACCGGTTCTTCCGGTATATGCAGATGTTTATTAGACACTTTAGTTTTATTAGTTAATATATCAAACTGATTCAAGATCTCAGTCGTGAGTGTAACAAGTAGCGAGATCCGCTGCCACTGACAGCAATGACATACACTGTCGTACATCAGCATCTGCGGCTGCCAATCAAGCTCCAGTCAGTCAAGGCTGTTCGTCTTAACGCTGTGGCACTGTCAGTGAGACGCGATATCGGCGGAGACTTAAACATCTTAATCACGACCTACGATATACTTGCTGAATGACTCACCAATCGATACTACCAAAATAACAATCCATTTACTGCGTCAAGGACAAGCTCAGCCCAGATTGTGTCTCCCAGCTTGTTTTCCACAAAGGAATATGTTACTTAATGCTAATGTGAAATGTTTGTGTCAGAAACTGCTATTTTGATGCATGTCACAAATAAATTA
Organism: Haliotis rufescens; assembly: GCF_023055435.1. Lineage (NCBI taxonomy): Eukaryota > Metazoa > Mollusca > Gastropoda > Lepetellida > Haliotidae > Haliotis > Haliotis rufescens. The sequence continues at coordinate 67,904,207 of NW_025963890.1, forward strand.
TTTATGGAATTCATAAATAAACACTGAGGGTGCGAGCAGATGTATCCAAACACTGGTGTCCAGATTACACGATACCTGAACTAAGCTGGGGGCCATGTAGGTCACAGATATCGACCATTTCACGAGATAAACTGACGAGCAAAAGAAACTATACATCTCAGATGATTTGAATCATATGTTTGACTTTAAATTGAAAATATCTTATATCCAGAAAATGAACTGAACTGGTGGCTAGTCAACGCTACAAGAAAATGTCTACGAGGTTTTATTTTTTAAAATACATTTTGATTTAAAGCTCTTGAATATCAACAAAACATAAATCGCCTAAAGATATGTGATGGTTAAAGGGCAAACGCAAATTTACCAACGGTTCTTTCAGTTTAAAGTACATAAAAAACAAACTCGGGATACTTACTTTGCCCCTCAGCTTATATTCAGAAAACAATAGGGATGCAGCACGTCAGACAGATGTATTTCCAAGAAAATTAAATTGTGTTCGATATGTTTGTTTAATAAACGTTGTTAACCCTCTTGGTGCCATATATAGTACTTCTCACAACCTCAGTTACACGGAATTATAAGGAATTGTAGAATTATAGCTAATGTGACTTCTTGAGTAAAGACAATGCGTTCACAGAGTAATAACCTGAATGTGTGCACATCACCCAGCCTTATTAATTAATATTATATGATCAAACTTCACCCCAGCCTACTTAATTGATATTATATGATCAAACTTCACCCCAGCCTACTTAATTGATATTATATGATCAAACTTCACCCCAGCCTTATTAATTAATATTATATGATCAAAATTCCTCCCCAGCCTTATTAATTAATATTATATGATCAAACTTCACCCAAGCCTACTTAATTGATATTATATGATCAAACTTCACCCCAGCCTTATTAATTAATATTATATGATCAAACTTCACCCCAGCCTACTTAATTAATATTATATGATCAAACTTCACCCCAGCCTTGTTCATTAATATTATATGATCAAACTTCACCCCAGCCTACTTAATTGATATGATATGATCAAACTTCACCCAAGCCTACTTAATTGATATGATATGATCAAACTTCACCCCAGCCTACTTAATTAATATTATATGATCAAATTTCACCCCAGCCATATTAGTTTGTATTTTCGGACAATTTCACATAAGCCTTATGAATAGTATTATCGGACAACACCCCAGCCTTATTCAATAATATTATAAGATTAAACTTCACCCCAGCCTTTTTCATATATATTATATGACCAAACTTCACCTCAACCTTATGAATTAGTATTATAATAACAAACTTCACCCAAGCCTTATTAATTATTATTATTATATGATCAAACTTCACCCAAGCCGTATTAATTAATATTACATGATCAAACTTGACCTCAGTCTTATGAATTAGTATTATGAGAACAAACTTCAACCCAGCCTTATTAATTATTATTATATGATCAAACTTCACCTCAACCTTATGAATAAGTATTATATGATCAAACTTCACCTCAACCTTATTAATTAGTATTATAAGAACAAACTTGACCTCAGCCTACTGAATTAGCATAATAAGAACAAACTTCACGTAAGCCTTCTGAATTTGTATTATGAGAACAAACTTCACGTAAGCCTTCTGAATTAGTATTATGAGAACAAACTTCACGTAAGCCTTCTGAATTTGTATTATGAGAACAAACTTCACATAAGCCTTCTGAATTTGTATTATGAGAACAAACTTCACGTAAGCCTTCTGAATTTGTATTATGAGAACAAACTTCACGTAAGCCTTCTGAATTTGTATTATGAGAACAAACTTCACGTAAGCCTTCTGAATTTGTATTATGAGAACAAACTTCACGTAAGCCTTCTGAATTTGTATTATGAGAACAAACTTCACATAAGCCTTCTGAATTTGTATTATGAGAACAAACTTCACATAAGCCTTCTGAATTTGTATTATGAGAACAAACTTCACATAAGCCTTCTGAATTTGTATTATGAGAACAAACTTCACGTAAGCCTTCTGAATTTGTATTATGAGAACAAACTTCACGTAAGCCTTATTAATTATCCATCCAGCTCACTAGGCAGTGTCATTGTCATGGTAGGAGGTGACGTTATTAACATGATCACATCTTCGACTATCCAGTGTATTAAATGTCCATTCTATTATGATAAATACACGGGACACATACGCTGTCACCGTTTCCAGTATTGTTCGTATGGCGCCCAAAATAGCCCCTCAGTCCAACTGTATTGTGTGTATGTGTGTGTCTGTATTGTGTGTCTGTGTGTCTGTATGTGTGTCTGTATTGTGTGTCTGTATTGTGTGTATGTGTGTGTCTGTATTGTGTGTATGTGTGTGTCTGTATTGTGTGTCTGTGTGTATGTGTGTGTCTGTATTGTGTGTCTGTGTGTCTGTTTGTGTGTCTGTATTGTGTGTCTGTATTGTGTGTATGTGTGTGTCTGTATTGTGTGTATGTGTGTGTCTGTATTGTGTGTCTGTGTGTCTGTATGTGTGTCTGTATGTGTGTCTGTATTGTGTGTCTGTATTGTGTGTATGTGTGTGTCTGTATTGTGTGTATGTGTGTGTCTGTATTGTGTGTCTGTATTGTGTGTATGTGTGTGTCTGTATTGTGTGTATGTGTGTGTCTGTATTGTGTGTCTGTGTGTATGTGTGTGTCTGTATTGTGTGTATGTGTGTGTCTGTATTGTGTGTCTGTGTGTATGTGTGTGTCTGTATTGTGTGTATGTGTGTATCTGTATTGTGTGTATGTGTGTGTAGGGTGGAGTGAGGAGGGGTGTAGCATTGACGCCATACCTGTCTTTTCTGCAGTTTGAGTCGATATATGAGAAGACAGGCAAGTAATAATTCTAAGTACGTTTTGCTTTTACGGTGTCTGTGACATAAATTCTATGTTTCCTTTAACCTGGGTTACCGCCGACGTGACACCCTGCCATGAGACGGAATGACTCACACCGTGACAGCTCTGTCTCTCTTGGACTCATCATGTGGTGAGGTGAAGATGGGTTTAACGTCACGTCCAAGATTATTGTATGCACGTGTGTGTGTGTGTGTGTGTGTGTGTGCGTGCGTCTGCGTGCGTGTAGTTGCTTGTACAAGGCTAGGGCTGATGCCGGTTTATAGTGCTAGCCCACTGATATACTGACTCCGAGCCGACCAGTCCTTGTTTCCCCCCTCTTAATGCCGTGCGCCAGACGGGATAACAACATGTACCATCTTTTAACGTCTTTTGGTATGACGCGGCCGGGGATCGAACCCCGGACCTTCCGCTCTCCGGGCGGACGCTCTACCACTAGACCACGGAGGTGGCCCTCGTCATGTGGAGCCACCATTTCTGTTTACTGCGTTCATGATAAATTAGCACTTGTAGTGAATCAATCACCGGGCGGCATATATGATAGGCATATGCGTCAAGTTGTAGGTGGGTCTGCGAACTGACAATTAAATGTTCAGCAAAGCGGAAGATGTATAATTGCTGTGCAGAGTTGCGTCCCTTAGGCGTTCCAGGAACTTGTGATCGTGGGTTCGAATCCCGGTTGGCCCTCATTATGTTTTTAGGTTTCGTAGCCGTGCACATTGCTTTCACCACTCGCCTACTTGGATTCGAACACAGGATCTGAACATGACGAAATATTGTTTCATTTATCGATGTTTGTTGTCTTCATTACAAAAGTAAGGAATATTCATGCAGAGCATGAAAACACAACGAGTTCCTGATTTACCACTGACTGAATCAGAACATGCGTATTAATTCAAGACTTTGAACTGAAAACCAAAACCAAAAATAAAGAAATGAAAAAATGAATTTGGATTACTTCAGGTTTCTGGATCAAACGACAGAAAAGAGTACAAGAAGCCGGTTTTTGCGACTTCAAGCCGTATTTCACTAATTTTGAACATCAAAAAGGTCCCATAAATTCATATGCATTTTTATCGCAAACAAAAGGCCGAACAAAGACATTCATCACATGCTTGATCAGTTTGCCAGGAACTTGTCAGGAAATCTGAAGAAGAGTCGTCATGTCAGCCAGTCACTGACAAGAATGCATGCAGCGTCTGGCCAGTGGGTATTAGCGTGTCGCTCGTCTCTGTGGAAGGTGCTCTGATTGCCTGGGAATGCACGCATACTTACAGCTATGATGTGAGACGCAATCCTAGTCCAATACCCCTTCAGAAGACCAAATCCTAGCATGACAACGATACACCAGACCAATGGTTTAATACAATATGTAATAAAATCCCACACCGCAAAGTATTATTACAGACCGAATGCATCCAAAACTAGATCAATATTCAGACCCGGTCGAACATGAACAACCCGACACAAAGCCCGGTCCTACAACAATAAAACCTACACTACATCTAGTCCAACATGAACAACCCGACACAAAGCCCGGTCCTACAACAATAAAACCTACACTACATCTAGTCCAACATAAACAACTCAACACTAAGCCCGGTCCTACAACAATAAAACCTACACTACATCTAGTCCAACATAAACAACTCAACACTAAGCCCGGTCCTACAATAATAAAACCTACACTACAACTCGTCCAACATGAACAACCCGACACAAAGCCCGGTCCTACAACAATAAAACCTACACTACATCTAGTCCAACATAAACAACTCAACACTAAGCCCGGTCCTACAATAATAAAACCTACACTACAACTCGTCCAACATGAACAACCCGACACAAAGCCCGGTCCTACAATAATAAAACCTACACTACATCTAGTCCAACATAAACAACTCAACACTAAGCCCGGTCCTACAATAATAAAACCTACACTTTAACTAGTCCAACATGAAAAACCCGACACTAAGCCCGGTACTACAACAATAAAACCTACACTACAACCAGTCCAACATGAACAGGTCGACTCTACGCCCGGTCCTACAATAATAAAACCTACACTTTATCTAGTCCAACATGAAAAACCCGACACTAAGCCCGGTCCTACAATAATAAAACCTACACTACAACTCGTCCAACATGAACAGGTCGACTCTAAGCCCGGTCCTACAATAATAAAACCTACACTACAACTAGTCCAACATGAACAACCCGACACTAAGCCCGGTCCTACAACAATAAAATCTACACTACAACTCGTCCAACATGAACAACCCGACACTAAGCCCGGTCCTATAATAATAAAACCTACACTACAACTCGTCCAACATGAACAACCCGACACTAAGCCCGGTCCTATAATAATAAAACCTACACTACAACTAGTCCAACATGAACAACCCGACACTAAGCCCGGTCTTACAAGAATAAAATCTACACTACAACTCGTCCAACATGAACAACCCGACACTAAGCCCGGTCCTACAATAATAAAACCTACACTACAACTCGTCCAACATGAACAACCCGACACTAAGCCCGGTCCTACAATAATAAAACCTACACTACAACTCGTCCAACATGAACAACCCGACACTAAGCCCGGTCCTACAATAATAAAACCTACACTACTAGTCCAACATTAATAACTCACACAAAACCCTGTCTGGCACACGGCATTAAGGGGCTAAAACAAGGACTGGTCGGCTCGGAGTCAGTATACTGAGTATTCGTTCCTCACGCCGAAGACCCGGGGTCGATTCTCGACATGGGTATAGTGTGTGAAGCCTCCGCCTTGATATTGCTGGAATATTGCCAATAGCGGCTTAAAACCATACTCACTCACTCAAAAGTGGATGGGAAAAGAATTCAATGACTTTACATACATCGAGTCAAAGGTTACATGTATGTCACACGTATATGTGAACGAAGGTCGGGCAACAACAACTACCACCGTAGAATCTTATCACTATACTTCCCTGGCCACGTTATACCAAAAGACGTTAAAAGATGGTACTTGTTGTTACCCTGTCTGGCGCTCGGCATTGAGGGGCTAAGACAAGGACTGGTCGGCTCTGAGTCAGTATACTGTGTCTGAGTGGGGTATTCATGTTAAACTGCGGCATGGTATCTCAGTGTGCTAGCACTATAAATCAGCATCAGTCCGGACTAGTACAAGCAGCCACCCACCCCCACACACACCCCCCCCCCCCCCCCCCCCACACACACACACACACACATACACACACACACACACACACACACACACACGTGCATTCACGTCAATATAAAGGTACAATAAACATGGACGCGACGTTAAACCCAATTTCACCTCACCTCAATATTTAACATTTTCAAAACTCAATTCGTTAACTGAATGATTTGTGAAAGAAACATGTGTCATAAACTTGCCCAAGAAGCCTGTGACCTGTGACACGGCCGGGGATCGAACCGCCGACCTTCCGCTCTCCCAGTCAATACTTTCAATCCAAACAATTTACTTTTGAAAATATTGTTACCATCTTTGCGTTTCAGTTTTTAGAGAGTTTACATAATATAGATGAAGGATTAAAAAACAACCCCCCCCCCCCCCCCCCCCCCCCCCCCCCCGGAAAATATCTCTGTACTTTGTTTACGACATACATATATACTTTTCGGTTGGGGTAATCGTCTTATATGTGACTTTACTCTACAAACGATGTAGTTCAAGGACATTGCCCCCGGCAAGGGCGGTAATCACTCCCTGACTATTCAGCCATCAGCACATAAAACGAGATTTGTTACCGGGCCGGTCCTGGATACGCCGTGGTGATGGATGATGGCAAATGAAACACATCTGTCTTAATGTGTTATGTTACCAAACAGATCTATTGACATTTCAGACAAGTTTATGCTTGAAGAAAACACATCATTGCAACATATCCACCATCATGTCTGCCTACCGACTTTAGACCATTGATGTGGTTGCATGTTGAAGGTTTTATGAGACAGGCTTGTGAAGTAATACTTTGTTTTCTGAAGCAAGTTTTTACACACAATAAAACTTTTATATTTTGTTAAAATTGTAGAATTTCTATAAATGTAAAACATCAACGCAAGAGAATAAAGTCTCGAGTGTTTGCCGAAACAGATTCCATTGATCGTAAAAGGCGAATTAGTGATGGAAATTATATGAATGGATACTGAAAATCAGTGATGACACAAGATATTCGCGAAAAGGGTAAGCAATGTCGGTCCTTGTGGTTCTGATGGTGAGGATGCACCTCTTGGTATACACCCCCTTCATCAATATTTCAGTACCTGTTGTATGTTATCGACCCCTGAAGATCCGGGGTAGAATAGGTCTTCAGCAACCTGTGCTTGCCGTAAAAGGCGACTATGATTGTCGTAAGAGGCGACTAACGGGATCGGGTGGTCAGGCTCGCTGACTTGGTTGATGCATGTCATCGTATCCCAATTGCGTGGATCGATGCTCATGATGTCAACCACTGGATTGTCTGGCCCAGACTCGATTATGTTTCAGACCGCCATCTTATAGCTGGAATATTGCTGAGTGAGGCGTTAAACAAAAAACAAACAAACAAAACCGTGATTGTATTTTATGTCATCAGGGAAACATGGGACACGTTTTGCCCTGTCGCCCAAACTCGCATGTACGCAGCGTTACGTCCATCAGACATGCCAGAAATCTTGATCGTGGCTTCGAATCCTATATTGCTCCTGGTTACGATTCTTGGTCTGTCAACACCAGACCCGTGGTCTAGAGTTTCACCAGAGTGGTCAGTGTCTCAGACCTGGATCACTTTGAGATTTCCTCCCACACCAGGCTGACATGAAGTGATTTGCATGAATACTGCTCAAAACAACTCGGTTAATTTTTCATCACTGATACGAAAACAGAAATGTATGAAAATATTATCAATAATCAACCATGATCACATTGGACGATATGGGCCATTTTAAGTCATATAATTTAGTTGTAGCTGAGTTGGTACCAACACAAACTATCTGGGTATCTGGGAAGGTGTTCCTTCTTTCCAGACTTGAAAATATGATAAAATCTGTAAGCCCGCAAGCGTTAGTAGTGAAGCACAGGTGAGCCGCATTAACATCGGTAGTGAAGCCGCAATAAATATGTCATGGCTCGTTCCCATGTGACCTCTGAGATGTCCTGTTGTTCAATCCTCTTTCCCTACCTCATGGGCGGTGTTCGGAAACACCATCATCGGTAGCGTTGACGTAAACTGTAGCCAAGGTCAGCGTTCGTTTCAGAATAAATCGATTCGGAATTTTCTGAATCCTGTAATCCTGCTGAGGGTCAACGTTCTTTCGAGATAAGATGGGGTTTGCGTTGTGACTGTGGCTGTAATACAGTAAACTACGGTTATAACGAACACGCTTATAACGAACTGACGGATATAACGAACTTACTTTTTGGTCCCGACTATTTGCTGTAGTTATGCTGTATATATGCTTATAACGAACTACGGTTATAACGAACTAAAATTAGTAGTCCCTTTGAGTTCGTTATAACCGTACTTCACTGTATGTAATCAGTGGATGGAATAAGTATCAATCATGTGAGATGTGTTAGGGTAAAAGTATGCTCGTTTATTCAAGGGGTACAGTGGTAATTACATTGTAGATATATATTTCGTCATGAAGTTTCTATGTCACATCATCTCAATACGAATGGATCTCAGTACAGGGCATCGCCCTTATCAGGTGCGGATACAGCGCTTTGTAGAGGTGTGGGGGTGGGGGGTGGGGGTGAGGGGAGGGTGTGGTTGGGCGGGATGTGTGGGGGTGGTTTGCGGTGATATTGGAGCGGGGGGCACTTATAATTAAACCAATGAACGGAAATAATCCGGGGGGAATTTGTTTGCCAAATAATTGTTAATGTTTTGTTATTTTTGTTGAAATGTCCCCGAATGATGTAGTTATATGTTTGTTAATTCGTGAAAATGATTAGTATATGTCACAAGTGTGTGTGTGTGTGTGTGTGTGTGTGTGTGTGTGTGTGTGTGTGTGTGTGTGTGCACCCATCCCAACCAGTGCCCATGATTGATCTATTCTTATAAAATGGCCATCGGAAAGTTTTCACAGGGAATAGGAATCACTATACACAAGAATCGAGACCATTCGCATTGAAAACAAAAGAGGATCTCACACCACTTGGACCAAGAGAAGCGAAACATTATACCAACATATACAAAGCGCCTTTAATAACACGACGGCTAATTATTCTCTTGAAATAAACATTCAAAGGTCAACGTCCTTTTAAATGAACATGTCATTGTCCTAAGTAAGGCTGATGTTCCTCCCTGCTGGGGCTTTCAGCTTGATGTCATATCTCCACACGCGCCGCACGTCCCCGGTCCCGAGTTAATCCTGGCTGTAAACTTCCTACCAAAGTTTGATGACTTTCGGCACCTAAAATTAGGTACCTCGTCAATGAAAATAACATTAATAGCATCTGTACATTTGCGCTTCTTGAACACATTTAATATAAACTAATAATGACACTACTGTCTGCCTATTAGTGAGTGAGTATGGCTTTACGCCGCTTGTAGCAATATTCCAGCAATATCACGGCAATATTCCAGCAATATCAGAAATGTGCTTCACACATTGTACCCATTTCGGGAATCGAACCCGGGTCTTCGGCGTGACGAGCGAACGCTTTAACCACTAGGCTACCCTACCGCCCCTGTCTGCCTATTAATCAGATAGGTTTCAAATACGATCTGTAATTGTTGTCCATTTTTTACCTAGTTTGTAAACTGACTAGTGTTGTCTCAAAAAGTCTTCAACTATTACATAATTTTAAGTTTTAGGTATGTTTACAAAAGCAATCTTCAAGTTACAAAGATTTAATTTAAATGAATTAATTTTTTTAACCAGAGTACAAAACATTAAAATGTCATGTTGCGTGGATGGTAAAGTTTAATTACTGTGTAAGACAATGCGTTTGTTTAAGCTTCGGTGATTAATGAGAAAGTTATTACACATCACTGTCATTAGTCAGTGTGCAACCAAACATGAAAGTCACATACAACCGTTTCAGCAGTGCGCGCAGCTGCAGCATCATTGCCTGCTTGAGATGCGTACTCGTGAAATCCAGATCGTATTCCAGGACCTCAACACTACAATCATGCACGGCACATAACTGATATTAATACAAGCAGTCAAACCCTTTCCATAATCATGAGAAATCCATTGTACGATTTCGATTGTGTCGAAACCATGTGTTTATGAATCACTATTAGGAAATGTCCTCCACATGTCTACCATAAATTTCTTGAAAGCTTTATTCTTGATCAAACAAATTTTGAGCAAGAGTCGTATGTCCCTCATTGAAAGCCCATGCTCGATTTTATCTAAAAATGTAGACACCAAAGGCTGGGGCAGCCGGAATATTTCTCCACGTTAAGGGTTGGGTTGGTTTGTTGTTTAACGCCTCACTCAGCAGTATTCCAGCTATATGACGGCGGTCTGTAAATAATCGAGTCTGGACCAGACAATCCAGTGATTGATATCATGAGGATCGATCCACGCAATTGGGATCGATGACATGCTTCAACCAAGTCAGCGAGCCTGACCACCCGATCCCGTTAGTCGCCTTTTACGACAAGCATAGTCACCTTTTACGGCAAGCATGGGTTGCTGAAGACCTATTCTACCCCGGAATCTTCACGGGTCTCCACATTAAGGGAACGTTGACTTTTGGAAAGTTGAAGTGATCTCTCTTGTCATGTAGTCTGGGTAAGAGTTTATTGTGCATAGATCAAAATATGAAACATAAGAGGCGAATTCACTTCTCTCTTTTATTTCTAGGTCATGTGGGTAAATCAGCTGAAGAGATGGTCGTACACGTTTGACCATCATTAAACGATATCAGATCATTGATAAAATCTTCAGCTCAAGTTAATTGTCTTATCAAATTCCAATTCATATGCTGAAAAGAAAGAGAGCGTCAAGGCGAGGAGCGCAGTTGGTGCCCATAGGGATGCCTCTTGCCTAAATGTCCCGCCCCTAAGTTTCACATATACATGTATGTCTTTGAGGAGTTTCAGCATTACATCACTCCACATATTATCTTAGTAAATTTCAGATGACAGTTGTCTTCATGTATTAATTTTTGTCTTAAATCTCATAATATGCAGAATTAGCTGCATCTATGGCCACCACGTTAAGGGACAGATGTCGCTTTCACAAGGACCAAACTGAGAACAGCTGTCTTTGTGCTGCGTAGCTTTTTTCGAGACAGGGCCCAACTAAATACAGCTGTCTTTGTGATGCGCGTGGCTTATTTCGAGACAGGGCCCAACATAATACAGCTGTCTTTGTGCTGCGTAGCTTTTTTCAAGACAGGGCCCAACTAAATACAGCTGTCTTTGTGATGCGCGTGGCTTATTTCGAGACAGGGCCCAACATAATACAGCTGTCTTTGTGATGCGCGTGGCTTATTTCCAGACAGGGCCCAACTAAATACAGCTGTCTTTGTGATGCGCGTGGCTTATTTCGAGACAGGACCCAACTAAATACAGCTGTCTTTGTGATGCGCGTGGCTTATTTCGAGACAGGGCCCAACTAAATACAGCTGTCTTTGTGATGCGCGTGGCCTATTTCAAGACCGGGCCCAACTAAATACAGCTGTCTTTGTGATGCGCGTGGCTTATTTCGAGACAGGACCAAACTTAAAACAGCTGTCTTTGTGATGCGCGTGGCTTATTTCGAGACAGGACCAAACTGAATACAGCTGTCTTTGTGATGCGCGTGGCTTATTTCGAGACAGGACCAAACTGAATACAGCTGTCTTTGTGGTGCGCGTGGCTTATTTCGAGACAGGACCAAACTGAATACAGCTGTCTTTGTGATGCGCGTGGCTTATTTCGAGACAGGACCAAACTAAATACAGCTGTCTTTGTGATGCGCGTGGCTTATTTCGGACAACGTTTCCAAATTATCCAAAATGGTAACTACGTTGTTCTTATGACAATAAGTATCGTGGAGATTACCTGGTACATGTGTGGAGCACACGTCGACCTTGGTTGCACATTGCCAAATATGCCGACAATAGGATTAAATCAGTGAATCTGCTTTCAGAAACTAATGTTCGTTGCAGGTGGCAAGAAATCCTTCAAGAATAGTTTTAAAAAATCGATAAAAAACATACATTCTTAAATTGTAATCGCTTGCAATCGGCGCAAAAGAATATTTTTACTTCAAAATATATTGACTGACGTGTTGATCGGATTACTGACAGGACATCTCTAAGCCTCCCAAGCTGTGACGGACGTTTCACGAGGATATTACCGTCAACGTGAGCGATCGAGAGTGACGTTCCACCAGCTGCACTCAAGGGTTCTAGTGCAGAAAAGGGAAACTGAAGTATAACTAACCCCTTGCTGTCACGAGTCACGAGCCTAGATGTCTGGTTAAAGTGAAAGTAGGCTAGGCCAAGGCTAGGCTGTATCAATATGCACAACGGTCCGTCAGTCGGGAACAACAATGCCCCTTATTTCTCTGAGTTCATAGGAAATACATGTTGTTCTCTCTGAAAGATGAAGACGAACCTGAAAATCGGTGACAAACTTTTTCTGGACATTTCTACTTTTTGGCACGATTCATTTTTTTCAAGAACGAAGTTTTTTGAGGGGTTGACGTTCAAGTAGCTAGCTTTTATGAAAAGCTTACTTTTATGAAGAGATAACGTTTATGAAGAACTGACGTTCATGAAGATCTGACGTTTATGAAGATCTGACGTTTATGAAGAGCTGAGGTTTATGAAGAGCTGACGTTTATGAAAAGCTGAGGTTAATGAAGAGCTGAGGTTTGTGAAGTGCTGAGGTTTGTGAAGAGCTGAGGTTTATGAAGAGCTGACGTTTATAAAGAGCTGACGTTTATGAAGAGCTGACGTTTATGAAAAGCTGATGTTAGTAAAGAGCTTATGTTAGTAAAGAGCTGTCGTTTATGGAGCGCTGACGTTTATAAAGAGCTGAGGTTTGTGAAGAGCTGACGTTTATGAAGAGTTGACTTCATGGAAACGTTTAGAAAAGTTGACAACAAAATGAATAACTTTTTAAACTTACCTTTTTCACCTAGCATCTTGCCACCCTGCTCATACAAGGTCATATCAGGTCAGAACATGGCCGTTTTCTCCCATAGTTGGACATGCAAAGTAATTTCACATAGTTGTGCCTACTGCGCATTTGTTTGAACTACATCTGCGGATATACATGTATTTGCACAAGTTATATGCGATCTACTTGATGACCGCGTTCACATTTGTGAGCGAGAGCTTATCAGAAGATATAACACGAACAAGGTCTGTAAAACCTCTTTCACAAGTTATATATGCCAAGGTATATTTGTCCATCACTTTTCAAGTTGAAGAAAACATTAACAGTCCAATGTATGACCTCGATTGTGCCTTAAATAACATCCTTTATCATCAAAAACTGGCTCCCACTGGAGATGTCGCTTGGATGAGATCAAGCAATATCTACATTGTAGATATCGCTGCAATAAAATTGCATAACAAACGTTTGCAGACCATTGTTACCATGACGTCACAATCAAATGACGTCACTAATGGCCCTGCTACTGAAACTGTTAAAAGTACATTTTACACTTAAGGCACTGCTAATTACTTCTACAAACTGATATAAGTTGGAAGAATGATGATGGATGAGAAATAAAATCTTGACAAGTGCCTTGCTAAAGAATGGAATGCTGAACGATCCTGACGTTATTTTGACATCCAAAGTAGCCAAGCCTGAATAATTGCACTGACTGTGAACTAGATGCACTGCAGACGTTATTGTGATTCCGCTGCATTGTTGGCCTGTGGGGATCCTTGTTGGGAGAGAGAGAGAGAGAGAGAGAGAGAGAGAGAGAGAGAGAGAGAGAGAGAGAGAGAGAGAGAGAGAGAGAGAGAGAGAGAGAGAGAGAGAGAGAGCTTGCCTCTTTTGTGTTTGCGTTTGTTTGTCGCTGCGTTTGTTTGTCGCTGAATTCTATTTTAGAACGGGGAAACAACATAATTAACATAACTTTACATAAATATGGCTAACAAGTAATTATATGGCGTTTTCACTTTGACTTTAAACCCTCAACATTCCGTCGAATGTGTCTAGGAGACACTTTCGTTAACGTTACACAACTACGTGTTACACATCAACTACGTGTTACACATCAACTACGTCCTATGTAACTTTACTGCGAGGACGCAAGGGGAACAGATATTCTAACCTCCTCGAGACTTCAGGAAGCTGGGGCTACTGGGATGATGTTGGTGGGAGCACCTGTCAGCTGTTACTTCACGTGACACTGAACATGTGTGTATTGCACATAACGCATATCAGCTTTTAGGAGTCCTGTTGAATAACAACGCAAGACATGTCAAATATCATGAACGCCATTTGACAGTATCGCCTGCAGGAATAGTCGTGATGCCACACTTGTCATTAGTTTCCATAATATCTCTTTCACTAAACAAGGCTGAATTAAACCTTGACTGAATTGACTGAGCTGTCTCCTCACTCAATAAGGTGGGGTGAAATGGGGTTTAACGTCGCGTCCAAGATTATTGCACTTATATAGCGACGTGCATGCACGGGTATGTGTTTGTGTGGCTGCTTGTACTAGTCCGGACTGATACCGATTTATAGTGCTAGCACACTGAGATACCATGACGCAGTTTAACATGAATACCCCACTCAGACACAGTATACTGACTCCGAGCCGACCAGTCCTTGTTTTAGCCCCTTAATGCCGAGCGCCAGACAGGGTAACAACAAGTACCATCTTTTAACGTCTTTTGGTATGACGCGCCTGGGGATCGAACCCCGGACATTCCGCTCTCCGAGCGGACGTTCTACCATTAGACCACGGAGACGGTCTTCACTCAAAAAGACACTCGTCTTCTATTCCAAGATTACAGATTACTTTAAAGACAGAAATGTAATTGAAGGTATAGAGTTATGTTCCTATTCCGTTAGTCGCCTTTTACGACTATGCTTGTCGTAAAAGGCGACTAACGGGATCGGGTGGTCAGGCTCGCTGACTTCGTTGATGCATGTCATCGATCCCAATTGCGTGGATCGATGCTCATGATATTTATCACTGAATTGTCTGGTCCAGACTCGATTATTTACAGACCGCCGTCATATAGCTCGAATATTGCTGAGTGCGGCGTTAAACAAGAATCCAATCCAATCCAATCGTATATAGTAGAGCGTCCGCCAGGAGATCGGAAGGTCCGGAGTTCGATACCCGGCTGCGTCATACCAAAAAAACGTTAAAGTATGGTACATGTTGTTACTCTGTCAGGCGCTTGGCATTGAGGGTCTAAAACAAGGACTGGTCGGCTCGGAGTCAGTATACTGTGTCTGAGTGGGGTATTCATGTTTAACTGCGGCATGGTATCTCAGTGGGCTAGCACTATAAATCGGCATCAGTCCGGTCTAGTACAAGCAGACACACAAACACACACACACGCGCAAACACACACACGTACGCACGCACGCACGCACGCGCGCACGCACGCACGCGCGCACGCACGCACGCGCGCGTGTAAGTCACTATGTAAATGCAATAATCTTGGACGCGAAGTTAAACGCAATTTCACCTCACCTCACCTCACCTCACCTCATCTTTAATCAAAAACAGACCACATATATAGCATTAAAACAATTCTAAATTTTCTCTTTGTTATAAGATTCTGGTTCCAATAAACTCTTAAATTCATTCCTAATTGTTATATTAATCATCAATAATTATTCGGCTAAATCAGTATCACTAAATATTTAATAATGAGATCAGTAACCACCAGAAGGTAACATGACATAACAGATTTCTTCATATCACCTGGCCATGACCATCGTATATTTCTGAAAAAATATATATGGCAACTTTATGAAAAATATTCTTTTGTGTTCACCCCCATAGGTAGTGGGAGGGAGGAGGCGAGAGAGAAGTTTTGGTCGTTCTGACTGCCACTGCCACGAGACACTCCTGACAAGCCAAGTAGCCATTCATATCCTGGAGCTGGCTCCAAGAATTGTATTCACGAGATGCGGAATAGAACGCGGATGCAAGGCGAGAGGAATAGGTGCGTAAATCACAAGGCTACCCCATCGTCCCTCAACATGCGTGACACGTGTGTGGTTGTGTGTGCGTGCGTGTGTGCGCGTGCCAGAGCGTGTGTGTGTGAGTGTGAGTGTGAGTGTGATGTACTTTACGCCTTTCTAAAAATCTAAACTTGTAACTATTCCTCCGTTATAAACCACAGCAGATAAATACTGCACAAAACAAATATAAAAACTCCAAGTGACGAGCACTTGCACGAGACAGTAGAGGGGAGATAACTCTACATACTTGCACAAAGCTGAGATTTAGTTACTGTAAACCTCGTGTGAACAGGATCGTATCTTGATTACTTATTATTATCTGTTATTACTTTTTCATGGAAAAACCTTTAAAAGTGCAAATATTCACTACTAAAGAAGTGATTTAAGTGGATTTAACACCTTTCTTACTACTGTATGTTATTTTGAGTTCTCTCGTCTGCGCTGTTCTGGAAGTGGGAACACATACTTTACATAAAGCTCATAAAAGGGAACATTCTGTTGTGTGTGTAGCTGGAGAACGGGGAACATTCAGTTGTATGTGTAGCTGTTGAACGGAGAACATTCTGTTGTATGTGTAGCTGATGAACGGGGAACATTCAGTTGTATGTGTAGCTGTTGAACGGAGAACATTCTGTTGTGTGTGTAGCTGGAGAACGGGGAATATTCAGTTGCATGAGTAGCTGATGAACGGGGAACATTCTGTTGTATGTGTAGCTGGTGAACGGGCAACATTCTGTTGTATGTGTAGCTGGAGTACCGGTAACATTCGGTTGTATGTATAGCTGGTGAACGGGGAACATTCTGTTGTTTGTGCAGCTGTTGAGCGTGGAAAATTCTGTTGTTTGTGTAGCTGGGGAACGGAGAACATTCTGTTGTATGTGTAGCTGGAGAACGGGGAACATTCTGTTGTATGTGTAGCTGGAGAACGGGGAACACTCTGTTGTATGTGTAGCTGGAGAACGGGGAACATTCTGTTGTATGTGTAGCTGGAGAACGGGGAACATTCTGTTGTATGTGTAGCTGGAGAACGGGGGACATTCTGTTGTATGTGTAGCTGGAGAACGGGGAACATTCTGTTGTATGTGTCGCTGTTGAATGGGGGACATTCTCTTGCATGTGTAGTTTGGGAATGGGGAACATTCTGTTGTATGTGTAGCTGTTGAACGGGGGACATTCTGTTGTATGTGTAGCTGTTGAACGGGGGACATTCTGTTGTATGTGTAGCTGGAGAACGGGGGACATTCTGTTGCATGTGTAGCTGGGGAACGGAGAACATTCTGTTGTATGTGTGGCTGGAGAACGGGGAACATTCTGTTGTATGTGTAGCTGGTCAACGGGGAACATTCTGTTGTATGTGTAGCTGGAGAACGGGGAACATTCTGTTGTATGTGTAGCTGGTCAACGGGGAACATTCTGTTGTATGTGTAGCTGGTGAACGGGGAACATTCTGTTGTATGTGTAGCTGGAGAACGGGGGACATTCTGTTGTATGTGTAGCTGGAGAACGGGGGACATTCTGTTGTATGTGTAGCTGTTGAACGGGGGACATTCTGTTGCATGTGTAGCTGGGGAATGGGGAACATTCTGTTGTATGTGTAGCTGGGGAACGGGGAACATTCCCCTGAACGGAGGAGATTCCAATTGGTAATAAATTGTATTCTTAGTTGATGAGGGGGCACGGGTGGCCCAGTCGTCTAAGGCGCCGCGATTTGCTGTGCAGAGTTGCGTCCCTTGGGCACGCCAGAAACCTATGATTGTGGGCTCGAATCCCGGTTCGCCCCGATTATGTTTCTAGGTTTGTCAGCACCATACCCGTGCTCGTGGGTTTCACCGAAGTGGTAAACGTCTGAGACCTGCATCACTTCGGTCTTTCCTCCCACATTAAGCTGACACGCCGCAATATAACTGGAATACTGTTAAAAGCGGCGTTAAACTCAACTCTCTCACTCACTCTTAGTTTATGAACTGAGAACATGCCACTACTACTACTACTACTACTACTACTACTAGTTGAAAATAAGTAAATGACCACACAAGATCAAGGCATAATCAATACATAATATTGAAACAAATAGTGTTTGGTTTCTAAGTCAAATCAGTCACAACAAGGGGTCAAATACGCGACAGCAGCAAAAGTAACGAGCCTAGAACTAACGACAGTGCACTCGCGAATGTCCTAAATTTTGCCAATGTAGAAAATCTTGAAACAGTCCTGTCCCGGTTCATCCAGTGTCGTGTTGGACGCTGGCAGGAGGTCGGTGTTGTCAGACAGGTATCCAAGCCGCACTTGTCAAGTAGATAAGACGCAAGTAGGTCCTGAAAAGGCATCGAGTCGCCCTTCCCTTGCTCTTATATAGGCACTGCCTTCCTTCTAGAAACTATTCCCTCCTGAAACTTCTCGGACGAGCAAGTCTACCATATGTGTTTACAGCAACCAGGGGCGGTAACTCTAATCACACTTTGTGGCCACTACAGCACTCAACATTTTACCAGCGCTTCAATCATTTGCCGCAATGACCACAAAAGCACAACAATACCCACTGTTACAAAGCACATGGCATTATACCAACGACAAGAAGCTGTGGTCGAGAAGACAACACGATCCATTTCCTATTAACAGACAGTGATATCTTTGTTTATTTAATGTCAACAGTTACTGTTTTGAATATATGGGGAAGACCCACTTCCATGCTGAATTACACCGATCGGTTTAGATAGTACATTATGAAGAACGGGTCAGGATTTACAGCCTCTCAATCAATATGAACTAAGATCTGTTTATATGTTTACTACCTCTTGTTTACAATGATTGACATTCATGTTCTCACTATACATTGACCTTGCCGTTGACCTGTCATCCACTATGTAGGAACACAGACAGGATTCCTATATCCGGGTGTGAGGGAAGGTACAAAGGCACAACTGAACACCACGTCACTGTAACCCCGCAGCTGAAATATGGGAAATATCTCCGACTGAATCACACCAGAGCCCTTGTCCATTCTTCCAAAGCCGACGTCTTTATTCAGAGAACAACTGGAAAAGAGAAACCAAAATAGTAGATGAATGAATGAGTATGGTTTTACGCCGCTTTTAGCAATATTCCAGCAATATCACGGCGGGGGACACCAGAAATGGGCTTCACACATTGTACCCATGTCGGGAATCGAACCCGGGTATTCGGCGTGACGAGCGAATGCTTTAACCACTAGGCTACCCGACCGCCCCAAATAGTAGATGAAAACACGGTAACACAAGCAACATCATCTTCTTTAAACACTTGCCCATTTCTGGTGTCCCCCGCCGTTATATTGCTGGAATATTGCTAAAAGCGGCGTAAAACCATACTCACTCACTCACTCATTAAACACTGAAGCTCACCTTCAACTTGTACACGAGCGCTCTCAACAAATAGTTTACATATTTGTGAAATCATGTAAACAGACAGACAAATCTATTGGGTACTTCAGGCCACCGGAACATAATACAAGGGAAATATACTGTATATATATTCGCATGCTGAATAGATTTAATAATGATTTACCGTTCAACACTGTGTCTCTGTTCGATTGTTCATGACTTGGAAGAGAAATTTACCTAAGCTTTTTATAATTTGTTCGTTTTCAGCTGACATAAGTCTTATAAAATTCTCAATAGAGGGAGGGGTAGGAGACGCTTGGGAAAAGAGTTTTAAAGAGTTTCTTTACCATCTAAACAAATATTTTCAACTCTCAAATCTCAAGTATATGACTTACATGTATACGTATTCTAAAGAAGATACCTTCACCTCTAATATAGATATGGTAATAGATACTAGTATGTCAATGCATAACAATTTGATCAAGGGCATGGTGAAAGTAGCCCATGGCGTTAAATGTGTTAGACACCTGTCATTTAATAGCTATGAAAGCCTGTTTCCTAGAATTATTTCTATAATATAGACAAAGAAATCCAAAATAAATCATGATCAACAGATTACTATCAAGTTAAGAGAAAGTAACTAGATAAAAGTGTCTTGTAAATACTAAATGTTCACCTGTAATGTTGTCATTACTGGTAACACTGACGGTGACCTTGACCGACATACTCATTACCTTGATCTGGGACCTGACATGTGACCTAAAACTACACATTGACCTGACCAGTCGCAAAATGTTCACTCACGTGACTTTTGCATTCTGAAACAAGGGCGTTTTAACATTTTCGAATTTATATTGTAGAGAAAAAATAATTAGTCTAAAAAATATTATTTTGATGATTTTGTCTGTGTGGCTAAGGTTAAGGGTTTCACTCGAATCTTGAAATAAGTTAAATATAAATATAATTTAAGGTTCATACACAAAACGCAGCTTCGAAAATGTAATAAATTTCTTTTCACTATGTATTATAAATATTCCAAAAATATTAATAAAAAGATAAAATCTTGATGACGTTGTAACACCTCAACTATATAATAGTGACAAATTCCGAGAAAAGGGAGAAAAACTTGAAAGAACGTTTAGTGCACCGATCGAAGCAATACATACACATCACTAGATCTTTCATAAACCTGCAACTAAGACTAAGATTATTATTCACACAGCTTTCTTGTGGTTTTTAGATGCTTAATCTTTAGATGAATTGAATTTTAGTCACATTGATAGCCAAACAAATATTGATAAAATCACACTGATTTGAGCAAAGTTTGGTGATCCAGATTCAGTGTCAGAAAAGGGATGCTGAAAAGTGCAAAGGTGAAATCAAAGTCAAAACTTCAGATTCGTGGATTCTGGCTTTTCTGTTAAGAAGACGTTAAAAGATGGTTCTTTATATCATTAACAAACTGTATAATATGTGTATTCATCAGGTTATTAGGGTGAATTTGAATGTGGGCGTGTTGAGTGTGAAGTCCATGTTGATGCCCCAAATTGACATCAGTGTTTCCCGTCCCTATCTGTAGCGAGGAACGGATAATAAGCATTCAACCCCACTTGGAGACCAGATTTTACTTCCAGCAAATGGCCATCTACTGCCTTTTCGTCACATGTCAAGTTGGACATTTGGGAGTGAGTGACTTCAAACTGACCCGGAGTCGTCGGTCAGTTGTACAGTAACCTTTCCATCTGGAGATGCAGCTTGACAGCTCCAAGGGTAAAACAACGGATTGACTACATCATCCCCTGCAACAAGAAGATGGAGATGTTCTTCTGAAGATGAATACACCGAGAAAAGTGACGCATGTACAGGTCCCCAGATTCACATATGTGTTTTCAAAACCTCCCTGGTCCTGTCCTGCTTCTTGAAAGCTCTCTCCTGATTTGACCATCACAACAAGGTTGACTATCACAACAAGGTTGACTATCACAACAAGGTTGACTATCACAACAAGGTTGACTATCACAACAAGGTTGACTATCACAAGGTTGACTATCACAACAAGGTTGACTATCACAACAAGGTTGACTATCACAAGGTTGACTATCACAACAAGGTTGACTATCACAACAAGGTTGAATATCACAACAAGGTTGACTATCACAACAAGGTTGACTATCACAACAAGGTTGACTATCACAACAAGGTTGACTATCACAACAAGGTTGACTATCACAACTAAACTGCCGTCAGCGCAGGTCTGCTGGCAGCTCTTTAAATCTCCACAAAAGTGCAGCTTATTGTGTATTTGCATAACTGGTCGTACTCGTCATGTACAACAGCAGAACAGGAGAATACATGTTTCTCAATCTCATTAAAATCAGACCTTAGTTCTTCCCTACTGCTTAACAAAGACCTGAAGACATCCAATTTTGGGTCACGTCAAAACGACCTTTCATCCGACAAACCCGAGCCTCACTTTCCAGATAATGAAAGTGACAGTCGGAATGTGATTTATAATCATGCAACCACGAAAACTTTAACACAGGGTATTCCGAACAATAGTTACGGGTTTAAAGACCGAATCCATACAATCTAGACTATCTATTAGCCATTCCAGAATGTTCTTTTGTTCAGGTTTCAAATTTGTAAGGGAGAATTTGTCAAAATATGTTTCGAAGCGTAGTCACCAATTTGAAATTAGTGCCGTAAAGCTGGAGAAAGCTGCCTTCTGATTGGTCATTCCATTGGTCGGTCAAAGTGCGCGCAAGGTCGGTCTGACGTGACCCGTAATGGGATGTCCTCAGATCTTTGTTTAGCGGTAGCGAGAACTAAGATCTGATTTTAATGAGATTGCATGTTTCTAATGAAAATAATCCTGGAACAGTAAGCTAAAATGGTAGATAATTACACTCTCTTATAATCTAGAGAGTGCCACCTGTGTGGTCCTGGGAGTAACAACATGCTTGATTTAGGCAAACCTTCAGGAAGCCTCGCCATCAGTCTGACAGGAACACCAATGGTAAGGTTTTTGACAGGTTCCAGAGTGTCGGGGTATGCAAGGTATGTCCGTACATTGACTCTTGTCTGTGTGGCAACCGTTAAGGGTCTCACTCGATTCCTGAAATAGGAAACATGTTATTTAAGGTTCATACACAAAACACTGCTTCGAAATTGTAATCAATTTCTTTTCACCGTGTATATATATTCATCTAGTCGGGGAGTAGCTAAGATCTGTCACATTGGTCTTTGACGCATCGTCCTCGGAACTTGAGAACGGGACTTATCAAAGCTGTTCTCATTTCTGAAGAACTTCGGAAAGTATATGTGCCCAAACATTTTATCCACTCACAATAGGAAAATAACTGTTTGAATTCAATTCCATTTTTGGGGTCAGCCCTGATCATTTACAAAAATGACATGTGTTGAATAGAAAAGTTACAGTGAAGGAGGTTGTCGTGAAGGTCGGCTTCTGACTATTCCCTGAGATGAACGTTCTACATTACCTTCTTTGAATAAAGTTTCTGCTCTATTTTAGTTTGTTTGTGTGATTGTTTGTTTAAAGCACATAGCAATATTATAGCTATATGACGGCGGTCTGTAAAAAATCGAGTATTGGATAGGCAACCCAGTGATTGACATCATGAGCATCTATCCACGAAATTTGGATACGATGGCATGCATAAACCTAGTCAGCGAGCCTGACAACCTGATCCCGTCAGTCGCCTCCTACGACAAACATGGGTTGCTGAAGACCAATTCTAACCGGATCTTCACGGGTCATGGTTGCTCACTGTGTATAACTAACTGTTATTGCTGTTATTACGTCCATTATATTTGCAGGCAAGAAAACGATTTCTTGATTTAAATGTATTTTAGAAACTTACTCCTCCACCTCGACGCTCTCCGAGTCATCATATAATATATCAGCTTCAGACAGATCACACTGGACTTGAAGTTCCTCATCTTCAAACGACACTATGCCTTCTTTCTTCTGAAGCCTGAACGTCCATTGCAGGATTCCCTTACCAACCTAATGTTAAAACATTGAATTATTTGTTTATTTATTTGTTGCTTAACGCCACACTCAGCAATATTACAGCTATATGACAGCGATCTCTAAATAAGCAAGTCTGTGCCAGATACGCCAGTGATTGACATAATTTGCATCGGTCGACGCAACTGCATACGAAGACATGCATCAATTCAGCCAGCCTTACTACCCTTTAGTCTTTATAAAGTTAAAATACGTTAATATACGTGGTGAACCTAAAAGCGCTGATTGTCTTCGACCTGAACCACTTTGGTGAAAACACAGTTCAAAATCACGATCAATATTAGGATCCTGACGTGCCTGAAGGACGCTACTCGAACTACAACGTCATTTGTGGCCGCGAAACACACACACACACACACACACACACACACACACACACACACACACACACACACACACACACACACACACACACACACACACACACACACACACACACACACACACTTGTGATGTATACTACAGTCTTACTGTTTCCGCAGGGCAATCTGGTTCCCAAACTCCGGACACATTTTTAATTTGAACATGCAAATGCATTTGCCAACGATCGCTCATGTCGAATCTGTCGTTGGTACAGTGGGGACTGATCTCGCCCTCGTCGTCCACAGCGCCGATTCTCCGAAAGTGGCGAGCTGGCCAGTCAAAGGACACCATCAGAGAGTAGCCTCCTCCCCGTTGTTTCATACAGTAGAATGACACTGCAATGACGTCATGTAAACAATATAGAGTATACACCACATGCACATGGATTTCACGTTTATAGATCTCTGTCGGTACTGAGTATCCTGAAAGGACTGAACATCTGATAACTTTGAGGACTTGTTGTAGAGTCATCTGTCGGTAAATCACCCTGTTGACGTTACGATGTCATTGTGCTAGTAAATAATAAATGACGCCATGCCATACTCGTATATTAGTAGTATGAGTCTCTATTAACGTGGATTGCCAATATTTGAGTATCTCTAGAATGTTAAGTTATTACACCCGATTGTTTAGGAAGTATCTAAATATATTTAACAGGCTATAGTGAGTGAGTGAGTTGGGTTTAACGCCGCTTTTAACAGTATTCCAGTTATATCACGGCGTGTCAGCTTAATGTGGGAGGAAAGCCCTCAGACGTTTAGTACTTCGGTGAAACCCACGAGCACGGGTATGGTGCTGACAAACCTAGAAACCGAACCGGTATTCGAACCCACAATCATAGGTTTCTGACTCAACTCTGCAGAGCGAATCGCGGCGCCTTACAAAACTACCCCCCCCCCCCCGTAACGGACTATAAATGCTGCAGGACGAAATTGATGAGACTGAAAGTTGAAGTCTTATTCTCACCTGTAGTTTTGTCTAGATCTGGAAAACAAATGCAAAAGTCAATACATAGTATTATATTCTAGGAGTTCAAGTACAATTTCTTGGAAACAGACATGTATGTATCTGGAAGTTCAACGACGATCAAGGCACATAGGTTGGTCACATACGTACCGAGGGTCGTCACGAAACATACAGAAGTACTTTCACAAAAACCTGAAGATTTATGTGTATGACTCGGCATCCTCGAACACTTAGTTTCATTTTCCTGCGGTAGATACACAGCCACGTAAATCATCCGGGCACTAAACATGAATGTGTGAATTGCGTTTCTTTAGCATGCGATCAATGAACAGCACTTAGTCGTAACTGTCCGACAGGAAGTTCATCACGTTGACTGGTATTTGATTGGGGTCGTATCACCAGATTTGGTGATAAATTATTAGATATTGACATCAGTTCAGATTAAGCAATAGTTAATACAAGCCCAGGGGCTGAATGTGCCAAAAGCAGCACACACACACACGCACGCACGCACGCGCACACGCACGCACACACACATCTACACACACACACACACACATTGATTATTCGAGGACAGGACATCAAAGTATCGAGTAAGATTTGTTTTGATGCACTTTGTGTCAACCACGCCCGATATATGACACATAGACATAATGTTTGTTTTTGTGTGACCGCCCCGTGATCTAGCTGATAAAGCATCAGCCCGGAGAGCGGAAGGTCTTGGGTTCGATCCCCGACCGCGTCATACGAAAAGACGTTAAAATATGGTGTTTGTTGTTACCCTGCCTGGCGCTCGGCTATAAAGGGCTTAAACAAGGATTCTTCTCAGGTGAGTACTAGGGACACATGGGCAAACAACTGATAATTTACTTCTGACTCACAATCGTCACACATCTTTCCAGTATACCCCGGCTCGCAGCCATATGGACAAGCTTCGCTTCCATTGCACGCATAGCCCGGATAACAGTGACATTCCCGATCACAATAATAACCAGTCCATCCAAGTTCGCAATCTGAAACAGCAGAGCGTAGATTCAGTTTAATCATGAAATTAAAACATGATGGGGTTTCAATATTAACATTAATAAAATACTTTTGATGGTAAAACAAACAATTATAAAATATAACGTCAATGCAGTAGAACAACTAGTCACGACCATCTGCCGAAACAGATGGTTATTCGATAAGACGTATTTGATACGGGTCTCATAGCTGTGTTTTGACGACTGTATTTAGCCTAATATCGTTTTGGTAACATTTGTCTTTTTTTTCAAATCCATGAAACATGTCTGCAAACAGGCTTGGGCATTAGATCTATAAAATTACTTAATCGCTGGGTGTGATTCGATGGTTCCAAACTGAGGGCCGAATCTTTATATAATGGAGATTGTCAATAAAAAAAACCACTTTGATATAATTTCCGCTTGAATAGTTTTGTGTTTATGAATCTTTGGGAGACCAAAACAGTACGTGGTTTAGTAAAAATAGGCAGTTCACTGATTTCATGATAACACCCTTTCAATCGCACCTTCATTATAAGGATTTCGTCATTTTCACAACACGGGAGGCACTATTTATCTTCAAACATGGGTAGTATATTGTCCTTATAGAATTGTTAATTCATTATGATGATGGCGCATAAATGTTTTCTATATTCAAGCCGAAAATTCTTAGACTCAAAAGAAGAAAGATCGATTAAATTGTATTCGCCTACCATAAATTCAAAAGTGAAATGCGTCAACGTTCAAATTACCTCCCTTGGTACTTTTGTGACTTCATTTGATATTTGTGACGTTACAATCGGGATTAACTATTGCAGACTGTACTTCCATGGCCTGAAGAGGCTCTAACTCTGATATACGCATGTATGCCTGCATACAGTAAACTACGGTTATAACGAACTCAAAGAGACTACTAATTTCAGTTCGTTATAACCGTAGTTCGTTATAAGTACATATACAAGTTGACGACAGCAAGTAGTCGGGACCAAAACAAAAAGTAAGTTCGTTATATCCGTCAGTTCATTATAAGCGTGTCCGTTATAACCGTAGTTTACTGTACATGCATATATCTTTCGAAGTAAAGGTTTCTATATTTTTCTGAACTAGAGGCACTAGAACATTTCAGAGCGAGACCTCCAGTATTTATGCTTTATAAGACACATCTCTTCATAATAAGCTTCTATTCAGAACAAATACATGTACATAAGAACTGATTATTGGACGTGAGAGAGAACTCAAGTCCATTGAATATATTTCTGTAAATGAAGCGTCAAGTGATTTCGGTCCGATTTCAAATATATAATACCTTATGGGAAAGTAAATATGATCTCAATAATTCATCGATCTTAACGTAACTGCAGGATGTTGTAATCTGCACCGTTATACATGTATACGTGTATAAATAACCGCCTGGATCATAACAAGGTCTTACCAGCTATTTTCGAACATACATAAGGGCTTTCTTCTCGGCACCTGTCAACTTGCCAAAACCCAGCATCAAGTATCCTTGTGCATCGTTTACCATAATGGTTGTAGGGTAGAGGCTTCCAGTTGGTATATCCGGAATTCTAAAATAAATGAGAACTGGTTTGGTTTTTAATATCTGTAGAAATATGTTGGACAGAATAAATGAGAAATTGTTGATTAATAGATAGATAGATATTCTTTATTTCCTCCAGATATTGAAGATACATATCATATACGGTATTATGTATAATTACAGAGCTGTACAGTAGTACAGTTGAACAATATTATTAGAAATGATAACTACAAAATGCATGACAATCAAGCATTCTTATAACTGTTTTGTAACAGATACAGCCATTTCCTACAATATCTTGATACAATAACCATAAGGTCACCCCATAGACTTTGAGATAAAGAGCTAACACACTCAGGCATACCGCCAAATAGTACAGACAGGATTATATCATCGTCCTCACTACATAGTCTTGCAAATGTAGAGACATCTATCACATCACAAATGATTTCAAATAGTTCATTTCTGTCATTCATATTCAATGTACAATACAAAAAGACATGCTTAATAATATCATGAGCTACAATTCCACATCGACATTCCCTGGATTCTATATTTATGCATCCCAGCCGTACAAGATGAGACAGGTTTGGGAACTGTTCAGGACGTTCAAGTGCAAGTAGCCAGAGTCTGTGTTCTTTATCATTACGTAGCGAAACATATCTATTTAAGTTAAGTCTAGATAGCAGCTTAGAGCATACAGCTTCCTGGTCTGCAGAAATAATCCTTTCCTTAACAATATCAGACCATGCCTTTTTACTTGGGAAGCTACATTTAATTAGATAATCTTCTATTTCTGCATTAAGATTGTATTTTTTGACAAGTCTGAGCATGTTATATACAGGTGACAAAGCACATCGTTTTTTGAAGTTATCCAACGCTATTTCGTATCTAAACTGCCCAATGCGAGTAATGAATACCTTTTTAAAGACATAGCTGTAACTGGATCGGCATAATTTTCCAAGTAGTAACAGTGACTGTTTGTCAATATAGGATTGGAGAGATATCAAGCCCATGTTGTCCACAGCAACAGTACCTGATGTACATTTTGGAAGGCCCTGTATTTTTCTACTGAAATAACGTTGAATAACTTCCAGCATATCGTATTCTTTGAGGGTTAATAGCCCCCAGACATTACATCCATAGAGTCCGCATGGGAGTATCACTCGTTCCCAGATCCTTTTTGCTGGGATTGGATTCATGCCTCCAAACTTTAGTCCAGTATCGTTATTACTATTTATTAACATTTTTAACTTTTCACAAGCTAATTGTGTTCGTTCTAAGGAAGACTTATCAGAGCTAATCCTGACACCTGCATATATTATAGATTGCTGAAGTGGAACACACATACTGCCCAAGTACAGTGATTGAGAGCAGATAAATTTACGCTGCACATCAAATATTAGAACAGCGCTTTTCGTGACATTGTACTTAAGCTGCCATTTATATGCATACTGATTTACAACATTGAGAAGATCTTGAAGGCCTGTTGGTGAGCTACTAAACAGTGTTGTATCATCTGCCAAGAGCTGGCCTGGAGTATGTGCCCACGGCAGATTTAGTCCTTGCTTAGAGCGTTCCAGCTCGCATAACAGATCATTTATATATAATGTAAAGAGCCAAGCAGATATAACTCTGCCTTGACCAACTCCTTGGCGTACATGAAACAAGTCTGATCTAAAGCCTGCAAAGCTGACATAGGAGTACATAGACATATAAGACCTACGTAGTATTCGCCATGTTTTACCCGTGATACCAAGGTCATAAAGTTTTAGAAAAAGGCCATCTAGCCATACCCTGTCGAAGGCTTTTTCATTATCTAGAAATGCACAGTAGACTGGAGAACTTCTTTCATTGTAATATGCTATTGCTTCTAATAGTGTGAGGGCCGCAGTGTCTGCACCTGCATTCTTGCGAAAGCCAAATTGGAGAAGATGTGGGAAATTACAGTTTTTAGTTACCCAGGATTCGATTCTGTTGAGTATGAGCCTTTCCAAAAGTTTACCAAAGGCAGATGTCATAGTTATTCCCCTGTAATTAGCAGGATCCGACTTGCTTTTACCATGACCTTTATGGATTGGGAGGATTTGACCTATGTTGTACTCACATGGTACATATTCATAGTGCACAATTGCATTGAATAAAACCATGAGATGGTGATGAATAGATCTACCTGCTTTTTTAATATGCTCGTTTGAGATTCCGTCATGCCCTGGTGATTTACCTGTTTTAAGAGATTTGACAGTATCCATCAATTCTTCAGCAGTGAAGGGTTTTGAAAGGGGAGATGCTATAGCCACAACATTATTGTCATAAAAATCAGTGCTATCTAATACCTCATTTTCAAGGTCATTAACACGTTGCTTGACGTAAGAGGAAAATAGAACATCATGTTTCAGATCAGTATCCGGGGCAGCTAGATTTCTGTAATATTCACCAAACATATCACATATATCCTTCGGGTCATTAGATGATTTATCTGAATAGACAAGTTTTTGAGTATGACCTTTGTTTTTACGATAACGTTTAGCTACCCTGAAGTATTCATGAACATCAACCTCAGCAGCTTCATAAGCTTCTTTGTATCTATCATCTATCAGCTTTTGTTTTGAGATCCGATGCTGTTTTCTAAATAACCGTTTGGCTTCTTTGTATCTAGCAAAAAAGATGTTGCTTTTATCGCGAGTTTTACCATTTTCCTTCCATTCTTTACGGCATTTGCGCATACTATTGTGTAATGATTTAAGATTATCCTTTTTCCAGTACGGTTTCAGCCTAGGTTGGAATTTTGATGAAGGAATGTACATTATTGCTGCATTTTGAAGGGCTGAGGTGATGTATTCATTGTAATATTGAATAAAGTCTACTGGTGTCTGGTAGTCTGAAATTGCAAAAACAGTATCACGAAGCCAGTTTTCAGTTTCATAACGATAAAGCATTAGGTCCGTCTCAGTTGCTTTGCGCCAGTTAAGTTTATCACCTCCATATTGGCTAATCGGTGTTGTTATAGTTAGGCAGACAAGAATAGGCAAATGATCTGATACAGAGTAAGATACATTTGTATCAATGACAAATCCGACAACATTAGGTGTAAAATCAACATTTACAAAAATGTAATCTAGCATAGTCTTAATATTTCCACTTTTGGTGAAATATGTATATCTAGTGACGTCATCGATGGGGATCACAGAGTACAGAGATCTCTCATTCAATACTCTGCTTAAGTACTTGGAACGCAGTTTATCAGGAGTGCGCAGGTCTGTGTTAAAGTCACCAAGTATGATAGTCTGTCCATGTTGTGAATACACATCATATAATTGTATGACATAGTCAAGCGCTTCACAATAAACACTGTCCAGCACATTACTAGATGGAAGATATGTTCCTATAATAAAAACAGGAACATTGTTCATAGTCAATTTGATACTGATCGTTCGATCATCATCTGGAGTGTTTATCACAGACGAGACACAACAGTCCCATTTACGAACAAATATTGCTACGCCTCCTGAGCCTCTAGGTCTTGGTAGTTCTGATTTGTCACATTTGGAATACACATCAAATTCATCATGGATCCCATTTAAGTAGGATTCGTTTTGTCTGTTTAGCCAGTGTTCAGAAATGAACATTATATCACAACTTTCAAGTTTATCAGCAAGTTCATTAGCAGCATGCATAACGCCACGCACATTCCATGTAGCAAGTCTGATCATAAGAAACAAGAGATAGGTCGCAAATAGTCGGGATCTTGATTTACTTGTCATGTTTAAGATCTTGACTGTTCATCATCATTGTGTACATACCATCTTTTGCTGGGAACCCACTCTCTACAGTTGACATTCTCTGGCCATCTATGTTAGGGCCACTGAGACGAGAGGAACCTTAAGATAATGAGCTTTAGAGTGAGTGAGTGAGTGAGTGAGTGAGTTTGGTTTTACGCCGCTTTTAGCAATATTCCAGCAATATCACGGCGGGGGACACCATAAATGGGCTTCACACATTGTACCCATGTCGGGGTTGGAACCCGGGTCTTCGGCGTGACGAGCGAACGCTTTAACCACTAGGCTACCCGACCGCCCCCATGAGCTTTAGATGTTTGTCTTTGATGTACATAGACCATTAACCTGAAATATTTGATAGACATTACTTAGAAGTTGACGGATGACTAAGTAAGGCGACGTTTCGGTATAGATCCTTACACCATTGTCGAGCAAGACAACGGTCTTATTAGCCTATTGTGTATGATTAACAGCAGCGAGCCTTTGAATCACCGGAAGGCAATGATCTCTCTATCACCTGATTCCAGTAACTTTAAGTGAGTGAGTATCGTTTTACGCCGTTTTTTGCAATATTACAGCAATACCGCTGCAGGAGAAACACCTGTAACCATGTGGGAATCAGTACCGGGTCTCGGCGCGGAGAGCACCAGACTATCTCCCCGCCCCAAGTAACTTCAGAAACCGTGAGTTGACATAACGATGCCTCTATTTATCCTTCCTTACTAGTATCCTATGTAAGATAATTTTCAGCCACAATTGTTTGTTCGGGACATGTAACCGACAGGGCTCATTAGGGGAAATAAGGTAATTTCTGTAATCCTGTGCATATGGTTCATATATTTGTTGGTGATGTTGCAATTTAACAGTGGAGCTGGAAGACAGAAACAATATCTAACCAGCACTTCGCTTGTATTACGTTCATGCTGATGTTTCTTACTCTGTGTTCGTCGTCCCAACGAAAGTATTCATCTTCCTGATGTAAACCGATCCACGCGTTCCTGTGACCATCGATAAGATCTGGAAAGAATCAAAATGAAAAGTATTTCACGAGGGACATGTATTTACAATTTGAGACTTCGTTCATAAGACAGATATTTGTACTTCAGAGTATGTTCATGGTGGACACGATTGTATAACATGTGAATACGTTCGTGGGGGACATGCATATATAACTAGACATTTTATTTATGATTGATTTGATTGTACAACTTGAGAGTTGGTTGATGAGGAACGTGTGTGTACAACTTGAGCGTTGGTTGTTGAGGAACACGTGTGTATAACTTGAGAGTAGGTTGATGAGGAACATGTGTGTACAACTTGAGAGTTGGTTGATGAGGAACAAGTGTGTACAACTTGAGAGTTGGTTGTTGAGGAACATGTGTGTATAACTTGAGAGTAGGTTGATGAGGAACACGTGTGTATAACTTGTGAGAGTTGGTTGATGAGGAACATGTGTGTACAACTTGAGAATTGGTTGATGAGGAACAAGTGTGTACAACCTGAGAGTGGGTTGATGAGGAAGAAGTGTGTACAACCTGAGAGTTGGTTGACGAGGAACTTGTGTGTACAACTTGAGAGTAGGTTGATGAGGAACATGTGTGTACAACCTGAGAGTAGGATGATGAGGAACATGTGTGTACAACCTGAGAGTAGGTTGATGAGGAACAAGTGTGTACAACTTGAGAGTTGGTTGATGAGGAAGAAGTGTGTACAACTTGAGAGTTGGTTGATGAGGAACAAGTGTGTACAATATGAGAGTTGGTTGATGAGGAACATGTGTGTACAACTTGAGAGTAGGTTGATGAGAAATACCGAAGGCATTGTGGATACACTGAAGTCTTAATCTTACACATGACTTAAGTATGCCATAAAAGTACTCGATTCAACCACGGGTATCAAATCACATCAAAGGTTTCAAATCACAATAACCACCTCTGACTGAACAGTGTCGCTTGGCTTCTTACAATAATGACATGTACGTTTGTAGGTTACAAGTTGTGGTTACTGGGATATCCCAAAGCGAAATAGAAATTTAGAAATGAACCTTGCAAGGCTTCCTTCATATTCATTTGGGGTCATCGTCATATTTTGGATTACGAGGTATCAGGTAATATTTTAGTGCTTTAGCTATATGCAAATAAGGTATATTGATATCAAAAGCAATGTCTGACTGTATTCCATGACATTTGACGTCAACCTTCAGTCTTCAACCAACAACCTACTCAAAAACATTGAACTTCTTACTTCACTGACATGCAAGAGTTGGTGTTTCTATGGCAGGGTCGAATGGAGATAAGCGGTCTCTTATTTCTAGTTCTTCGTCCAGTGAGTATACCAGTGGAATTGGCTATGAACCACGACTTTTGTATATCGTAGAATAAGCATTATGTGTTGTCAATGTTATATAAGTTTGTTTGTTGTTTAACGCTGCACTCATTAATATTCGGGCTATGTGGCGGCGGTCTGTAAATAATCGAATCTGGACCACACAATCCAGTGATTGATATCATGAGCATCAATCCACGCAGTTGGGATACGATGACATGCATCAACCAAGTCAGCGAGCCTGATCTCCTGATCTCCTTAGTCGCCTCTCACGACAAGGAAAGTCGCCTTTTACAACAAGTATAATCGCCTCTTACAAGAATGGGTTGCTGAAGACCTATTCTAACCCGGAGTTTCACGGGTGGTTCACTGTAGAGGCACGTTATATGAGGAAATGTTATCTCTAATTGTTACCTTGCCTGATGTGTCGTTATCATCACAAATAGTATCAGTGTGTGTTTGGCGATTATCGTGACAGCTTCACGTATCGTGTCTGATTGAATACACGCTTCAACATACCTTGGACGGCTTTATTCTGTTCCTTGTTCATAATCACTGCCAGGGTAGCACCATAGCGGTCTCTACATCGGTCAGATGCGGTTTGTCTGTTAACTTCTTCTTCCACAAATCTGTAGCACTCATTATTCACCGTTGTCCAACCTTCTCGGCATACTGATAAAAGGGAGTGTCACGATAAATCGAAATATCGACATATTGCTATTGGTAAGCACTTAAAGTCAATAAATCGATTGTTAAATCAGTTTCCGATCAAAAGTGTCGATTTTAGTGAGGAATATCGATAGTTTCGATTGTAGTTACCATATCAATAAAATACATGCAATGCTGTTCAAATTTGTTTTTCTTTTGATCATGAGTGGTAGTAATTTACACATGGTAATGTTGAAGTTTCTTTTTCTCAAATTGTTAGGGTAAAGAAAAAACAAATCAGTCACATCTCAAACTTTACTTTTTATTTGTTGTTATGGTTATCACATTCAAAGGAAACTTCAGTTCGAAGGTTTAATTCAACTCTAAAATCCATCTAAAATGATACACTGAAAACTATCGAATTTATCGCAATAGTGGCTTGCAATATCAATAGTTATCGCAATAGTTTCTTTCAATTTCAATAGTTATCGCAATAGTTTCTTGCAATTTCAATAGTTATCGCAATAGTGATTTCCAGACCCAGTCACCCCTAAAAGTAACATGACCTTCTGTCCAGCACTGTAAGGATGCAGTACAGGTAAACATGTCTTGTGTTGCCCAACTATTCAACAGTTGTCAGGCAATTGTGTTGTATATCAATGAACAGTTTCAAATTAAATAGCATTTTACGTCGAATATTATTTGGTGATTGAATTGTTTTTGAATAATTAGAAGAGTAATTAACGTATTTCATTAATCGCATCACGTCATTAAATATCTGCAATCATTCCAATTGAAGAAACGCAGGGCTTCCCCAAAATAAATGAATAATTATGTACATGTATGAATAACTGGAGTTCAAGCTTTCAGGCACACATACCTTGGTATCTCCCAGCGTTAAAGGCGTTGGTTAGAAGGGGAAGTAAAGCGAACAGGAGAACACCCTCCATGTCTCCCGAAACCTACGAACAGAGTGCTGAATTACCGGCTGTGGTTTGCTGGTCATAGCCAACCGGACGTAGATAATGGCTTCCATAGCTTCAGGGTTAATATCAGTGCTATTATAGCGGACTTGAACACATTAAACATCATTAGTTAAGTTCATCATATTTCAGTTTCACAAGATCACGAAGTGAATGTGTCACCAATGCTTTGTACATACACACAGTGTGGAGAGAAGACACGGATCTAAGTCGAAATGCTGATTAGGACATATTGTTAACCAGCTTTTCTCCCTTTCTCCATGGCTGTGGACATGTGCCCGACAAGAGAGGTGAGGTGGGGTGAAATGGGGTTTAACGTCGCGTCCAGATATTGCACTTATATAACGACGTGCATGTGTATGCACGTATGTGTGTGTAGCTGCTTGTACTAGTCTGGACTGATGCCGATTTATAGTGCTAGCTCACTGAGATACCATGCTGCAGTTTAACATAAATACCCAAAAGACACAGTATACTGTCTCCGAGCCGCCCAGTCCTTGTTTTAGCCCCTTATACCGAGCGCCAGACAGGGTAACAACAAGTATAACGTCTTTTGGTATGACGCGACCAGGGATCGAACCCTGGACCTTCCGCTCTCCGGGCGGACGCTCTACCACTAGACCACGGAGGCGGTCACGACAAGAGAGGAACACGCTGATGTTTAGTCGACAGAACGTCTTTCAGTTGGGCATAAACATTGATTGATGATCTTTTACATTGCTATTATGAAATACGGTGCAATAAGTTTGGGAATGTCATGCTGAAACATGGCGTCTCATGCATATCCATCCGAGTATCCCATGCAATTGGGATACGATGACATGCATCAACCAAGTCAGCGAGCCTGACCCCGTTAGTCGCCTTTTACGACAAGCATAGTCGCCATTTACGGTAAGCATGGGTTGCTGAAGACCTATTCTAACCCGGAACGTCACGGGTAACTACTACTTCTACTATTACCACAACCACTACTACTACTACTACTACTACTACTACTAGTAGCTGCTATTGTCACCACTGCCACTACCTCAACTGCTAATGCGTCCACTACTACCACTGCTGCTGCTGTACAATTCAGAAATAGGCGGGCGGTGGAAGACACAACTGAGTGGGAATTGTATAGTGGTATATATCGTGAACACTTCTCATTCCTACAGGTGGAAGTTACCGAGATCTGTACAGAATTATTGCCCTTGTTGTGAATTCGACTCCAAAGTTCGCCCACATTAAAATAGTAAGATTGTCATATTGCTTTGCCATTGAACAAGGACATGCGGCTGTGAAAGCAGTGAAAACAAGAACCGTTTTATGTTTTGTTTGCTTTTGTTTATTTCAAGTGAAAAGATTTTGTTATAAACATGTGAGGATTGAACTTCATCCAGGTTCTTGATTGGCTGGTGTATCAACCGAGTGTTAACATATGGTTTGTTGATTGGCTGCAGTCCATGAGTCGGTGGTATGATCTGGAATAAATGCACATGAGACAGAAATGAACGAATGAACATAAGAAAATACCTCTATTTCAAAATATGTTAAAATGTTTGGTTTCGTATTTATAACCTCCCGTTTATCATTAAGATAGATTGAAGTATTTTTTACCTCTAGTTTATCATGAAGATTTGTTTTTGTATTAATTTTCTCTAGTTTATAATGAAGATTGGTTTACGTATTATTACCTTTGGTTGATTATGAAGATAGGTTTAAGTATCTCTCACTTTTTTCTTACAAGGTAGATTGCTTTTCCCCGCTATTTTGCGTTTACGCCGAATTAAATCTGTGGATAATCGAGACTGGTTTTTCCCTGGCGTTGACGTTTTTTATGTAAGTATTTACAACCTCAAGTTTATCGTTAAGACTGGTTTACATATTTAATACCTCTAGAGTGACCGCCTCCGTGGTTAAGTGGGTAGCGTCTGCCCGGAGAACGGAAGGTCGTGAGATCGAAATCGCGTAATACCAAAGACGTTAAAAGATGGAACTTGTTGTTACCTTGCCTGGCGATCGGCATTAAGGGGCTCAAACAAGCACTGGTTGCCTCTAAGTCAGTATACTGTGTCTGAGTCGGGTATACATGTTAAACAGGGGCGGTGGGGTAGCCTAGTGGTTTATGCGTCCGCTCGTCACGCTGAAATCCCGGCTTCGGTTACCCACATCGGCACAGTGTGTGAAGCCCATTTCTGGTGTTCCCCGCCGGGATATTGATGGAATATTGCTAAAAACGGCGTAAAACCATCATCACTCACTCACTCACTAAACTGTGGGCTAGCACTATAATCAGCATGAGTCCGGACTAGTACAAGCAGCCACGCACGCACGCACGATATGTAAGTCTACTAATCTCGAACGCGACGTTAAACCCATTGCACCTCACCTCACCTTTTACATCTTATGGATAGTGAAGTTTGATTTACGTTGTTACGTGTCGATCAGCAAATTGAAACAATATGTTAACCCAGAAATCTGCACGTAAAATAACTGACTGTGAAACCAGAGACCATAGTGAGTGAGTAGGTTGGGTTTAACGCCGCTTTTAACAGTATTCCAGTTATATCACGGCATGTCAGCTTCATGTGGGAGCAAAGCCCGAAGTGATGCAGGTCTCAGACGTTTACCACTTCGGTGAAACCCACGAGCACGGGTATGGTGCTGACAAACCTAGAAACATAATCGGGGTGAACCGGGATTCGAACCCGAACCCGCAATCATAGGTTTCTGGTGTGTCCAGGGGACGCAACTCTGCACAGCGAATCGCGGCGCCTTAGACGACTGGGCCACCCGTGCCCCCCCCCCCCCCCCCGAGACCATATAATAGATATGGTCTCTGAGGAAACCAACCAACAACCAACAAATGGTAAACAGTTAACAAATGTATTATAAAATACACTAAGTTTACAAATCAATTCAAATTTATGGACAGCAATTACAATGGTAGTAAAAAATAGAATTGTTGTCCAATATTCAATGGCGGTATATAATACGATTACAGTGGACAGCACCAAATAGAAAAATACAGTGGTGACAGTAAAAGTCAGTTATGACAGTATATTAACCAAGCGGCGACAGTGGTCAAGCTTCCGAGATTGTCCTAGGCAGGGAATAACGGGAGATGGATAATCCACACATCTTGATGTGATGAAAAGTGTGAAAGACATCTAAACACGCTCTTGTCCAACAATATAAATGTATATAGTCCAACTAGCTACTGGAAATATCTCCAATGTGCCCTCACCAGTCTAGCTGCACTGGAACATTCCACGTGTTTCTATAACATACTATCACCGTTCGCGGTAACCGGACGTTTACACATCACACTTGTATCTAAATATAGTAACTTCCTGACGACTGCTTACATTAAATGGCACTACATTCCTGACGAATAATCACTGCCCAAATACAATGCAATGAGCGTTAGAAAACAATGTAACACGGTTACATTGTCCAACCATTAATTACACTGCCATATAACAACGTATTATTTACTTCTCTATCATGAAGAGAGGTTTAAGGATTCATTACCTCTAGTTTATCATGAAGAAAGGTTAAAGCATTTATTATTTTTAGTTTACCTTGAAGACTGGTTTTAGTATTTATTACTTCTTGTGAATAATGAAGTTTGGTTTAAGTATTTATTACCACTAGTTTATCATGGAGATATATTGAAGCATTTATCACCTCCAGTTTCTCATGGAGATAGATTGAAGCATTTATTACCTCAAGTTTATCATGGCGATAGATTGAAGCATTTATTACCTCTACTTTATCATGGAGATAGATTGAAGCATTTATTACCCCTAGTTTCTCATGAAGATTTTTGAAGTATTTATTACCTCTAGTTTCTCATGAAGATTGGTTGTAGCAATTATTACCTCTAGTTTCTCATGAAGATTTGTTGAAGTATTTATTACCACTGGTTCAACATGAAGATTGGTTTAAGTATTTACTAACCCTTGCTTATTACAATGATCGGTTTACGTATTTCCACCGGATCGGTGAAGTATGTATTTCTTACAGTTCATATTGAAGATAGGTTGACATATCTGCATCTAGTTTATATTGAAGATTAGTTTTGGTATGTATTACGTGGGGCCTTCAAAAAAGTTGAATTGAGTTCTTTTTGTCAATATTTCTTTATTTTTGGACTTTCTGATTATCCCCAGATTAGTCCTAAACAGCAGACTTCAAGGTATCAACGTCTTCAAAATTTTGTCGAAAGACTAAATAGTCACTTGTAGCTAGGTCTTGTAGCTGTGAGGGAATTATTTAACTGGTGACAGCCTTACAGCAGCCTGTACGACTTGTGAACTTCAGAGGTGAGAGTTAAGTCAGATACTTCTTGGGTGCCGGAGATTGCATTGATTCAATTTTGGCCTCTGTATCCCACTGATAAACCCACGTTTTATCACGTCACAAAACTTGATATAAATCTTCTTTTATCAGAGTTCTAGGATTTCTTGGCTGCGTTCCATCTCTGGTGGAGATCTTGCAGTTTTCTTGGTACCCATCCTATCGCCTTTTTATACATACCAAGATGTGATGAATGGTGTTTTCAATGCTACCCACTGAAATCTTGCATTCCACAACCTATATCCGTCGATCATTCGTTATGCTCGTTTCCACGGCAGCTATCATTTCAGGATTTGTTAACTTGGAGGGTCTTCCTGACCATGGTTGATCTTTGAGGGACTCTCTACCTGTCCAGTTTACCGAGTTACAGTCGCGTTCCGAGAGGAGTAATTGGCCTATATTCGCAGTACACCTTTCAAACTTAAAAAACTTCATGACTGCCCTTTGCTTTAATTTAATGAAACCCATTTTGGAGGCTCCCCTGCTTTTACACACTCCTCGTGTATTTTTTGAAGTTATTTATGAGCATATAGTCCGCATATCACTGACTGCCAGAAACCCGTCCATACTCGCGGTAACAACCGCACTGGGACATGAAGATTGGTTTATTGACTACCTCTAGTTTGCAATGATTGACATTTGTGTTCTCACTCTACACTGACCTTTGCAGTTGACCTTTCATCCGCGTTGTCCTTCATTACTAGGAACAACTCTGTTGAAGAAAGAATACATGAAAGCATTAAATGACATAATGAATGACAGGATATGGTTTACTGTATGACATCCTGATATTATTTAAACCCCCCCCCCCCCCCCCCCCCCCCCCTTCCAGTCTCATCCTCCACCCCCCACATATTTTCCGAACATCAGTCGTTGTACTCGCATCAGTCGTTGTACTCGAACATGGTAATACAGGAGGATGTTGTGTGACTATACTCTTAAAAAAGAGTCATTAGGCTACAAATTAGCTAACTGTAAATTATTGCCATGGTATATATACACATGGGCTGAATCAACAATAAAAGGTTCAATGGTCAGAAACCAGCGGAAACCGCCACAACGCAATGACAAGGAACCTTTAATGATTTCCGCATTTACGTGCAACGTGTGGTGCTATTTCCCATGTACATCCACTGCCGGGGCTATCATATTGACAGTATTTCCATCCTGACGTAGGCTCATGTCCTGACCCTGACAGGTAAAAACTGCCAAGGCCGACACAAGACCAGCATCACAGTGTCATCAGACGTCCAGAGGCAGAGCTGGCCCAGCCGGTAATAGCAAGAGCCATGAATATGTCAAGTGATTGTCAATCAACAGGTCATGAGTGCGATACAACCGTAAGTGCCTTTGACAGGCTTGGGTCAGAAACGTTACACAGGACCGCTACATTATACGCCCACACCTTAGTGATCGCTTCACAACTAGCAGTACTGCCCATCACATTACTGACAAGAGGAAATGTGGGATCTCGCAAATGTTACATCCTGAAAACTTCACCACACTGAACGTCTACAGTTATCGATACCATGTTTGGCAATGGATGTGGTGGAAGAGAATCCTGTAAGGTGAAGAGTCACGTTATCTGCTATGAGTGAGTGAGTGAGTGAGTGGGTGAGTTGGGTTTAACGCCGCTTTTAACAGTATTCCAGTTATATCACGGCGTGTCAGCTTAATGTGGAAGGAAAGCCCGTAGTGATGCAGGTATCAGACGTTTACCATTTCGGTGAAACCCACGAGCACGGGTATGGCGCTGACAAACCTAGAAACATAATCGGGGCGAACCGGGATTCGAACCCACAATCATAGATTTCTGGCGTGTCCAAGGGACGCAACTCTGCACAGCGAATCGCGGCGCCTTAGATTACTGGGCCACCCGTGCCCCCTATCGGATATGAAGGCAGATGGAAGAGCAAGGGTGTACAGCCGACGTAACGTACCCTACTCAAGGGCCTCTGAGGCGAATGCGATCTGTTGTTGCTGAGACATGAGCTGGACAGTCGCTGTAGACATTATCATTATGTGTTTGATGGAACCATATTTTTTCATTGAATGAGAGAGAACTGAAACTTTATGTAACGTTTATGTTTTTGTAGAGCATATATTATTTAGAAAATATAGAGGATGGAGTGAGTGAGTGAATTTGATTTTACGCCGCTTTTTGCAATATTCCAGCAATATCCCGGCGGGGGACACAAGAAATGGGTTTCACACATTGTACACATGTCGGGAATAGAACCCGGGTCTTCGGCGTGACGAGCGAACGCTTTAGGCTTCCCGACGGAAGAGGATGGAGGATCTGTATTGAATATATTATACATATTTAAGAACGATTGAGGTCGGAATCTGTTCCCATTTAGCGTTATGAAATGATACAAACATACATACACACAACGTATAACAACATTCATTCACTCAGAAGTGTAAGTAAAAACAAACACTAACCGGTTTCTGATATTTTAGACGAGTTAATCTTGGTACTACCAGAGTACAACTGAATACCACGTCGGTGTATCCCCACAGCCGAAACATTTTGAACATGTCCGACTGGATCACACCCGAGGCCTTGTCCATTTTTCCCAAAAAGGTTTCGTATTCATTTCGAGGACAGCTGAAATAGATGCACAAGATTAGTAGATGTAGATACTGAGGGACAAGAAATACCATCTTCATTAAACACTGTAGCTCACCTTACACGTGTATACGTCCACACGACCTTGAATGTCCTCGTCAGAATTTGTTAAGATAATACAGCGCAAAAGTCTTAGGATCACACAAGTGAGTGAGTGAGTCTGGTTTTACGCCGCTTTTAGCAATATTCCAGCAACATCATGGCGGGGGCCACCAGAAATGGGCTTCACACATTGTACCAATGTCGGGATTTGAACCCAGGTCTTCGGCGTGACAAGCGAACGCTTTAACCACTTGGCTACCCGACCGCTCCCAAAGTTATAATGAAGGTGGATATTGGCTATTAGAGACCTTTACACATACAGGCATTTGTTCAAATCATAGAAAACATACTAAATGGATGCTTCATTAGGTCTGTAGTAAGGAAGCTTGTGTTGCCTGGGTAACATATGACGTTTTGTTCATGAAAGTGCTTTTACTGTTGCCTGGGTAACATATGACATTTTGTTCATGAAAGTGCTTTTCTGTTGC
Source organism: Haliotis rufescens (assembly GCF_023055435.1). Classification (NCBI taxonomy): domain Eukaryota; kingdom Metazoa; phylum Mollusca; class Gastropoda; order Lepetellida; family Haliotidae; genus Haliotis; species Haliotis rufescens. Next base: position 67,946,760 of record NW_025963890.1, read on the forward strand.
CTGGGTAACATATGACGTTTTGTTCATGAAAGTGCTTTTACTGTTGCCTGGGTAACATATGACATTTTGTTCATGAAAGTGCTTTTCTGTTGCCTGGGTAACATATGACGTTTTGTTCATGAAAGTGCTTTTCTGTTGCCTGGGTAACATATGACGTTTTGTTCATGAAAGTGCTATCTGTTACCTGGGTAACATATGACGTTTTGTTCATGAAAGTGTTTTTCTGTTGCCTGGGTAACATATGACGTTTTGTTCATGAAAGAGTTTTTCTGTTGCCTGGGTAACATATGACGTTTTGTTCATGAAAGTGCTTTTCATTAGAAGGCATAACAAGTGCAGCATTTGAGAGTAATTATGTACTGACCCATTGGAATTGGTCATTTGAAAAGAAACCTTCCCATCTGGCGATGAAGCTTGACAGGACCGGGGATAAAAGAACGGGTGGACAAGATCATCCCCTGATACCAAAAGATGGACATGTTCAGTTGAAGAATGACAGATAGAGACAGACGACAAATATACATGTCCCAAGATTCATACCTGACATCTGTCAGTATCTTCAACAGATAGACATGACCTTACCGTGGAAATTGAAACAAATAGAATTTTTCCTGAATAAATCATTTCGTTTTAACCAAGAGCTCCCTGAACCAGTCTTGCTTTCGAAGACCTCTTCCAGATTTGAGTTTGTCCATGCATACTAGGTTGAAGATCACAACTACGTTTGCAGCAGTTGCCGAGTCAGACTCCAGGGCTGCTGACAGCTCGTGGAATCTACCCAAGAGGACTAAGTGTTACGTCATTATACAAATCATCGTTATCGTCATGTACAGTAGCACATCAGGAGAACACATCGTCCTAAAGCGGACGTCCAGAAAGGCTGATTATGGTAACAATCCAAACAGTGACTCCTATATATTTCCAGGAACAAGTGCATGTTCGATCTCGTTTAACCTTCAGGAAGCGTGACCACCAGTCTGACAGGAGCACCAAGGGCGAGGTTTGTCACCGGTTCCAGAGTTCCAGGATGAGCTAGGTATGTCCGTACATTGACTCTACTCTGTGTGGCAGTCGTTAAGGGAATCTCACGATTCCTGAAACAAATAACAGTTAATTAAACATTCCTGCACAAAGCAGCATTTAGAAAATGCAATTATTTGTTTTAATCCATGTGAACTGTTCAACCAATCGGGTAGTATCTACGACCTGCTACATTGGTCTTTGACGTAACGTCTTTGGAATTTCTTCAGAAAGAAGCAACTTCGCTGTTATCATTGAATGGGCATTTATCAACAGATCATTCAACAGAGTGTGTGTCCAACCACCCAAGCTAATCGCGAACCTGGGATCTTTCGCAAACAAAAAAGTATGTTCAGGACCAAATAATAAGAGTGAGGGAGTGAGTCGGGTTTAACGCCGCTTTGAACAGTATTCCAGTTATATCACGGCGTGTCAGCTTAATGTGGGAGGAAAGCCCGAAGTGATGCAGGTCTTAGACGTTAACCACTTCGGCGAAACCCACGAGCACGGGTATGGTGCTGACAAACCTAGAAACATAATCGGGGCAACCCGGGATTCGAACCCACAATCATAGGTTTCTGGCGTGCCCAAGGGACGCAACTCTGCACAGCGAATCGCGGCGCCTTAGACGACTGTGCCACCCGTGCCCCTTCATCAACTAAGAATACAATTTATTACAAATTGGAATCTCCTCCGTTCAGGGGAATGTTCCCGTTCCCCAGCTACACATACAACAGAATATTCCCCGTTCAACAGCTACACATACAACAGAATGTCCCCCGTTCAACAGCTATACATACAACAGAATATTCCCCGTTCAACAGCTATACATACAACAGAATGTTCCCCATTCCCCAGCTACACATACAACAGAATGTCCCCCGTTCCCCAGCTACACATACAACAGAATGTCCCTCGTTCAACAGCTCTACATACAACAGAATGTCCCTCGTTCAACAGCTATACATACAACAGAATGTTCCCCGTTCAACAGCTACACATACAACAGAATGTCCCTCGTTCAACAGCTCTACATACAACAGAATGTCCCCCGTTCAACAGCTACACATACAACAGAATGTTCCCCATTCCCCAGCTACACATACAACAGAATGTCCCTCGTTCAACAGCTCTACATACAACAGAATGTCCCCCGTTCAACAGCTACACATACAACAGAATGTCCCTCGTTCAACAGCTCTACATACAACAGAATGTCCCCCGTTCAACAGCTACACATACAACAGAATGTTCCCCATTCCCCAGCTACACATACAACAGAATGTCCCTCGTTCAACAGCTCTACATACAACAGAATGTCCCCCGTTCAACAGCTACACATACAACAGAATGTCCCTCGTTCAACAGCTCTACATACAACAGAATGTCCCCCGTTCAACAGCTACACATACAACAGAATGTCCCTCGTTCAACAGCTCTACATACAACAGAATGTCCCCCGTTCAACAGCTACACATACAACAGAATGTTCCCCATTCCCCAGCTACACATACAACAGAATGTCCCTCGTTCAACAGCTCTACATACAACAGAATGTCCCCCGTTCAACAGCTACACATACAACAGAATGTCCCTCGTTCAACAGCTCTACATACAACAGAATGTCCCCCGTTCAACAGCTACACATACAACAGAATGTCCCCCCCCCCCCCCCCCCCCCCCCCAAATAATAAGAAAGCTGTTCCCTTCGATAACTTGTTCTGTCACCGTGGTTAGTTACAAAAATGCTTACTGTGTATTTCTTTTACAGCTTTCGATGCTATTTGCTGGCCAATAAAAATAAAATTTGATTCGATCGTGTTTATAAAACTTACTCTTCCATCACGACACGCTCGGAATCATATGCAGCATCAGCTTCAGACAGATCACACTGGACTTGAAGTTCCTCATCTTCAACTGATTCTATACCTTCTTTCTTCTGAAGTCTGAACGTCCATCGCAGGATCCCATCAGCAACCTAGTGTTGTGTGAACAAATATAACTACAATGAATGTGAAGGTATAGTTACATCTACCCTTGACGATGTGTCCCTAATTTCCCGGCATTGGTATTCAAGTTGGTGTGGGGGCACGGGGGGCCCGGTCGTTTGAGGCGCCGCGATTCGCTGTGAGGAGTTGCGTCCCTTGGACACGCCAGAAACCTATGATTGTGAATTCGAATCCCGGTTCGCCCCGATTATGTTTCTAGGTTTGTCAGCACCATACCTCTGCTCGTGGGTTTCACCCAAATGGTAAACGTCTGAGACCTGCATCACTTCGGGCTTTGCTCCCACATTAAGCTGACACGCCGTGATATAACTGGAATACTGTTAAAAGCGGCGTTAAACCCAACTCTCTCACTCAAGTTGGTGCAAGTACACACGCTGTGGAGACCCATGAAGATCCGGGGTAGAATAGGTCTAGAGCAAACCAAGCTTACCTGTAATAGGCGGCTATGCTTGTCGGAAGAGGCGACTAACGGGATCGGGTGGTCAGACTCGCTGACTTGGTTAATGCATGTCATCGTATCATGCTCATGCTCATGATATAAATCACTGGATTGTCTAATCCAGACTCGATTTTCAGACCGCCGCCATAAAGCTGGAATATTGCTGAGTGCGGCGTAAAACAACAAACAAACAAAACAAACAAACACGCTATGGAATAACACACATATGCCAACAAAGTATGATAAGCATTACATACTTACTGTTTCTGCAGGACAATCTGGTTTCAGTGCTCCTGACACTCTTGGAATCTGAACATTTAAATGTATATCACGAACACCGGTCCTTCTAAATCTATCGTTGCTACAGCTGGGACTGATGTCTCCTTCAGCGTTTACAGCTCCGATTCTCTGGTAGAGGTCAACATACCGGTCAAAGAAAACCCTCAGACTGTAGCCTCCTCCCCTTGTTTTCATACAGTAGAATGTCACTGCAATCACGTAAATATAGAATACTAAACGAGCTCCCGTGTAATACGTATTTTATGAAACGAGTGAATAGTTGTGGTATCTGACGAGCGAAAGCGAGTCAGATACCACAACTATTCACGAGTTTCATAAAATTGGTTTTACACGGGAGCGAGTTTAGTATTTTATTTATTACTGGCCATTTATAACGTTTTTAGAATTATAATGTTGAGTGTGAATAGGCTGACACCTACACGATCCACGGCATAATCCAATTGAGTTTAACACAGTAATACTTCAAACACGTCAAAAGTTGAAACGTATGAATTTAATACCAGACAACAGTCCACCTTTAGAATTCAGGCGTCCGTTCCACTAAATTATCGTAGCGTTAAGGTTATCGCAACTCATATACGTTAACTTAGACCAACGACTGTCGTCGCGCTACCGTACAATCGCCTTGTGGAACGGGGCCTTGCACCTCAAAGTTTACAATCACGTCACAATACCCGTAATTTGTGGAATTTTGTTGCAAGATCCTTTAGGCGAAACAATGCCTTGTGACGTCAACCTAGCAACAAGGTTGCTGGGGTCATAGAGTGTGCATAAGCTCCTCTCAGTGATATATCATCTCCACACGCAATGTCGTTGAATAAGCCAAGGGATGTTGAGAGCTTTCAAAATTTGTGAAACGTGTTCCGAGAGTACATAAGCACGCGTTTTGGTATTACACAATGTGTAATACAGCAGTATGTTTATTAAACGGGTGATCTCTTCACGGGCAAGTAATAATACAGGGTACACCATGTCATAAAACCACCCCGCCGATTCCATTAAGTGACTGAATATTCCATAGACATGGCCATGAGATGCAGAAAGCGACGGAGCGTTCTGAGTAACCACAATAAATTAGGGTGTGAGCATTCGTTTACATATGCGATGGATACGAATAAAAGGTAAGGTGAATTGGGGTTTAACGTCGCGTCAAAGATTATTGCACTTATATATAGCGACGTGCATGTACGTATGTGTGTTTGTGTGGCTGCTTGTACTAGTCCGGAATGATGCCGATTTATAGTGCTAGCTCACTGAGATACCATGCCGCAGTTTAACATGAATACCCCACACAGACACAGTATACTGACTCCGAGCCGAGCAGTCCTTGTTTTAGCCCCTTAATGCCGAGCGCCAGACAGGGTAACAACAAGTACCATCTTTTAACGTCTTTTGGTATGACGCGGCCGGGTATCGAGCCCCGGACCTTCCGCTCTCCGGGCGGACGCTCTACCACTAGACCACGGAGGCGGTCGATACGAATAAAAAGTTATTCTTACCTTTAGGCTTTCGGTAGTCTGGAAATGAGTACAAGTATCAGTATAATTTAAGTGCAAGAAAGAAAAAAACACTAGATACTTGAATATGTTTGAAAATTCAAACTACAATTTCAAAATGTTAAACTGTTTCCAATTCATTTTGTGAACTAATCTTATAATCAGTCATGTATCTGACAGTGTAAGTGTCAGTTCAACTCGATTGAGGTATTTGGGTTGGCCACACCCACTATTTGGTTACCATGGTTTCCTTTAAAATGTAAACATATATGACCTGCGGCAATTTCACAAAAGCTTTGACATGAGTGAACGGCTCTTCTAACGACAAGCATTTTATTTCCCCAGGTTTATACACAACGCCATTTTTGCGACCGGGTTCCGTCTTAGCGCAAACGGGCATACATAAAACAATTGTCAACTCGTTGCGTAATGGTTCACATATATTTCCCCATATATTATATAAATTTCAGATGCAATTTAAAGCACGTCGGGACATCGATAGGGGGACGAGTCTTCTTGCAGGTTACGGAAAGGGGCGACTGGTGACGAATGTACACTACCACGTTAGTCAATCCGAAAAGTGTGAAATGCGTTCCCTTGGTATGAAACAATGTCCAGCAATCGTCTCTGTAAAACCAGAAGCGACACTTTGCGATTCGACTTTGCATGGGGTCGTATGTATTTACTTATTACTCACGCGTGTCACACATTTCTCCATTCCACCCCGGCTCACATCCATACGGACAAGGTTCGTCATTACAGTCATGGCCCAGGTAGCAGTGACACTGGCGCTCACATTCATCTCCAAACCATCCAGGTTCACAATCTGAAATAGCACCGTGTATTAACATATTCACTTTATTGACATGACATTATCAAGAGGAAAATGCAAATTAAAACTGCACATATGTTATAAGTACTAACCTTGCACGACAATCCTAATAAACAGACAGAAACAAAACGTTATCTTAGTAGCTAACTTAAATGGATCATGAAATCACAAATCACTATATTATACTAGTAAAGGTTTGCTCAAGATCATCGCTTTAAAAGGTATCACGTTAAATTGTATGCATCTGTTGAAACAGCCAAAGACAATATAAAGACATGTTTAATGAACAAAAGTCCGTTGTCATGTACAAAATCCCAACAGTCAACTTGTGGCCAATAATCAGTCAAATCATCCGTCAAAATGAAAGTCTTACCAAAACTGAAACGTAAAAAAATCCCGAATGTATTGTCCAAAAACATTTGTCAGTAACGTGTTTGTCATCCACGTGTTGCGATCACAGCCTGGCACCGTCGTCTCATGTTCCCAATAAGTTTCCAGATCGTTGCCAAGGGAAAATTGTTCAACTCTTCAGTAAAAGTATTGTCGAGTTCCTGTAAAGTTTCCGGAAGGACAGGGCGTCATGAGAGGGCGATCTGCATCCAACATGCGTTCGATTGGGGTGATGTCTGGTAACCGGGCTTGTCACTCCGTCTGGACAATGGTCTCCAGCTCTCAGTAGGCATCAACGACCCTGGCACGAGGAGGTCCTGCGTTATCGTCAATGAGGGTGACGTCTGGACCGATTGGACCAGCATACGGTTTTTCCAGCTCTACTGAGCCCACCCCAAAGATGACTGAGCCCAATCCATAGCAATCATGTTTGGCTACGTTGGAATCCTGAAATGTTTCTTCGCTACACTCGGGTATGACGATCAGTGAAGTCTAGACAGAATTTCGATTCATCAGTGAACAGTATGGAGCCAAGTCCCGGTCATTGCAATTGGCGCATTCTTCAGCACAATCCAAACGTGCCTGCCTGTGATGTCGGGTGAGTGGCGTGCGGATACATGACCACCGTCACCATGCCTCACGGAGACGGTTACGCGTTGTCTGAGTAGAAACGTTAACGCCAGTGGCATTCCGCAGGTGTGGAGGTAGTCAACAAGTGATGACGTCTCGCTGCAGTCAGGAGAAACCTGTGGTCTCGCTGAGTGGTGGAATGTTGTCGACCACCTGGATGTCGTTGGGTAGCTGATCCAAACACATGTCACATGTCCGTTCATCATGACGCAAGATGGTATGTAGCACAGGCATGCTGTACATCCTGCTTCCTGATGACTTTATGTAGCACAGACTGGCTGTACATCCTGCTTCCTGATGGCTATATGTAGCACAGACTTGCTGTACATCCTGCTTCCCGATGACTTTATGTAGCACAGACTTGCTGTATATCCTGTTTCCCGATGGCTATATGTAGCACAGACTTGCTGTACATCCTGCTTCCTAATGGCTATATGTAGCACAGACTTGCTGTATATCCTGCTTCCCGATGACTTTATGTAGCACAGACTGGCTGTACATCCTGCTTCCCGATGACTTTATGTAGCACAGACTGGCTGTACATCCTGCTTCCTAATGGCTATATGTAGCACAGACTTGCTGTATATCCTGCTTCCCGATGGCTATATGTAGCACAGACTTGCTGTACATCCTGCTTCCTGATGGCTATATGTAGCACAGACTGGCTGTATATCCTGCTTCCCGATGGCTATATGTAGCACAGACTGGCTGTATATCCTGCTTCCCGTTGGCTATATGTAGCACAGACTTGCTGTACATCCTGCTTCCTGATGGCTATATGTAGCACAGACTGGCTGTATATCCTGTTTCCCGATGGCTATATGTAGCACAGACTTGCTGTACATCCTGCTTCCTGATGGCTATATGTAGCACAGACTGGCTGTATATCCTGTTTCCCGATGGCTATATGTAGCACAGACTTGCTGTATATCCTGCTTCCCGATGGGTAAATGTAGCACAGACTTGCTGTATATCCTGCCTCCCGATGGCTATATGTAGCACAGACTTGCTGTATATCCTGCTTCCTGATGGCTATATGCAGCACAAACTTGCTGTACATCCTGCTTCCCGATGGCTATATGTAGCACAGACTTGCTGTACATCCTGCTTCCTGATGGCTATATGTAGCACAGACTTGCTGTACATCCTGCTTCCTGATGGCTATATGTAGCACAGACTTGCTGTACATCCTGCTTCCTGATGGCTATATGTAGCACAGACTTGCTGTACATCCTGCTTCCCGATGGCTATATGTAGCACAGACTTGCTGTACATCCTGCTTCCCGATGGCTATATGTAGCACAGACTGGCTGTACATCCTGCTTCCTGATGGCTATATGTAGCACAGACTTGCTGTACATCCTGCTTCCCGATGACTTTATGTAGCACAGACTTGCTGTATATCCTGTTTCCTAATGGCTATATGTAGCACAGACTTGCTGTACATCCTGCTTCCCGATGACTTTATGTAGCACAGACTTGCTGTACATCCTGCTTCCCGATGACTTTATGTAGCACAGACTTGCTGTACATCCTGCTTCCTAATGGCTATATGTAGCACAGACTTGCTGTACATCCTGCTTCCCGATGGCTAAATGTAGCACAGACTTGCTGTACATCCTGCTTCCCGATGACTTTATGCAGCACAGACTTGCTGTATATCCTGCTTCCTGATGGCTATATGTAGCACAGACTTGCTGTATATCCTGCTTCCTGATGGCTATATGGAGCACAGACTGGCTATATATCCTGCTTCCCGATGGCAAAATGTAGCACAGACTTGCTGTACATCCTGCTTCCCGATGGCAATATGTAGCACAGACTTGCTGTATATCCTGCTTCCCGATGGCTATATGTAGCACAGACTTGCTGTACATCCTGCTTCCTGATGGCTATATGTAGCACAGAACTGGCTGTATATCCTGCTTCCCGTTGGCTATATGTAGCACAGACTGGCTGTATATCCTGCTTCCCGTTGGCTATATGTAGCACAGACTTGCTGTACATCCTGCTTCCTGATGGCTATATGTAGCACAGACTGGCTGTATATCCTGTTTCCCGATGGCTATATGTAGCACAGACTTGCTGTATATCCTGCTTCCCGATGACTTTATGCAGCACAGACTTGCTGTATATCCTGCTTCCTGATGGCTATTTGTAGCACAGACTTGCTGTATATCCTGCTTCCTGATGGCTATATGTAGCACAGACTGGCTGTATATCCTGCTTCCCGATGGCTATATGTAGCACAGACTTGCTGTATATCCTTCTTCCCGATGGCTATATGTAGCACAGACTTGCTGTATATCCTGCTTCCTGATGGCTATTTGTAGCACAGACTTGCTGTATATCCTGCTTCCTGATGGCTATATGGAGCACAGACTGGCTGTATATCCTTCTTCCCGATGGCTATATGTAGCACAGACTTGCTGTACATCCTGCTTCCCGATGACTTTATGCAGCACAGACTTGCTGTATATCCTGCTTCCTGATGGCTATTTGTAGCACAGACTTGCTGTATATCCTGCTTCCTGATGGCTATATGTAGCACAGACTGGCTGTATATCCTGCTTCCCGATGGCTAAATGTAGCACAGACTTGCTGTACATCCTGCTTCCCGATGGCTATATGTAGCACAGACTTGCTGTATATCCTGCTTCCTGATGGCTATATGTAGCACAGACTTGCTGTACATCCTGCTTCCTGATGGCTATATGTAGCACAGACTGGCTGTATATCCTGTTTCCCGTTGGGTGAATGCAGCACAGACTTGCTGTACATCCTGCTTCCCGATGGCTTTATGTAACACAGACTTGCTGTACATCCTGCTTCCTGGTGGCTAAATGTAGCACAGACTGGTTGTACATCCTGCTTCCCGTTGGCTATATGTAGCACAGACTTGCTTTACATCCTGCTTCCTGATGGCTATATGTTGCACACAACCGTTGTATACCCCGCTGCTCAGATGCCACAAATAATAAAATCTTGCTGTATATGCCGCTTCCTGATTGCTATACTCAAAAAATGTACACCCTGCTTCTCGGTGGTAGATGGTTCATACTAGCTGTGTGCACTCCTTCACGATGGTAACGTTCAATGGACACTGGCTGTGTAGGACGCTCTTCGGTGACCACGTTTACCATTGATTCATGCCGTGCACGTCGGTGGCTGCGTTCAGTATATCCTGTTGCTAGGAGACTACTTGAAGGACAAACACGGTGCATATCCTAAGGCTCTGCCACTGTCTAGCTTCTTAGACGTTCAAGTGAGGGAAAGCGACAACATCCTTTCCATATCCATAAGAAACATCTGCTAAAATTATAGTCGATTGTATGATTCCGACTATATCATGATCATGTGGTTTTTTTTATCACTATCAAACTGTTTTGATACCAGGTGTTAGTGTATCCCGCCCATGCGGTGGCGCCCGTCACAAACACATGTAAAGGCAAGTCAATTGTTCACGTGAAAATAAACATGGGAACATATGGTACAAGTCAAAATATGGAATTGCATCGGAAATCCATTTTGTCACTGGGGCGTCAAATTTAGAAATGTCCTCAACATGTCTACCCCAAAACATCTTGAAAGCTTTACTGAGGTCTTGAATAAAAAAAGCTTGAATAAATACTTACTGAAAACGACAACTCACTCGGTAGGCGTTTATTCGAAAAGAAATCTTGGGTTTGTCGAGGTTATCAATTTGTCTTGAGTGACGATGTCTGTCGGAAATAACAAAATTCTATTCACCAGTTACTGACCTCTTAATTGCTCATGACACTACCTGAAAGGGTTTTGTCGCATTATTTTGTTTCATTTTGCGCATCATCATATATTTGCATGGCTAAATGCACCTTATGAATCCTTGTGTGTGTGTTGCTTACCAACTATTTTCCCACATACATACGAGATGCGCTTATTGCAATGCGCGGGTTGCCAATAGCCAGTTTGGACGATCTGTACGCATTCCTTTCCTTTACGATACTGCCAACCCACCCAGTTTTGAAAACGGACCTGAAACTAAAATACATGAGAATTGCTACTTCGTGTTTTAATATGTATATACTTTTTCTGTTTGAAGTAAACAGATTATCAATCGGACTTGTATCCAAAATAGCATATAGAGTAAACTACGGTTATAACGAACTCAAAGGGGCCACTAATTTTAGTTCGTTATAATCGTAGTTCGTTTTAAGTATATATACAGCAAATGGACGGGTTCAAAACACATTTCGTTATATCTGTCAGTTTGTTATAAGCGTGTTCGTTATGAACGTAGTTTACTGTACTAGGTATTTTGAATGTGACAAAAAAAAGGTGGGCGGTGATATCTATTTCATGTGATGTCGGTTTTATAATAAAACATTGTTAAAACATCACTGAAGTAACATTAGAAAAAGTATGAATATTTTTAAACATTTGGCTAAAATATCCATTTATTTTGAGCAGGGTAATTTACATTCATGTTAATTTACAGAAACACCAATATCTAACCGTTTTGGGTTCGCTAGCTAGTTGTTTATTGAACGAGTAGGCATAGAAGGGATGTACCTTATTAACTGTTTCTGCCAGGCGACTTCATTTGAATAGTTTTGCTTTATATAGTAAAGTTTATCGTCTAAAATATATTTTACAATGCCAGTGTGTGACGTCTCAGTGGTCATTAATATGTATGACGTCACTGTTTCTGCAGTATTGCGAACCTTCCCTTGTGGTGAATGTCAAATTTAATGCATACTAACGCTGGCATAACTCTTCTGTTATGTCAAAGATCATCTTCCCGAAGCAAGAGAGTGAACTGACTATTAACTAGGCTGCTGTTATGGAGTTATTGCAGAATTTGCAAAGCATGTGCACCGCCAACTCCTTGTCAACAGATATTTTCCATGTTTTTAATCAAGGTGCTCACGTGATTTGATGCTCTTCGCGATGTGAGTGATGTTTCATCAAAATATAGATCTTGTTTATCGATCAGATCGTCTTGACTGGGTGCCGCTATTTTGTTTGAAACAAATGCAACTGATACGAGGGGTGGAATCTGATTGGTCCATAGGAGAGGCATAGAAGGGACATAACACGTCATAACCACAGGTGACGCTACGATCGAGCCCAGGAATTCCAGCCTAGTTCGGCAAGGGTTGAAACTGGACTTTTAAAGCAGTTAGCTCTCTTGCCTCGGGAAGATGGTCAAAGATATGTAAGCATGTTGCTTTTCTAAAGTACCGTGGAATGTGTATTGGCTTCTCCAGAAAGGAGAAAGGAATTCATTGGTGTATATTCCACGTGGTGACAGAAAAGAACAATAACAGTAAGGCTTTTTCTTAACATTGCTCAAATGGTTATACTTGAGCTTTTTATGTGTCTGTTTGTTAACGCCGCACTCAGCAATATTTCGGCTGGATGCACCTTACCAAAACAAGTCAACACAATTATATGTGATTGTTTGTTTGTTGTTTAACGCCGCAGTAACATCCCATCGATATAACGGCGGTCTGTAAATAATCGAATCTGGACCAGACAACCCGTTGATTGATAGCATGATCATCGATCAACTCATTTGGGATACAACAAGTATTTGTCACAAAATGACGAAATGTCCCCCGCCGCCTTATGCGATATGTGTTTTTTTCAAATATTTTATTCCTTTTGAATAATTTTATTTTCTGTGTTAGATACCTCCATGGAACTTTTTGTCGTACTCCAAAAGCAAATATCATCAAACTTGAAGGAATCCAGAAATTAGTTCTTGAGATATCGCAGCAACACTGTTTTCCATCTCGAATAACAGATTCCCCTGCTGTTACCTTGAAAATTAAGTTAAGGTCACCAAAACCGACTGGTGTCTGCGGAGTCTGTATATACACCATAGTTCCAAATATGAAGACAATCCAGTGTTTAGTTCTTGAGATATCGCGGCAACAAACAGGTGGGACGTACGGACGTACGTACGGACGGACGTGAATACTATGTCCCCCGCTCCCCGCTTTTGCGCGGCGGGGGACAATGACATGCATCAACCAATTCAGCGAGCCTGACCACCCGATCCCGATAGTCGCCTCTTACAATAAGCATGGATTGATGAAGACTTTGTCTAACCTGGAAGGGGCGGTCGGGTAGCCTAGTGGTTAAAGCGTTCGCTCGTCACGCCGAAGACCCGGGTTCGATTCCCGACATGGGTACAATGTGTGAAGCCCATTTCTGGTGTCCCCCGCCGTGATATTGCTGGAATATTGCTAAAAGCGGCGTAAAACCTCACTCACTCACTCACTCACTCACTCTTGATAGCTGTTTGGGCAACGACCCACCCTGGGGACTTATCATATAATTCTAACGTGAAACCTGTTATAGTGCAAGATTGGATTAACCCTGTTTCAGCCACATTCAGTTTTACCTGAAGGAGGAATTGGCATGCTGTATCAGCTAGCTTGAGAGATGTACCCGTTAAATGGGAGATCGAGCGAAATTCATAATGAACTCGCGGTACATTATCAATTTCCGCGAGCTAAGAGACATGACGCTTATTTAAGACAAGGCATTTATTATGATATTTTTGTGTGTGTTAAACATGTGCTTGATCTGAATGTCATAAATCTGTCATAAACCTGAAAATACGTCAGAAATAATATCATTTTGAGGAACATGTAATTTCCAGTAACATCGCTTATGCACATAAGTGCAATATATATACTCACCGCCAAAAGAAACGCTAACAATAGAAACATAGAGAGAAGTATGTATTTTAAGAAGAGATGTTTACAATGTGTACCACTTAATGACAAATCTAACAATCAGTCAAGTGTTACCACGGCGTGTCCTTGTTCTTATGATGGTATGCGTGAGTTCCTGCACGAGACAAATATCGTGTCATAGATCCATGACGTCACATGTGATGCGTTCACGAGCGTCGGTTCACACAACATGTATGGTATTCGCGTACCTTTTGGCTGTGAGTATATAAACTACCAAAGTCAGGCAGTGCTTCCTGAAATGTATCTGATCCGGCGATTGAAGAGACCAGTGGCATATTTCAATTAATCAAGTCTTCACTTCTCAGGTGCGCTTATATGGACATTTTTCTGTAATTTCTGTAGTGGTGTGCATAAAGTATATCTTTGCGTATTTTTAAGTTGATCTCAAGCACAGACAGTGAAAAAGAAGGAACGTAGGCAGAGTTATGGTACGCGTTCACCAGCGGCGCTGAAGAACAGATGTGGCATTCTCCTTCAAAGAATTATGCGCGTCCGTCATCCTGTTGTTTCTGGAAGATTTCTACAAAGACATCAAAATCAAGCAAGCAAACCTCACCTCTTACTTTAGTAGATTACGTTCGTGATATGTATTTGTCTTACTTTATATCTGCCGTCCCAACGAAAGTATCCATTTCTGCGATCCAGACCGATCCACGCATACTTGTGGCCATATATAAGATCTAGAAATAATAACAATGAAATAAAGGTTTTGCATAAGGGCGATGCATGAAAAATTGAGAGTATGTTCATGAGTGACAGGGGCGGTCGGGTAGCCGAGTGGTTAAAGCGTTCGCTCGTCACGCCGAAGACCCGGGTTCGATTCCCGACATGGGTACAATGTGTGAAGCCCATTTCTGGTGTCCCCCGCCGTGATATTGCTGGAATATTGCTAAAAGCGGCGTAAAACCATACTCACTCACTCACTCTCATGAGTGACATGTATGTACAGCTTGAGAGTAAGTTGATGAGTGACATGTATGTACAGCTTGAGAGTAAGTTGATGAGTGACATGTATGTAAAGCTTGAGAGGAGGTTCATTGGTGACATGTATGTACAGCTTGATTGTAGGTTCATGAGTGACATGTATGTACAGCTTGAGAGTAAGTTGATGAGTGACATGTATGTACAGCTTGAGAGTAAGTTGATGAGTGACATGTATGTAAAGCTTGAGAGGAGGTTCATGGGGGACATGTATGTACAGCTTGATTGTAGGTTCATGAGTGACATGTATGTACAGCTTGAGAGTAAGTTGATGAGTGACATGTATGTACAGCTTGAGAGTAAGTTGATGAGTGACATGTATGTAAAGCTTGAGAGAAGGTTCATGGGGGGACATGTATGTACAGCTTGATTGTAGGTTCATGAGTGACATGTATGTACAGCTTGAGAGTAAGTTGATGAGTGACATGTATGTACAGCTTGAGAGTAAGTTGATGAGTGACATGTATGTACAGCTTGAGAGTAAGTTGATGAGTGACATGTATGTAAAGCTTGAGAGGAGGTTCATGAGTGACATGTATGTACAGCTTGATTGTAGCTTCATGAGTGACATGTATGTACAGCTTGAGAGTAAGTTGATGAGTGACATGTATGTACAGCTTGAGAGTAAGTTGATGAGTGACATGTATGTAAAGCTTGAGAGGAGGTTCATGGGGGACATGTATGTAAAGCTTGATTGTAGGTTCATAAGTGACATGTATGTAAAGCTTGAGAGTAAGTTGATGAGTGACATGTATGTAAAGCTTGAGAGGAGGTTCATGGGGGACATGTATGTACAGCTTGATTGTAGGTTCATGAGTGACATGTATGTACAGCTTGAGAGTAAGTTGATGAGTGACATGTATGTACAGCTTGAGAGTAAGTTGATGAGTGACATGTATGTAAAGCTTGAGAGGAGGTTCATGGGGGACATGTATGTAAAGCTTGATTGTAAGTTCATGAGTGACATGTATGTACAGCTGGAGAGTTTGTTCATGAGTGACATGTATGTACAGCTTGAGAGTAAGTTGATGAGTGACATGTATGTAAAGCTTGAGAGGAGGTTCATGGGGGACATGTATGTAAAGCTTGATTGTAGGTTCATGAGTGACATGTATGTACAGCTTGAGAGTAAGTTGATGAGTGACATATATGTACAGCTTGAGAGTAAGTTGATGAGTGACATGTATGTAAAGCTTGAGAGGAGGTTCATGGGGGACATGTATGTACAGCTTGATTGTAGGTTCATGAGTGACATGTATGTACAGCTTGAGAGTAAGTTGATGAGTGACATGTATGTACAGCTTGAGAGTAAGTTGATGAGTGACATGTATGTAAAGCTTGAGAGGAGGTTCATGGGGGACATGTATGTAAAGCTTGATTGTAAGTTCATGAGTGACATGTATGTAAAGCTGGAGAGTTTGTTCATGAGTGACATGTATGTACAGCTTGAGAGTAAGTTGATGAGTGACATGTATGTAAAGCTTGAGAGGAGGTTCATGGGGGACATGTATGTACAGCTTGATTGTAGGTTCATGAGTGACATGTATGTACAGCTTGATAGTAAGTTGATGAGTGACATGTATGTACAGCTTGAGAGTAAGTTGATGAGTGACATGTATGTTAAGCTTGAGAGGAGGTTCATGGGGGACATGTATGTAAAGCTTGATTGTAAGTTCATGAGTGACATGTATGTAAAGCTGGAGAGTTTGTTCATGAGTGACATGTATGTACAGCTTGAGAGTAAGTTGATGAGTGACATGTATGTAAAGCTTGAGAGGAGGTTCATGGGGGACATGTATGTACAGCTTGATTGTAAGTTCATGAGTGACATGTATGTAAAGCTGGAGAGTTTGTTCATGAGTGACATTCATGTCAAACCTTATAGTGAGTTGATGAGGGACATGTATGTACAACTGGTGATTATTTTCATGAGAAGTATGTTCGTACAAATTAAGTGTAACTTCATGAAGGCCATCATGTACAACGTGATTGTAAGTTCATGTTGAGTACATGTGCAGAGCAGCGTGAGAGCAAGTTCATTGGAGAATGTTTGTGCCACTTAAGAGTACTTTGATAACGAATAAATGTGTTACCCTGTTGACGGCATTGTGGCTACACTGTATAGAGAATCATTGCCATGACGTATTGATTCCATGGAATACGCGATTTTTATTGGTTATCAGAGATGTCGAATCACAATATTTATCAATCAGAAGTTTAAAAGCACAATGACTGACTATGATCAAAACAGTTGAAATGACTGTGGCAGTACCAGAGAAGCCAAATTAATGACTACTAAATACTTAAAGAAAAAATACAACCAAAACCAATGTCAGTTGGAATTTTGAAATTATTATATGTACCATAGTATGTTACAAATTGCTTCAATATTGCTGAGTGCGGCGTTAAACAACAAACAAACAAACAAACACACCGCATAGGAAACTATCATGGTTGTTGTATTTACTCAGATGCAAAACTCCTATCAGACACAACTGATACCACTTCACTCACTATTTTCACTAACATCAGCCTTATGTATCATGCCTAAATGTATACACATTTCAACATACCTTGGACGGCTACATTCTCTTCCCTATTGTGAATCGTTGCCAGCGTAGCACCATAGCGGTCTCCACATGTGGCAGATGCATTATCCCTTTTAACTTCTTCGTTCACAAACTTGTAGCACTTTCTCTTCACCTGTGTCCAATCGTCGGGGCACCCTGATAAAAGTAGCATGGCCTTATGACATAAACATAGTGTCACAGCCAGTTCAGTTACAATAAAAGTAAATATACATTGCAAAATCTCATGTTATAAATCTAACAGTTTTTTTAACAAATGACAAATCTCAGCATTGCTTTAGCTCACTGCCAATACTATTTGGTAATTTAAAGTATGAAGGGTCATTGAAAATACAATTAAACATGCATATATTGCTTCGATAAATAAATGTTGCAAGGATTCTCCATATTTCGTGCAAAATAAATCAATTCAAATGAAAGCCAATTAAGCCTCCATACCTGGGAAAATTCCAGCGGCGTTGGTTACAAAGGCAAGGAAAGTAACGAGGAGAACAACTTTCATTTCTGTGGGAGCCGAAGAGCACAGTGCTGAGCTTTCGTCTATAATTTGTTGATTATCGAATAACAGATGCATTCACATAATAGCTGTTATGGAGGCTAATTTCACAAAAGCTTATATGAGAAGTGGGTCAGGATACATTCGGTGTTGTTATAGTTGATTGGGTCACATTAAACATAATTAGTGTTATCAAAGTAAGGCATTTCAACCAGTAGATGCAGCTTATACAGTCATGCCCCGCTTATACGGACTTCAGATATACGGAAACCTCGGTTCCCGGACGATTTTCATTCAAAACGAAATAATTACTAATATATATAAATTTCCCCGTATATCCGGAAATTCAGTTTCCGGAACCGGACGGTCATTTTCATACACAAAACACTGAAATGCACTCAAAACTGTCTCTCTTATCCGGACAATACACTTCCGGTGGTGGTAATCCTTCCGCTGGTGGTAATCCTTTGATTCGTGAGAAGTCAATTAACCAAGTGACACTGAGTTACGTTTGAGACATGTAATCCCCTTCCATGATGACCAAGACGAGCAGCCCCTCCAACCCACTACATTAGCAAATACATTGTACAGAGAGAGAGCCCTAAATAGGTCAAAAAGGGATAAATCAGCCTTCGCCCAAGTCCCAGCAGCCAGGACAAAAGTAAGACAACTCATAGACGATTCTAAAAAAGAGTCATGGCAGACCTTTTGCAAATCCCTTAATGAGAAAACAAATGCTAAAACAGTCTGGAGCAAAATACACGCAATCAGGGGTAAGCGTAAACACACGAAAAATTCCCAAGTTAGCCAACGCCCATACAGTCAAAGAAAAGGCCAACATTCTAGCCGAGCACTTCTCATCTGTCAGCAGCAACACAAATTGCAGCGAAGAATTCAAACAGGAAAAAATGCTTATGCCTAAGATCTCAAAACGGCCGCAAAGCAAGCATCTGGTATACAATATACCATTTACTGTGACAGAGTTTGATGATGCGATACAACATAGAAAAGGCACAGCACCTGGTCTTGACACAACCAGCTACAAGATATTGAAAAACCTACCCGATCAAACCAAAGGCTTACTCACTGAGTTGTATAACACGATATGGTCCAAAGGAGAAGTCCCTAAAGCATGGAAACATGCTGCGGTTATCCCGCTGCTAAAGCAAGGGAAAGACGAAGCCCTACCAAACTCTTATCGACCGATCTCACTCACCTCAAACATGAGCAAAGCCATGGAAGCCATGGTTACAAAAAGGCTCATGCATCACCTTGAAACTGGCAACCACATAAAACCTGACCAAAGTGGCTTCAGGAAGGGACACTCGTGTCTAGATCATATTCTAAGACTGGAAAATGAAATAAAAAAAGCTCAATTAAACAGACAATACCTAGCCGCAGTATTTCTGGACTTCAGCAAAGCCTTCGACATGGTATGGCATGACGGACTCCTCTCAAAACTAGCACAAAATGGAGTAGAAGGGAACATGGCAAACTTCATAGACAGCTTCCTGCAAGACAGGTCGCTATCAGTTAAAATAGGGAACAATCGATCGGATCCTATGGCACTGGACAATGGCACGCCACAAGGCAGCATTATAAGCCCAACCCTGTTTAATATCATGATCAATGATCTTTTTGACCATGTCAACTCTCCTACCCAAACTTCTAAGTTCGCTGATGACGGAGGAATATGGGTAAAGCACAGAGATATTTCACAAATCAGAAAAAAACTCCAGTCAGCCCTGGACGGAGTAGATCAATGGTGCAATAAATGGGGATTCACCCTTTCAAGTGAAAAAACTGTTGGAGTTCTATTCAAACGCCGGGGGAAAGATGCTATGATACCCCGTGTCTCCATAAAAGGCAAACCTATCAAATTCGAAAAATCTGCAATATTTCTTGGGGTGATCCTTGATCAACACCTCACTTGGCGCAAGCATATAGAATATGTCGAAAACAGATGTCAAAAAGACCTGATCGTATTACGGGCAATTTCAAGCACATCTTGGGGCACATCGAGGGACACTCAGCTGGACCTCTACAAAGCTCTTATCAGATCAAAAATTGACTATGGTTCTGAGGCTTTTCATTCAGCATCACATACTGTCTTGAGGCGCCTAGACAGAATACAATACAAAGCCCTTATGCTAGCCACAGGCGCAGCGACAGGTACCTCACTAGAAGCACTACAAGTAGAAACGGGAGAACTCCCATTGAAACTAAGAAGAGAGCAGGCACTATTATCGTTCTGGGGACGAACATCAAACCCTTTGGTTAAAAAGATATGGCAAGACAAAAACACTCGAGATGAAGCCCTAGCTCGAAAAAATCCCTCACTAAAGCCATCTGGGATATTAGTACGTGAACTCATTCGAAGTCACAATTGCGATGACATTCAGCCTCCAGAAAGTCACTACAAAGGGTTACACCCTTCCTGGACTCCCAAAGTTGACACTGCTTTAACATCAGAAGTCACTAAAAGAGAAAACCCATCCCTACTACGATCAGTAGCTATCACTAAAATTCAAACTACCTGGGACAGCTGGGCCCATATATACACTGATGGATCCAAGAATCCTATCAACAACAGTGTTGGTTACGGGATCCATATCCACAGCTCCAAACCCCAAGCACATTCAGTTCGCTTGCCTGATGGTCAGTCAGTATTCACGGCTGAATTGGAGGCAATTCATCATGCACTCAAACTCATACCGGAACTCCCGGAAGCAAAGGCAGTCGTCCTATCAGACTCCCTAAGTGCACTTCAGGCCATCAGTGGCAGAAACTCAAACTCCAGGCCAAACACAGTCAACAATATTCTATACGAATATACAAAACTATCGGACCAAGGGCAACAGGTGGAGCTGTGTTGGATCCCCTCTCACATAGATATTCATGGAAATGAAAAAGCAGACTCACTGGCGAAGCTAGCTCTAGACAAAGCGGATATACAGCCTATTCCCTTTAGTAAACTAGAGATAAAAAGCAAAATCAAAGCCTCCATAGCAGAATGATGGCAAGCCGAATGGGACGCAAGTAAGATCGGCAGATGGCTATACGAAATTCAACCCAAGGTCCAACAAAAGCCAAACTCATACTCAAATGAAAGAAAAATTGAAATTGCTATCTCAAGCCTCAGACTTGGTCACAGAAAGCACTATGACAAGGTTTGTTCATCTTGCAATCAGGCTGAAACCATTGACCACCTGTTACTAGAATGTCAAGACCATGCCCCAGCCCGGGCTAGGTTAAAACAAGAATTGCAGGTAGATCCGCTATCTGTCATAGATCTCCTAAAGCCAAGAGATGCAATGGCGAAGGTCAAACTAACTCTATTTCTGAGAGATGGACAGCTGCTCGAACGTATATAATAGACTACATTATTGTATCCAACAGTCTATTCTTCCACTGTTATACATTTGATATTGTGTCCAGGGCAGAATCCTCACACCTTCCACTATCTTGTTCATTTCAAGCACGTGACCTGGAGATTCCCGTTGTGACAGCAGGGGCCGCACGTGCGCCTCGTGAAAACTACCACTATGTGTGGGACATGGCGAAACTACAACAGTTCAGGGATAATCTTGTGCTGCCACATGTGGTTCATTGTTTTGAACAATGTACTCTGTTACTACCAGATAATATAGATGGTGCTATTAACTCATTCACGGACGCCATTTGTACAGCTGCTCAGTGCATGAAAAGGTCTTGTAAGTCTCGCGACAGTCACACACAACCCTGGTTTGATAGCGTGTGTCGGTACTACAGGTGGGAGAGAGAGAGGTGTCTCAGAATATATAGACATCTTAAAAGTGATAGCACCTTAGTAAGTTATTTAAAATCAAGAAATACTTATACAAGTTTATTACGTGATAAAAAGAAAAGTTATAATGAATATATGCGTAATAAGGTTTTATCTAGTCTTCCAAATAGTAAATGTTTCTGGTCTACCATAAGAGGATTATCTCAGAGTACGGCAACTCGTGTACCTAACATATCACTAGAACAATGGGTCGATCATTTTAAAGATGTGTTTGACAATCCGAGAGCTGAAGATATGGTTAACACCGACACGACTATTAATGATAGTCATGATGATATGAGTTGCTATATTCTGGACTCCCCCATTTCACAAGAGCCGGTGCTTTGTGCTATCAACTCTTTGAAAATTGATAAATCCGGAGGAAATGACCACCTCATTTCAGAATTTTTTAAATATGCGAATGATATTTTTGTCCCGTATCTTACAGTGTTGTTTAATAATTTGTTTGATAATGCATACTTTCCTGAATCTTGGTCTTTGGGAATTATTGTTCCGATTCATAAGCGAGGAGATATCCATTCCCCATCCTATAGGGGTATATCAGTCCTTAGTGCACTGAGTAAGTTGTATGTTTCTATTTTGAACAGAAGGGTCACGTCTTGGTGTGAGGTCTATGGTAAAATTGCAGAGTCCCAAGCTGGTTTTCGTCATGATTACTCCACCATAGATAATATCTTTATACTACAGTGTATTATCCAGAGATATATTAGTAAGCGTAAGGGTAGGGTATATGGTTTGTTTGTCGATTTTGCAAAAGCCTTCGACAGTGTAAACCGGATGAAATTATGGTCAGTACTAGCTAATAAAGGTGTCGCTGGCAAAATGATAAAAGCTATACGGTCTATTTATACAGCTGTTAAGGCCAGTGTTAAATTTAAACATACATTTTCTGAAATGTTTCAGTGTCCAAGAGGAGTACGTCAGGGTTGTGTGTTAAGCCCCCTTTTATTCTCGATGTTTATTAACGAACTAGCTGCTGAAGTTGAACAGAATTCTGGACCAGGAATACAACTTCATCCTGATATTACAGAGATATTCCTGTTATTATTTGCAGACGATATTTTTTTAATCGCAGATACTATAGGTGGACTTCAGAAGCGTATTTATGTTCTAGAAAAATATTGTAATGATTATGATCTAGATGTCAATTTGGATAAAACCAAGGTGGTTGTTTTTAAGAAAGGCGGAGTGTTGTCAAGAAAAGAGATTTGGTACTATAAAGGTCTAAAGTTGGAGTGTGTGTCCTCCTATAAATATTTGGGCGTTACTTTTACGAGAAGCCTGTCCTGGTCAAGTCATTTTTCTAATGCTGGTCTACAGGGGAAAAAAGCAATGTTTGGAATTTTAAAGTCATTGATAAAAAAACATCCTCTTCGATATGACTTATATTTTAAAATATTTGATATGAAAATAGTCCCAATTTTGCTCTATGGTTCCGAAGTCTGGGGTCTACACCAGAATGATGAAATGGAAACTATACATACATTGGCATGCAAGCGCTTTCTAGGTGTCAAATCGTCAACACCCAACAACATGGCTCGAGGTGAATGTGGGCGGTATCCATTATATATTTATGCATACAAAAGAGTTATTGGTTATTGGATAAGGTTATTGAGTATGTCCAAATGTCGCTTTCCAAAGAAATGTTATTATATGATGCTTCAGGCAGAAAGTAATGGTAAAATTAATTGGGTATCAAAATGTAAATCTTTATTGTTCCGTTTGGGTTTTGGCTCTGTATGGGAAAACCAGTGTATAAGTCATCCTCATTCGTTTTTGACAGAATTTATGTCGCGTCTGAAATGTAGTTATGAACAGGATTGGCATAGTCTTCTGGTAAAGGGTAGTAAATCTTTCTCGTATTCTCTATTCAAGGTATCGTTTGGTACAGAGTTGTATCTTAGCTGTATGACCGTCAGTAAATTGAGAGTGGCGCTAGCTCGGTTTAGATGTTTTTCGCATCAGCTGTGTGTTGAAACTGGGAGATATGCTGATATCCCACGTAACAGAAGACTATGTTGTGTTTGTAATGCTGGGTATGTGGAGGACGAGTTTCATTTTTTGTTAGTTTGCTCCGGTTATAACAAGATACGCATGGATCACTTACCACAGACATTTTATGAATATCCGACCATACAAAAATTTAATATCATTATGTCTACAACTGATTGTAAATTAATTGAACGTCTAGCTATCTATATCTATCAAGCGATGTCACTTCGTAGTACATTATTGTCACAACAATAACAGCTGTGTACATCACGTTCATTGTAATACAAATGTAACTATGGACCGATGGCCTACACTTACGAAATAAACCGAATTGAATATAAAGAGCAGCCAAGGATAAAAATGAAATCATATCAATATAAGAAAATAGAGAGGGAGAGATAGGGAGAGGGAGAGAGAGGGAGAGAGAGAGAGTGAGAGAGAGGGGAATAACCAATTTTTGTGAATTTACCATGATGTATATCTCTCGAAGGTCTAACTTTTCAAAAGTGATACCTTGTATAGGGCTTACTCCCATCAAGAGGTCTTACTTTTCAAAAGTAATTATATAAAAAATACCTTGTATCAGGGCTTACTACCATCGAGAGGTCTTACTTTTCAAAAGTAATTATATAAAAAACACCTTGTATCAGGGCTTACTACCATCAGGAGGTCTTACTTTTCGAAAGTAATTATATAAAAAAATACCTTGTATCAGGGCTTACTACCATCAGGAGGTCTTACATTTCAAAACTAATATCTTGTATCAGGGCTTACTACCATCAGGAGGCCTTACTTTTCAAAAGTAATACCTTGTATCAGGGCTTACTACCATCAGGAGGCCTTACATTTCAAAAGTAAGACCCTATATCCTGCACCAGGTGGTCTTACTTTTGGAAAGTTAAACCTAATGTGTAGATGTAACTTCCGGGGATTGAATAAAATAGACACAGACAGTTTCCATGTATGTATTAAGTTGAGATTACATTGAAAATTCAGTATAGTTCTTGTTTGGCCCAGACATTATCACAGAGTCCTCCTTTAGTTCGGCTGATGTCACAGATTCTACTTTTTGTTCGGCTGACGGTAAGGTGCGTGGTTTGGGATCATTGATCTGTTTAGTCCTCTTCGCACACAACATATCTGATAGACAGGCCGTTTGTTCGCCAGAGGCTCTTTTGTGCAACCTCACTGCTTCGCTGCGATTATAGTTATCTCGTTGTCAGAGTCTTCCATCATCCTTCTCTTCACTTCCACTCGACTGATCCACAACGCCACAAGGTTGTAGCGTGCGAGCAGCGATCGTGCAGTCCGTGCGAATTGGTCACGTGACTGAATATGACAGGTTGAAATCTTCCTGGTTCGATATACCACTATTTGTCAAATGAAACAAGCATAGTGATGAAAACATTATCATATTTTTTTTTAAAGTATTGTACAGTGACGGTTGTAATGTGAGATAAAGCCCTCCTCGTCTATGGTCGAGGAAGTGAGACCTCGGCAGTCGGGTATCGGCAATGTAAGACCACGGAGCCGATACTCTCTTGCCTCGACCATAACCTCGGAGTCGTGCTTTATCCTTCACAGAAATCATTGAGAATAGAAACGGATCCAAATCGAAATGTTGGTTAGGGCAGATTATGTGGCTTACTGGTTGTCAGGTTGATTCCCTGGGTCGTTGTGGACCTACACGTGGTGCATGTAGACCTGGCTGTCAGGAGGATTCCCTGGGTTGGTGTGGACCTACACGTGGTGCATGTAGACCTGGCTGTCAGGAGGATTCCCTGTTTAGTTGTGAACCTACACTGGTACATGTAGACGTGGATGTCAGGGTGATTCCCTGTTTAGTTGTGGACCTACACGTGGTGCATGTAGACCTGGCTGTCAGGGGGATTCCCTGGGTCGGTGTGGACCTACACGTGGTGCATGTAGACCTGGCTGTCAGGGTGATTCCCTGGGTCGTTGTGTACCTACACGTGGTTCATGTAGACCTGGCTGTCAGGGTGATTCCCTGGGTCGTTGTGGACCTACACGTGGTGCATGCAGACCTGGCTGTCAGGGTGATTCCCTGGGTCGTTGTGGACCTACACGTGGTACATGTAGACGTAACTGTCAGGGGGATTCCCTGTTTAGTTGTGAACCTACACGTGGTACATGTAGACGTAGCTGTCAGGGGGATTCCCTGTTTAGTTGTGGACCTACACTGGTACATGTAGACCTGGCTGTCAGGGTGATTCCCTGGGTCGTTGTGGACCTACACGTGGTGCATGCAGACCTGGCTGTCAGGGTGATTCCCTGGGTCGTTGTGGACCTACACGTGGTGCATGTAGACCTCGCTGTCAGGGTGATTCCCTGTTTAGTTGTGAACCTACACTGGTACATGTAGACGTAACTGTCAGGGGGATTCCCTGTTTAGTTGTGAACCTACACGTGGTACATGTAGACGTAGCTGTCAGGGGGATTCCCTGTTTAGTTGTGGACCTACACTGGTACATGTAGACGTGGCTGTCAGGGTGATTCCCTGTTTAGTTGTGGACCTACACTGGTACATGTAGATCTGGCTGTCAGGGTGATTCCCTGTTTAGTTGTGGACCTTCACTGGTACATGTAGATCTGGCTGTCAGGGTGATTCCCTGGGTCGTTGTGGACCTACACGTGGTGCATGTCGACCTGGCTTTCAGGGTGATTCCCTGTTTAGTTGTGGGTCTACACTGGTACATGTAGACCTGGCTGTCAGGGTGATTCCCTGTTTAGTTGTGGACCTACACTGGTACATGTAGACGTGGCTGTCAGGGTGATTCCCTGTTTAGTTGTGAACTTACACGTGGTACATGTAGACCTGGCTGTCAGGAGATTCCCTGTTTAGTTGTGGACCTACACGTGGTACATGTAGACGTGGCTGTCAGGGTGAATCCCTGTTTAGTTGTGGACCTACACTGGTACATGTAGACGTGGTTGTCAGGGTGATTCCCTGTTTAGTTGTGAACCTACACTGGTACATGTAGACGTAGCTGTCAGGGTGATTCCCTGTTTAGTTGTGGACCTACACTGGTACATGTAGATCTGGCTGTCAGGGTGATTCCCTGTTTAGTTGTGGACCTACACTGGTACATGTAGATCTGGCTGTCAGGGTGATTCCCTGTTTAGTCGTGGACCTACACTGGTACATGTAGACCTGGCTGTCAGGGTGATTCCCTGTTTAGTTGTGGACCTACACTGGTACATGTAGACGTGGCTGTCAGGGTGATTCCCTGTTTAGTTGTGGACCTACACTGGTACATGTAGATCTGGCTGTCAGGGTGATTACCTGGGTCGTTGTGGACCTACACGTGGTGCATGTCGACCTGGCTTTCAGGGTGATTCCCTGTTTAGTTGTGAATCTATACTGGTACATGTAGACCTGGCTGTCAGGGTGATTCCCTGTTTAGTTGTGGACCTACACTGGTACATGTAGACGTGGCTGTCAGGGTGATTCCCTGTTTAGTTGTGAACTTACACGTGGTACATGTAGACCTGGCTGTCAGGGTGATTCCCTGTTTAGTTGTGGACCTACACGTGGTACATGTAGACGTGGTTGTCGGGGTGATTCCCTGGGGTGCCGACTGCCAATCCGAGCATTTAGGGAAAAAATGCTTTGAACGAAAGTGATGATAATAGTGATCTTACAGCTTGATTTACATTTAAAAGTGAAGTTTAAGAATGAAGGTATTGTGAACATTTACTGTAAACACTATCTGTGTTTAAATTCCAGTTAAGGTCCTAAGTATTTGTACTCAGTATCAATTTCAAATTGGTTTGTTTCAAAATTCAATTATTATTCCACGAGCTTCATCATGTGCAACAGGAAATAATTGTTACTTTACTATATTCTCAAACGGTCAATGTCTTCTTTGTAGTGTTGCTCTGATCTGGAGTCCTCCATCTGGCCGACAATTGCGGCGGCGTCAGCGAACTTAACAGTTCTGCAATTGGGAGTGCGTGTACAGTCATTGGTGTAAAATACAGACAACACTTTTTCAATTTGGGAGCAGGTGATACTTTTGTTTATTTCAAGTGAACAGGTTTTGTTATGAACAATATAAGGCGGCACTAGAACTCAGGGTTTGGATTACCCTCAGTGTCAGATGAGGATACGTAAGGACTTCTGACTGTCCGTTGTCAATGGCTCGCTGTTCATAAAATGACAGAAACGAACTACTGGTTTACCCTGCTTCTACCCGTTGTTAATAATGATGATTGGTTTAATATTTATTACCACTCGTGAATAATGACACTGATGTTCTCACCAAACGCTGACTTTGTATATGACCTGTCACGCGTCTGTCCATTCCAAGATGCCTCACCAACGCCTGGGACAATACTGTGGAAGAAGGAAAAGAAGTCTACATAGTAAGCAGATTGTGTTAACTGTTTCTTCGAATGAATACGGTAGTGGCTTGTTGTCAGTGCCCTTGACGCATCGAGCCCTCTGCCAAAAACGCGCTCTTATACACATCACATTGTGAACTTCTTTAGCGTTTGACATAAATAGTAAACAACGTTTATATTCCACTACTCGTGGCTGCCAAGTCTCATCATACAGCCACCGTCATGTTAGTCATAAAACCACAGGTGACTTCTCTATTGTTGACAATTACAGCATTCGTCAGTTATTCGTCTGTTGATTGGGATCCGAACTTTAAAATAACTATGGATGCGTTCAGCGTATGCCAAAATATGGGCCAAGAGAAAAGGTGAAAATGTCTGTTAGTGTGTGTTAAGCCGGCCATTGTGTAAAACCGGTGATATTGTCATTGGAAGAATCCACAAACTGAAAAGGGGGAAAGAGAATTGAAACACACCCATTCTGTACAAGCCAGCTGTCACCTAAAGTCTGCCCAACGTAACTATAAGCGAAACAAACCTTTACACATTCGTAAGAAATCTGCCCAAAGCAAACTCGACTGTAAGATTCCAACTATATCGTGAGCATATGTTTATAAATTACTATCAAAAAGTGATGATACCAGCTTTTCCAGTAAAGGTGAGAGTATTCTGCCTAATCGGTGACATCCGTTACAAACACACGCAAAGTCAAGTCATCAAACTGAAATACGGGAACATAAGGTACAAGTCCAATAGGAAATACTATCGGACACAATTTTTGTGACTGATGCGTGAATTTGGAAATGTTCTCAACATGTCTACCATGTGTCTTTTTGAAAGCTTTACTGGGGCCTTGAACGTTGTAACCTTGACCAAACAACTCCTGAGCAAGGGTTGTATGACAGTAGATTGTACCTTAGACATTGTGACATGTAAACATCAAAGGTTGGAGCCCATTCGTCTAAAGCGCCATTACCGTGCTCGTGGGTTTCACCGAAGTGGTAAACGTCCGAGACCTACATCACTTCGGGCTTTCCTCCCACATTAAGTTGACACGTCGCGATATAACTGGAATACTGTTAAAAGCGGCGATACACCCAACTCACTCACTCACTCTGAATTTGTTTGCACAGATAAAACATGAAATGGATCAGGCGGTCTATCCAGTTTCCTTTATTTCTAGTTCAGATTGGTTAAAAACGGTGGAAGGGACTTGGCTATCAATACATGAGGTATCTAACACCACAGGCTGATCATGAAACTTGCTAATAAGGATCAACCGGCTAATTAAACATTATGGTGGGCGTGGCTGACTGCTCATGTTCAACAACCACTAGTTTGTCACATAATTTCCGACAGTTCGCCGTGGTATAACTGTATTGCTGTTTGCGGGGTAGCCAATATTCACTCTCACCAGAGACCATATAATAGAGGGACGGCCCTCCCCAACAGTTTATCATAAACCATCAGCGCTACGGTCTGGCATGTAACTGATACACCCCGACACCCTGCAGTTAACCTCCCTGTACCGCTGCAGATGCGCAATAGATGCGCAGACATTCACGGCTGACCATTCTGGTAACCACGTAAACAATATTACATAATATCCGGGGTAAGAGTTAATTCCCTTAGCCGATATTTCTCCGACTACGACCAGCGACAATCCAATAAAAGGACGTCTCTTAGCGGATTACAAACATTTTGTTCTCTCGGACAAAGACAAAGCGTGATCACAGTCATCAAATAGTGACAACGACATGCTTTAGGGCACCAACAAATCTCAGTTGTAATGTTAACAATGTTAAGAAATACATGAGTGTAAATATGTATTGTGGAATATATCTTTTGCATGGGAAAAAAAGGCGACAACGATGACTGCAGTGAACGCGTTTCTGCTCGCTTCCGAACAGGCTGCGCAGTACAAGCCGTAGCACTGATGGTTTCGCGCATAGGCTAGAGGGCCGTCCCTCTATTATATGGTCTCTGCTCTCACTTTGTAATACGTATATACTAACCTGTACCTCATATCTGAAAGAGGTCGTGGGTACAAGAGCACAACTGAATACCACTTCGGTGTACCCCGGCAGCCGAAACATGGGAAATACCTCCGACTGGATCACACTAGAGGCCATGCGCATTACTCCAAAGCCGATGTCTTCACTCAGGGAACAGCTGTAAGAGAGCAACACTATCTTCATTAAACATTACGGGGGCACGGGTGGCCCAGTCGTTTAAGGCGTCGCGATTCGCTGTGCAGAGTTGCGTCCCTTGGGCACGCCAGAAACCTATGATTGTGGGTTCGAATCCCGGTTCGCCCCGATTATGTTTCTAGGTTTGTCAGCACCATACCCGTGCTCGTGGGTTTCACCGAAGTGGTAAACGTCTGGGACCTGCATCACTTCGGGCTTTCCTCCCACATTAAGCTGACACGCCGTGATATAACTGGAATACTGTTAAAAGCGGCGTTAAACCCAACTCACTCACTCACTCATTAAACATTACAGGTCACCTTCAACTTGTACACGTGCACGTCTAGAAGAACAGTTTACATATTTGAGAAAGCATATAAACAAAATTTGTCAGCTCTCAATTTCCCAGTATGTGGTTTCCAGTAATTTGAATTGTGTACGTATTCTAAGCACTGTACTTTCACCGCATATATTGATGTATGTAAATGTGACTCAATTTGATCCCGGGCGCGGTACTAGCAGCCCCGTGGCTCTCATTAAGTTATTTGGGTCAAGGTCTAGTTATTTTGGGTCAAGGTCAAGTTATTTGGGTCAAGGTCACATTGATGGTATGCTTCACCTCAACAACACTGTAACAGGGAACGCCTGTCATTTAATTGTAATAAAAGTCCCTGACGTTTTCTAGTTTCAAAACAAAGACACATACAACTTTTAATCATGATCATGATCAACCAATTGCTAGTTTGTTAAAAAAATCAAGATAAGTGTATTGTTAACGTTAAATGTTCACCTGTTATACATCATTGCCAAAAACCTCCCCTTTCTGAGTGAGTGAGTGAGTGAGTGAGTTAAATTTTACATCGCATCGGCAATATTTCAGCCATATAGCGATCGGTCCCCTTTCTGTCATTACTTAAATCCTATAGACATTGCTTGCAAAAGATTCATTTAAATGTCATAATTACTTACAACTGGCTTGTTGTGCCTTTGACAGATTTAATTACAGTAAACTACGGTTATAACGAACTCAAAGGGACCACTAAAGTTAGTTCGTTATAACCGTAGTTAGTTATTCGCCTATATACAGCATATGTACAACGAATGGCCGGGACTAAAATATAAGTTCCGTTTTATCGGTCAGTTCGTTATAAGCGTGTTCGTTATAACCGTAGTTGTAGGGGGAAATGTATTTGATGACACTGTAATACCTGTAACACATGCTGAAGTTACAGACAGATTTTGTCCTTGCATAAACCTGATTCCAATTCACATGTTAACCGACACAAATAATAATCGTGCAGATATGATGACATTGAAGTTACATACAGATCACTACAGCTTGCATAAACCTGATTCTGATGCTGCTTAATCTATGAATATGGTGAATATGAGCGCATGTAAACCGACACAAATAATAATCGTGCAGATATGATGACATTGAAGTTACATACAGATCACTACAGCTTGCATAAACCTGATTCCATTTCTGATGCTGCTTAATCTTTGAATACGGTGAATATGAGCGCATGTTAACCGACACAAATAATAACCGTGCAGATATGATGACATTGAAGTTACATACAGATCACTACAGCTTGCATAAACCTGATTCTGATGCTGCTTAATCTATGAATAAGGTGAATAGGAGCGCATGTTAACCGACACAAATAATAACCGTGCAGATATGATGACATTGAAGTTACATACAGATCACTACAGCTTGCATAAACCTGATTCCATTTCTGATGCTGCTTAATCTTTGAATACGGTGAATATGAGCGCATGTTAACCGACACAAATAATAACCGTGCAGATATGATGACTTTGAAGTTACATACAGACCACTACAGCTTGCATAAACCTGATTCTTATGCTGCTTAATCTATGAATACGGTGAATAGGAGCGCATGTTAACCGACACAAATAATAATCGTGCTGATATGATGAGAAGATTCGAGTATCTTGACTTTTCTGTTAAGGAGATAATTATTTTTTTATTCAGATCAGAAGGAAACTATGACGTGTATTTATTTGGTCAGATTACTAAGGCGAATTTGAATTTGGCAATGTTTGGTGGGATAGCCATGTTTATGCCCCTCGTTGACATAGAAGAATATTTGGTTCCATTTTACGTGTTATTTACAACAAATGGCCATGCACAAGTTTCCGTCATGTCAAGGTGAGCATGTGGCAGCGAGTGACGTCATACTGACCCAGAGTCGTCGGTCAGTTGTACAGTAACCTTTCCATCTGGAGACGCAGCTTGACAGCTCCAAGGGTAAAAGAACGGATTGACTAAATCATCCCCTGTAACAAGAAGATGGAGATGGACAGATTTCTCTGAAGAATAATACAGGGCGAAAGACGAATCATATGTGTGTTTTCCAAACCTTCCTGAACCTGTCCAGCCTTTGTAGATCTCTCTCCTGATTTGAGTTTGTACCTGCATACTAGGTTGAATATCACAACTAAATTGCCAACAATTACTGAGCGCAGGTCTGCTGGCGCCTCATTAAATCTCTCCATAAGGGCAGCTTATTATGTGATTGTAATAATGGCCGTTATCGGTATGCACAACAGCACAGAAATAAACCATATGTGCCTGAAGACAATTAATAATATAGTAAGCTAAATAAGGGAAATTGTACATTCTCTTATAATTCAGACAATGACACGTATTTGGTCCATCATGCTTGATTTAATCAGACCTTCAGGAAGCGTGGCCACCAGTCTGACTGGAACACCAAGGTGGAGATTTGTGACCGGGTCCAGAGTGTCAGGATTTGCTAGGTATGTCCGAACACTGACCCTAGTCTGTGTGGCAGCTGTTAGGGACCTTTCCCGAAACCTGAAACAAAATAGTGAGTGAGTATGGTTTTACGCCGCTTTTAGCAATATTCCAGCGGGGGACACCAGAAATGGGCTACACACATTGTACCCATGTCGGGAATCGAACCCGGGTCTTCGGCGTGACGAGCGAACGCTTTAACCACCAGGCTACTCGACTGCCCCGAAACAAAATATAATGGAATATAAGGTTAACGTGATGTATTTGTTTTAAACCCATGTGAACTATGTTTAAGATTCATCCAGTCGGGGAGTAGCTACGATCTGTCACATTGGTCTATGACGCATTGTGTTATCTGCCGAAAGAAACACTTCAGCCAACATCTTAGCGACTCACATACCAGGAATCGTATGCAAACTAACGACAACATAACTGTGTACCTGCAATAACATTTTATGTAGTACTACTGGTTGGTTCAAAAATGCTTACTCCTCTATCTTGACTCTCTCAGTGTCATCATATACAGCATCAGCTTCAGACAGATCACACTTGACTTGAAATTCTTTGTCTTCAAACGAGACCACGTCCTTTTTCTTCTGAAGCCTGAACGTCCATTTCAGGATTCCCTTACCAACCTGGTGTTATATGAACAAACATATCCGCAATTAATGAAAAGACATCGCTTGATTTATCTTCATGACTTAGATACATAATACATAATACATATTTGCAGTGCGCCAATGTATAACTGGAATATTTACTGTGAGGTACTACAACAAGCAAAGATGGTTGGTTGGTTGGTTGGTTTGTTGTTTTACGCCGCACTCAGCAATATTCCAGCTATATGACGGCGGTCTGAAAATAATCGAGTCTGGACTAGACGAACCAACATCTGATTTTGATCAATTCCTCGATATCAAAACTGAATTTATCAGTCGAGACGCTGTTTTCATATTCTGTTGATATGTTTTGTCAATATATGAGCCGGTAGTTTGAAGTCAGAATATATCAACAACATTTATGAAGTTAACGTTATCAAGGTGTGTCAGTTTAAGGTGGGTGAAAAGCCCAAATAACTAAAATCCAGCAATTTGATTGGCCGTTTGAGATCGAATTCGTAATGCCTTGTTTCTGATTAATCGCCCCTGCCCATGTGTTGGGGACCTAGGGCGCCCTGTGTGGCCGATGATTAACATTTTGTGTCTGCCCTGGCAGTTACCACTTTGGTGAAACCTAAAGGAATCAAAATCATGGCTGAATCTGGGATTCGAACCGATGATCAAGTTTAGAAAGCTGATCATGATTATGGTGCCTTTGCCCACTGGGTTACTTTGTGGATCCGAAACAAATTCAGGTTGTTATATTCGCGGTCTGTTCTCATGCACTCTATTGATATACAACATTGATGGTTAGATTAGTGTTCGGATGCTTTGGGCAAACACATAAACGTACAAACAATAGCCGAAGTTCTGGGATATATAGTACATTCTTACTGTTTCTGCAGGACAGTCTGATTCCAAAAGTCCCGAAACGTTTTGAATCGAAGCTTTTAATCGCAGTACCCCACGACTCTCCCACTGAAATCTTCGGTATCCACACTCAGGACTGATCTCCCCTTCAGCGTTCACGGCGCCGATGTTAGAGAAAGAGGTTACATTCCGGTCCAAGGAAACCATCAGAGAGTAGCCTCCCCTTTGTTTCACACAGTAGAAAGACACTGCAATCACGTAATGGAAACAATATATGCACAGCAAATTGTGGCGCTTTAGATGTCCTCCCCCATGCAAATCACCAGCAAAATTAAAATTAATTTTACCTCTACTGTGACACGATTTCAAATTCAAGTGGGCCATTCCGAATATTGCACATTTACATTTCATTCAGAAATCTTGACCCTTAAGTCTGTCTTTTCTGATTTCATTGTGCGTTGGCATCTTGCCTTGTTCTTATTTTAGTATTTTTTGTAATGCAATGTTATGCAAATGGCAGTAACTGTAGAATAGGACGCGAGCATTAAGAGAGTGAACCAGCCCAATGTATTTATTTGTAAAATGTGCAAGACTGAATAGAAAAATTACACGTATTCTTACCTGTAGGTTTGTGTAGGCCTGGAAAAATATACGTTAGTGTCAGTATGTACATGGTACTAAATTCTAGATAATCAAGCTTTTACGTACAATTTGCAAACGTTCACCTGTTTTAAAGCCAATTACATTCATCTTGTGCAGCGTCATTTATGTATCTGAAAGATGACCTGAGTGTCAGTTACATCTTTGGGTTCGTCGCTCCCAATCTAGAGCAGGGACTTCACTAAAGATTGGCCCGCCCCCGTGGTCTAGTGGTAGAGCGTCCGCCCGGAGAGCGGAAGGTCCGGGGTTCGATCCCCAGCCGCGTCATACCAAAAGACGTTAAAAGATGGTACTTGTTGTTTCCCTGTCTGACGCTCGGCATTAAGGGGCTAAAACAAGGACTGGTCGGCTCGGAGTCAGTATACTGTGTCTGAGTGGGGTATTCATGTTAAACTGCGGCATTGTATCTTAGTGTGCTAGCGCTTTAAATCGGCATCAGTCCGGACTAGTACAAGCAGCCACACAAACACAAACACACACACGTAATATATAAGTGCAATAATCTTGGACGCGACGTTAAATGCCATTTCACCTCACCTCACCTCACTAAAGATTGTATACAATTACAAAGTTGCGATGTGACTGCTTTGCTCTTCTCGTGTCAACCACAGGCTTCTATTTCCAAACTTTATACACAACCACGTAAATCAACCCAGGATCGGATCATTGCTAGGCGCCTTATCTCCATTTTTGGCATCGGTGATAAAATTTTAGTTGGATTCATCGTCATCTAGTCCACTAAGGCATGTTTGTTTGTTTTTTTGTTGTATAAAGCCGCGCTCTGCAATATTCCAGCTATATGGCGTCTGTCCGTAAATAATCAAATCTGGACCACATAATCCAGTGATTGATACCATGAGCATCAATTCCCGCAAATGGGATACGATGACATGCATCAACCAAGTCAGCGAGCCTGATCACCTGATCTCCTTAGTCGCCTCTTACGACAAGCATAGTTGCCTTTTACGGCAAGCATGGGTTGCTGAAGACCTATTCTAACCTATTCCGTCTGTACCACACAATCCAGTGATTGACATCATGAGCATCAATCCACGCAACTGGGATACGATGACATGCATCAACCAAGTCAGCGAGCCTTACCACCCGATCCCGTTAGTCGCAAAATATTACAGTGCTTAAACAAAAAAGGACTCAGACACGCAACAAATCGTTCAACAATTCAAAATTGTAGTCATGAAAAAATCAAGAAGATGTCAAGGAATATGAAATGCATAGGAAAACTAGTTAATATTACTTTTTACTCACGTTTGTCGCACATATCTCCAACCCATCCCGTCTCACATCCATATGGACAAGTTTCGGTTACATTACAAGCATAGCCCAGGTAGCAGTGACACTTGCGATCACATTCATCGCCAGTCCATCCAGGTTCACAATCTGAAATATCACAGTATATTCTTATTCTTTTGCTTTTTGATTGTTTGTTGTTTACCATCTGTAAATAATCGAGTATGGACCAGAAAATCCTGAAATAGAATTTGCAATCATAAATTACATTCATTGGAGTATTTCCAAAACGTCTCTATAACGTAATTCACTAAGTCAAGGTTAGTTGAAGGACATTTCAAAGTGAAGTCTTCCCGAAACAGCTATGTCAGTGCGATCGCGCGGCATACAGAACCATCATACATTAACGTACGACATACAGAATCATCATACATTAACGTACTACATACAGAACCATCATACATTAACTTTCAACATACAGAACCATCATACATTAACATACTACATCCATAGTAAGGATAAGAATTTATGTACTTCATACGTAACCATCATACATTAACTTTGTAACTTTGTCTATGTATGATGGTCCTGTGTGCTGTACGTCTACGTATGATAGCTATGTATGTAGTATGTTAATGTATGATTGTTCTGTATGTTGTACGTCTATGTATGATGGTCCAGTGTGTGGTACGTCTACGTATGATGGCTATGTATGTAGTATGTACCATCATGCATTAACGCTCTACGCACAGAACCATCACACATTAACGCTCTACATACAGAACCATCACACATTAACGCTCTACACACAGAACCACCACACATTAACGTTCTACATACAGAACCACCATACATTAACACTCTACGCACAGAACCATCATACATTAACGCTCTACATACAGGACCATCATACATTAACATACTACATAGAGAGCAATCATAAATTAACATACTACTTACATAACTATCATACATTAACATACTACATACAGAACCATCATACATTAACGCTCTACATACAGAACCATCATACATTAACGCTCTACACACAGAACTATCATACATTAACGCTCTACATACAGAACCATCATACATTAACATACTACACACAGAACCATCATACATTAATGCTCTACATACAGAACCATCATACATTAACATACAGAACTATCATACATTAACATACTACATACAGAACCATCATACATTAACGCTCTACATACAGGACTATCATAAATTAATGCTCTACATACAGAACCATCATACATTAACGCTCTACATGCAGAACCATCATACGTTAACATACTACATACAGAACCATCATACATTAACATACTACACACAGAACCATCATACATTAATGCTCTACATACAGAACCATAATATATTAACATACTACATACAGAACCATCATACATTAACGCTCTACATACAGAACCATCATACATTAACATACTACACACAGAACCATCATACATTAATGCTCTACATACAGAACCATCATACATTAACATACAGAACTATCATACATTAACATACTACATACAGAACCATCATACATTAACGCTCTACATACAGGACTATCATAAATTAATGCTCTACATACAGAACCATCATACATTAACGCTCTACATGCAGAACCATCATACATTAACATACTACATACAGAACCATCATACATTAACATACTACACACAGAACCATCATACATTAATGCTCTACATACAGAGCCATCATACATTAACGCTCTACATGCAGAACCATCATACATTAACATACTACATACAGAACCATCATACATTAACATACTACATACAGAACTATCATACATTAACATACTACATACAGAACTATCATACATTAACATACTACATACAGAACCATCATACATTAACGCTCTACATACAGGACTATCATACATTAATGCTCTACATACAGAACCATCATACATTAACGCTCTACATACAGAACCATCATACATTAACATACTACATACAGAACTATCATACATTAACGCTCTACATACAGAACCATCATACATTAACGCTCTACATACAGAACCATCATACATTCACGCTCTACATACAGAACCATCATACATTAACGCTCTACATACAGAACCATCATACATTAACATACTACATACAGAACCATCATACATTAACGCTCTACATACAGAACCATCATACATTAACATACTACATACAGAACCATCATACATTAACGCTCTACATACAGAACCATCATACATTAACGCTCTACACACAGAACCATCATCATTAACGCTCTACACACAGAACCATCATACATTAACGCTCTACATACAGAACCATCATACATTAACATACTACATACAGAACCATCATACATTAACGCTCTACACGCAGAACTATCATACATTAACGCTCTACACACAGAACCATCATACATTAACGCTCTACATACAGAACCATCATACATTAACGCTCTACACACAGAACCATCATACATTAACGCTCTACACACAGAACTATCATACATTAACGCTCTACACACAGAACCATCATACATTAACGCTCTACATACAGAACCATCATACATTAACATACTACATACAGAACCATCATACATTAACGCTCTACACGCAGAACTATCATACATTAACGCTCTACACACAAAACCATCATACATTAACGCTCTACACACAGAACCATCATACATTAACGCTCTACACACAGAACCATCATACATTAATGCTCTACACACAGAACTATCATACATTAACGCTCTACACACAGAACCATCATACATTAACGCTCTACACACAGAACCATCATACATTAACGCTCTACATACAGGACTAAACTTTCCGAAGTAGTGAAACTTTGGATGGATCAACATCAGAGAACCTACCTGAATAGAAGCATCACACGATGAAAAAGGCTCCATTAAAACGAGAAATTGTCTTAAGTAATAAAACCTTATGTGCATTTGAATAAAGTATGTATTAACCGTTAAGTAGCTCGCGTCTGTTTGAATCATTATGATTGTACAAATACGTGCGCCAGGTGCATCGTATCGTACAGGTGCAAACTCCTTACCGGCCTTTTTCGAACATACATAAGGGCTCTTGTAAAAGCAATGGGCAGGATACCAATAGCCAGTAGCGAGCATCCTTGCACACTTCAGGCTACGACTGCGAGAAGAATCCAGCCAATTAGCATATCTGAATTGAAACTGAAACAAATGAAAAAAAGTTGTTGTTTTTTATTAATATCTATATATACTCTCCAAACAGTGAGTGAGTGAGTATGGATTTATGCCGCATTTAGCCATATTACGGTGGGGGACACCAGAAAGGGGCTTCACACATTGTACCAATGTAGGGAATCGAACCCGGGTCTTCGGCGTGACGAGCGAACGCTTTAACCACTAGGCTACCCGACCGCCCCTCTCCAAACAGAGTAGGGGATAGGGAAGACTTAGGTGTAACATGGCAATAGAAGGAAACTATTGGCAGTGTACTATAAGGGTGCAAACAACCAAGTAAGACCATATGTAGTCAAAATATAAACGGTTGAGATGACTTGACTAATGTTGAGTAACGTCCCAATGGTGAGCCAAATATTTATTTATAGACGATGAAATTCCCCAATGACAATTTGATTGAGTCCTGTCAACTCCTCTTGCAGTGCCCAGCTCAGCTAATGTCGCGGTAGCAACTGACGTCGACGTACACGTCTGCGGACTTTGTCTCAGGCGTGGTCAATGCGGGACAGGATTGGAGTCACGGATGACCATTGCATTCTGGTGATGTTTTGCGGCTGGAGTTTGTCAGTACGAAATGTGCACGGTGGGCACAAGTACTTAAATTCCGGTGGTCTGTCGCAAGTGAACAGCAATTTGATTGGCCGTTTGAGCTCGAATTCGTAATGCCTTGTTTCTGATAAATCGATCCTGGACTTGTGTTGGGGACCTCGCGCGTACTGTGTGGGCCGATCATTAACATCTTGTGTCTGCAGAAACAAGTTCTAACGTCTGAGAATCACAGACTAGAAACACATTAAACATATTGGCTACCTCCTGCTCAGTTCCACCAGACTGAAGCATGCCAATAGACCTTAGGCGTCCATCACTCGTAGACGACGCATTCATATTATCACAAATACTGAATTTATAGGTCAAGTAAAGTGAAAATAATGATTGCATTTTTTTTGCAAATATCAATTGTCCTATTTATATTGAGTCAATTCCTTAGAATAAATATTCTAACATTCGTAGAAAGTACTTAAATATCCAAGTGAAAGTGAAATCCAACCCACACGGATACGACTGGAAGCAGTCAATCTACAATTGTTGCTATTTCTGTCAAACCAACCCACACGGATACGTCTGGAAGCAGTCAATCTACAATTGTTGCTATTTCTGTCAAACCAACCCACACGGATACGTCTGAAAGCAGTCAATCTACAAATGTTGCTATTTCTGTCAATCCAACCCACACGGATACGTCTGGAAGCAGTCAATCTACAAATGTTGCTATTTCTGTCAATCCCATAAAAATCACATTGCACACATTGCTGAGTGTGAAACTACCCCTGATCTTGACATTGTGAACAATAAAAATAACAAGTAATGTCTGTAACGAGTTTTTTATGGCTAACATCCTGTTTGGTATACCATGAACGGTGATTTACTAATTGTCCAGCAGCTGGTCAAGTGATAACCCCCATCATGTTTGTTTAAGCGACACACATCTATACATTCAGCATTCGTTTATATAACGTAGTTATTGATAAAATAATGAGCTCTGTATTAATCATAACGCTCGCGTGCAATTGTACCTTAGACCCTCAATAAACCACCCGGAAGACTGGAAGCCGGACAGACTGTTGAACTATGGCAGCAAGTCAAATACCGAGAACACATTTTAACCTCAGTAAGGGAAATCCGCTCTGTGGCGGAATATTTCGTGTGTGGGAATGATTTCGCCTGTGGTTCTTGATCATCAGTTTTGCGCCTTTCCCCCCTTTCAAATTTAATTTAATTTGTGATTAAGTATGCACTCAAGTTTTAAAATCTGCAAAGTTGCTAAGTTGACTTCACTTGCTGTTTAAGCAGGAGTAGAGAGATCACGTGTTTTTGTGGAAAATACACATACAAAATACCAATGCCAAAGAGCGAATTGACGACCATTAAATACAGAGTATGACCAACAGCTTTTTCTGCATACAGATTATTAAACGAATGTGTATCCTAAAAAACATGTACTAGGCATAACACATTATGCGATCCTCAGAATATGTATACATCTGATCTCACTCCTAAACTAATCCATAATATCCTAAGAGCTGCGTATGATTATCATTATGTATTGAGTTAGCCTACCCTTACATCACACGCGGGTTGATTTGCAGCCATATTTGTTTGTTCGTGACATATAACTTTCAGTGCTCATTAGAGGAAAAGACGCGTGAAGATCCGGGGTAGAATAGGTGTTCAGCAATCCATGCTTGTCGTAAAAGGTGACTATGCTTGTCCTACAATGTAAAAGGCGACTATGCTTGTCGTAAAAGGCGACTATGCTTGTCGTAAAAGGCGACTATGCTTGTCTATGCTTGTCGTAAAAGGCGACTATGCTTGTCGTAAAAGGCGACAATGCTTGTCGTAAAAGGCGACTTTGCTTGCCACAAGCGTCGAATGACGGGATCGGGTAGTCAGGCTCGCTGACTTTTTTGATGCATGTCATCCTGATTGCGTGGATCGATGCTTATCATGTCAATCACTGGATTGTCTGGTCAAGACTCCATTATTTACAGACCGCCGTTATATAGCTGGAATATTGCTGAGTGCGGCGTTAAACAACAAACAAACAAACAAACATTAGAGAAAAGACGGGGATTTCAGTAATTAAGCTCATAATGATGTAATTTTGTGCATATAGCGCATCCCCATATCGGCAAAGGTGCAATCTAAGCAATTATCTCAAAAATAGAATAAAAGGCAATTGTGGTTTATTTCTTACCTTTCTTACGTTATCCAAACGATATTAAAATCAAACTATCACTTTGATGACATTACTTGTGTGATGATCTTGCTGTCTTACCTTATTTCCGTCGTTCCATTTGTATTGTCCATGTCTGAGACGCACACCGATCCACGCATTCCTGTTGCCATCGATAAGACCTAGAAATGAATAGTGTTTCACGAGGGACGTGCATGTTGAACTTGAGATTTCGCTCAGGAGAGGCATATTTGAACGACTTGAGAGTATGTTCATGAGAGACATGTATCTGAAACTATGTTGATGAGTTCTTTTAAGTGACACTTTATTGTATAACTTGAGAGTATGTTCATGAGAGACATGTTTGTACAAGTCAGTTGTACTTTCATTTTCATATTTGCTTCTTTTTCATCATTGTTTAATGTAGTAGACACTCTAGATCAGGATTACAGCCTAGGTGAGGACAGGTGTAGATATATATGGAACGTGAATAAGAGTGAAGACTATATGAATAATTTTGAAAGTGCATTAGTGCAAGAAATGTTAAATGAATTTATAACCTGTGTGGAAATTGATGTTGATAAAGCCGCAGAGAAGTTACAGCACATAATACAATATTGTGGAAGGAATATGAAAGTAAAGAGGTCCAAATATATAGGCTTTAAGAAACAACCAGAATGGTTTGATGAAGAGTGTGAACACTTGAAGAGGGAAAAGTATAAACTCCTGAATACATTCAGAAAGGTGTCTTCTTCGGAAAACTATAACTTATACAAGAACATTAGAAACAAATTTAAATCTTTATGTAAACAAAAACAGACTCATTTTAAGCAGAGCATTACAAAGGCATTAGTCAATGCTGCGAATGATAGCAACTGTACAACATTTTGGAGACTTGTTAAACGTTATATAACCGCACGCTCGCAGGACTCTAGCATCGCACCCGCAACTTGGGTAGATTATTTTAAGGAATTACTTAATCCAGTGTCAATAGGGGATGAGAATTTCTCAACTAAAGTCAGTGAGTTTCTTCAACATCATAATGATAGCTTATGCCCAGACTGTCAAAATCAAGATGATATTTTATCGTGTGATTTTATCGAACAAGATGTCGTAAACGCTCTTCACCATTTAAAGTGTGGAAAATCACCTGGTGATGATGGACTCCCATCAGAATTTTACAAATCAGTTGAAAATGTATTAACTCCATATCTTGTCATTTTGTTTAATGCAGTGTTGACCAGTGGACATTACCCAAAATTATGGTCAACGGGAATAATAATGCCACTGCATAAAAAAGGTAGTAAAAGTAATCCTAATAACTTTCGTGGTATATCACTTCTCAATATAATGGGTAAAATGTTTTCTTATGTTCTGAATAAAAGACTACAATGTTTCTTAGACTACCAAGGCATAATTGGTGAATATCAAGGGGGGTTTAAGAAAGATCATTCAACTATTGATAACATTTTCATTTTGCAAGCTATTATACAAAAGTATACCACTCGCAAAAAA
This sequence comes from Haliotis rufescens, assembly GCF_023055435.1. Classification (NCBI taxonomy): domain Eukaryota; kingdom Metazoa; phylum Mollusca; class Gastropoda; order Lepetellida; family Haliotidae; genus Haliotis; species Haliotis rufescens. The sequence goes on from NW_025963890.1 coordinate 67,990,722, forward strand.
GGAAAAGTATATTGCGCTTTTATCGATTTTCGAAAAGCATTTGATATGGTTAATAGGAGTAAGTTAATGTATATTTTGTTGCAAAATGGTATTCATGGCAAGTTTTTATGTATTATCCAGAGTATGTATAATCATGTTAAAGCAACTGTAACATACGATTATGGCAAGAAAATTACTGAGTATTTTGATAGTTCATGTGGGGTAAGACAAGGTTGTACTCTTAGTCCAGTACTGTTTTCTTTGTTTATCAACGAATTAGTTATATGTTTGGAAAGTAAATTCCAGGATGGTGTTTTTATCTCAGAGGAAATGTTAAATATAATTGCCCTGTTGTTTGCCGACGATTTAATACTTGTTGCAGACAGTGTATTAAAATTACAAAAGCGTCTTGATGAATTATATTTATACTCTGATAAATGGGGTATGGATATTAATACTGAAAAGAGTAAAATTATTGTGTTTAAAATGGGAGGACCCTTGTCAAAAAATGAGAAATGGTATTATAACGGTGAACGTATGAATACGGTTAACGCCTATAAATATTTGGGACTTGTTTTCACTCCCAAATTAATTTGGACTAAGGCCTGTAAAACTCTATGTGAGCAAGCAAGCAAAGCACTTTGGTCAGTTAAATCGTTAATAAGACGTTATGACATTTCGGTTACGGAAGCATTCTTTATATTTGATAAAAAAATTGTCCCGATATTAATGTATGGTGCTGAGATTTGGGGATACCAAAAATGGAATACGATTGAAATTGTTCACCGCAAATTTTGTAAATTTTTACTTCACACGGGCTACAGGACTGCAAATGCAGTAGCCTATGGTGAATGTGGTAGGTATCCACTTCATACTATTTATTATGTAAAATGCATTAAATATTGGTTTAAGATTTTGCAAATGAGTCCTAACAGATACCCATACCAGTGTTATAAAATGTTATTATCCATTGCTGATAGAAAACGTCCTAACTGGGCATCGCATATCAGACTTCTGCTAAGTCATTTTGGTTTTGGGGATGTATGGGCTGCACAAGGCGTTGGCAATGCAGAATTATTTGTACATATGTTCAGCGAAAGAGTTAAAGATTGTTCTTTTCAAGATTGGCATGCATCTCTAGGCAGCAAGACCCTCTCATTCTATAAACTGCATAAATCTAATATCGTTTGTGAAAAATATTTATCAAATATTAAGCATTGTGAATATAGAAGGCTAATAACCAAATTTAGATGTGGACAGAATACTTTTGGTATTCAACTTATACGTAGGGGTGTTGCTAATATTGAGGAGGATGCCGTCTTATGTAAGCACTGTCATGTAATTGAGGATGAACTTCATGTTATATACAACTGTCCTCTTTATGCAAGTCGGCGGGAAATGTATATCCCAAAGACAGTTAATCACAACTATTTTTGTTTAGAAAGACTCTGTCAAATATCCAACAACGATGCAATGATAAATTTTGCAAAATTTCTAATGTACGTGTTCTCAACACACACACACACACACACACACACACAAAAAGTATCAATTAGGTAACTCTTAGATAAATAAAATGTAAATGTATTTTGTACAATGGGTCAAATGGCCTTATACAAATAAATCTGTCTGTCTGTCTGTCTGTCTGTTGTACTTTCATGAGGCACATGTTCGTGCAACTTGGCTATGAACCACAATTTGTGCGCCTGATGGAACGGAACTACGCATTATGCATTGTAGAGCGATGTTACATGTAGATATGTTTATCTCATAATTGTCACCTTTTTGTTGTATCGTTAACATCTAAGCACAAGTAGTATCAGTGTGTGTTTGGCGATTAGGGTGACAACACCTTCACGTATCGTGTCTGATTCAATACAGGCTTCAACATACCTTGGACGACTTTATTCTCTTTCTTGTTCTCAATCACTGCCAGCGTAGCCCCATAGCGGTATCTACATCGATCAGATGCAGCGTCTCGGTTGAGACTGCCCTCCCCAAATTTGTAGCATTTTACATTCACCTGTGTCCAGTCTCCGGGGCATTCTGATAAAATATTGAACGTCAAGCCCTTTAGATAAGCGGTCTTAATTATCCACCGAAACAGATTCCATTGAAAAGTAAATTACTGGTGACAATCATGTGAATGGATCACTGAAAGTCAGTTACACCAGGGCCCACTTGCACAAAACGATCTTAGCGCTAAGGCTTTTGTAACCCTATGTTAAATTATGGGAGTTACGATCATCTTAGCGCTAAGATCGCTTCGTGCAAGTAGGCCCAGGTCTTAGCGAAAAGCGTCACCATGTCCTGCCCTACCTGTAGCAACCGCCACTGACGTAATTTGGATACAAGATTATTATCTGACGAAGCAGCATGGGCTTCTGTCCGATAGTATAAGGATGCAGGACAGATAACAATGCAAAATCATGTGTTGGCATCCGCAGATTCAACCGTTGTTGTTTGTCATGCGGGTTAACGAGGACTCACGGTATGTAGTAGTGGTTTATTTCAGTAAATCAGGCCACAGGTCCATTTTACAATATATATTCAAGCATTCAAACATGTTGCGCCACAAGTGCATGTAGTAATATCAATACTAATCAGTACAAGGGTATCTGAGACTATATACATATGGTGGTAGAATTAATAGTTTATATAATGGACAACTGCTTGCTCCTCATTTTAAGAGCAAAGAATGTAAACTTGGCAAGATTATTGATTCTGAAAGCATTACTGGTGGTAGATAAAACTTTACATTTATGCTCTGATGGAGATGTATAATAATAACTTGGCAGAAAATTTCTTCTAAGATCGTCATAAAACGGACAAACTAAACAATTACGGTATTCTGTTTCTACATTTGGAATGATACAAAATGGACAAGGTCTTTCACATTTTGGAATACCTAACTTTCTACCCTGTGATACCACAAGATCACTGCTCAACGTGCGAAACTGTGAGAGAGTAATCCTAAATGCAGCAATATTCACAACACTTAAATAATTTTCATATTCATTTGTTATCTTAATTGTTTTATACAAATATAATGAAGATAATTTGTCAAACGATTCAAGAAGACACTGGTTATCAGTATCATGTGGGTTAACGAGTTAATCTCATATCTGAAAGGATTTTACGTCGGAGAATAGTTGGCGATTGAAAATATTTTTTGAACGATTGAAAAAATAAATATATAGTTGTTCAGTCATCGCCTGGGTCGGTAAATTTCTGAAATCATTCCAATTTGATGTTGACGCAAGACTTCTCCAGATGAATGATTATGAAAGACTAAGTTGAGTTAAAGTTCGCTGGTAAATATTACTTAATTCATACCTTGGTACCTTCCAGCGTCAGCGGCGTTTGGTAGGAAGGCAAGTAAAGTGAAGAAAGCAACAACCTCCATGTCTGTGGAAATTAACGAGCACAGTGCTGAAATACCGCGTATCACTATATGCTGCTGGTGAGAGACTAATCATCATTAACCGGGCGTATAATAGCTGTCATGGACGCCCACATTTAAACTCACACTAGCAGTAATTCGTGGTTAATATAATTGTTATTATATCGGAGTTGGGTACAATAAACATAATTAGTGTTATCATAATTACACACTGCATGAGGTTAATTTCCTGAATATCTGACGTTCCAAGGTCCGCCAATGCGTTACACATACACATTGCTTGGAGAGAAGAAACGGATCCAAATCGAAATGTTGATGAGGGTACATGTATTCTCCCTGTATGGCTGCAGATACACTTTTCAAAAAAAGAAACGCGCAGGTAGATTTTTAGTAAATCTATATATAGTACCTAAATAAAGTCGATATATATAATTTAATATCATAGATACAAATAGGAAGTTTTGGAGCTCGATAGTCATATGTTGTCGTTGTACAAAAGCACTGAAAACTGTTCATTGTCATGTCACATAAGGCCACACGGTTGCGCTGAACTCAGTGTCTCGTGTGACAGCCCCGGGCAGCAATCACGCCTCTGCATCACCTCGGCACTGACTGGATAAGTGTACGAATTCTGTCCTGCAGAACGCGTTGGCAAGTTGGGAGAGTGTCTGCGGCGTGTTCTGACGTTGACGTTCACGTCGATCGAGTTCATCCCAGAGGTGTTCGATTGGGTTGACATCTGGAGATCTAGACGGCCAGGGCAAGTCGTTGATGTTGGCATTATGAAGGTAATCTACCGTGATACGAGCTGTGTGCGGATGAGCGTTGTCCTGTTGAAACAGCTCCCTCTGGCGGTGAATAATTGGAAGAAGGTGAGGTTGAAGAATTTGATTAATATAGCGATTTCTGTCAAATTTCCCTGAACCACAACCAATTCAGATCTCGTGGTGTAGGATATGGCCCCCCACACCATGACACTACCGCCACCGAATTTGTCGAATTCACGTACAGAGTGTGGGGCAAAACGCTCATTTCGACGACGATAAACACGTTGTCTTCCATCTCGCCGGTGAAGAAGAAATCGCGATTCATCGCTAAACCACACTCGTCTCCAGTTTCACAAATTCCAAGGCTGAAAGGTATGGCAGTAACGCAAGCGTCGCTGTCGATGGATCTGTTGCAAAACAGGGACGATAACTTGTCTTCTGGGTCTGATTCCAGCCTCGCGAAGATGGTTCCTGACAGTCTGGTCCGATATCCTCCTCAAACCAGGGATGCTTCTTGCAGTCTCCGTAAGTGTGGCATTGCGGTGACGTAGGTGGAACAGTCGAATGTAGCAATCCTGTGCAGGGGTGGTAACTCTTGGTCGGCTGTGCAATTAAACTGTGTGTATCGGTCCCAAAGGCGGCAAATGGTGCTGTGGTGGACGTTGAAATGGCGTGCAACAGAAGACTGCGATTCCCCTCTTTGGATATGTCCTATGGCGATGTTCCGATAGGCAGAGTCTCGGCATTTTCTAATTTGAAAAATGTTGACAATCGAATTCAATTATTGCCTTATGCGTGCCTTTTTATGGCCCCTACCACGAGTAACGAATGCCATAACTTGCACATGGATTTTGCTTTACTGCTTGCCTCCTTGACATTTCCTGAACAAGTGGGAAAACAATGCCGTTTAAGACATTGCAAATCTACAATGGCTGCGTTTTGACGCACCGTTTTTCGAATATCAGGTCACCAACATTTTCCAATAACATATATCCAATTTATATACCGGACTGTTTTTGTGTAGTCAGTTTCATTGAACGACATACTACCTGTGCGTTTCTTGTTTTGAAGAGTGTATGTGCCCGACAAGGGAGAAACACTCTCAAGTTTACTTGACAGAACGTCGTCCAGTTAGGCATTGAATCATGGTTGTCTTTTTTAAATACGGCGCAATTAGTTTAATGAGTGAGTGAGTGAGGTGGGTTTAACGCCGCTTTTTAGGCTTATCCCCTAAACTAAACACTTCAAAATTCGCGGATGACGGAGCCCTATGGATCCGCACTAAAAGCATTAAAATGGCAGAAAACTTAATAAAAAAATCTCTAAATAAAATACAACAATGGGCAGACAAATGGGGCTTCTCCCTTAACTCAGATAAAACAACAGGAGTAGTATTCAAACATAAAAACATGAAACCTGCCTTCCCAATCCTTCAGCTAAACAACCAAACAATCAAATTCCAAAAACAAACCAAATTCTTAGGACTCATTTCGATCAACACCTCACCTGGGAGGCTCACGTCCAAAACCTAAAAACTAGATGCAGCAAAGACCTTAACACACTAAGATGTCTCACCGGCTCTAACTGGGGAGCCTCCAAAGATACCCTCCTCTCACTCTATACAACACTAATTTGATCAAAACTAGACTACGGCTGCGCCATATACAATACCCTAAACAACTCTCTATCTAAAAAACTTGACTCAATACAATACCAAGCCCTTAAACTAATTACACGCACCCAACATGGCACCTCCTACACCTCACTTCAGGCACTTACAGGGGAAATGCCACTAAATATACGCAGGGAACATCTAAGCCTTAATTTCTGGGCCGCGTCCCAAACAAACCCTCTCATCCAAAACTTAATTAACCAAAACATTAGCCCAAGAAACCAAGCTCTAGCTCGCAAACACCCCTTACTCACCCCAATATCCCAAAGAATAACTAACTACCTCAATGAACACCAAACTCAAAATCTTAAACAAAACTGCAAAAAATCAAATATCTTCACCCCTAAACTCAAAATACCCAAAATAGACACAACGCTAGCAAACCAAATAAATAAACAAACCGACCCAAACATAGCTAAAACCACCACACTCGCATACATACACGAAAATTGGCCAAATTGGTGTCACATATACACTGACGGATCTTCAGACCCGATCGACAACCACACAGGCTTCGGAGTCCATACCACACAACCAGTTATATCCACACAATCTTACCGACTCCCTAACAACCAATCTATATTCACGGCCGAACTTATGGGCATGGCCTCAGCCCTGCATAACCAACAATCTAAAAACAACAATAAAATCCTAATTCTCACCGACTCCCTTAGTGGACTACAAGCCCTCCAAAACAAAAATACCCCAAAACGACCTAAATTAATAAACCAAGTACTTAAAAGCTCCAACGACCTAACAAAAACAGGCAAACAAATAACCTTCTTATAACCCACGTAGGAATTTACGGCAACGAAAGCGCCGATAAAGCAGCTAAATTATCTTTCAAAATACCAGAAATAAGCCTAAACCTACACATCTCAAAATCAGAAATTAAAAGTGTAAACAAACAAAAAATAACCAAAAAATGGCATAATCAATATCAAAACTCAAATAGCCAAATCAAAAAAGTGCTCAGAAAACCACTTGCCAAACCTAAAATCTTACACCCCTCAAAAAAAATTGACAGATTAATTACAAAACTCTACACAGGACACACTAACCTAAATAACCACCTAAAAAATCTTAAAAGGCACACCACAGGCAACTGCCCCCACTGCAAACAACCCGAAACCACAGAACACGCACTCATCCACTGCACCCACTACCAAACACACAGAACCACACTACAAACCACCCTCAATCTAAATAAGGTTCCTACTCTAGATGAAATACTAAACCCTCAAAATAAACTAGAAAACTTCAAGGACCTAGGCGTATTCCTAATCAAAACAGACCTAATTAAGCGCATTTAAAACCTAATTAATCTACCAATCCAAAATCCAATAAACATACAAACACCCACCTCACCCGGCTCCCTTAGTTCCCTCCTCCACCCACCTCGGCCATTATTCCAAATTTAAAAATTCCAAAAATTCAATATAATTAAGCAACCCCTAAAAGCCCCCTCTTGGGTTGCACACACCACTTTCACCCTTTTCGGAATACACTGAATGGTCTGGCCAGGCCCGTGTGCGAAATACGCTACAGTCGGAAAGCGCACGTTAAATCTTCTATATCAGTCAGTACATACGTGGTACGTACTACATAATTGGGGTAAAGGGTCATCGTGGGTTAGAATCCCTGTTCGCCCCGATCATGCTTCTCGGTTTCTCAGCACAATACCCTACTCACTCACAACTACACACCTGATAAAATAAGATGTAAGTTAGGGACATTCAAATAGAAAACACAATTAAGGATAGTAGTAAATTTAAAAAGATAAATGTTTATAAGATTAGAAATGATTTTACGAAGCACCTGGCAACATAAATATATACCAGTATATCATAACATAAGGTTTGTTTAAAAGGAAAAAATGTACACTTTCTTCTAGCATTCACAACAGGAATTTGGAAACGGCGGCCTGAAGGCCAAAGTTTGTTTTCCGGATGTGAACAAAAGCGACAAAATCCTTCCGTATTTATTAAAAGTCTCTACTAAAAGCAGAGAGAAATGAGTTGTGCCAGTAAATATTTTGGCTGGATGATTTACGATTTGCCGCTCGTATAAAGATGACTGACATTCAAATTTGACTCAAGCTATTTGCAGTGTTTCGTTTAAAGGTTAGTGTGTGTTGAACTGAAACGGACTGGTACCAAAAATAAGAAGAAAAGGAAAGAACGATTTGGATGAAAGAAATATACATAGTGACACCACATCTTCACTTAAATTACGTTGTCGCATGCGACGAAGACGTTGTTTACAAGGGTGTTATATATCTGTTGGATGGCTTCTAAAATCAATTCTTATCTCTTTATTTTCTTCACGTTCAACAACAAACAACTACACTATGTCCCTACACTATGTTGTAAAATGATCAATGTCTTTCTTGTAGTGTTGTGGGGGGCACGGATGGCCCAGTCGTCTAAAGCGCAACGATTCGCTGTGCAGAGTTGCATCTCTTGGGCACGCAGAAATCTATGATTGTGGGTTCGAATCCCGGTTCGCCCCGATAATGCTTCTAGGGTTTCACCGAAGTGGTAAACGTCCGAGACCTGCATCACGCCATGATATAACTGGAATACAGTTAAAAGCGGCGTTAAACCCAATTCACTCACTCACTCACTCAATTGTAGTGTTGTTCTGATGCGAGTCCTACATCTGGCCGACATTGCGGTGTCATCAGCAAGTCAACCGTTCTGCAATTCGGATGAGTGCGTGTACAGTTATTGGTGTAAAATAGAGACAACAAGATTCATTCCAAGTTGATAGTAGGTGAGACTTTATTTCAAGTGAACAGGTTTGTCATGAACCCTGTGAGTTGACACTAGAATTCAGGGTTGGGATTGACTGCTGTGAATAGCTCTCTGTCCTTATCTGAAATAAATTCACAAAATCACAGAAACGAACCAATGAACATCATGAAAACTTGTTCAACTGTTTACAACCTCTAGTTTACAATTACAATGCCTATCTAATTACTACCGCATGTTTATATTAACGTAGACTAACATTTAGTCTCTGAAATCTTATATTACACAATATCCTTCTTGACTCTAAAAATAAAAATAAAATTCCCTATTGTGGAATAGAGCTAGCTTGAGCTGGCTAGACTTGCTTTTGTATGCATTTCTAGATTATGTTTTTTTCATAAAATAAATATATTCCACGGTCATGGTGCAGGACTAATATTAACGATAAGTATACATATTTGATACAACTTAATAATGAATGACATTTAAGTTCTTGCCATACACCGACCTTGTCTATGACCCATCATGTGCTATTTCTATTCGAAGTTGCCTCATTCTCGCCTGGGACAATACTGTGGAAGAAAGAAGTCATGTCTACATCACACGCTATTTTCAAAACATGGTAGTGTTAACTGTCTCATGGCATAGAAAAGGTAGTGGTTTGTTGTATTTGTCATTGCCCTGAACGCATGGACCCCGAGCCAAACACGTTCTCTGCTACATAGCACATGGTGCTATATCAACTTCTTTTAGTATTTAACGTTTTTATTCCTAGATCATATAAACACAGGCGGTGACCTCTCTATTGTTGACAACCTTCGTCAGTTTTCCAAATGTGGACTTAAATATCGTGAACAGCTTGCTATCCACTGCTTCACAATAACTTTGGATAGTGTCAAAGTGTATGCCAACGTATGGCAGATAACGCCGTTAAATGTCTTTCAGAGTGGGTGAAGTCAGTGCGTGATGTTGACATTGGTAGAATGCACAAACTGTAAAAAGGGGAACCAGAAACCGATTTGGTACAAGCCAGATGAACGTATAGCTGTCCAAAATGAAACAATTCTAGTTGTTCTCTCCGACAGGGCCTCAAATAACATCGCCATTATAAGCATCACTACATTAATTGTTTGAGCACAGAACTGATATACAAAATATGGAGTAGAGTCAGAGTTTCTTTTCTGATTGAAAATCCACACAAAGGAATTTGGTCTATAAGTTTAGGTCAGGTATATCGATGATATGATATGATTCAATAATGGCCTGATAGCCAATCCCCTGCCACTTGTTTACCCCCCTGAACTGAAAATAAAAGAGACGAGTGTAACTGCCTCATGTCTTTCACACGGGATACCCCGCCGTGATATAGTTGGAATATTGCGTAAAACCATACTCACTCACTCACTCTGGATACAAATGTTCTATATATTTGTTCTATACAAATGTGATCTATACTGTAGTAAAAACTAAACCCTTTAAACTGGAGACAGTAAGCTAGAAAGTGAAACACAAAGGGGCTTTGAGGGGCGCGCTTGGGCAGGCTATTGTGTGATAGTGCACTAGGTGATTGAGGCTGTGGCAAAGTACTCATGCAGTAAGGTGAGACAGAGAATTAGGAGAGCTGAAGTGTGAAGTATATAATGCTTAAAACATACTTGACTGAATATTTAATTCAGTAAAAATCTAAACTAATGAAACTCTCAAAATATATACAACTATCTGATCCTGTCACAAAAAGGTTTGACTGTTAATCCAAGGTTTCGCCCAACAGAACGAATTGAGTTCTTCGCTGTTTATAGCATGAAGATCGCCTTGCATAGAGTATCTTCCTTCTGTATTACAAGGACGTGAATTAACCTGTCAATCAAGCTGTCATAAAGTCCCAGGTGATACACAACCCATGCTTTTTGGGTGCTGGTCAACACCGTCTTGAGTTTAGATGACTTGCACCCCGGGCTAAATATGGTTTGGTGGACTTTGTTGTCGGACGGATTCATAGAGAGAGAAGACCATCCGGCTGATTACATGCCATTGTGGGCGTGGCTGGCTTCCCATGTTCAACAACCACGAGTTTGCCAAGGCCAGATCATTTCTTACAGGCCGCCGCGATATAACGGGGTTATTGCTGTCTGTTGTGTGTAACATTATTCCCTATCACTTTGTTATACGTGTACTAACCTGCGTTTTATATTTAGGAAAGGGCGAGGGTACAAGAACACAACTGAACACCAGTTCTGTGTAGCCCGGCAGCTGAAACATCGGAAATATCTTCGACTGGATCACACCAGATGCCTTGTCCATTATTCCAAAGCCAATTCCTTTCCTCAGAGAGCAACTGTGAGAGAAAAACAGTACATTACTTTTGGAACTCAAGCAACACCATCTACCTTAAACACTGTCGCCCATCTTTAACGTGTCCACGTGCATCTACATAGACATGAGCTCGAGAAGATCAGGCTTGCCATATTTCAGCTTCATCCCGCCGTGAAGATAATGTTTGCAACGCCCAGAAGGGATGCTCAAACGTGAATGTTGTATCAAGACCAAAATTAAAGATCCGAGGACTTTTTTGTCAAGGAGATAAAAATATTTTTTTTTATATCAGAAGGAAACTAACGCATATTCATCAGGTCATGTTACTAGGGTGAATTTGAATTTGGCTATGTTGGTGGGATAGCCATGTTTATGCCCCTCGTTGACATAGAAGAATAATGGGTTCCATTTTACGTGTTATTTACAACAAATGGCCATGCACAAGTTTCCGTCATGTCAAGGTGAGCATGTGGGGGTGAGTGACGTCATACTGACCCGGAGTCGTCGGTCAGTTGTACAGTAACCTTTCCATCTGGAGATGCAGCTTGACAGCTCCAAGGGTAAAAGAACGGAATGACTAAATCATCCCCTGTAACAAGAAGATGGCCAAGATTATCTGTAGAATATCACAAGAGGAAGGACGTTACAGGGGCATGTCCTCGCATCCATATGTGTGTTTTCCAAACTTTCCAGAACCTGACCTGCATTTGGGGAACTGTGACTGAGCGCATGTCTGCTGCCAGCTCGTTCCATCTCCCGAAATGGTCAGCTTATTATGTTATTGTATAGATGAACGTTATGCACAGAACTAAATGTTCCTGGACAGAATTACCCTGAAACAGTCAGACGAAGATGAACTTTCTTATAATCTAGATATCGACACGTGTTTGGTGAGGTGAGGTGAGGTGAATTGGGTTTAACGTCGCGTCCAAGATTATTGCACTTATATAGCGACGTGCATATACGTGTATGTGTTTGTGTGGCTGCTTGTACTAGTCCGGACTATGTCGATTTATAGTGCTAGCTCACTGAGATACCATGCCACAGTTTTAACATGAATACCCCACTCAGACACAGTATCCTGACTCCGAGCCGACCAGTCCTTGTTTTAGTCCCTTATTGCGAGCGCCAGACAGGGTAACAACAAGTACCATCTTTTAACGACTTTTGGTATGACGCGGCCGGGGATCGAACCCCGGACCTTCCGCTCTCTGGGCGGACGCTCTACCACTAGACCACGGAGGCGGTCACATGTGTTTGGTCCTGAGAATAACAACATGCTTGATTTAGTCAAACCTTCTTGAAGCGTGGCCACCAGACTGACTGGATCACCAAGGCTGAGATTTGTTACTGGTTCCATGGTTTCAGGATTAGCTAGGTATGTCCGAACACTGACCCTAGTCTGTGTTGCAGCTGTTAGGGACCTCTCTTTAATTCTGTAACAAGTAAACAAGTGAAACGCTTCATACACATAACATTATTTCCCAAACGAAACTTATTTATTTTAATGTGTGTTATTCATCCAATCGCGGAGTAGCCACGATCTGTCACATTGGTCTTTAGCAATGACGCATTACCTTTAACATATCTTCCAAAGAAACAAATGTTGCTGTTGTCATTGAAAGGTTATTCATCGAAACCAACGAGTACAGGAATAGGAGGTGAGGTGAGGTGAAATTGGGTTTAACGTCGCGTCCAAGATTATTGCACTATAGCGACGTGTATGCACGTTTGTGTGTGTGTGTGTGTGTGTGTGTGTGTGTGTGTGTGTGTGTGTGTGTGTGTGTGTGTGTGTGTGTGTGTGTGTGTGTGTGTGTGTGTGTGTGTGTGTGTGTGTGACTGCTTGTACTTGTCTGGACTGATGCCGATTTATATTGCTAGCTCACTACACTGACTCCGAGCTGACCAGTCCTTGTTTTAGCCCCTTTATGCCGAGCGCCGGACAGGGTAACAACAAGTACCATCTTTTAACGTCTTTTGGTATGATGCGGCCGAAGATCGAACCCCGGACCTTCCGCTCCCCGGGAGGACGCTCTACCACAAGACCACGGAGGCGGTCTATATAGGAATAGGAACATAACTCTACACTTTCAATTACATTTTCTGTTAGCACTGATCGGGTCACAATGATGCTTACTTCCCCATCTCGATTCTCTCAGTGTCGTCATATACAGCATCGGCTTCAGACAGATCACATTGGAGGTGAAGGTCCTCGTCTTCAAACGACAATACGCCATCTTCCTTCTGAAGCCTGAACGTCCATTTCAGGATCCCATTACCAACCTAATGTTGAATTGTGAACCAAAATAACCACACTTGGAAAGAGTGAGTCAGTGATTCAGTGAGTGAGTAGGGTTTTACGCCGCTTTTAGTAATATTCCAGCAATATCACGGCGGGGGACACCAGAAAAGGGCTTCACACATTGTGCCCATGTCGAGAATCGAACCCGGGTCTTCAGCGTGACGAGCGAACGCTTTAACCACTAGGCTACCCGACCGCCCCTTTATGGAAAGACGGCGTTAGATGTTACCATGCTTTTTGTTGTTAACTTGCGTTTTCTCATCGATTAACCGAAACACATGCACGTGGATACATAAGTGTTTCATTATTTTCCAATATAAAGCTGGATTATTGCTGACTGTGGCGTAATACAACAACCCAAATATCAAGAGAGATATATGTTATAGATCCAATTCCTCTACTTTTACACAGAAGATAAATAATTCTTTCATATTCCGTAGATCAGTTTTGTCAGTATTGATGACTGTAGTCTAGTCTATACATTGATAAAGTTAATATTATCATGGTGTGTCAGTTTAATGTTGGAACACACACACACGCACGCACACACGCACGCATGCAAACACACACGCACGCACGCACGCACGCACGCACGCACACACACACACACACACACGAACACACACACACACACACACACATACTTGCCAACAAAAGTCAGAGTTCTGTGATGTATGTTAAATTCTTACTGTTTGGGCAGGACAATCGGATTCCAAAACTCCCGATACGTTTTGGATCTGAACATTTAAAGGCGCTTCCCCATGTCTCATCATGTACGATTTATTGTAGTTACACGTGGGACTGATCTCCCCGCCAGCATTCACGGCTCCGATATTTGAGAAAGAGATGCCTTTCTGGTCAAAGGAAGCCATCAGAGAGTAGCCTCCCCTTTGTTTCATACAGTAGAATGACACTGAAACCACGTAATGGAAACAATACATATATTCTCCCTCTCTACAGGGTACAAACATGCTATACAATGACAATGATATAAAACAGATTTCAGACAACCCTGATTCTAAGATGGATGACTTCATGAAGATTTATATACCAGTAAATCATCAGTAAGTTAAGGTTTATTTACATATACGGTGCCACAATTACGAGTTTTATGTGGATTATTACTTATATTACATATCGTCTTTCCGAAATGTTAACCCTTATTACAGTCACTGAATACGACCTTTTTGCGTTCTGCTTGACGTGACGATGCGATTTGCATATACATCGTGTTATATTCTTATTTGAGTATAAGTAGAACGCAAAGTTATTACACTCGATTGTATCTGAATACAAAATCTGTATAAATCTGTATAAAGGGACAGAGCCACGTAAGATAGCACTGAACCAAAAGAAATCGTATTCTTACCTGTTGGTTTTTCTTGTTCTGGAAAATAAACTAAGTGTCAGTATATATATTCTGCAAAAAAAAGATACGCAAAAGTCATTTTAGCTGTATATATTGTAGCGGCCCGAACCCGAACTTCTGATAAACCTTGACGTCAGGATGTAACTGAGAGTCAAAACACTTCTTTTCAATGAATAATTAGTTTTTTTCATGTGGGTATAATGCCTTATATGGACAACACAATTCTTCCAAATATGTAGATCCCTCTGAGTTTTAAGGTTTATTTGTTAGGTCCAGTGTCTGGGCAAAATAATTATTGCCTGTAACTATAATGGTAGTTTACTGCTATATATACATAAAGATGGCTTCTTTATCTGAATAACTTTACAGTTACTAAGATAGCAATTTGTGTCTGTTTTCAAAAATGCAGTCTATTTATAGAAATGATTACGTAAGGACAAGGGGAACTTTTGAGCTGAATTATCTGCCCTTTGATTCAAACTGACCTGTTGACTGCAAAAGTCAGAAGGACCCAGTATGGATCTCATCGTATTTATAGGTGTGAGAAAAAGGTCACATGTCTATTTTTGACCAATCAAATTACGAGAAATTACGTCTCTTTACGTCCTTATTCCTTTGAAGGATCTACTTTCACAACGTAAAATCACTGGAATAAAGAGGAAGGCAAACCATCTCAGGAGGTAATTTGGTATACAAATGAGTATTTATACCAATCAATTAATAATGTCTAATTGATTCACTAAATGCCTTCCAATGTCACAAAATAAACAATTACGCCCTGCTACGTCGAAGCTACGTCCTTGCTGCCTTCCAAGAGGACGTAATAACAACAAGCAACATCGACTGGGGATTACGAAGAGGAAGATTACGAATGTCAGGGGGCAATTGGAATTTATCTCATACATAAGACGTTTAATAACACGAACTTGCCACTGGTATGCTTTGACAGAAGCACTGTATATCATATTTATGAGAATATGTTCATAAATAGTGACGCTAAATACTGCGCATGAATACATCAGCGAAGATTACATAGTTCCTGATGTCAGAATTAACAGTAACTTAAATATACGTCTTGACATATCGTCAAATACGATTCTGGGTTCCTCTGGACATAGTTCACTAGATTAAATAAACTTTATAATGCAAAATGCTAAGCTTTAGCCAAATTCAGTAACTCCATTGCGACCTAAGCTAGCTGTCACAAAGTCGGTGAAACACGAAGCTCAGCACTGATCACAAATTCACACAAACATGGATAAATATCGAGCTGCCAAGGGATTGTGATCTGTTTGTTGAAGAACGAAGGTATGCTTAATCTGTATCTTATGGTTTATTTGCGTAACTGTGTGCTTAGAACGATGAATTCTTCAAACGTTACGGTCAATGCAAAAACTCTTGAAAAAGTAAACACGATCGTTTTGACAGGTACGTTGTTGACATCGATGCTTATGAGGTACTGACATATCCTAAACAATATGCTTAACATGATGGCATGGACATGTGATTATTTTTACGAGATAACAGTGTGCTATGTATCTCTTTAACAGCATACTATGATCCTCTGATAGATTTCTTACCAAAACGGGATTCAAAACATTACGTGAAAACGATGTTGGCAAAAATATACTGGTATATACCTGCAAAACTAATTAACCATCAAAACTACAACAGGGAAAAATTTAGGAAATATTTCTAATTTTTACAAGCTGTCATTACTTACACATTTGATAATAAAGATACATTAATACTTATATATTCTTCGCGATGGCCATCACATTATGCTTACAACGAACAATGGTTATAACGAGCTTAAAGTAGTTTTTCCTTTGAGTTGGTAATAACCGTAGTTTACTGTATTTTATAAATCATATAAATAATCAACATATGGTAATCGATTGTTCTAAATTTGCAGATAGCGTTGTCATTGACCCAGGTTCCTTACTGCACAGATGGGACAGTAGATTTTCAAGGTGAAGGTCATCTTTGCTCAATATCTAGTATGGCCAACATTAGAGTCCAACCCTGACTGGCATGGTTGTCCCATGGAAGCAACCAGATCCCGCATTGTGGCCTGGGGAATGTTCACCTACTCTTCCTGCAGTGCTTGTGCCAACTATCGGACGTTCTGTGGTTGTTGCTGACGTGCTCGCTGTCGTTGATCCTGTGCATCCAATAAATGTTCGATTGGGTTTAAATTATGCAGGGCCATGGCAGAACCTGAATGTTGGGATTCCTGTCAGTCTTACCGTGTGAGGTCGGGCGTTGTCTTGTTGCAAAAAGCCTGGTCTAACTGTGTAGGAGATACGTCGCCCATCCACACTGCGCATGCGAAGTGTTCATCAAGACTCATCACTAAACCTAACGCAGTTGTGGTCATATTTTGTGACCTTGATAGCAGTGACGTTGCAGCACACGAGGTCGGTCAAAATGACCCCTCGAACTAGTCGGCTATCGCGAATACCTTCTCACGGTTCCTCGCTGTCTGGGCCCATATCCTACGCAGTCCTGGTATTGCCCTAGTTGTAGGGGTGGCCGTTGTGGTTCTTTCACGTGTGTGACGTAGCCGTCCTTTGCTCTAGCAGTGATACGTGGTCGACCGGATCTGTGAACTTCACGTGTTGTCCCACGTGTCTGATAACGCTTCCATAGCCTTGCAAAAATGCTAGGGGTGCGACGAAAGACCCAGCTGAAGATGATTCGCTTGTACACAGTCGGCCAATGGTTATTGAGTTTGGCTTCCGTCATGTTTTCGCTGTTAAGTTGCTGTAGGATTGTGATGGCATGCAAATGAAAACCCAATGTCAGATATTCACGATTTACTACTTTTGAGTTTCTTTTTTTAAGCGTATATTTTGTACTATATTCTAGATAATCAATTTTTCAAGTACGATTTCCACATGTTCATCTGTTCAAATCCAAATATGTTAATCTTGTGGACAGTCATTTATGAATCTGAAAGATGATCTGAACGTGGTATAAAACTTAATGAAGGAATCATAAAACCACACATACCCCGAGTGATGTTGCTACAAGGAATTTATCTTGCTGTTATGTTTGAATCTGCCATTGTAAAAGTATTTAAACAAACTGAAACTTGATAGAAAACAGCAGCTCGATTGAGCAAAGGTACACATGTGCTGTGTCGTGGTTGATCGTAAACAACATGCAGCGATTTGTTTCGTATAGGGGTGCAAGAGATTATTTTCCAGCTCAGAAAAGTTTTTCCCTCCAAGGCGGGATAGGTAGTATTACAGCAAGATCACGTGAACCAATCATATCTCAACATTCTGACATGGAGGTGAGATGGTGTTTGGCTGCATCCAAACCATGACTAGGAGCTTCAACAAAAGCGTAAATATATACGATTTGCGGCACTTTCCCTGATAAAAAACGCTGAACAGTTGTAACATGCCCTTGTCAATGTGATAATAAACGTCAACGCAAGAGAAAAACCAGTCTTGATTGTCGTCTTGTCCAATTCAGACATTGGGCTGCTCACACAGAAAGCTCTGTATCTTCGGCTTTCGAGGCCTTACGATAGTATAGGATATATACATAACAAGCTTATGCATGTGTTTAATTCCTGTGGATAAATCAAATGAGTGAGTGAGTATGGTTTTACGCCACTTTTAGCAATATTCCAGCAATATCACGGCGGGGGACACCAGAAATTGGCTTCACACATTGTACCCATGTCGGGAATCGAACCCGGGTCTTTGGCGTGGCGAGCGAACGCCTTAACCACTAGGCTCCCCATCCGCCCATAAATCAAATGAGACACATACGCTCAATAAATCGTTCAACAATTCAAACTTCAAACAAGTAAAAAATATCAAGGAGATGTTGAGAAGTACAGTCAAGTCCCATTAATCCGACTTTGTTGGTTGCATGTGATTATATCGGATTAACGAGTATGTCGGATAAACGAAATTAGGTAGTATCAACGTGATCGAAAATCGGACAACTACACGATAGGTAACGATTCAAACACGTTTACAGTTATTTTGTTTCATCTCAATAATTCCAATGTTATAAATAACTGTGTATGGAATTCTTTGGGAAGCAAGTCAGTATTAAATTCTTACTCACGTCTTGCACACCTTTCTCCAGCCCATCCCTTCTCACACCCATCCGGACAGGTATGGGTTGCATTACAGACATGGCCCTTGAAACAGTGACACTTGTGATCACATTTATCGCCAGTCCATCCAGGTTCACAATCTGAAATATCACAGAAAATGACTGTAATGTTTGTCATAATCCAGCTATATCACGACAGCCTGTAAATAATCGAGTATGGATCAATCTAGTGGTTGACATCATGAGCATCGATTTACGCAATTGGGATCCGATAACATGCATCAACCAAGACAGCGCGTCTGACCACCCGATCCCTTAAGCGATGCTCGCTGAAGATAATAATAATAACTTCAGTAAAACAATATACATAATTATGTTAATATTACTTACCTAAACAGGACTTCTGACAAAACGTTACATAAGCAACTGACTTAAATGCATCATCCAAAAAAACAATTTATAAGTGCATTCAGGAAACGTTTAAATAACACGATTCACTAAGTCATTTTCAAATCAGTTCAAGGCACTCAATGGATCCCAAGTGCAGTCCAAATTATCATCATTTCAGAGGGAAGCCATCGTTAGATAAACACATGCTAATAATACAGTCGGAATAGTAACACTGACTCTGCTTAGATCTCTGGCAGAGATCTGTTATGACTATGAAAGGGGTTTGGTCGTTTTTATTAAAAGAACATTTCAACCTGAAACTATCCTTCGTGAGTTAAAGGATATGTCAAAGTGAAGTGTTCCGGAGACAACCAAGACAATGAGAACTCATGAACGTACTCTCAATTGGTACCTATATGTCCCCCATGAACCCCCTCATCACGTTGTTCATGTATGTCCCGCTTCAACTGAAGGTTTCCCTTCCAAACAAGAATCCCAAAATAGAATCCTCATTTGAAATCTGAACTCTGACATTAAAACCTGAGGCCTCCATAAGTGAGCTGTACCAGCGCGACCTTAACCCGCGAACCCTTTTATATTTCACACACACACACACTCACACACACACACAAGGAATATCCTTAGACGCGAAGTTAAAAAACAATTACCTCACCTCGCTGTATATCCTACTGCTTGGTGGTCACGTGTGGTACATACTCTCTGTATACCCTACTGCTTGGTGGTCACGTGTGGTACATACTCTCTGTATACCCTACTCCTCGGGGGTCACGTGTGGTGAATACTCTCTGTATACCCTACTGCTTGGTGATCACGTGTGGTACATACTCGCTGCACACCCTACTGCTTGGTGGTCACGTGCGGTACATACACTCTGTATACCCTAAAGCTTGGTGGTCACGTGTGGTACATACATTCTGTATACCCAACTGCTTGGTGGTCATGTGTGGTACATACACTCTGTAAACCCTACTGCTTGGTGGTCACGTGTGGCACATACATTCTGTATACCCTACTGCTTGGTGGTCACGTGTGCTTCATACATTCTGTATACCCAACTGCTTGGTGGTCACGTGTGGTACATACTCTCTGTATACCCTACTACTTGGTGGTCACGTGTGGTACAGACTCGCTGTTATACCCTACTACTTGGTGGTCACGTGTGGTACATACACTCTGTATACCCTACTGCTTGGTGGTCACGTGTGCTTCATACACTCTGTATACCCTACTACTTGGTGGTCACGTGTGCTACATACACTCTGTATACCCTACTACTTGGTGGTCACGTGTGGCGCACACATTCTGTATACCCTACTGCTTGGTGGTCACGTGTGCTACATACACTCTGTATACCCTACTGCTTGGTGGTCACGTGTGGCACACACATTCTGTATACCCTACTGCTTGGTGGTCACGTGTGCTACATACACTCTGTATACCCTACTACTTGGTGGTCACGTGTGGCACACACATTCTGTATACCCTACTGCTTTGTGGTGACGTGTGGTACATACTCGCTGCACACCCTACTGCTTGGTGGTCACGTGTGCTACATACACTCTGTATACCCTACTACTTGGTGGTCACGTGTGCTACATACACTCTGTAAACCCTACTACTTGGTGGTCACGTGTGGCACACACATTCTGTATACCCTACTGCTTTGTGGTCATGTGTGGTACAGACTCGCTGTTATACCCAACTGCTTGGTGGTCATGTGTGGTACATACTCTCTGTATACCCTACTACTTGGTGGTCATGTGTGGTACAGACTCGCTGTTATACCCTACTGCTTGGTGGTCACGTGTGGTACAGACTCGCTGTTATACCCTACTGCTTGGTGGTCACGTGTGGTACATACACTCTGTATACCCTACTGCTTCGTGGTCACGTGTGGTACAGACTCGCTGTTATACCCTACTGCTTGGTGGTCACGTGTGGTACATACACTCTGTATACCCTACTGCTTCGTGGTCACGTGTGGTACAGACTCGCTGTTATACCCTACTACTTGGTGGTCACCGATGGTACATACTCTCTGTATACCCTACTACTTGGTGGTCACGTGTGGTACAGACTCGCTGTTCTACCCTACTACTTGGTGGTCACCGATGGTACATACACTCTGTATACCCTACTACTTGGTGGTCACGTGTGGTACAGACTCGCTGTTATACCCTACTACTTGGTGGTCACCGATGGTACATACACTCTGTATACCCTACTACTTGGTGGTCATGTGTGGTACAGACTCGCTGTTATACCCTACTACTTGGTGGTCACCGATGGTACATACTCTCTGTATACCCTACTACTTGGTGGTCACGTGTGGTACAGACTCGCTGTTATACCCTACTACTTGGTGGTCACCGATGGTACATACACTCTGTATACCCTACTACTTGGTGGTCACGTGTGGTACAGACTCGCTGTTATACCCTACTGCTTGGTGGTCACGTGTGGTACATACACTCTGTATACCCTACTACTTGGTGGTCATGTGTGGTACAGACTCGCTGTTATACCCTACACTTGGTGGTCACGTGTGGTACATACTCTCTGTATACCCAACTGCTTGGTGGTCACGTGTGCTACATACACTCTGTATACCCTACTGCTTGGTGGTCACGTGTGCTACATACTCTTTGTATACCCTACTGCTTGGTGGTCACGTGTGCTACATACTATCTTTATACCCTGTTTAGATACAACTGTTTGATCAGGAGAAGTCGTCAATTTGTCTTGAGTATTTTAACAAAATGTGCATGTGAATATAGTATTAACCACGTATTGACCTTTACAGTAGCTTACATCCGTTTTAATTTGGATTCTTGCATAAATGGTTTTGGTTGTTGGTTGGTTGGTTAACGCGGCACTCAGCAATATTCCAGCTATATGACTGCTGTCCGTAAATAATCGAGTCTGGACCAGACAATCCAGTGATTGACATCATGAGCATTGATCCAGGCAATTGGGATATGATGACATGCATCAACCAAGTCAGCGACCCTGACCACCCGATCCCGTTAGTCGCCTTTTACGACAAGCAAACACGCCTTTTACGGAAAGCATGGCATAACTGCGCCTGATACATCGCAGCATATGGGCGTAAGCTCCTTACCAGCCTTTTTCGAACATACATAAGGGAAGTCGATACGACAACCGGCAGATGACCAATAGCCATTATAGGTTATCACTGCGCACCCTTCTGAATAACCATCGTTGGACTCCTTCCAGTTAGAGTATACAAAAGGAATCTGAAACAAAAGAGAATTAGTTAGTTTGTACATCAATGTCTTAGATGCGTGCCAGGTCAAGAATGAATCTGAATTGGTTTGTTTGTACAAATAGGGTAAGGGTAAGAAGAAATGAGAATTAGCTTATCACTTCGGACATTCTTCCCACAAAAAGCTGACACGCCATGACATAACCGGAACACTTTTCACTCACTCGCTTTTAGAGGAAAGACGGTAATAAGCATACAGCGCATATTTGTAATGACATAAGGTACATTTTCAATGTGACATTCTTCTTCAATGTCTAGCTGTGTCTGGTAAATTGCGATAAAAAGTATGAAAGTCATATACGAGTCATCTTCCCGAGGCAAGAGAGTTAACTGACTGTCCAGTTTCCACCCTTGCCGAACTAGGCTGGATTTCCTGGGCTCGATCGTAGCGCCACCAGTGGCTATTACGAGGTATGTCCTTTCTATGCCTCTCCTATTGACCAATCAGATTCAACCGCTCGTATCACTTGCATTTGCTTCAAACAAAACGGTGGCGCCCAGTCAGGACGATCTGATCGATAATCAAGATCTATATTGGGATCAAACGAGTCTTACATCGCGAAGTGCATCAAATCACGTGAGCAGCTTAATTAAAAACATGGAAAGAATTAGAACATATCTGTTGACAACGAGTTAGCGGTGCACATGCTTTGCAAATCCTGCAGTCGACCGAAATCTGCATGACACTTTACGAACCGGATTTCGATTTCGGTGCGCGATTTTGATTGGACTATGCATAGACTCGTTAGTCCAGCCAAAATGTAACTCAATAATACCAGCCTAGTTCGGCAAGGGTGGAAACTGGACTTTTAAAGTCAGATAACTCTCTTGCCTCGGGAAGATGTATACGAGTATGTACTTTACTTAGATTACTTTTGTGTTGATCTTTCTTTCTTACCTCAACTTCCCAGTTCCAGTTGTCGTCTCCACGTCCTCGCTGTAAAGCGATCCATGCGTATCTGTGACTTTGGAGAAGATCTGGAACAGATCATAATTACGTGAACGTTCATAAGGAGACTAAGGATTATGAATGAATGAATACTCTTTATTTCATCCAATGATTGGAGAGTAGCACATACAATTACGTTACATTATTTGACAACAGCAATGAAAAAACCCATATAAATACAACAGATTGAGCTGTTGCAGGTAAGCAGTAATGAAGTGATGCGTGAAACTGTATTTACATGATGTGTGACATAGTTTCACACATACAATATGGATGTTAAGTTCCATGAGCTGACATGTTTAGCCACGATACTCATGAATGTAGCCCAGCTGTCAAGTGTCATGTCCTGGACCACATCTGTAATGGCACCGAGGTATGTCCGAATCTTGACGTCATCACTAGACGTGTCCTCAAGTCTGAGATAGGTGTCAAGGCTAACATTGTCAAATAGAGACTAAGCACATTTCTCTGTTTCATTAAGCCCCAACAGTTAAGCAATTGGTGCTTAACAATGTTATAACATTCACAACAGTTACAGATAAGACACAGTCCAGACGTTACAGGTAATATGCCGAGTTTTACAAGAGCATATACAGGGGGGCAATATCATACCATACACAAGAGACGATGTGGGGCAAGGCGGGTGTGGATAGCACTAAACCTATGCATATCTGGACGTTGTTGCAAAGTATTTCTCCAATTCATGTTTTCACACTCACTAACAGCTCGTTGTGCCATGCTTTTCCATACATTCTTAGATGGAAATTCCCCAGAGTTGATAAGTTTATCTGAGACGCCTGAGAATCCATACTTTTGAGCCACATTCAGTAGATCATGTGTTATGAATCTGGCACTGTGTGAGAGAGTGGTGACATACTGGGATAATCTGAAATAGAAAATCGGCTTCACAATGGCCATGCCTGCTTTACAGAGTCGTCACAGAAAGAGAAGCTTCTTTTTCTCCTCCTTGCCCAGCATTAACCATAATCCTTGAACCTGAGTTGTAGCAGCTGTAGAGGATCTTCTGTGAAGGTTTAGGACTAGTCGTGCAAAGTAGCGTTGTAGGGTTTCCATCTTACTGATCTTACGATTGTTGATATTAGCCCAGAACTCACATGCATAGAAGGCAGAGGGAAAGATCACTCGTTGCCAGATATTCGATGAAGGTACTGGGTTCAATCCTCCAGCTCTGAAACCAACATCTCTTAGGGAGTTGATTGTCTGTCGCGCCTTAGCACAAGCTCTAGTCGTTCGTTCACTTGCTTTTTCCGTGTGTATCAGAGAGCCGGCATAAATCGTACTACTTTGGATCTTCATTGTCACATCTCCAATTCTGAACACAGGTCTATTACAATGTCTTCTGTTATTGCTAAAACACAAGACACAGCTCTTTTGGGCGTTATACGGCAGCGCCGAGCATACTGGTGGATAGTATCAAGAGACATATTCAGTCCATGTACACTAGTACTCACAACAGTAGTGTCATCAGCGTTCGCTCGCAGAATCCCGCATGTCCATCATTAATTGGCATAGATGAGGGTCAAAAGATCATTACCTCTTTGTGTATCCAGCAAACTATCTCCGGGTACGTTGGTGGGACGTGCGTTTGATTTGCCTTTGCTGAGTACTTGTTTTTCAAGCATATGAGAGGGGATTGTGTGTGTGTGTGTAATAAAACCATATAGGCAATATACATCAGACGCATATTTCTCAATCACAGACTTCCCGGAATGTTCTCTTTGTACACGTTTTGGTTAATATCCATTTGGGGTATCGTGTCGAGTATCCTTGGCTACGTCATAAAGACTTTGTCTTACTTCGTTTAGTTTTTCTTCATCATCATTGTATATGTCCAAAAGTTCAATTTCAAAAGAAATTCGATCTAGTTGACCAAGGCGTCTGCGGATTTCATTGAAATTGTCCACACTTTGTGTCGCGTATCGTAGGTCATCTTCCTCGCTGACTCTGCTTGTGTTGCCCATTGTCAGTCAGAACGGGTGCATTGTGTAAATTCTCCTTCATATTTCTACACATTTATGACACTTGATTTTAAGCAAAACCCTATATCGTCTTCACGATTCACTAACATGAGTCCATTGTAGGTATCCTCACAGTCACCTTACCTGATTTCTGCGTCACAATATATGATAAGGATACAGGTATAAGACGATTTTGGCAGAGAAGACTTTTCAGCGACTTTCTGACCCTCACCCTCGCGTAAACCCTATGGGGACATGTCTGTACAACTTAAAAGTATATTTAAGGGGGCATGTCTGTACAACCTGCGAGTATGTTCATGAGAGACATGTCTGTACAACTTAAAAGTATATTTATTGGGACATGTCTGTACAACCTGAGAGTATGTTCATGAGAGACATGTCTGTACAACTTAAAAGTATAATAATTTTTATTGGGACATGTCTGTACAACCTGAGAGTATGTTCATGAGAGACATGTCTGTACAACTTAAAAGTATATTTATTGGGACATGTCTGTACAACCTGAGAGTATGTTCATGAGAGACATGTCTGTACAACTTAAAAGTATATTTATGGGGACATGTCTGTACAACTTAAAAGTATATTTATTGGGACATGTCTGTACAACTTAAAAGTATAGTTATGGGGACATGTCTGTACAACCTGCGCGTATGTTCATGGGAGACATGTCTGTACAACTTAAAAGTAGATTTATGGGGACATGTCTGTACAACTTAAAAGTATATTTATTGGGACATGTCTGTAGAACCTGCGAGTATGTTCATGAGAGACATGTCTGTACAACTTAAAAGTATATTTATGGGGACATGTCTGTACAACCTGCGCGTATGTTCATGAGAGACATGTCTGTACAACTTAAAAGTATATTTATGGGGACATGTCTGTACAACCTGCGCGTATGTTCATGAGAGACATGTCTGTACAACTTAAAAGTATATTTATGGGGACATGTCTGTACAACTTAAAAGTATATTTATTGGGACATGTCTGTACAACTTAAAAGTATATTTATTGGGACATGTCTGTACAACCAGTGAGTATGTTCATGAGAGACATGTCTGTACAACTTAAAACTATATTTATGGGGACATGTCTGTACAACTTGCGAGTATGTTCATGAGAGACATTGATGTACAACTTGAGAGTATCTTTGTGGGGAGATGTATTGTCTAATTTGTTATAGTCACTATATGGCTGAAATATTGCCGATGTGACTTTAAATATTAACTCACTCACTCACTCACTTTGTGGGGACATGTCTGTACAACTTGAGATTAGGTTCATGAGAGACATGTCTGTACAACTTAAAAGTATATTTATGGGGACATGTATGTGCATCTTGAGAGTGTGTTAATGGGCGAGATGTATGTACAAGATGAGAGTATGTTCATGAGAGACGTAAATATACGACTTGAGAGTAGGTGTATGGGGACATGTATGTACACCTTGAGAATGTGTAAATGGGGACATGTATGTACACCTTGAGAGTGTTAATGGGGACATGTATGTACATCTTGAGAGTGTGTTAATGGGGACATGTATGTACATCTTGAGAGTGTGTTAATGGGGACATGTATGTACACCTTGAGAGTGTCTTAATGGGGACATGT
Organism: Haliotis rufescens; assembly: GCF_023055435.1. Lineage (NCBI taxonomy): Eukaryota > Metazoa > Mollusca > Gastropoda > Lepetellida > Haliotidae > Haliotis > Haliotis rufescens. The sequence goes on from NW_025963890.1 coordinate 68,017,619, forward strand.
ATGTACACCTTGAGAGTGTCTTAATGGGGACATGTATGTACACCTTGAGAATGTGTTAATGGGGACATGTATGTACACCTTGAGAATGTGTTTATGGGGACATGTATGTACAATGTACATCTTGAGAGTGTGTTAATGGGGACATGTATGTACACCTTGAGAATGTGTTAATGGGGACATGTATGTACACCTTGAGAGTGTTAATGGGGACATGTATGTACATCTTGAGAGTGTGTTAATGGGGACATGTATGTACATCTTGAGAGTGTGTTAATGGGGACATGTATGTACACCTTGAGAGTGTCTTAATGGGGACATGTATGTACACCTTGAGAGTGTCTTAATGGGGACATGTATGTACACCTTGAGAATGTGTTAATGGGGACATGTATGTACACCTTGAGAATGTGTTTATGGGGACATGTATGTACAATGTACATCTTGAGAGTGTGTTAATGGGGACATGTATGTACACCTTGAGAGTGCGTTAATGGGGACATGTATGTACACCTTGAGAGTGTGTTAATGGGGACATGTATGTACACCTTGAGAGTGTGTTCATGGGGACATGTATGTACACCTTGAGAGTGTGTTCATGGGGACATGTATGTACACCTTGAGAGTGTGTTAATGGGGACATGTATGTACACCTTGAGAGTGTGTTAATGGGGACATGTATGTACACCTTGAGAGTGTCTTAATAGGGACATGTATGTACACCTTGAGAATGTGTTAATGGGGACATGTATGTACACCTTGAGAATGTGTAAATGGGGACATGTATGTACACCTTGAGAGTGTTAATGGGGACATGTATGTACACCTTGAGAGTGCGTTAATGGGGACATGTATGTACATCTTGAGAGTGTGTTAATGGGGACATGTATGTACACCTTGAGAGTGTGTTAATGGGGACATGTATGTACACCTTGAGAGTGTGTTAATGGGGATATGTATGTACACCTTGAGAGTGTGTTAATGGGGACATGTATGTACACCTTGAGAATGTGTTAATGGGGACATGTATGTACACCTTGAGAATGTGTAAATGGGGACATGTATGTACACCTTGAGAGTGTTAATGGGGACATGTATGTACACCTTGAGAGTGCGTTAATGGGGACATGTATGTACATCTTGAGAGTGTGTTAATGGGGACATGTATGTACACCTTGAGAGTGTGTTAATGGGGATATGTATGTACACCTTGAGAGTGTCTTAATAGGGACATGTATGTACACCTTGAGAGTGTGTTAATGGGGACATGTATGTACATCTTGAGAGTGTGTAAATGGGGACATGTATGTACACCTTGAGAATGTGTTAATGGGGACATGTATGTACACCTTGAGAGTGTGTTAATGGGGACATGTATGTACACCTTGAGAATGTGTAAATGGGGACATGTATGTACACCTTGAGAGTGTTAATGGGGACATGTATGTACACCTTGAGAGTGCGTTAATGGGGACATGTATGTACATCTTGAGAGTGTGTTAATGGGGACATGTATGTACACCTTGAGAGTGTGTTAATGGGGACATGTATGTACACCTTGAGAGTGTGTTAATGGGGACATGTATGTACACCTTGAGAGTGTGTTAATGGGGACATGTATGTACACCTTGAGAGTGCGTTAATGGGGACATGTATGTACACCTTGAGAGTGTGTTCATGGGGACATGTATGTACACCTTGAGAGTGTCTTAATGGGGACATGTATGTACACCTTGAGAGTGTGTTAATGGGGACATGTATGTACACCTTGAGAGTGTCTTAATGGGGACAAGTATGTACACCTTGAAAGTGTGTTAATGGGGACATGTATGTACATCTTGAGAGTGTGTTAATGGGGACATGTATGTACACCTTGAGGGTGCGTTAATGGGGATATGTATGTACACCTTGAGAGTGTGTTAATGGGGACATGTATGTACACCTTGAGAGTGTGTTAATGGGGACATGTATGTACACCTTGAGAGTGTGTAAATGGGGACATGTATGTACATCTTGAGAGTGTCTTAATGGGGACATGTATGTACACCTTGAGAATGTGTTAATGGGGACATGTATGTACATCTTGAAAATGTGTTAATGGGGACATGTATGTACACCTTGAGAGTGTGTAAATGGGGACTTGTATGTACATCTTGAGAGTGTCTTAATTGGGACATGTATGTACACCTTGAGAATGTGTTAATGGGGACATGTATGTACATCTTGAGAATGTGTTAATGGGGACATGTATGTACATCTTGAGAATGTGTTAATGGGGACATGTATGTACACCTTGAGAGTGTGTAAATGGGGACATGTATGTACACCTTGAGAGTGTCTTAATGGGGATATGTATGTACACCTTGAGAATGTGTTAATGGGGACATGTATGTACACCTTGAGAATGTGTTAATGGGGACATGTATGTACACCTTGAGAGTGTGTTCATGGGGACATGTATGTACACCTTGAGAATGTGTAAATGGGGACATGTATGTACACCTTGAGAGTGTGTTCATGGGGACATGTATGTACACCTTGAGAGTGTGTAAATGGGGACATGTATGTACACCTTGAGAGTGTGTTCATGGGGACATGTATGTACACCATGAGAGTGTGTTAATGGGGACATGTATGTACACCTTGAGAATGTGTTAATGGGGACATGTATGTACACCTTGAGAGTGTGTAAATGGGGACATGTATGTACACCTTGAGAGTGTGTTAATGGGGACATGTATGTACACCTTGAGAGTGTGTTAATGGGGACATGTATGTACACCTTGAGAGTGTGTAAATGGGGACATGTATGTACACCTTGAGAGTGTGTAAATGGGGACATGTATGTACACCTTGAGAGTGTGTTAATGGGGACATGTATGTACACCTTGAGAATGTGTTAATGGGGACATGTATGTACACCTTGAGAGTGTGTTAATGGGGACATGTATGTACACCTTGAGAATGTGTTAATGGGGACATGTATGTACACCTTGAGAGTGTGTTCATGGGGACATGTATGTACACCTTGAGAATGTGTTAATGGGGACATGTATGTACATTTTGAGAGTGTGTTAATGGGGACATGTATGAGTGTCTTAATGGGGACATGTATGTACACCTTGAGAATGTGTTAATGGGGACATGTATGTACACCTTGAGAGTGTGTTAATGGGGACATATATGTACATCTTGAGAGTGTGTAAATGGGGACATGTATGTACACCTTGAGAATGTGTTAATGGGGACATGTATGTACACCTTGAGAATGTGTTAATGGGGACATGTATGTACACCTTGAGAGTGTCTTAATGGGGACATGTATGTACACCTTGAGAGTGTGTTAATGGGGATATGTATGTACACCTTGAGAGTGTGTTAATGGGGACATGTATGTACACCTTGAGAGTGTGTTAATGGGGACATGTATGTACATCTTGAGAGTGTGTTAATGGGGACATGTATGTACATCTTGAGAGTGTGTTCATGGGGACATGTATGTACACCTTGAGAGTGTGTTAATGGGGACATGTATGTACACCTTGAGAGTGTGTTAATGGGGACATGTATGTACATCTTGAGAGTGTGTTCATGGGGACATGTATGTACATCTTGAGAGTGTGTTAATGGGGACATGTATGTACATCTTGAGAGTGTGTTAATGGGGACATGTATGTACATCTTGAGAGTGTGTTAATGGGGACATGTATGTACATCTTGAGAGTGTGTTAATGGGGACATGTATGTACATCTTGAGAGTGTGTTAATGGGGACATGTATGTACACCTTGAGAGTGTGTTAATGGGGACATGTATGTACACCTTGAGAGTGTGTTAATGGGGACATGTATGTACATCTTGAGAGCGTGTTAATGGGGACATGTATGTACACCTTGAGAATGTGTTAATGGGGACATGTATGTACACCTTGAGAGTGTCTTAATGGGGATATGTATGTACACCTTGAGAGTGTCTTAATGGGGACATGTATGTACACCTTGAGAGTGTGTTAATGGGGACATGTATGTACACCTTGAGAGTGTGTTAATGGGGACATGTATGTACATCTTGAGAGTGTGTTAATGGGGATATGTATGTACACCTTGAGAATGTGTTAATGGGGACATGTATGTACACCTTGAGAATGTGTTAATGGGGACATGTATGTACACCTTGAGAGTGTGTTAATGGGGACATGTATGTACACCTTGAGAGTGCGTTAATGGGGACATGTATGTACACCTTGAGAGTGTGTTCATGGGGACATGTATGTACACCTTGAGAGTGTGTTAATGGGGACATGTATGTACACCTTGAGAGTGTGTTAATGGGGACATGTATGTACACCTTGAGAGTGTGTTAATGGGGACATGTATGTACACCTTGAGAATGTGTTAATGGGGACATGTATGTACATCTTGAGAGTGTGTTAATGGGGATATGTATGTACACCTTGAGAGTGTGTTAATGGGGACATGTATGTACACCTTGAGAGTGTCTTAATGGGGATATGTATGTACATCTTGAGAGTGTGTAAATGGGGACATGTATGTACACCTTGAGAGTGTGTTAATGGGGACATGTATGTACACCTTGAGAGTGTGTTAATGGGGACATGTATGTACATTTTGAGAGTGTGTTAATGGGGACATGTATGTACACCTTGAGAGTGTGTTAATGGGGATATGTATGTACACTTTGAGAGTGTGTTAATGGGGATATGTATGTACACCTTGAGAGTGTGTTAATGGGGATATGTATGTACATCTTGAGAGTGTCTTAATGGGGACATGTATGTACACCTTGAGAATGTGTTAATGGGGACATGTATGTACATCTTGAGAGTGTGTTAATGGGGATATGTATGTACACCTTGAGAGTGTGTTAATGGGGATATGTATGTACATCTTGAGAGTGTCTTAATGGGGACATGTATGTACACCTTGAGAGTGTGTTAATGGGGATATGTATGTACACCTTGAGAGTGTGTTAATGGGGATATGTATGTACATCTTGAGAGTGTCTTAATGGGGACATGTATGTACACCTTGAGAGTGTGTTAATGGGGACATGTATGTACACCTTGAGAGTGTGTTAATGGGGATATGTATGTACACCTTGAGAGTGTCTTAATGGGGATATGTATGTACACCTTGAGAATGTGTTAATGGGGACATGTATGTACACCTTGAGAGTGTGTTAATGGGGACATGTATGTACATCTTGAGAGTGTGTAAATGGGCGAGAGGTATTACAAGATGAGAGTATGTTCACGAGAGACGTAAATGTACAACTTGAGAGTATGTTTATGGGGACATGTAGGTACAACTTTAGAGTGTGTTAATGTGGGTCATGTATGTACATCTTGATGAGGGGACCTACATGTATATGAACAACGTGATGAGGAGGTTCATGGGGGACATATAGGTACCAATTGAGAGTACGTTCATGAGGGACATGTATTTACAACATAAAGTATGTTCATGGGAAACAAGTATATAAAACTTGAAAGCATGTTCATTGGTCACATGTATGGGCAACGTGAGAGTAGGTTTTTGAGGCACACGCATGTACAACTTGAAAGCATTTTCATGGGGGAAGCTTGAGAGTTGGTTCATGAGGACCATGAACGCACAACCTGAGTGTAGGTTGATGGGAAACGTGTATGCACAACGTGAGGGTAAGTTGATAAAGGATACGTATGTATAACTTGAATGTATGTTCATGGGGGACCTGTATGTTCATCGGGGATCTGTATTTTTAGTTTGAGAATAGGTTCATTTTTTGGATGTGGATCTCGAATGTTTTTACTGACCGATATAAATGTAACAGGGAGAGTAATTCCAGCATGACTAAAGTTTCCATGGAAATAATCGATTTGTATTGGTCAATCGCAGGTTTCTCAATACAGAGTATTTCTCAACTAGGCCTTCAAATCACCTGTAACTGAAATTATAGCTGATTTAACGGCCTGATCACTGCAGATGTTGATATTGTTAAGTTTTAGTGACAACATTACCAACTGTGAAACCATATTGTTTGCATCCAATTAGGGGTAACTAGATTATGTTGGCGTACAACATATCTCAACCGCGAAGATCCGGGGTAGAATACGTCATCAGCAACACATGCTTGATGTGAAAGGAGACTACGCTTGTCGTAAGAGGCGACTAACGAGATCGTCTGGTCCAGACTTGATTATTTACAGCCGTCATATAGCTGGAATATTGCTGGATGCGGTGTTAAACAACAAACAAACAAACAAACAATCTTACCTGTTGTGTCGTCATCGTTTGCACTCAAGCAGTATCATCGTGTGTTTGGCAATTATCATCACGTCAACCTTTCGTATCATGTCAAATGGAATACACATTTCAACATACCTTGGACGACTTCATTCTCTTCCTCGTTCTCAATCACTGCTAGAGAAGCAGAATAGCGTCTTCTACATCTACGGGATGCTCCATGTCTGTGGACTCTTTCGTTCACAAACTTGTAGCACTTAGCATTCGCCGGTGTCCAGTCTTTGGAACATTCTAATAAAAGTAATATGACCATGTGTCAGATGGCATTGTGCTGTTCCGTCAAAATAACCGTAAAGCCGATGTACACATAAATATAAAATCTCATTTAGTCATCCACAAATTCAACCGTTTTTAAACAATTGTAACGCATACCCATGAACAATTTCAATAACGTGAATAATATTTGATAATTTAAAATATGAGGAATAATTAAGGGATGTTCATTGATCGACACGATCTGTAAATCTGACATTTTTAACCAATCTGACGGGGATGCAAAACCCCTCTAAATGTCGTGCAATGTAAATGAATAATTATGTGTGAATAAAAGTGGATAGAAAGTTGGTAGGCAAATGCCACCTAATTCATACCTTGGAATCTCCCAGCGTCAGCGGCGTTGGTTACAAAGACAAGTAACATAGACAGAAAAACAACCTCCATTCCTGTCGAAAACGCCGAGCAAAGTGTTGAACTATCATCTTCGGTTTGCTGTTCATGGACTAATAGCTGTCATCAACCGGATGCAGATAATGGCTTTCATGGGGTCAGGGTTAATATCAGTACTGTTATAGCGAATTTGAACACATTAAACAGTATTAGTGTTATCATAATGAGGTTAACATCTGTGGATATTTAAGGTTCAACACCAATACGTTATACATGTACACAAAGTTGAGAGAAGTAACTAAAATTTTGCTCAGGGCATATTGAGTTGTTTACCAGGTCGGCTATTGTCTCCCTTTCTCGATGGCTGCAGATATGTGCCACAGACCAGAGACATACAGGTTATCACGCGAGTGTGTTTGGGATGGTAAATATCCTGCATTAGGAATAAACATTGTATTTAGCGAGCCTTGGAGAGCCACAAGCCTGATAACCTCTTTGTCATATAATGAGTGAGTGAGTGAGTTGGGTTGAACGCCGCTTTCAACAGTATTCCAGTTATATCGCGGCGTGTCAGCTTAATGTGGGAAGAACGCCCGAAGTGATGCAGGTCTGAGACGTTTACCACTACGCTGAAACCCACCAGCATGGGTATGGTGCTGACAAACCTAGAAACATAATCGGAGCGAACCGGGATTCGAACCCACAATCATAGGTTTCTGGCGTGCCCAAGGGACGCAACTCTGCACAGCGAATCGCGGCGCCTTAGACGACTTGGCCACCCGTGCCCCCTGTCATATAATGTCATCCTTCAATTCTGAACTCGAAAATCCCTTCCCATCTCTCACAAACATTGCCTAAACATTGAAAGTTTTCCTGGAACTTGCGCATTGATATATATTACGTCACAGGGTGAGTGATGTGTCAGTCGGACAGTGACAGTAGCCAATACAGTTCCAACTGAAACCTGTTTCTTATACAGTGGCGTAACTTCATATATGCAAAACAACTGCCTACAGAAATTGTTTTTAATTGCTTTTCGCCTCAATCCAGGGTAACTACCCTTGACCAAAGGGAAAAAAATCCTTGTCTAACCTTAGTCTATGAGAAGTAATGGCCACAGTCAGACGTTGTTGACAATCGGCCTGTCCTGTCATAATGTTACTGGGTGTACACACAATAACAAAACAAAACAAGGTAACAACTGAAACATATTTCGACCAAATACAACTGTTTTAATTTGTTGAAAAGATTCCAAGCCGCAGAGATCTCTCGTACATTACTCTACAAACACAGATATGGAAAGTGATCCTGCTTGGCTATTTATACTTGGTATATCTCCAAAGTTGCCAAGACGGATAAAATGCCTCAGCTACGTTACAGTTAGACGCTGAATTTCAGTTTATTAGACTATTCTTTTGATAATGATAGCAATTATCCCAGTAGTTACCCAGACTCCCGATGGTTAATTCTGACTCGATAGCCGAATGACAAGGGCGACGCCATGTTTGTTTATAAACAGTGAAAGTCGTCCCTATTTGACCTTTGATTTGCATCTCTTTCCGCATATGACGCCCGCGGATGTCATTTTTATCCGTTGGCTTTATCCAGCCGCGACCTAACCATTATATGATAAACAAGTTTATTTGACTGAACGTCTTCCGGTTTGGCATAGAAATTGAATAATTGTTGTCTTTTACATTGCTATTTTGAAATACGGCGCAGTTAGTTCATGAATTACGACCTCATGCACATCTATCCGAGTATTGCATGATGCAATGCGAACCATGAGGACCTCAGCTTATGCCTTAGAGGTAGCTGGATAAACAGCTTAGCAGCATCAACAGACCATTAAAGAAGAACTGTCCATGTTTCTCTACCTTCTCACAACATGTATAAGAGGTGTGTGGACTGCTTGTTTGACCGGGTACTACTAGAGAGTGTTATTGGCATTTCAAAGGCAAATCCCATGCTGAATATCGCTGTCTTAGAGTAAAGCAACGTCTCCAGAACTTGATCACATTGGCATCACAGGTTAAGGCAAAATAACACAGCTTCAGTTGACAGAAATAACCGTGTGAAAGTCCATGTCCGTTTGACGATATTACACGGGTAAAGTGTTAAAATCTCATGGACTGCCATGGTGATTCCCTGGGGAAAGTGTGGACCTACACGTGGTTGATATGGACCTAGTCGTCATGGTGATTCCCTGGGGTAACTGGATCAACACGTGGTACATATGGACCTAGTCGTCATGGTGATTCCCTGGGTTAAGTGTGGACCTACACTTGGTACATATGGACCTGGTCGTCATGGTGATTCCCTGGGGTAAATGTGGATCTACACTTGGTACATATGGACCTGGTCGTCATGGTGATTCCCTGGGGTAAGTGTGGACCTACACTTGGTACATATGGACCTGGTCGTCATGGTGATTCCCTGGGGTAAGTGTGGACCTACACTTGGTACATATGGACCTGGTCGTCATGGTGATTCCCTGGGGTAAGTGTGGACCTACACGTGGTACATATGGACCTGGTCGTCATGGTGATTCCCTGGGGTAAATGTGGATCTACACGTGGTACATATGGACCTGACCGTCATGGTGATTCCCGGGGGTAAGTGTGGGACTGCGTTAAACCCAACTCACTTACTGATGCTGTTAACGGCTTCTTCGTCTGATATTACTGTTACTATCACAACGCTTACTATCAATTATACAGGGTGTATTAATACTTCTGTTTCACTGCTGCTGAATAGGGACGGTGGGGTAGCTCAGTAGTTAAAGGGGGGCACGGGTGGCCCACTCGTCTAAGGCGCCGCGATTCGCTGTGCAGAGTTGCGTCCCTTGGGCAAGCCAGAAACCTATGATTGTGGGTTCGAATCCCGGTTCACCCCAATTATGTTTCTAGGTTTGTCAGCACCATACCCGTGCTCGTGGGTTTCACCGAAGTGGTAAACGTCTGAGACCTGCATCACTTCGGGCTATCCTCCCACATTAAGCTGACACGCCGCGATATAACTGGAATACTGTTAAAAGCGGCGTTAAACCAAACTCACTCACTCACTCACTCACTCAGTAGTTAAAGCGTTCGCTCGTCAAGCCGAAGACCCGGGTTTCATTCCCCACATGGGTTCAAGGTGTGAAGCCGATTTCTGGTGCCCCCAGCCATGATGGTGCTGAAATAATGCTAAAAGCGGCGTAAAACCACATTCAGTCATGCACTCAATGATGCTATTAGTATAACTACGTGTGGGTCAACCACTTCTTCAACTTACCACTACCACTTGCTTACAAGTATCAACAACGGGAATTTGGTAACTGCGGCCTGAGGACAAAAACAGAATTTTGGCGGCTTGATTTACGAATTTCCGTTCGTACAATTGAAATTTGATTTCATCTATTTTAATGACATTGTTTGTATAAGATGTTTTCGCATGAGACGAAGACGTTGTTGACATTTACTGTAAATGGTGTCTGTGTTGTAATTCCTGTTGAGTTCAGAGTCAATAAAATTTCACATTTCACATATTTCTGGTCGTAATATAAGTGTGCTGTATCTACTGGATTGCTTTCTTCAGGTTCAAAGACCGCCTCCGTGGTCTAGTGTTAGAGCGTCCGCCCGGAGAGCGGAAGGTTCGATCCCCGGCCGCGTCATACCAAAAGACGTTAAAAGATGGTACCTGTTGTTACCCTGTCTGGCGCTCAGCATAAAGGGCTAAAACAAGGACTGGTCGGCTCGGAGTCAGTATACTGAGTCTGAGTGGGGTATCCATGTTAAACTGCGGCGTGATATCTCAGTGAGCTAGCACTATAAACCGGCATCAGTCTGGACTAGTACAAGCAGCCACACACACACACACACACACACACACACACTCGCTTTTTAAGTGCAACGTATAAATCCCATTTCACCTCACCTCTTTAGGTTCATCAGGAAGTGATTATCACTACACCATGTTGTAAAATGATCAATTTGTGTTGGTCTGATTCGGAATACTTCATCTGCTCGACAAGGGATGCGTCATCTGCAAACTTTAACATGTATGCAGTTTGGATAAAGTCATTGGTTAAAAGTAGAGACAACAACAACCAATTCAAGTTGAGAGAAGGTGATACTTTTGTTTATTTCAAGTGAACAGGTTTTCTTTTGAACAATATGAATTCATAGTTTGGATTGGGTGCTATGTCAGATGAATGGTTTCAAAAGCATCGTTGATTGGCTGCTGTGAATGATCGCTCATATTTTCTGAAATAAATTCACAAAATGAAAATAATTTTAAATGTTGTCTACCTTTATTATGACATTCATTTACTAATTTACTACCGCCTGATTATAATGACGAATGGGTTAAATATTTAATACAGCTCGTTAATAATGATTGACATATATGTTCTCACCATACACTGACCTTCATCTTGTGACCTGTCACATCCGTCCGTTGCCCTATCCCCTCCTAGGACACTTCTGTTGAAGAAAGTAATCATGGCTACATAATACGCTGTTATAACAAACCTGATAGTGTTGACTGTCAATTCGAATTAAAAGGTAGTGGTTTTTTTTGTGCTTGTCATTGTCCTAAACGGATGGACCCTGAGCCAACCACGCTCTCTACTTCATATCACATAGTGATATATCAACTTCTTTCAGACGTAGTATTTAACGTTTGTATTCCACTACTTGGGACTGTCAAGACTCATCATACTGCATCCAACATGCTGAGCCTTTGCATGTGTTTGTGATGCGTACCATAGAGTGGATCAGGATACGCTCTCCGTTCCGCGTCTATACTCACTACTATACAGTGCTTATGATATGATTGGAATCGTATGGACTAACGTATGTCTTATGATCATGAAAAGGTCTTTGTCGCTTGTGTTTCAAGACGTTAACCGCAAAAAGAAAGAAACTTTCGTTTTCAAGCAAATATAATATCTTCAGTATGTTAATGTGATATACAGTTGGATATGAATGTCTAAGGCACAGCAACATTCCCCTACCGACAACCTAAGAATGCCGGTAAAATGTTACAATAGCGTGACGTCATTGTTACTTCTTATGATGCCAGTAAAGCGTTAGAATGGTCACTAATACTTTGAGAAACTACGGTGCTTCCTGTTGACTGACGGACAGTATGTTATTAGAACACTCCAATACACAACAGTGTAATGACGCACTGAATGCCAACTAGACAGGAGAGATATGTATACATCATTACGGGAAGAATCTGTGGTCACCCTCAACTTGTTACTCCATAGACAAAACATGGAGATCACCATCACCTTGTTACCACAAAGACAAAACTTGGAGATCACCATCACCTTGTCACTCCTTAGACAAAACATGGAGATCACCAACACCTTGTTACTCCATAGACAAAACATGGAGATCAACATCACCTTGTTACTCCATAGACAAAAGATGGGGATCACCATCACCTTGTTTCTCCACAAACAAAACATAGAGGTCAACATCACCTTGTCACCACAAAGACAAAACACGGAGGTCAACATCACCTTTGTTACTCCATAGACAAAACATGGAGATCACCATCACCTTGTTACTCCATAGACAAAACATGGAGATCACCATCAACTTATCACTACAAAGACAAAACACGGAGGTCACCATCACCTTGTTACTCTATAGACAAAACATGGAGATCACCATCAACTTGTCATCACAAAGACAAAACACGGAGGTCACCATCAACTTGTTACTCCATAGACAAAACATGGAGATCACCATCACCTTGTTACTCTATAGACAAAACATGGAGATCACCATGACCTTGTTACTCTATAGACAAAACATGGAGATCACCATCACCTTGTCACTCCTTAGACAAAACATGGAGATCATCATCACCTTGTTACTCCTTAGACAAAACATGGAGATCACCATCACCTTGTTACTCCTTAGACAAAACATGGAGATCACCATCACCTTGTTACTCCTTAGACAAAACATGGAGATCACCATCACCTTGTCACTCCTTAGACAAAACATGGAGATCACCATCACCTTGTCACTCCTTAGACAAAACATGGAGATCACCATCACCTTGTCACTCCTTAGACAAAACATGGAGATCACCATCACCTTGTTACTCCTTAGACAAAACATGGAGATCACCATCACCTTGTTACTCCATAGACAAAACATGGAGATCACTATCACCTTGTTTCTCCACAAACAAAACATAGAGATCACCATCACCTTGTCACCACAAAGACAAAACATGGAGGTCACCATCACCTTTGTTACTCCATAGACAAAACATGGAGGTCACCATCACCTTTGTTACTCCATAGACAAAACATGGAGATCACCATCACCTTTGTTACTCCATAGACAAAACATGGAGATCACCATCAACTTGTCACCACAAAGACAAAACACGGAGATCACCATCACCTTGTTACCACAAAGACAAAACACGGAGGTCACCATCACCTTGTTACTCCATAGACAAAACATGGAGATCACCATCAACTTGTCATCACAAAGACAAAACACGGAGGTCACCATCAACTTGTTACTCCATAGACAAAACATGGAGATCACCATCACCTTGTTACTCTATAGACAAAACATGGAGATCATCATCACCTTGTTACTCTATAGACAAAACATGGAGATCACCATCATCTTGTCACTCCTTAGACAAAACATGGAGATCACCATCACCTTGTTACTCCTTAGACAAAACATGGAGATCACCATCACCTTGTTACTCCTTAGACAAAACATTGAGATCACCATCACCTTGTTACTCCTTAGACAAAACATGGAGATCACCATCACCTTGTCACTCCTTAGACAAAACATGGAGATCACCATCACCTTGTCACTCCTTAGACAAAACATGGAGATCACCATCACCTTGTTACTCCTTAGACAAAACATGGGGATCACCATCACCTTGTCACTCCATAGACAAAACATGGAGATCACCATCACCTTGTTACTCCTTAGACAAAACATGGAGATCACCATCACCTTGTTACTCCTTAGACAAAACATGGAGATCACCATCACCTTGTTACTCCTTAGACAAAACATGGAGATCACCATCACCTTGTCACTCCTTAGACAAAACATGGAGATCACCATCACCTTGTTACTCCTTAGACAAAACATGGAGATCACCATCACCTTGTTACTCCTTAGACAAAACATGGAGATCACCATCACCTTGTTACTCCATAGACAAAACATGGAGATCACAAAACGTACATATATACAATATAATACACTGCCACCCTTATAACAATAGTTGTCAGGAATGTAGTACTGTTTATTGTAAGCAGCTTTGAGGAAGTTACTATATTAAGATGCAAGTGTGATATGTAAACTTACGGAATACCATGGACTGATATTTTGTAATGTTCTAGTGCCGCTAAACTGGTGAGGGCAATATGTAGAGGGCTTCCTGTATCTAGCTAGATTGTATATATTGTGGCACAAGAGAGTGCCTGTTTACATCTCACATTTTCATTTCATGAGCAGCTTTGCCCGTCTCGGAAGCTTGACCGCTATCGCCGCTGGCTGAATATGTTTTATTATCACTTTTGCTATCACCACTGTTTTTTTGTTTTTTATACTGACCACTGCCATCATGTTATATATTGCCATTGAATATTGTACTACCACTCTATTGTGTACTGCCATTGAATATTGTACTACCACTCTATTGTGAACTGCCATTGTTGTGCAGTAATGGTACAATGCCCTTCGTAATCCTAAACTAGTATTTTACAATTGTAGCACATTGTACATATACATGCTGATGGACATTATGGCGACACATGTTTTCCGACAAAATTTGAAATTATTCACATGTCAGAATATTTAAAAATTAGTTCCATCAATTCCAAGAGCAAGGTAATTGAAATGCTTGTTCAAGAAATGTATAATTGACAACTCTCCATTTCTGAAAGAAAAATGGAGCGTATCAACTATAGAATAACGTAACAGATATGTTTTAATATGAGCTTTCTGTCTACAGATGTTTAAGAGGTTTGACTGCTCCTCCAAGACTTCGTCCAAGAGAACGTCCTCAGTGCTTCACCTGCCAGTCAAGCTACATAAAGTCCCAGGTGATACATAAGCCTACATGCTTAATGGACAATGGTCAACACCGTTTAGCTCATCCCGAGCTGAATGTGGTTTTGTCGACTTTGTAGACGGGTGGATTTATACCCCGAGACCAGCTGTCGTAGACTATTACGTTTTGTTAAAAATAACTGCCTGCATAATTGTACTACTGGGGACTCAACATAAAATTTATATATTGATTGATTGGTTGGTTTGTTGTTTAACGCCGCACTCAGCAATATTCCAGCTATATGACGGCGGTCTGTAAATAATCGAGTCTGGACCAGACAATTCAGTGATTAATATCATGAGCATCGGTCCACGCAATTGGGATCGGTGACATGCATCAACCAAGTCAGCGAGCCTGACCACCCGATCCCGTTAGTCGCCTTTTACGACAAGCATAGTCGCCTTTTACGGCAAGCATTGGTTGCTGAAGACCTCTTCTACCCCGGATCTTCACGGGACTAAAATTTATATAACACCGAAGGCTGATCATGAGACTTACTGATGATGATCAACCGGCTGATTACATGCCATTGTGGGCGTGGCTGGCTGTTCATGTTCAACAACCACTAGTTTGCCAGGGCCAGATGATTTCTTACAGGCCGCCGTGATATAACGGGGTTATTGCTGTCTGCTGTGTATAACATTATTCACTCTCACTTTGTAATACTTGTATACCAACCCGTGTCTCATGTCTCAGCATGTGCGAGGGCCCAAGAGCACAACTGAACACCACTTCTGTGTAGCCCGGCAGATAAAACATGGGGAATGTATACGATTGGATCACGCCAGAGGCCGTGTGCATTATTCCAAAGCGGAGGTCTCTCCTCAGAGAACAACTGTAAGAGATAAATGGGTATGTTTTAACATATTTATGGAAGAAAATATTTACCAAATTTTGTCAGCTCTCAAATTTCTAGTATGTGTGTTACCAGTAATATCGTTATCATGTCTGTCTGTCTGTTGTTGTTTAACGCCGTACTCAGCACTATTCCAGCTATATGATGGCGGTCTGTAAATAATCGAGTCTGGACCAGACAATAGTGATTGACACCATGAGCACCAATCCACGCAATTGGGATACGATGACATGCATCAACCAAGTCAGCGAGCCTGACCACTCGATCCCGTTAGTCGCCTCTTACGACAAGCATAGTCGCCTTTTACGGCAAGATGGGTCGCTCAAGACCTATTCTACCCCGGATCCAAGGTCGTGTCAACAACATTGTGCAAGGGGACACATAAACAACCAAATCATTATTAACCGAGTGTCAGTAAGTCGATCGGAAATCGTAAGATAAGTGTATTGCAAACGTTAAATGTTCACTTGTAATACATAATTGCCCCAAACCATCTACTTCTGTCATAATTGCTTACAAAATATTCATATGTAAAAAAATGTTAGTTACTACTAGCGTGCTGTGACATTGACGGATTTCAATTTGACATATTGAATTATTTTATTTGGATGACTTTGTAATACTAGTAACACATTCTGAGAAAATGGAGACGAACCTGATTGTCACACTGAAGTGTACACCTTATATAAACCTGATTCCGATGTCTTTGGGTTCTTTAAATGCTTAATCTTTGTAAATGATGTATAATGATGACACATTTACCCACGCAAAGAATAATCACACCTATAGGAAGGCTGATATAAGTTTGATAGCATCACGAGAAATTGATGCCAAATTTTAGCCTCACCAACCCGTGGAGATAATGTTTACAATGTCAAGATTCGTCTTTGAAAAGGGATGTAAACAAACAATGAAAAATAAAGATAAAAACTTCAGATTCGAGGATCTTGACTTTGGGCATGCAGATTGTGGACAGGTTGTGGACAGGTTGTGGACAGATTGTGGACAGATTGTGGACAGGTTGTGGACAGATTTTGGACAGGTTGTGGACAGGTTGTGGACAGATTGTGGACAGATTGTGGACAGATTGTGGACAGATTGGGTGTGATGTCCATGTTTCTGTCCCAGGTAAACGTCAATGTTTTCTACCCCACCAAATTATGTCTTAATTCCAACCTATGGTCCTTGAAATGCCTGTTCATCACATTGCATGTTAAGTAGGGCATTTGGGCTTGAGCGACTTCAAACTGACCCGGAGTCGTCGGTCAGTTGTACAGTAACATTTCCATCTGGAGATGCAGCTTGACAGCTCCAAAAGTGAAAGTATGGATTGTCAACATCATCCCCTGCAACAGGAAGGTGGACAAGTTTATCTAAAAAATAATACATGGAGAATGACGCTGTGTATGTCTCCAGATGCATTTGCGTGTTTTCCCAAACTTCCTTAACCTGTGCTCCCTTTGCCGACCCTCCTCCCCCCTGATTCGAGTCTTGTACCTACAAACCAGGTTAAATATAACAAATGTTATAGAAGGGATAACACTTTCTAAGTAAAGTACAGGTTCTTGTACTTATGGAGGTTTGAGCCCGGACGGGACACAACCCCCCCAAAAAACAACAACAAAACAACAAAAACAAAAACAACAACAACAACAAAACCAGTTACTGAGCGCGGATCTTCCTGTTCAATCATTTCGGAGACAATTTATCTGCTTTGATAATACGAGATGGTTTGTTCCTTGTCGTCACAGCAGCACAGCAATAGACTAAATGTTCCTGAACACAATTACTAACATTCGGCTGAAGAGGTACTCTATATAATTTAGACAGTGCCACGTGTTTGGTCCTAGAAATAACAACATGCTTGATTCAGTCAAACCTTCTTGAAGCGTGGCCACCAGCCGGACTGGAACACCAAGGCTGAGATTTGTGACCGGTTCCAGAGAGTCAGGATTTGCTAGGTATGTCCGTACACTGACTCTTGTCTGTGTGGCAGCTGTTGAGGACCTCTCTCGAATTCTGAAACAGGTAAAACATAATTAACCCTTCATACACATAACACTATTTCCTAAATCCAATGGGCAAGTAGCCACGATCTACCACCTTGGTCTTTAATACATTATCTTTAAAATACCCCCCAAAGAAACTGTTGCTGTTGTCATTGAACTGTCATTTATCAACACCGCTCTCATCCCTGGCAGTAAAAAATTATGTTGTGCCCAAACAGTTCAGCCAAATAGCTAGGATCTCACGCAAACAAACTAGTTAAATATTCATATGTAAATATTGACGAGGGGAGAAATTACGGTCCTCATTCCGGGTATATTGTTCCACAAAACCTATGCTCCTGGTACATCACCCAGAACAAATCTTCAGGGGAAACATGTCTACTCTCCCATCAGCAATGTCGGTTACAGAAATGCATACCCCTCTATCTCGACTCTCTCAGTGAGCTCATATACAGCATCAGCTTCAGACAGATCACACTGGACTTGAATTTCCTCATCTTCAAACGAGACCACGTCCTTTTTCTTCTGAAGCCTGAACGTCCATTTCAGGATCCTTTTCTCAACCTTGTGTTATGAGAACAAACAAAAATAACCACAATGAAAGGAAAAACGTCGTTCGATTTTTCTCCAAAGCCGTTTTAATTTCTCATTTAGTTTCTCATCGATCGGCCGAAACACATGGACGTAGCAAAATAAGCTTTTTTTATTGTTCGCCCATATCTACCTGGAATACAACAAACAAAATATCAAGAGAGATATGTTTTTTTTATCCAACTCGATAATAAAATTTACATGGAAGATCAAAGATTGTTGATAAATGTTATCAATATTGGTGTCTATAGTGTGTTTGAGGTGAGGTGAGGTGAAATGGAGTTTAACGTCGCGTCCAAGATTATTGCACTTATATAGCGACGTGCGTGCACGTGTATGTGTGTGTGTGTGTGTGCTTGTACCAGTCCGGACTGATGCCGATTTATATTGCCAGCTCTCTATACTGACTCCGAGCTGACCAGTCCTTGTTTTAGCCCCTTTATGCCGAGCGCCAGACAGGGTAACAACAAGTACCATCTTTTAGCGTCTTTTGGTATGACGCGGCTGGGGATCGAACCCCGGACCTTCCGCTCTCCGGGCGGACGCTCTTCCACTAGACCACGGAGGCGGTTCTATAGTGTGTTTGAAGTCAGAATAAAGCAACATACAATGACAGTGTTTAATCATTATCTTGGTGTGTCCACTCTGGGGAGACCTAAAGCATGGAATCATGGCCTCATTGCCGAATCCGGGATCAAGTTGTTCGATGCTGATTCTGATTACTGGGTCTCTTACTGGTCCCGAAATGAATTCAGGTTTTTATTGACGATCTATTCTTATGTTACTGTTCATACCCAATATTCACTGTTTGTTAAGTGTATGGGGGCGGTCGGGTAGCCTAGTGGTTAAAGCGTTCGCTCGTCACGCCGAAGACCCGGGTTCGATTCCCGACATGGGTACAATATGCGAAGCCCATTTGTGGTGTCCCCCGCCGTGATATTGCTGGAATTTGCTAAAAGCGGCGTAAACCCCCACTCACTCTCCCTTAAGTGTATGCTGTAGGCAAAGGCCGACACTTGTCAACTGAAGTTGAAGCTCTGTGAGATACTACATTCTTACTATTTCTGCAGGACAATCGGATTCCCAAACTCCTGATACGTTTCGAATCTGAACATTTAAGCGCATTTCCTTGTCCCAGCGAAATTTATCCTTGCCACACTTAGGACTGATCTCCCCTTCGGCGTTCACGGCTCCCATATTCCAGAAATCGACGCCTTTGCGGTCGAACGAAGCCATCAGAGAGTAGCCTCCCCTTACTTTCGTGCAGTAGAATGACGCTGCAACAACGTAATGCAAACAACATATGTATCCTCCCCGTCTACAGGGTACAAAAATGCTATACAAAGACAATACTATAAAGTAAATTTCGGAAAATCCTGATTCTGAGATGGATGACTTTATGAAGATTTATATACCAGTAAATCATCAGTAAGTTAAGGTTATTTACATATACGGTGAAACAATTGCAAGTTTCCTTGTATTACCTTTTTGTAATTCGAAATGTTAACCCTTAAAATCGTCACTGGAGTTCCGATTGACGTAACGACTCCATAGTGCAAATGCATCTTCTTGTTTTCTTATTTGAGTATTGTTAGAATGCAAAGTGACAACACTCAATTTTATCTTAATATATGTACTTAGCAATACCTGTAGAAACTGGCAGACTCGTGAAGCGGTAACTTTGAACCAAAAGATTACATTCATTTGTCAAACATTTTCTTACCTGTAGGTTTTGCTAGGCCTGG
The DNA here is from genome assembly GCF_023055435.1 of Haliotis rufescens. Taxonomy (NCBI): domain Eukaryota; kingdom Metazoa; phylum Mollusca; class Gastropoda; order Lepetellida; family Haliotidae; genus Haliotis; species Haliotis rufescens. The sequence goes on from NW_025963890.1 coordinate 68,037,836, forward strand.
AAAATAAACGTAAGTATGTAGTATATAGTATTTTTTGTTTGTTCGTTGTTTAACGCCGCACTCAGCAATCTATCTATCTATCTATCTATCTATCTAAAAGCACAGAAAAGTTCTTACTCTCAGGCACAATATTGTAAAAATTAAATAAGTGGAGTAAGATTGAACACAATGTTAATTGGCTTGCGCTTTCAACTCGTACCACGTATGAGTCTCATCAGGCCATAACATATATACATATATATTCTGCAATAAAAGTGTTACAACGAATTTATCTTGCCGACATGTTTCAATCTGCCATTGCAAAAGTGTTAAACCAAATTGAAAATTTATAGAAAACAGCCTTGTCGCATGACCTTTGACTACAGTGATTAAATGTTAGTTTGATTGTCGTATTGTTGGATTGTCGTTTGATTGTCGTCTGATTGTCGTTGGATTGTGATTTTCGTCTTGTTGGATTGTCTTGTTGGATTGTGTTGTTGCATTGTCGTTGGATTGTCGTCTTGTTGGATTGTCGTTTGATTGTCGTTTGATTGTCGTCTTGTTGGATTGCCGTTTGATTGTCGTTTGATTGTCGTCTGATTGTCATTTCATTGTCGTTTGATTGTCATCTTGTTGGATTGTCGTTTGATTGTCGTTGAAATGTCGTTGGATTGTCGCCTTGTTGGATTGTCGTAGGATTCTCGTCTTGTTGGATTGTCGTCTTGTTGGATTGTCGTTTGATTGTCGTTTGATTGTCGTCTTGTTGGATTGCCGTTTGATTGTCGTTTGATTCTCGTCTGATTGTCGTTTGATTGTCGTTTGATTGTCATCTTGTTGGATTGTCGTTTGATTGTCGTTGAAATGTCGTTGGATTGTCGTTGGATTGTCGCCTTGTTGGATTGTCGTAGGATTCTCGTCTTGTTGGATTGTCGTCTTGTTGGATTGTCGTTTGTTTGTCGTTTGATTGACGTTGGATTCTCGTCTTGTTGGATTGTCGTTGGATTGTCGTTGGATTGTCTGAACCTTCACGGGGGCACGGGTGGCCCACTCGTCTAAGGCGCCGCGATTCGCTGTGCAGAGTTGCGTCCCTTGGGCAAGCCAGAAACTTATGATTGTGGGTTCGAATCCCGGTTCGCCCCGATTAGGTTTCTTGGCTTGTCAGCACCATACCCGTGCTCGTTGGTTTCAGCAAAGTGGTAAACGTCTGAGGCCTGCATCACTTTGGGCTTGCCACCCACATTAAACTGACACGCGGCGATATGACTGGAATACTGTCAAAAGCGGCGTTGAACCAAACTCACTCACTCACTCACTCAACCTTCAGCGCCGTACGATACATGGCAGATAAACATAGTTTTATGCATGTGTGAAATTCCAGTGGATAATGAGACCTTTGCTTAATTCTAACTTCAAGAAGATGTTGAGGAATATGTAATACTTTTCTTACTCACGTTTAGGGGCGGTCGGGTACCCTAGTGGTTAAAGCGTTCGCTCGTCACGCCGAAGACCCGGGTTCGATTCCTGACATGGGTACAATGTGTGAAGCCCATTTCTGGTGTCCCCCGCCGTGATATTGCTGGAATATTGCTAAAAGCGGCGTTAAACCAAACTGAGTCACTCACTCACTCACTTACTCACGTGTATCACACCTATCTCCATCCCATCCCGGATCACATCCATACGGACAGGTATGGGTTACATTACAGACATAGCCCAGGTAGCAGTGACACTTGCGATCACATTTATCGCCAGTCCATCCAGGTTCACAATCTGAAATATCACAGAATCTTGGCTTTAACGTTGTTATAATCCAACTATATGATGACTGCCTGTAAATAATCGAGTACGGACCAGACAATCTAGTGAATAACATCATGATCAACGCATTTGGGATATGACGACATACATCAACCAAGTAGGCAAGCCTGACCACCTGATCCCGTTAGAGTCAAAGCTCGATCCTTGGATTGTCTGGTCCAGACTTGATTATTTACAGACCGCCGTCATACAGCTGGCATGCTGCTGAAAGCGGCGTTAACGAACAAACAAACAAACATTTGACCACGTACAAGACTAAACACTCAACGGGAGTGAAACTCCACATCATTGTACTTTACTCAAAAGAAGCCTACCACCATGGAAAATTGCAATATCAAAATTGGTATTGAAAATTGCCTCAACTCACTCAGAGTGCGTTGTTAGAAACAGTGTTTGGTCGTCAATTTGTCGTGAGTAGTAAAACCAAATGTGCATGTGAATGTGGTATTAAACATTTAGTCACCCCTTAAGTAGCTCGCAAATGATTCCTTGTCATATTTGAAGAAATAAGTGCATCTGATGTATCGTGGTATACATGCGCAAATTCCTTACCAGCTTCTTTCCAGCATACGTAAGAGTAACGCAGAAAACAAAAGTTCGCTTTCCAATCGCCAGTTTCGAGCATAATTGTGCATGGCTGACTCGACCTATCAGGTGAATACCGCCAGTTCGCATATGTAAACTGAAACAAAAACAAGTGGGATTAAGTCTGTCTGTCCGTCTGTACATGATTAATATATATGGTGCAAAAAATAAATGAGAACTGCAAAGGCAGGTCATATTTTTTACCTGAAAATTACGGAAACACATGGTAAGTCGAAATAGCAAATTGCATTCTGCATGTCCTCTGTCTTCCCATTTCTGGCCTCTTATGGTAGGAAGTATTCAAAATCTTACCAGCACTTTGCTTAAATTACTTGTGTGATGACCTTTATTTCTCACCGTATAACGATCGTCCCAGTTATAATGACCATAGCTGCGACGCAAACCAATCCACGCGCTACCATGGATGAGATCTAGAAATGATGAAACAAAGGTCGACCATGGGGGACATGTGTGTACAGCTTGAGTGTAAGTTCATGGGGGACATGTATGTACAGCTTGAGGATAGATTCATGGGGGACATCTATGTACGACTTGAGTGTAAGTTCATGGGGGACATGTATGTACAGCTTGAGTGTAGGTTCATGGAGGACATGTATGTACAGCTTGAGTGTAAGTTCATGGGGGACATGTATGTACAGCTTGAGTGTAAGTTCATGGGGGACATGTATGTACAGCTTGAGTGTAAGTTCATGGGGGACATGTATGTACAGCTTGAGTGTAAGTTCATGGGGGACATGTATGTACAGTTTGAGGATAGATTCATGGGGGACATCTATGTACGACTTGAGTGTAGGTTCATTGGGGACATGTTTGTGCAGCTTGAGGATAGATTCATAGGGGACATCTACGAGGAGTCTTCATTAAAGATTTCCCCTAAACCACTTAGGGTTATCATATTTGGTTGAAATTTCACATGTGTAATGATACATGTATCTATGGGTTATGTCTGAATTTGCAGCACCGAACTATTAATCTTACCACTTTTACAGGTGTTATGATCGAGTAGGGTGTGACTATGGAGCCAGTAGAATACCGAGCAGAGGTTTTTATATTTGAAAGGTCGCACACCAAAAGAAAATTTCGATGAAATGAAAGCAACTTATGGGAAGATGCTCCATCATATGACGTTGTGGAAACAGCTGCCATTCCTTGTCGCCCCCATTTAGCCATTGATGAGGACACTATCCATCAAGTGGAGACCGCCATTTTGGCAGACCGACGTATAACTGTTCGCCAGTTAACACAAGATGTCAAGATCAGTGTAGGGTCTGTGGAAAAAAACCATCCATGGCAATTTGAACATGCATAAGGTGTCTGCACGATGGATTCGCAGGTTGCTCACACCTTTCCATAAGCAGGAACGAATCAATTGCTCAAAGGATCTTTTGGACATGCGCCAAAGAAACCAGGCAAACTTTTTTGAAAGACATATCACACAGGATGAAACATGGGTCAATCACTATGATCCTGAGACTAAAGTTCAGTCGATGCGATGGAAGCATGTGGAGTCACTATCCCTAAAGAAGGCACGTGTCCAACCCTCTGCAGGCAAGGTCATGCTCACGGTGTTTTGGGACCAGCACGGAGTAGTGATGATGGATTACTTGACAAAGGGTACCACAATTATAGGAGCTTATTATGCTTCACTGCTTCGGAAATTGCGGGACGCTATCAAGCTTAAGAGGCGTGGCATGCTGATCAAGGGTGTCCGTCTCCTGCAAGACAATACTCCAGGACACAACTCTCATGTTGCCCAGACAGAAGCGCGGTCCTGTGGCTATGAAATGCTTCCTCATCCTCCTTACTCTCCTGACCTTGCACCATCTGACTTCCACCCCTTTCCAACCATGAAGTCATTTTTTAAGGGAAAACGTTTCACAGAGTAGGTTCATGGGGGACATTTATGTACAGCTTGAGTGTAGGTTCATAGGGGACATGTATGTACAACCAATGTCGGTTCATGGGGGACATGTATGTACAGCTTGAGAGTAGGTTCATGGAGGACATGTATGTACAGCTTGAGAGTAGGTTCATAGGGGACATGTATGTACGACTTGAGTGTAAGTTCATAGGGGACATGTATGTGCAGCTTGAGTGTAGGTTCATAGGTGACATGTATGTGCAGCTTGAGTGTAGGTTCATTGGTGACATGTATGTACGACTTGAGTGTAAGTTCATAGGGGACATGTATGTGCAGCTTGAGTGTAGGTTCATAGGTGACATGTATGTGCAGCTTGAGTGTAGGTTCATTGGTGACATGTATGTGCAGCTTGAGTGTAGGTTCATTGGGGACATGTATGTACAGCTTGAGTGTAAGTTCATAGGGGACATGTATGTACAGCTTGAGTGTAAGTTCATAGGGGACATGTATGTACGACTTGAGTGTAAGTTCATAGGTAACATGTATGTACAGCTTGAGTGTTAGTTCATAGGTGACATGTATGTGCAGCTTGAGTGTAGGTTAATTGGGGACATGTATGTACAGCTTGAGTGTAGGTTCATTGGGGACATGTATCTGCAGCTTGAGTGTAGGTTAATTGGGGACATGTATGTACAGCTTGAGTGTAAGTTCATAGGGGACACGTATGTGCAGCTTGAGTGTAGGTTCATAGGTGACATGTATGTGCAGCTTGAGTGTAGGTTCATTGGTGACATGTATGTGCAGCTTGAGTGTAGGTTCATTGGGGACATGTATGTACAGCTTGAGTGTAAGTTCATAGGGGACATGTATGTACAGCTTGAGTGTAAGTTCATAGGGGACATGTATGTACGACTTGAGTGTAAGTTCATAGGTAACATGTATGTACAGCTTGAGTGTAAGTTCATAGGTAACATGTATGTACAGCTTGAGTGTAAGTTCATAGGTGACATGTATGTAAGACTTGAGTGTAGGTTCATAGGGGACACGTATGTACGACTTAAGTGTAGGTTCATAGGTGACATGTATGTACAACTTGAGAGTAGGTTCATGGGGGACATGTATGTACGACTTGAGTGTAAGTTCATAGGGGACATGTATGCACGACTTGAGTGTAGGTTCATAGGGGACATGTATGTACAGCTTGAGTGTGGGTTCATGGAGGACATGTATGTACAGCTTGAGTGTAATTTCATAGGGGACGTGTTTGTAGATCTTGAGGGTACGTTTATGGGGGACAGGTATATACAGTTTGAGGGTAAGTTCAAGGGGGACATTTATACACAGCTTGAGGGTAAGTTCAAGGGGTCTTACATTTACAGATTGAGGGTAACTTCATGGAGGACTTGGATGTACAACTTGAGGGTAGATTCATAGGAGACTTGTTTGTACATCTTGAGGGTAGGGTAAAGTCATGGGGGACATGTACGTACAACATGAGTGTAGTTTCATGGTGGACGGTTTGTACAACTGGAGAGGAGATTCGTGGGGTCATAACGGCATGTACACTTTGAGAGAATTCTGGTTTACATGTACGAGTCTAATGTTTATAGAAAAGTCATTCTTCCTCAATCATTGTCTGGTGGTATTCTGATAAAATCCTCACTCTCTCGGTTACAGAATGATATTACTCCAATATTATATATGTGACAATACATGTTGTTGCAGAGTGAGTGAGTGAGTATGGTTTTACGCCGCCTTCAGCAATATTCCCGCAATATCACGGCGCTTGACACCAGAAATGGGCTTCACACATTGTACCTATGTCGGGAATCGAAACCGGGTCTTCGGCGGGCGAGCGGACGCTTCACCACTAGGCTACCCGACCGACCCTGTTGTGCAGAGAGGACGAGACATCAGCTGAGAGAGTGTCGTTCAAGCTGACAGCGTAGCTGCTTCTCAACCACTGACTATGAAACCAAATTGTTTGCTTCCACATCACAAGTGTGACATCATAACACGAGCACTGTAGTATAGAACTAAACCTTGCAAGGCTTGATCCGTTTTCTTTTGTGGTAACTAGTTGATGTTGGCTTACAACAGCTGTTATACAATTCTAATACGTACCACTGCTATATGCAAATAAAAAATAATGATGTTTGCCTTTATATTGGGATATCACAAATTATTAGTGTCGGTATTTCCTCAATGCAAATGGCTTTCACTCATTTTCTCTACTAAGACCAAAGAGGAGATGTTTTAAAGCGCCAGGGTAGTATGGAAATAATCATGATGTGATTTCAAAGTAGGCTTCAATAATCTGTAGATCCTACTGCTAAATTACAAATTCATTTTAACGCCAGTAAATGCAAGATATTTTATGGATGACCTCTTTATTCTATAATCATCCGACGTGTATGCCGTTGCCAAGCAGGAGTGGCCTTGCAGCAACAGTTTTGTAGATGAAATTTCCGCTTTATAAACGCCAGAATAAAAAAAATCATAAACATCTACCACCATGTCAAAATCAACCATCCCAGACCACATCATCAAGTGCCCTGATCACAATCTCATGTTGGACAATTTACAAATCCAATAAAGATATCTCCATGACTTCACCAAACGAAACGTAGAATATATATATATATATATAAACGTTAGCTATGACAAAAATTATTAAGACATATATACATATATATATAAAATTGTATAAGGATCCTAACCGAAACGTCATCGAAATAGAATAAAGAAGTTAATCCATTATATATTGTTTTCTGAGTGTTACTTACCAAATTCTGGGAATGCCAAACAAATAGTTCATTATAACGCCGTCAGTGTTACAGGTAACATTGCTCTGCATAGAAAACGCAATTGTTTATCTCCCAAATGTTACCTAACAGTTGTCTCGTCAACGTGTCCGCCAAAGTGTTTGGCGATTATCATGACTTTAGTACATAACATACCTTGAACGGCTTCATTCTCTTCCTTGTTCTCAATCATTGCTAGGGAAGCAGCATACCGGTCTCTACATCTACCAGACGCTATCTCTCTCTTAGCTTTTTCTTCAACAAATATGTAGCACTTTGTATTCACCTGTGTCCAGTCTTCCGGGCAGTCTGAGAAAGGTAACATGGCATTATGTCCAATCGGATTGTGCTTTGCCGGCAAATGTGGAATCTCCTGTTACATTGGCGATCCAAAATATGTTGAATGAAAAAATAATTAAGTGATGTTCAGTAATAGTTAGCAATATTCCAGCAATATCACGGCGGGGGACACCAGAAATGGGCTTCACACATTGTACCCATGTCGGGAATCGAACCCGGGTCTTCGGCGTGACGAGCAAACGCTTTAACCACTAGGCTACCCGACAGCCCCCGTTCAGTAATAGCCTCGATCGGTACATACCGTACATTCTCAAAATAGGTGAATTACGTATGTAGAGATGGAATTTAAGTCTGCATGCTAAATTCATACCATGGTATCTTCCAGCGTCAGAGGGGTTGGTAAGAAAGACTAATAGAATGAACAGAGGAACCACTTCCATTTCTGTCGAAGCATACGGAGAGAGTGTCAAACTATCGTCTATGGCTTGCAGGTCATAGACCAAAAACTCTCATGAACCGGACGCAAATAATGACTTTCATGCCGTCAGTTTGAATATCAGCGCAATTATAGCGGATTTGCACACATTAAATATAATGGGTGTTAACACATTTAAGTCAACATTTTAGAATGTGAATCGGCATATTAAGTTGTTAACTAAATTGGCCCCAGATGTGTGCCGGACAAGAGAAACACGCTCAGGTTTACTTGACAGAAGGTCTTCTGTTAGGCATTGATACTGAATGACGATTGTCTTACACATTGACATGATGAAATACGGCACAATTAGTTTAGGAACGTCGACGTGATATGGGATATGGGATATGCCGTCTGACAGGTTAATGCACAAGTGTGTTGGTCGTACTTTGTATGTCACTTGCAAATCTTCTGCTTTCGCTGTGCTAGAGTAAGCAGCAACGTCAACAATGTCCTATCGCTTTCTCAAGATAATGCACAAGTGTGTTGGACATACTTCTTATGTCACTTGCAAATCTTCTGCTGTCGCTGTGCTAGAGTAAGCAGCAACGTCAACAATGTCCAATCGCTTTCTCAAGATAATGCACAAGTGTGTTGGACATACTTCGTATGTCACTTGCAAATCTTCTGCTGTCGCTGTGCTAGAGTAAGCAGCAACGTCAACAATGTCCCATCGCTTTCTCAAGATAATGCACAAGTGTGTTGGACATACTTCGTATGTCACTTGCAAATCTTCTGCTGTCGCTGTGCTAGAGTAAGCAGCAACGTCAACAATGTCCTATCGCTTTCTCAAGATAATGCACAAGTGTGTTGGACATACTTCGTATGTCACTTGCAAATCTTCTGCTGTCGCTGTGCTAGAGTAAGCAGCAACGTCAACAATGTCCCATCGCTTTCTCAAGATAATGCACAAGTGTGTTGGACGTACTTCGTATGTCACTTGCAAATCTTCTGCTGTCGCTGTGCTAGAGTAAGCAGCAACGTCAACACGCAAACAATGTCCTATCGCTTTCTCCAGATAATGCACAAGTGTGTTGGTCGTACTTCGTATGTCACTTGCAAATCTTCTGCAGTTGCTGTGCTAGAGTAAGCAGCAACGTCAACAATGTCCTATCGCTTTCTCAAGATAATGCACAAGTGTGTTGGACGTACTTCGTATGTCACTTGCAAATCTTCTGCTGTCGCTGTGCTAGAGTAAGCAGCAACGTCAACACGCCTACAATGTCCCATCGCTTTCTCAAGATAATGCACAAGAGTGTTGGACGTACTTCGTATGTCACTTGCAAATCTTCTGCTGTTGCTGTGCTAGAGTAAGCAGCAACGTCAACACGCCTACAATGTCCCATCGCTTTCTCAAAATAATGCACAAGTGTGTTGGACGTACTTCGTATGTCACTTGCAAATCTTCTGCTGTTGCTTTGCTAGAGTAAGCAGCAACGTCAACACGCCTACAATGTCCCATCGCTTTCTCAAGATAATGCACAAGAGTGTTGGACGTACTTCGTATGTCACTTGCAAATCTTCTGCAGTTGCTGTGCTAGAGTAAGCAGCAACGTCAACACGCCATCAATGTCCCATCGCTTTCTCAAGATAATGCACAAGTGTGTTGGACGTACTTCGTATGTCACTTGCAAATCTTCTGCTGTTGCTTTGCTAGAGTAAGCAGCAACGTCAACACGCCAACAATGTCCTATCGCTTTCTCAAGATAATGCACAAGTGTGTTGGTCGTACTTTGTATGTCACTTGCAAATCTTCTGCTGTTGCTTTGCTAGAGTAAGCAGCAACGTCAACACGCCTACAATGTCCCATCGCTTTCTCAAGATAATGCACAAGAGTGTTGGACGTACTTCGTATGTCACTTGCAAATCTTCTGCAGTTGCTGTGCTAGAGTAAGCAGCAACGTCAACACGCCATTAATGTCCCATCGCTTTCTCAAGATAATGCACAAGTGTGTTGGACGTACTTCGTATGTCACTTGCAAATCTTCTGCTGTTGCTTTGCTAGAGTAAGCAGCAACGTCAACACGCCAACAATGTCCCATCGCTTTCTCAAGAGTATGCACCTTAGCTTCCATGAACAGTAAAGGATGTCTCACAGATAATGCCCTTATCTTGATATATCATCACGTGTATTATGTTTTGTTTTATTCAAGATGGCGGACGTTTACGAGCGAAAACGTATATAACGAACTGATTTATCCGGTCCCTTGTAGTTCGTTATATCTATGTTCTACTGTATCATTATGCATTGAAAACGTGAGTACAGTGTGTGTCATCCTGATTTTAAGGATTATTCGTGTCCGATATTTTGAATTTCTCGTACGTAAGGGAACGTTTCGTTGTTGTCTAAGCTCATCCCTTGGGGTAGGTATGGACCATTACCTTGAACAGGTTGGTCGTTTTGGTTGGTTTGCTGTTTAACGCAAAAAAACACACAATATCTCCAACCTAGAATTCGGTAGACTAATTGTGATGTGCCTTTCCTATTTGCTTTCTCACTAAATGGGTGGTTATGTACTCTGGTAAAGTCCTGGTTCATGATAACTTATCTGTCTTCGATTGGTAGTTGCACGCTAGTTACATGATATCTCTGAGTGAGTTGATATTCTTGGGAGAGCCTATATCCAGGGAAATGTTATGTCTGCCTAGTTGCTGGATAGCTTTCAGAAATAGGAATCCTGGAGCTGGATGATGCCCCCACATAGGGACAGTAAAGCATCGTTCAAAAGTCCTTGCTTCTCACATTCTATGAAACAGGTGATGGTGAATAGAGAGACAGTTTCGCATATAACATAGATAATTTCATTGTAACGCTTCATGACATTTGCGGCAAAGGACGTTTCGATAGAAGGTACAGGTTTTGATGTTGATGTGGGGGTAGCTGGGTGTGCACAAACTTCAGTTATGCACAATGATGACGGACGAAGTTTCACTTTATTGTCAATGTCTAGATCATAGAAGTATCTGTTAGTTTGGTATTCAGTGGGATCTCCAAAGGTACTTCTGTAATAACTCCATCAAGATCTATTCATTCACAGTTTTGCTAAAAGGGTTCTTGACGTACAACAAGTAGTATATCAGAGGAGATACTGACCTCTCTGAGGCCAAGAAGAACGTGGCGAAGAGCCTTGCATGTGTCAAAATATGAGCACAAACCTTGTATATTTGTAGGCCTAGATTCTGTCGCGATCCAATTAGACTTGCCTTCAATGTGCCATTGGACCACACACCCATCCTAGGGGATTTGTTGATGCCAGACAAATGACATATTTTAGGCTGTGAGGAGTAGGTTGTTGTTCTTTTAAGCAGTTTGTGTCTCATCCACAGAACAAATGATCCGCAAGTCTGGCAACAAAACCTTTCTGAATCAGATGACCGAGGACCCTACACTTCAGTTCTTTCAAGCATGTTTCAGAACCTTGCATATCCTCAGCACACGGAGTGAAAACCCTTACACCCTAATATTTCATAGATTTATGAGGGAGCGGAATTTGGTGAAATGCCTTTAGTAGGTCAGTTTTAACAATAAACTTCCAACGTCCATTCATGCAGGACATTGACCATATAAGGCATTTGCTGTAGGTACCCACTTCACCGACTGACATTACATGTTAACTGCCGCCGTTAGGCTAAAAAAACGTAAAGAAGAGAGTTAAGCACTCGACACTGACATCAACCTGTATTTCAGTTCGTCAAACTTTGATTGTAGTTCTGTGAGCAATGCTTTGTTGTAGTGGGGCACTTGACCTTTTCTTTGTGTGTGGCAGAGTAGGCCCCACATTCACAACAGCTACTATCTTATCACTTGCTCCACTGCATTTGGAGATAGTGGGATCAAATACCTTGGCAAACTGTTGATAAAGGGGAAAAGACTTTCACCTGGGACAACTGATACTTGAGGCGAGAATGGTATGTGGTGACTCGTATGGTGTATTTCTACCAATGTGTCCGCATCACAGGGGATGAATCTACAGAATCAATATACCGTATTTGGAACAAGTGTTCTTTACGTTTTTGCAAAATGGGTTTACAAGTGATATTTACTATTCTGAGGATGTGGGTAACTGAACGAACGTTCAGTGGCCAGTCCCTCTGTGGCTTCACTGTAGTGTTGCTCGGGCTGTCAAGTCTTGGTTCAAGAGCCCGTTAGGAATCTGGTGAGAAGTATGTGGAATCTTTAGTTCATCAAGATCACCTGGCATTACTGATGTCTGTAATGGCAAACTTAGTACTATAAAGGCTTTTGTTTGCCTTACAGAAGCATTTGTAGGACTTGTTATCCATAATGGTGTATTTTGGAGCCCCTGGTAATGATTTGATTCTTTGCTGGATGAGTAGCAATACCGTAAAAGACGAGGATGGGGTTCCCAGCAAGAACATTAACATTAAGTTGTTTGACAACTAGACCTCCAATGGTGATTGTTCCAGATTAACACGATGAACATGCAATAAGAGCACTATCATCGGTATCTAAATCCGTCAAAGGTTCTTCAATTTCAAGATCAACATTGCTGCTGTTGACAAGCCTGGAGCGTCCTGCAATCACACGTCTGTCATTTTCAGGTAGGTCTGCAAGTTGGCCAGGTTATACGACTGGACGACCAGTGGATTTGCATAATATGCAACTCTTAGTTTACCATTTAGTCCTCAAAGCTTTGGTGGCCTCTATGTTGCACAGTTCATCAAGCAAGGAAGATAGGGTTTGACTAATTTCCGGTTTTAATGATGTCATGGACTGATTCCGGAGTTCAGTCCCGCATTTCTGTTTCACAAGATGGGGAAGACCAGGTTGGATTCAACTGCCACAGAACTACAACAATATTCTCATAATTGCCCAGAGGTCCTCGTCTGTGTCTACAAGTTGTCGATGGTGACTGATACCTCCCTCTGCAGTTAGTAGATAGCCTTATGTAAATTCCATTATGCACTGGTATAAATCCTCAGGTCGCTAATCTGGTTGAATCTTATGTCCACTAACTTTAGGAAGTGAGCACCTGTCGACTGAAAACCTGAAATGTTAACGGATCTCTTGCCAAATGTCACCGAGTTATGAAGTATTTTTGAAGATTGAGTTTCTTGATATTTCCGAGCAGATATTTGCATATTGACCAGCATCAGCTCTAATTTTGCATATTTCTGTGCAACAGTTCTGCGTCGGGCTTGTGAAACATCCTCATCATTTTCAAGTTCTCTGTTAGGATTGGCAGCTTTTTCTTTTCTAAATACTTCCATCTGCTGGAAATTGTGCACAATTGATCTTCAAAGAAAAGATATACGACAAATTCTGTTTCCACATTCCAAAGGACGTACTGGATTTATATTTTGTATGTTACAACTGTTTTGGGGCACGTGCATTGGCCATTTGTTTTTGAGGCAAACCCATCTCTGTGTATCGTGATATGGCTCCTTTAACGATAAAGGGTGCACAGCTGTGCTGGCGATATTCCGTTTCCGAGCAGTGTATGAAGGTAAACGACGTTGTACATGACTTCAGTGTGTCGAAATATTCGGTTGACGGATGTTCCTTAATGTACGGAAATTTAAACGGAAAAAACAACGTTGATACCAAAACGACAGTGCTCCATCCAGCCCTGTTCCGTTTCATTGGTGAGGACCTCACACAATCGACCGTTTTACTAGCTATTTAGTGTGACCAACTCACAACTACTCCGTTTCATCACCAGGTTTTGGGAACCATACACACACGGACAGATTTGAATATGAATTATGTTTTGTGTGACACAGAAGGCATTGGCACTAATAAGCGAAGAGAGAGAAACTTGCAGTGTTGATATCTCCAAAGTGGAAGAGCTAGCCATGGTTCAGTCTGCTTCTGGAAATGCTCATTACTCCTCCAATTCGAATTCCAGAGTACAATGCAAACGTTCCTGCAGCAGGGTTCTACCCAAGGAATGGCAAATCTGTGCTTGGAGAATTTGTGAATCCGAGCTTGGGACACGGGAATGGCCAGTGGGAGCAATAATAAGAAAGTAATCTTTATGTTTATCCCAGTCTATTATCAAGTCAAAAACTCACCAGGTTATATCACAATAATACTCTGTACCACAAGTGTCAACTGCTTGCGTGGTTGACTACCTTTCTACTTTAGCTAATGAATTGGATAGACAGATCTAAACTCGCTATTGCATGTGCAGCTTTCTGATATTTGTGTGTAAGTTGTGGTCACGAAAATTTGAAGAAGGACGCATTTGTCCTTCATCTTCAGGATGCACTTTTTAAATCGGGATCCACGATTGGACAGCTTTACACTGTCCAGCTTGACGACAAATGCTAATTTCAGATCTTTATTTCTAGGTTGGCCTCACAATAACGAATCGTCTACTAAGTGAGTGCAACGAAAGGAAAAACATCGACAACGCATTATGACCCATTCACTGGACAAATTTCAAGGGGTGTATTTTAAGTGGACAATCTGCAATTGGTGAATGGTGGACTGCGAATTGTTCTCTTTGGAATATAAAATACTACACCCATTGGAGTGGATTTGAGGTGGTTTTACGTTAGCTGTTCCCAAACTGGAACTTGCTACAGCTGCGAGGGATTACATCGACAGAACATCAACTTCCAGACCACGAGATGAATCCGTTTTCATCTCGCCTAGAAAAACCGCTACACGGTATAGATGCTTTTACTCTGGGACATGTGTAAGAAGAGTGTTTTGTTTTTGGCAGGATTGTCCAAATTAGGATATTCTGCAAAATCATTTCGACTAACCGGAGCTTCGATGGGCATTGCTATGGGAACGGATGCTTAAGAGCATGGACGTTGGAAAACTTCAGATATTTTCTACAAACATTATGTCCATTCACGTACCCCAGACACCATTACAGTAGATCACTGCCGTTGGTCAGTCGTATAAACAGCAAGTATCTGTCTCTAGCTCAGGTTTCGGCTTACAGGAACTCAAGGTTTACTTCTCCAGGGAGAATTTACTTTTCCTGTCATCTACATTTGTGTTTCTCGTGTTGTGATCATTCTCGTTCTTCTGCTTTAACGAAGATTGTTATTCATGTTAGCGTTAGTTATTCTGTTTTGAAATCTTTTGAGGTTTTCTACTCTTCACATTTTAGGGTTCTGTTTACGTAGGCATTATGTTCAAAATATATTGTTAATTTTGAAATAAATAATTGTATAACAATTTCACAAAGATGTTTGTGATTTGATCACGTGTGACATAGGTTTGTATACATTTCTGGCACTAATAATAGCTACTGATACCACTTCTACTACTATGCTGTAATTTGACCGAAATATAACACGATCACTATCTTTTTATACTAATGTTACTATTGCTACTCCTACTGCTACTACTGCTACTACTGCTACTACTACTATTACTACTACTTCAGAGGGTGGGGATATATGTGATATGGCGGTGGTGTTGAGCTGCTATAAGCAACCGTACAGAGATATAATGGCGGCCATAGAAAACTCAATTCTACAATTTCTATACACAGAAAAGAGATTGCATGCCCACAGGTGGAAGCTGCTATTAAAGGTAAGGTCCTTGTGGGTCTGAATCCACAGTTCCTCCATATTAAAATATTAAGATTGTCATATTGCAATACCACTGAATTACTTCAGAGGCATATGGCGGTGACAGTAGCGACAACAAGAACCGTTTCACGTGTGGAGATACGTTTGTTTATTTCAAGTGAACATTATTCGTTATAACCGTGAGGAGCGAACTGCTTGCTGCTGTGTCAGCTTGGGGGTAACGTAAGAATTCGCTGCAGTGAAAGGGTTGTTCTTATTATCTGAAATAAATGCATATAGTGACAGAACCACCTTTTAACATAATAATAAATATTGGTTTTCGTATTTATATGGAATATTGGTTTTCGGATTTAAAATCTCATGTTTGTAATAGAGATTAGTTTATGGTTTACGTATTGACTACCTCTGCTTTTCAAATGGTTTGGGGGCGGTCGGGTAGCTTAGTGGTTAAAGCGTTCTCTCGTCACGCCGAAGACCCGAGTTAAATTCCCGATATGGGTACAATGTGTGAAGCCCATTTCTGGTGTCCCCCGCCGTGATATTGCTGGGATATTGCTAAAAGCAGCGTGAAACCATACTCACTCACTCACTCAAATGGTTCTGCAATTCTTATACAAAAGTAGGGGAACACAACACAATGTTGAAAATGTGAACACAACACAATGTTGAAAATTTATTTTTATTGTTTAGAATTTTCAATGCCTTTGGTTCATTCAGACTTGTTATCTATTACCGCCCCTAAAAAGTCAACAACACACTGCAAGTCATTATTGTCAGCAAAAGTTTGTCATCTTAGTACAGACTTTGTAGTCTGTAATGCCTGACATGTATGTTAGAACTCTGCACTGGCCTTTGCAGCTGACCTTTGCAGCTGACCTTTCACCAGGAGCATCTCTGTGGAATAAAGTATCCATGAAAGCATGATATGACACATTGTATGACACCTGATTCACCGTATAACATCCTGATATGATTCAACTCTGCACTACTGTATTCTCTTCTAAATAACTTCCTGTCCCCTACCTATTGCTTGATGACCTAGCACACCCCCTTTGAAAATGATGCGGACGATGCTCCACAATATTAAAAGATGGTACTTGTTGTTACCCTGACTGGCGCTCGGCATTAAGGGGTTAAAACAAGAACTGTCGGCTCGGAGTATGCTGTGTCTGAGTTGGGTACTCGACATGTTAAACTTCGGCATGGTGTCTCAGGGGGCTATCACTATAAAGTCGGCATTCGTCCGGACTAGTACACGCACGCACGCACGCACGCACGCACGCACTCACGTACGCATGCCCTCACGCACGCACGCACGCACGCACGCACGCACGCGCGTCGCTTTACACGTGCAACTATCTTGAATCCCATTTCACCCTACCCACCACCTCGTCCATGTTGGTTTTTACAGGCCGCTGTGAGAGATCTGGAACATTGCTGCCTATTGCGAATACAACAGTCGCTCCCTCACATTACTAATAACTGTAACGCAAAAACAAACACTAACCGGTGTCTGATAGTCCGCATGAGTTAAGGAGGTTACCCCAAGAGTACAACTGAACACCAATTCGGTGTATCCTCGCAGCCGGAACATGGGAAATATCTCCGACTGGAAAATGCCAGAGGTCTTGACCATTTTCCCAAAACCGATTTCGTTTATATTTGGAGGACAACTGAAATAGAAAAACAAACATAATTAGTACATGAAAACGCTAGGATTCAAGAAATACTGTCTTCGAATTCATTAAACACTGCAGCTTAGCTGACACGCATCTTGACGTTTGTCATGAAAATGTCTATGCTACAGCTACAATGTTTTAGGGTCCAAGGAAGTGACACTAGAAGTGCATGTGGTAGTGACAAACGTTGTCAACAATATCATCGTGGCTAATGTCTATGTTGAATTTGACCACATTTAGTGCAGCCAATTCTGAGTTAAGTGCCTATCAAGATACATGTATCTTGCTCCAAGTTTACTGAGTCTTGTGTTTTATAGACAATATAACCTTTAACAATATTTTAACCAAACCGATTGGTAATCAAATCAAATCGATTTGAGAAAAGTTTGAGGACAGCATGTGATGAAACACGAATGCAACCTTTCAACAGCTTCACAGACTTCGATGTCTATGATGTCTTAACTAAAGGTCGCTATATAAGTGCAATAATCTTGGACGCGACGTTAAACCCCATTTCACCTCACCTCACCTTAACTATAGGGTATGTTCACAGCGCAAAGGTGCAGTGAAAATGTGTTTGTTGTTCAAAGCCGCATTCAACACTTGTCCTGGTATATTTGTTAATAATCAAGTCTTGATCAGACAATCCAGTGATTGACATCATGAGTATCGATCTACTCAATTGGGATACGATAACATGCATCAACCAAGTCAGCAAGTCTGAAAACCAGATCCCGTTAGACGGCTCTTTTATAATACGACTCATGGGTTGCTGAAGACCAGTTCTAATTGGATCTTCCCGGGGGCAATCAGGGTAGATCGTGACTATTCTGTTTAAGACCTTCCAACATATTTGTTCAAGTTATAGTAAAAAGTATTAAGTGGGTGTTGCCTTAGGTCAAGCTCCTAGATGTACTTCCGTTTACGTTTTCTTAAAACAGAAATGCCAAGGATTAGCCTTTCATTACATTGCATGTGCGACAGGGCATTTGAATGTGACTTCGTACTGACCCAACCGATGTGGTCAGTTGGAAAGAAACCTTCCCATCTAGAGATGCAGCTTGACAGTTCCGAGGGTCAAAGAACGGATTGACGACATCGTCCCCTGATACAAGAAGACAGAGATTCAGCTGAAGAATGAAGAAGAGAGAATGTCCCGAGATTCACGCCTAATATTAATCTGTAAAGCTTAGTATTAATCAACTAAGCAGGATACTCATAAAATATCCTCTATTTAATTGCCAACAGCTACCTGATGTAGTCTCACCAAAGAGTAACGATTGTATTGATCATCGATATCGCCATGCACAGTAGCACAGCAGTAGATTAAATGTTCCTAAAGCAGTCGTTCTGAAAGGCTGATGGTTGTGACAATCCAGACAGTGATTCGTGTTTGTTCCTGGAAATTATAACTTATTAAACCTTCAGGTAGCGTGACCACCAGTCTGACAGGAACACCAAGGCTGAGGTTCGTGGCCGGTTCCAGAGTTCCAGGATCAGCTAGGTATGTCCGTACACTGACTCCTGTCTGTGTGGCAGTAGTTAGGGTCCTCTTACGAATGCTTAAACAAGTAAAATAGAATGTAAGATTCCTACACATAACACTTTTTCGAAAATGTATGTGTCCTATTTATCCAACTTTGCTATTGTCCTTGACTGTGCATTTATGATCAGTTTAGAAAACTAAGTGTGTGCCCAACAACTTCTGCCACTCACGAACCTGTGATCTTTCATAAACAATGAAGTCTATTTAGGAGCAAAAAATAAGATAGTCTTGTTCTATTACTATTATCCTTCTGATGGCACTTTCCAGACAATAAAAAGAAGATTTGAAATCAAGTGTGTTTCAAAATCCTTTACGGTAGACATGTAGAGGACATTTCCAAATATGACGCATCAGTGCCGAGAATGATGTCCGGTGCCATTCCTTATTTGAACTTTACCATATGTACCCGTGGTTTTGTTTTCAGGCGAACAATTGACTTGCATCTGCGTGTGTTTGTGACGGGTGACAACGATGGGGCAAGATACGTTCACCTTTTCACGAACACCTGATATTTGATAGGGCATCATAAAAACCTGATCATGATATAGATTGAATCGTACAATCGACTCTGCTTTTGGTAGAGATTTCTTATGAATATGAAAAGGGTTCTGTCGCTTTTGTTATTATTATCAGAAACGTAATCTTCTATCACGACTATGCAGCTTTCACTTTGGTCAGCTTCTAACTTTTTCCAATGATAAAGTTTCCACATTACTTCCAGGAATAAAGTCTGTTGACTGTGTATTTCGTTTGTATTTGACAGCCAATGAAAAGAAGCTTTGCTTCAAATGTGTTCAATAAGCTTACTCCTGTATCACAACCCTCTCAACATCATATGCAGCATCAGCTTCAGACAGATCACACTGGACTTGAAGTTCCTCGTCTTCAAATGATTCTACACCTTCTTCTTTCTGAAATCTTAACGTCCATTGCAGGATCCCATCAGCAACCTAGTGTTGTGTGAACAAAAATAACCGAAACGTCAAGAGATGTTTGGATTTACCCCATGTACTATATGTTGTTATATAGAAGACATTGATATCTAATTTAGTGTTCACACGTGAAACAACAGACACACAGACGTTAATAAGTGCATTGGTGTTTGGAGGTTGATATTACATTCTTACTGTTTCTGCAGGACAATTTGCTTCCAAAACTCCTGACACGTTTTGAATGTGAACATTTAAACGTATTTCTCTACGGTTGTGCCTTTCCAGTCTATCACTGCTACAGTTGGGACTGATCTCTCCCTCAGCGTTCACAACACCAATTCTTTGGTGGAATATACTTGGCCGGCCCAAGGAAACCATCAGAGAGTAGCCTCCTTCCTTTTGTTTCATACAGTAGAAGGACACTGCAATGATAGGGTACAAAATGTTTTGTAAACTCACTCTGCCGATACCATGATGTGAATGTCATCTACCTCTGAATCTAAGATGGAGGACTTGATGCAGAATGATGTGCATTCCAGTAAAGACAGTTCTGAGCATGTGTTTACAATGTGTTTACAGCAAGTCCAGCAATATTCCAGCAGCTCCTTTGGTGTTTACATTTCGCAACTTTTGAGATACAATCGAGCATGCTCTTTGTACCAAGATTGCAAGGAGCGTCATACGAATCTTGCTCAGAAGTTGTTTGTTCAAGGTTACAACATGCAAGGCCTCAGTAAAGCTTTCAAAAGGGTTTATGGTAGACATGTGGAGGACATTTCCAAATTTGACGCATCAGTGACAAAAATGATGTCCAATGTAATTCCCTATTTTGATTTGTACCATTTGTTCCCATGGTTTTTTTCCAGATGAACAATTGAATTGCATTTGCATGTGTTTGTGACGGGTACCACTGGTGGAGCAGGATACGCTCACCTTTTCGCTATTTTATAGTGATTCATAAACACATGCTAATGATATAGTCGGAATTGTACAATCGACTCTGCTTTATGCAGAAGTTTCTATTGGATATGGAAAGGGTTCTGACGCTTTATTTACCTGTACGGTGCATACGCTTACGAGTTTCGACTACTAGTATATAATTCAATTTTATTACCCATTATCGTTGGGAAATGTTACCCAAAGTCACTGAAGTCGACTTTCTTTTCTGTTCTGATTATGTAACTGTATCACTGTTCACAGATTTTTGTATCACCAGAATTTAAAGTTATTCAACCTTATGCTAATATTTCAAAGTTTTTCTGCAACTTTAACCTTTAAAATTCCCAGTGGGCCTCAAATGACCCTTTTCTTTCTTGTTCCTTATGTAGCTGGAAATAACGGTAGCCAATGATAGAATCATGAAGAGGTAACTTTGAAACACAGGGTCTTTTTATTTACTTGGGGTGAGTCAGCATATAGGCCCTCGGGATCTGCATAATCTAATAATTAGGTATAACAATAAATTTGAAACAAAACATTCAACACAAATAACTTTTGGAATTATATTGACACTAAATTCATAGGTGGGGCTCAAATGTGTCAAACGTCATTTTAGAGGTTTTCAAGAAGTGTTTGGATTTTTTTAAGGGAAAAAGATACAAACATATGGTAAAATAGTCATTTGAGTCACTGAGCTATAAAGAGATTTTAAGCCTTTTTAATTCGTCGAAGTCATACTTATGTATTTCATTGTGTCAGAAGTCTAAAACGTAAAGAAAAATGTAAGAAAAAAATTAGCTGTGGATCAGCCTCTTGAACATATCTGAAAATGTTCATGCTAATATTTCAAAGTTTTCTGCAACTTTTCTATTTAAAATTCCCAGTGGGCCTCAAATGGCCCTTTTCCTTACTTGTTCTTTATGTAACTGGAAATAACGGTAGCCAAGGATAGAATCATGAACAGGTAACTTTGAAACACAGAAATACTTTCATGAGTAAAATGTAAGAAACAGGCGGATAGAAAACTTACCTGCAGATTGTTGTTGGTCTGGAAAATAAGAATGTGCAACAGTATATGTCACTTCGCTTAAAATTCAGCAATTCAAGTTTCCACATTTTCAAATAAATTGTTTCCAAATAAAATAACATTAATCTATTTATAAGTCATGCATTTGAAAGATGATCTGAACGTGAATTCAACTCCTTAGTCATGGACTTCACTTATAAACATATATGACCTTAAGCACTTTATAACAAGAACATGCCAGATGTGATATGACTGCACGGATCTTCTAATGACAAACATAGGTTTGTTATCCACAAGGATTTTACAAGATCAGCTAAAGCAATCAGGACCGGCCAGAAAAGGTGTGACTTACGTCCCCTTAGTATGCATGTAATCAGCCCCGTGAAGATCCGGGGTAGAATTGGTCTTCAGCAACCCATGCTCGCCGTAAAAGGTGACTATGCTTGTCGTAAAAGGCGACTAACGGGATCGGGTGGTCAGGCTCGCTGACTTGGTTAATGCATGTCATCGATCCTAATTGCGTGGATCGTTGCTCATGATATCAATCCCTGGATTGTCTGGTCCAGACTCGATTATTTAGCGACTGCTGTCATATAGCTGGCATATTGCTAGGTGCGGCGTTAAACAACAACCCAACAACAACAACAACAACATTTAATCGTCTCTGTTAAAACCGGAAGTGTTACATAGCGAGTGGACTTTCCTTGGGGTCGTATGTAAGTTTTAATTTTGGTGGTGTTAATTGCATGTGCAGTTCTTACTCACATCGTGTGTCACACCTTTCTCCATACCATCCCGGCTCGCACCCATAAGGACAAGGTTCGTCCATACAGTCATGGCCCAGGTAGCAGTGACACTGGCGCTCACATTCATCTCCAAACCATCCGGGTTCACAATCTGACAAATCCCAGATAAGATATTGACTTTATTTTCGTGACACGTTCAATAAACATGGATATGTGGTATTCAAGTGGAAATAACGTAATACTACACATATGTTATCAGTACTAATCTAGGAACGATAATATGAATAAAGCAGGCCGTAACAGAACTTTAAGAAGAAAGGTCAGAAAGACCCTAGCTGATCCCTAATTAATTAGTGATAATAGTTGAATAGTTGTCTGTATATGGTTTATAGTAGCATTAATCATATCTCACAAATCATAATTTTTCGTATTCATTACCTTCATGGCAAACCGACCGCCTTCGAGGTCTAGTTGTAGAGCGTCTGCCCAGAAAGCGGAAGGTCGGCCGCGTCATACAGAAAGACATTAATAAGATGGTATTTGCTGTTAGCCTGCCTGGCGCTAGTCAGTATATTGTGTCTGAGTGGGGTATTCATGATAAACTGCGGCATGGTATCTCAGTGGGCTACCACTATAAAATCGGCATTAGCAGCCTCCCTCCCTATCTCCGTTTGCTAACAGCGATATTAGAAGTACATCTCAAATACTGTTTATACAAAATATGTATGTCCATAAAAACACACGTCGTTTCAGGGCAGTCGGATCAGGGTTTTTATTAAACATATTTTATTTAAATTCTGGAGATGTGTACAATGATTCGCTGAATAGATTGTTTTGTGTTCACGTTAAATACAGACTCACTTTGCTGTGTCATCTGTCTGTACCTGTTGTACAAACTCTCTGTATACCCTGCATCATTGGCCAGATAGAGTACACCTTCTCATTGTATGTCCTGCTACTCGGGGCAACGTTCAGTAAGACTCTCTGTATACCCTGCCTTTCATTGGCCAGATAGAGTACACCCTCTCATTTTATGCACTGCTATTCGGGGCGACGTTCAGTAAGACTCTCTGTATACCCTGCCTCATTGGCCAGAAAGAGTACACCCTCTCATTGTATGCCCTACTACTCGGGGCAACATATTTTGCAACATGTCGGTGGCACTCGCTGTATACCATTCGGTGTATTGACAGATTGCAGTTTGGCTACCTTATTTGGTAATCGATGACCATATACTGGACTTTAACTCTCTAGTTTCAACAGAAGTGAAACTTGCGATAAAGCCACAACATTTCACGTTTCCCAACAGAAGCCAATGCTATGGAAAAGGGCGTTATCAAATATTTATTGACATTGCAACACTTCACTCAGAGGGAGATGAGTTGAAAACAAAGTTTGATCAATAGAAGTCTTAAAAGTAGCTTGCACCTATTCTAATTTGCATACTTATATACATACGTGCATCGCGGTTTACAGGAATAACTTCCTTACCAGGTCTTTTCCAACATACATAAGGTATTTTGTCCAAACAAGACTTAGGTTGCCAATAGCCAGAATCGAGTATCACTGCGCATGTTTTATAATCCGACCTAAGGGGCCTCCACCAGTTAGCAAATCCTAACTGAAAGTAAAATATATGAGAATTAATTTGTTTGTAAAAGTAATATTGATATTTATAGATATATATGTTTTCTAATGAGAAAAGAGAAAAATAAAGATTATGACAATTGTTTGTTTTTTCTGGTCGATGTACATTAATCATTATCATATCATATACAAGTTGTAGAATACAGAAACGTCTGGTATTCTAAAAATAATCTATAAACGCTGAAGTATCTTTACAAACCGGGGGCACGGGTGGCCCAGTCGTCTAAGGCGCCGCGATTCGCTGTGCAGAGTTGCGTCCCTTGGGCACGCCAGAAACCTATGATTGTGGGTTCGAATTCCGGTTCGCCCCGATTATGTTTCTAGGTTTGTCAGCACCATACCTCTGCTCGTGGGTTTCACCGAAGTGGTAAACGCCTGAAACTTGCATCACTTCGGGCTTTCCTCCCACATTAAGCTGACACGCCGCGAGCGATATACCCTCTTAAACAAATCACGGTATCATGGTGTGTGTGTGTGTGGGGGGGGGGGGGGGGGGGGCATATCCTACCCCACGAGATCTGACTTGGTTGTGGTTCAGGAAAATTTGACAGCAAATCGCTACGTGAATCAAATTCTTCAACCTCACCTTCTTCCAATCATTGACCACCAGAGGGAGCTGTTGCAACAGGACAACACTCCACCGCACACAGCTCGTGTCCCGGTAGACTACCCTCACAATGCCAATATCAACGTTTTGCCCTGGCCGTCGAGATCTCCAGATCTCAACGCAATCGAACACCTCTGGGATGAAATCGATCGACGTGTACGTCAACGTCAGAACACGCCGAAAACACTCCCACAACATACCAACGCGTTACAAGCAGAATGGCGCAGAATTCCGCAGGACAGAATTCGTACACTTATCCAGTCAGTGCCAAGGAGACGCAGAGCCTTGATTGCTGCCCGGGGCGGTCACACGAGATACTGTGTTCAGCGCAACCTTGTGGCCTTATGTGACATGACAATGAACAGTTTTCAATGCCTTTGTACTACGACAACATGTGACTATCGTGCTCCAAAATTTCATATTTGAATCTATGATATTAAATTAAATATATCGATTTTATTAGGCACAATAATTTTACTTAACATCTACCTGTGCGTTTCTTTTTTGTTTGAAGAGCGTAACTGGGATACTGTTAAAAGCGGCTTTAAACCAAAGTTTGTTTGTTTGTTTGTTGTTTAAACCCGCACTCAGCAATATTCAAGCCATATAACGGCGGTCTGTTAAAAATCGAGTTTGGACCAGATAATCCAGTGATTGACATCATGAGCATCGATCCACACAATTGGGATCGACGACATGCATCAACCAAGTCAGCGAGCCTGACCACCCGATCCCGTTAGTCGCCTCTTACGACAAGCATTGTCGCCTTTTACGGCAAGCATGGGTCGCTGAAGACCTTTTCTACCCCGGATCTTCACGGGTCACTCCGCGCTAGAAGTTCGCTTCCCTTGCGGTGATGGCATGTAAATCAAACAAGACAATCAAGTGATGGATCAGAAATACAGTACCTGAATTGAGTCTGCAGAGTACAGGTGAAGAGATTCTGCGGCTTAAAAATTCGGGGGAAACTGTATTATCGGTGGTTCGAGAAGGGAGCTTACTCCGATTGCCTTATCGATAATTCGAGGTGGACCCACATTCGAAACTAAACGCACTTGTTGCAGAGATTATGTACTACGTAAATAAACCCGTATTACGAACTACAATTTTGTCTATATACGAACATCGTAAAACTAGGTCGTGGGGTCATTAATATTCATAATATATTTATTTTATGGAACAAGGTGCCGGAAACGTTTGAGGTCATATAAAAGACCTTACTGGTCCCAGACCAGTTATCGCCATTTTTTATTGTTATTTCTGACAATGTCCCGTGTACAAAGTTGACTGTACCAATAACTTTATTTTTTGTGAAACTATGAGCTAATGCGCTTATTTATGTCCGTGGAATAAGATTCAGTTGATTTCTGTTATAACGCTACGATAGGGAATCAAAACAGTGGAAATAGAACTTTCCCGTCGACCTTCTGTACCAGTTACCGCAATTGTCTCAACAGCGCGTGCCACGTGATAACGCGCACCGCTTCAGTTTATCGCACTCAATTTCTGTATTCATCAAGATGAATAAGAAATGCTATTATCAATTTAAACCAATAATCCCAAAATCCATTCTACACATGCTTATCCTTAACACTGTGTACTATGGATTTAGCAATATATACAGGTTATGGATTTTTGAAAAAAAAAGCTCAAATAGGTTTCAAAATTTTATTTTGGGGAAGAAATGACAGACGGATAGAAAGTGCATAATCGTGTCTGATTTTTATTTTCGCGTGAATTAGTCACGTGACCCCGACCGCGTGTCTCTTCTAAAGCTGTATTTGAGCACGGTGATTTTTGTTGTTTTTTTTTAAATATTTGCTCACAAGAGTTCGTTCGGTTAATCATTTTCGGATAGATTTTTCTTTCTTCTAATGAAAACGAGCATAAGTGAAATAAGTTGCGATCACCTGCGATAGTTGGCGATAATTGGTCCTCGGCGATAGCTGTTCGCTAGCCAGGAGGCCCCTGTAGGCCGAGTTCGACCCAAGTATTGACAAAATTTTCAGGTTTATATCACCACCGATATGTATGATTAGATTGATGTGTTTGGTTGCAAAACGTCGATTGAATTTAATTTGAAGTAAGTTTTTTTGCGTTGTAACTATTTTTGCAAAACTCTGTTTTGGAACGAGAGGGATCATCTATAATGACGTTATTCAAACTTCATAGACTTTGTGTACCTTTCGTGGAGGTAACGTTACACTAAATTATTTATGAAGACATTTCCAATCAATATAACAAAATGAGAATAATATATATTGTTACATATCCATACAAAATAATTACAAATGTGAGCCCACTAAATGTCTTAGTCAACCCAATGAAGCCTAGCGATTTACAAATGTGGGCCCGTCTGTTTCGATCACTATATGAGGGAGAAGTTGGCCCACATCCTAGAAAATTGTTATAAGTGAACCAAGCTGATGAGGCTTAGCGATTTATAAATGTGGTCCCTCCTGTTGCAATCCCAAGACGTAAAATGTTGGCCCATATTTGGAAATTGATTATCAGAACTAATTAATCAACCTAATAAAGCCAAGTGATATACAAATGTTGGCCCACTTGTTTCGATCCCCAAATATGACGGGGAATGTTTTTAAAAATGGCTATCAGCACTAAACCAACGTGAGGAAATGTACATATTACACTCAACATGTGACAACAACACTTACAGTGGGTCCACCTGCTGCCATCTCTATTCAGAAAAAAGGGTGGCACACATTTGGGGAAAACTAATATTGTCGAATTATTAATTTCTTTTGCAAGCACCGTTTTTAATTTTCTGCAAGTTACGGACGGAAAAATAAATATATAATGGATTCAAACATTTCATTAAGAATACGATTTACTTTAGGGATTGGATGGCCAGTTAATGTACAGTGTGGCTGACGCCATATTTCTCAAATACGAAAACTGAGATAGCTCCCGATTGAAATAAGAGTGATCTCCCTTTCCCAATATGAACTACTTGTCATGCAGTTTCGCCTAAATATATATACGATTTCGGCGAAACTGCATGACAAGTAGTTCATATTGGGAAATATAAATATATATCGCAACACAGTAGGGGCAGTTTTAATGTCTCGGCCCAAACCTTTCTTGAGTAGTTTACTCAGCATAATTGATAAATGGTACTGAGACTTACTGTTGCACTGAGAATTATAATCAAACTAACAATTCATCTTTCTTTCCCACCTCATTGCTGTCGCCCCATTTAAAGCGTTTGGAATCCCATCTGCGATGTAAACCAATCCAAGCGAATCTCTGGCCGTGGATAAGATCTAGAAGAAGTGAAAGGACCATGTAAACTGACGTCCAAAAGACACTTTACCAGAGTTTGAAATCACTCTTGCTCAAATACAACAAAACATACATGCATGAAGTAAAGTGTATTGAGAAGATCAATATATCAACATAATCAACACTGAAAATGACAATCATACCGCGACCGAGAATGACGTCAGAGCCCCCTAAAGTTGGGTGTGGTACAAAACTCGAGCTTTCAGAATCATGGACAATAGGCAGAGTACATAAACAATCAATCGCTCACGTTCAATAACAAGTCATTAGTAGCGTGTGTGACCACCAAATGCCTCAATACACGCAAAAACTCTTCGACGCACGGTCACGTGGGATTTGACGCAATTCTTCTTGGAGGGCCAAGATCAGTTCTTGCCGGTTGGCTGGAGAGTGTGGTCGTTGTCGAACACGACGATCCATCAAGTCCCAGAGGTTTTCCATGGGGGACGTGTCGGGTGAGCGTGCAGGCCACGGCAGGACGTTGACGTTTTGGCTGCGGGGAAGTAAGTGACACTTCTGGCTGTATGGGCTCAAGCGTTTTCATGCTGATAAATGACACCACGTGGCTACTGTTGGAGAAATGGTAGGACAACTGAACGAAGAAGGTTATCCATGTAACGCTGAGCTGTCAATTTCCCGTCAACGATGACCAGCGGTGTCCTCTCCTGCCCACAGATCCCTCCCCACACCATGACACTCCATCCACCATATGGTACGACCTCCTGCACGCAACACGCCGCCGTTCGTTCACCCCTTCGGCGGTAAACACGTTGTGTTCCATCAGCCCTAAACATACAGAATCGACTTTCGTCAGTAAAGACAACCCTCTGCCAGTCACGTCGTTGCCAACGTTGTACAGTCCGGGCCCATCTCAATCGCAGACTACGATGTTGCGCTGTCAATATCTGTCCTCTGTATGGTCTAAAAGCCCTGATTCTATGAGCCCTGAGTTTCCTGGCCACTGTCTGTCAGCGATTTCGGAGGTGCAAGGTACGCAAGTACCGGTCATCATGGGGCGTGGTCACCCTGGGTCTGACTGTTCTTGGCCTGTCAGCGGTCCGCCCTGTCTGTCTGTAACGTTGCATCAAGTTGGTAACGGCAACACGGGAGCAATCGTAGGTTCGTGCAATATGGGCGTGGGTGGCTCCCATCTGTACCATACCCAAGGCTCGTTCACGTTGTTCGACCGTGAGTCGTGGCATTTCTTTTGTGGTTTTTTTTTATCACTGTGGATGTCTGACTTGCCGTTGCATTCGTTTTATACCCTTACCCGCGTGTTATCTCGCAAACATGTAACAGACGATTAACATTTTCTGCATACACTATTGTTGTATTTAGGTTATGTGTTTTAGATAGACTTCATCGAAAAAAATATTATACTTTGAAATTTATATTTTCAGTTGGTGAAGTTTCTTTTGGACGTCAGTTTATGTACAGCTTGAGAGTAGGTTCATGGGGGACAAGCATGTACAACTTGAATGTATATTCACTAGGAATGTGTATGTACAGCTTGAGTGTAGGTTCATGGGGGACATGTATGTACAGCTTGAAGTTTATGGGGGACATGTATGTACAGCTTGAGAGTAGGTTCTTGGGGGACATTTATGTACAGCTTGAGGTTTATGGGGGACATGTATGTACAACTTGAGAGTAGGTTCATGGGGGACATTTATGTACAGCTTGAGTGTAGGTTTATGGGGGAGATGTATGTACAGCTTGAGTGTAGGTTCATGGAGGACATGTATGTACAACTTGATTGTAGGTTCATGGGGGACATGTCGGTACAACTTGAGAGTAAGTTCATAGGGGACATACTTGAGGGTAGGTTCATGGAGGTCATGTATGTACAACTTGATTGTAGGTTCATGGAGGACATGTATGTACAACTAGAGAGTAGGTTCAGGGGGGACATGTATGTACAACTTGAAGGTAGGTTCATGGAGGACATGTAGGTACAACTTGAGAGTAGGTTCATAGGGGACATATATGTACAATTTGAGATCAGGTTCAAGGAGGACATGTATGTACAACTTGAAAGGCGGTTCGTGGGGCACATGTATGCAGAACATTAAAGTATGTGCATGGCTGACATGTACATCAACTTGAGAGTAGAATGAGTGAGTGGGTGAGTTGGACTTAAAGCCGCTTTTAACAGTATTACAGTTATATCGCGGAGTGTCAGCTTAATGTGGGAGGAAACCCCGAAGTGATGCAGATCTCAGACGTTTACCACTGCGGTGAAACCCACAAACCTAGAAACAACAAGGATTCGAACCCACAATCATAGGTTTCTTGCAACTCTGCACGGGGAATCGCGGCGCCTTAGACGCCTGGCCACCCGTGCCCATAATGGGTGAGTAGGTTACGAGGGACATATATAGACATCTTTGGTCCACATCACAAGTCCGACATCATAACAAGTGCTCTGTGGTGTAGCCCTAAACCTTGCAAGGCTTGCTCCATTGTCTTTAGGGGTAAATTGTTGTTGTTGTTGTTGTTTATTTTTAACGCCGCACTCAGCAATACTCCAGTTATATGACGGCAGTCTGTAAATAATCTATCCAAAAAGTCGCCCCTTTCGACAAGCATTGTCGCCTATTACGGCAAGCATGGGTTGCTGAAGACCTATTCTACCCCGGATCTTCACGGGTCTAAGGGGTAACTAGTTTATACATTTAATCATTGCTTTTGATGTTAATATATTATATATATATATATCAGAAGTATCCAAACTGTGAATCAGATTCTTTGCAAGCCAACATAAATTAGGGGTACCAAGTTTATGTTGGCTTGCAAAGTATCTGCCTCACAGTCTGGGTACTTCTGATATATGCAAATTAAATATAATTAACGTCAAAAGCAAATTTTGAATGTATAAATCGACACAACAGACTATTATTATCTGTGTGTCCTTTATTCAAATCGACAAGTGACCCGTGAAGATCCGGGGTAGAATATTATATGTCTTCAACAACCCATGATTGCCATAAGAGGTGACTATGCTTGTCGTAAGGGGCGACTGACGGGTCAGGCCCGCTGACTTGCTTGATGCATGTCATTGTAGAGAGGAGAAAAACGTTATGTGTTTTAATGTAGAGCTATGATTCTTGTTGAATTGACGGGGATAAATTCCAATATATCAACGGCGTCTAAGCTACAGGTAACATAGCTCGACGCTGAAAACACAATAAGTTGTTATCCTACCTGTTGTATCGCTAATCGTGTTTTTTACGATTATCGTGACATCAGCTTCACGTATCGTGTCTGATTGAATACAGGCTTCAACATACCTTGGACGGCTTTATTCTCTTCCTTGTTCTCAATCAATGCTAGGGAGGCAGTATATCGTCTGCTACATCTTGACGCTGCAGTATATCTTATAACGTCTTCTTCCACAAATTTGTAGCACTTTGTATTCACCAATGTCCAGTCTTCGGGGCATCCTGATAAAAGTAACACGACTGTATACAAAATACTAATATGCCAAAAAAAACGTTAGGCTGCTATACCGGTATACATGCATTGCAAAATCTCATGTCATCGATTAAATTCAGGTTTACATGATTGCCATGCATATCAATGAACAATTTCGAAATGAAAAAGAAATTCAGTTTGAATATTATTTGGTTATTTTCAATATGATGAATTAATAAGGGATGTTCAGTAATCGCCTCGATCGGTAAATTTCTGAAATGTCTCCAATCTGACGCTCCTGCATGCATTCTCCAGATTTGATGAAAATTATATGAATAATGTTTTAAGCATCAAGTTTGCAGGCAAATGACCCTTAATTCATACCTTGGTGTCTTCCAGCGTCACCAGGGTTGGTTAGACAGGCAAGTAAAGTGAACAGAAGAGCAACATGCATCTCTGTTGGAACCTTCGATCGTAGTGCTTAACTGTCCTCCGTGGTTTGCTGGTTAAAGACCAATAGTTGCAAATAACCGGAAGCAGATAATTGCTTTCCTGGATGCCCACATTGAAGCTCACACGCACACTGAGTATAGCACTGCTATTATAGCTGATTTGAGTACAGTGAACATAATCATCACTATTATTACTTCAGAAATTTGTAGACAGTTAATGTAGTTAATTTTTTAGGTTCAATGTCGGTCTATACGTTATCTAAATTTACCACCCATTGCCCCATGGTTGCAAGTATTGCCCAACAAAACAAACCGCTAATGCGTATTATACAGGACGTCTAGATAGATAGATAGATAGATAGATAGATAGATAGATTGTACTTGTACTGTATCACGTGACTTCCATAGACGCTTATTGCGTCGGAGCTTAAAAGACATTTAATGTCCCTCTCAGAAATCCACGTGCAGCCTGATTTCTTCGTAGCGGGATATAAAGGATATATTCTCCTACCCAGAAATTATTTCCCTTCCAGACGGGATACACGGTATCTTATCAAGATTGCGGGAAGCTACAGATCTCAACATTTGTGCATGGAGGTCAGATATGTGTGTTTGTCGTACTTTGTATTATTTTGGATGTTGTGTGAAACTCGTATTGATATTTTCTGTAGATTTGAATAGAAAGAGGTTTTAAAATAATTTCAATGCTGACGGACGAAGACCCACGGCATACTCTGACATTGACGATGTCAAGGTTAGCAAACAGTACGACGTGTCAGGGTTCGTGGCGAGGCCGACTCCTTGGGGAAGATGTGGGTCAATAAGCTGAACATGAAGTCATGGTTTCCAGGTCGATTCCATGGGTTGACTGACGGCCGACACGTGGACTTTATCTGGACGCGTGAAGTCGCGGGGTGGAATAGGTGTTCAGCAACCCATGCTCACCGTAAAAGGCGACTAATCTTGTTGTAAGAGGCGGCTACTACTACTACTTCTACTACTACTACCAATACCACAGCTACTCTACTACTATTACTACTACTACTACTACCAATACCACAGCTAATACTACTACTACTACCAATACCACAACTGCTACTATCACTACTAATACTACTGACACCAACTGCTACGTATACTACGTGTACTACGTATACTGCTACTACTACTTCTACTACTACA
The DNA here is from genome assembly GCF_023055435.1 of Haliotis rufescens. Lineage (NCBI taxonomy): Eukaryota > Metazoa > Mollusca > Gastropoda > Lepetellida > Haliotidae > Haliotis > Haliotis rufescens. Next base: position 68,070,671 of record NW_025963890.1, read on the forward strand.
ACTACTACTATCACTGCTCCTTACTTCTACTACTACCAATACCACAACTACTACTACTACTAATAATAATAGTTACTACTACAACTACTTACTACTACTACCAATACCACAACTACTACAATCACTTCTTCTACTACAACCAATACCACAGCTACTACTCACACTAACTGCTACTACTACTACTACTACTACTACTACCAGACCTTCAGCAACAGAAGCTTGATTATGAACTGTTTACAGTTAGACAGCTGTTGCATGTACCCCAAAGCTGTGACGAAGCGGTGAGTGCTGATTGTAATCTGGAATGGTTTTGGTTTTGAGTTTTGGATCCAATGACAGTGGCACTGGAAACGTTGCCACCATCTTTGGAACCATGTGTAATGTAATTGGATGTTTTTCCAACTTGTATGTATTTTGGTTGATATAATACTTGACTTATGTCTGATTTTCTGGGTGCGGTGGGGTAGCCTAGAGGTTAAAGCCTTCACTCGTCACGCCGAAGACACGATTCAAGATACGGGTACAATGTGTGAAGCCCATGTCTGATACCGTCATGGTATTGCTGGAATATTACTGAAAGCGGCGTAAACCCATACTCACTCACTCATTCATCCACTCATCCACTCAACCACACACCCACTCACCCACTCACTCACTCACTCACTCACTCACTCATCCACCCACCCACACACCCACACATCCACTCACTCACTCACTCATCCACACACCCACACATCCTCTCACTCACTCACTCACTCACTCACTCACTCACCCACTCATAAACACACCATCACATCCACACATCCACTCACTTAGCAAGGGCAAAAAACTACTTCCGGCCTGACAAGCTGACAACGAGAAGAAGACAAGATCAGGCATTGAGATAAATATTTGCAGCCGTTATATGATTTTCAATGTAATCAAAATTCCTAGCGGTCGAACCATCCCTGATTTATTGTGAACCGTTCTATATAAGGAGGTTTAAAACAAAATTGTATTAGCGTTGGATGACTTAGAATGTACTTTAGTAATGTATTGAGGCGACAGTTTGAAACGGCTTTGCTTCGAAGAGTGAGTGAGTGAAATGCTTTTAATGATGTACAGTATTTCAGTTTGAACTCGAAGGATGCAAGTCTGAGATCTGTCTAGACGTTAACCACTTTGGTGAAACCCACGAGGACAGGTATGGTGCTGACGTTAAACCCAACCCACTCACTCATTCCCTCACAGATTCAACCAGCAGCATCCAAATAGATTTCTGTACGTCCTGCAGATCTCCAGCACTGCCATAAAATGCCTCACGAATGACATATGAGCAAAGTGAGACATCATTAAAGGAGGTATATATGTAGAACTCGAAGAAGACGCAGGGTTGACAAGTGTTATTTTTAATCAAACAGACATTTGAAATTGAATGTCAGACAGGACCATATTGAACAGATGTCTATGCAGGTTCATCCTCAGGCACAGCAGCCTGCTTTCTGCTCCTTCTTGGTTCTTGACATGACCATGATAGCTTTGGTTCTGTCGCCTGAAATGTACAAGATCTAATCGTAGACATTTATACAGGTTGAATAAAATACGAGTCCTTTAATTTTGAACCACAGCTCTAAAATGTAAAACTATGCATAAATCCATGAAATATTAAATATTTTTACAGCCCCTAGTTTATAATGGAGTTTGTGATACGTCCGTACAGGCTCGTGTTTACAATGGGACTCAGTTTACATATTTACTATCTCTTGTTAATAATGAGTGGCATCTATGTTCTCGCTCTGGACTAACCGTTCCAGTGTACTTGTACGCCACTCTGTCCAGTCGACGTTAACACTGCAGTGGAAGAAAGTAATAACGTGAACATGATAAGCGAATTCAGCTTTCACTGTATAACATCATGACATTATTCATTGTACGACTTCCTGATAGGATTAAAATCAATCCCCCAATTCCATCACTATATCGTTGAGGGTATGTACTGTATATATAACATAACGTGACGTGACGTAACGTAAACTATACAATATTAACCCTCTGAGGCTGCCGGGGGCGGTCGGGTAGCCTAATGGTTAAAGCGTTCGCTCGTCACGCCGAGGACCCGGGTTCGATTCCCGACATGGGTACAATGTGTGAAGCCCATTTCTGGTGTCCCCCGCCGTGATATTGCTGGAATATTGCTAAAAGCGGCGTAAAACCAAACTCACTCACTCACTCTGAGGCTGCCGCGATTCGCTGTGCAGAGTTGCGTCCCTTGGGTACGCCAGAAACCTTTGATTATTGGTTCGAATCTCGGTTCGCCCCGATTATGTTTCTAGGTTTGTCAGCACCATGCCCGTGCTCGTGGGTTTCGCCGAAGTGGTGAATGTCTGAGACCTGCATCACTTCGGGCTTTCCTCCCACATTAAGCTGACATACCTTAGACGACTGGGCCACCCGTGCCCCCTCAAATAGGATGACATTTATTTCAGGACACACACAATTAAGTACAACACACTCCCGCCACTATGTCAGGGCATAAAGACAATCGGTCACAACAATCTACAGTCTCTGAGACTCTCCTGTCGTACAATGCCGACTCTTCAGCTAGAAACGGTGGGCGGTCAGGTAGGGTAGTGGTTAAAGCGTTCGCTCGTCACGCAGAAGACCCGGGTTCGATTCCCGACATGGGTACAATGTGTGAAGCCCATTTCTGGTGTCCCCCGCCGTGATTTTGCTGGAATATTGCTAAAGCGACGTAAAACCATACTCACTCACTCACTCACTCAGCTAAAAACGGCGGTATTCAGTGGTTCCTTTGGGATTGAGATTGTGCAAGGGACTCATTTTTACAGATCGGGTCCTCTGGGTTCAATCAATTTGTAAATATCACTGGACCCGTGAAGATCCGGGGTAGAATAGGTCTTCAGCAACCCATGCTTACCGCAAAAGGCGACTATGCTTGTTGTAAGGGGCGACTAACGGGATCGGGTGGTCAGGCTCGCTGACTTGGTTGATGCATGTCATTGTATCCTTATTGCGTGGATCGATGCTCCCGATGTCAATCACTGGATTTTCTGATCCAGACTCGATTATTTACAGACTGCCGTCATATAGCTTGAATATTGCTGAGTGCGGCGTTAAACACAAACAAAGTAAATATCACGTCGGTCTTTTAACGTCTTCTGGTACGACGCGGTCGGGTACTCACAAACTAAAACACTTACCCCTTTTAGAAATGCATCAGTTCTGCGGTTTTTGCCCCTATTTCTATTAATGCCAGCATTACAATGCAAGATGTCATGTTGAGTCCAAGAAGTGCAAATATGCAACAATGAAATTTAATATATATCTTTGAAGGGTTATTTTATCTGTGTGTTTTTGCAAAGCTATTTTGTTTTACCCATTATGTTGAACTGGTCAAGAATATATATAACTTATCTTTATGTTTTATTTAATTTTATGTCTGTCACTACCTGTGACGCCGCTCCAAGATGCCTGGCCAAGTTGCCATGTGAAAGGAGGCGTTCAAAGAGAGCACAATTTCTAAAGCGCTGTTGTCTTGGTAAAATGGAGATAAACCTATCGCGTTCTTGCAAATGCTAAAGCGCTCGGTTCCAAAATACAATAAGATATATTTAATTTACAATTAGACTACCTTGAACAGTAGGTTTATCTTCAACTAAGTCAGTAGAAACAATCACTAACCAAACTCTCAGGAGCTACATGGTGTAAATAGGGTACTACAAGAGTACAAGTGAACACCACCTCGGTGTAGCCCAAAGGCCGAAACATGGGAAATATATCCGACTGGAATACGCCAGAGTTCTGGTTGAGTGTTCCAAAGCCGATGTCCGAGTTCTCACTACACCTGAAATAGATAAACCAAACTTACAGCATATGTAGACACTAGAACACCAGAAATACCGCCTTCAATGAACGATGTACTTCACCGTACACTTATACACCTACACACGGCCTTGACTTACTCGTTAAAATGTCTATAGATGCTACAGCTGCAAAAGTTAAGGTTCGCACGAAAGGTCAGTAAACATTTTTCAAATGACACTGATGCTGAGTTTTAGCACATTTATTGCTAACACATTTAGGGGGAAAATAAATGTCAACGTTTAGGGCGATAATTATACTTTCAATGATTTGACGCTTCAAAAGCACATACTGAGAAGAGGGAGATCATCTGTCGCACTAGAGTTCAATGCCGATCTTGATACCTTGCACCACCGACTTTATTCTACATTTGACCATTACCATTCAAATACTTGACTTTATACAGACCCATAGAAGTCGATTAGTTGTATGGAAACCTTCCTATCTGGAGATACAGCTTGACAGTTCCGAGGGTAAAAGAACGGATTGACGACATCGTCCCCTGATACACGAAGATGGACAAATTTAGCTGGAGAACAATCCACGGAAATAGACGACAAATGCACATGTCCCAAAATATCGCCAGAAACAAACTAAAACATCAATCAGCATCTTCAACAGCTATACCTAACCATTCTGTTGTAGTTTATAAAATTCACACAAATAGTTCAGTCTCCTCAAAAGGTCAGCTTACTATATGATTATATAAGTCAACATGTACAACAGTAGACTAAATCTTCCCAAAGCATTCGTTCAGAATACATAACACTTTTTGTGGATAGCAACTTTATTCTCTGTACGATGTTTCACAGCTACTGCTCCTTCATCAGGTGAACGCTAAGTAAATGCATAGAGTACTATATATTAATTATCTGAGACTGGTATTATACAGTACTCAATGCATTTACTAGGCATTCACCGGATGAAGAAGCAAGCAGTAGCTCTGAAACGTCGTACAAGAATAAAAGAAGTTGCTATCCACAAAAAAGTCAAAGACTTCAATCGTTCCTAGATACTGCTTGCTGTAACAATCCAGACAGTGGCTCATGTTATCCCTACGCATAAGTTCATGAATGATTTAATTAAACCTTCAGGAAGCGTGGCCACCAGTCTGACACGATCACCAAGGTCGACGTTTATGACTGGTTCCAGTGTGTCAGGGTATGCTATGTATGTCCGTACACTGACTCGTGTCTGTGTGGCAGTAGTTAAGGATCTCTCCCGAATGCTGAAACAAGTAAAATAAAGTGAGTGCGTGAGTATGGTTTTACGCCGCTTTTAGCAATATTCCAGCAATATCACGGCGGGGGACACCAGAAATGGGCTTCACATACTGTACCCATGTCGGGAATCGAACCCGGGTCTTCTGAGTGACGAGCGAATGCTTTAACCACTAGGCTACCCGACCGCCCCAAGTAAAATAGAAGTTAAGGTTAATATAACAAAATATATTTCGATAATGTATTTTTTTCCCACATGAACTGGGTATAACTATTCATCCAATTGGGTAGTAGGGGTATCTGTGAACCTGGTCTTTGACGCACCGTCTTTAGTCTTTTTTCCAAAAGAGGCAGCTGCGTTATTGTCATAATTTAAAAAGGTACCGAGACTGCAGCTGTCATTGTGGTCGGCTTCGTACTATTCCCAAAGGAAACGTTTCCACATTACCTTCGGGAATAGTCATTTTACTGCTTACTGTGTCTTTCTAATACTATCATGTTTTCGATTGCATTTGTCAGGCAATGAAAAGAAGATTTGACTGAAATGGGCTTGGGAAACTTACTTCTCCATCACAACACTCTCAGAATCATGTGTAGCATCATCAGCTTCAGACAGATCACACTGGACTTGAAGTTCTTCATCTTCAACTGATTCTATACCTTCTTTCTTCTGAAGTTTGAACGTCCATCGCAGGATCCCATCAGCAACCTGGTGTTGTGTGAATCAATGAATGGGAAGACATAGCAAGATCCCATACTCACCCCTACCCGTGATGTGTTCCCATATACCCGACATTGATCGTTAACATATTGTATACACGCTACTGTTGTTTTAATGTTCTGTGGATATATATAAAATGTATCCCTACAAAACGTAAATTACTTGGCGTCGTCGCTGAATTGTGTAAATACATTATAATCACAGTTGTAATTTATGACGTCATCACAAGTATGACGTCATTCATATGTCATTGTCAGTTACACTGAAGAGCTGTTATGAGAGTTAAAGTACTATGTCTAAAACTGATATAAAAAAGATTTTAGACTGTATATATTTATATATATAGTCTACAGACAAATATAAATTAGGGAACAAATGGTCTGAATGTTGTTATCGTTCAGGTGTACATATTTGATACCATGGCGTTGCTTCTCTAGGCAACATCTGATCCAGTGGAATTTCACATCATGCAGGAACAACACATGATGCACGTGTACACAGAAGCCAAAGAGTGTTCGCCTGAGGGTATGCTATTTAGCTATGCACACGCTTAGAATGCCTCTGAGACAGTGCCTCAATGAACAGACAAAATGGCGAATTGTGGTTAAGGTAGAGGCGGGGACATCAATATCCTAAGTTGCCGAATTTCTCGAATGTGGTACAAGCACCCTCAAATGGGTGGGCTTGCAATTAGACCGTGGCGTAGCAGGTCTTGAAAAATGATACCTAGACAATATTGTCTCATTACATTGATTGCACAAGGCAATAGATTCAAATCTGATCCTGTTATCAATAGAGAATTCCTTTCAATAACAGGAAGGCATCAACATCTACCATTAAAAACCTTCGCTACGCAGCTCGCCTGAAAGTAAGGAGTCCTGTGAGAGGGTGTGACCCTAACAGCTTACCATAGGTGGGAAGAACGGGGTGGGCCAGGCAACACCAGGGATGTGCTGCACGCCTATGGCGTTAACTCTCTGGATGCCGAGGGTTTTTTTCAGAGGGTTAAACTATGTTTACAGACGGTTTTGCCCCCGATTCACAGATGGCATAAAACGTTGTTGGCGACGCAGCAGCGAGCGATATGCCAGGGCAACAAATGATCATGACAAGTAACAGGGTAGTAGCGTCATACTGTGGGGCAGTATCACACATGACAGCTTCACTGTTGGCTACTGTGAATGGTCATTTGACAAGTCAGAGATATGTTGACGAAATTTTGCGTCCTGATGTTCCATTTGCTAGAATTATTCGCATAACAATTTGAACTTCGAGATGACAGTGACAGACCAAATTGAGTCCAGGTTGTCACCGATAATCTCCGACGAGAAGGCATACTGACAGTCCCCTCATATGTCCCCAATAGATCTTCTGTGTGATGTTCTCGGACGGAGAGTGAACGCCAGAGACCCTGCACCTGCCAACGTGGCCAAGCCTGGAGTAGCTCGTCATGGGCAACCGTTCACAAGTTAATCAACAGTATGCGGTGAGGTGAGGTGAAGTGGGGTTTAACGTCGAGTCCAAGATTATTGCACCTATATAGCGACGTGCATGAACGTGTGTGTGTTTGTGTGGCTGCTTGTACTAGTCCGGACTGATGCCGATTTAAAGTGCTAGCTCACTGAGATACCATGCCGCAGTTTAACATGAATACCCCACTCAGACACATTATACTGACTCCGAGCCGACAAGCCCTTGTTTTAGCCCCTTAATGCCGAGCGCCAGACAGGGTAACAACAAATACCATCTTTTAACGTCTTTTGGTATGACGCTGTCGGGGATATCAACAGTATGACATTAAGGTGTCGTATATGTATCTCCCAACATGGTGTACACCCCCGATATTGATCTACACGCCCGAAATTAATTTTACAGACATTTATCATCATAATGCCATCACTATCATTTCATCAGTTCCCTTATTTTTTGTCAGTAGTATATTACATTCTTACTGTTTCTGCAGGACAAGCTGGTTTCAAAAGTCCTGACACGTTTTGAATTTGAACACTAAAACGCTTTTCACCATGCATGACTTTATGATATTTCAAACAGTGAGGACTGATCTCCCCTTCAGCGTTCACTGCTCCAATTCTTTTGTAGGTTGAGCTGAGGTCCCACCGGATCAAGGAAACCATCAGAGAGTAGCCTCCTTCCCTTTGTTTCATACAGTAGTATGACACTGAAATCATATAAAACAAGGTACAAATGTTATAACATCACTCTATTGACAGCATAGACTGACTGAAGAGCAGATAACCGTGACCCTCGGGTGGAGGACTGGATGAAGAATTACGCGTACGGAGGGTGGTTGAAAAGTTATGTGACAAACTTAGATGGACTACGTTGATGGAGTTGGTTCTGTTATAAGGTTAAAATGCGTCCCAAAAACATTAGAAAATAGTAACAATTAAAGTATGAGGAGTTGAGTTAGAGATACAAAGTGACAGAGAACTTTTAGTTCGAAAGGAATTATTAGATAAAAGACATTTCACATTTATCACAAGCGTATTCTTGACATTTCATATTTATCATTGGATTGGTTCCAGGTTATCGTCCATTAGTTAATGAAACAAGCAGAGAAGCAAGATATATTTCATTTGTAGCATCCGGAGTGAGTCACAAAAGTGAGTTCCTACAAATTTTTGAAACATTTTCCTCTTCGATGTCCACACACTTCTGCCAATGATGCTCGACTGCCTGGATCCCACTGGTATAGAATGCCTCCTGGTGGTGTAATAATGCCCCACATCAACAATGACGTCATCCTCAGCTGAAAAATGCCTGCCTAACAGATCTTTTGTCACATTTGGAAAGACGTGGTCATCTGAAGGTGGCAAACTGGTCAATATGGAGGGTGTTTAAAGAGTTCAAAGCCACAGTCATGTACGGTGCATTGTCCTGATGGGTTAATACAGCTTCAGTGAGTTTTCCGGGACTTCCAGCTTTGATATTCTCACGCAGCTGGCTACACAGATTAGCTGAGTATTGTCTGTAAGTGGTCTGACCTTCCACCAATAGGATTCATTTGGAATCCCACAAAATCCATAGCCATCAGATTGCCAGATGACGGAAGAGACTAGGAACAGAATAGGGGGTGTTAGATGGTTCCAGTGCTTTGACTGTTGTATGTCTTGCTGAGAGTGGTGGACCAAAGTCTTATACATGGTTAGAAATCAGCTGGGTCTGCTTCAAAACGATGTGAGATGAGGTGAGGTGACATGCGTTTTAACGTCACATCCAAGATTATTTTCCTTGGTGGTGTCAGTTGAAGGTGTGGATGGTAAACGGTCATCTTCAATGCTTTGTCCTCCCAAGTTGATCACCACTGCGCATCTCTTTACAGTGGGAAGGGAAGACACATCATTCCTAAAGTTGACACCATTTCTACATGGACGTCTGTTGGAGTTACTTGATGACAGCGCTGTAGGCAATTTTGTCCATACAGACTTATCCTGGCTAGTTGTCTACCTGCTTTAACTACAACGTGTAAGCACGGTACGTCTTGTGCTTAATACTGTTAAAACTGTCAAGGTTGTACTATGCATCTGCATAGTAGTGAGTGAGTGATTACGGTTTTACGCCGCTTTTGGCAATATTTCAGTAATATCGCGGCGGGGGGCACCAGAACTGGGCTTCACACAGTGTGCCCATGTCGGGAATCGAACCCGGGTCTTCGGCGTGACGAGCGAACGCTTTAACCACTACGCTACCCGACCGCCCCTCTTCATAGTAAGGACCAGAACTTTCAGCCACCCTTCCCGTGCGCATTCCCGGTAAATCACGGTGTGAGTGAGATTTTACGCCGCTTTTAGCAATATTCCAGCAATATCACGGCGGGGGACACCAGAAATGGGCTTCACACATTGTACCCATGTCGAGAATCGAACCCGGGACTTTTGCGTGAAGAGCGAACGTTTTAACCACTAGGCTACCCGACCGCCCCAAATCAAAGTGTGAGCATTTGTTGACATATATGAGGGATACGACTGCGAGGTTCGAGTAGACAATTCCTTATATTACCCTAGTAATCGCTAGTATCCAAAGGTATGCCACTTGATCAGTGTATGCAACTGGTAACTCCAGTTTGATTACGGTGTTAGAATCAACAACAAAACGTCGCTAAATGCAATGAACCAGAAGTTGTTATCAATAAAACTTTTATGTCATCTATGAAAATTTGTACCATGAACAATAACTGTAGTCAGAGGGGAATCGTGAAGAAATAACATTGAAACGCAAAAATAAGCATTTGTAAAATGAAAGAGACTGGTGGATAGAAAATCTATTCTTACCTTTAGTTTTTTCTCGGGCTGAAAGATAAATGTAAGCGTAAGTATGTTGTACTATGAACCCCAATTCAAGTACAATTTCCAAATGTCCACCAGTTTCAAACTCTAGTTATATTAATATGTTAACACATATATGTTCGAAAATTAATTTGGGCGTCACTTAAACTCGACTAAGCTACTTGGGTTGGCCATGCCCAATACATGGACAGGTGCCTCATCAAAATTGTAAACATACGATCTTTCCCAAAGTAAATTGAATAGTTCTGACATGATTGCATTGCAGTGATTTTTGTTACGCAGGATTGTACAGGACCAGGTGAAGCCATCCGGGCTCTGATCGACGAGAAAGGTTGGAGTTACGTCCCCTTGGTATGTAATCAACGTCCAACACACAATAACATCTGCAAAACCGGAAGTTAAACAAAGCGACTTGATTTACCTTTGATTTTTACAGTTTTGATTTTTGTGATAAATGATTAAGTAAGTTCATGAAATGAAATGGTCCAAGTCATAAAATAGTATACGCCCTGGGAGTCTGATACGTAACCAGAAAGTGGACGCACACAGCTCTGAATCATTTAACCACTAGGCTACCCGACCGCCCCTCATTTACAATAGACATACAAAGTATGGAGCAAGTGTGTGAGTGAGTATGGTTTTACGCCGCTTTTAGCAATATTCCAGCAATATGGGCTTCACACATTGTACCCATGTCGGGAATCGAACTCGGGTCTTCGGCGTGACGAGCGGACGCTTTAACCACTAGGCTACCCGGCCGCCCACAAAGTACGGAAGTAAGGCAGTTAGATTGTGCCGTCGGCCTCGTACATTACCATATGTGTCGGGGGCACGGGTGGCCCAGTCGTCTAAGGCGCCGCGATTCGCTGTGCAGAGATGCGTCCCTTGGGCACGCCAGAAACCTATGATTGTGGGTTCGAATCCCGGTTCGCCCCGATTATGTTTCTAGGTTTGTCAGCATCATACCCGTGCTCGTGTGTTTCACCGAAGTGGTAAACGTCTGAGACCTGTATCACTTCGGGCTTTCCTCCCACATCAAGCTCACTGGAATACTGTCAAAAGAGGCGTTAAACCCAACTCACTCACTCACTCATATATGTATTTGTGTACAGATACGATTTCTGGTGCTTAAACCCAATCACTAAATACTTACACTCAATACTTTTTTGTAAACCATTCAAGATTGTAGTCATGAAAAAGCGAAGGATATGTTGAGTAGTAAGTTTAACTTGGCCAAACAAATAGTATTTTCTTCTTACTCACGAGTGACACATAAAGATCCGGTCCACCCAGGTTGGCACCCATACGGACAAGTTGTTCCCGAACAGCTATAGTTCAGGTAACAGTGACACGGGCGATCACAAGAATCCCCACCCCAGCCAGGGTCACAATCTGAAAATACACACAGCGTGGCTTTACTTTACAAACGTATATGTGGTAATGGGGGTTCTGGGGGGGGGGGGGGGGGGGGGGGGGGGGATTTTTTATGCAAAAATGATGATGCGATTCAACGATCATTCGTATTAAAAGAATCATCAATATTAATTAATCACGGATAAAATTTACTATAGCCCTCGAGGATATTGGAAAGGTGTAGGAGCAATACAAAAATTAGCCACCGCGGCTAAGGTATCTAAAGATGAGCCTACTTAAATAATCTGACATGTAAAACTATAATATGTTTTTAGGACTAACACCAATACCAAAATTGTATGGGCAAAACAGAACATGAACTCAACTCAATGGGAGCATGTAAATTAGGAATCATGTTATAGGTCCAATCCTTTACAATAACAGCCCTTTAATAAGTCACGATCAGTTCAGTTTAAGGCATTCCAGTGGTCAGTTGCAGTACAGACTCGCTGTATACCCTGCTGCTTGGTGGTCACGTGCTGTACAGCATCGCTGTATACCCTACTGCTTGGTGGTCACACGTGGTACAGACTCGCTGTATACACGACTGCTTGGTGGCCACGTGCTGTACAGCCTCGCTGTATACCCTACTGCTTGGTGGCCACGTGCTGTACAGCCTCGCTGTATACCCTACTGCTTGGTGGTCACACGAGGTACAGACTCGCTGTATACCCGACTGCTCGATGGCCACGTGCAGTACAGACTCGCTGTATACCCTGCTGCTTGGTGACCAAGTGGAGTACAGACTCGCTGTCTATCCGACTGCTCGGTGGCCACGTGCAGTACAGACTCGCTGTATACCCTGCTGCTGGGTGGCCACGTGCAGTACAGACTCGCTGTATACCCGACTGCTCGGTGGCCACGTGCAGTACAGACGCGCTGTATACTCTACTGCTCGGTGGCCACGTGCAGTACAGACTCGCTGTATACCCGACTGCTTGGTGGCCACGTGATATACAGACTCGCTGTATACCCGACTGCTTGGTGGCCACGTGCAGTACAGACTCGCTGTATACCCTACTGCTTGGTGACCAAGTGGAGTACAGACTCGCTGTATATCCGACTGCTCGGTTGCCACGTGCAGTACAGATTCGCTGTATACCCGACTGCTCGGTGGCCACGTGCAGTACAGACTCGCTGTATACCCTACTGCTTGGTGGTCACACGTGGTACAGACTCGCTGTATACCCTACTGCTTGGTGACCACGTGCAGTACAGACTCGCTGTATACACGACTGCTTGGTGGCCAAGTGCAGTACAGACTCGCTGTATACCCGACTGCTTGGTGGCCACGTGCAGTACAGACTCGCCGTATACCCTACTGCTTGGTGGTCACACGTGGTACAGACTCGCTGTATACCCGACTGCTCGGTGGCCAAGTGGAGTACAGACTCGCTGTATACCCTACTGCTTGGTGGCCACACGTGGTACAGACTCGCTGTATACCCGACTGCTTGGTGACCACGTGCAGTACAGACTCGCTGTATACACGACTGCTTGGTGGTCACACGTGGTACAGACTCGCTGTATACACGACTGCTCGGTGGCCACGTGCAGTACAGACTCGCTGTATACCCTACTGCTTGGTGGTCACACGTGGTATACAGACTCGCTGTATACCCTACTGATTGGTGGTAACACGTGCTATAGACTTACTGTATACCCTACTGCTTTGTGGTCACACGTGGTACAGAATCGCTGTATACACGACTGCTCGGTGGCCACGTGCAGTACAGACTCGCTGTATACCCGACTGCTTGGTGACCAAGTGGAGTACAGACTCGCTGTATACCCGACTGCTTGGTGACCACGTGCAGTACAGACTCGCTGTATACCCTACTGATTGGTGGTAACACGTGCTATAGACTTACTGTATACCCTACTGCTTTGTGGTCACACGTGGTACAGAATCGCTGTATACACGACTGCTCGGTGGCCACGTGCAGTACAGACTCGCTGTATACCCGACTGCTTGGTGACCAAGTGGAGTACAGACTCGCTGTATACCCGACTGCTTGGTGACCAAGTGGAGTACAGACTCGCTGTATACCCGACTACTCGGTGGCCACGTGAGTACAGACTCGCTGTATACCCTGCTGGTTGGTGACCACGTGCAGTACAGACTTACTGTATACCCTACTGCTTGGTGGTCACACGTGGTACAGACTCGCTGTATACACGACTGCTCGGTGGCCACGTGCAGTACAGACTCGCTGTATACCCGACTGCTTGGTGACCACGTGCAGTACAGACTCGCTGTATACCCTACTGCTGGGTGGCCAAGTGGAGTACAGACTCGCTGTATACCCTACTGCTGGGTGGCCAAGTGGAGTACAGACTCGCTGTATACCCTACTGCTGGGTGGCCAAGTGGAGTACAGACTCGCTGTATACCCTACTGCTGGGTGGCCAAGTGGAGTACAGACTCGCTGTATACCCTACTGCTGGGTGGCCAAGTGGAGTACAGACTCGCTGTATACCCTACTGCTGGGTGGCCAAGTGGAGTACAGACTCGCTGTATACCCTACTGCTGGGTGGCCAAGTGGAGTACAGACTCGCTGTATACCCTACTGCTGGGTGGCCAAGTGGAGTACAGACTCGCTGTATACCCTACTGCTGGGTGGCCACGTGCAGTACAGACTCGCTGTATACCCGACTGCTCGGTGGCCACGTGCAGTACAGACTCACTGTATACCCGACTGCTTGGTGGCCAAGTGGAGTACAGACTCGCTGTATACCCTACTGCTTGGTGGTCACACGTGGTATACAGACTCGCTGTATACCCTACTGATTGGTGGTAACACGTGCTATAGACAAGCTGTATACCCTACTGCTTGGTGGTCACACGTGGTACAGAATCGCTGTATACCCGACTGCTTGGTGACCAAGTGGAGTACAGACTCGCTGTATACCCGACTGCTTGGTGACCAAGTGGAGTACAGACTCGCTGTATACCCGACTACTCGGTGGCCACGTGAGTACAGACTCGCTGTATACCCTGCTGGTTGGTGACCACGTGCAGTACAGACTTACTGTATACCCTACTGCTTGGTGGTCACACGTGGTACAGACTCGCTGTATACACGACTGCTCGGTGGCCACGTGCAGTACAGACTCGCTGTATACCCGACTGCTTGGTGACCACGTGCAGTACAGACTCGCTGTATACCCTACTGCTGGGTGGCCAAGTGGAGTACAGACTCGCTGTATACCCTACTGCTGGGTGGCCAAGTGGAGTACAGACTCGCTGTATACCCTACTGCTGGGTGGCCAAGTGGAGTACAGACTCGCTGTATACCCTACTGCTGGGTGGCCAAGTGGAGTACAGACTCGCTGTATACCCTACTGCTGGGTGGCCAAGTGGAGTACAGACTCGCTGTATACCCTACTGCTGGGTGGCCAAGTGGAGTACAGACTCGCTGTATACCCTACTGCTGGGTGGCCAAGTGGAGTACAGACTCGCTGTATACCCTACTGCTGGGTGGCCAAGTGGAGTACAGACTCGCTGTATACCCTACTGCTGGGTGGCCAAGTGGAGTACAGACTCGCTGTATACCCTACTGCTGGGTGGCCAAGTGGAGTACAGACTCGCTGTATACCCTACTGCTGGGTGGCCACGTGCAGTACAGACTCGCTGTATACCCGACTGCTCGGTGGCCACGTGCAGTACAGACTCACTGTATACCCGACTGCTTGGTGGCCAAGTGGAGTACAGACTCGCTGTATACCCTACTGCTTGGTGGTCACACGTGGTATACAGACTCGCTGTATACCCTACTGATTGGTGGTAACACGTGCTATAGACAAGCTGTATACCCTACTGCTTTGTGGTCACACGTGGTACAGAATCGCTGTATACCCTGCTGCTTTGTGGTCACACGTGGTACAGACTCGCTGTATACCCTACTGCTTGGTGGCCACGTGGAGTACAGACTCGCTGTATACCCGACTGCTTGGTGGTCACGTGGAGTACAGACTGGCTGTATACCCGACTGCTCGGTGGCCACGTGTAGTACAGACTCGCTGTATACCCTGCTATCCTACTACTCGGCGGCCACGTGCAGTACAGATGGCAGATAGTCATTCGATTTGGTAATCTACAATCCAAAATGAGTGAAGCCTTCGATGATTCCAACACATTTTCTTTTTCACGCAACACGCCCACCATCGTCTCTTATCATACATTTAATTGAAAGAAGAAAGAGGGTTTTCAATAACTTCAAACAACCAAAAAGCTATTTCGAAAACACGTTTGATTTATTCCTCTTGATGATGTTTTGCTCATTAAAAAAAGAGTATAGGTCGTTATCTATTTTGAAGTTTTAATACCTGTTGATGTTGATATGCTGTCAACAATGTTTTCATCTTCCATGCAGTTCCCAGGAAAGAACACCTGTTGCTCTAGTTTGCACATATAAATACACTAGTGCACATGATGGATCGTAGTGTACTGACGTCAGATTCTTACCAGCTTTTCGCATACACACAAAAGGGCTTTCATCACCACAATAGAAATTTCGCCAATAGCCACTTTGTAATATCTTTACACAGTTTTCTCGGCGTCCTGGAAAACCTTCGAAGTGATGAAACCTAGACTGAAAATAAAATAAACGAGAATTAGTTGGTTATTTTTATTTACGTTTAAAGATAAAAGTCAGGGTCGGAACTCCGCTTAGGATATAATGATTGCGTATGTTTTATTTGTTTGTTCGTTTGTTGTTTAACACAGCACTCAGCAATATTCCAGCTTTATGACGGCGGTCTGTAAATAATCGAGTCAGTCCAGTGATTGACATCATGATCATCGATCCATGCAATTGGGATCAATGACATGCATCAAACAAGTCAGCGAGCCTGACCGCCCGATCCCGTTAGTAGCCTCTTCCGGCAAGCATGGGTTACTGAAGACCTTTTCTTCCCGGCATCTTCACGGGTCTAAACTTACTTGGAACTTAAGACAATTTTATCTTAAACCAGTAGCCATGACATGGATGAAAAAAAACAATGAAAGACATTGTTTCGTTGATTGAAATCATTTGACTATGTATCGGAGAGTGAGATCATGTTCACCTCTGAAATCACTTGAGTGTCTGGGTTTTCTTTTACAAAACTGCCGTCGCATGGCAAGTGTACTGCTGCGGCGTCAGGCAACAAACTGGGGGGCACGGGTGGCCCAGTCGTCTAAGGCGCCGCGATTCGCTGTGCAGAGTCGCGTCCCTTGGGCACGCCAGAAACCTATGATTGTGGGTTCGAATCCCGGTTCGCCCCGATTATGTTTCTAGGTTTGTCAGCACCATACCCGTGCTCGTGGGTTTCACCGAAGTGGTAAACGTCTGAGACCTGCATCACTTCGGGCTCTCCTCCCACATTAAGCTGACACGCCGTGATATAACTGGAATAGTGTTAAAAGCGGCGTTAAGACCCAGCTCACTCACTCACTCATGCAAACTGTGCGAGTGGCGGGTGCTACCGGTAGAGCAGGGCATCCTTTCCCCTTTCGCGAACACCTGGTGTCATCACTGATATTTAGTGATCCATCCATATATTTGTGTTTGCCAGCATGTGTGACATCTCAGCGATCCAATATTAACATTGTTTATGTTTATACTTGGAGTTCGTAAGTGTGCACCAGTCCTTGTTAGTCTTCACAATCTTCTATCTGTGATTTGCGATATGTAGTGTTTGTTTGTTTGCTTGTTGTTTGACGCCGCACTCAGCAATATTCCAGCTATTTGACGGCGGTCTGTAAATTATCGAGTCTGGACCAGACAATCCAGTGATTGATATCATGAACATCGATCCACGTAGTTGGGATCGATGACATGCATCAACCAAGTCAGCGACCCTGACCACCCGTCCCGTTAGTCGCCTTTTACGACAAGCATGGTCGCCTTTTACGGCAAGCATGGTTGCTGAAGACATATTCTGACCCGGATGTTCACGGGTTCGGTATGGTGTGATCCAGTTGACAATAGTTGCGTGCGACGCAATAAATGCAGAATAGCGATGGTTCAGGTTACATAATGTTGGACATACAACTTTGTCAACTTTTCCGTAATGTCGAACCGCCTCCGTGATCCAGTGGTAGAGCGTCCGCCCGGAGAGCGGAATGTCCAGGGTTCGATCCCCGGCCGCGTCCTTCCAAAAGACGTTAAAAGATTGTACTTGTTGTTACCCTGTCTGGCGCTCGGCATTAAAGGGCTAAAACAAGGACTGGTTGGCTCGGGGTCAGTATACTGTGTCTGAGTGGGGTATTCATGTTAAACTGCGGCATGGTATCTCAGTGTGCTAGGACTATAAATCGGCATCAGTCCTGACTAGTACAAGCAGCCACACACACGTACATGCACGTCGCTATATAATATAATAATCTTGGACGCGACGTTAAACCCCATTTCACCTCACCTCACCGTAATGTCGAGCAATATGCCTGCATTTCAAGCCTTTGTTGTCTACCTTTTGAGGTACAGTCGAGCATGCTCGTTCTACCAAGATTTCAAACGCCATACGACTCTCTCTCAGAGGCTGTTTGATCATTGTTATAACATTCAAGGCCTCAGTAAAGCTTTCAAAACGGTTTATCGTAGACCCGTGTTTTTTTCAGGAGAAGAATTGACTAGCCTTTGCATGAGTTTGTGACGGGGTCGAGGAAGAGCTAGTAACGTGACTATTTTAGGCTGATTCATAGACACATGAACATGATATTGTCGGGGTCGTACAATCGACCCTGCTTTTGGCACAGTGATGAATATGAAAAGGGTTTTGTTGCTTTTATATACTCATCAAATGGGGTAAATTTTGATACTTTATTTATTAATTTCCTGCGACTTTTCCTTTCATTTTTCTGCATCTAAAATCATTATCATGCTGCATCGTCAGACCTGACAGTTGTACTTGTTAAATGAGAGATGCAGCGTATTTTCTCTTGTAAGACATGTCTCTTCTTAAAAGTAAGACGCACATTATGCTGGACTGACGTATCCAAGTGTTTTATCAAGATGACATTAATATGTAGAAATTATGACAATTCGAGAAACATAATTTTTTATAACTTCAATAACGTCGTACACATAGTTCAACAAACTGACATTTTGATCTACACTAATAGCTTATATGGTGTCACCTTTTGTTTGGATTATTATTTTTTTCTAAATCAGGTGCATTTGGTGTAAAAGTATAATATCATAAACATGGAGTAAGGAAGAGAATTTATGGATGCCAACTTTTTCATTATGAGGAACAAAACATTTCGGAGTATAAACTTACTTCTTCACCTGATAAAGGGGTAAGTATAAATACTCAGTTGTGCTCCTTATAATAATGAAGTTGACATCAGTAAATTCTTTTCCATATGTGCATCACTATCACACTGCCATTCAAAGACTTATTAATGGAGAACCCTTTTTGCTAATACCTGATGGCATCGCTGATTTTCATTGATGATTTCCTATAATTTCCACGACTATTTTGCTTTTGGCCAATTGAATCTGTTTCGGCAATAAGTGATACTAATTATTCTAAAGCGCTATAAATTTATAAGGCTATCTCAAACACAGATAGGGGTAGGTAAAAATGTGAGTAAGCATTCACTCGCCACGCCAGAAAAGTTTGAGTGTCCTCTGTTTTGCTGGGGGCACGGGTGGCCCAGTCGTCTAAGGCGCCGTGATTCGCTGTGCAGAGTTGCGTCCCTTGGGCACGCCAGAAACCTATGATTGTGGGTTCGAATCCCGGTTCGCCCCGATTATGTTTCTAGGTTTGTCGGCACCATACCTATGCTCGTGGGTTTCACCGAAGTGATGAACGTCTTAGACCTTCATCAATTCGGGCTTTCCTATCACATTAAGCTGACACGCCGTGATATAACTGTAATAATGTTAAAAGCGGCGTTAAACCCAACTCACTCACTCACTCTATCTTGCAATTGTAAGATAGTTGCTAAATCTATATCAAACTAAAAGCGCCTCTATTCTCAGATTGAGGATGGTTTTTTTCTCACCCGATATTTGCTGTTCCGTCGATATCCTTTAAAATCGATCCACGCCTCCTTGTGACCATGAATAAGATCTAGAAATAATCATAATGACACAAGTTGTTTGTTGAAAGGGACATGCATGTATAACTAGAGAGTACGTTCATGGGGGATGTGTATGTACATTTGTATGACTTCCATTCACAAGTGACCGCCTCCGTGGTCTTGTGGTAGAGCGTCCGCCCGGAGAGCGGAAGGTCCAGGGTTCGATCCCGGGCCGCGTCATACAAAAAGACGTTAAAAGATTGTACTTGTTGTTACCCTGTCTGGCGCTCGGCATTAAGGGGCTAAAACAGTCAGTATACTGTGTCTGAGTGGGGTATTCATGTTAAACTGCGGCATGGTATCTCAGTGAGCTAGCACTATAAATCGGCATCAGTCCGGACTAGTACAAGCAGCCACACACACACATACACGTGCATGCACGTCGCTATATAAGCGCAATAATCTTGGACGCGACGTTAAACCCCATTTCACCTCACCTCCATTCACAAGTGGAAGCTCACAGCGAAACAGAGTTCATAAACCAGGCATGATATAATGAACACAGTTCATGTGAGGCCGTACTATTTATGGAACAGGTGTGTTTTTTGTCCACTCTTGAAAGGTGGAAGGATGACAGTCTCAGTTCTAGTGGCAGCTGGTTCCATAGTGAAGCGGCCAAGAACTTGAAGGTTCTCTGACCAAATGACTTCAATCTGGTTGCGGGGATTTTAAGAACTTTTTTGTCAGAGCGGAGATATCTGATAGGTGTTTGTTTGTCCAAGAGCTCAGAGAGATATTCAGGTGCTGTATCCGTATAACACTGTAATGATGATTGTGTACTCTCATTCGTCACCACTCGCCCCTTTCCGTAGCCTGCAAGAAGACTCGTCCCCCTATAGATGAATGTTATGTGCGAAAATATGACCAACCAATCAGAATGCTCGTATGATTTCAAGTTCTTCGTCAAAGAATCCCTCAGAAATAATTTTTCATTTTACATATGTCTTGCATCTAAAAATATACCAAAGACACAGTTAAATGTGTTCAATCATACTGTATAATTCCACACGTCCCGATGTGCTTTAAATTGTATCTGAAATGTATATAATATATGGGGAAAATGTGTGAACCATTAGCAGCGAGTTGCCAATTGTTTTAGGTATGCCCGTTTGCGCTAAGACGGAACCCGGTCGCATAAATGGCCACGACTGGGGCACGAGTCGCTATTCGGTTTTTCCCGGAATAACACGAGTTGGTCACGAATGTGTGTACTCTATTATCGCCTGAAGTGGCAGTCTGTGAACTTGTTTCAAAGTCGGTGTATATGTGAGTACGTGCATGTATGTCCAATGAGGTGAAAAGGGGTTTAACGTCGCTTTCAAGAATATTTCACTCAGGTAGCAACCAACGTGCATGCACGTGAGTGTGGCTGCTTGTATTAGTCCGACATATGCCGACATAGACATATGCCGGTTGCATGGTGCTAGTCGATATACAGCCGCGGTTTAACACGGATACCCCTACTCAGACACAGTAAATTGACTCCGAGCCGACCAGTCCTTGTTATATCCCCTTGATGCCGAACGCGGGGCAGGGTAACAACAAGTACTGTCTTTAAATACAGTAAACTACGTGTAAAACGAACACGCTTATAACGAACTGACGGATATAACACACTAATCTTTGGTCCCGGCCATTTGCTGTATACAGTAAACTACGTTGATAACGAACACCCTTATAACGAACTGGAGGAAATAACGAACTATTTTTGGGCCTCGCCCATTCGCTTGTATATATGCTTATATATGCTTATAACGAACTTCGGTTTGATTAGCGAAGGTAGAGTCGATACTCTGAAGTCAATCCTACCATGGCATCAATCAGAGGTTTCACATCACAAATTAGAATTGTTATGTACATTTGAAGGTTACATCAACTGTTATAAAATGGAGAAATACCATATTTACGAGATAAACCTCTGTATTGAAAATTGATGTAGTCGCAATTATTTTAATTTGGCGACAGGTTTCAAATGTAAAACCACAGTAGGTTTATCCTCACTCTTCCATGACGGCAAGAGCGCTTTCGATACGGGGCGCCAAATTAGAATTAGGTACAAATGTCCGCTTTATTAGAACATTCCGAAAAGGGGTCACAGGTAGTTATAAATGTAACAAACATCACTTAACTTAAACATAAAAATATTCATAGCACCGACTAGTTGCAGTAATCATGTTCAAAACTTAGTTTGCAAAAGGGGTTGACAAATAACCCTCAAAACTGAGTCCAAAGATATATGTTTTAGTTTCATCGCAGCCTATTGAATATTTGCACTGTTTTGACTCTCCTGGACATTTCTTGGGAAAAGAGGCGAAAGGTTATTCTTGGAAATCAGCGCGACGCATCAACTCCCATTGCAGGAGTGACAGGTTGTAGAAATGGTGAAAAAAATATGCTGAACAAATTTTACATATTCAGTTATTTAATTTAAATGTGTAATTCGTATTAGTTAGTTCGCAATTATCACCAGTAAATAATGAAAATTCAAAATAAATGCCTCTCCACCTCTAACTGGGATGTGGCAGAACTTGACCTACATCGCGGTTACTCGTCACCACTGTCAATGGCTGCCAATGTTGTTGTTGACCGTCCGTGCTTCTGAATGAGTGAGTGAGTGAGTTAAGATTTAGGGTCACATCGGCAGTATTTCAGCCATGCCA
Source organism: Haliotis rufescens (assembly GCF_023055435.1). Lineage (NCBI taxonomy): Eukaryota > Metazoa > Mollusca > Gastropoda > Lepetellida > Haliotidae > Haliotis > Haliotis rufescens. The sequence goes on from NW_025963890.1 coordinate 68,092,926, forward strand.
TGACGAGTCGTGCTTTTGACAAGTTACATGAAGCCAGATGACAACCCTGATCTATGTTTTAGTTCATGAACATTAGGCTGCAGATTTAATGGGAATGAACCTGCTGGTACAGCGTGATTGCCAATGGAAATTGAGTATGACTGCCAATGTTTATGCTGCAGACGAGTGAGTGAGTGAGTTTGGTTTTAAGCCGCTTTTAGCAATATTCCAGCAATATCACACCAGAAAGGTCTTCACACATTGCACCCATGTCGGGAATCTAACTCGGGTCTTCGGCGTGATGAGCGAACGATTTAACCACTAGGCTACCAGACCGCCCCAGGCTGACAGACGAGCAGGCATTGTATACGAGGGATTCTTCGATTTTGAGGACTGTCAGTTACCTAATTTCACCACATTCGACACCAGCATGTGAAAGACATGTGACAGCTGTGCCCCGCCACCGTGGTTCGTGCCTATGTTGTGACTTTGCAGCGATGTCGGAACATTTGTTGTTTCGTGGTTTTTGGAAGGTAGGAGTGTTTTCTAGTGGACTTGAAAATCCTCTCCTGCCAAATCCTACCATTGGTGGTTGACGGAGATGGCAATGAATATCGATCACAAAAAGATTTGTTGTCAGGAATAAAGTTTTACCTCCAGTATCGTTTTTTACTTCGTGCCGCTTCACTTTCGAGTAACAGCAAAGAGATTATGTATTAATTGTTTTCAGAATAAAATGGATACAAAGATAATTTGTTTTCAATTTAGAGTTGTGTTATCTCTAGATTTGACGGCGCTAACTTTAACATCATGCTGCACTTAGGTTTCTACGAAGGTTTGGCGTCACATGACTCTTGTCAAAATTTGTCGGATGCAATTACCTTTCTCGATTTGTACCCGTGTTTGTATTTGTCTTGCCTTTGCATGTGTTTGTGATAAGTGTCACCGGTGGGGCATGATACGCTCACTTTTCCCGAGCACCTGTTTCTATTACTGTGTGATAGTGATTCATAAACACATGCTTGTGATATGGTCGGAATCTTACAAAGGACTGTGCTTTTAGCCGAGATTTCTTATGATTATAGAACGGGTTTTGTCGTTTTACTCCAGTTCAATTGAGCACCATCAAATATACAACGTGTTGCACAAGTACATCTGTATCATTATTTTTGTTTGTTTGTTTGTTGTATATCGCCGGACATATTCCAGCTATATGACGGCGTTCTGTAAATAATCGAGTCTGGACAAGACAATCCAGTGACTGACATCATGAGCATCGATTCACGCAATTGGGATACGACGACATGCACCAACCAAGTCAGCGAGCCTGACCACCCGATCCCGTTAGTCGCCTCTTCCGGCAAGCATGGGTTGCTGAAGATGTATTCTTGCCCGCATCTTCACGGGTCCTGTATCATCATGTGTTGACGATTATAGTGACATCATCATGCCATATCATGTATAATGGAATGCACATTTCAACATACCTTTGACGGCTTCATTCTCTTTGATATTCCCAATCGTTGCTAGGGAAGCATTATACAGTTCTCGACACCTGTCTGGAGCAGTGTACCTCTCAACTTCTTCTTCCACATATCTGTAGCAGCTTCTATTCACCCATGTCCATCCCTCGGGACATTCTGATAAAAGGAACTTGGCTGAATGTCCACTGACGTCATCATAGCTCAAATATATCATGCATCCCAATGACAAATTTAAGTTTTAAACCCCAACATAAAGCACTTCTAATACTGTTATATATAAATGAGTGAATATACAGTTAAGCGAAAAACATGTTCTGCATAAATGTTTGGAATAATATTCTGGCGTGGACAGGAGACTTCTAATTGAGATTGTGTGTGCAATAAAAAGATTACTGTTTAAGCATCAAGTGTTTTTTGGCAGGCAAATATATTTTTTAAATCATACCTTGGAATCGTCCAGTTTTAGCGGCGTTGGTTAGCAAGGGAAGAAGCATAGCCAGAAAAACAACCTCCATTTCTATCGACATCTACGAACAAAGTGCTGAACTATCGCCATACATAAACTAATACATGTAGCTGTCATTAACCGACGGCAGGAAACGGATGTCACCGATATATATAGTGTAATACAGACAGTGGATCGTGGTTAATCACTGCTATTATAGCGGATTGTGACATTTCCTTTTTCGAAGAAAATGTGAACCCACTTTTACGTGGCTGCATATGTGTTCGACAATATATAAACCGCCATTGCCTTTTTGGCGGGACATATTTCCGTAAGCCATATATATTGAGTGATTGTTGTCTTTTACATTGTCATAGTGCCATAGATTGAGTCAGTGTGATGTTTTGACGCATTCAGGTTCAGAATTGCTACCTAAAGAATGGACAGGCTGACGAGGAATGTCCAAAATGGGCAACACTAACGCCATTAAGATACGATGTTGGTACCCGTGAAACCGCCTCATCTGTTTCATATTTAGATCTGAGTGATTCAGAGTGACAAAAACCTCTCCATAACACTGTATGACTTCACAATTTTATAACCTTTGACGTACAATCAAGCATGCTCTTTTCTACGAAGCTTTCAAGGACTTAATTCGACTCTTGGTAAAAATAAGTGTTGGATGATGTAACATATTTCGTTTTAGTAATATTAATCCACAATTTATATATTACCCTAAATCCTTATTCAGATTAATTCCAAAAACTAACTTTTAGTAGATATTGAGAGACATGATGTAACATGATCTAAAATGCCATCTGTATCAGTTGGTATATAATGGCCATCCATACATGACAGATGAGTGTTACTACACTCAAGGCCGTTTAATGTTGGACATGTGACCGTAAATGTTGTATTTGTTTGTTTGTTTGTTGTTTAACGCCGCGCCCAGCAGTATTCCAGCTATATGACGGCGCTCTGTAAATAAGCGAGTCTGGAACAGACAATCCAGTGATTGACATCATGAGCATCGATCCAGGCAATTGGGATCGATGACATGCATCAACCAAGTCAGCGAGCCTGACCACCCAATCCCGTTAGTCGCCTCTTATAACAAGCATAGTCGCATTTTACAGCAAGCATGGTTTGCTGAAGACCTATTCTACCCCGGATCTTCTCGTGTCTTAAATGTTGTAACCCTGAGCATGCGCTTAATGGTGCTCTTTGGAATCTTCGTAGAATTAGCATGCTCGATTGGTCCCTTTATTCCTCGTTCTGGTGGGTAAGACAGAGAAGTGGGGGGTTCATTTTCTATTACACAGTATAATTAATCAAATAAAGCGACAAAACACTTTCCATATCCAATAGAAACCTTCTTAAAGCAGAGTCGATTGAACGATTCTGACTATATCATGAACATGTGTTTAGGAATCACTATCAAATAGTAATGATACTAGGTGTTCGCGAAAAGGTAAGCATATCCTGTCCCACCGGTGGCACCCATCACAAACACATGCAAAGACAAGTCAAGTATGCACCTGAAAAATATGGGAACATATGGTACAAGTCAAAATAGGGAATTGCATCGGACATTATTTTTGTCACTGATACATCAAAATTGGAAATGTCCTCCGCATGTCTACCATAAAACATTTTGAAATCTTTACTGAGGCCATGAATGTTGTAACCTTGATCAAACAACTTGTGAGCAGGAGTCGTGTGGCCTCTTAGAAATCTTTACTGAGGCCTTGAATGTTGTAACCTTGATCAAACAACTTGTGAGCAGGAGTCGTGTGGCCTCTTAGAAATCTTTACTGAGGCCATGAATGTTGTAACCTTGATCAAACAACTTGTGAGCAGGAGTCGTGTGGCCTCTTAGAAATCTTTACTGAGGCCTTGAATGTTGTAACCTTGATCAAACAACTTGTGAGCAGGAGTCGTGTGGCCTCTTAGAAATCTTTACTGAGGCCATGAATGTTGTAACCTTGATCAAACAACTTGTGAGCAGGAGTCGTGTGGCCTCTTAGAAATCTTTACTGAGGCCATGAATGTTGTAACCTTGATCAAACAACTTGTGAGCAGGAGTCGTGTGGCCTCTTAGAAATCTTTACTGAGGCCATGAATGTTGTAACCTTGATCAAACAACTTGTGAGCAGGAGTCGTGTGGCCTCTTAGAAATCTTTACTGAGGCCTTGAATGTTGTAACCTTGATCAAACAACTTGTGAGCAGGAGTCGTATGGCCTCTTTGAAATCTTGGTAGAAAGAGCATGCTCGACTGTTTCTCAAAAGTTGTGAAATGTAAACAACAAAGGCTGGAGCTGCTGGAATATTGCTCGACATGAAGGGAAAGTCGACTATTTGAAATCATCCCTCTTGTCATGTGGAGAGTGTTTTGTCACTCTGAATCTTCGTGCACTGACCAAAATATGAAACAGGTGAGGCGATCTCACTGGTCTCCTATATATCTAGTTCAGATGGGTAACTCAGCGGAGTGAGTGAGTGAGTATGGTTTTACGTCTCATTTAGCAATATTCCAGCAATATCACGGCGGAGGACATCGGAAATTAGCTATATAGTTTGTATCCATGTGGGGTATCGAACCCGGGTCTTCGGCGTGATGTGCGATCGCTTTAACCACTAGGATACCCCACCACTGGGGGTGTCACGATAATCGAAATATCGATAAATTGCTATTGGTAGGCACTTAAAGGCAATAAATCGGTTGTTAAATCAGTTTTCGATCAATAGTATCGATTTCAGTTTGGAATATCGATAGTTTCGATTGTGTTTACCATATCAATAAAATACATGCGATGATGTTCAAATTTGTTTTTCTTTTGATCACGAGTGGTAGTAATTTACACATGGTAATGTGGAAGTTTCTTTTTCTTAAATTATTAGGTTAAAGAAAAAACAAATCAGTCATATCTCAAACTTTACTTTTTATTTGTTGTTATGGTTATCACATTCAAAAGAAACGACAGTTCCAAGGTTTAAATCAACTCTAAAATCCATCTAAAATGATAAACTGAAAACTATCGATATTCATCGCAATAGTTTCCTACAATATCAATAGTTATCGCAATAGTGATTTCCAGACCAATAGTCACCCCTACCCACCACCCGTAAATCGGTGGAAGGGAATTGGCTATTTCATGGTTATTGAACGATATCGGATCTTCGACGTACCTGAAGCTTAAAACCTAAGCTTAAAACCTAAGTGAGTGATTGAATTTAACGCGGCAAACATAGAAACATAATCGTGGCGAACCCGCATTCAAAACCACGGTCAAAGGTTTCTGGCGTGCCATAGGGGCGCTGCTTTGCAGAACGAATTGCGGCGCCGTAGACAACTGGGCCACCAATGGTCCCCCTGAGCTTAAGTTAAACTTCTTGGATAAATCACCTAGTTTTGACTGCTAATACGAGGAGAAATTCCAGATTCATCAGCATTAAAAAAAAACAGATAAAAAAAATGAATGTTTGAGATGGATTATAGGTCATGGTCCCACGATTGGGCAAATATTCGTTTATACGATGTGGCATGGCCCGAATCTACCTCCTAATGACGACCGATCATAACGTATATATTTTATTATCCCCGTCTTTTGTTTGCGAGTATATTTTAGGCAAACGTGTTGGCTCTACAAAATAACTACAGCTGGTCTGATATGGAAACAGGTGCCATTCCTACCACGAGATAACTGATAGATGAAAACATTCTATAAAAATAATATCAAAATTCAAAATACAGAGGCTCAAGAGCACAGGGAAGTACCATCACCATTGTTACACGCTGTGATGCTGAGCAGATATTACAATGACGGGTTTAATGCTCCCGGAAGTTAAACGGGCACATACTTGCCTCTTGTCCATGCTTTATTTTAGGCCCTGACCTGGTTGTCAAATGAAAAAATATCATTTAAAAAAGACATAAGTATCTGTGTATTGCCTGCTTTATTTCATACTCACGCGAAAAAGGGCATCAGTTGAATAATGAATTCATTATTATGATTTATATTGTGTGACAACTGTCAAATTGTAGGATTCTGAGTAAAGACGTATATTTCACGTAATGTGTATTGTGTCATTCGGTAATTTCTAATAAACTTAGAATTAAACTAGAGAGAGGGAGAGAGACAGAGAGAGAGAGAGAGAGAGAGAGAGAGAGAGGTGAGGTGAGGTGAAATTGGGTTTAACGTCGCGTCCAAGATTATTGCACTTATATAGCGACGTGCATGCACGTGTATGTGTGTGTGGCTGCTTGTACTAGTCCGGACTGATGCCGATTTATAGTGCTAGCTCACTGAGATACCATGCCGCAGTTTAACATGAATACCCCACTCAGACTCAGTATACTGACTCCGAGCCGACCAGTCCTTGTTTTAGCCCCTTAATACCGAGCGCCAGACAGGGTAACAACAAGTACAATCTTTTAACGTCTTTTTGTATGACGCGGCCCGGGATCGAACCCTGGACCTTCCGCTCTCCGGGCGGACGCTCTACCACAAGACCACGGAGGCGGTCTGAGAGAGAGAGAGAGTTGGGTTTAACGCCGATTTTAACATTACAGTTATATCGCGTCTTGTCAGCTTAATGTGGGAGGATAGCCCGAAGTGATGCACGTCTTAGATGTTTACCACTTCAGTGAAACCCACGAGCACGGGTATGGTGCTGACAACCTAGAAAGATAATCGGGGCGAACCGGGATTCGAACCCACAATCATAGGATTCTGACATGCTAAAGGGACGCAACTCTGCACGAGAGGCAAGACAGGGACAAGGAGGGGCGAACTATGACCAGCCAGCTCCGCCCATCAGCTGCCAAAGTGTCAACAGGACGTCGCCGCCTTCCTCTGTCAGACTCTGTAAGACTGATCGCCGGGTTCTACATACGGTTCTGTTGAGAATAAAATACCCATTCTTTGCCACCAGCCATGTGTTGTTAAAGTATGCACGAGGTGTCACAATGGGCCTCACCCACTTTACCCGACCCGTGAAGATCCGGGGTACAATAAGTCTTCAGCAACCTATGCTTGCCGTAAAAGGTGACTATGTTTGTCGTAAGAGGCGACTTACGAGATCGGGTTATCAGGCTCGCTGACTTGGTGGATGCATGTCATCGTATCCCAATTTCGGGGATCGATGTCCGTGATGTCAATCACTGGATTATCTGGTCGAGACTCGATTATTTACAGACCGCCGTCATATAGATGGAATATTGCTGATTGTGGCGCAGAACAACAAACAAAGCAAACACACACAAGTTGTACCCATGAGGGGAATCAACTCGAGTGGACGTTTTAACCACTACGTTCTCTTAAAATGTAGTCATGAGGTGCAACAATGCTAATTATTAGACAAATAGTAAAGAGATGGGGGTTAATTATCATTTCTATAATTTCTTTCTAGTAATGTCATTAGCTGGATGATATACTATGTAATGTGGCTGAGTACTTACAACGGTACTACATTTAATTCATTCACACATGTAAATCAGCCCTACGTCCAATATCTCTACGTCCATTATTTACCGCGATTTTGTACGTTGGTCAACGTTAAATTCTCATTTAGCTGTCCAGTGGCAAACATTTCAAAACTGGACCGGAACATCGAGGCCCAATCTACATCTGTGGCAATGTGCATGCCAAGTTTCCGCTTCATTGGCCCAGTGTCACATCGTGTTACAAGATAACGTCTGGAGTTATCGTGGGTTAAAAAGCGACAAAACCCTGTATTTGGTTATAGCCCTTATTAAAGTGAGAAGCGACAAAACCCTGTATTTGGTTATAGCCTTTATTGAGTGAGAAGTGACATAGCCTTTATTAAAGTGAGAAGCGACAAAAACATGCATTTGGTTATAGCCTTTATTAAAGTGAGAAGCGACAAAAACATGCATTTGGTTATAGCCTTTATTAAAGTGAGAAGCGACAAAAACATGCATTTGGTTATAGCCTTTATTAAAGTGAGAAGCGACAAAAACATGCATTTGGTTATAGCCTTTATTAAAGTGAGAAGCGACAAAAACATGCATTTGGTTATAGCCTTTATTAAAGTGAGAAGCGACAAAAACATGCATTTGGTTATAGCCTTTATTAAAGTGAGAAGCGGCAAAAACATGCATTTGGTTATAGCCTTTATTAAAGTGAGAAGCGACAAAAACATGCATTTGGTTATAGCCTGTATTAAAGTGAGAAGCGACAAAACCCAGTATCTGGTTAAAGCCTGATTGGCTGTTGTATGAACTGAGTGGTGACACTGGAAATGTTGATTGGCTGTTGTATCAACTGAGTGGTTACATGCTGTTTACATCTGAAAAATATGCACACCGTGACAGATAATTTGCAAGGCAAATGTAAAAATTACAATGGAAATTGATTGAATTTATGATGATAAGCAATCGTATTCTCACCGTTCCTCGTTCCATAGGTCCGTTTATCCATAGTATTCATAGCATCGCTGTGGAAAGCAATTAATCACGTTAAAATATTTTATTAAGAAAGTGTGTAGCGTGAATTATGGAAGTACATGGAGACAAGTTGAAACCAGTGTCTTGCTAAATCAGCTGAAACAAATTCACAGACCAGGACATCGCTTGTACTGTATGTCTAAAAGCTTGTCAGTTGATATGATGTTGATGACAATAGCTTCAACAAAGTGGATTAAGATAAAGCAGGAAATGCTTGCCCTTTTCGCGAACACCTGGTGTCATCGCTGAGTTTCTGTGATCCATTCATTTATTTCAGTGCCGTAGCCAGCCCCCCCCCCCCCCCCTATATTTTTATATATATAGAAAACAGTTTTATTTGAATCAAGTTGGGGACAAGATTTTAATCAAGTTGGGGACAAGTGATACTTGTACAAATATCTCCCCCCTCCTGTCAAATAAAGTTAACTACGGCCGTGTATTTGTCATCATTGTTTGCCCTTTCCCCCAATGTATTCTGTTCAACAGCAGAAAATCGAGACTGAATGTTCTATGGTGTTGTCTTGAATTTGTCTAACGAGGTGACCCGTGTAGATCCGGGTAGAATTGGTCTTCAGCAACACAATGGCATGCTTGTCGTAAAAGGCGACTGACGGGATCGGGTGACTTAGTTGATGCATCGATCCTAATTGCGTAGATCGATGTTCATGATATCAATCACTGGATTGTCTGGTCCAGACTCGATTATTTACAGACCGTCTTCATATAGCTGGAATATTGCTGAGTGCGGCGTAAAACAACAAACCAAACCAATTCTAACGAGGTCCTCGTGAGTTTACGTTGTATAAAGGAAAGTGATAAATGTAGGCAATATAGCTACGATAGTTTGTTTATATCTTGATGAATTTCGTTTGGAACTGAATGTTGTGTATTTTGCAGACACAAACAATGGATTGAGATCATCACTTTGTTCAAACAATCATTAGAATCTCGATTTTCTCAATAAAAAAACATTCAATGGTATTCTTCTGTGTTGTTTAACTTAATATTTAAATCAAGTAAATCCATATAATATTTTACACGATCGTGTAGGACAACAAACTACCTCAAAGCAATACTGGAAAACGGTGAAACAGGGCGCAAATGTGCAACTGAAGACCACTTCAGTGTATCCTGGTAAGTGAAACATGCGAAACATCTCCGAAACAAGAAGACCGTGATCAGATTCCGTCTTTCGAATTCTCCAATTCACAGGACAACTGAAAGAGAAGCTCAGATTACTTAGGTAAACACGACAGCAATGTTACGTCTTTATTCAAAAATACTGTAGTTCACCTAACAAAAGTTCATGTTTACAACGAACAGGTCATATACTTTGTGTTCTCTAATAGGCATTTCTTTTCAGCCACACATTATGTAGATACGCCTTCTGTTTTTTTTAATTTGGAAGTTTAGAGTGTAGATTCGATACCTGTAAATTTCATACGAAACTGACCGAGTCCGCTTGAGGTCGTTATTCGTGACGTTTTCTGTCTACAATGTATTGCCACACTTGATTATAATATACCAGGATATCTACAACACGTTCGATACGTTTATTAAGTAGAATCATCATTTGAAATAATTGCCAACAGGTCGGATTTGTGAATGAAGTGTTATTGATACAAAGTGATGCCATCAACAAAATAACTTTCTGGCGTAGAATCGATAATTGTGTGCGAACCAATCAGAAAGCAGGATTCTAAAATATGATTGTCATATTGACATTTTATTGGGACTTTGAAAAAACACTTAATTCCGATCTGTGACTCAGAGATTTCAGTCTACTCCTTATCGAATTACTGCTCTGGCGTCCGCATTGCCAAGGTAGTAAATTCTTATTGAAACGTATTGTCGGTAGATATACTGAAATAATTACATATACAAGTGTATGTTACAAAATCCAAAATGTATATAATCTCTAAGTATTCAAAGTACGCGTGAAAACACATTTTATGCAGAATCAGGACCGAAATCAACCAAGAGTCCGTATTTCATAATTATGTGATAAAGAGAGAGCTTTGTATTTTACGTTCTTCGACTGTGATATCATAACTTTGTGTCACAATATATAGCGTGGCGTCATCACAGCTGTGTGCAATTAAGAATTAAACCTTGCAAGGCTTGCTTCATTTTCATTTATGTTAAACACCTTTTGCTAACATTTTCAATGCATTTCATTAATGAGAGTGAAGTATACAAAACCAATGTTTAAATACACACGTTTTTGAAGGCTTTTTATAAGTGTTTCAATGCCCACAATGTTCATCTACTGATTCAAACAAACAAAATAGGTCGCCATTTCAAGCATAAACTGTAATATTCATCCATGAAGCATTGATGCGTGTTGACACCCAGCGTCAAAACAATCATAATAAATATCAACTGTCACTTTTTCAAAGTATATATTGACATTCCAGTAAAAGCAAGACTGACATTCTGAGAGCGAGTAATGGAAACACTGACCATCATGGCGGCCTTTTGCCGCAAAGAGAAGCGATGTCCCGGATGCGGCGTGAAGCAATATTTTCATTCATTCATAGCGACCTATTCAATTTAACATTTAAATCGAAGGGATAAGTGCCATGTTGTTTGTTTGTTGGTTGTTTAACGCCACACTCGGCAATATTCCAGCTATATGGCGGCGGTCTGTAAATAATCGAGTCTGGACCAGACAATCCAGTGATTGGCATCATGAGCATCGATCCACGCAATTGGGATACGATGACATGCATCAACCAAGTCAGCGAGCCTGACCACCCGATCCCGTTAGTCGCCTCTTACGACAAGCATAGTCACTTATTACGGCAAGCATGGGTTGCTGAAGATCTATTCTATTCGATTATGTACAGTCCGCCGTAATATAGCTTGAATATTGCTGAATGCGGCGTAAACAACACACAAACAAACAAAAACTAGTTCTGTTCATACCAATATCAGAGTTATGCATCTCACTGTTGAAATCACCTCGTTACACAACAAACTGGTCACGGTCGGACATCCCAAATGGTGTATGCCATCCGTTTCAATAATATATGAATTATTTTTTAATTAAATACAAACCTCAAATAACAACATTTCTGTAGGCAATTTCGATGCCCCACACTGTCAGAAATAGTTTTCCACCAAGGCGTTCTAGGGACAAGTTCGATAGTAAATTAAATTTTAGGGCAAAGTAAAAGGCAAAGTGCACAACATGAACATTGCTAAGTACAGCTTTCCCTTGGTACCAAATAGTATATGGCTGATAGAAAGCCTAAATACATGACATGTTACTTTAGTTCGTCCTTATACTGACCCTCTCGAGTTTTGTAGTGGTATAAAAAGCTTCCCATCGGGAGATGCAGCTTGGCAGTTTCGAGGGGAAAAAAACGGATTGACGACATTATCAACTGAAACAAGACGATTGACAATTCAGATTACGATTTATTTGTTTGTTTGTTTGTAATGCCGCACTCAGCAATATTCCAGCTATATGACAGCGGTCTGTAAGTAATCGAGTCTGAACCAGACAATCCGGTGATTAACATCATGAGCATCGATCCACTAAATTGGGATACGATGACATGCATCAACCAATTCAGCTTGCCTGACCACCCGACCCCGTTAGTCGCCCCTTACGACAAACAAAGTCGCCTTTTACGGCAAGCATGAGTTGCTGAAGACATATTCTGACCCGGGCTTTCAGATCAAGAATAATACATGGAGATAGACGACATATGTGCATGTCCCGAGATACATTCCTAATATCAAGCATTGCCTTCAATGTTGTTGTTCATTCAATGGTGGTAACAAAGAGACGATATGCTTTAAATGCACACTGTGTTTGTTTTGCGAGACCAGGTCTGCTGGCGGCTCTGATATCTCTTACATCTCCCCAAAAGGTAAGTTTATATCTTCTTTGAGTGACATTGAGAAGTTGGTATGACGAACACGGGAGATAGTTTTATGGATATACTTGAATATGCAACTTCTATATTACAACAGGGGCGGTCGGGTAACGTAGTTGTTAACGCGTTCGCTCGTCACGACGAAGACCTGGGTTCGATTCCCGACATGGGTACAATGTGTGAAGCCCATTTCTGGTGTTTCCCGCCGTGATATTGCTGGAATATTGCTAAAAGCGGCGTAAAACCACTCACTCACTCTTTCTTACAACAAATGCGACGTTTCGGTGAAAATACCAAAACCGTTATCAGGCAAGTGCCAACAGTACACTGAATGGTTCTTAAACGTTTTTAATCCAATAGTGACTCATATTTGGTTGATTTGAACAAACCTTCAGGACGTGTGGCCACCAGTATGACGGGAACACCAAGGCTGAGGTTTGTGGCCGGTTCCAGTGTTTCAGGATTTGCTATGTACGTCCGTATATTAACACTAATTTGTGCAGCAGCAGTTAAGGACCTCCCTCGGACCCTGAAGCAAGTAGAACAGAATTTATTGTTTGTTTCAATCCGCGTGAACTGGGCATTAACTTTGGCTCTTAAATTTGAAGACATGTCCATCCCTCGTTTTTTATAGATTCCACAGCTTTATTATAATCCGCACAAAGAGATATATTCCAGCAAATGTACCCCCAAAATTTCAAAAATGAACCATAATCCTTTACACAATCGAGGAAGGGCTTTTTTCATTCAAAGAAAAGATTTGAGCTCAGTGGAACTAATGTTGATTCTCAAAACCCTGGAGGGACTTGCTTGAATATTTGCAATCTCATAAAAGAATTCTATTCTGTCAAACATTGATTTGTTTTCAACTTTTTACACCAATATCCTACGCGACAAACGTAAGGGTAAATATCACCCGTTGATCCATGGAGCATTGGTCACCCAAGCAAATGTCATTTCAAAATTACTGAGAAAACAACATGTGAAATTCTGGACTAATTGCAGATATAGAAAACATCTATGTGCAACATGTGGGTGGGAGAAGTGGGCTTTCCCATGGGCACCAACTGTGCTCCCCTCCTTGCTAATGTGTTGGTTTTTAGAAACAAATCAGAATTTCTGCCCTGACTGAAAATAATAAAACAAGGGAATCTGGCCCAGAGGTTTAACTTACGTAATTTACAAGGGGAGATTGATATGTTCTGAGCCTAACGTTGAAAGACTTGATCTAGAGACAATAAAATGACTTAATTTTCCACATAATCCCCCTTCTACATTGATACACTTTTGCCAATAATGTTGGAGGCATTTCATCTCAGTTTCGTTGAAGTCCTTCTCATGGCTGTCCAATGTTATCCACAGCCACCAAAATGTGTTCCAGTTTCATCATTCTTCGTGTTTGGGAACAGATGACGGGGCCAGATCAGGAGAATAAGATGAAGGAGTTCAAAGCCTCATTCGTGGAGTGTAGCCATGTCAATGACTGATTTGTGCACTGGCATGATGGAGGAGCGCACCTTTTCTCAGCTCTCAGCTTTCAGCGTCATTTAGTCTTAATTTCATCCCGTAATTGCCTCAAATGTACAACATAATACACTAAATGGCCTTTTGGAAGACACTCCACCTTGATAACACTTTCAGCATCCCAGACTAGAAAGGCCATAAACTTGCCAGTTGACCTTACAATAAAACGCTGTAGATTCTAGGGAACTTGTTTTGAAATGTCTTTGTGACGGTCGCTGTCAAAAGGGCAGGATATAGTCACCGTTTCGGGAACACCTAGTGTCATCGCCATTCATGAACAGTGATGGTAAGGGTTTTGTTCGACGCAGGCTGACACGGACATTTAGAAAAGTAAACCAATTGATTATTTCTACTTACAAAGTATTTCTGATAACCATTTCCTTTATAAAAATATTAGCCAGGTAAGAAAAGATTGCTTTGATTTGAGTGTGCTGAAGAATTGTACTTCTCTATCTCGACTTCCTCAGAGTTATATGCAGCATCAGCTTCAGACAGATCACACTGGACTTGAAGTTCCTCATCTTCAAACGACACCATGCCCTTTGTCATCTGAAATCTGAACGTCCATTGCAGGATCCCATCAGCGATCTGTTCATGTGAAGAAACATGTCCACAATTAGTATAGTTTTATTGTTCCCTGTGCAGTGGTTTTAAATATTTTGTTTCGTATTGCTTGAACTATTATGAGGTCGTTGTTTTTAATTTCCAGTTATTAGATATGAACATCAACACATATGTATATTGTCCACATGTCGACAATATCACATGCTTGTCGACTTATGTGGATCGAGTGCGTCGATTGCGTGATAGAGACACTATTGTTTACAGGCTGCCGGTGAGTTTTTACAGTGGCAGGAAAACATATTTATTCCTTCAGTCACACAATTAAATGCTTAACAAAATACATTTAAGCTAGAAGTGGGCATCCCATGGGCACATACATGTAGTTGTGCTCCCATTCCTACTGATGTGTTTCCTCATGCATATGAATCTGGATTTCTGTTTCTGTTGGATCAGCAAAATCAAAAGAATATTTGACCAAGAAGTTGACTTAAACTTCAGGTATATCAATGATCTGAAGTCGTTCAATAACCATCAAACAACCAATTCCCTTCCACTGTTTTACCCATTCAAAATAAAGGAGAGGAGTGAGACCGACTCATCTGTTTCATATTTAGACATATGCATATATGACAAAACACTCTCCACCAGTCTGTAGCACAAGATGGATGACTTTATCCAATTGTCACCTTCTCTTTTCTGTCGAGGGCGGTCGGGTAGCCTAGTGGTTAAAGCGTTCGCTCGTCACGCTGAAGACCCGGGTTCCATTCCCTACATGGGTACAATGTGTGAAGCCTATTACAAGTGTCCCCCGCCGTAATATTGCTGGAATATTGCTAAAAGTGGCGTAAAACAATACTCACTCACTCACTTTGCTGTCGAGCAATATTCAAGGAGTTCCAGCGTTGGGTGTCAACATTTCACAACCTTTAAAGGTACTGTCGAGCATGCCATTTCTACGAAGATTTCAAAGGGCGTCATAGAACTCGTGCTCACAAGTAGTTTGATCCAGGTTACAACATCAAAGTTTCAGTAAAGCTTTCAAAAAAAAATTCGTAGATATGTGGAAGACATTTCCAAATGTGACAAAAGCGATGTTCCCATGCAATTTCTTTCAGATGAATCATCATTTTAGTAACTGTAGTTTTTATATTCAGAACATAATCAAATTACTAAAATGACGAAATATATATGATAATGTATATTTATCCACATTTTAGTAATTTTGATAATATTTAATCCTCCTGAATTAAACAAAACAATTTTTTTTATATGCACGTAAGAAATGCAAAAGTATTAAAATCGTAAATATCTGACGAGTGTTGCCGACATCCATATGAAATGGTAGACGTCATGTTAACAGGAGTCAAGGGGAATGTTGTCCACGAATCTGCATACAGGAAGCAGACAGATTGTGAAGATGCGCGCAGCCATCTCCTACACTGGTAGAACAGACTTGGTGCAAGTTCAAGAGAATGTAACGGCACAGCGTTACACGGATGAGATACCTCGGTCACACGTCCTTCCCATTATACATGACAACACCTCACGCGGCAAGACTGACAACAGCCTTTTTCAGGAATCAGAACATCCGCCCTGCCATGGGCCTGCAGGTGTCCAGATTTAAACCCAATCTAACTTGTATGGGATGCACTGGATCAACGACTGCGAGCACATCAGCAAGAACCACAGAACCTCCGACAATTGGCACAATCACTGCAGGAAGAGTGGGTGAACATTCCCGAGGCCACCATGAGGGATCTGGATGTTTCCATGCGACTAGAATGCCAGTCAGTTTTGAACTCTAATGGTAGCCATACCAGATATTGAGGACAGATGACCTTCACCTTGAAAATCTACAGTTCCATGTGTGTTATATGGAATATGGGTCATTGAAAATGATGTGTGTCAACTTTGAACCATCGATTACCATCTGTTGATGATCTATATGATATATAAAATATACATCTAAAATCAATTTTGAGTTTCTTTTTTTGGCAGTGTATATATTGGACATATTCAAACTTACTGTGTCCGCCGGGCAATCCTGTTCCAAAACCCCCGACACGTTTTGAATGTGAACATTTAGATACATTTGTCCATCCTCATTCCTCGCAAATCTGCTCTTGGTACAGTTTGAACTTATCGCCCCTTCGGCGTTCACAGCTCCAACATTCGAGTAGGAGACACCTTTCCAGTCCAAAAAAACCATCATGGAGTAGCCTTCCCTCAGTTTCATACAGTAAAACGACGCCACTGGAATCGAGTATGTAGTGAGTGAGGAGTGAGTTTGGTTTTACGCCGCTTTTAGCAATAGAATCGAGTATGTAAACAATACAAAGTATACAACAACAAAAATCTACAGGGTACAAAAAAAAGTGTAGGATATGCAGATATCAGAGTGCTATAAAAATAAGTGAGTCCATCTTTGTTTTGCTTTTTAATATTGGTATGCTCATTATAAACCTTAATTTTTATAATGTTTCCCACCTGAGATTTCTGAAGACATTTAGAGTGTGAATACTCAGGAACTTCTGATTTAGAAACAAAACAATTTGTTTCTGTTGCAATTTGTTTTTGGTTTCCCCATTTTTGGCTCTAAATCTTCTGGCCTATTATTTAACATTATACAAGACGAGGGACACGACTACAAGTTTTAAGTAGTCCTTTCCTTATATTACTATTGTCTGTCAGAAATGTTAACACTGTAAAGAAACGTAACTGCCGAGGACCTTTTGTTCTGGACTAACGTCATTTCATTCCATGTTTACGATGACGTCAAGTTCATATTGTTGCAGCTGTGTGACGTCATATGTCGTCAACTGACCTTTTTGTATTGCTAGAAATATGCTTTATTCCATTTGATTGTTCAAACATTGCTGATGTTCTTTGTTTCTCTCATTGTTCTTGGCAACGCAGAACTACAATTGTAAACCGACACTTATTGTCACTAGGACCGACTAATATATAGAGATACTTGTCATGATATGGCTGAAATATTGCCAATGTGACGTTAAATATTACTCACTAACTAACTTATTTAGACTAACACAAACAAATATATACACTCATTTATAGACTAGTCTTGAGAGAAAACGTTTTCTTACCTGTAGGTCTCTCGTGATCTGGAACATAAATTTTATGTTCGACCAAAATCAAATTATAATGTTTATAATCATTGATGTTTTATTAAAGATCATTTGGGTGCTATTTCAACTTAAACTCTCTTTAATAAGTCAGTGGTTGACCAAACTTGCAAACTTTTATGACCTGGGGCACTTGAGGTTTTCCACTTCAAAACTAACGTTGTGACATGACTTGGCTGTTGCTATAAGTGTGCTAAACCCAATATGACTCACTCATCCTTCATTCAGTATTGTACAGACGAAAAGGTCAAGAAAAAGAGAATGCAGTTATAGGGCAAGCAACTATATATTTACATCTTACTCACGTTTATAGCACAAATTTCCAATCCATCCTGGTTCGCATCCGTACGGACACATATTGGTTGTTTCATTACCGAAATGTCCAAGGTGACAGTGAGTCCGGCGTTCACATTTATCTCCAGCCCATCCAGGTTCACAAGCTTAAACACCACAGACAGCATGTTTACTCTACTGACTTACATGCTGTTTGGGATCAACGTAATAAGATTAGGTCTTTGAAAGGCATTTAGAAGTGATACACATAAGGAAGGGAACATATGGATGTCAACCTCTTTAAACAAGAAGTTCACATCCATATATTCTCTTCCTTATGTGATAATATTAGTTTTTACTCAAACAGAAAATCCAAAACGAAAGTATACCATTGTTATCAGTACTAACCTAAGCCCTATAATCTTTATCAAAATAGTTTTTAATTTGCTAAAGTGAATCTTCAATTCACAAATCACCTTTAAATGTGCATTCCTAAGACATTTAAATCTTACTCCTGACAGGGTGAAGGTCAAGTCAGCTCAAGATATCCCAAGAGTTCAACCCCAAATCATCCTACCGTAACGTGTTTAATTAGAGCCTTTGGACATTTCAAAGTGAAACCTTTCTCAATTTCTCCTAAGGCCATTTCAAGAGTGAGCACTGTTAACCTGAGGCCTTGTTTGTAACATAATCGTGATCTCAAAGTGATGGCCTCCCAAGAGCATTCAACCAGTGGGATCTGTACATGTGACATCGAAAGGGAAGATTTTCTTAGTTATGTAGAGCAGTGAGCTGTAGAACATTGCAACTGAAGGTCTCCTTAATTAGCTGAACAAGACTGTCGAAGTGACATTTCAGAATGAAGCCATAGTTTATAACTACCTGTGACCCCTTTAAGATAGCGATGCTAAAGCGCTTGGTTCCAAATATCTATCTTTTAAGTGACGCCTTCTTCAGTAAGCTAAGTCAGTTAACCAACTGCTACTTGAAAGTGAAGCCTTCCAAGGTGAGCCAAACCAGTGACATTTCCTTTAAAAAGCTGGACCTATGACGAAACATTTCCTTAAATGGTCAAATAAGAGAATTTGGGGAAAAATTGGAACTAATCAAAAGAGTTTTGAGAGGACTCGGTGCCATTTAAAGTATAAATATATATAAATGGTTTTGGTTTGGTTTTTAACGCCGCACTCAGCAATATTCCAGCTATGTGACGGCGGTCTGTAAATATTCGAGTCTGGACCAGACAATCCAGTGATTAATATCATGATCATCGATCCACGCAATTGGGATACGATGACATGCATCAACAAAGTCAGCGAGCCCGACCACCCGATCCCGTAAGTCGCCTCTTACGATAAGCATAGTCAAGCATGGGTTGCTGAAGACCTATTCCACCCCGGATCTTCACGGGTCATATATATATATAAATGGGTCTTCAAAAGTAAACTCAATACGAATTTGAGGAGTGCTTAAATGGATCCATTATCGTCTCTACAAGTGACAAAAGGTTTTTGGCATGTTGTGCTAAGTAATCATACCTCATAAAACGTAAAGAACCAACCAAAATGAGAAGCCAAAGTACGTCTATCAAACACCAATTGAAAATGTCAACAACTCAATCAGATGACGTTTGTACCGACATACAGTAAACTACGGTTATAACGAACACGCTTATAACGAACTGACGGATATAACGAACTACTTTTTTGGTCCCGATAATTAGCTGTATTATGCTGTATATATGCTTATAACGAACTACGGTTATAACGAACTAAAATTAGTAGTCCCTTTGAGTTCGTTATAACCGTACTTTACTGTATATGTATGTTCTCTACGTGTTGACGTCTTTGTCATAGGCAAAGAAGGAACTTAGATACTTGAGTTTTAATCTCTGATAAGTATATTAACACATGTAATTAGCCATTAATTCTACAAGTAGCTCTCCTCTGCTAGTCTAATTTGTACCAATATCCACTATCATATATGGGTACATCTATGGGTCGTAGAATAGATGCGTGTGTTCCTTACGAGCCTGTTTTCCACATACATAAGGGCCTTTTCTATAACAAGCGAGATGTTGCCATCTGCCAGTTCTTGCCAACATTATTGTGCATCGGTCTTCCATTGAACGATATATTTCAGGCATGTTAAAGTAGTCCGGCTGAAAAGAAACATAAGGATAATAATTTATCTATCTCGTAAGAATGACGAATGGGACAGTTTGTTTCAGTTATAAACAGCACTCTGAAAAAAAGAACCATTAACGTACTCTATGAATTTATATAGATTAATCTATATCGTAAATATCATATAGAGGTGACTTAAAGTATAATCTAACAATATATGTTTACAATATTATGGCATTCTTAGAATATCGAAGTTTAAGTGTGAGTGAGTGAGTGAGTGAGTGAGTTGGGTTTAACGCCGCTTTTAACAGTATTCCAGTCATATCACGGCGTGTCAGCTTAATGTGGGAGGAAAGCCCGAAGTGATTGAGGTCTCAGACGTTTACCACTTCGGTGAAACCCACGAGCACGGGTATGGTGCTGACAAACCTAGAAACATAATCGGGGCGAACCGGGATTCGAACCCACAATCATAGGTTTCTGGCGTGCCTAAGGGACGCACCTCTGCACAGCGAATCGCGGCACCTTAGACGACTGGGTCACCCGTGCCCCCCGAAGTTTAAGACAGACTGGTTGCCACTGAAGTAACTTTAGAAACTGTGAATGAATACAATGATTGCGTCAGTAAAACTCTCCTTTTCCTATCATATAGTGCCAAGTGTTGTACAGCCATGTTGTTTACAGAAATTTTTGGAAAGCCTTGTCTGAACCTAATGGGAACATTAGACAATAGTATTGTCCAGCATGTAGACTGTTTATGGACCGTATTTCAAGTAATAATAAGTAATAATAAGAGGTAACCTCATTTGCATATTTATAGGATACCAAGTTAATCGAACTGGTTTATCGCTTCAATATCACTATTATAGTAGCGACCAACTCTTGAAGGCGGCTTATTTAAGTAGTAAAACTCCACACAGTAGAACACCTAAAGGCGGCTTATTCAAGTAGTAAAACTCCACACAGTAGAACCCTTAAAGGGGGCTTATTCAAGTAGTATAACTCCACATAGTAAAACCCTTAAAGGCGGCTTATTCAGGTAGTAAAACTCCACACAGTAGAACAAAGACCAACCACATGTTTTTACGGATGTAATTTACGAATTAGAAAATGATGGTTGTGGTGTTTTCTTTGCTGGCAAACATGTTTTTGTGTCAAAATTGAGGAAATCAAATAAGTGTCTTTTAACAAGTCAGTTTGTATGTTGGGATGCTCATTTTATCTCAAAACCAATGGGAAATCTAAACTAAATACATGAACAATAAGCAAAATTGCTTAAATCGAGTCGTGAACCAAATCCCTATTTTCAAATTATAACAAACTGAAGATTATGTACCGTCTATATTTGCAATTATATTGTTTCATAGCTTGAAATCTGCCTGGGTGATTTCGGACCTTTTTAAAATCCACAAGAAATGTACATATAATATAATTTCCGAAAATGTAGTAAATCTGATCCCATCCCCATCCCCGGTCTTCTTTGAATATAAAACCTCGCCATAAGAATATAACAAGTGTTGTTTCGATATGCTCTTCTAGATCACAATTACCAGCATGTAGATGCCTTTCTCGATTCCCTTTAAATACATGACAGAGAATAACCAGTCGCGATTTTCTAGGCTCTGTGCAAGTGTTGATCGTATTATCCATTTGACAATGGCACGTGGGGCCCAAGTAGCGTATCGTTTAATGACACAAAACTGTAATTTGAATAAGATCTTAGCCTTATCATTATCTCTGATAATAATAACTTATCTAATGTCATATCATTGTCTTTAAATTAGTAGTACCTCCGCTGAAAATTATATGAACGGATCACTGAAAATCAGTAAAAGGGTAAGGATGCCCTGCCTTACCGGTAGCACACGCCGCTCACGTAATTTGCATAAAAGGTAAATGAAGTTTATTTCTTGCCTGACGAGGCACTGCAGCACTCATGCCAAGCGACAGTGATATTAAAACAAACCAGACAATCAGTGACATGATAGCTCATTTACTGTTTCGGTCGAAACTAAAAAACCCGACATCTCAATTTTGAATTACGTCTGCATTGTTCAAGTGCAGAAGTGTGTCTGGAACGAAACATAGTCACATAGCCACAACACTGTTTTTATGCCATAAATAATTATATTTCTCGGTTATATCTCGATGTCCTCAAAGCAATTTCATTCATTGTTACCTTTGAATACTCTACCGTCTGGCATACCGGACTGTGCTCGTTTAGTGGTTTAAGCGGCTTTCTCTGATGCATAATCAATGTCATTACACATACCAACATATAAGCATTTGTTCTTTTCAAAAATCATAAAGGTTATGTGGAATATGAACATTGCCATCTCATCATAAGACGTGTCGGCACATTGATATATCAAATGGCAAATGGCTTGGTTGATATTTATTTCAAATGACGAATTTACCATTTTTTGGCTTATTTTTACTGAGCTCGGCTAAAGTTAAAAAATATGTAAATTCAAGTCAACTATGTCTCAACAGTCAAATAAATGAAAGAAAGAGGAAACAACGCACAAACTACTTTTTGAGAGGACTTTACTTTATTTTCTCTATTTTTTACAACAGAAATGTGCATTTTTACCTAAAACAGTATCTGCCACCAAACTATTTGACCATCATTTTCTAGTCTGGATACAAAATAAATAATCGTCGGAATGGTATACCTTACACATTGGTTAACTATGTTTTACAATGTCAGGGTGAGCTGTCGGCTCAGTCCTCCTCATATATTTGTTAAACATGTTTTACAATGTCAGAGTATGACGCCGTAAAGGTCCCCTTCAACATGCATTAACTATATGTTTTACAACGTCAGACTATAACGTCGGAACGGTCCATCTCACAAATTCGTTAACTGTTTCACAATGTCGATGGGTGACGTCACAGCGGCTCAATATTAACATTATGTATGTTTCAAGAATGGCAACAATGAATCAGTTCTCTTGTAAGTATTCACAATCTACCATACATCTAGAACGTTGCCATCCATGGAGAAGTTAACACGTGCATAGTTATAACTGTACGCACAGCGTTGCATATGTTTTACAATGTCGGTGTGAGACGCCGGGGAGGTCCATCTCGCGCGTGTTAAATATGTTTGACAATGTCGGTGTGAGACGCCGGGAAGGTCCATCTCGCACATGTTAAATATGTTTGACAATGTCGGTGTGAGACGCCGGGGAGGTCCATCTCACACGTGTTAAATATGTTTTACAATGTCGGTGTGAGACGCCGGGGAGGTCCATCTCGCGCGTGTTAAATATGTTTTACAATGTCGGTGTGAGACGCCGGGGAGGTCCATCTCGCGCGTGTTAAATATGTTTTACAATGTCGGTGTGAGACGCCGGGGAGGTCCATCTCGCGCGTGTTAAATATGTTTTACAATGTCGGTGTGAGACGCCGGGGAGGTCCATCTCGCGCGTGTTAAATATGTTTTACAATGTCGGTGTGAGACGCCGGGGAGGTCCATCTCGCGCGTGTTAAATATGTTTTACAATATCGGTGTGAGACGCCGGGGAGGTCCATCTCACACATGTTAAATATGTTTTACAATGTCGGTGTGAGACGCCGGGGAGGTCCATCTCGCGCGTGTTAAATATGTTTTACAATGTCGGTGTGAGACGCCGGGGAGGTCCATCTCGCGCGTGTTAAATATGTTTTACAATATCGGTGTGAGACGCCGGGGAGGTCCATCTCACACATGTTAAATATGTTTTACAATGTCGGTGTGAGACGCCGGGGAGGTCCATCTCGCGCGTGTTAAATATGTTTTACAATGTCGGTGTGAGACGCCGGGGAGGTCCATCTCGCGCGTATTAAATATGTTTGACAATGTCGGTGTGAGACGCCGGGGAGGTCCATCTCACACATGTTAAATATGTTTTACAATGTCGGTGTGAGACGCCGGGGAGGTCCATCTCGCACGTGTTAAATATGTTTGACAATGTCGGTGTGAGACGCCGGGGAGGTCCATCTCGCGCGTGTTAAATATGTTTTACAATGTCAGGGTGAGACGCCGGGGAGGTCCATCTCGCACGTGTTAAATATGTTTTACAATGTCGGTGTGAGACGCCGGGGAGGTCCATCTCGCGCGTGTTAAATATGTTTTACAATGTCGGTGTGAGACGCCGGGGAGGTCCATCTCGCGCGTGTTAAATATGTTCTACAATGTCGGTGTGAGACGCCGGGGAGGTCCATCTCGCACATGTTAAATATGTTTTACAATGTCGGTGTGAGACGCCGGGGAGGTCCATCTCGCGCGTGTTAAATATGTTTTACAATGTCGGTGTGAGACGCCGGGGAGGTCCATCTCGCACGTGTTAAATATGTTTTACAATGTCGGTGTGAGACGCCGGGGAGGTCCATCTCGCGCGTGTTAAATATGTTTTACAATGTCGGTGTGAGACGCCGGGGAGGTCCATCTCGCACATGTTAAATATGTTTTACAATGTCGGTGTGAGACGCCGGGGAGGTCCATCTCGCACATGTTAAATATGTTTTAAAGTGTCCGTGTGAGGCGTCAGAACGGTCTACCTCAAACTTGCGTTAAATATAATATTATTATGTTTTCAGTACTTACAAAAGAATTCCTGCACTTCAACAAAGATAAAAAATAATTTTGTAGTTTAAAAACAATTTACTGGGTCATCACTTCCTTGTCTGGTTTGTCTATATCCCGCCGACCCGTCAAGATTCCGGGGTAGAATAGGTCTTCAGCGACCCATGCTTGCCGTAAAAGGTGACTATGCTAGTCGTGAAAGGCGACTAACGGGATCGGGTGGTCAGGCTCGCTGACTTGGTTGATGCATGTAATCGATCCCAATTGCGTGGATCGATGTTCATAATATTAATCACTGGATTGTCTGGTCGAGACTCGATTATTTACAGATCGCCGTAATATGGCTGGAATATTGCTGAGTGCGGCGTTAAACAACAAACCAACAAAGCAACCAAATTTTATCCCGCCATCACAAGGCAAGGAGTACTGCTGTGCAGCGTCAGGCAACAAACACACACTTTTCCATATAAATTGTGTGAATGTGCTACCGGACGGGTAGGTCATGCTTTCCCTTTTCATGAAAAAGGGGCGGTAGGGTAGCCTAGTGGTTAAAGCGTTAGCTCGTCACGCCGAGGACCCGGGTTCGATTTCCGACATGGGTACAATGTGTGAAGCCCATTACTGGTGTCCCCCGCCGTGATATTGCTGGAATATTACTAAAAGCGGCGTCAAACCAAACTCACGCACTCAGGAAGACCTGAATGTTTGACTTAACCTTTTTTTAGATATACTGTCTGAATGGGTGATGTAGCGTATTTCCTCTGTTACGCATCCATTAAAATAATTTCCCTGAGATCGCAAAGCTTCCTCTTATTAAAGGCCAGGAGCTCATGTTTTTTAGCCAGTTTTACGTTATCTGGACTGATGCATTTGTTGAAAAACTGTGATCTGCGTATCATCGTCTTGCCACTGCTGGTGCTTTATAAACCCATAGTCATACTACCTATAACATTGTCCGAACTGCTTTAAACAGAGACTGCTTATGATTGAAAAATATCAAAATCTAACACACCAACAAACACACAATTTCGCTAACATTACGGTTTTAATGGTGTTTCATCCTTACCTGATCAATATGTGTGTTCTTATAATAGCTTCCGATCCAGGCATAACCGTGGCCGCTGATAAGATCTAGAAACAGTCATAATGATGATAACTTTCCCGAAAAGGACACTCTCTGTGCCATATTAACATTTGAGTTTACAGACAAAGTGGTTTTCCACAAACAAAATTAAATTGACAAGGACTGCCAGTATCCCTTTAAGAGAGTGTTCGCGAGGGACATGCACGTACAACTACAGATTATGTCGACTGAGAGACATGTAGGTTAAACGAGAGAGGATATATGTTCATGAGGGACATGAATGTACAACCAGAGAATATGTTCATTGAGATACGTGTAGGTACAAACACAGAGAGTGTTCAGTGAGAGAGACATGTAGGTTCAGCTCGAGAGATTGTGAGGGACACTTCAAGGTGCAAAGAAACAGTCTATTCATTGAGAGACGTATGGGTACAATCTGTGAGATACGCATGACGGAGATATATATATACAACTGAAGCTGTGTTCACGAGAAACGTGTAGAACAATCTGTGAGATGTGCATGCCGCGCATGTATATACAACTGAAGCTGTGTTCACGAGAAACGTGTAGAACAATCTGTGAGATGTGCATGCCGCGCATGTATATACAACTGAAGCTGTGTTCACGAGAAACGTGTAGAACAATCTGTGAGATGTGCATGCCGCGCATGTATATACAACTGAAGCTGTGTTCACGAGAAACGTGTAGAACAATCTGTGAGATGTGCATGCCGCGCATGTATATACAACTGAAGCTGTGTTCACGAGAGACGTGTAGAACAATCTGTGAGATGTGCATGCCGCGCATGTATATACAACTGAAGCTGTGTTCACGAGAAACGTGTAGAACAATCTGTGAGATGTGCATGCCGCGCATGTATATACAACTGAAGCTGTGTTCACGAGAGACGTGTAGTACAATCTGTGAGATGTACATGCCGCACATGTATATACAACTGAAGCTGTGTTCACGAGAGACGTGTAGTACAATCTGTGAGATGTACATGCTGCACATGTATATACAACTGAAGCTGTGTTCACGAGAAACGTGTAGAACAATCTGTGAGATGTGCATGACGGAGATATATATACAACTGAAGCTGTGTTCACGAGAAACGTGTAGAACAATCTGTGAGATGTGCATGCCGGAAAAAGAAATGGAGAATATGCCCATGATTTATGTTTATATAGAACTGGGAGTGTGTTCATGATTGATATGCGAGACATGTTTAAGGAATAGATGGCTACTGAAAGACTAGCGGCCATGGATACTGACATCTCGACCACCTTATCTGTTGCATTCTGATCGTTTAAATGCAAATAATGTTGACTCAAGTACGACGAGAATCAAATCATAACGTTTTCATCTCACGTCTAATTGAATCCAGATTTCAACCTACCTTGAACAGCTTTGTTCTCTTCATCATTGCTTAACTTTGCCAAAGAAGATGAGCCATTGCTACATGCCTCATGTGCCACATATCTACTTTGTTCTAGTTCCACAAACTTGAAGCACTTTCTGCTAACTTGCGTCCAGCTTTCCGGGCACTCTGATGAAAGACAATTTGACCTTCTGTTCAACAGCATTGTCAAGTACTGCTAAATATGCAATTGTAACTACCAAATAGTTTCCCATAGCATATGATGGCTTGAAAATACCAATTTAATTTAACTGCACATTTCTTTAAACTACGGAATAATATTTTGTGTTTCAAAATATCATTTATGCACTTGAAGAATTTAAAAGATTATAATAAGAATTGTCATTTATGCTATTGGAAGATTTGATAAAAAAAATAATCAATTCATTTATTGACAACAAAAACTTTGGGATGTTCTCACAAATGACATGATTATCATTGGCACCAATAATCATATAAACAGCTCAAATTGATATCAAATAGGAAATAGGCATGTCATAAAGTACAATGGATCTACCTCCGATTTTTCCACTGTCAGCGAAGTTACACAGAATAATCCAGGCAAGCAAGATGAAAACACGAACAGTCTCCATTGCCGATAAACGAAGGCCTGCGAACAGTTCTGAGTTATCGCTTCAGGAAATCATTGTCTAATAGCTGTCATTAAAATGAGACAGGAAATGTGTTTCATAGTTGCCATGTTATGCTAATAAGGACAGTTAGTCATGGTTAACACTGCTACACACGTGTTATTATAGTGGAGCATGGACAGATGTAACAGTTATTTTAAATGTCGATCATTTTGGAAAGATCATGCAGTGAATATCCGTACATGAAGCCGGTTCAACACTAATGTCACAAACATGCATAATACATGAGGGGGCACGGGTAGCCCAGTCGTCTAAGGCGCCGCGATTTTCTGTGCAAAGTTGCGTCCCTTGGGCACGCCAGAAACCTATGATTGTTCGAATCCCGGTTCACCCCGATTTTTTGTTTCTAGGTTTGTCAGCACCATACCCGCGCTCGTGGGTTTCCCCGAAATGGTAAACGTCTGAGACCTCAATCACTTCGGGCTTTCCTCCCACATTAAGCTGACACGCCGTGATATGATGTTAATAATGTTAAGCGACGTTAAACCTAACTCACTCATTCACTCATAATACATGATCATACATCTTCACTAGAGAGAAGAATGGTTTTAGGCAAATAACTTGTTTGTGGTTGTTGTATTCGACGCTCCGCCATTATTAGTGTGTGCTCCGCCATTCTGCTTCACTAAAGTGGAATTGTGATTTCACATCATCTTACATATTGCTATTCATGTTGCAGACAAATGTTCCTGTCATGACATGCTAATGGAAACTAGTGATCGTGAGAATCTTTCTAGAAGCTAATTTGTGAAGACATAAAAAGGGATTTTAGAGAAGGATGACTAAACGTTTCCCAATGAAGAATGTGTGCTCTTTATTGGACCAAAATCTTGTCGTTGAAAGTAAAATAGGATGTGTCAAAATAGCTGGGGGGGGGGGGGGGGGGGGGGGGGGGGGGGGCTAGGTTGATGATGCTGTCTATGGTGAGTTTCTATACTTTCAACGACAAGATCTACAAACAAATCCACGGACTACCTGTGGGATCCCCTCTATCTCCACTCGTCACTGAAATCTTCATGACATCCTTCGAAGAAAACAGCCCTCTTTACAGCAACATTCTAACCCGTCTGCTGGTACCGGAAAGTAGACGACACATTCACCACCATAGCCTACCACAACGACCCCACAGATCTCCTTAAACATCTCAACGCCCAGCACTAGAGAATCCAGTTCACCATGGAAACCGAAACCAATCAACACCTTCCATTCCTAGACGTGTCCCTCCAAACCACAGATGATGGGCTAAGAACAGCAGTGTGCCGCACGCCTACACACTCAGACCTTTACATCCACTACCACTCCTGCAACATTCCCCAGATTAAACAAGCCATCATCGCCACCCTCACACGACGTGCCTCAGCAGTGAACTGG
The DNA here is from genome assembly GCF_023055435.1 of Haliotis rufescens. NCBI lineage: Eukaryota > Metazoa > Mollusca > Gastropoda > Lepetellida > Haliotidae > Haliotis > Haliotis rufescens. The sequence goes on from NW_025963890.1 coordinate 68,121,916, forward strand.
ACCTCACAAGAAAACCTTCACGCCCCTCAACAGTTACCCTGCCCACCTCGTCTCCAAAACCATCAGCAAGACCCTCAAGAACTTTGTTCCCAGACCCAAACCAGCACCCTCGCCCATCAGAATCACCATACCCTACGAAGGCCCTGTCACTCATTTCCCGCCTCACCAAGAACAAAGCCAACATAGATGTCACCTTTTAAAAACCAATGCAGAGGTACAAGCAGCGTACGCCCAAACCCCCGATTAGGTATATACCAGATTCCCTGCAACTGTGACCAGCAGTACATTGGAGAAACCCTCACACCCCTCAACACCAGACTCGAAGAACATCAAACCTCAGTCAACAAACTCGACCTCAAATCCGCCATTTCCCAACACATCATGAAGAACCAAGACCATGACATCATGTGGGAAGCCACCAAAGTCCTTTCTACCAACAACAACAACAACTGGCGACAAAGAAAACTACCAGAAGCCATTGACATCAGGAGACACCAGCCGGCCATGAACCTGACCAGGGTACCTATCTGCCTAGTGCTTGGGACTTATTGCTTTGATCTTTGTCGGTGTTAATTATGTAGCTGGCTTCCTTTGCCCTTATTGCTGTTTCCATTCTTTTACCTACCAGCTAATTACCCCCAGCCTCCCGTTTGCCTATTGTCCATTGCCCTTTACTAATCAATGATAATTTGAGGTCTGGCCTCCAGTTGTCCATGACCTTCGGCGCTAATTACTATAAAGTGTGGGCTTCCAGTTGTCTTTTGCTAATCACCTATCAGCGCCATTTATCTGTTGGCCTCCCTCGTTAGTTTCCACCTTTTTTATCTTATTACTTTAGTTGTCCTTACATGTACATATATATTCTCTCTGCCTCATAGCATTCATTCACCTGATGTAGGAGCCAAATTAAAGGTTTATCAGTGCAGAGTTTTCAAAGGAAAAGATGCAGTCACAAAATGAGGCAAGATCACAGGGATTAAATAAAGGAGGGTTAGAAACAAAACACACATTTGATTAAAGGTTTATTTATTCACAGAGAAAATATTTATTTGCTCAAATGCCTTGCCGGGTTTTGATTTCCGCTGGGGGACACCAGGAATGGGCTTCACACATTGTATCCATGTCGGGAATCGAACCCGGGTCTTCGGCGTGACGAGCGAACGCTTTAACCACTAGGCTACCCGACCGCCCCCAACGAATCAGAACACAATACAGTGAGATAAGGAAACTGAAAGAAACCTACCTGTCCATCATCTTATTGTCCATAAGGACTTTGCTGAAAATTACTCCTGTAATAAGCTTGGATGGAATAAAAAGTGCTTACTGGAATCAAACCCCAGTTACACGTAATCTCTTTGTTGTTTGCTATGGGTACAGCAAGGAGGTTTTTCAACATCATAATCACGTGGTTGTGTCAGATGAAATGTTCCGTACTGGTATTGGTATTGGTGATGAACTTGAAATGATACATTGCTGGACAGACAGTCCTACCAGTACAGAAATAAGTCAATCTTCCATGAAGCTGCAAACCACAAAACCCTGACGAGGATGACACAATTTTATGGATAACAACTTTTTAATACTGTAAAAAGCGACGTTTCGGTATAGATCCTTATACCGTTGTCAAGCAGGACTGAATGAGGGTTACTTACTTATATTGGAGATTTAACGTGCGCTTTCCGACTACAAGCGTACGTCGCACACGGTGAATGAGGGTTACTTACTTACTTACTTATATTGGAGATTTTACGTGCGCTTTCCGACTGCAGCGTATTTCGCACACGGGCCCGGCCAAGCCATTTAATGTGTTTCCGAAAAAGGGGAAAAAGTTGTTTGGCAATCCAGTAGGGGTGTTTCAGTGGTTGCTTATATAGAATTTTGGAAATTTTGAGATTTGGAAAAAATGCCAAGAGGGTTTGAGGGGTGAACTAAGGGACCTGAGTATGGAAGTTTGTTAGTTTGATTATGTGGTCTGGTTTTGGTAGTTTTTAATTGGGTTTTAAATGCGATTTATTAGTCCTGTTTTGATTAAGTATACGCCTAAGGCTTTGAATTTTTCTATTTGATTTTGTGGGTTTAGGATTGCTTATAGAGTAAGAGCCTTATATAGATTTAGGGTGGTTTGTAGTGTAGTTCGAAGTGTTAGGTAGTGGGTGCAGTGTATGAGTGCGTGTTCTGGGGTTTCTTGTTGTTTGCAATGTGGGCAGGTTCCTGTTGCGTGTTTTCTTATTATTTTGAGGTTGTTATTTAGGTTGCTATGTCCTGTTTGGAGTTTAGTAATTACTCTGTCGATTTCTTTGGACGGATGTAGAATTTTTGGTTTGGTAAGGGTTTTTCTTAGAACCTTTTTGATTTGGCTATTTGAGTTTTGATATAGATTATGCCATTTTTTGGTGATCTTTTGTTTGTTGACACTTTTAATTTCTGATTTGGAGATGGGTAGGTTTAAGCTTATTTCTGGGATTTTAAGGGATAGTTTAGCGGCTTTATCAGCGTTTTCATTGCCGTATATTCCTACGTGGAATACTATTTGTTTGCCTGCCTTAGTTAAATCGTTTGAGCTTTTTAGTATTAGATTTATTAGTTCAGGGCGGTTTTTGGTGTTTTTATTTTGGAGGGCTTGTAGTCCACTGAGCGAGTCGGTAAGTATTAGGATTTTTTGTTGTTTTTTAGATTGTTGATTATGAAGGGCTGAGGCCATGCCCATTAGTTCGGCCGTGAATATTGATTGATTGTTTGGGAGTCGGTAGGATTGTTTGGCGTCAGTCGGTTGTGTGATGTGGACTCCGAAACCTGTGTGTTTGGAGATCAGATCTGAGGATCCGTCTGTGTAAATGTGACACCAATTTGGCCAATTTTCATGTATGTATGCTAGTGTGGTGGTTTTGGCTATGTTTGGGTAGGTTTGTTTATTTATTGTGCTAGCTAGTGTTATGTCTATTTTGGCTGTTTTAAGTTTTGGGGTGAAGATATTTGATTTTTTAGTTTTGTTTAAGATTGTTTATTTGGTGTTCATTTAAGTAATTGGTTATTCTTTGGTATATTGGAGTAAGTAGAGGGTGTTTTCGAGCTGGGGCTTGTTTTTTTGGGCTGATATTTTTGTTTATTAGGTTTTGAATTAGGGGGTTGGATTGAGACGCGGCCCAGAAATTCAGAGTTAATTGTTCCCTACGTAGATTTAGTGGCATTTCTCCTGTTAAGGCCTGGAGTGAAGTGTAGCAGGTGCCATGTTGAGTGCGTGTTATTAGTTTTAGAGCCTGATATTGGATTGAGTCTATTTTTTTGCTGAGGGATTGGTTTAGGGTGTCGTATATGGCACATCCGTAGTCTATTTTAGATCTAATTAGTGATATATAGAGTGAGAGGAGGGTGTCTTTGGAGGCCCCCCAGTTTGAGCCTGTAAGGCACCTTAGCGTATTTAGATCTTTGCTACATTTAGTTATTTTATTATTTATGTGAGCGTCCCAGGAGAGATGTTCATCGAAAATTAGTCCTAAGAATTTGGTTTGTTTTAGGAATTGGATTGGTTTGTTGTTTAGCTGGAGTTTTGGGGAGGCGGGTTTCATGTTTTTGTGTTTAAATACTATTCCTGTAGTTTTTTCCGAGTTAAGGGAGAAGCCCCATTTGTCAGCCCATTGCTGTATTTTGTTTAGAGATTTTTGAAGTAAGTTTTGGGCCATTTTAATGTTTTTTGTGCGGATCCAGAGGGCTCCATCATCCGCGAATTTAAATGTTTTTTAATTTAGGGGATAGGCCCTCGAATAGATCATTTATCATTATATTGAAGAGTGTGGGGCTGAGGATACTGCCCTGGAGAGTGCCATTTTCTAGGGGACATTGGTCCGATAGCGTTTGGTCTATACCCACGGTTATTTTACGATTGTTTAGGAAGTCCTGGATGTAGTTTATTATTTGACCTTTGAGTCCTATTTTTTGTAGTTTTTGTATTAGCCCGTCGTGCCATACCATGTCGAAAGCTTTGGAGAAGTCGAAGAAGATGCCTGTAGTATATTGTTTGCTGAGTTGTCCTGTTTTAATGTCCTGCTCTAAACGGGCGAGGTGAATGAGGGTTGTTGTTGTTGTTGCATTAGGTGTTTAAGAGGTCGCCTTCTGCCTAGACAATTTCGGCTGACCTGTCCCTCTTTGGGACTCCTGTGTGTGAGAAGAGTTCACATATCTATTGTGAGTTCGGTGTTCACATAATTTCTGTTTTTGCATTGATATGATTTCTATTTTCTTATATTGATATGATTTCATTTTTATCCTTGGCTGCTCTGTTTATATACGTTCGAGCAGCTGTCTTCTAAATTCTATATAAGCAACCACTAAAACACCCCTACTGGATTGCCAAACAACTTTTTCCCCTTTTTCGGAAACACATTATATGGCTTGGCCGGGCCCGTGTGCGAAATACGCTGCAGTCGGAAAGAGCACGTAAAATCTCCAATATAAGTAAGTAAGTAAGAGTTCATAGTAGGAGGATGGGATGAAATAGCCTTGATCTCTGTTGATTGATGGCTTGTGGCGGCGAATGTGGACTGCTTCTATTAGTTTTCTTTTAGTGAAATCATGGAGGTTGTTGGAGAGAATTTGGACGTAAACTTCTAAGTAATGAATATCAAACAATTCACAAAACCCTGTTTGGTGTCAATGCCAGTTGGAACTATTTCGAGGCTGGACACGGCAAGGGGCGGTGTAGCTGGCTGGGGGGAGTCACTGAGCGCATGGCAGAGGAAGCAGTAAAGAGTGGACATGTTATCACACAGGACGCCCTGGGATTCTCACACAGGGCAAAACCCTCCAACATGTATCAGTAGTCTCTGTTTGTCGCATCTGATGAGTGCAAAATGATGGCAGCTGAGATTGAGTTACGAAATTGGTTTTGTTTGTTTGTTTAACGCCACACTCAGCAATATTCAAGCTATTTGACGGCGATCTGTATATACTCGAGTCTCGACCAGGCAATCCAGTGATTGACATCATGAGTATCGATCCACGCAATTGGGATCGATGGCATACATCAGCCAAGTCAGCGAGCCTGACCACCCGATCCCATTAGTCGCCTCTTACGACAAGTGTAGTAGGGGTTGCTGAAGACCTATTCTACCCCGGAACTTCACGGGTCACGAAAATTGGTCCCCGTAAGCGGCACAATGAAGATTCATGCTGTGAACAGTCAAGGCCTAAACACAATTGCTGTGAGGTGTGTCAGTTGTTACTGTGGAGTGTGTCTGGGTGGCGGATGGTGCACAGATTGGAGTGAGTGAGTATGGTTTTACGCCGCGTTTAGCAATATTCCAGTAATATCACGGCGGGGGACACCAGAAATAGGTTTCACACATTGTACCCATGTCGGGAATCGAACCCGGGTCTTCGGCTTGACGAGCGAACGCGTTAACCACTAGGCTACCCGACCGCCCCGAAGCGGAGGTGAATCTTGGAAAAGGGAGACAATCTACGGAGTCACCAATACAGTCTGTACTGCATCAGGGTACAGATGTTACAGGAGATGTAACTATGACAGTGGATACACTCGCACCAGATTCTTACATTGCTGATGTTTATGATAACGAGTGGTATATTGGAAAAGTGTTGGAAATTGATCCCACAGGTGCCACAGGTGCCACAGTGCACATTTCTTTCACGGAAGAAAGATGAAGCTCTAAAAGTGGCCACAACATCTCGACATCATATGGTACTCTCAGCAGTATGGCATGTTCCAATTATAGGATCCAGTTCAACAAACTGCTTTCTTCTTACGAGGGCCATTCAATATATAACCAGCCTAAGCTATTTATCAGATCTTAACGGTTGCATGTTGGTCACGTGCTGTGCACAAAGTTTCACTGAGGAAATTGTATTTGAAGTCACACACGTGATCTATAAAGATGGCAAGGGTTGATTCTGCCAAATTTTCGTCAAAGCGGAACGGGTTTAAAGTATTGCCTCATCCACCTTATTCACCTGACCTGGCACCTAGCGACTACTTTCTCTTCCCAAACTTGAAGAAAGAACTGCGTGGACGTCATTTCCGGTCCGATGATGAACTCACGACAGCAGTGGAGGGGTGGTTACACGAACAACCCCATGGTTTCTATCACAACGGGCTTTTAGCTCTCACACATCGCTGGACAAAGTGCATAGACCTCAATGGTGATTATGTTGAAAAAGAAGAAGTGAGGAGCAGTAGCAAATATGTTAGGCTGGTTATATATTGAATGACCCTCGTATATTGACATTATTGAGGAGCGATTTGGGAAGAGGATCTGATAACAATACAATTGTTTGATTATGCAATCTGAAATAAGTACTAAGGAAGGAGGAAGTTGTTACATGAGGCTTAAATCACATACCACGTCAAACACATAGCGTATGAAACACATCTCCTTGTTCTTTATCGATGATTGACATGTTCGTTATATTTGAAATGTCCGTTTTAGTTGGTAATGGTCTAGTGTTGATACAAGTTCCTGGACTAATGTAGTTTTGTTTTGTTTGTTTGTTGTTTAACGCCGCACTCAGCAATACTCCAGCTATATGATGGCGGTCTGTAAATAATCGAGTCTGGACCTGACAATCCAGTGATTGACATTATGAGCATCGATCCACGCAATTGTGATACGATGACATATATCAACAAAGTCAGCGAGCCTGACCACCCGATCCCGTCAGTCGCCTCTTACCGCTTACAACAAGCATATAGTTGCCTTTTAAGCCGAGCATGGGTTGCTGAAGATCTACTCTACCCCGGATCTTCACAGGTGGCCTAATGTAGTGGTCTGGAGAGATTGACATTTTAATTGTACACGTCAGTTAACTTGTTTCTCTTCAGACTCGCTTAACATGACTGGGGCACGGGTGGCCCAGTCGTCTAAGGCGCCGCGATTCGCTGTGCAGAGTTGCGTCCCTTGGACACGCCAGAAACCTATGATTGTGGGTTCGAATCCCGGTTCGCCCCGATTATGTTTCTAGGTTTGTCAGCACCATACCCGTGGTAGTGGGTTTCACCGAAGTGGTAAACGTCTGAGACCTGCATCACTTCGGGCTTTCCTCCCACATTAAGCTGGCACGCCGTGATATAACTGGAATGCTGTTAAAAGCGGCGTTAAACCCAACTCACTCACTCACTTAACATGACTGAATGTAATTTGTTCATCTTTATTGTATGCAAGCAAAGAACTTGTTCAGATGTTCGTGACTGATCAGCAATGTGTCTGCTGAGAACATTGTTTGAAACCATGGTGGCCTTATATACAAATCTGGCGATGTGGAAATGTACGTTATTTGTTGTGGATCGTGGAGTCTCACGTTGTGATCAGATATAGGTAGCTGTAGCCATAAACAACTGAGCAGATGATCTCTGATAATTGCGGGTCTGTGGAATAACCACTCTAAAGAAATGTACAAAACCTGATTTCCATTGAATTCAAAGTTTTACTGTTTGCAATATTTAAAAGAAACCCCATCAGTTGTCGGTGTGAATCCTATTTTTATGTAGGTACTTCAAAAAATGTGACATCATATATATTGTTGGAATTACTGAAGTTATAGTATTTTTATGAAGATATTCTGCAGTTGTAGTTAGCTGCTTAATGTCCATTCTTCACTTTGTTTCCTCTATCAGTAACGTACACGTTCCTTAAGAAGTGGCCCCCTAAACTTTGATTGCTAATCCTGATTTAATCATATTTAATTTGAAAACCAGTGATATACATACACAATATGCAAAATGCTTCTAAACCAAACAAGTTAAATATATGCTCTATAAGTTAATTTTTGTTAATGTTTGGGGTCAAAGGGTCCTTTTTATAGAACTTGAGTGTATTCAAGGTGAAAGTGAAGAACGAGGCTTGGCATGGCGAACTGATGAATTCCGGTTGTCATGGATTCAAAATAACAGCATGATGACTCAGCCTCTTCCAGGTGTGTGTGTGTCTGTCTGTCTGTGTCTGTGTGTGTCTGTGTGTGTCTGTGTGTGTCTGTCTGTCTGTGTCTCTGTGTGTCTGTGTCTGTGTGTGTGCACGTAGGAATGTCTGGAAGGAGGGTACTGTAAAATAATCAAAATCACACGCACCGCCGAATACAGGCGCTCTCCACCTCCATCCTTGACAAAGTAGAAAGCAGTATCATATATATTCCTGCTGCGGTATGTCACTAACCACGTTATCTGTGCAGGTATTTTTGTGTTCTAGGAAGTAATATTCCCCAAATCGGACGTTGTTAGCCGTCGTTTTGACACATGCAGTTTTGTGTAAATTAGAATACTTTTTCATATTCTTCCTGACCAGTTCAAATTTATGCTGACTAAGAGGTTATAGATGTTAACACAAATGGAACTCTTGGCTATGTCAGTTGATAGAAAGGCCAATACTATTCATGGTTAACGATGCGCAAATATAAACAACAATCGTGTTAGAAATTGCTGAAATCAATCACGTTCAATATTGTTCAGAACTACCTTTATCCTGGTGTCTTCCACTGGCCATGTTGCTGACACAGTGAGTAAAAGCTATGTGTGACCGTTACACGAGTTTGTTGTCTGTTGTCTAACTTGCATGTGTAAAACAACCGTTGTATGATTTTGAGTCATATCTTCGCCTGTGCGGGAAAATCGGTTCTAATATTAGATCCATGTAATGGTAATGTAATAGATTATTACCTCATTAAAAGTGAAATGTCCGAGGACAGCACTATCGTCGATTCGTGGCATCAACGTACCAACAGCATCTCGACATCACAGTGTTAAGATGCAGTTTTTATCGGGGGAAAGCCAGAAGTAATGTAGGTGTCAGACGTTTACCAATTTGATGCAGTCCACAAGCACGGGTATTGTGCTGACAAACCTAGAAATATAATTAGGGATTCCGGAATTCGAACCGACCGACTTTGGTGAAATCCACTTGCGCGGTATAGGCATTTAGGAGGAAAGGGAACAAATGCAGTTTCAATGAAATTGTGGGATCAATGATAACATCACATGTCGTTCTGAATACCCTCTGTTAAATATTTCGAGGTTGCAAGATTAGAAAACACATTCCGACTGTCAGTTTCATGATCTGGTAAGCGACGCTTTGATTGGTTGGTTGAAAGGTCGTTCTGACGTGACCCGTAATGGGATGTCCTCAGATCTTTATTAAGCGATAGCGAGAGCTAAGATCTGATTTTAATGAGATTGATAAAGAAAGGTCCTTACTTTTGCACAGGTACAACTCAGAGGCCTATCAAAATACCAATTCGCAACAAGTGACCCCGGAGTAAGAATAGCATGCAAAGCTCAATGCGTATCAGTTGTTCAATTTCCTAGAGAGCCGCCATCATTTAAATAGTTTTCATTTTGGAACGTATTACCTCTTTTGCGCTTACGTAGTGTGGTGTGACCTTGACCAAGGGCACCAGTAAGGGAGAGAACCCGGAGCGACATGTCCATGGCCTCTGTATACATGACTTCCACTTGAACTCCAGATCGGTTCAGTGTTCTGTATGTACCAGTAAACAATATTCTTCTCAAATATATATTCTCATACGTATTCAATTTGATCAGGCTCTTCCTACAGGTCTGGTCAGCTATGAGCCAGTCGCTGTCAAAACTAAGGTCATATAATGAATGTGTGACGTCTTGCAGTATAAATCAACAAGGTATAGACATGCATCAAAAACGTCCCTCTGTGGTATTGTCACTCGGGCGTCTCATAAAGGCGGTAGGTCTTCAGCAACCCATGCTTGCCGTAAAATGCGACTATGCTTGTCGTAAGAGGCGATTAACGGGATCGGGTGGTCAGGCTCGCTGACTTGGTTGATGCATGTCATCGTATCCCAATTGCGTAGATCGATGCTCGTGGTGTCAATCACTGGATTGTCTGTACTAGACTCGACTATTTACAGGCCGCTGTCTTGTAGGTGGAATATTGCTGAGTGCGGCGTTAAACAGACCACCGTTATACAGGATCGCCCCAAACAGGCCCTTCAGTTTCCCATTGATTGGACATCGTGCGTCCCTCCACTGTCCACGTGTGAGGGTTCATGATGTTGCAGCGTCCACTGGGCCCACTGACGTTTGAAAGTCAATCCAGTGTAAGGTGTGTGTCTAATTCAAGCCACACTATTTACTCGAGCCTTCACTCGCTATTGATCACAGATTCTACGAACCGAAAACGTTCCAGGAAACCTAAACTAGACTATTGATATAACACTGGCTATTACAACCCTCCAGAATAAGACGTAACAAAATGCAGTCGAGCTGCTTAAAAAGGCCAGGCATCGTTATCAAACACACTGGCTATTGATCTTGCTCCGTAAGGATGAGGTTTGCCTGGTGACATAAATAGCAACAACTCACAGACAATGATGGCTCCGTTAGACGTGTACAACTATTTCTCCTTAAACCTAGTCATTTTTGTCGTTGTTGACGGCGTACTCACCAGAAATCAAACTTTTGCACTGCGGCCAGTGACTGGTTTTATAAGCAAGGTCCCACGGCGTCGGGAACGATAACACACACTCAACACGTCAGCGAGACTGACCACCCGATCCAGCTGAGGCTGCTTGGTGAACAATCCTAACCCGGAATCCTCACGAGGCTTGAACCACGTCAGTAAATTTAGTTTCCAAAACATTAAATAAGTAGAAGTACACATACGTCTGTCCGAGCTCCCTCCCGCGGTCATGTCTGTGTATCACAAAAAGACAATGTGATACCACAATACTATTTCCTGTTAAGGTAAACAATGTGAAAACGTGAAGCTGATTGTTTAATTACCATTCCTTGTGAGGGTAAACCAGTTTTATTAACAGACCCATTCAATAACAGAGCCGAGTTCTGTTATCTACCATGGAGTACCATTATTGACAGTGATGCAATGTACCAGATATCCAATATGCAAATACCAGGGCTACAGGGTTGTTATACTCCAGCAAATATGATACAAACTGCAATATCTGTATACCCAAAATAAATGCCAGGCTGGTTCTGCCCATGAAAAGAAATGAGATACATATTAAATTTGGAGGTCAATATCACCAGATTAGCTCATAAACCACTGCCTTCTGGCATTGGAATCTGGCAAATTTGTACACATTATTTTCATTAAGAATGTTCATTATCAGAATTCAAACGATGCAAAACAATTTCAACATGAACGTTGTCCATACACAGGGCATGGCGTGACCAGCCAATTGATAGAACCAGGTTCATTCAACCACCCGTCTAGGTGAAGTCAGGGTCAAAGTAGTGTGTTGGGCAAAGGAACTGTGTACGTGGAACCAGTGCCCCCCACGACCAGAATTACTTCCTCCACTGACACAGGGGCTCAACCCCCGGAAAAGGGGTTGCCCAATTGTGTTGCCTTTTACGGCACGGGGTTAACACTGATTACATCACAGTGAAGAATATACTAAAATAAATTCTAAAATACTTAATTATTTTTATATTTATTTTTACATGTCTGACATTCCCATAAAACAGATCGATTTCAAACAATCTGACACATTTAATAGTGTCATTATGCTCTGAGGAGTGGAAAGTCCATATTTCCAATGTTGACATATATCTCTCTTATGTGAAAAGTCAGTCTAATTGAAGAAAGGAAAGGAAAATAACATAACCATGAAGAATTCCACTTTCTCAAATTGTGATTTCAAGTCCTATTTCTAGAAACTACAAAAAAACGTCGAATGCACACAAAAAAGTATATATTTCTAAAATATTATTAAAACCTGGCAAACAATTATCAATTATTGTTATGGTATCACATATGAAATGGAGATTAGCCTCAAAAAGTAATATAGGAATATATTAAAATATTAATTCAGAATTATTTATAGTAGATTCAGTGGCACTACTGAGACAACACTCCTATGACAACCATCTAGAAAACAACTTAAACTCATTAAAGATTGCATATTGGACAGCCATTTGTTTTAGGTATGCCTCCCTGGGTGCTTCTACCACTCCCCAAAACGTCTGTTGTTGTCAGCTCCAGCCCTTGCATGGGCACTTTATGTGTATAGAACACTTCTACCCACACTTTGCCCAGGAACAAGGTTGATACTAAGTCTCGATGATTAAACTTGTGTGCTTCCTTCATCAGAAAAATGTTATTCCTTTCATCCAGATGAATGAGGTGTTGATGACAAAACTCATCCGCTGGTGAATAAGCCTTTGTAAGGACCAATGTGACGTAGTGGTTATCCGTTTGACCTGACATACAGTAGAAATCCGCGAAGTACAGCCTGGCTGACTCATCAAAGACTCGCTCCAGGGGAACCTTCACTCTGGTGTCTCCAAATGGTGATCTAATTGGCAGATCACCGTCCCACGGGGTCACCCCAAAGAACACACCCGAAAGCTTCCCGTTTACAGGACAGCGTGGATCTCCACCGTTGTCCTTTACTGTTGGCATCATTGTTGCAAGATCTTTGAAATAGCCACTAGGTTTATTTCGGTAAAAATCCCTCACTAGGCCCCATGGCCCTCCTTTACAGTAAGCGCAGGCTTTCTTGAGCAGTCCTTTGAGATACCCTGCAATCAATAATGTTTATATCAGTCTATATAACGGGTAAGAAATATTTTGCCATACATATTTATTAGTCATTGGAGTTAATAGATAAAGCATACACTATACAATAATTCAGACACTCGAACACACACATCTTTACCTTTGTCGCCAGCCATGCTCCCTCCTACAGCCATGATGATTTATGTAGGTGTTACTTTTTCCAGCTCTTCTTCAACGGGTGACGTGGTAGTTATGTTTGTTATGCGTATACGTTGGCACTATCAACAGCTCAATACTCCCGTGTGCAAACATTAATATTGCATTGTCTAATACATGAGTGTTGATCCTAGAACTGTTACTTTCCCTTTCGATTTCGCATTCTAAGTATATAGTAGGAGACCCGTCCAGGAAAATAGGAGGTACTGATGGCCCATATTCATTTAAAGTCAGGAAAAAGCCCCTTTGTATTATCGGGGGGAGATAAGGTTCAGTTGGATGTGTTTACAAATGTATACGCTATGTAGAACGGACTATAACATCTACAGGCAGGTAGCTGGCCATGGTATGGGGTGCAGTCAAGCGTTAACTTGTCGGACAGAGTCTAGTATAGTCCGTATCAGAAAAATAAAAGTCTGTTATAGAGTGATTTTTAAAAATGAGTTTGACTTGTTATATTTCTTGATTTGTAAAATGTTTTAAAAAGTGATGTTTTTTACTAAAAAAAAAATATTGATTCATTCAACTAAAGAAGTTTTTATTTTTTTGGTAACTATAAGTTTTTGACCTGGTAGTACAAATTATTTAGGATAAACATTTTAACACATAGTACACAAGAAAATAAACGCAATTATATTCTCAAGAGGCTACAACAATTATATAGTGAATAGAAAAAGTTATTTTCAGGCAAGTTAAACATTTAACATAAAAGTACAGATGATTGAGTTGGGTTTTACATTGCTTTCAGCAGCTCGGGTCATATGATGATGTGCAAAGCTTGATGCGGGGGAAAAGTCTACAATACCGATGCTGGTAGATGCTGTACAGACAAGGGCATGTATCTCTCGAACCAAGGGTGATGAAAGGATGTGGTCCTAACAGCGCACCCTAACATAAGCACATTGTGGAACTGTTCTCCACAGTGTAAATGTTGCACATGTGTGGCTCTGAACTTATCCAAAATGTGTCATATATCTATTCTTTAGTCCTCCATAGGAGAGTTACAAACATATAAAGACAGTATTTACAAGTGTACGAAAACAGGCATTCTTATGTAAAGTCAATCCCTAGTCACATGTCAGAACATATGTTTCTTCACAAGGTCTATATTATTCTTCAATTGGAAGAGACCTTTGACTGCAGCTTTTGCAAAGTTCTCTACCGTCTCTGGATTTGCTGGGATCGGGGGTGTACATGCCCCTGGACTTTCCCAGGTCTTCAGACTGCGCACAAGTGGATCACGAAGGTTGCAGCTATTTCAGATCTGGATTTCTTCTAGCAATTTCCCATGCTTTGTGGGGGGAGATAACCGGATGGATTTGTTTAAAATGCATTAGATCTGGATCAGAGTTTATGCGTCTTCTCCAGGCTTCAAGATCATTCGCTTTAATGGCATCTTTCACAACTTTCTTCCAGGTATGACAGCTGGGGAATGTACCATGGGTACTAAAGATTATATTTAGAAATAATACGTTTAATGTCAGGAACATAACCCAGGGAAGTGGGAGAGCAATAGTAATTTGAGAGGGAAAGCCTAGTACTGAAAATTCTTCTCGGAAGGAACGTTATTCTGCTATTGCATAGGTTCCCTAGAAACAGAAGTTTTCTCTTGTCTATTTCAGATTCCAAGGGGGTCCATCCTATAGGGCATTACAAATATCAGTCCATGTGCTTCGAGGGAGACCTTGTGCAATTTTTAATGCAGCTCTCTGGGCACGCTCTAATGATAACAGTTCAGCTTTGCTTAAGCCACACCACAATTCACATCCATACAGGGCCCTTGGTACACAGACGCTCCTTAAGATGTTGGAACTCACTAGAGGGTTCAGTCCTCTTATAGTCCAGGCAATCTAGGCCATTTTTTCACTAAACTTGGAACAAATTGCAACAGAATTGATTTTACCATAATGCATTTCTACAAGGTCCCGAAAACAACATACTAAAAGTCCCAAGCAATCCCAGTTTGGGAAATATGTCTAATTTGCATAATCCAATATGGCCACCAATTATCAATATATCTTCCATATGTCAGGGTCAATGTTTTGATGAAAAAAAGCATGTGTTGTCTTGCGAAACATCCGTGTTATACTTCTAAAAAGATATTCATAACTCCTGAACGTTTTCGATTATTGACAAATCTGCACAAATTCACGATGGCCGCCAATTTCAAGATGGCCGCCAAGTTTCCTAAATGTGTGTTTATACTGTTGAATCGTTTATCTCTAAAACAGTGTGCTACGACTTATATGCATATAACTTGGCACACTAACTCACTGAAGTATAGTTAACACTTTTAGTTAAGAAATTCCGTCACCAGAGCCCCCTGGTGGCCCAACATTCCAAGATGGCCGCCAAGAGTTTAATGGCTAGACATAGAATGTCAAGACACTGTTGGTCTCTGATGACATATTTGAATGATTTGAAGTTCTACATTGGGGTAAACAGACCCAAGGATATATGTAGAATACTCAATCATTTGAATAAATCCAATATGACCACCAAATATCAATATTTATCTCTCAAATGACATGTTTTGGCGAGTTTAGATATCAATGTTGATTGTTTTTGTCTGAATCTACTTATTAACATGACAATAAAGGCTATAACAAGTTTCGTTTTCAAACCAGTTGTTTCACAAGAAGTCGATGAGTTATCTCCCTTGTAGTTGAGATAACTCATCGACTTCTTGTGAAACAACTGGTTTGGGGTAAATTCTGAGAGGACCTCATATAGGTCATCCTTGTTTCCAACAAGTATTTACAGGAATGAAAACGAAACTTGTTATAGCCTTTATTGTCATGTTAATAATTCAATATAACCACCAAATACCAATATTTGAATATAAATCTGAAACTTCATATCCACTGCGCATTCCGTCACATGATTGTGTGATCCATGAACATTATTACGTGATGAAGAGTGAAAAAAATGTCACAGTGAATGCTGCAGCTTGACGTTGCAGGGTCATTATATACATGTACCTCGAAAGTCTCAACAGGTTTGACATCCCCAAGAAGTCTGGTAACTGTTTATTGGTACAGCTTGTACCATGGTATTCCCTGCACAGAACACTGCAAGTGAGACCATATTTCCGACAAGTGCATCTTCGCGTGTTACAGTCTTTCTTTGAAATTACAGCAGATAATATCAAGGAGCGCTGAAGGTGCTGCAGTCTGATCTGACTGTGTTGATAAGCAACGTCCATCTGTCCTGTGCCATCCCCGCTCAAATGGATTCACACTGGACCCTTTCCACTCGTTTATCAGGTAGTTGACATGGGGGCTGTGGTATCTTGCGACTGCAGAGTTTGCTGGCAGAGTTTATTGCTCTGCATGTGATCAATTATTCGACACCTTCTCCCAAAAATCGCTTGTATCATAAGCTGTGCAGTCCTTCCACCTTATATCCGCCATATATAGACATATGTTCACCTGCTTCGGTGATGACTTTTTCATCCCCAGTTTCCCTGTTTGGCTGAAATGTTTAGCCTGATGGCAGTGAGTGAGTGAGTGAGTGAGTATGGTTTTACGCCGCTTTTAGCAATATTCCAGCAATATCGCGGCGGGGGACACCAGAAATGGGCTTCACACATTGTACCCATGTCGGGAATCGAACCCGGGTTTTCGGCGTGACGAGCGAACGCTTTAACCACTAGGCTACCCGACCGCCCCAGCCTGATGGCAGAACAAGGCATCATTTTCTTCACTGCTAGACCCTTTACCAAGCCACACAGTCGAGAAGTGGTGCCAAGAATTGCATGTAAAAAGAGCACATGCTCACATACATCACTGCCCAGCAGCCGCTTTGATTGATCATGCACCAAATCCTGTTCCTTCTTGAAGCTTGCTTGGGTTCGGGTGCCAGAAACGTTATGTGGTTCTTTTTAAACATGATGAGGAAGGAGGATAAGCAAATCTGTGTCATCTCCAACCAGGACAGTGTCTGTTTTCCTTGCAGATGTGACAGCGTCTTGTTTTGCCAGCTTCTCCAGTTTGTCATCAAGATAGGCAATAAAACGCTGTTTGATTTTTGCTTTGTTCAAGAATTCCTCCTTCTACGATCGAATGACCCTGTTCTTCTCATGTGTGTGGCATCTTTCGTTGAAAGCCATGAAGCCATTGGCCATACAAGACAATGTTAGCAGCATATTTCTGCACAATATATAGATGGTATATACACTGTAGTTCAAATACATGATATAACGTAGAACCTCTTGGTCGGGGTAGCCCATGAAGTATAGCACTACCATCAAGAATGTACTGGACATTTCCAGGTTCTTGTTGTTTAACTTGGAGGGTTTTCCAGATAGCATCAGCAAGGGTTGCCTTCCTGGCCTGCAGATAATTCAAACAATGCCGGCGGGTGACTACAGAGTTCTTACTTGAACAGTGCTGGTAGTTCAAGTAAGAACAGTACTGTAGTGGAGTGACAGTTTATTTCACAGGAAATGGTCATTCGATCGAAGAAGGAAGCATTCATGAACAACGCAAAAAACAAACAGATCTTTATTGCACGTCTGGGTGACTAACTGGATAGATCTGGGTGCACTTCTGTACATACAAAACAGGCGAACATTAACTTGTGCCTTTATGTGATGTTAGGAGGAAGGACTTGATAGCTTAAGGCACAAGTGATTTTGTGAGAAGGTGACAAAGAACCTACCACATGTAAGCCACCAACACTGCCGCCATTGCAACCTCTGTAGCCACAGCCCCCCATGTCCACTACCAGATAATGGAGTGGAAAGGATTCAATATGAATCCATCAGGGTGGGGATGACAGGATAGATGGACGTTGCTTACTAATACAGACAGATCAGCCTGCAACACTTTCAGCAGTCCTGGACATCATCTGCTGTAATTGCAAATGGGACTGTAAAACAAGAGTGAGTGAGTGAGTTGGGTTAAACTGACAAACCTAGAAACATAATCTGGGCGAACCGGGATTCGAACCCACAATCATAGGTTTCTGGCACGCCGAAAGGACGCAACTCTGCACAGCGAATCGCGGCGCCTCAGACGACTGGGCCACCCGTGCCCCCCTGTAAAACAAGAACAAGCACTTACCAGAAACATGGTCTCATTTAAGTGGTGTGTGCGGGGAATGCCATTGTACAAGCTGATGATGTTCATGAATCACACAATCATGTAACGGAAAGAGCAGTGGATCAAACGTTTTCAGATTTATATACAAATATTGGTATTTGTTGGCTGCACTGGATTTCCACAAATGAACTACAAGGGAGATAACTCATCGATTCTAGTGAAACAACTGGTTTGGGGTAAATTCTGAGAGGACCTCATATAGTTCATACTTGTTTCCAACAAGTATTTTCATGAATGAAAACGAAACTTGTTATCGCGTTTATTGTCATGTTAATAAGTACATTCAGACAATAACAATCAACATTGATATCTAAACTCGCCAAAACATGTCTTTTAAGAGATAAATATTGATATTTGGTGGTTATATTGGATTTATTCAAATGATTGAGTATTCTACATATATCCTTGGGTCTGTTTACCCCAATGCAGAAGTTCAAATCACTCAAATATGTCATCAGAGACCAACAGTGTCTTGATATTCTATGTCTAGCCATTAAACTCTTGGCGGCCATCTTGGAATGTTGGACCACCAGGGGGCTCTGGTGACGGAATTTCTTATCTAAAAGTGTTAACTATAATTCAGTTAGTTAGTGTGCCAAGTTATATGCATATACATGTAAGTCGTAGCACACTGTTTTAGAGATAAACGATTCAACAGTGCAAACACACATTTAGGGAACTTGGCCGCCATCTTGAAATTGGCGGCCATCTTGAATTTTTGCAGATTTGTCAATTATCGAAAACATTCAGTTGTTGTGAATATCTTTTTAGAAACATAATATGGTTATTTCGCAATACAACGCATGTATTTTTTCATCAAAGCATCGACCCTCATCTGACATATTGAAGATATATTGATAATTGGTGGCCATATTGGATTATGCAAATTAGACATATTTCCCAAACTGGGATTGCTTGGGACTTTTAGTATGTTGTTTTCGGGACCTTGTAGAAATGCATTGTGGTAAAATCAATTCTGTTGCAATTTGTTCCAAGTGAAACCTTATTTTGCCTGTACTATTACGTGGACTCCTGTTCTTAACAACGCCATTGTGGTAGACCTCATCTTTGAGCAGGCATCTAATGTCCGTTCCCAGGAGCTGTATTCCGAGTCAAGTAAAATTCCAACATGTTTAATTTCTCTTATAGTAGTGATTTCTTGATCATACAATGTTATATTGATTTTAGCGGCACTTGATGGGCCAAAGGTCAATAATTTGCTCTTTGACGGAGCAAATGTAAACCTCCATTGCCAACTGTATGTTTCACAAATAGACACCATTTCTTGAAGATGTGATGGCACTGGAGAGATCAAAGTGATATCGTCAGCTTGGGTGGGAGCAGTAATGCTGACGTCCAGTACAACAGATCCCTTCTTACTCCTAACTAAGTTTCGCAAGAGCTCATCTATATACAGTAGGTATAGTTTTGCAGATAAAATGCTCCCTTGTCGAACACCTCTATGAAGTTGAAACCAGTATGACTTCTCGTTGTTTGCTAAAACGCAACTTCTCACATCCGTGTAAATATGATCAACAATTGTCCAGAGCGGATGTGGCACTTCCATATAGTAGAGTTTCAGGAGAAGGCCAGGCTGGTAGACAGTGTCGAAAGCCTTGGAGCTATCAGGGAAGGCTACATGAACTACATCAGAACGCTCTGAGTAATGGTAAGCTGTTTCTTGTACCAGAAATGCAGTGCGGATTGATGACATTCCTTTTTGGAAACCAAACTCTTGATTGCATGGGAAGGTGTCAGAATCTGTGATCTGTTGAAGTTTTTTTGATAGCACAAGTTCAAACAGTTTAACTATAACTGGAAGGAGTGTCACGCCTCTATAAGAGTCTGGAGACATTCAAGTGTTCATAGGTGATTTCGTCTGCACCTGCTGCAGCGAGAGGCACAAACGAAATACCTCCTCCTGTGAAGTAAATAGAAGTTCAGCCTTGTTACCTTCTGCTTGGATTGTTTGACGTATTTTCTCAACTTAAATATATATATAAGGCCAATGATGGAGTCACGGGTCAATAGGTACATTGATGACGTCATTACTCCTGCCAACAGGAATACTGTTAATTCAAATTACTCTACTTATATATGTTTAGATGGGGTATATTTTCACTCCTATTTATATTGCCTTTAGGGTTTGTATTCAGCCCAAGTAAACATTTCTGGTGAGAATATTCAGCAACCCAAGCTTATCGTAGGAGTCGACTATATATACTTGCCGTAAGAAACGACCAGCAGGATCGGTCGGTCAGGCTCGCTGACTTGGTTGATGCTTGTTATCGTATCCCAATGGTTTAGATACATGTTCATTCTGGTAATTACTGGATTGTCTGTCCCAGAGTCGATTATTTACAGATCGCCGTTATGCAGCTTGAATATTGGTGACTGCGCCGAAAAATAACGCTACTGAACTTAAAAGGTTCAATATGTCTTCGTTCAGATTGAGGTTTTATGTTCGTTTTCAACATACAGCACCTCAACAAGCCCTTAAACCTGGTTTTCACAACACTATGCGGCTATTTTTGTTTTCCATGAAGTAGGAGACAAGGTGGCCCAGTCGTCTGTGCTGTGCAGAGTTGCGTCCCTTGGACACGCCAGAAACCTATGATTGTGGGTTCGAATCCCAGTTCGCCCCGATTATGTTTCTAGGTTATTCAGCACCATACCCCTGCTCGTGGGTTTCAACGAAGTGGTAAACGTCTGTGTCACTTCGGACTTTCCTCCCACATTAAGCTGACACGCCGTGATATAACTGCAATACTGTTAAAAGCGCCGTTAAACCCAACTCACTCACTCCATGAAGTAATATTCCCCAAATCGGCAGTTGTCAGCTGTCGTTTCGACGCATACTGTTTTGTGTAAAAGCTGTTATCACAATGAAAAACTCTTGGCTATGCGTGTCACTTGATAGAAAGGCCGATACTGTGCATGATTAACGATTCGCAAATATAAACAACAATCGGGTTAGAAATCAAATCAATATTGCACAGAACTACCTTTATCCTTGTGCGCTTCACGCGTATATCCCGGTGTGTGTGTGTGTGTGTGTGTGTGTGTGTGTGTGTGTGTGTGTGTGTGTGTGTGTTATATTCATAAACAGTCAATAAATTTTATTTACTAAAGTAGTGACACATTAATACAGAACAAACGCTATGTGGCCATTTCATCAATATTACATGCATAAAATCAAACGTAAATATACCCAACATCATTCAACATCCGGAGGTTAATAAATAGTATAACACCAAAAGGATGTGGATTTACGCCCCAAAAAGATGTTTTACTCGTATAATAATCTTTAAAGTGTGGTAGTTTACTTCAAAAACAAAGACCAGGTCAAAAGAAAGAGACCTGTGGTTCATTTGTCCACCTCAAATACTTTACTGACTAAATATATTAATAATACGCATTTCAGATATTTGATTTATTTTCATATTCCTGTGGCAATTTGCTTTAATTCTCTGTCTGCAAAATAACCTGTACATCGAGCACATTTTCTTGGCTGGTAATGTTTGGTTTTCTACCCAATCCGATTATGAAAACACCCCTCTTGACTGACATATGAAATTCTATACATTGTATTACACAATACAGTCATCTCTCCTAAAAGATATGTATGGTGCTTCTTTCATAGACCTGGCTAGACTTTTTTATACCCTCGACAAAATGTCGGGGGTATATAGTTATACCAAGGCTCCGTCTGTCCGAACGTCCGAAAACTTTGTCCGTGCGATTTCTCTTAAACTATTCAGGGGATTAATCTCAAACATAGAACATATTATCTGTGTCATAAGGAGGGGTGCAGTCAAAAGAAAAAAAATGTTTTTATTAATTTTCAATTTTTTTATGACTTTTTCAAACCCTAACGTCCGTCTGAAAACTTTGTCCGCGCGATTTCTCTTAAGCTATTCATGGGATTCATCTCAAACTTAGTACAAATAATCTGTGTCATATTGAGGGGTTCAGTCCAAAGAAAAAAGTGTTTTTATTAATTTTCCATTTTTAAATGAACTTTTCAAACCCTAACGTCCGTCCGAAAACTTTGTCCACGCGATTTCTCTTAAACTATAAACTGTGTCATATGGAGGGGTGCAGTCCAAAGAATAAATTGTTTTTATTAATTTTTCATTTGTTTATGAATGTTTCAAACCCTAACCAGGGTTTCCCCTTGTTATAACCTAGCCCTCAGACTAGAGACAATACCAGAGGCGTTGGGGAGAGACTTTTATTTCGCCATGCACATGGCCGGTCCACATGTCATAGTTCTAGGGTACATCAGGTAATATAATGCTTATCAAGATATTACATTCCTCCCTCTTTGGAAGGAAACAGTACTAAACCAAACATATCTACATTAAAGATGCCAAAGTGCTTCTCAACATTTGTACACAAGAAAGCCATCTACAAAAATCAATCTCTAGATTTAGTAGGTATCTGCCATAAGGGAAAATATGTCAACTTCTACTGTTCAAGTAAACTTTACCTTAACCCAAAATAACACATGAGTTCACATCAATCTCATTAACCAATTACTTCCTAACAAAGTCCTCAAGATATCTTGGTTCACGTCGGGTCCTCTTAGAAGATCTACTCAGAACGGGAGATTTAACATTGCAATTTTCTGTTGATAGTACAATCTCTGAAGCAGGATCCTGTATCGTCTCTGACACGTGATCCTTCTCTGGAAAGTCATTGATAACAGGTATCTCGACATTGCGCGTCTCTGGTAGAGCAGATTCTACCTGTTGATCTGAACGAGTGTCAGTATTGCCTCTGAGTAGTTGGGTTTCTCGAGTACGCAGATGATCCTGATCACATTTCGACCATCAAACAGTTCTACCTCAAACGATACTGTTCCTGTCCTGTTCGACACTGACACACCTCACACTTTTTCACTGTTGACTCCAGAATTGAATCCATGCTAGGCCACCACACATAGCTACGAGCAAGTGCCTTCATCCTACTTATTCCTGGATGTGCCTCATGAAGTTCACAAATAATCCTGTCCCGACCTGGCGGGGGAATCACTACACGGTTACCCCACAACACACAGCCATCCTGTACGGTCAGCTCATCACGGCGACAGTAGTATGCCTTCATTTCTGGGTTTTCACAGAAATTAGGCCATCCACACTGCACATATCTCAACACTGTTGACAACACCGGATCCAGGCGCGTCCATGAACGAACATGTTTGAATGTCACAGGTGTAGTATCCATCAGTTCCAGAAGCATGATGTATTCCGGAGGTACAGGTGTTTCTTGAATACTTGGTTCTTCTTTCACAGGAAGTCGGCTCAGACAATCCGCATTGGCGATCTGCGATCTTGGTCTGTAGACAAGTTCATACTCATAAGCAGACAATGTTAGTGCCCACCTCTGAATCCGTGCTGATGCCATCATTGGTATCGCTTTGGTCTCAGCAAATAATCCCAACAATGGTTTGTGATCGGTCTCTATAGTGAAATGATTTCCTGCCAGGTACTGATGAAATTTCTTCACACCAAACAGCATTGCTAAGCCTTCCTTTTCCAGTTGCGAATAGTTTTTTTCAGCGGAGTTTAGGGAGCGTGATGAATATCCAATGGGACGATCGCCTCCCTCTTCAGTACGATGAGACAGTACTGCACCAACTCCGTAGGGCGATGCATCACAACAGAGAATCAGTTCCTTCTTCGCATCATAATGAACGAGAACTTTATCAGAACACAGCAGTGACTTGCATTTCTCAAAAGCTGACTGTTGTCGGCTTGTCCACTTCCATGGTACTTCTTTCTGTAACAGTTTGTGTAACAGTGCCAGAGCAGTGGAAAGGTTTGGCATGAACCTTCCATAATAGTTCAGCAAACCCAAGTAGCTTTTCAGTTCTGTCACATTCCGCGGAGGTGACACTTCTTTGATGGCCTTGACCTTTCCAGCTACTGGATAGGTGCCCTCTCTATCCAGACAGTATCCCAGATACGCAACTTCTGTTGCCATGAAGCTACACTTGTCCTTACGAACTCTCAGACCTGCTGG
Organism: Haliotis rufescens; assembly: GCF_023055435.1. Classification (NCBI taxonomy): domain Eukaryota; kingdom Metazoa; phylum Mollusca; class Gastropoda; order Lepetellida; family Haliotidae; genus Haliotis; species Haliotis rufescens. The sequence continues at coordinate 68,145,758 of NW_025963890.1, forward strand.
GCTAGTCTCCTCAGAACTTCATCTAAGAGTGTCAAGTGTTCATCCCTCGAACGGCCACCAATCAGAATATCATCAATCCTGACCAGAACTTGTTCAAGACCTTGTAGGGTATTCTCCATGATGCGCTGAAATATACCAGGAGCTGACGACACACCAAATGGCAGACAGTTATACCGAAAGAGTCCTTTATGTGTATTTATTGTGACGTACTGCTTTGAATGTTCGACCAACAAGACCTGCTGGTAAGCTTGACTTAGGTCTAACTTAGAATAGAACTTTGCTCCTCCTAATGTTGCGAACATGTCATCTGTCTTTGGAATTGGGTATTTATCCAACTTGGACACTTTGTTCACAGTCACTTTATAGTCACCACAGACTCTAATACTCGATTCGGACTTCACCACAGGTACTATGGGTGCTGCCCATTCAGAAAACTCTACAACTTCTATTGTACCATTACTCTGTAGGCAATCAAGCTCCTGTTCAATCTTCTGCTTCAATGCATATGGGACTGGTCTTGCTTTATGGAAGATCGGTTGGGCATTCTTGTCAACATATATCTTTGCTTTCGTTCCTTTGAACGTACCCAAACCATCCTTGAACACTTCAGGATGCTTATCCAACACAGTTCTCAAACTGCTTTGCGAATCCTTAGCAGTCACATGTTTGATTATATTCCAATCAACATCAAACACATCAATCCAGTTACGTCCAAACAGACTAGCACGGTTCCCTCGGGCGACTAATAGGGGTAGACTTGCAGTCACTCCTTGAAAATCAACCTCCACCATCACCTGTCCCGCAAGATCAAGCTTATTTCCAGTGTATCCAAGGTATGATTTAGTCGTAGGTGTCACAGTCAAGTTCTTTACACCCTGTTGAAGATGTGACAAAGTCTTTTCACTCACAGTGGATACCGCAGCCCCAGTGTCAAATTCCATCTTCAAATCTTGACCGTTGACTTGTACTGGTACATAAACTAGTTTGTTCACTGAACCAGAAACCATGAACATTTCATATGCTTCACTCACATCCACAAATCCCTCAGAATCCTGTGAATCATGTTCTTGAATGTAGTTCGCTCTATTTCCGTACTGTCTGTGATGTCTACCTCGGCGACCTCGACTCTGTCTCCCACCTCGATGTGAAGCTCTCCTCTGACCATTTCCCCTCCTGTTGAGACGTTTCTGTGATAAATGTCCAACAAGTCCACACGAGTAACACTCCTGATCTTTAAAACGGCATGTTGAAGGGTCATGTCTTCCGCCACAACGAAAACATGAAGAACTGTAGTTACCTCCCCTGGCTGGTTTCTTCGTAATAAAGTTGACAATACCAGTGTCAATGGATGTTGCAGTTTGTTTCTGAAGATCAGCAGAATTTTTGTCAGCCGCTTCCATTGATGTTGCTATGGCAACGGCTTTGGTGAATGTCAAATTTTCTTCTGACAGTAACCTGGATAACATTTTCTGTTTGTTTATACCGCAAACGAATCTGTCCCTCAGCATGTCGTTAAGGAATGCTCCATAATCACAAAATTCAGTCAGTTTTCTCAATACAGCAACAAACTCACTGATGGTCTCGTTGGGCTTCCGTACTCTCGTGTTGAAGTGGTAGAGGTGCACAATCTTCGACGGTTGGGGGTTGTAATGGTCTTTCAACCATTTTACAAGTTGCTCAAAACTTTTTGACGTCGGCTTTTCGGGGCGAAGTAAGTCTCTTATTAATCAATAAGTTTTACCTCCCACGGAACTCAGTAAAGTCTGACTTTTGCGTTCAGTTATGGAATTCGCCTCGAAGAAAATCTCGGCTCGCTCCGCATATTTGCTCCAATCTTCGACTGTTTCGTCAAACTCGCCAAGATTCCCGCATACAGACGATGCCATCTCGACTGCGCTTCCAAACTTCGCAAAACTTCAGGTTTATACCTCGTCGCCAATTGTTATAACCTAGCCCTCAGACTAGAGACAATACCAGAGGCGTTGGGGAGAGACTTTTATTTCGCCAGGCACATGGCCGGTCCACATGTCATAGGCGAGTGACGGCACGTGCGGACTACGTTCACAGGCACGTAAGGTATTCATACGCGTCACTCTGACAGTACATAGTTCTAGGGTACATCAGGTAATATAATGCTTATCAAGATATTACACCCCTGATGCAGGATTCTTGCGTATATGACACTCAATTAAGGAAAACTATGTCCAGAAATATATAACTGCGTCATGATTGACGAAATTTCAAAATATCTATGTTGTTGTTTAGAAATTACCAGCTTTGGAATGAAAATATTACAACTACTCACCTGAAATTAATTAATAAACATTTTCCGAAGACAATATATGCAAACGTCTTAAAATTTACGTCTAGTTTTTAATTAATCGTCGTTTTTGAAAGTAACATAACTTCGCATAACACCACTGCCACAGGCTAATTTGCAAAGCCTGTCACATGACCAGACTTTTCTCTCGTTTTAAAACAAACGCTAAAATCAGAACAGCCGGGGGCTTTACATATTGTTTTTCATAATTATATAGATATGCTACTAAAACTGTGCGACTGTGAGGTACACGACAAAATATATTTATTCTTCAAAGTGAACGTAACTCTCACACTCCGTGTGGCTTCGATGACAGCATGTGATGTAAACAAAGTGAAAACTCCGCAAATGGACAAAGTTTTTCACGTTTCGGCATATATTCTCACTAAAAGTTAACCGTGACATATGTTTATCTAGATGTGTAGACTCGTAAAAAATGAAACAGAAGAAAATATTATCCTTGTTGCGGTGAAAAAAAGTGATTTGGCGCGGTCACAGTATGTGGTTAAGCGGAACCTATGGAACGGGATAAACGGAAGTTGTAAGTATCGGAGGGACACATGTTGTTACCGAAATTTAGGTAAACATTATTGAATGAAATTTAAATTAAAATTAATAAAATAGATGACAAACATAATGTCAGATATACAGAGAACACATTTTATTACCAGATAGTGTAACAACAGGATTAACATGAGTAATTCAATTCGGATTTGTTATGCTATTTCCGATGACGGATCATGACAGACTGAAATGAGACTGAAGAAAAGTCTCTGCGTATTATACACGAGAGATATTTTTTTAGGATTTAATTGCCCATACGGGGGTGCGACCACTGCTTCGCGTGTCTTTGCAAATATATGAAATAAAATGCAACGGTCAAGGAAACATGTGAAAGCATTTTAACAAAGAAATAAATACTTACTCTCCTAATAGAATACCCCCGAAGACCCGGGTTAAATTGGTCTTCGGCAACCAATGCTTGCCGTAAGAGGCTACTATGCTTGTCGTAAGAGGCGACTAACTGGATCGGGTGGTCAGACTCGCTGACTTGGTTTATGCATGTCATTGGATCCCAATTACGTGGATCGATGCTCATGATGTCAATCACAGAATGTTCTGGTCAAGACTGGGTTATTTACAGACTGTCGTCATATAGCTTAAATACTGCTGAGTTGGATAAAGCGAATATACTGTGATATTTCAGACTGTGAACTAGGATGGACTGGAGATGTTGCAAACAGAATCACGGTAAAGAAAATACAAATAAAAATGGATACATTTTAGAGAGAAAAAAAATTTTCTTTCGTGTTCAGACACTAAATTGTGAATTAAAATGTATTCATTCATTCGTATAATTGAATATGCTAGCTGTCAACAAGAAATAGCTCATACTAGTGGCAGCCATGCAGTGGGTACCTGGTAGGAGATCCGTGAAGATCCGGGGTAGAATAGGTCTTCAGCAACCCATGTTTGCCTAAAGGCGACTATGCTTAAAAATTGTCGTAAGAGGCGACTAACGGGATCGGGTGGTCAGGATCGCTGACTTGATTAATGCATGTCATCGTATCCCAATTGAGTGGATCGATGTTTATGATGTCAATCACTGGATAGTCTGGTCCAGACACGATTTTTTACAGACCGTCGTCATATAGCTAGACTATTTGCTGAGTGCGGCGTTAAACAACAAACGAACCTACATCAGTTCGGGAATATGATATGTTAATGATAATATATGTCAACACTGACTGGATTGAACGTATACATGTGTCTTGATTCTAGCAACAACAAAAATTCAAGAGAGTTTTTATTTCAATCTTCCATCGGAACACCGAATCCAACACTGGATGACGCGATCGGCCGTGCTCGGCTATCATATCTATGCCAGAGTTATCTTTCTTTGTCCCGTTTGCTTCAAGCTCATCACAGCGATAGTCCGTTCGCGGAGCTCTCTATACCGAGAGTGTAACGAAGGTGTCACGCGCTGTGAAGGAGCTTGCGTTTGCTTACAGGTGGTGCTTATTTTCAATATGGCTGCGCCCATAGAGGTACATGCTTTTCCAGTATTTTCTTGAAATGAGACCGGTTATGTGGCTGACGTTAGGCAAATTATGTCAGTGTAATTTACTCGTAGACATTTGATTGAATATGCGGCTGTTGTCAGCGTATTTCACCGACTTTGACGGTGACTGCTACTGTTTGTTGTATGTCCCCACACAAGAGTGACATCTCGGCCATGGCATGCCGGTTGTGGTACATTGCTAACATGATTAAGATGTTTCAAACATGGATTTAATACTTGCAAATGTCAATATTGTCATTTGCAAGTTTCTGTAGCTGTAACGTTAAATGACCAATCAAGGCTAGTGGCACTCTAATTTTCACCAGTTTTTTAACTGTTGAACAATATTGAAAATATTACTACTCGATCACAAGTCTAGGAGGTTTTTGCTGTTATAATTTATGTCGATTTCATAAAAAAACAACTTCATCATAAGAACATTCAGGAAGTGATCTATTCCTTTTCCTGCTAAAGGTGATCAGTTCGCATTATAATACGTGTAAAATTATGTAAATACAGTAAACTATGGTTATAACGAACTCAAAGGGACCATTTATTTTGTTTGCAATAACCGTAGTTCATTATAACCATGGTTTACTGTATTTACATAATTTTACACTTATTATTATGCGAACTGATCCCCTTTAGCAGGAAAAAGATGATGTTTGGGCATGTGGCCTACAATACCTAATGAATAAAGACTATACCGGTACTAGATTTCTACTTATGATAATTTACATGCATAGTGATCAGAATATCTTTTTTATGTAAAGGTTACTTGACATACAACTTTTACACTGAACAAGGAGCTTGTCACATGACCTCTAAATGACTGGCTTCTACCCGGCTGTCTACGTTGCTCACAATTAGTTTATGGAAAATACACAAGGCGCATAATTTCTGCGTATAAAACAATGCCTAGCATAACAGAAAATGCAGTTTAAATTGTAAATCATCATGTCTAGTGATAATTTATCCCAGTTTTCACATTTGTTTTACCAAATTTATTATAACCTGTTCATTAACCTTAATTTGCTGAAGGATATGTTGTAGTTTTTTACTGTGCATAATATGATGTTGACCGATAGCGTCACCCTTTGAAGTCGCGTTGACACCTCGTTAATCACTTCACATTCTTTGATGTCGCTTGTGACTGTGCAGTGAGAAGAGCGTTGAACACAAGTCACACAAGTGGAAATTACAGTCCGTAATAAGCAAATTTTGAAACCAAAAAGAAAAAGCAGTCCATATTTCAATGCTATCAAAGGTGGAGTGTTGTTTACCTTTAAAGCGTATAAACGACACATTTTGATGTTCATACATTTTTCAGGAGACAGTATTCTTGAAATGACCTATACACTAACAGGCTACTTCCACATTTGGGGGAAAAACCCTGGGAATTCCTTAGCATGAGTATATACAGAACTGTTGTTTTTGAAACTTTAATCTTGTACAGTCCATCCTCCAACTTTTTACTTTCGCATCTATTCGACACATCTTTATGATTATCTTTGAATGAGCATCCAGTTCACCAATGATGAAACATCTCACCACACATGCACTTTGACAACTTTTTCAAGGTACCAAATAGGGATATATAAAATTATAATCTTTACATTCACTTTGTTTGAATTCATTGGAGTATGAACCTTCATAGAGAGAGATCCATACATTGTATGAATACAGTTTGGTGCTCACTCTCTTAATTAAAAGAATTCTTTTCCCTTAGTGAATAGTCAAGTAATGGATGGGGCTTTTGGATGTTAAGGGCTTCTTGTAGTTTTCTGATTTTGAATTCTTTGAGGTTGGTGGTGAGGGCTTTAACTTTGTCTCACTGAATGCAATCCAAGTCACAGCATCCAGTGGGACAAAGTCAAAGCCCTCACCACCAACCTCAATATCTTATCCTTACTTAGCCAAATGTAGTCTGATTGAGCCAGCAGTTATATAAACACACAATATGTCTGTTGTGATATTTCCTGTCACAGGTACTAGCCAGCAGTTATATAAACACACAATATGTCTGTTGTGATATTTCCTGTCACAGGTACTAGCCAGCAGTTATATAAACATACAATATGTCTGTTGTGATATTTCCTGTCACAGGTACTAGCCAGCAGTTATATAAACACACAATATGTCTGTTGTGATATTTCCTGTCACAGGTACTAGTCAGCAGTTATATAAACACACAATATGTCTGTTGTGATATTTCCTGTCACAGGTACTAGTCAGCAGTTATATAAACACACAATATGTCTGTTGTGATATTTCCTGTCACAGGTACTAGTCAGCAGTATTATAAACACACAATATGTCTGTTGTGATATTTCCTGTCACAGGTACTAGTCAGCAGTATTATAAACACACAATATGTCTGTTGTGATATTTCCTGTCACAGGTACTAGTCAGCAGTTATATAGACACACAATATGTCTGTTGTGATATTTCTAGTCACAGGTACTAGTCAGCAGTATTATAAACACACAATATGTCTGTTGTGATATTTCCTGTCACAGGTACTAGGCAGCAGTGATATAGACACACAATATGTCTGTTGTGATATTTCCTGTCACAGGTACTAGACAGCAGTTATATAAACACACAATATGTCTGTTGTGATATTTCCTGTCACAGGTACTAGTCAGCAGTTATATAAACACACAATATGTCTGTTGTGATATTTCCTGTCACAGGTACTAGCCAGCAGTTATATAAACACACAATATGTCTGTTGTGATATTTCCTGTCACAGGTACTAGACAGCAGTTATATAAACACACAATATGTCTGTTGTGATATTTCCTGTCACAGGTACTAGACAGCAGTTATATAAACACACAATATGTCTGTTGTGATATTTCCTGTCACAGGTACTAGTCAGCAGTTATATAAACATACAATATGTCTGTTGTGATATTTCCTGTCACAGGTACTAGCCAGCAGTTATATAAACACACAATATGTCTGTTGTGATATTTCCTGTCACAGGTACTAGACAGCAGTTATATAAACACACAATATGTCTGTTGTGATATTTCCTGTCACAGGTACTAGTCAGCAGTTATATAGACACACAATATGTCTGTTGTGATATTTCTAGTCACAGGTACTAGTCAGCAGTATTATAAACACACAATATGTCTGTTGTGATATTTCCTGTCACAGGTACTAGGCAGCAGTGATATAGACACACAATATGTCTGTTGTGATATTTCCTGTCACAGGTACTAGACAGCAGTTATATAAACACACAATATGTCTGTTGTGATATTTCCTGTCACAGGTACTAGACAGCAGTTATATAAACACACAATATGTCTGTTGTGATATTTCCTGTCACAGGTACTAGTCAGCAGTTATATAAACATACAATATGTCTGTTGTGATATTTCCTGTCACAGGTACTAGCCAGCAGTTATATAAACACACAATATGTCTGTTGTGATATTTCCTGTCACAGGTACTAGACAGCAGTTATATAAACACACAATATGTCTGTTGTGATATTTCCTGTCACAGGTACTAGCCAGCAGTTATATAAACATACAATATGTCTGTTGTGATATTTCCTGTCACAGGTACTAGTCAGCAGTTATATAAACATACAATATGTCTGTTGTGATATTTCCTGTCACAGGTACTAGCCAGCAGTTATATAAACACACAATATGTCTGTTGTGATATTTCCTGTCACAGGTACTAGACAGCAGTTATATAAACATACAATATGTCTGTTGTGATATTTCCTGTCACAGGTACTAGTCAGCAGTTATATAAACACACAATATGTCTGTTGTGATATTTCCTGTCACAGGTACTAGTCAGCAGTTATATAGACACACAATATGTTGTGATATTTCCTGTCACAGGTACTAGCCAGCAGTTATATAAACATACAATATGTCTGTTGTGATATTTCCTGTCACCATGGTCACAGGTACTAGTCAGCAGTGATGCGTCGGGTCAGCTGTGGAATGCCTGTGTATGGGACCTGGAGACAGGAAGCAGTCTCACCACGTACAAAGGTGGCAGCACCAGTCAACGAACTCTCTCCATTCTGGGACAGGATTATCTGATCGGTGCCAACCCAACTAAGCCATTGTTAAATGTATGGAGTCTACAAAAGAGGGTCAGTGGATGGAAAATGTCTTGTTAGCAGATTATTACCATGATTACAGACGTGTTGTTACAGGTATCTTGTTCGCTGACTATGAAAGGTGCTTGTTGTCTGATTGTTACAGTAGTTACAGCTTATTGTTGCCATGGTTACTTGTGTCTTGTCAGCTGCTTGTAACTGGTGCAAGATCATGTTTACATTTGCCCCATCAATCGGTGGCCCAGTCATCTCAGGTGCCACAATAGACTCTGCTAACAGTTGCATCCCTTAGGAGTACCAGGATCCTATGATTGTAAGATCAAATTTCAGACCCTCCTGATTATGATCCTCAGCTTGTCCATAACGTACCCGTGCTTGTGGTAAAAACCTAAATCAACATAACAACCTACACTGAATGCTTTCCTCACACATTAAGTATCTTCCCGAGGCAAGGGAGTTTACTGACTTTAAAAGTCCAGTTTCCACCCTTGCCGAACTATGCTGGAATTATGGAGGTATATTTTGGCTGGACTAACACGTCTATGCATAGTCCAATGAAAATCATGTAACAAAATCGACATTTGGTTCATCAACTGCCGTGCAGATTTCGGTTGATTACCGAATTTGTAAAGAATGTGTACCGCCCACTCGTCGTCAACAGATATTTTCCAAATCCTTTCATGTTTCTAATCAAGGTGCTCATGTAAGACAAGTTGTATTACAATATAGATCTTGATTATCAATCTGATCATCTTGACTTATCACCACCATTTGTTTTAAGCATTTGCAAGTGATATGAGAAGTGGCATCTAAATTGGTCAATAGGAGGGACACAGAAAGAATATAACCTGTCATTGTCACTGGTGGCGCTACAATTGAGCCCAGAAATTCCAGCCTGGGTTGTCAATGGTGGAACCTGGACTTTCACAGTCAGCTAGCTCCCTTGCCTTGGGAAGATTCACATATAACTTCCAGTAACATGATATTGTGGAAATATGATCTACAGCTGTGTTAAACCCACTCCACTCACTCACTCACTGACTCATTGACACTTACAGAACCAATCACAGATGCGGATAGTATGTCCGGGTAGAGTGACCTCCCTTGACGTGTCACCTGATGGGAGCTACTGTGTGGCAGGAATCGCAGACAAAATACATGTGTGGCAGGTAGGGAGTGTCTCAGTCATTCGTTCATGTAACATTTCAATGCTGCTTTTTCTAGAAACTCCTAGTGGAATTCCAGGCAGAATATGTAACAATAAATATTCATATCTGCACCATTCCATGCCCTAGGGTATACTAAAGGCGTTACAGTGTGAACATATGTAAATGTATGTATGTGATATATACAAGTGAGGAAAACTGGACAATATAAGTTGCAGCAGGATCACGAGGGGTACATTGGGTTTTATGCATCCGTCAGGTTTTATACCACTCTGGCTCCAGCTCGTGGTATAAAACTCAATGTGGGATGCATAAACCCCATGTACCCCTTGTGATCCTTCTACAACGAATATATCCTACCAACATGATTTAATATAACATTGTAAAATAATTCAAACAATTTCAAAATTGATAGAAAACAGCTGTTCAATTGAACTGACGTTAGCTTGCGCTATGTCACGTGCCTCCGGCTTGTGGTATAAAACGTAACGAGCGACGCATAAAACCCCATGTACCCCTCGTCATACTGCTACAAGAAATATATCTAACCGACATGTTTGTATGTGAGATGTTTTGAATAATTCAAACAAATTTATTTATTTATTTATTTATTTATTTATTTATTTATTTATTTTTTATTTATTTTTTATTTATTTATTTATTTTTTAAATTTTTTTATTTATTTATTTTGCTTACTTCATAAAGATATGTTGCACTGAAACTACACACTTCATGTTGAAATACACAGGGCATTTTTTCATAGTGATGCTGTAAATGGATCAAAAGCTTGTGTCATATCTGGAATGATGTTAAATTTATATTGCTATGATTTCATTGCAGGTGTGTAATGGGAACCTATTAGCAGTTGTCAGCCGGCACTATCAGAACATTAACTGCATCAAGTTCACAGATGATGGCAGCCATTTTGTTTCTGGAGGAGAAGACAATCTTGTGATCGCGTGGTCTCTAGTTAGGTATGTCCCACATTCTGCTTGTTATGGTTATCAATTTCTCTTGTACACGTTGTAGTCTGGTCCAAGAGATGTTTTGTCATCCAGACAAAACTTGTCATGCAGGTTTGACTCACCATACACACCACATGGGCACAATGTGCAAAGTCCATTTCTGGTGTCCCTTAAATTTGATCGATTGTAAAAGGACTGGGTGTGCGTGCTGAATTCTGATTGGTTGAAAAACGTGATTAAATGTGAATGGGGCATTGAATTCTCCTGGACTATAATCTGATAGGTGACCATGCTTGACAAGCTTAATTCCTTAGAATCTCTATGGCTTCTGTCCTGTATCACACTGAAACACTATGTAGTTTATGATCCTGATGTCTTCTTAGGCAGTGGCTTTGTTCAAAATACACATGTGGGATATGTCATTGTTTACTCAGCAATAACTGGGTACCTGGTAGGATGAAATGAAAATGTGAATGCAGAACAATCACGTGCCTATCAGGCAGTTTGAGTTACATCCTTCGTAGGGAGCTGAAAATGCATTTGAATGTACCAAGAGATATTTGCTAGGGTAATGATTGTCTATGTCATTTTAGCATTAGAGATTAGAATTAGGGCTTTACAAATGTACATGATATTTAAGAAATAAACAACAAGGGTGAGTTTTTTCTCGTACAATAAAACACTGCAGGGAGAATAAACCATGAGGGCACAGCATTTTTTTGGTACGAAAAGCAATGACCAAGAGTAATTTATTTCTTACGATATGAGATATCAACATTATGTACAGCCTCTTTAAGGATGATGATAAAGTGTACAAGCTTTTAAAATATTTACCCGTATTTAAAAAAATGATGACTCCCTCAATAGAGTCCAACCTCGGCAATGTCTCACAAGTCCATTTTATGCACAGATGGATATTTCCCGCATATTCTCACAATCCTTACGTCAATTACCTGTACCTTTTCTCCCAATACCGAATGTCATATCTCTCCCGCTTTTGGATGCGATCATTCAGGCATATCTGCCCAGCTTCATCCAATATACGACCTCATCAAGTTGCAAGCGCATGTTCAAATCTCTAGAAATGACGTCATGATAGAAAAATGTTTTTATCGTGAAATAAACCACACTTTGCTCTTTATTGTTCTGTGTGATTTATTGCGTAGCTATCTTCTATTTCAGGTTAGTGTCCATCTCACCGTATTCCCAGAACCGCCCAGAGCCGAGACATGTGTGGTCTGGGCACTCACTTCCTGTCACTGACCTCCATGTTGGGTGTGGAGGAAGAAGAGCCAGAGTTATCTCCTCTTCCAGGGACAATACGTGCAAGGTAAAGGAGGGTGGTTTTATGCTGCACTGTGGCAGGGGACGCCAAGATTATGTTTGCTTTGGAGCTTTGGTGTAGAGTAGCTAAGGGAATGAGATCAATGACAATGAGATCACACATTAGAAACGTATTGTGACCAACAGAAATATGTTGTCTCTCCGTGTGGTATCATTTTCTAATCGTATTGATTGCTGCTCATACCATCAACCATTGGTTTGTCTGGTCCGGGCGCCTTTGAGTTATTGGTGGCCTGAGGTGATTCAGGGATGGAGTACGTCCCGTAAACCAGCTGAAGAAGTTGTCCAGAGAATTCAAGATGCATGTGCACATTCCTTGATAGAGTCTGTACAATTATTCTACTTCTACAGTGAGAAATCATCTGACAATAGATATAGACATAGCAATTTCACAAAAGGCACTCCTTTCCTCTGGCATCCTTTACCTAAAACCAACACCCCATCCCAGCCCACCCCACCCCACCCCACCCGAATGCACTGCACCGCACCCCACGCCACCCTCTACGTAAACAACTACATCATAATACAATAGAATACATACATGATACAGAATGCCTTATACAACAGGTATCAGTGGGGGGACAATCCCTGGAAGGCAAAGAAATGGGGAGTCTCTCCAAGATCATCTCGTAAGCATCAAGCTTACCTTTATCATGTTCAAATCCCCATTCACCCAGCCTCCAGGAAATACCTACGTTTCCTGTACCAAGGCAACTGTACCAGTTGTGCCCTCTCTATACAACAGGGGAATCTGTTCTGCCTTATATCTGGACAGGGGAATTCAATCTCAAATTAGTAGAACTACTCAAACTTCAACCGAATTTCACTCTGAAATTGTTAACTCATCTAGGCTGGTTAATCATCTATCAGAAGTCAGATCTTCAACCATCAGGGGATCTCAAGTTCCTAGGGATCGGACACAGCAGACTTGTATTCAAGTACCAGAAGTTGGTGGATCAAAATAAAAAGCTATTCACAAACAGATTTCATTCAACCAACATGACCAGTGGCAAGTGACATTAGGCTTGCTGTCTTCTGCCCAAGCGTTGAAGATAAGAGACTGCATCTACGCCCCATTCCGAGGTTCCTAAAACGCTTCTTGACCTTCAGGAACTAAGACTTAGACTTTGACAACGGCTGAAGAAACACCTCTTCTGGTGGACAACCAAGTCGAATGTCTGTGGCGGGACCTATTTAAATGAGCCAGTATGAATAGTATGAGTCAGGATTAGGCAAAATATGTATTTTTGGAGGTAAAAATATCATTTGTGCTTATCCTGACTAATACGCATACAAGTACCCTCCCAACCGTCCCCGATCTCCCCTGATGTGTTTCGGACCGTTAAGTTAGTAAATGAGAGAGTGACGAGTCAGCTAGCTAGGTCATGTGTTTCCATTGCGTCTGTGCTGGACAGGGTGCATTCGGGTGAGATGTTTTCTCTGTTCTCCGGGAACACAGCATAGGAATATTCCACTACCTTTTCAGAAATGAGATGAGATAAGCAATCAGTATGAGTCAGGTTAGGTATAAATGATATTTTTACCCTGAAAATACATTTTTGTATTCTGCTGCCAAGATTCATGCTCACTGTAACTGTCTTTTTATGTTTAACATGAACATGATTAAAGCTTCAATTTTGTAAAAGTAAACAAATTATTTCTATGTTTTCTATTTAATCCATTTTGTTTTAGAAAATTAAGCTCAAATCTGCAGACAAATCTATCTATCTTTAATTTGCATATGGCCAAGTATTTCTCTAAGAGATGATACTTGTGTTGCCAACTATTGAGGAGACTGTTTCTGTTTGTAGTTGTGGGACCTGTGCTCTGGGGAACTACTCTGTACGCTGGTGTTCGACTCCTGTATAACTGCAGTTGCCATGGACAACATGGAGTTGCGAGTGTTTGCCGGAGACAGTAACGGCAACATACATAGTGTGGCTATGTTTACACAGGTAGGGAAATCTTAGATTCTTGATGTGTTTGAAAAATATCACTACAGAGAATATTGATAACCTTGAAACTTGCATGGTTTGTTATAATTTGTAAATGAGTGAAAAACTCATCTACAGTCCATTTTCCAATGAATTGCAAAATAACTCAAAATCGCGAATAGTCTTTTAGATGCCAATATGGTACATGTCAATGAATACCCTGTACCCAACAATATCTGCTGCTTGTTATTTTTATTCCCATCACTGGAAAAAGTTGTTTAAACTATCATGTTGTTATGTGTACAAGTTAACATTTTGAACGGAGGGGGCACAACAGTAGGCGGAACAGCACAAACACATACCAGTCAAACTGACTGTAATTCAAACAGGCTTTGTCATTTGAGAGCTTATGTTTAAATTTTCAGCCAGTGAAAACAGAACGACACATATCAACAGACACTACAAGCCATGAAGGTGTCACCATGTTCAAAGGCCATCTGTACGTATTTTACAGCAACCTCCAGAGATAAGATATTAGCTAATTTGTATGATTATTGCAAAACAATTCAAGATGTATTGCTCAGCATGTGAAGTAGCATCTTCCCGAGGCAAGTGAGTTAACTGACTATAAAAGTCCAGTTTCCACCCTTGCTGAACTAGGCTGGTATTATGGAGTTACATTTTTGCTGGACTAACGAGTTTATGCATAGTCCAATCAAAATCGCGCACCGAAATCGAAATCTGGTTCGTAAAGTGTCATGCAGATTTCGGTCGACTGCAGGATTTGCAAAGCATGTGCACCGCTAACTCATTGTCAACAGATATTTTCCAAATCTTTTCACTGGTGGCGCTACGATCGAGCCCAGGAATTCCAGCTTAGTTCGGCAAGGGTGGAAACTGGAGACAGTTAGCTCTCTTGCCTCGGGAAGATGGTGAAGCAGAAGTGACCAGATTCACTTGCTGCCAGTGGTGCTATTTGCTATATTGAACATATATGCTGTATTAGAAATTTTGTAGGTATGTTAGAATGTTGTCCCATGAAGATTCTGGGTTAGAATTTGTCTTCAGCCACCCATGCTTGTCATAAGAGGCGACTATGCTTGTTATTAGACGCGACTAATAGGATTAGGTGGTCAGGCTTGCGGACTTGATTAATACATGTCATCGTATCCCAACTGAGTAGAAGTTGATGCTAATAATGTTAATCACTCGATAGTCTGGTTCTGATTGTTTCTTGTAACAAAACTCCTGTTAGTTTAGCATATTCATATTTAGCCTTTAATGATGACTTTATGATCAAATGTTGCCAATATTCTCTTAAGATCAGGTGAGCTACAGGACCTGTGCTCCATTTTTGTGAAGTCCGTTTCTCATATGATATTGCTGGAATATTGCTAAAATTGGCGTAAAAAAATACTCACTCACTCACTCTTAGATATTGCTGCATCAGTGACACAATCATGAAGGATAGCAGTCATCACAACAGAAATAATGTTGAGCATTATAAATAATGATCTCTGTATGACCTGTAGATTTGTTTGTTTGTTTGTTGTTTAATGCTGCACTCAGCACTATTCCAGCTATATGATGCGGTCTGTAAGTAATCGAGTCTGGACCAGACAATCTAGTGATTGACATCATGAGCATCGATCTAGATGGGACATGTAAGGAATGTTCACCTGGTTTTTGTTGTCTTTTAAGGAAACAAGTTACGTGTTTATCTGTGTCCATGGATGGAACACGGCTAGTTTCCGGGTCACATGACGCGTCGGTGAGGATATGGGACGTATTCAGCGGTCAGTGTGTCCGAACCTTAGCTCATAAAGGTAAGCTCTGTGATCAACAGCTTGTATGTGATTTAGAAGTTTGGGGATTCCAAACCAAGATTCACCCTGATGTTCATACTTGTCAGGCATACACATGCCCATGGGCTCCATCGAAGCGGTGGGGTTGCCTCGTGGTTAAAGCGTTCGCCTATCATGCCGAAGACCCGGGTTCAATTCCCCACATGGGTTCAATGTGTGCAGCCCATTTCAGGTGGACCCCGCTGTTATGTTGCTGGAATATTGCTAAAAGCCGTGTAAAACCATACTCACTCACTCCATCAAGGTGGTAAACATATGCCATCTGTGCCACCTTGAGCTCTCATCCCACATTAAGCTGGTAGGCCGTGATATAACTGAAATACTGGTCATCTACAGTGAACCTTACAAACTGGATGTTGATTATTCGATTGGTCATTTGAAAGTGCCAACAGATTTCTGTTGTATACTCGGGAGACCTGAGGACTAGTGGTAGAGTGTCTGCCGGAAAGCGGAAGGTCGGGGGTTTGATCACCCTTCCATGTCATACCAAAAGACGTTAAAAGATGGTATTTCTTGTTACCCTGCCTGGCATTCAGGGGCTAAACTGGTCGGCTCGGAGTGTGTCTGAGTGGGGTATTCGTGTTAAACTGCGGCATGGTATCTCAGTGAGCTAGTACTATAAAAACGGCATCAGTCCAGACTAGTACAAGCAGCCACACACATACACGTGCATGCTTGTTGCTGTATAAGTTCAATACTCTTGAATGTGACGTTAAACCTCATTTCACCTCACCTCACCTCAAACTCTGGATAACTATAAATATTTTCTGGTGCCCTGAGAATTTTGATCAAAAACAGTTTCAATATAGTTGTGATACATGTATAACTGCTGCTGCATCTATCAGTAAGGAAATTAAAATAATGTGCATCAAATATTCATTAACACCATCATATGCAACCAAGTCTGAAAACACACAATGCTTAGTGACAATGTTATGTTACATTAACAATTAAATGTTGTTTTCTATGGCACTATGTTTTTTTTAAAGGAACTTGAAAGCTGTCAGCTCTACATGTCCCTCAGGAATACAATGACGTAGTGATACAATGGATGCCATCACAAATTTTAATGACAACTAAATCTGCCATGTTTGCAAAATGCTGCCCAAAAGTTGTCTGGAAATTTTCTGAATATTTATGGATGCAGTATTAATGTTGCCATGGTGAATGCCATGTTTATCATGGTTTATCACATTTTGGACTTTTCATCAAGAAAATTATTCATACGCAGTGAAAAGTCAATATGATATCCAGACTGCGGAATCCCGTAACAACATTTCAAGCAATCAGGTCACATTATTTTTCCAATATTCATTCCCTTGTCATTCTCTGTGCGCACAAATCTAATGCCTCCTCTCTGTGTTTCCAAGATGTGATCACGAATGTGTTCCTGACACAAACACCCCGTGGGGTGGCGCTGCCCGACAGCAGGCCGCAGCTTCCCCTTCAGCACTTCAAGCGCCACCTGGTGTCCACACAAGCTGACGATACTGTCTCCGACAAGTCACAAGTGTTTGATGTCTGGCTACATGAAACACATCAGGTAGGGTATTTCCTTTGTTGGCATGGTTAATTTGTCTTCAGTTGTTTGTACATAATGTTGTCAGTTAAGTAAGTTTTGTTTGTTGTAATTGTTTTGAATTGCATGTTGATGGACTATGTTATCAAGGCTCGAAGTTGCTAATTGTTTGGTGACTGTTTCAGTTGAATCAGAACACTGCTCATCCTGCGTGTGATGAAATGAAGAAAGTGAGTATATTTCTTGATCAGCATTTCAGGTACCTGTGTACTTGTCTTGTCAGCATGTGTTTGCTGTCCAATGGGGGCGGTCGGGTAGCCTAGTGGTTAAAGCGTTCGCTCATCATGCCGAAGACCCGGGTTCGATTCCCGACATGGGTACAATGTGTGAAGCCCATTTCTGGTGTCCCCCGCCATGATATTCCTGGACTATTGCTAAAAGCGGCGTAAAACCATACTCACTGACACTGCTGTCCAATGGCATGGTTCTTCACTGTCCTTTAATATGCTTAGCACCATGTGCATTACAAGTGTCTATGAAATATATCATTGTCATGGCAGTTCTGCACGGAGAGAGGAAGTTGGTGGTTCGATCCCTCGTTCTGTCATACCAAAAGACATCAAAAGATTGTTCTTGTCGTTTTATTGCCTGGCTCTCGGCATTAAGGGGATACAAGGACTGGTCGGCTTGGGGTCAGTTTACTGTGAGTGGGATATCCATGTTAAACTGAGGCATGGCATCTCGCTGGGATAGTGCTATGTAATCAGCATTGGTCTCAGCTCACAGAGAGCTATAGCGCTATAAACTTTAATGCAATATTCGACCCCATTTTATCTCGCCTATTGCAATGTATCAGTAGGTTCATCAATCATTACGCCCCTCTTAAGCATTCATACATGCTGGACTCTGAAGATTCTCGTAAATAATATGTCCATCATATGTCAAAGTATTTTAGAGGAACTTGAACAGCCCAGCAGTTGGTGCGTCTGTCTGACACAAACCTGACAACCATTACTCACATACAATGTTTGAATACCATTCTGTGTACCCTGTCTTGTTATTGATGCAGTACTCTTGACATCTTCCCGAGGCAAGCGAGTTAACTAACTGTAAAAGTCCTCTTTCCACCCTTGCCAAGCTAGGCTGGAATTATGGAGTTATATTTTGGCTGGACTAACCTGTTACGCATAGTCCAATCAGAATCATATGACGAAATTGACATCCGGTTTGTAAACTGCTGTGCAGATTTGATGTATGTTGCGAAGTAAGACCTGTTTTATTACAATATAGATCTTTATTATCAATCAGATCGTCTTGACTGTTGTTGCCATTTTATTTGAAGCAAATGCAAGTGATATGAGAGGTTTTGTTTGTTTATTTATTTATGAGAGAAATAGAAGGGACATAACTCATAATAGCCACTGGTAGACTAACGATCGAGCCCAGAAATTCCAGCCTAGTTCGACAAGGGTGGAAACTGGACTTTTGCAGTCAGTTAACTCCTGCCTCAGGAAGATGTACTCTTGATGATGCCATACACTGACACAAATGTAACATTCTTCTGTAGAGTTCAAGTCATGATGACCACACCCAAGCCAAGCTGGAGGAGGAGGTGGTTCGCCTCCAGGGCGACCTGGACCGACTGCAGGGCACTAACCAAGATCTGTATCAGTATGCTGTACATAATATACTCAATACTAAATAAACTGTATCTTCAACAACCTGCTGGGTTTGTCAATAAACACTGTATTCCTAAACACTGTAATCCAGTTCACAGCATGGGATTCCAGGTTAGACTAGGTCCCCAGTAGCCTATGCTGGGCCCAGTTCCACAAAGTGATCTGAGTGGTAAGATGATCGTAACTCTCATACTTTAACATAGACAATCATAGCGCTAAGATCACTTCGTGGAATGGAGCCCAGGTTGTAATTGGGTTCCTCATGTATTAGGTGGTCAGGCTCGGTGACTTAATTGACAGCTTGTCGCTATACACCGATGGCAGTATGACCTGTGAAGATCCAGGGTAAAATAGATCTTCAGCAACCCATGCTTGCTGTAACAGGCGACTATGCATGTTGTAAGAGGCTACTAATGGAATCTGGTGGTCAGGCTCGCTGACTTGGTTGATGCATGTCATTGGATCCCAATTACGTGGATCGATGCTCACAATATCAATCACTAGATTGTCTTGACCAGACTTGAATATTTACTGGCCGCCATGATATAACTGGAAAAAAGAATACTGCTGAGTGAAGAGTTAAATAACCAATAAAGTATGCCAGTTCAGGTACAGTTTTGCAACTGAGACAAACACATTGTGATTTCTCTGCCAATTGTGTGTAACATAACATAACAGGTGACTTATAGTGATTTCCAAAGCAAGAACAATACAAGCAAACAGTAACAGACTTCAACATTTATGTTATCACTTTATTAAATAACAAGGTCAACCAGTTTGATGAACACGAAGCACTATAAACACCCCAAGTTGATTCTGGTATAAAAGCCATTTGTTCAGAGGAATATTTACATGGATCCAGTCTGACCCCAACAAGAAATCTGTAACGAGTCGTACGAGTCATTGTTCCAATACAGTGGCATAAGTGTATAATAATTAGAGCTGTAACGATACATTTTTGCCTGATATGATACATTTCTTGATAAGATCATGATACGGTACACTTTATGGTACACTTTATGATACACAATATGATACATGAAACTTCGACACATGGCATGTTAAGAAAACCATCAATCATCAAATATTACGATATTGAAAAGAGTGAGTGAGTGAGTTTGGTTTTACGCCACTTTTAGCAATATTCCAGCAATATCACGGCGGTGGACACCAGAAATGGGCTTCAAACATTGTACCCATGTCGTGAATCGAACCCGGGTCTTCGGCGTGGCGAGTGAACTCTTTAACCACTAGGCTACCCGATCGCCCCAGCAGAACTTTGAACTTCACGATTAATTTTCAGACAAAATAAGAATCCTGCATCACTGGGTATTGATACGGTACTCATTTCATGGCACTGATGTAGCAAAGGTTCTATGAATCATGCCCCCTAATATACTTCCTTCTGGTGCTGACACTGGTGAGGGTGATTTTTGTTTGCTTGTTGTTTAACGCCGCACACAGCAATGTTCCAGGTATATGACGGTCAATAAATAATCGAATCAGAACCAGACAATCCAGCAATTGACATCATGAGCATCACTCCATGCAATTGGGATACGGTGACATGCATCAACCAAGTGAGCGAGCCTGTCCATCCGATCCCCTTAATTGCCTCTTATGACAAGCATAATCGCCTTTTACAGCATGCATGGGTTGGTGAAGACCTATTCTTTCCCGGATCGTAATGCTTGAAGGAGGAACTAAATCTCAGCTGCTGAGTACCATGCACAGATCTTATTTATCTCAACAAATGAAGGAACAAAAATTGCATAAAACAAGAAAATAGTCATTTAAAAAACGGAACCACATTTTCTTGGGTATAGGCAGACTTAAAAAATACTGTGTGTGCACAAACATGCATACAATAAGTGATGATGTTTTTCCCCAACACAAACATTAACATGAGCATGTAACACCTGAAATACGTCAACAAATCCATACTGAAGTACGTAATAATAATACAATTGGGGAAAAGGCGAATAATAATTCAATTGTGGAACACTTTGAGATTGTATCACAAGTACCGTATTCGACGTAATAAGCGCCCTGCTCTTATAAGCGCCCACTGCAATTTTTCCTAATATATTGGGCAGTGAACAATCCTAATTAGCACCCCTTCTGATTGATCAATGTACACAAGACTTATATATATATCTGTCGTACATAAACATTTCAGGCTGTCAGCATAAACCACGAAATTTATCCTTTAACTCTGTTTTTTTTCACTAAAATAATATTCTAATAAGAGCCCCCTATTTCTAATTTTGAAAGCGCCCTGGGCGCTTATTACGTCGAATACGGTAGTTAACAACTGCTAATATTTTGTCACTTCGACAAGCAATGTAACAACAAACTATTATCAGGACTCAATCACAGGGAAGAAACAATAAAGGCATGTAGGGCAGCACTGAAATTCACCCAGGATGTACATCACAATACACTATTTCAGAATATGTGTGTGAATACTTCTAATTCTTTTTATTTAAGAAGACCAAAAGCTGGTTTATTTTCCCAAATCCTGTTTTGATGTCATGTTGATGTTATTTTAAAACACCACCAATACATGAACACAAAGTATACAATTTATCAAACTAAAATGTTATTTGGCTTCAACTTTAAGACAAACTTGTGTCCAGCTAATGAAAACAATGTTTTAACTGATAAATGTCTGTAATGAATGATGCATATCATGTATCATATCGGTGAGATTAATATTGCAGTGTATCCATGGATTGTTTCATCTTATCACTATCTATTTCTACAAACTGTTCACACTTTTGTATATTCCACAAATAGGTTCATCAGCAATCTTTAACCTCAACAATGTCTTTGACTTTAGAATAGAAATAAGAAGTCAGAACACTTCCAATCTCATTAAAATCAGATCTTAATTCTCGCTACTGCTAAACAAAGATCTGAGGACATACCATTAGGGGTCACGTCAAAACGACCTTTCATCCGACCAATCAAGGCGTCGCTTACCAGATCATGAAAGTGACAGTCGGAATGTGATTTCTAATAATGCAACCTCAAAAACTTTAACACGGGGTATTCCGAACGATAGTTATGGGCTTAATGACTGAATCTATACAATCTAGACCATATATTAGCCATTCCAGAATGTTCTTTTGTTCTGGTTTCAAATTTTTACTCGAGAATTAGTCAAAATATGCTTCGAAGCGTAGTCGCCAATTTGAATTTAGTGCCGTAAAGCATGAGAAAGCTGCCTTCTGATTGGCTAATGTCTACTTCTTGTCTGTCCTTCCATTGGTCGGTCAAAATTCGCGCAAGGTCGGTCTGACGTGACCCGTAATGGGATGTCCTCAGATCTTTGTTTAGCAATAGCAAGAACTAAGATCTGATTTTAATGAGATTGTAACACTTCTCACACATTTGTTAGATTTTTCTGTTCAACCTTCCAGCAACATATTTTGGCATTTCAGAAGAGCTACAGAATGTGCCTTTCTCAATGTTTCTTTGGTTGTTTGTTGTTTAATGCCACACTCTGCAATATTTCAGCTATATGAAGGCGGTCTGTAAATAATCGAGTCTGAACCAGACAATCCAGTGATTGACATCATGAACATCGATCCACACAATCGGAATACGATGACATGCATCAACCAAGTCAGCAAGTCTGACCACCCGATCCTGTTGATTTGAGTTGTATTCAACACTGCTTTAAACAGCAGTTAGTGTCACTTTGTTTTCAGCTTGTGTTATCAGAGTGATTCAGCTTGTGGATGTTAACCACATAGTTCTGACAGCAAGGATCATAATCAGAGCTAATCTTGGCCTTGACATCATGACAACAGCACAGCCAAGGGACACAACTCTGCACATTCCATGACACGTCAGCCTACATGTCAGAACTCAACTCAGTCCTGTGCTGTGCAATAATGTTTATAACCTATATATTTATAGCTGGAATACAAGGTGCTTGTCCCAGAGTGCTTTTAGTCAATATATTTATGGGCATTAGTGTGCATTATTACAAAACAAATAGTGGCTCAGCTGAGTTCTTTTCTATTCTGAGTTGGCACATGGAACTAGATAACATATTAATATGAAGATATGTCAATTAAAACATTTCCAAATGATTACAAGAATTTCCAAAATAATGTCAATAGGTATAACAATTCACCCAATCATACTTTAAACAATGGATAATGGTTAGACTTCTGGTTTAAACAATAGTGGTTAGGGCTTAACGATGGATAGGCTGCTCTTGGCAATCATCGATGGTTAACATTTACATCTTGCTGTTCTCTCCATCTCTGCTTTGTTTTAACTGTGACACCAAGCTGCTGTGCAGGTCTGCACAAAGTGTCTTGATGCTGCAGTAATGCATGGTCGGCACCTATATATTATTCCTGGCCATATTAGACTTAACAATGAGGAGTTTTACATAACAGAGTACTTCCCTGGGCCCACTTGCACAAAGCGATCTTAGCACTAAGATGATCATAACTCCCATACTTTAACATAGGCTTACAATAGTCGTAGCGCTAAGATCACTTTGTGCAAGTGGGCCCAGGACTGAACTATTGTTTCTGTTAGGGGAGACATGGTAGACATGGTATGAATGATGATCACTTTGTTATTTATGACTTTACCCTAATTATCGTATTCGACGTAATGAGCGCCCTGTCTAATAAGCGCCCACGGCGATATTTGCTAATATATTGGCAAGTGAACAATCCCAATTGATCAATGTACACAAGACTTATTTATTCGTGTATAAAATGCACGAGTGTGTTATATACACCCTTCATTATGGGCAATTAAATTCAGGAAAAATATATCTGTCGTATATAAACAGTTTATCTTTCAACTCTGTTTTTTCCACCAAAATAAGATTCTAATGAGAGCCCCCATTTTCTATTTTTGAGAGCGCCGTGGGCGCTTATTACGTCGAATACGGTAAGTACTTTGTTTTACTGTTTGAAGGTAAATGTCTAGGTAATGCTTCGTACTTAGAGTTCTGCGATCCATTCACCTAAATATAATATACCCTTCTCTTCCTCACTGACAATACCCATATTAACAACAATTGAGCATAAACATGATACAGACTTCAAGAGACAGCCCTACTCCCTATAAAAATACTATTGCAGTAGACTAAGGAATGAACAAATATGGTAAGAAAAAAAGTCAACAATGCTGATGCACAAAGACAAACTAGACGCTTGCTGAAAAGAAAAGCAACAAAATCATACAACAAAGTTTTGGCAGTCATGGTATCTAATCATGGTATCTAATCATGGTATCTAATCACCTTGTGTATCATTTCCTTTGAGATAACAGCTGTTGAGGTAAAGCAGGTACAGCAAAGTCCTTTGTGAACACAGTTCTTGAGGTAAAATATACTACACAACAGAAGTTAGAGAACACCCGATTCTTTACCATTACCGGTACTATAGTTAATCTTTCCTGCCATTGTAATATGAAGAATCAAGTTTTTTTAACTTCTCTTGAGAAGTACCTAATATGCAAAATTAGAACAATTCACATAAGCTTATTTAAAAAAGGAGCATAAACATTTTTTCCATCTATAAATTACTGACCCTTCAGCAACCATATTTGGCAGTTGAGCTATTCATTTCTGATGAATAATTGCACCATAATAGAGTTCACGTCTAACTGAAAATATATGTTTTGGCAGCAAGAGAGATAAGCATGTGGAAGCATACCCGGTATATGTTTTTTTCATTATTAGAATAGTAACAATTGGTTTTGTGATCCTGAAGTAGTTTTATGTTTGTTAGCGAAGCGTGTTGGCAAACCCTGTTAGCAAAGCCTGTTAGCAAACCCTGGTGGAAGTTTGTATATGGATTTCTTTGTGCTATATGATGGTACTATGATTGCAAAACACCATGGATAGGAGAACCTCTTAAGCCTTAACAATACAGGACTAGTTGTCAAGACAACAAGGTCTCAAGTGATGACTGTTGGCGCCGTTCTCCCTGTGAGTTCTTGCAGCTGAGATACTTGTAGAGCTATATCAATTAATGGCTTCAGGACAACCTGCAACACAAAGTACAAATTCTTCATAAGACATTTAGAGTTGCATGTAATAATGACATAGCTTCAATGTTTCAGGGCAGTTCTTGCCACGTCATCTGTGATAAAGGGGCAGGAAGTAGCCCTGAAACATTGGGTATAATTCCGAAGTGGTTATCTATAATACTCCTTGTAAACATCCACCCAACAACTTCAAACTGCGAGTAGATGTTGTTTAACACTGCAGCCAGCAATATTCCAGATATATCCTGACAGCCTTTAAGTAATTGAGTCTTGTACAATACAATAAAATACAATGGTACACAACTGCATCAAACACTGGGAAAATGTTAGTCAACTCTGGTGCATTGGACGATTCTGCCCAATAATCCCCATCAAAGTAGGTACAACAATATTGCTTCTATATAGTACTCCAAAAAAGTTAATTCTTTCATTTTGCTGTGGTTAATCTGTAGTGCCATGACCGATTAACTTGTTTTGTTTATTTGTTTTTAACGCCACATTCAGCAATATTCCAGCTATATGACGGCGGTCTGTAAATAATCGAGTCTGGACCAGACAACCCAGGTGAAATGGGGCTTAATGTCATATTCAAGATTATGTCACTAATAAAATAGAGACGTGCATTAGGGCTGGGACGAGTCCAAATTTACTACCCGGGTACCTGACCCACTATTACCTGACCCTACCCATGTATCCACTGTAGGTCTCAAGAGTTGGGAACACAATGTCTAATTGGGAATAGTTTAACTGTAGCCCTGGCAAAAACTGTTGAGGCACATGTATGAAACCAGAGACTATACAATAGATATATGGTCTCTTATGAAACGATCAAATCATGCATACACTGAAGTTGACTAAAGCTTTATCTTTACTCAAACATATACACGTCAAAAGGAATGTGTGCATCATCAGAAAGAAATGCGAACATTAGCGACTTGTAGTGTAACCACTGAGCTATAGTGAGTTTTTGTCATTAAACAATATGTCACGTGACTAACCATGGGTTCGGGTAGTCCTGTGGGTACCTGGGTGCTACTCAGGGCCCACCCGACCCGAGTACCCGAGTTACCCGTCCCAGCCCTAACGTGCATGCATGAGAGAGTGAGGCTGCTATTCTAGTCAAAATTAATGCTGGTTTCTTCATAGTGCTAGCTCACTGAGATATCAAGCCAGTTTATCATAGATACGCCAGTCGGGCACAGTATAGTCCGAGAGATCAGTCCTCGTTTTATCCCCTCGATGCAGGCAGGGCAACAAGTATCATCTCTGAACATCCTTTGGTATGACATGGCAAGGGAATCGCACTACCAACTTTCTGCTCTCCGGGGTTCTACCCATGAGGACCAAATTGTGACACCCTACACCACTGTTCCATCTGTTCCCCTGCACGTAGAAGATGTTCACTGTAAAATCATATGCCAATATATACCTGGGAATCCAGGCCGTACTTGGCTGGGTCAGATTCGTATCCTTCAATGTACAGCCTGATGGTGGCACCACTACTTCCTGTGCCGCTCAGTCGGAATATGACACGGGAATCATCGGACATGATAAGTCTCACACCCTACAACAAACACAAGACACTGCATCAGAAGAGGTTCACACAGGTATGAGTGAGGATGACGGTCGGCAGGACAAGATAATGCTGATGTGAATGCAGATCTGCGAGCACCAACATGTAGTGTTTGAAATAGACATCAGCCCGTAGTCCCGAGGCTGACAGATTTTTTCTCTGGATGATAGTTTTACGTTTCAGCAGGCCCTTATTGCTTGCAGTTTATTTAAAGGGGAAGTGTACACGCAAAAATCACTTTCTTTCTTTTTCTAAACAAAACGCAATTTTAGAATTAACTAGTATCTGTGTTTGAAAATATACACTCATTTTTTTCACAGTGAAAGTAGGAAGCTCACAATAGTGTGAAAATGATATGCCGTTATGAGGCCTTCGTTTTTCGAGCTAAACAGGCCTGAGTTATCCCCCTTAGATTATGACGTAATTGGTGCCAATTCAACTGGGTCCCTGTCTATTCTCAACGCAAAAGATATCAAGGACCAGTTTGCGGTAAAACAACATGGTCTACGACACACTCCGGCGCAGTAGTGACTCAGCATAACACAATTCTGGCTGGCATCTGAGACACTAGAATCACAAAACTGTACCTACACCACGTGAAGCGGCTCTAACAAAGCATGATGACGTCATAATGTTTATCAATTGGCACCAATGACGTCATATTGCAAGGGGCATAAGCCATGGTGTTTTTGTTATGGAAATAGAACACTTGGTAAATGTGAAAAATATAAATCGTTTTAATGCAAAAAATATGTTAATTAAATATGATGTTTTTATATTTTTGTCTATGACACTTCTATGTTAACACTTTTAATGTGGAAAAAGTACAAGAAAAATTGGTTCATTTCTGTGTGAACTTGCCCTTTAAGTAATTATTTAAGTAATGTGATAAGGCTTCATCTATCATCACTGAGTCTCTGGGAACTCAGTGTGATAGCAGCAAATGCTTCTAGTTGACTGGTTGTGTTTTGTAGTTTTTATTGCAAGAGTATGTCTCCCTGCTTCAGCCAAAATGTTTAGGCCTTCAGTTTTTCCACTGGGCCTACATTTTTTTAAAATGTTCTGACCCTTAAGGCTCTCAGTTTACTCTGCTGAGTTTCAGACACTGCTCCCAAGTTATCTCAGAATTCTCAGATTCTCATGATTTGTCCATTACAGAGCTGACAATGCAATTTGAATGCCCACTAATACAGTTATACACTTAGAAGCACTACCATGGTGTAGAGTGGGTGGGTGAGTGAGTGAGTTTGATTTTACGCCGCTTTTAGCAATATTCCAACAATATCATGGCTGGGGACACCAGAAATGGGCTTCACACATTGTACCCATGTCGGGAATCGAACCCAGGTCTTCGGCATGACGAGCAAACGCTTTAACCCCTAGGCTACCTGACCGCCCCCATGGTGTAGAGACTTGCAATGTTAGCATATTATCATTATGAAATGTGTATTGTCTAACTGCTCTCCGTCACCAATCCTAATCTATATCAACCTTGTTATCCATCTATAAAAGGGGAGGTTACTCTCATTGACACTGACAGACCAGAACAGCTCAACAAGATGTGCACATGGACATATATTCAGATGTTTTGAAGAACAGAAGAAAGTCTGCAATGTCATATACACCTCATCTACCAACGAGTATTTTTGTACCACCTGTATACCAATGGTACTGAAGTGTGGTGTCAGATAATAATTACCGTATTCGATGTAATAAGAGCCCCACTCTAATAAGCGCCCACGGCGATATTTGCTAATATATTGGCTAGTGAACAATCCCAATTAGCACCCTTTCGATTGATCAATGTACACTTATGTATTCGTGTACAATATGCACTCGTGTGTTATATGCACCCTTAATTATGGGGAATTATTCTGGAAAATATATCTGTCGTGTATAATACGAACAGACTTTTCTTTTGTATCATTTCAGGCTGTCAGCATAAAACACGAAATTTAAGATCTTTCAACTATTTTTTTTTCCACCAAAATTATATTTTGGGAGCGCCCTTGGCGCTTAAGATGTCGAAAACGGTAGATGATAAACAATAGTATAGGTAATGAAATAGTTAAACATTGTAATGTAACTTCAGCAGGGAAGTGACATGAAATCAGATACATTTACACACACCAAGTTCAGCACCTCAGAATTACACTCCCAGTCATCTTAGCCATGAGATTATTAAACTTTGACAGTATTATGAACAGCTCTACATGAAGTACACTCTTTGAGCATGACATACTCCCTACCTGGCCTTTAGTGACGCTGTTGTCGATGGGGTCGGTGTAGGAGAAGTTGTCTGCCACAGCGACTGTATACGTCTTGTCCCCCGAGCTGTACTGCTTCCCCACAAGGGCTGGGTCAGCTATGAGTGCATTCAGATTTGCCATCATCTCATTGGCTGGGGCAGTGTCGACGTTCTCAAAGTCATGTCTGAAGAATATATTCCACTGACTATGAATGAAACTATTATGACACAGCTCTACACAGAGTGTCACAACAAACACTAAAAACAAGAAAACTTTCACACTAATTGTACACTTAAGCTTGAAGTTGTAAACTCGCAAATCTAATGATTTTTGTTTGTTGTACACAACAATATTCCAGCTTTATTATTGCGGTCTGTAAAAAATCAATCAAGTCAAAACTGTAATTGACATCATGAGCATCGATCTACACAGTTGGTATACGATGACATGCATCTACCAAGCCTGCAAACCTGACCACCCCATCCATTGAGTAGCCTCTTACAACAAGCATAGTAGGGCTGGGACGAGTCCAACTTTACTACCTGAGTACCAACCCCACTATTACCCGACCCTACCCGGGTACCCACAGTAGGTGTCAGGAGATGTCTCAAAATGTCTGATAGGGACCTTTTTTAGCATAGGCCTGGCAAAATGTAGTAAGATCCATGTATTAAACAATCTGGTCATGCATACACTGAAGTTGGCATAGTTTATATTTTTATTCAACCATATGAAAAATCAGTATGAATGCATGGGTGCATAGTCAGAAAGAAATGCGAACATTAGTGACTTGTAGTGTACCCATAGAGTTCCAGATAATTTTTGTCTTTAAACAATATATCACGTGATTAACCTGACCCGGGTACCCGAGTTACCTGTCCCATCCCTAAAGGTATAAATGCAGAATGACATACATGCATTTGCATTTGCTTCAAATAAAATGGCAGCATCTAGTCAAGACAATCTGATCGATAATCAAAATCGTTTTTGTAATGAAAAGGGTCTTACTTCACAAAGTGCATTAAATCATGTGAGCACCTTGATTAAAATAATGAAAACATTTTAAAAATATCTGTTGATGCTGAGTTGGCGGTACACATGCTTCGCGAATCAGCAATCAACCAAAATCTGCACGGTAGTTTACGAACCTGATGTTGATTTTATTGTGCGATTTTGATTGGACTATGCATAGAGTTGTTAGTCCTGCCAAAATATGACTCCATAATTGCAGCCTAGTTTGGCAAGGGTTGAAACTGGACTTCAATAGTCAGTTAACTCCCTTGCCTCGGGAAGATGTGTATCGGTTATCATAGATCATAAAGTCATCGTTTAAGCCGTACCCCACTGTCAAGGCCACCTACTGACCTCGTAAAGAAGTTCCTGCCAAACTTATTCCAGTGATCCATGAGCAGGTCTTCCACGGACTTGTTGGTGTGAGCCAGTATAGACAGCCATGCCAGCACCGCCCACACACCATCCTTCTCCCTGCCACCACCAGACACACATGATGAAGGTACTTGACATAGTAGGGGCATATAATACATTGAAGACATTCATCATTCTTATCACCACACCAGAAAATTTCAGTCTTGTTTTCCAGATGTTTTCTTGGTCTTGACCAAGATGTAGAAAGCAAAACATATTAACAATAAATTTCTGCAATGGATCGCATGAGATTAATTAGAGATTAATTTCTTTAACAAAACAACATATTTTCAACCTTACACAGCATCATAAGTTTCAATTTCATCCATGTTTGTATAATACATAATACAAGAAAATAATTTGCTTTGGCCCCTTGACAGAATGTCCAAAAGGTCAGCCTTGATAATTTATAGACAAATATCGATAATATATTGAATATAATCAGAGATCATATACACCAAAAGGATTTGATATGATCTACGCAGACATTCAGGTTTCAGTCATGTTTGTACATCGTGTGTCAAGTGTACTGGGATGCTGCTGACCTGATGTGATCTACATAGACAATTAGGTTTCAGTCATGTTTGTACATTGTGTGTCAAGTGTACAGGGATGCTACTGACCTGATGTGATCTACGCAGACATTTAGGTTTCAGTCATGTTTGTACATCGTGTGTCAAGTGTACAGGGATGCTACTGACCTGATGTGATCTACGCAGACATTTAGGTTTCAGTCATGTTTGTACATCGTGTGTCAAGTGTACAGGGATGCTGTTGACCTGATATGATCTACGCAGACATTTAGGTTTCAGTCATGTTTGTACATTGTGTGTCAAGTGTACAGGGATGCTGCTGACCTGATATGATCTACGCAGACATTTAGGATTCAGTCACGTATGTACATCGTGTGTCAAGTGTACAGGGATGCTGCTGACCTGATGTGATCTACATAGACATTTAGGTTTCAGTCATGTTTGTACATCGTGTGTCAAGTGTACAGGGATGCTACTGACCTAATGTGATCTACGCAGACATTTAGGATTCAGTCACGTATGTACATCGTGTGTCAAGTGTACAGGGATGCTGCTGACCTGATGTGATCTACATAGACATTTAGGTTTCAGTCATGTTTGTACATCGTGTGTCAAGTGTACAGGGATGCTACTGACCTAATGTGATCTACGCAGACATTTAGGTTTCAGTCACGTATGTACATCGTGTGTCAAGTGTACAGGGATGCTGCTGACCTGATGTGATCTGACCCTGTACCGAAGCTCTCCTCTCCACACAGGGACAGCCTCCCAGCATCCATCAGGTTACCAAAAAACTTCCAGCCAGTCGGAACCTCAAAACACTCCTTCCCCGTCGACTTTGCAACTCTGCAAGTATTTATTCACATCAAGTTCTTATACTGTAGTGATCTTAGATAAATTTGCTGATAACTGAAAAGCCTTACTAATTGTTATTTATATGGCTTGACAGATTCATCAGACTTTGGAGTACAAAACAAACCACAAGACAGACCATAGTACATATAAAGTCACCAACACCTAAAAGTTTCTTTCACTTTCAAACTGCAGAATGGCAATACAACATTTCACTATAACTGGCAGAGTTCTCATTACACTGGGATCTGACGCACCTGTCAACTGCTCCACTTGTGGGCATGCTCCTGGCATAACCTTTGACCCCAGTCTTCTGGAAGTATGGGATACAATCCAGGTTTTGGGCCAGGATCGCGAGCGAGTCACACGGCGTCACGAAGAATGCATTGTGTCCCAGGATCATGTTCCTGTCCTGAAAGGGGATGTACATATACAGCCAGCATTACATGTACTAGTTCCTAACCCAAGTCAGTGAACCTCCTACAATCTCCTCCTGATGTTGTCACATGTAACACATCCCTGTAGTCACGTACATTCCCGCTCCAACAATCCGCAGTCTTACTGTGAGGGAAAGACCAGCCGGTGTGAGCTGTGTCTGTCACATATAGACATGCAATTTTCACACAGACAAATGAACTAGACATCCGGTTCGTACACAACATGGATTTCAACATGCAGATTTCAGTCGACTGCAGGATTTTCAAAGCATGTGTACTGAGTACAAGTGGGTGTCGACAGATATTTTGCAAATCCAGCCTAGTTTGGCAAGGGAGGGAACTGGACTATAGTCAATTAACACCCTTGCCTCAGGAAGAGTGAGTGAGTGAGTGGGGTTTAACGCCGCTTTTAACAGTATTCCAGTTATATCACGGCGTGTCAGCTTAATGTGGGAGGAAAGCCCGAAGTCATGCAGGTCTAAGACGTTTACCACTTGGGTGAAACCCACGAGCACAGGTATGGTGCTGACAAACCTAGAAACATAATCAGGGCGAACCGGGATTCGAACCCACAATCACGGCCAAGGGACGCAACTCTGCACAGAGAATCGCGGCGCCTTAGACGACTGGGCCACTCATGCCCCCGCCTCAGGAAGATGCTATCTTATGACATCCCTTCACACACACAGAATACTGACCCCATCTCCATCGAACGCTGCACCGAAACCATGCTGTCCTTTCTGGAGCTCCTTCACCAGGTCAGCAGCATAGGTCAAGTTAGGGTCAGGGTGATGACCTCCAAAGTCTTGCAGTGGGACACAGTTGATGATGCTGGATTCTGGCGCACCGAGCTCATCCACAAATATCCGCCTCACATAGGGACCAGTTACTGGAATCAGTAGGGCATCGGGGTTATCACAAAATGCACAACTGACGTTGAAACTAAACTCTTTATGGCTGAACTACTTAAGAGAAGTTATGAACACTTGATTCTTTTATATTACTGTAGTTACGGTAATCAATTAAGGTTACTTTCTACACTGAAATCTATAAGGGCAGGTAAGCATTAATATTACTGAAATCAAGAGGTCTTGACGTGAGTTAGCAGCTTTGTGATAAATCATGGTTGCCAAATATTGAATTTGGTCATAATACATAGACGGATCCAGAGAGGGGGGGGGGGGTCCGCCAGGTCTGGGAGCAATACTGCCATAAACTTCAACCCCCATCCCCCAGACACAAGGACAACTGTCACAAGCGTGCAATGTCTGACCCTTTACCCATGTGGAAGCATATTGAAAAAAAATTACCTTGTACTTACTTACCTTTTGTTGAAAAAAAAACTCCATTGCAAACATAAGACATTAATACAACATATATCACCATGTTATGGGTTTTTGGACGCTGAAGAAACATTCATAGTTTTCTCGCTACTCACATGAACAACTGTAAATTATCTCATTCACTTACAGGCTAAAAGACAAATTTATCTTAAAAACAAGCCATCATCTGACTCAGAGTATTTACAATTTCTGTGTGACGCCACACCCCACGTTATAGTGCAAGTATTCGTGATAGAAAACGTATGATACCCGAAAACCTACGCTGCTGAAAGCTCTGGTCGAAAACAGGACAATCCGCGACGGTTGTCCGGTTTTCGATCATATTTTTCAGTGTTTTTTGTTAAATCTTTGATTATATTTTTACGCGGAAGATGATTTTTTCCAAGAACTACTGTTTTAAAAACGCGATTTTCCGCGTTTCCGCGGAGATTTCACATCCCTGACACTGTATGTTGTAGGCAGTAAAATTATCTGAGACAGGATTTTGATATTTTGGACCCCTCCCTTTTAAAAATGCTGGATCCACCCGTGCAATGGCAACCCAAATGATAGTTAACAGGGATTATCTAGACCTGCTTAGAGGCTGATATTCATTTTCAAGTCTGAAGCAATTCTAAGTACAAATTCCCAAATTGGAATTAAAAAATTGCCAAGTTATGTTATTATAGTAATAACTAATGTTGTGGCTTTGGCAGAGGTGACTTGCATTTCACAGGACTAATAAACAAGAGGCTTTAATGTTTAGTTTTACCTTCCGCATTGAATCAAATATTAAAATAATGAATTTAAGAAAAAAATTTTTTTTAAGAAAGTCCTAATTTTCAAAATGGTGTTTGTTTCCATGACGAGTGGCAGTTTAGAATCCTAGACAAATACCTGGAGGGTTGTTCAGTGGACCAGAACTTTACCTCCATGCATAGCATTGATGAGGATCTTCAATGGTGTTACTGCGCCTTCTGCCACGATGGTCTTGATGGATTCAAAGTTGAAGATCTCTTTCATATACGTGACATAGTCAGCGACAGAGTCTAGTATTTCAACAGTGAAGGTGGCGCCATCCACCTGGAACGTCTGGGTGCCTATTGTAGAGATGTCTGCCTGCAAGGCTGGACATGTCAGGTACTCTGAGATGGATTTTGTGATTTCAAAGATTCTATTTGTTATTGCCTCAGGAGCTGGACCTGGAACAATGAAATAAATAATAATAATAATAATAATAATAATAATAATCCATTTATATGGCGCTTAGACATCTATTACCCCGGTCAATGGATCAGTGTGCACTCAACAATCATTCTCAGCTCCCTGGGGAGTATACAACCCATGCTGCCTGTTAGCTGCTAGAAGGGAGAACACAGGCACAGTTTGAACAGTCACTTCCCCAAGTAGACACCACATGTGTTACATGTGCTTCAGTAATGGGGCAGCACCAAAGTCCTAGAAGCTCTCAGGACCCTAACTGCTGGACACGTTCACCCATCCATGGCCATCCAGGTCTTCCCAAAACCAATGAGTGGAACTCAAGGATGCCTGGTGTGGTGATCCTAAGTTAGAGTGAGTGAGTGAGTATGGTTTTACGCCACTTTTAGCAATATTCCAGCAACATCACGGCGGGGGACACCAGAAATGGGCTTCACCAGAAATGGGCTTCACACATAGTACCCATGTCGGGAATCGAACCTGGGTCTTCGGCGTGACAAGCAAACGCTTTAACCCCGACCGCCCCCCTAAATTAGAACAAATCCCCGGCAACCTATGCTGGTCATAAGAGGCGACACAATGGATTTGGTTGTCACTTTGATTGTTTGCTTGTTTGTTTGTTTGTTTAACGTTGCACTCAGCAATATGACGGTGGTCTGTAAACAATTGAGTCTGGACCAGACAATCCAGTGATTGACATCATGAGCATCGATCCACGCAATTGGGATATGATGACATGCATCAACCAAGTCACCGAGTCTGACCACCCGATCCTATTTGTCACCTCTTAAGACAAGCATGGGTAGCTGAAGACCAATTTCTAACCTGGATCTTGGAGTCGGAAAATAAATGTATATATTTGGATCTAATCTACTGTACCTCCATTAGGTGTGTTGAACTTGATGCCGAAGTCTCCATCTGGGCCCCCGGGGTTGTGACTTGCAGTCAGGATGATTCCTCCCTGCGTCTGGTATTTACGGATGAGGTAGGAAACTGCTGGTGTAGACAACAGGCCATTCTGACCTATCAACAACTTGGACACCTGTAGATGAAATAAATGTCATTACTCTTTGGTACTGTAACTTTTTTTTATGTCATATTCACAGTATTAAGGGTCCATATCCAACATGCGTCCCCCAACCAACTTTTAGACAAATATGTAAAGAATCTTTATACTCTACTAAGAGTGAAAATTTATTGTGAGACATCATAACACTGATGGCAATGCTCATTCTTCCAGTCACTAGGTTTGCTGTGTCCAGACTCCATTATTTACAAGCTGCTTGATCCAGCTGGAATATTGCTGAGTGCTGCATTAAACAATAATCACTTATGCATGGGACATTTCTTGTTTCTCATGACCAGCCTACACCTAAAATAAGCACTGTTACGAAACAATCTTTCCTACCCAATTTCGTTTTCACACCATATTCCAAATATTTATCTAGACCTGCTTATATAATGATATTCGGCCCCAAATCTGCAGGGAATGACAGTAAAAATTCCCAATTTGAATTAGATATGTCCCAAATCCTCAAAATTTAACAAAATATTATGGTAAAGAAATGCAATTTTGAAGAAGCTGACAGTTTCCTCCCAATTTTTCACTCCGAGATAAATCCCTGCATGCAGTGCCAATCATAGAGCGCCAGATTTGCAGGAACAATGGCCTTGGATTGTCTCTTATTTCATACTTCACAGGAATGACAAAAACAGGACGCATGGTTCATTAGAATCAACTTTACAGATTGTGAACCTATTAAAGAAATAAAATAAGAAAATATATCCTCCTTGCCTAATCAATTTCTTTTGAAAAAAGTCATGAAAAAACAAAGACATATTAATAAATGAATGTCTTTAGCAAATAAGTGTCACTAAGAGTTGCAACTTTGTTGACTCACTTGAGCTAACCATACCAACCAGGCCCTCATATATTTTATCAGCTGTCAACCAGCTGTTCACCTACTTTATCATGTTCATGTAAACATGAAGCTCACTGGTGAAAGTAGGTAAGGCACTTGGTCAAAATGTAGCATACCCCATTTGCAGCACACATTCTGATGATAAGTTCAGTTGCTTCTTTGCCATAGAATCTTCCATCACCGCCGACAACTAGAGTGCTTCCCTTTAGTCTGTCACCAACACCTGCTATGAGGGTAGCTTGGATGAAATTTTCGGTGTAGTTTGGTTGATTCTGGTAAACTTTGACAGCTTTCCTAAGTCCACTTGTTCCTGGTTTCTGGTCATCATAGGGCTTAGTGCCAACTTTTTGTGCAGTTAGCGACATTTTCTATAACTAAGTCCTACAGACTCGCAAGAGGCGATTAAAATTTTCAATCGACAACTTCGTCTTTGCAATATATTACACGCCGGGTACCTGCAATCTAGTTTGCCTGCGTTGCCATTTACTCAATGACAATGACCCCATGACCTTGACCCGTCCTTGACAGCTCAAGGACGTTGTGACGGCAGGTAAAGGTAATAAAAAATATCTATACGTCAGGAGAATAATGTCTTGACTTATAACGCATTATGATTTAATTTCCATAAGCAACATGATTTATTGCTTATACTCAGTATATATTTACTATTTATATTTGACCCCGACGCAAGTGCGCTCCTGCTTCGAGTGTCACTTCCTGTTATTATTCGGTCAGGGTCAGCTGCTTGAAATGTATATTGTCTAGTTTCCTGACTGTGGACCTATCATCTCATCATGGATGACACAGTTGGAGGCGGCTATGGGTCAATTAACTCAGACATAATCCCAATAAATGGCGCCGAAGATGGGAATTCACGCGGAAGGTATCCGCCATATACACAATTTTCAGTTTCAGTGATAATTTCAGTTTCGCCTGTGACATTTATTTTGACAGTTTGGGCTTTCCCCATATTGTTATAGATTAAACAATAAATCAGTGAGATCCCTGTTATCTTCCCATTTTCCTTCTTCCTTCTTTCAATTTAGATCTAGAGTTGTAACCGTTTTACTGTGATTGTTCCTCAAAATTCAGCTCCCGCGATGGTTGTGCATGTGGATTTAGGAAAATCACACATATCATATAATTAAATATTTTATCGACGGTATCAATAATCGGATTACCGTTGAGTATTTTGTAATTTCAGAACCAAAATGGGGAGAGGAAGTCGCAGGGATGGAGAAGTAGCTACAGCACGACGGTATTGTGTTGCATTCATAACATTTTGCACATATAGATTCTATGCCACTTATAATGCAAGTAGATTACTACCTGTCATGTAGATCATCTTACATATGTAAAGTTTGGCATGCCAGAAACCTATGACTGTGGGTTTGAATCATGGTTCACCCTGATGTGTCCAGGTTTGTCAACATCATGCACGCTGGTGGGTTTCACCAAAGTGGTCAACATCTGAGACCTAAGTAACCTCAGGTTTTTCCCACATCAAACTGGCATGCTGTGATATAACTGGAATACTGTTCAAAGCGGCGTTAAACCCAACTCAATCACTCATGAATATGTCATGAAGAGCTTCATGCATATGGCACGTGTTAAGTGTCATGCATATGTCATCTAGTGTGTCATGCATGTCTCATGAAGAGCCAGGCATATGACATGGTAAGTGTCATGCATGTGTCATGTAGAGCCAGGCATATGACATGTTAAGTATCATGCATGTGTCATGTAGAGCCAGGCATATGGCATGTTAAGTATCATGCATGTGTCATGTAGAGTGTCATGCCTATGTCATGTGAGCATCATGCATGTGTCATGTAGAGTGTCATGCATGTGTCATGTAGAGCCAGGCATATGGCATGTTAAGTATCATGCGTGTGTCATGTAGAGTGTCATGCATGTGTCATGTAGAGCCAGGCATAAGGCATGTTAAGTATCATGCATGTTTCATGTAGAGTGTCATGCATGTGTCATGTAGAGTATCATGCATTGTCATATAGAGCCAGGCATGAGGCATGTAGAGTGTCATGCATGTGTCATGTAGAGCCAGGCATGTGGCATTTTAAGTGTTATGCATGTGTCATGTAGAGCCAGGCACATGGCATGTAAATTGTCATGCATGTGTCATGTAGAGCCAGGCATGTGTCATGTAGAGTGTCATGCATGTGGCATGTAGAGCCAGGCATGTGGCATGTTAAGTGTCGTGCATATGGCATGTAGAGTGTCATGCATGTGTCATGTAGAGTGTCATGCATGTGGCATGTAGAGCCAGGCATGAGGCATGTAGAGTGTCATGTAGAGTGTCATTCATGTGTCATGTAGAGCCAGGCATATGGCATGTTAAGTATCATGCATGTTTCATGTAGAGTGTCATGCATGTGTCATGTAGAGTGTCATGCATGTGTCATGTAGAGTGTCATGCATGTGTCATGTAGAGCCAGCCATATGGCATGTTAAGTATCATGCATGTGTCATGTAGAGTGTCATGCATGTGTCATGTAGAGCCAGGCATATGACATGTTAAGTATCATGCATGTGTCATGTAGAGTGTCATGCATGCCATGTAGAGCCAGGCTTACAACTCATGATTGATCTTCCCCAGTGAAGTGAAGGAGTGTGGAGAGTTTCAACTTTTGATGATGTCCTCAGAAAACATGAAGGAGACACTGAAAGTAACTTGATGGTTTAACGCTATGATGTTTTGTTTCCAGACAACCGATCCGTCAGTATAGCATTGGGAGCACTACCGATGATGGTGATGAGACCCAGGCGCTACTCAGTCGCTACAAATACTATAACAGATTAGCTCCACACAGTGAAAGTGTGCTGGTAAGATATCCGTGTCAATCAAGCAATTGGTGGTGTGTATTCAGAGAACGTACCACTGAATCAGTGAATGTCTTTTCAGGTAAACTAACATAGGATAACTATCTTGGTCAATAAAAATGTGAAATTTGAGATAAATATCACCAGATATAATGGTGTACCATTTCCATTGTATTTCCTGTTCTGCCTGGCATTGTTCTATATGCGGGATTTAAAATTACCCTGTGTATTTTCTTGTAAACTAAGCCAGAAATAGCGATCAGCTGTACTCACATTTTCTACCAATCTGCCAGTGATTTGGTTTCAAAAATACCCAATAGTATATATCTTCAACGAATTTTGATGCTGGGATCAGATAAATTGTATGTGAAACTATTATTTTATCAGAAACAAGCATGAAATACTCATATCCCCCGCCAACATATCTGGTTGTGTGCAGGGCATTGTGTTTATCTTCTCCAATGTTTTGATAGGGTTTCATACATCATACAAGGGGCGGTCGGGTAGCCTAGTGGTTAAAGTGTTCGCTCGTCACGCCGAAGATCCGGGTTCGATTTCCGACATGGGTATAATGTGTGAAGCCCATTTCTGGTGTCCCCCACCGTGATATTGCTGGAATATTGCTAAAAGCGGCGTAAAACCATACTCACTCACTCACTCACTCACATCATACAAACAGTTTATGCTGTGTTTTCCAGCAAATGCCCGAACATGTGGTTCCGGAAAACTACTGGATCAAGATCCTCATCCCAACCAAGGGGAAACAGAGCAGCATCATCACCATGTGAGTGGCCAAAAATGAGGAAATTTAAAAAAAAAACATTGACCTCATTTATAAGAAATAATAGAAATATAATTTTGTGTTCTTTTTATCTTGAGTAATCTGATGCATCAATATTAATGATTTGATTGATTTGAACATGATTTTTCGACCACAGCAGGCATTTGGAAACAAATCTATCTCAGGCCATTGTGTGGAAATGTTTGTGTATGGAAAGTGTATGGAATTTCACTATTATTTTAGTTAATTATGTGACTCAACATGCTTGAACTGATTTTATGCAACATTTTGAATGTTGACCTTCTCATGACCATGCAGTGTTCTCTCAAAATGCATATTTTATGCTGCAAACTTCTCTGAAATTAAGGAGCTTCAGTGCCGTGGGACTATTTGTTTACTGGTTTCA
Organism: Haliotis rufescens; assembly: GCF_023055435.1. NCBI lineage: Eukaryota > Metazoa > Mollusca > Gastropoda > Lepetellida > Haliotidae > Haliotis > Haliotis rufescens. The sequence continues at coordinate 68,186,303 of NW_025963890.1, forward strand.
CAGATCAGTTGATAACATCCTTTATAGACGAAATAACAGGAAACAATTATACCTGTCATCAATATGATCGGGCTGATATTGATGATATTGATGAATAACTAATAAAGAGTAGAAAGTATAATCTAGACTGAGCCTTGTCCAGTCATTTCCTTGCAGCACAAAGTGTCATTTTGCTTTCCTCTGGTTGAAACTTAGAATATATTCACACACTTAATATAAAATAGTGTATCGTGATACGTATTTATCATGAACAAAGTTTTAAGACTCCATTGTATCGACTATGGTTACATACAAGCTCCGTTACACTTTCGGTAACATTGCTGCCACCAGTGTTGGCAAGGCCATTACAAGAATCTTGAAATTTGCCCTCTAACACCAAATGTAGTCACGTTCATACTTTTTGTTTGTGTTTGGGAATGCCATCATAGTTTTGAAAAGGTTTACGACTGACCATGTTTTCCAGATGAATTTACTTTGTTGTTTGTATAATCAGATTGGTTCGAGATTGCAGTCTAACGGAAAATCAACCAACATCTCCCTTACATTCTTACTATATCAATTATATGATAGTTTTAATGAAATAGAAATTCAAATTGACAAACAAAGAAAGTAATTTAGCAGGGGTAAGTGTACGACAGTCGTCACTTGTTTGTAAACATAACCCTCAATCGGCTGCGAGTTCAACTCCAAGCATGATTGTGGTCATCTTTCACTGTGGGGAGCTTGTGGCTACATAATGCCAAAATGAATATTATATCTTTTAAATGTTCTCAAACTAGTTTTAAGCATTATCTGTGATAATACTGTCCTGTGATAATACTGTTGTACTGTCCTTTGGCGACAGGTTTTTGTACGGTCTAAATATATATCATTAATGTATAACTTTCTCTCGGCACGGTATGGCTGAAATATTGCTGATGTGATGTTAAGTTTAACTCACTCACTCACTCACTCACTGAATGTTTAACACTGAGACACTGTTACAGCTTCTCCTTGTGGAACACGATGATGGGGACTTCAATACTAGCAATGCCCTGGGCCATCAAGCAGGTACTACACAAGGATATTATAGAATTATTGGTGATTTGAAACCTTTGATGGACGAATCACAGTTGAGTATTTTTGAAAGTCATGGTAGAAAACTAGTTTGTTGTGTAATTTTCTTATCAAAACGAATAATACACAGAATATGGGTCAGTGCTGTGTCACTTTTGTATGAGACCAACCCAGTGTTAAAATTCAATGTTAAAATACCTCTGAATTTGGGAAAAAAAGAACTTTTTTAAAAATCCCAACTTTGAACAAAATGGTGATTTTCCCCAATCTGCCGATGAAGGGCACTTTCCTATTGATGCTTGTTGAAAGTAACAAAAGAATTGTGATGCATCAATCTATGGTAAATTGGAGAAATTGGAGATGGCATTATCTGCCCAGAGCTGAGTTATAATCTATATGTTTCACTGCAGGCTGGGTTTGTGACTGGGATTGTGCTGTTGGCAGCCATGGCGGCTCTCATGTTATACACCAGCTACAGAATACTCAAGTCTGGGGAGGGAATCGGTGAGTTGATTCTCTTCACATGTATATGGTATTGTGTTCATTCTATGCTCGTCGTAAGAAGCGACTATGCTTGCAGTAAGAGGCAACTATGCTCGTCATAAGAGGCTACTATGCTCGTCGTAAGAGGCGACTATGCTTGCAGTAAGAGGCGACTATGCTTGCAGTAAGAGGCGACTATGCTTGCAGTAAGAGGCGACTATGCTCATCATAAGAGGTGACTAACGGGATCTGGTGGTCAGGCTCGCAGACTTGGTTGATGCATGTCCTCGTTACCAATTGCATGGATCGATGCTCATAGTGTCAATAACTGGATTGTCTTGTCCAGACTCTATTATTTTCAGGCCTCCGTCATATAGCTGGAATAGTGCTGAGTGCTGCATTAAACAACAAACAAACAAACAAACAAATATACATATACAAATTAAGATGATTCTATGAGATTCCTTGATTGTACAGGTTATTCATTTCTGGGGAACTATTGTTGTACCTATGTTTGAATTTTCCCCTGCACAAGCATCCAGACGCATTCATGTCACTGAAGGCCGATTTACTCACTCTATGCACATGTGCTCTGACATGTACACGTGCACTCATTAAACATTTATCGCGACGATATGAAATGTACAACAGATCGCATGATATTGAACTTAGCATTATTCCAATACTCTACAAAATGCTCTACTGCTAAAAAGTCAATCAGCAAGGTTTTTTTGTTAGATTTAAATGTTTGAAAAGGGCTTCTCTTTCAGGTTTCTTCAATTATGATAAAGGGCAAGTAAGGTCAACAAACTTTACAGATTTTAATACTTTGGGGCATACTCTATCACAAATGCAAGACCAAAATTTTATTTGAAATATGGAAATAGCGTAAAATAGTGTCAGTAAGGGGAATGCACTTACTGGGGGTTTAGATGGGTTCCCGGTGTTTCACGTGCTGTGCGATTTCAATTTCAACGTCACCTTAGTAACAACACTGAAGATGCCTTCAGTTGTTTACTCAGGGGATTAATCCCTGACAGGCATTGTTGTGTGGAATATGGCTGAGGGCAGCTGGTGTTTTATTACCCAAACAAGATGTTGAAAGTAAAAAGCTAGATACAGAATGTTAATTGTCATTATAATTAATCACTATGTCAAGATCAAAGGACGTTTCACACATTCACAATAGTTATTTTATAATAAGATTAACAGAAATAGCAGAACCTGTGTATGGATAATGGCTAAGAATCACAACATTGATAAACATAGATAGCATACCAGCAATCTTATTATTGTTTTCTACGAATATATACTTTCTCTCTCGTAAATTACCAAAATGTGTCTAGGAAAATTGATATTCACAACATAATCGCAATCATTTTTTTCACTTTGCTTGCCCTTTTACCTTTTATATCATGTTAATGTAACCTTCATTAGGGCATAGTGACCCTGTTGTATAAGGCAACTCATGTGCAGAGTTGCATCCCTTGGCCATGTCAGGATCTGCTGATCAAGGTTGAACCAAGTTATGCCCTGAATATGAGAATATGATTTTGATTTTTCAGCATCATGCTCATTGTTATGAAAGGATAAACGTCTACAACTCACACCCCTTTGCCACCCATGAAGATCTGGGGTAGAATAGATCTTCAGCAACCCATTCTTGATGTGAAAAGCGATGATGCTTGTCGGAAGAGGCGACTAACGGGATCGGGTGATCAGTCTTGCTGGCTTGGTTGATGCATGTCATCGTATCTCATTTGTGTGGATTGATGCTCATGATGTCATTCACTGGACTGTCTAGTCAAGATTTGATCATTTACAGACCGACGTCTTGTAGCTGGAATATTGCTGACAGTGGGATTAAAAAACCCCAAAACAAACAAACACACCCCTTTGGGATTACCTCCCACCTGTTATTAGTGTTAATGAAATACCATTCAAAGTTGTGTTGAACCTTGATAATATATGGATGTCATCTTGCTGTGTATTTTTTTATTTCCAGCTGGCTCTAGTCAAACGTTTGAGTTTTCTGATGTTTGTGGTTACTACCTTGGCCGGTGGGCAGAAATAGGAGCAGTTATCTGCTCCTTGTTGACACTGCTAGGTGGCGCTATTGTCTACTGGATTCTCATGTCCAACTTCCTCTATAATGTTGTCACCTTCATATACTGTGAGTACCATGGAATCTCTCCACTCAAATACGAAGCAATTGTCATTTGTTCTAAAAAAAAAAAAAATTATGTAGACTTTAGATGTTACATGGTTTAGGCTTAAGAAAATAATAGTCTTGGTTCTCCGGCAACACTGCCATCATCTTAAAGTCCGCCTCACAGTTTGTTTTTATTTTCATCCCCCCTCCCCCCCCCAAAAAAAACCCCTTTACTTTTCCGCATCCCAAACACACGACCTCGGTAGTGCAATGCTGCAATACTTAAGAACAATATGATTTCGCCGAAATTATTGTAAACAAAGTTAGGTTACATACTACCACCCCCTGAAAATAACCAACTCCCCCGCACTATATTTTCAAATGCTATTGCATGAGAACCAATTCTTACATTTTTTAAGCCTTATGGATCTGCTGACCTTAAAAGTATGAAAAGTATGAAAAATTATCACCTGTAAATCACAATAGTTTTCTTATTCTCCTAAACACAAACTTATGTGGTCATCATAAAAAACATAGAGTATGAAAGTGCTAAGCTACAAGACCAAAGTGATTGGCTTGTGGAACATTAAAGTGTCATTTCTGTTTCTTCAGGGCAACCTTTCAGTGACATCGTTTCAGTGTACTTGAACAGAAGCTCTTTATATTTTCAGATAAATTTGATCATGCTGATAATTCCACAGTGCCACTGGACAACTCCACTGACTTCCCTGATAGTAAGTAAGATATTAATGAATCATTAAGTGTACTATTACTGCCTCGGAACTGTGAATGCAACCATGGCAACTGGAATGATTTGAGCCTGAATTCTGAAGTAAAATGTTTTTGATGTAAAACAAATATGCTGCATTTTGACAGATAAAAATGACCTTGAATGGGGTTTGATAGTTATTAATTATATTTATCCTGACACAACACATTGCAATTTCATTCTTCACTTTGATAATATGACACAGAACCCAAAACCTGCCTCTTCTGTCTTAGGGTCAAGATCTTGCCTTTGGTTACCAATCTTTGGTCACCTGTCCTTGAACTCTCTTTTTCCTTCTCATTGCACAGGGGCGATAGCTAGTGGTTAAAGCATTCTGCACACTGGGATACATGTGTGCTTGCTATTGAGATACCAAATCCTTGCTGTTGTGGTTGTTTGACATTAACACCCAAGACCTACAGTCTCTGGTATCACAGCCTTAATAACAGATGGGCAGACATAATGTATACTTGGACCCAATACCAAGTACGCAGTGTGCAAGCTGGACATATGACAAGTCAGCAGTATCATCATTCCACAGTACTGATGAAAGTGGTGATATTGTCCTGTCAAACTTTATCTGGGTTACATCTAAGCCAGGACTTCCACCAGGACTATGAGACAGTCCAGTGACAAGGTCTACCAGGAAGTGGTGGTGGTGATGGCGGCTGTTCCTTCCTCTGGTGTAATGGAGGAAAGCTGTGGCATTCTGACTAATGGCCCTAGCATCCACGATAAAGGGTCCACTGTCAACTAATATCTGAGCGATATCAGGGCAGTCGGGTAGCCTAGTGGTTAAAGTGTTCGCTCGTCACGCCGAAGACCCAGGTTTGATTCCCGACATGGGTACAATGTGTGAAGCCCATTTCTGGTGTCCCCCGCCGTGATATTGCTGGAATATTGCTAAAAGCGGCATAAAACCTCACTCACTCACTCACTCACTGAGTCATATCGCGGTCAAGTATTCATCACAAGCTACTGCTCAGTGTTAGGCTAAACAAAATAATAGTCTTGGTTCTTAGGCACAGCCCACATCATCGTAAAGTTTGCAGCACGTTTTGTTTTAGTTTTCATTTTTTTTTAAAAAGAAAAAAGTCTTATACCAGATATTTCCATTCTGTGACAATAAATATAGTTGTTGAAGTGAGGATGGAGTAAGTAATTAGTGAAGAGGGTGCCCCCTCAGCCTGGCCTAATCATGCTAATCCAGATTTAATCCTCTGTTGATTATCAATACCACAAACTGCAGCTGCCAACATCTGTGTATTCGCATGATAAGAAATAATTTACATTAATATTCTGACACAAGACTCAGACCTGCCCGTCCGTCACTGGAAGTGTTGATGAGACGGTAGTGAGGGATGACCTGGGGTAATAGCCCCACCACCCCCCCGAGATAGAAGAGGCATGTTTTGACCTCTCTGTTATATGCAATGAAGTGCAATGACTTGTGGCAGGAAAAGTATTCTAATATGAATATCCAAATTTATGTAATTTTCTTTGAACATTGTTTAAAGACTTAGTCAAGTCTGCTGAGATTGCCATTTGGCTTAGTTTAGTTTCTCGTTAATGTGCCTGTTGCCTCAGGTTTTTTGGTTTGGGTATTTTTACATCACAAACAATGCATTCTCTCTGGAAGTCTTCCTTCTGTAATTGTGTGACATTGTCATGTGATTCTCTGTAAATACTTAACTCTTTTCACCACAACATCCTGCTTCACTTCCTTGTGTACATTTGATTTGGGTTTTACCAACATCCCATAACAGTCCAGTCGACACTACACTGGACCAGGACATTTCTGATAACAGGTCAAATTTGTGTTAAAACTCACCAGAAGGGTGTTATTGGTCATAATATAAACATCCCAAAGAAAATCAAGGTTGGGAAAATAGATTTCTGGGGCATGGTTCTGGGGGTGGGGTCTGTTGTCTTTTCGCACCAATTTCAGCAGGAATGCATTTGTCATGGCTACATAGATCATGTGAAAGTATTGTTTGGGGTCTTCATTCTAGTCTGTATTGTCATTTCTTAGGAATCCTACTTTGATCAAATACAAAATATTTTTCTTATTTATCATATAGTCAATGTTGGCCATCTTGAATTCAATGATGATAAAAAATGTCTGTTGATATCTATATCCGATAACATCTTTTGCATTTGATCTTAAAATGAGCATTGCTTACTGTGAGTTTTCTGTCCGTCCATTGTCTTTTAACTGTCAACGTCTTCTCCATTCAGGATGGATGTGACTGAGAGTTGTTTCTGGCTCTAGGTAGAAAAAATCAAATAACAAAAAAATCTTTAAGAATCGTTAAGGAAACCACTAGGTCTGGGAACAAACATTTTTTTATGAGAAGCAATAGCATTAAGCTTTGTACCATAAAAATATTTTGTTTCATATTAGTAAAAGTTCAGAGCCAAGACGGCAGAAGCTGCTATGAGTAATGTCTAAATATCTTGTTGACTTCAGTTAGATTATCAGTTTGTTATATTGAAGGTACAGTACATTGACTGTCATGCCCGATTCACTTCTCCAACCAAAACAAAAGAGCTCCACAGCCCAAGCCCTGCACAGAATAACTAGCTTCAGTCATCGTTTTTATTACAGGCAAACTGAAGAGAAAGCTTTTGTGATTTCTTTATGGATGAGTAAGAAAACACTAATTGCCAGCTTGATTAGGTTAGAAGCCAGTGTTTATCAAAGCGTAGCTTACAATATAAACATGCCCCGGCCATATGATGACAATCACTCTCCTACCCAGAGTTCCTTGCTGCCAGCCTAGTACCTCTGTCCATCTTTCACAGTGTTTTTCATCTGTTTCTATGTGGACAAGTCTATACATTTCGATAAACATGTGTCCTGAAATGTATATCTTTCATTGAGAAAATATTGTAAAAGGTAAAAAGATATGTTTTAGTCTGTTTTCAGTCGTACAAATGGGTATCTCTCATACCCTCACGTCTAGTCGCACGTTTAGAGGAAGCCAGAATCTGGAATGTAAACATTAAACTTGTTTCCGTCCGGTTGCGCACGCACCTCCCTATGACATGCCACAAAATCTCTCAGCGCGCCTCTGCGCTGGTCGCTCGAGAAAGTCTTTCGCGGTAGACTGCTAGTTTGTATTCTACTAGTACTTATCGCTTATCTACAGTTGTTCTAATAAAGTCATAATATGTCTTACCTGTAGACTCCTGGAATGTAATCCTTGGTAATCCATTGTTTGTGTTCAACGCGTGTTTCGCTGTTTGACAGTGATTCTACACGTGGCAATATGTCGGGCATTTGTGCCTCGTGTCAACGAAAACTGTCTAAAGTAGACCCTCACAAGTATTGTCCTTCCTGCATCATTAAGGACGGGTTTTCAACGTATTCGTGGAATGAACGTTGTAAAAAATGTGAGAACTTGTCTTCAATAAACTTTAACTTGTATCTTCGTGCGTTGGCGAAGCGGGCCGCTGACCAGCGCTACAAGCGGAGATGGTCATCGGTTGGATCCTTGGACTCTGCACCCTCCGCATCAGGCCCTGGGGGTGGCGAGTCGACCACACCTAAGAAATAAGTTGAAAAAGACCCGCCTCAGTCAACTTCAGGTTTCGACAAGACACGTGACCATTCGCCTGCTGATGATACTACCCGCACGACTGGTCTTCGTCATTCGGTTGATCGAGAGCGTCACTCAGCCTCCCCCGTTACGACGGGACCGGGTGGTGACGAGGACCATGAGGGGACTACGGTCCCCAGTCGGTCCGCATCTCGTTCTACAAACGACGATAGGGACGTCGTGCGGGACGACAGTGGACACAGAAGTCGTTCCCGTTCAAGTCGGGACGACAGGATGAGTGCCTCGTCGAGAGACAGTACACGACACGAGGGCGTTCATCGTCATCGTGGTCATCGAATGTACGATTCGGACGATAACTACGATGGGGATCGTAGTACTTCTACAGTTAGAGATCGTAGCCCTCGTCCCCACGGGGACGTGCGACGTTCTCGCAGGGAGAGTTTGGGGGTTCAGCGTCGTAGTGAAGATAGTGACAGAACGACGACCTCGTCTCACTTTCATATCGACCCGGCTTTGATAGCCCAGATCACGGCGGCGGTCCTCGCCTCGACGGCGTCGACCAAGAAGGATACGACTACGTCAGGGGTCCATGGCCCGTCAACTAGTACAGCAGCTCCTTCATCTACGCCTCCACACTCGACGTCGACGATGGGTTGTGACCACAGCCAGCAAAGAACGATGACAACCACGACGCGTGCGGGCTTTAAGGTCGGAGATACACCGCAGTCTCTTCAGTTTTCTCCTCCCGATGTCTTCAGAGCCATGGCTCACGATATGGACCAGAACTTTGGCTCTGCTCTGCCTGGGCAGAGCTTCTGCAAGCCGCCTGGTAGATCTCGTTACCCGATCTATGGCATGCCGTTTTCGTCACCCATGACTAGGGATTTGGACTGGGGGCTACTCTTCAAGAGACCAGCACCCTCCACATTTGGAATCCATGGGCACTGCTGTTCGTCACCAGCTGCAAACGCTTGCTATGCTGTCGACAGCGATCAAGGCCCTCTCAGTGTACTTGAGGTGAAAGAACCCCAGGACGAGGACGACAGGACGGTGCCATCGGTCCTCACCTGTATGCAACGGTGGATCTAGGACGTCCTCGCCCAGTCCCGATATGTATCGGGCCAGATTACTACGGCGCGTCGCCATGGTTACATCGACTGCACTGACCTACCTGATCGTCATGGCAGGTCTCTCTTACGGGCCCCGTGGACATCGCAACAGTTGTTCGACGGTCGTACCAACGACGTTCTGGACAAGTACTCCAGGGAAGCCGAGCGTGACATCATCATTTCGGCTTCACCCAACCTGTCCAGACGGCCACCGGTTTCGAACGCCCCACGACGACGTTACCGAAACGAGAATGTGCAACGGGCCTTCCGTAGGGAGGTTCGCAAGGGAGGTTCGGACAGGAAAGGTCGCCAGGTCTCCCTTTCCAAGTTTCCCAGAGGGGGAAAGTACCAGCGGGGGAGGAAGTGAGGTCCATTCCCCCGCCGTCGCCGTGGTTGGAGTCTCCCCCGGTGACACTACCTTTAGACGAGCTACCGGTAGGGGGGCGACTTCGTCCCTATGCCCACAAGTGGGTTTTCCTCAACGCAACATACATCCAACCACCCGACACATTCACCTTGATATCCCTCAGCTCTCTGCGTCGGATGATATTACCAAACGACTTCCTCGTCTCGTTAGACCTTCAGGACGCGTATCTACATGTACCAATAGCTTCCGAGTTCCAGAAGTACCTCCGATTCGAATGCCAAGGTATTCATTACCAGTGGGCGGCCCTCCCGATTGGAATTTCTACGGCCCCGTGCTTTTTCACACGGATCATGAAGACGGTCGTAGAATGGCTCCATCGGCAGGCGATCAGGGTCGCCTTCTACCTAGACGACGGGCTCCAAGCTCACCAGTTTACAGTAGCCCTTCAAGGTGAGTTGGCGACCACCCTGAGTCTACTACAGTACCTCGGGTGGATCGTCAACTTTCAAAAATCGGACTTGGTACCACCTCGGGTTCTACAGTACATTAGGATACGCTTCCAGACGGGAGTCAATCTGGTCCAGGTACCTCAAGACCGTTGGGACAAGATTGTCAGCAGCGTTCCGTGACGTCTACATGCCTCGTCGTCGGTGCACACGTGGCAGGAAGTCCTCGGTCTGTTGACATCGGCCCAAGACTTGACCCGTCGAGGTCGTCTTCAACTTCGTCCGCTGCAGAGATTGCTGTACCCCCACCTGGAGTTTCCCAATCTCCTGGTTCCACTTCCGGCGCAGCTACGTTGTCATCTGGAGTGGTGGCTCCAGCCGTCGAACGTTTGCGAGGGCGTCTTTATGAGCGAGCCTCCGTTCATACTACACCTATTCGTAGACGCGTCATTGGAAGGCTGGGGAGCGCACTTCGGGGACGACCAAGCGGCCGGGCGGTGGTCGCCAGTAGAAAAGGTCCTCCACATCAACTACCTCGAGATGGAAGCAGTGATTCGGGCGGTCGAGTTTTGGAAACTTCGACTCCGTCGGAAACGGCTGATGATACAGTCGGACAACTCCACAGTCGTCCACTGCGTCAACAAACAGGGAACAACTCAGTCGGCGGCCCTTCTGGACCAGACATTCAGGTTCTTCGCCCTCGTCGACGACTTGGACATGGGCGTACGCGCCCGTCACATCCCAGGGGCCAAGAATGTGATTGCCGACGCCCTGTCGAGACCATCGAGGCCGTCTCCCACGGAGTGGATGATCCATCCGACAGTCTTTCATCTGCTGACAGATCGACTCTGGTTGCCCCAAGTAGATCTCTTTGCTGCCCCGTACAACATCCGCCTCCCTCGATTCGTGTTGCCGGTTCCAGACCCATGGGCATGGGACCACGACGCTCTAGCGATATCGTGGGGGGTCTAGACGCTTACGCGTTTCCACCAACGGTGCTGTTACCATCGCAACTGGTGAAAGTTCGTCAAACGGCCAACCTGCGTCTGCTTTTGGTCGCGCCTTATTGGCCGGCCAGAACATGGTTCCCGGAACTTCTTCAGATCATCGTTCAACCACTGTTCCCGTTGCCAGATCGAGACGACCTCCTTCTTCATCCTCACACCGACGACTTGCATCCGGGGTTAAGAACTTCCAGCTTCACGCCTGGGTTTGCTTAAGACCTTGTTAATGAAGAAAGGCTATTCGGCTAAAGCGGCAGCGCTTGTCTCGTCGGCACATCGAGTTACGACTCGTAAGCTGTAAGATGACAAGGGGACCACTTTCTCCATTTTCGCCAGGTCTCATGGCTTCAACCCGGCGGTAGCGACCCCACCACAGGTGGCGGAGTTCCTAGTCTCTCTCCGGTCATCTCGGCGTCTGAAAGGGTCGACGATCTCGACATATCTGGCAGCTTTGGCTTCAGTAGTGCCGTCTCCTACGGGCGACAAGCTCACTAACGTACCGGAGTTGCAGAAGATTCTACGTGCCTTCATGGTTGAAGATCAGTCACGTAAATTCCGACCGCCGGCCTGGGACCTCGATGTCGTTCTGCGCAACCTGTCTAGTCAGGCTTACGAGCCTCTCGATTACGTTCGATCAGCGTAACCATGGCAACGTCCATCTTGGTCTCCGATGGGATTTTTTAGCGAAAAATTAACTTCCTGGCCTAGATCCGAGAATGTTCAACATTCCTTCCTTGTCTGCCATTATGGGCCCTCGTGATCACGCTGATCTCACCTTGTGCGCTTCGTATTTACCTGCAGCGTTCTGAACAGCGACGACAACATTTTCGACGGCTGTTCATACCGCTCTCAACCAATGCAAAGAAAGAGATTACACGTAATACTCTCTCATTTTGGTTGAGAGCGGTAATTCTCTGAGCTTACGAGGCGCAAGGACTCGCACCTCCCACCTCATCTCATCCGCACGAAGTTCGAGCCTTCGCTTCAACATTAGCACTCCACAGTAATTGTTCGCTACAAGTTATTATGGAGGGCTGCTTTTGGAGATCTACTTCAGTGTTTGCTTCGCATTATCTTAGAGATATCTCCACAGAAGAGGTTGAAGGACTCAAACAGTTTGGTCCACTCGTGGTGGCACAACAGATCTCTCAGAAAAGACAGTGAATTCGTGTTTTATTCACTTTGGAGTTTTTGCTCGACACTTCGTGACATACTACAGGTTACAATAAAAGCTGTTGGTGAATGTACGCATTCTTATGGTTTTTTGTTGCGTGCAGTACTTCTGCTTTTTATTATGGTTATTCGGTGTATGCATCGTCTTCCCATACATTATAGTACTGCTCGTATTTTTTAGTTACTTTGTATACTGCGAGTTGCTCTGTAACTAAATTATGCGCCGACCTCACTTCGATCCAGGTTCAACTGACGTGTGCAGTTGTACTGTCGCATCGATAATTAGTTGTGTGTCGATGAGCATTACCCATGCTATTTTAGTTACCTTGTCTACGGCGAGTTCTGTAACTAAATTATACGCCGACCACATTTCGATCGCAATTCAACTGACGTGTGCAGTTGTCCTGTCACTTCGATAATTAGTTGTGAGTCGAAGAGCATTAAACATGCTGTTTTAGTTACCTTGTATACTGCGAGTTGCTCTGTAACTAAACTATTCGTCGACCACACTTCGATCACAGTTCAACTGACGCGTGCAGTTGGCCTGTCGCATCAATAATTAGTTGTGTGTCGAAGAGCATTAACCATGCTGTGCGTTCGTGATAAACAACTTGTCTCGTCCGTGCATCTGGTCGAATGTTCTATTGTCACTACAGGGGTAAGGAACTTGGTACATTCGACGTGAAAGTGGTCACTGCCTGATTACTTTCCTGACCCTCCTTCCAGTGTTCCGTCGAATTCTACCCATTTGTACGACTGAAAACAGACTAAAACATGGGTTTTTCAGATTAAAAACGATGTTTTATTGGTCTGTTTTCAGTCGTACGTTCCCACCCAGCCATCCCCACAGGGAAGTAATCCAGTCCAGTCCTGCTTGATGGCTTATTCTTCGAGATTTGTGACATGTCATAGGGAGGTGCGTGCGCAACCGGACGGAAACAAGTTTAATGTTTACATTCCAGCTTCTGGCTTCCTCTAAACGTGCGACTAGACGTGAGGGTATGAGAGATACCCATTTGTACGACTGAAAACAGACCAATAAAACATCGTTTTTAATCTGAAAAACCCATTTCTCCTGGCGTATTTATCTTCCACATGCGGTTATCGAAGCCCTATGGAGTGCTAGGGATATGGTCACTTTGAAGTGTAAAGCTATATTGTCGTGCATCTCACTATCACAGTCTTAATAGTATATCTATATAATCATGCAAAACAATATGTAAACTGCATAGAAAAGCTTGCATTAGGCCTGTCTGTTCATATTTCAGAATAAGTGTATTTGTTTACATACAAGAGAAAAGTGATAAGCCTACACCTGTGGTGGGGTCACAGGAGCAGAAACTTCTCTATCAATATACCCTGTGCCTGTGCTTGGTGGGCATGGATGACCCAGCTGTCTTAGGCACCAGAATTCAATGAGACAAACTACATCCTTTAGGCATGCCAGAAACTTATCATGGGTTCAAATTCAAGTTTTGTCATACCCATGCTCTTGGTTTCAACATAGTGGTAAACATCTGAGACTCCGGGCTTTCCTTCCACATACCAGGCTCTCATGTCATAGTGAGTGAGTGAGTGAGTATGGTTTTACGCCGCTTTTAGCAATATTCAAGCAATATCACGGCGGGGGACACCAGAAATGGGCTTCATACATTGTACCCATGTCGGGAATCGAACCCGGGTCTTCGGCGTGACGAGCGAACACTTTAACCACTAGGCTACCCGACCGCCCCCTCTCATGTCATAACAGTCTCACACTCATTCTCTCATTGATTCTCTCACTTATTCTATCACTCACTCACTGTCCTTTGGCGACAGGTTTTATACAGTCTAAATATATTTCTCTTTAATGTATTACTTTCTCTTGGCACGATATGGCTGAAATATTGCCAATGTGATGTTAAATTTACCTACCTCACTCACTCACTCACTCACTCACTCACTCACTCACTCACTCACTCACTCACTCACTCACTCACTCACTCACTCACTCACTCACTCACTCACTCATAACCAATAGTCATTCAAAACCATTTCTGGCAGTTGGTATTTGCATCGTTATGCAGGCAAGGCACACTGTAATCACATGGGCAGCACATGATTACAAAAAAGTAACATCGGGTGCATATAATTGTTGAACAGGCATTTGTTGAAATGGCAGATCTATAAACAAATTACACCCCATGGCATGCACACAGCATCAGCAATAGGCGATTGCCTTACTGTTACTTATTATTGTTGAATAGCACTCACTCACTCACTCACTCACTCACTCACTCACTCACTCACCTCTATTTCCTTTGCAGCCGTCTGCTCTGGCAGTGACAAGGGGAACAACTCCGTGGGTACAGGTGTGTCGGACGAGGTTACCCACGACACCTTCACCACGTACTGGCATGAGCAGCACACTGTGCCTTTCTTCCTCATCGTCATCCTAGGACCACTTCTTAACTTCAAGTCTCCAACTTTCTTTACCAAGTTTAATTCTCTGGGTAAGTTGAAGGGAGCATTCTCCACCAAATATATCTCAATCTCCTCTTTTGTGAGGAAGGATTTACATCAACAGTTTAAAAGGTGTTTTTACATATTTTTTGTGAAATGTAATCTTTAAGGTGTCAAGTCAATTCTTAATAATACATACGTCAACAAGAATAACTACATTGACTGTTTATTTAATCATTAACAGAAAATTGTAGACATTATGAAATAATGACATCGTTCAGTACAAAGATGAAACCCAAGTCCCGCCCCCCCTATTATCAGCCAATCAGGAAACAGTAATCTACTAGTGGGCATGGCCTAATTCTTTTTTGATTGATGGCAACACATAGTTACCTGTGACAAGCCACAGATAAGACAACATTATTTTCAGAGCTGCTTTATAGACAATCAAACCATTTGAACAATATCCAGAAATTTGCAATTAGCTGGCAGAAAAATTGATTTTGTCCTAGTGAAACCTCCATAAAATGTCTTGCCTCATGATATCTGTCTGTATGGGTAATGTAAGATTGTAACTGTATTTCCCAGGAACCATATCCGTGGCCTACCTGGTGTGTTTTGTTGCTGTGAAGGCATCACACTGGAAGTTCAACATTGATTTCAACCCGAGTGATGCTCTTTCCTGGGATTATGTTGAAAGTAAGTGATGACACAACAATACGTCGGACCAAGTTTAATGTATCCAAACAATGTCATTCTATAAAACAAATAAGAAAGATCGCCTTTGTGAGACTGATCACAATATGGACATGCTCTATGTCCCATTAAATCTGGGTTACAACTGGTCTTCAGCAACCCATGCTTATAGGAGCAGGAGACTCACAGGATCAGGTGGTCAAGAAGCTGACTTGGTTGATGCATGTCATTGTATCCCAATTGTATACAATCAAAGCTCATGAAAGGTGACTATGCTTGTCGTAAAAGGCGACTAACGGGATCGGGTGGTCAGACTCGCTGACTCGCATGTCATCGATCCCAATTGCTTGGATCAATGATCATGACATTAATCACTGGATTGTCTGGTCCAGACTCGATTATTTACAGACCACCGTCATACAGCTGAAATATTGCTGAGTGTGGCGTTAAACAACAAACCAACCAAACTTATTGTAAAAAAACTAACAAGCATTAGGTAGTTACAATGCATTACCTGGCTGATTGTGTCATGGTTATCCAATTGCATGGCTGTATGTTGCTCATGCAGTCAACCACAGTCAACCATTGCCAGACAGGCCCTGGGTTTACAGGCTGCCGGGCTGGATTAATTACTATGGTTACAGGCTGCAGTGTTACAGCTGCCTGAATTACCATGGTTACAGGCTGCTGTGATGCAGCTGTGTGAATTCCCATGGATATCGGCTGCTGTGATGCAGCTGCATTAATTACCATGGATACCGGCTGCTGTGATGCAGCTGCGTGAATTCCCATGGATACAGGCTGCTGTGATGCCGCTGCATTAATTCCCATGGATACAGGCTGCTGTGATGCAGCTGCATTAATTCCCATGGATACAAGCTGCTGTGATGCAGCTGGATTAATTACCATGGTTACAGGCTTCCAATCTACAGCTGGAAGCCTGTTGCAGCATAAAACAACATTCACCCACTCAAATTACAGGCTGTTTTAGGTGTCTTTTGTGTTTCAGATTTTAAGCTGACATTCCCAGCCTTGACTGGTATAGCATCCCTGGCATATTTTGTTCAAAACTGTTGCCTGGCAATATGTAGAAACCAGAAACATCCAGAAAATAATGTGAGTAGACAAGCAAATAATGTGTGAGACTAGAAAATAATGTGTGTAGACAAGAAAATAATGTGTGTAGACCAGAAAATAATGTGAGAAGACAGGAAAATAATGTGTGTAGACAAGAAATTAATGTGAGTAGACAAGAAAATAATGTGAGTAGACAAGAAAATAATGTGTGTAGACAAGAAAATAATGTGTGTAGACCAGAAAATAATGTGTTTAGACCAGAAAATAATGTGTGTAGACAAGAAAATAATGTGTGTAGACAAGAAAATAATGTGTGTAGACAAGAAAATAATGTGCATAAATAAGAAAATAATGTGAGTAGACAGGAAAATAATGTGAATTTTAGAAAATAATGTGAGTTGTTACCCTGTCTGGCGCTCAGCGTTAAGGGGCTAAAACAAGGACTGGTCGGCTTGGAGTCACTGTACTGTGTCTGAGTGGGGTATTCATGTTAAACTGCGGCGTGGTATCTCAGTGGTTATAACACTATAAAATCGGCATCACTCCAGACTAGTACAAGCACACACTCACACTCACACTCACACTCACACTCACACTCACACTCACACTCACACTCACACTCACTCACATGCATGCATGCATGTTGCTATATAAGTGCAATAATCTTGTACGCAACATAAAGCCCCATGGCACCTCCCCTCACCTCTGAGTTTGTGTCTTGGGGAGATTCAGGGCCAGAATAGGTCCCCAGCACCCGATGCTTGTCATAAAAGGCAACTCAAATGGGGATTGGGTGTTCAAAATGAGTGACCATGTTGTTTATTTGCCATGATGTCTTGGCTCACCCTAGAAGATGCAGGACGTTCAGACAGTGATGATGCAAAACAAAGAAGACATTTTGACTTGTGACAAATTAGTGAAGCCTGGGTGCCGTTCCACAAAACGATCTTAGCGCTACGATTGTCGTAAGTCATGTTAAAGTTATGGAGTGACCTGTACAACCAGGACAGACATTACAAAACCAGGACAGACATTACAAAACCATAGCAGAAATATAATGCACCAATGCATTGTTTGTTTTCTTGATGTGGGAGTGTGTGTGAACCAACAAGTTTTGTTTCTTTCATGAACCAAACTATTCGGTTGTCTTGTTAACGCAACGTTACTGTATTTGCAGGTTCGAGATTTGACGATAGCCTACATATTGGTAGCTGCAACCTACATCTATATGGGTGCCATATTTTATGCATCATTCCCGCTTGACAAGTCTTGTATAGAGGATGTGAGTACCGTAATGAGTCCATGGATATATTCCTCCAACACTATTCATGGAAACCAGATAGACACTCTGCAGTGTTTCAGTCAGCCCATGCATTCACAAGCCAAGCAGAGTTCAAAATAGGCAGGTAGGCAGGTAGATCTCATGTTTGTCCCATAGTTACAACTTTTTATGGGTCCTTATGGCTTGTTCTAAATTTATGTGTCAATTTATTTGTCACAATAAGCTGCATTTTTTAATGAGGACCTGGAGAGTTTACTTAGGGCCTGCAGCTTCGAACGTCTGTGGGTTCTGATGGCACTCCAAGGGGGATGCTCCATGGGGGATGCTCCAAGGGGGATACTTCAAGGGGATGCTCCAAGGGGGATGCTCCAAGGGGGATACTTCAAGGGGGATGCTCCAAGGGGGATGCTCCAAGGGGATGCTCCAAGGGGGATGCTCCAAGGGGGATGCTCCAAGGGGATGCTCCAAGGGGGATGCTCCAAGGGGGATGCTCCAAGGGGGATGCTCCAAGGGGGATACTCCAAGGGGGATGCTCCAAGGGGGATACTTCAAGGGGGATGCTCCAAGGGGGATGCTCCAAGGGGGATGCTCCAAGGGGATGCTCCAAGGGGGATGCTCCAAGGGGGATGCTCCAAGGGGATGCTCCAAGGGGGATGCTCCAAGGGGGATGCTCCAAGGGGGATACTCCAAGGGGGATGCTCCAAGGGGGATGCTCCAAGGGGGATAGCCCAGATGTGTGCATAGTTCTCGCATAAGGTACTGCCCCCCCCCCCAAAAGGGAGCTCACTGTAAATGCTTACTCTTACACTTCTGGAACCCCGTGACATGAATTTGTGTGGCTGCTGACCCTTATTTACATTGTATAATTGAGAACAATAATCCATTATTGTATATGTTGAAGAGTCCAGGAATTTCTACAATAGACCTTTCATCTCTTCCTGAGAATCATTACTGATTTGGTGTGTGAATTTCAGAATCTCCTCAACAACATCAACACAAATGATGTCATGGCGTTCGTGGCACGCATTGGGCTGTTCTTCCAGATGCTGACTGTGTTTCCCCTGCTGCTGTTTATATTCAGGATTCAGTTCATGCAGGCGATCTTCAAGTCAGTCTGGCCGAGGTGAGTGTTGCCATGGAGATACTCAGCAGTACGAATCAGCCCTAGCACTACAGTCAGCGGATGTAGCCAACTGTAAACATGAAGGCCCTTATTAATAAATTAGTTGTTTTCCTCCAATATGCAGGTTTGATGTATTCTAAACTTGTTCTACAATATGACTTTGTGGCTTGGGTCACGTGGGTGATTGCATTTCATTGTTCCCCGACATTGTAGGACATAATATCAATCACAGGATTGTCTGGTCAAGACTTGATTATTCACAAGGTATTTTAGCAATAACTGTGATTTCTAAATTTGTCCTATGGTGATTGGTTGATAAATGCAAGCTAAATTCTCAAATATTTTATCACTGGTGTTGGCTTGGCCACTGTGAAACATTGCCATTTAACCAACTTTATTAACTCTAATATGGATTCTGGGGCCGATTGAGTCCCTAATATCCAGTAACCCATGGGTGTACTGGAGATTTGACTTCCAGGATGAATGTGATTAAGTTTGTTGCATGCAGGATGATGCTATGACTAGGAACTGAGATGATATGTTGCCATGGTTACAGTTGGCGCCATGTCATGATGCTCAACCTGGTGCTGATGTCTATATGTATACTATTTGCTGTCTTTGAACCACATATTGGAAGAATCATTGGGTGAGTTTTGCCAGTTTTTGCTTTGTGGTCTGTTTTTGTTTCTCACTTACTATCTTAGCCCTTGTGCACTTTTTCGTGGTAGGTCAGTACATATTCATACAACTTCTAACACTTGCACTCTTTTCAATTGGGTGAGTTTATGTCATGGCCTGTTTGTCAATGTGCATCGTGCATTGTCTGTTGCCGTCCTCAGAACCAATGAAGTTGAAACCTCCCATTCTTGTTGCCACCAATGATGACACCCCAATGTCTTAAAGAGGTTTGGATTTAAAATATAGCCGCCATGGCAGCCATATTGAAAAAAACTATTTATGTAACTATTTATATATGATAACATGACATTTTGTACAGTTCATTTTAGTTATTTATTAGTATTTATGTGGTTGGTTGGTTGATTTGTTGCTTAACGCTGCACTCAGCAATATTCCAGCTATATGACGGCGGTCTGTAAATAATCGAGTCTGGACCAGACAATCCACTGATTGATATCATGAGCATCGATCCATGCAATTGGGTTCGATGACATGCATCAACCAAGTCAGCGAGCCTGACCACTCGATCCCGTTTGTCGCCTTTTACGACAAGCATAGTCGCCTTTTACGGCAAGCATGGGTTGCTGAAGACCTATTCTACCCCGGAATCTTCACGGGTCAGTATTTATGTGGAAAATATTTGAATATCAATGGCGACATCAGCTTCTGTTCAGTTGCTGCCTTTGATTTTGTAACTGTTGACAGCTACAGTACTGGGGCATTAGTTTCACCAGTGATCTGTTGCACTGCAGTGATGCAAGACAGGATCTGCCGATCAGGGGTTCGAATCCCAGATTATGCCCCTTGGTCTGTCAGCACCATACCATGTGTCCATGGGTTTTTCAGGCTCTGTGACTCTTTCATTTCATCCTGCCGTCATGGCAGTGATTGTTGATCATGGTTTCACTGAACGGTTGCCTGGGCCGAAATTATGTTTACAGCTTATTTTTGACTGAAATGTTTAATCACTCAGTCACTCTTGTGGCAGATGTTTCTTCATGTCATATTTTTTTTCATTCAGATTTGTTGGAGCTTTTTGTGGGTTCTCGTATGCCATAGCCTTGCCCTGCCTGGTCCACATGCGAGCACTGTACTTGGGTCAGACAGGAAGCACCCTCTCATGGCCATCAGCGATATTTCACTCTGCGCTCATTCTTCTTGGTTTTGCAAACTTCGTTGGACAGTTCCTCATCATCGGCCATACATCATAGGACCTCAGACCGGTTCTCATCATTGGCCATAAAACATAGGACCTCAGACCGGTTCTCGTCATTGGCCATACATAATAGGACCTCAGACAGGTTCTCATCACTGACCATATGGCATAGGACATAGGACCAGTTCTCATCATCGGCCATACATCATAGGACATAGGACCTGTTCTCATCATCGGCCATACATCATAGGACCTCGGACTGGTTCTCATCACTGACCATATGGCATAGGACATAGGACCAGTTCTCATCATCGGCCATACAACATAGGACATAGGACCTGTTCTCATCATCGGCCATATGACATAGGACCGGTTCTCATCATCGGCCATACATCATAAGACCTCGGACCGGTTCTCATCATCAGCCATACATCATAGGACATAGGACCGGTTCTCATCATCGGCCATACGACATAGGACATAAGACCGGTTCTCATCACTGACCATAGGACATAGGACATAGGACCAGTTCTCATCATCGGACATATGACATAGGACATAGGACCAGTTCTCATCATCGGCCATATGACATAGGACCGGTTCTCATCATCGGTCATATATCATAGGACATAGGACCAGTTCTCATCATCGGCCATGTATCATAGGACATAGGACCAGTTCTCATCATCGGCCATATATCATAGGACATAGGACCAGTTCTCATCATCGGCCATATATCATAGGACATAGGACCGGTTCTCATCATCGGCCATACATCATAGGACATAGGACCGGTTCTCATCATCGGCCATACATCATAGGACATAGGACCAGTTCTCATCATCGGCCATGTATCATAGGACATAGGACCAGTTCTCATCATCGGCAATATGACATAGGACTTAGGACCGGTTCTCATCATCGGCCATATGACATAGGACATAGGACCAGTTCTCATCATCGGCCATACATCATAGGACATAGGACCAGATCTCATCATCGGCCATACGACATAGGACATAGGACCAGTTCTCATCATCAGCCATATGACATAGGACCTCAGACAGGTTCTCATCATCGGCCATAGGACATAGGACATAGGACTGGTTCTCATCATCGGCCATAGGACATAGGACATAGGACCTGTTCTCATCATCGGCCATACATCATAGGACATAGGACCGGTTCTCATCATCGGCCATATGACATAGGACCTCAGACAGGTTCTCATCATCGGCCATAGGACATAGGACATAGGACAGGTTCTCATCATCGGCCATAGGACATAGGACATAGGACCTGTTCTCATCATCGGCCATACATCATAGGACATAGGACCGGTTCTCATCATCGGCCATACATCATAGGACATAGGACCTGTTCTCATCATCGGCCATACATCATAGGACATAGGACCGGTTCTCATCATCGGCCATATGACATAGGACTTAGGACTGGTTCTCATCATCGGCCATATGACATAGGACTTAGGACCGGTTCTCATCATCGGCCATATGACATAGGACATAGGACCAGATCTCATCATCGGCCATACATCATAGGACATAGGACCAGATCTCATCATCGGCCATATGACATAGGACATAGGACCAGTTCTCATCATCGGCCATATGACATAGGACCTCAGACAGGTTCTCATCATCGGCCATATGACATAGGACATAGGACCAGTTCTCATCATCGGCCATACATCATAGGACATAGGACCAGTTCTCATCATCGGCCATATGACATAGGACCTCAGACAGGTTCTCATCATCGGCCATATGACATAGGACTTAGGACCGGTTCTCATCATCGGCCATACGACATAGAACATAAGATCTGCCCGTTTTCCACATAAATTTTACATTATTGTAGTTGACTATGTAAATTGTGTTAAGATAAGTAAGATAAGATAATAAGCTAAACTTCTCTGGCAGGAAATGCTCAGAGAATAACCAACGAGCTATGTATCCTTGTTGATCCAATGAGATTTATTTCCATTCCGTTATGTTAAATATCCTGGAGTCAGCCTCCACCCTAGCATCACGAAGTGACGTCACCACCTCCACCTCCCTTGTGATGTAACACCAGCATTTGGAGACTTTAGAATGATGGACGGCATTACCGGTGTAACATATTGTTCTCAGCAATACACCAATATGACATATTGGTTCAACTGACCAACCCTCTTTGTGAATTGCTAAAATACACATAAGCAAATCATTAAATCCACTGGTATATATTGGAACTGTAATGTGTATATGAAGGCTACCTGATACTGAAGGGATTGTATCAACATCCTTGACAATGGTTTATACGAATATCAGAAAGCTATCATTAAACCTATTGGTAATATTTTAGAACTGTAATGTGTATATGAAGGCTACCTGATACTGAAGGGACTGTATCAACATCCTTTACAATGATTGCAATTAGCAGAATTTTGAACTCATTATAAAATACAGCTGTGTGATACGAAACAACTTGAGACTGGTAGGTAACGGGTCGAGAGAATGTCCCTAGCTCTCCTGCCAAGCTACAGGAGGAGGGCATGCACTGTGGTATGATAGACAGGTAGTGTCCTGACCACTTCAATAGAGCATGTTTACCTTATGTTCACTACATATTTTTATTTTTATTTAAAGGCAATGCTTTGTGTTTAATGCTGTTATTAGGCTAGGCCAATATATTGTCTTGTTTTTCACATATTTTTGTCAGTATGCCAAGAAACAGGAAGGCAACAAACACCATATTGTTTCTTCTGTTGTGTTGATTCAAGCGTGTGGTAGATACAGGAGCTTGAGTTGTCCTGGTCCCACTTTCACAAAACGATCTTAGCGCTAAGACTATCGTAAGCCTATGTTAAAGTATGGGAGTTAAGATCGTCTTAGCGCTAAGATTGCTTTGTGCAAGTGGGCCCTGGTTATTGATAAAACTGGACGCTGTTATTGTATGTAGTCTTTGTGTTTAGGTTCTGTCAGAGACCCAACCTTGTGTTGTTGCACTTTCTGACAATTCTGAGTGCACCAACCTCACCATGTTTCCCCAAATCCTTGCCTAAAAAGTGAAATTGTTTTTATTTTCATTGGTTAGTGCTTCTGGGCCCAGTCATGGTTGGTGCGTGACATGTTTCACACAACTTCCATGGCACTGTGGTTGTGTGTAAACTGACTGTATTATGGCACTTACAGCTTCCAGAACCAATCTCACTCTTGT
The DNA here is from genome assembly GCF_023055435.1 of Haliotis rufescens. Classification (NCBI taxonomy): domain Eukaryota; kingdom Metazoa; phylum Mollusca; class Gastropoda; order Lepetellida; family Haliotidae; genus Haliotis; species Haliotis rufescens. The sequence goes on from NW_025963890.1 coordinate 68,210,101, forward strand.
GACATGTTGCTATTGTATGATGGCACGTACAGCTTCCAGATGCAATCTCACTCGTGTGTACATGTTGCTACTGTAGTCAGTCATGATTAACTACAAAGCTTTTGTTCTCAAACAAATCATGCTGTTTTCCACAAATCTGCTTTTTTTGTAAGAAGGATGCATTGCTACAGCTGAACTTAATTAAGATGTTTTTGATTGTTACCATGGTAACATTTTACCTCATTAGAAATCTCACTAAGCTGAATTGTATTCTTAGGCTGTGGAACCTCATGTTGTCTCTGCAGTTGATCAGGTATGTGATCCTTAGTTATGATCATCAATTGTCTTTAGTATGTTCAATGTCAACAGTGTTTATATGAATTTATTGATAACTGAAAATGTATGATAATTATGATGATAAGAACTTTGTGGTTCATCAATCAGTTTTATCCAACCTCTTGTTGCGTGATGCTGATGTTTTAATGAGTATTTAGCTAAAAATGAAAGTCACCCTTCCTCTTTCCGTTACATCTATGAAACACCAAAAATGTTAGGCAGAATTTGAAATTATATCAATTATATTTATAACAGATAAAAGTTGTTCCTGTATTTTATTGTGCCTGGCTTTGGCACAGTTAAACACATTTTTCGTTAAAGAAAAAGGGTTTAGAGGAATGAGTTTTTAGCATCACAGTACGAAGCAAAAACCTGTTGACTGGTACTTTCGCCTTTGTGTTTTGTTATTGATCTTCACATACAGATCTGCAACCATTTCCCCTGTTGTCTCCCTCTTGATGTACACTGTCAGCGGCTTGTGATAGACCACGAGGACAATGATGGGACTATTATCACTCAACAGCAGTAATAGTAAAACGGTAAATTAGCACAGGTTTTCTTTTGTGTATTTGTCTCAAATCACGCATTTATCTCTATGTAACACAGATTCTATATCACACACTCTGTTTTAGACATTTATCGTCTTTATAACCACATAATTAATATACAATATGAGATATTTTCCAAACATAATATTTAAGTATATTTACAACATGTTATACAAATAACTTATATGACTGAATCGAAATCCAAAATCAACATACATAAGATCAATTGTTATTAAATCATCTGAGGCTGACAGACCACCTAGTGTAATTTTAATGCTACAGCTGTCATTACTACCGGGGTATGTACAGCTGGGGATAGATGGAACAGGACCCCAGTAATCCCACTTACCGTATTCAACGTAATAAGCGCCCAGGGCGCTCTCAAAATTAGAAATAGGGGGCTCTTATTAGAATATGTTTTTGGTGAAAAAAACCAGAAATGAAAGATAAATTTCGTGGTTTATGCTGACAGCCTGAAATGTTTATGTACGACAGATATATTTTTCAAGAATTTAATTGCCCATGATTAAGGGTGCATATAACACACGAGTGCGTATTATACGCGAAAAAATCGGAAGGGGTGCCAATTGGGATTGTTCACTAGCCAATATATTAGCAAATATCGCCATGGGCGCTTATTAGAACGGGGCGCTTATTACGTCGAATACGGTATAAACCTCCAGTGACGTCATGCTATTGTTCTCCAGTCGGGTTAAATCTCATAAACAGGGATGTTGTACTAGCCACAGGATTTTATATAATATTCCAGTCATATTTGCTATATAATATCCCAGGTATTTTATTGAAATAACTTCCGTTTAGATTGTAACATATGAATGTTTCTTGCGAGATATTTATTTTGCATTTCAACACAATGTAATGAAATATATAATCAAATCAAAATTTTTACATCCCCGAGGATCGAACACTCAACCTGGTATCTGTAGCCCAGTAAGTGTACCACTAGGCGACAGAGGCACTGATAAATCACAATGCTTTTAAGAATATTGTTTTCACGCCAGCAACAGATATTTTACGCCCGTTTCCAAAGGTTCATGGAAAGTATGTTTGAAACATAAAAATGTTGATAAATGTTGTTTTAATTTTCTTTTTTTGGTTTATACGTAAGATGAAACACTTCCTTCCACTTTATGATAATTAAAACCATTATTCTGCGGATTTAGGGTTTAGATATCATAAATACCCTCGGACATGGTTTATCCTACACATAAACCCATGTAATCTCACAATGTTCACCTCTTTTGAGGTTCTGTAATTATCTGTTGGTCCTGTATGTGCCTTTACCTTGTTATGCTTTCTATCAACAAATATTGATTTATTGTTCCCAATCCACCAACTCACTCCCTTGTGTACAAGCAGGGCAACAGTGTTAATGCCACTTAGCATTTACTCAGATGTTATTCTCATTGGATGTATTATTGGCAAATTAATTGAGTTATGGTGATTTAATGGTGACCTCCATGTAGAAACATGAAATCAAATTGGTCCACGTGACCCTGATAAAATACTGTGTAACCTTCCCAGGAGGGTAATAAATTTCTCAGCAGGGGAATAAATCTCTTATACCCCACCATGAGCACTACAGGCTGCACGTGGATTTCTGAGAGACAGAATAAATCCTTTATACCCCGCTTCAAAGCAAAAATCCACACGCTTTTTCCAAGCCGATAAATGTCACGTGACATAGTGCAAGCTTACCTCAGCTCAATCGAGCAGCTGTTTTCTATCAGTTTTGAATTTATTTGAATTATTTTACAATGTCATATTAAAACATGTCGGTAAGGTAAATTCGTTGAAGCAGGATCACTCTGGTTACATGGGGTTTTATGCGTCCCTTGTTTGGTTTGATACCACACGCCTCCAGCGGGACTCCGAGTGATCCTGCTACAACTTATAATAGCCACTGGTGGCGCTATGATTGAGCCTGAAAATTCCAAGGTGGAAACTGGACTTAGTCAGTTAATGCCCTTGCCTTGGGAAGATGAAATGTGCAGAAATGTTGTATTTTTGTAAGATCATTTACAGCTGGTGTCATGGTGTTCATGTCTGAAGCATCTGAAAATCTCTTGTTTGTTTATCATTGATGAAAAAAACAGATTATTACGTATGTTGAAATTATGTATCCTGTATGTACTTGATGTAAACATTTCACATAGTGCCACAGTAGCTTTCTAGTCACATTCCATTGAGCACTGTGATATTGCTGTAGTATTGCGAACTTTGTTATATATCTTCATTTAGTCTCTAGCTGTGATAAATGTACTATGTCTGCATATGGGAGAATATTGTTCAACTATCACTGAATGGACCATGGAATACTAGCACTGTATACATTGGTGGACATGATATCATCATGGTTATTCAAGGAGATTTGGAAGTGATTCTGTGGCATTTGATGGGCTAAACAAGGATGCATTTATGTTTCCATAAATCCCCCCAAAAGCCCTGTCCTCTAACTGTGTTTTGGATTGGTTGATTATAGATTGAGTGTTGCATTATTGCACAGAACGATGATGTAGATGTAGATATAGTTTTTTGTTGTCTACATATTTTTGTATGTTATTGATGAAATAAGTTGTCTGTAAAGTTATTATAGTTGGCATGACTTCAGTATGTTTTTTGCATTTATGGAGCTATAAACGTAATAACTGGTGAGCACGCTTTGTATAATATGAAGATTTACTCATTATTAACGGGGGCACGAGTGGCCCAGTCGTCTATGGCGCTGTGATTCGCTATGCACAGTTGTGTCCCTTGGGCACACCTGAAACCTATGATTGTGGGTTCGAATCCCGGTTCGCCCTGATTGTTTCAAGGTTTGTCAGCACCATACCCGTGCTAGAGGGTTTCACTGAAGTGGTAAACGTCTGAGACCTGCATCACTTTGGGCTTTCCTCCCATATTAAGCTGACACACTGTGATATAACATGAATACTGTTAAAAGCGGCGTTAAACTCACTCACTCACTTATTCACACCGTTTTGTACTTTTTTACGGTGTGCACGTTGAAAGAAATATTGAAGTTAATTTTTTCAGAAATGTACAGTTCTTGATATAACTTATATCAGTACTTCACTGGTTGATATACACAAGTACGTTCCTCCATCAGAATGTCTAATATATGGTTGAGATTGTATAGTAGTGCTTCCCATGTACTGTGCAACGCCTCCTCAGTTCAAATGTTTATCCCACGGAAGCGAGAGATTGACTCAGTGTTAACGTTTTCAAGCTGAGAAGAGCTGAGAAGAGTTGCTTCCCTCACACATGCCAGCATCCACTGATTGTTGGTTTGACTCCCAGATATACCCTGATAATGATCCTTGGTTTGTCAGCAATAAAAGTCGCATGATTCACTACAATAATCATATTTCCCATGAGTCGCTTTGTTTTTTGTCAAATATCTGATATGTACAGGGTATACTTCACATTTGAAGTTATCTTTTTATGAAAAATGTCATGTTTTGTCAGACAAATGTATTTTGGGTATATCCTGGTTCTAATTTGTACAAATGGTATCACAATATGCAGACTACTAATTTATCGTTTGGATGAGGCCCATGAAGATCCAGGTTAGAATTAGTCTTCAGAAACCCATGTAAGAGGCAACTAAAGGGATCGTGTTGTCAGGGTAGCTGACTTGGTTGATGCATGTCATTGTATCCCTATTGCACTGATTGATGCTCATGACGTCAATCACTGGATTGTCTGGTCCAGACTCGATTATTTACAGACCGCAGATGGTTGCATTTTAACACTACCTACCCACATCAGCTGATACTTGTGTGTGAGTTTGTATTAGTTTTTGTATCAATAGTGTACATTTTATATAAGACATATGTTTTGTGTATAATTTTCTACCATAAGAAATGATTTTCAAGTACATGTAATTTGAAAAATATTGTGATACAGATTTGTTATATTTGAATTGAAATAATAAAAAAAGAATTGAAAATGACTTATTTCTTTGTAAATAGCTACTATTACTGATGTGATGTGGCAGTAGAAATTCTTGTAGGTAGTGATGGTCTTCAACATCTAGTGGCCAACCTGCACCAGAAGTGATTTAGTAAATAAAGTGACCTCCCTTGGTTTTCTTGGGCGAACTTAGCGCTACAACTGTCATAAGTCTATGTTAAGATATGGGAGTTACGATCATCTTAGCACTAAGATCACTTTGTACAATGGCATCCAGGACAGCTGCATCACTTGAGTGATTGAGTGAGTGAGTGAGTGAGTTTGATTTTACGCAGCTTTTAGCAATATTCCAGCACTATCACGGCGGGCGACACCAGAAATGAGCTTCACACATTGTACCCATGTCGGGAATCGAACCCGGGTCTTCGGCATGACAAGCGGACGCTTTAACCACTAAGCTACCCGACCGCCCCGCATCACTTAAGAAGTTTCGTGATGTGACAATTTCAGTGTGGAGTGTGTGCACAGTTTGCACCCTTATACCTAAAAAACACATCACCACTTTTTTGAATGAACTGTTTATTGATTATGTTATACATATTTATGTGAATTTACAAACACATCAGGTGATTATGTACACATTGGACAAATGAATATGAAAACAACAACTTCAACAATGGAACAGTTAATATATGTCTACATCGTTCAAGCCAACATCACATACAGGGAGGCTGTTCCTACAGGTCCCAGGACACATGGTAAATATCACAGTTGGTCATAACACAGGACATAAGATAGAGAGTGATAGAGAATCTGGATCTCGGTACACTTGGCAATCTCGAATATAGGAGTTCACAGTCCTTAACACAATCATCGATGCAGAAATAAACAGGATTTAATGTAACCCAAACTTGCATAAGGTTCTGCTGTATGGCGATCTTGCTGCAGTGTTTGACAGCATCTGGTGTACTGATGGCTAAAGGGAAGCTACACCATGACCCACAGCTGCATCACTGGTGTAGTAATGCTGAGTGAGGTCTCCTGAGCTCCTGAGGTCAGACTTGGCAGGGGACTATACTTCTGGCAGGACTTCCTCCTCCTCTGCCTTGAGTCCGAGTTCCCGCAGGAAGTTGGCCTCCTCTTTCTCGTACTCGATGTACTCCATCTTAGCCTTGTACTCCAGCTCCTCCTCCGTCAACACCACGTTAGGAGCAATCTGAACATGCAAGCATTTGTATTATTATTATCATCATCATTATTATTCACTGTTTAAAATTAATGCGAACATGTTAAGGCAAGAGACTTTAGAAGATGACAAATCTCCCTGCCCCAACAAATTCGAAAGAACAAATCTGACTGTTACAGCAAGTACAACTTCATGAGGGAATTCTACCTAATCTGTCAGTCAAGAGTAGTTATAGAGCTATCAAAACAATACCATGGAATAGGGATTCGGAACTTTGTATTTCAATGTCAGATGCACACTAATATGAACAGAGTCCAAGTCAAACTTGTTGCTGTGGGAACAGAAAAGCTAAAAATTCCAAAAAATCACTACATAGCAAAAGGCACCAGTTGACAACGTGGTCTTTGTGTGTGCCATGTTTTATGAAAGAAAACCTGCTAGTTTTTGAGATATGGACAGTCGAACCACTATGAACAGAGTGATGGTCACAACCATGGAACAAAAATAGCTGTTTAGTTTTAGAGATGTGATCCAGACAAAAAATGATTGCAGACGGACAGACAAGCTGACTATGATATCCCAACGTATTACATACCGGGGGGATAAAAGACATATGAAGGAAATGTGTACTAATGATTTCACATGCTTGATGGCGTTGATGTTGCCGTGGAAAGACCAGTTGATGTTATTTTATGAAAGTTAGGTCAGAGTTAAATATTATCTTTCTCTTGGAAAGTTGAATTCTTTTCTGGCACTCATTTCATAAATTCAGTAAAACACACACTCAAGTAATAATTTCTATTGTCATTTTACTGAATTAATTCACACAGTATTGATGTGGTTAATCTGTAAATGGGAATTATCAAGGTAGATATCACTGCAATGAATTCCTTAAAATAAAAGTAACTGATCATGTAAATTTATTGATAATTGAAAATGGATAGATAGATGGATGATGGATGGATGGGATTGAGTGGTGCATATCTTGGTGGCAGGAGCAAATATTAAAAGTTTGAAACACAGACACACATGTACATATATACAACTGGGCCATACAAGGGTTATTGCAGTTGATGTGATGTCACTCACCCCAGCTTTTCGTTTTATCTCCGCCTCCAGCTCTCTCTTCTCTGTTTCTCTGAAGTCCCATCTCTGAACAACGAACCCTCGTCTCTTGACTTCCCGCTCGAAATAATTACTCACGCCATTCATCTGCAACACATTCAGACATTACAGGTATTTTTTTTATGAAAGCAGCAACAAAACCAAGGAAAGAGTTGACAAGATAATCAAATGTCAGTTTGCCAAGAAATATCAACAGACAATTAGAAATCCAAATCAAGACTGATGGAAACAAAAGGATCCGTGGATACAAACAGATTATCCAGATCATACTTTACACGATCAAGATCCTATTGTGTTAGTTATCAACAAACTGAATGATCTTTATCAACAAAGATTCCTGAATCCATTGAAGAGAATGAGAGGTGTACAGTAGGGCTGGGACAGGTAACTCAGGTACTCGGGTCGGGTGGGCACTGGGTAGGACCCAGGCATCCACAGTACTACCCAGGCAGTGTAGGGTCGAGTAATAGGGGGGGGGGAGGGGGGTCCAATGCTTCTTTGAACAATATTTCAGTTATTTCATAAGGGGGCCTAATGTCCGAAGAATGCCATAGAAAAGAATGTGAAACCCACAAACAAGTATAATGGCACTGACAGACCAAGGATATATATATTTGTGGAGAACTCAAACCTATGATTGGCAGATCCTTGCAGCACTAAGGGAGGCAAGTCAATAAATCATGACAACATGGGCCACAAGATGCCCCTTGGATCTACTGACACAAAGACCAGTTTGCACTGTATATTAATAATAGCTATATTTCACTTAGACCAGAAGAATCTGGTCGGTCAGTAGACCAGACTCCCAGCTCTACTGAGCAATGAAGCCTTCTTGTCAGATAACTACACACCTCATTGGATGTAGGTTGTCGCAGACTCCAGGGGATCTCGAGGATGTGGAGTGTCCCCGCATCGTCTCCCACGGCCAACAGCTGCTGCTTCTCTGTGTATTGGAAAGTTCCATGTGTTATCAGGCTGGTCTGTAGTATTTCAATGTTATGTGATGGAGGTGAGGTGAAATTAGATTTAACGTCACGTCCAACATTATTGCACTTAAATAGTGACGTGCATACAAGTGTGTGTGTGTGTCCACTTGTACTAGTCCTTGTCCAGTCCTTGTTTTAGCCCCTTAATGCCAAGCGCCAGACAGGGTAACAACAACAACCATATTTAAACATCTTTTGGTATAACGCGCCTGGGGATCGAACCCTGGACCTTCTGCCCTCTGGGCGGATGCACTACCACTAGACTACGGAGGCAGTCTTATATAATGGAAAGTCTGATGTGTTATCAGGCCTATCTGTAGTATTTCAATATATGGTGTGCATGCGATGTATAAGTTAACTTCTCCATCATGATACACTTTGTCATGAGAACATGAGACTATTTGCTGTAGTTTTGACTTCAATATTGATGTTTTGAATAGTTGCTGTTTTCTAAATGAAAGCAGCTTTCTCGACTTAATATATGAATAGTGAATTAATATCTGATTTCCCCAGCTATTCTTTTGAAACTTAAAAAATGAATGGCCTGATATTTCGATGTCAGAGAAAGAGACCTCACTGTAGAGTGTATTTTGAGAGAAAAGTGTAGCAGGATAAATGCAAGCCAGCTGATTTCACATAAGTTTGTTTGTTTGTTTAATTCCTGTAAAGGCGACATTTAGGTACAGATCCTTATACCGTTGTCAAGCATGCAGTCATTGGTTGGTTTGGTTTGTTGTTAAATGCCACACTCAGCAAAATTCCAGCTATATGACATTGGTCTGTAAATAATCAAGTCTGGAGCAGACAATCCATTGATTGATATCATGAGCATTGATCCACGCAATTGGGATACGATGACATGGATCAACCAAGTCATCAAGCCTGACCACCTGATCCAGTTAGACACCTCTTAAGACAAACATAGTCGCCTCTTACGGCAAGCATGGGTTGCTGAGGACCTATTCTAACCCGGATCTTCACAGGTTTCACGGTAAGTGCACATACGTGTGACTTGGAAGGGGTAGAGGGTGGTGATGGGGGATGGCGACACGCTCTGTGTGATCGAAGGCTCGTGTGTCTTGTCCAGCAGGTCCCATACATCAACACTGCCGTCCACCTTGGCAATGAAGAAGACACCGGGTCGAGAGGGTGACCAGTGGCCAGCAGACAGCTTCACGTTGGAGGCAGCAGAGAACAGGATCGGTCCACTCTGTAACAAGGGGACAGGGAATGTTTGATTAATGCTGCAGTCAGCAAGATTCCACAGTGGCGATCAAACCAGTGATTGACAGCATGAGCACTGATGGAGATCATCAGGCAAGATTCACACACTCTGAGCCATGTCACATATGGTGACCACCGAATCCTCATGTCAGACCTCTCCTTCTACAATCATGTGAAATGGGGACCTGTTCTATTAATACACAACCACCACAGGGCAACAAATGAGTGAGTTTTAACAAATATGGTCATTTATAATTGGTGTGTATGTGTGTGTGTGGGGTGGGTGTGTGGGGTGTGGGGGTGGGGGGGATGGGTGGGATGGAGAGAGAACAGGATGAAGGGAGATTCTGAAACAATGAAGAAGGGGGTTGTCAACATTTATCACAAATAACTGGGAGGGTCAGGTGGCATGACAAAATTACACAGTTTTGAATTGTAGTCATTCAGAAAAGGCTAGATGTGGATTCAGTGTGCATGTGCTTGAGTGGTGGGTGGTGGGGTAGTGGGGTGGTGGGAGTGTTGGTGTTACACTAGTACAGGAATGTGGGTCAATGTAATACTGACAAAGAGTCATTTGAATTAAGAGAGATCTATTAAAAGACATCTTCCAGAGGCAAGGGAGTTAAATGACTATAAAAGTCCATTTCCATCCTAGGAACTAGGCTGGAATTATGGAGCTATATTTTGGCTGTACTAACGAGTCTATGCATAGTCCCATCGAAATCACGTAACAAAATCATCATCCAGTTCGTAACCTGCCATGCAGGCTTCGGTCGACTGCAGGATTTGTGTACTGACAACTTAGCGTCAACAGATATTTTTCAATCATTTCATGTTTTTAATCAAGGTCTCATGTGATTTGTTGCACTTTGTGAAGTAAGATCCGCTTTATTACAATAAAGATCTTGATTATCTATCAGATCGTCTTCACTGAGCAATGCCATTTTATTTGAAGCAAATGCAAGTGATATGAGAGGTGGAATCTGATTGGTCAATAGGAAGGACATAGAAGGGACATAACTCATAATAGCCACTGGTGGCACTTTGATCAAGCCCAGAAATTCCAGCCTAGGTCAGCAAGGGTGGAAACTGGACTTTTACAGTCAGTGAACTCACTTGCCTCGGGAAAATAATTAAAAGAGAGGAATGCCTATTTCACAATCATGGTCCTAAGGGGCACGAAGACAACATTCAATGTTACTCAAGCTATTCAAGATGGGCATTACCGAAACATTTTCCTTCCACAGACTGAAGGTCCATCCTCCCACACACAACACGACCTCCTTGATGAAGGGCGACCTCTCCAGAGCTCTGACTGGTCCGTCATGGATGGAATGGTAGTACACTGGTTTTGGGGCTGCAACACAGAAACACATCTAGTACAACAGCTCTTTGATACAGACTTGTGAACTTGTTCTGTCAAGTTGACCAAGACCAAGGTGAGGGCAAATTTACCCAAACAACCCCAATGTGAGAACCCAAATCATTAGAAATCTCAATTAAGATTTCTGTCTTTTTTTTCAATGAAATAACACCTGAATTTTGGCTTGAGAAATGTTGAATAAGGAGTGAAACAATTTCATATTTGCAGTAGATATTATGATACAAACTATTAATATTATGTTGCAAGTAGTTTAGATTTTGTTTGTTTGAAGTTTAACGCCGCACTCAGCAATATTCCAGCTATATGACCGCAGTCTGTAAATAATCGAGTCTGGACCAGACAATGCGGTGACTGACATCATGAGCATTGATCCACCAAATGGGATCAATGACATGCTAAACCAAGTCAGCGTGCCTGACCACCCGATTCTGTTAGTCGGCTCTTACAAGCATAGTCACCTGTTACGGCAAGCATGGGTTGCTGAAGACTTTTTCTACCTTGGATCAACACGGGTCACAAGAAGTTTACAGTAAGTGAGTTGAGTTGAACACTACTTCAAACTATGGCATGTCAAAAGTTATGAAGATCACATTTGATGATAATGACGCTTGAATCAACACATCTACAGAGATTCTGAATATATTGCCTGCTGATTTCAACAGTTAGAACTACATGATGTCACAAACTGAAAAAATATTCTTGTAGATAGATATCATTTCCAATACATGTGAAACTACCAAACTTATCTTTGTGCTATTGATTGTAACAAGAAGACTGAGGTCTGTGTCTACAAGGAAGAAATGTTCTCACTCTGTATCTTGCCGGTGTCCTGATCTTTCTGTGGCATCCAATCCACGTACACGACTTCACCGTCCTGGAACACAGAGAACACCCACGCTATACTCATCAGGAGTTAACAAAGATTCCAAACTAAGCGCCTTGGCAGACAAATTGGGGAAAAAGTTAATTTTGTTCAAAGATGTAATTTTTGTAAAAGTCCTTATTTTCGTAACTTTATATGTATTTCAATATTTCATTCAAAGCAAAATTGTAAAACAAAAGCCTCTTCTTGTTTATTGTTCCTGTTATCAGTGAAATGCAAGTCACCTCTGCCAAGTGATAACATTAGTTATCATACGTCCATGTCAGAATGATGAGATCTGATTTGTCCACATGATCTTGATCAAATACTGTGTATCCTGCCTTGGAGGGAAATAAATTGCTCAGCAGGGGAATAAATGTCTTATACCCCGCCATGAGCAATACAGACTGCACGTGCATTTCTGAGAGACAGAATAAATCCCTTATACCCCGCTCAAACACAGGGATGTGAAATCTCCACGGAAACGCGGAAAATCTCGTTTTTTAAAACAGTAGTCCTCGGAAAAAATCATGTTCCACGTAAAAATTTAATCAAAAATTTAGAAAAAACACTCCGAAAAATATGATCGAAAACCGGACAACCGTCGCTGATTGTCCTGTTTTCGATCAGAGCTTTCACCAGCATAGGTTTTCGAACATCATACGTTTTCTATCACGAATACTTGCACTATAACGTGGGGTGTGGCGTCACACAGAAATTGTAAATACTCAGAGTCAGCTGATGGCTTGTTTTTAAGATAAAGTTGTCTTTTAGCCTGTAAGTGAATGAGATGTTTTACAGTTGTTCATGTGATTAGCGAGAAAACTATGAATGTTTCTTCAGCGTCCAAAACCCCATAACATGGGGATATATGTTGTATTAATGTCTTATGTTTGCAATGAGTTTTGTTTTTTTCATCAAAAGGTAAGTACAAGGTAAGTTTTTTTCAATATGCTTCAACATGGGGAAAGGGTCAGACATTGCACGCTTGTGACAGTTGTCCTTGTGTCTGGGGGATGGGGGTTGAAGTTTATGGCAGTATTGCTCCCAGACCTGGCGGGTAGCCAGGTGCGCGAAAGCTATGCCCAATTTTTTAAAAGTACTGATTTAACTTCGAAATTTTACTGCATCTGCCATCTTGTTTATTTGACTTTTGCCATTGACTTATTACATTTCTTGGTGTGAATATTGTCCAAACTGCACGAAATTGCTTAAAATGCAATCAAATGTTTAAAAAATTTCTGGGGGGGCATGCCCCCAGACCCCCCTAGACTTTTCCTCTTTTTTCGGGAAAACCTGCTCACATCCCTGCAAACATAAAGTCACACGCTTTTTCCGAGTCAGTGGAAGTCGCATGACATAGCACAAGTAAACCTCAGCTTAATCGAACAGCTGTTTCCTATCAATTTTGAATTTGTGTTAATTCTTTTACAATGTCACATCAAAACATGTTGGTAAGATAAATTTGTTGTAGCAGGATCACTCAGGGTACGTGGAGTTTTAAGTGTCCCTCGGTATAAAACCTAACACAGGACACATAAAACCCCATGTACCCCTCGTGATCCTGCTACAACTTATATCATTACTACAATAACATGACTAGGCACATAATTAATTCAAATCTGGAAACTTTTACTGACATTTGCTTCAGATTGTGGGCTTAACATCGGCCTCTCAGCAGGTCTACATGATTCCATGCTCCAGCCAAACTGAACACTTACAGTAACAATTTATATGGATTGATGATACATGTATTACGTTTTATACAGACTTGAGACATGAATGTCATCTATAAATTCTCCCACTTTAGTTCAAGCATGAACTGTTTATGACTTTTGCTGAAAAGCTGCCTGTATATATTCGTAAACTACTCAATTAATTACAGACTAAATTGATCAGAAACAAATGTGGAACCAAAATCAACTCTCTGCTTAGGCTTAGCAAAAGGTACATCAACAATATCAACAACAAAAATTAAAAAAAGAAAAAAAGACAAAAAAAAGGCAATATCTAATCCTGCTTCTCCCCTCCCCCACCATGTGTCAATGAGTCTCACCTCTGTGCCCACATAGAAGTGGGTGTTGACAGACTGAAGCGTCTTCTTCTCTTTTCCTGATCCAGGCTTGTTGCTCCCAAAGGAAAACCCTCCTGACTGACTCTGGTCTTTGTCCACACTGTCTGTTGCCTTGGCAACTGCAGAGGTACAATATATGGTAGAATTCTTTCTGAGAGGTCACTCTACTTGTCATTAATATTATGTCCAAATCAAATTTGAAGGACATCTCTTAAACACGTTTCCTTCACTAAAATAGCCTTACATAAATATTGCACACATCTCCAAATTTATGTAATTAACTCTGTTACCGACACATTTAATGATTTCCTGCATACAAGTACGACAACAGAACAGTCTAATAATCTCCCTCAGTAGAATTATTTTAACTGAGTCAAGGATTACTGAGGGTACTGAAGGAATGTTGATTAGATTAGACCACAAACTCAAGGATTACTGAGGGTACTGAAGAAATGTTGATACGACCACAGAGTCAAGGATTACTGAGGGTACTGAAGGAATGTTGATTAGACCACAGAGTCAAGGATTACTGAGGGTACTGAATGAATGTTGATCCGACCACAGAGTCAAGGATTACTGAGGGTACTGAAGGAGTGTTGATTAGACCACAGAGTCAAGGATTACTGAGGGTACTGAAGGAATGTTGATCCGACCACAGAGTCAAGGATTGCTGAGGTACTGAAGGAGTGTTGATTAGACCACAGAGTCAAGGATTGCTGAGGGTACTGAAGGAATGGTGATTAGACCACAGAGTCAAGGATTACGGAGATACTGAAGGAATGTTGATTAGACCACAGAGTCAAGGATTGCTGAGGTACTGAAGGAATGTTGATCCAACCAGTCAAGGATTACTGAGGGTACTGAAGAAACACTGATCCAGCCAGAGTCAAGGATTACTGAGGGTACTGAAGGAATGTTGATACGACCACAGAGTCAAGGATTACTGAGGTACTGAAGGAATGTTGATTAGACCACAGAGTCAAGGATTACTGAGGGTACTGAAGGAATGTTGATCCGACCACAGAGTCAAGGATTACTGAGGGTACTGAAGGAGTGTTGATTAGACCACAGAGTCAAGGATTACTGAGGGTACTGAAGGAATGTTGATCCGACCACACAGTCAAGGATTGCTGAGGTACTGAAGGAATGCTGATTAGACCACAGAGTCAAGGATTGTTGAGGTACTGAAGGAATGTTTATTAGACCACAGAGTCAAGGATTGCTGAGGGTACTGAAGGAATGTTGATTAGACCACAGTCAAGGATTACTGTGGTACTGAAGGGGTGTTGATTAGACCACAGAGTCAAGGATTGCTGAGGTACTGAAGGAGTGTTGATTAGACCACAGATTCAAGGATTGCTGAGGTACTGAAGGAATGTTGATCCAACCAGTCAAGGATTACTCAGGGTACTGAAGGAACACTGATCCAGCCAGAGTCAAGGATTACTGAGGGTACTGAAGGAATGTTGATACGACCACAGAGTCAAGGATTACTGAGGGTACTGAAGGAGTGTTGATTAGACCACAGAGTCAAGGATTGCTGAGGTACTGAAGGAGTGTTGATTAGACCACAGATTCAAGGATTGCTGAGGTACTGAAGGAATGTTGATCCAACCAGTCAAGGATTACTCAGGGTACTGAAGGAACACTGATCCAGCCAGAGTCAAGGATTACTGAGGGTACTGAAGGAATGTTGATCCGACCACAGAGTCAAGGATTACTGAGGGTACTGAAGGAGTGTTGATTAGACCACAGAGTCAAGGATTACTGAGGGTACTGAAGGAATGTTGATCCGACCACACAGTCAAGGATTGCTGAGGTACTGAAGGAGTGTTGATTAGACCACAGAGTCAAGGATTGCTGAGGGTACTGAAGGAATGGTGATTAGACCACAGAGTCAAGGATTACTGAGATACTGAAGGAATGTTGATTAGACCACAGTCAAGGATTGCTGCGGTACTGAAGGAATGTTGATCCAACCAGAGTCAAGGATTACTGAGGGTACTGAAGGAACACTGATCCAACCAGGGTCAAGGATTACTGAGGGTACTGAAGGAATGTTGATTAGACCACAGAGTCAAGGATTGTTGAGGTACTGAAGGAATGTTGATCCGACCACAGAGTCAAGGATTACTGAGGGTACTGAAGGAGTGTTGATTAGACCACAGAGTCAAGGATTACTGAGGGTACTGAAGGAATGTTGATCCGACCACAGAGTCAAGGATTGCTGAGGTACTGAAGGAGTGTTGATTAGACCACAGAGTCAAGGATTGCTGAGGGTACTGAAGGAATGGTGATTAGACCACAGAGTCAAGGATTACGGAGATACTGAAGGAATGTTGATTAGACCACAGAGTCAAGGATTGCTGAGGTACTGAAGGAATGTTGATCCAACCAGTCAAGGATTACTGAGGGTACTGAAGAAACACTGATCCAGCCAGAGTCAAGGATTACTGAGGGTACTGAAGGAATGTTGATACGACCACAGAGTCAAGGATTACTGAGGTACTGAAGGAATGTTGATTAGACCACAGAGTCAAGGATTACTGAGGGTACTGAAGGAATGTTGATCCGACCACAGAGTCAAGGATTACTGAGGGTACTGAAGGAGTGTTGATTAGACCACAGAGTCAAGGATTACTGAGGGTACTGAAGGAATGTTGATCCGACCACACAGTCAAGGATTGCTGAGGTACTGAAGGAATGCTGATTAGACCACAGAGTCAAGGATTGTTGAGGTACTGAAGGAATGTTTATTAGACCACAGAGTCAAGGATTGCTGAGGGTACTGAAGGAATGTTGATTAGACCACAGTCAAGGATTACTGTGGTACTGAAGGGGTGTTGATTAGACCACAGAGTCAAGGATTGCTGAGGTACTGAAGGAGTGTTGATTAGACCACAGATTCAAGGATTGCTGAGGTACTGAAGGAATGTTGATCCAACCAGTCAAGGATTACTCAGGGTACTGAAGGAACACTGATCCAGCCAGAGTCAAGGATTACTGAGGGTACTGAAGGAATGTTGATACGACCACAGAGTCAAGGATTACTGAGGGTACTGAAGGAATGTTGATTAGACCACAGAGTCAAGGATTACTGAGGGTACTGAAGGAATGTTGATCCGACCACAGAGTCAAGGATTACTGAGGGTACTGAAGGAATGTTGATCCGACCACAGAGTCAAGGATTACTGAGGGTACTGAAGGAGTGTTGATTAGACCACAGAGTCAAGGATTACTGAGGGTACTGAAGGAATGTTGATCCGACCACACAGTCAAGGATTGCTGAGGTACTGAAGGAGTGTTGATTAGACCACAGAGTCAAGGATTGCTGAGGGTACTGAAGGAATGGTGATTAGACCACAGAGTCAAGGATTACTGAGATACTGAAGGAATGTTGATTAGACCACAGTCAAGGATTGCTGCGGTACTGAAGGAATGTTGATCCAACCAGAGTCAAGGATTACTGAGGGTACTGAAGGAACACTGATCCAACCAGGGTCAAGGATTACTGAGGGTACTGAAGGAATGTTGATTAGACCACAGAGTCAAGGATTGTTGAGGTACTGAAGGAATGTTGATTAGACCACAGAGTCAAGGATTACTGGGGTACTGAAGGAATGCTGATTAGACCACAGAGTCAAGGATTGTTGAGGTACTGAAGGAATGTTTATTAGACCACAGAGTCAAGGATTGCTGAGGGTACTGAAGGAATGATGATTAGACAACAGTCAAGGATTACTGTGGTACTGAAGGTAACTGTACCATGTTAACTAAGACTTGAGATATTTGAATAGTGATTTATTTGCTTTCTGAACAAATTAGTAACATTGAAATATTGTTTGAATAATAACAATGCATTGTATTGAATATTCATGTATGACACTGGTGATTGTGTATCACAGTACTGTTCATGGACTGTTACACAAAACTACCCAGCTGGTGTAGCATGTTCAGTCAATGTTGACTGCAATCAGCCCAGAGTTTGTCCAGGTATTCTGGCATCTACACAAGCATCAAACTACCTAGCTACAATGAGAGTGAGTTGAGTTTAAAGCCGATTTTAACAGTATTCCAGTTATATAACGGCGGGTCAGCTTAATGTGGGAGGAAAGCCCGAAGTGATGCAGGTCTCAGACGTTTACCACTTCGATGAAACCCACGAGCACAGGTATGGTGCTGACAAACCCTAGAAACATCGGGGCGAACCGGATTCAAACCCACAATCATAGGTTTCTGGCGTGCCCAGGGGACGCAACTCTGCACAGCGAATTACGGTGCCTTAGACAACTGGGCCAGCCGTGCCCCCACCTTGCTACAATGTTCCACCATGGTACATCAGTGTCTACATGTCTATAGGAAGGACTGTCAATGTTAACGATGACACCTTGAGGCAGATAATCTAATTAATCTAATGCCAACTGCTACGACTAAAAGCTAAGCTTTTCTCTAGGACTTACTGTCTTCTGGTTTTTCTTCAAAAATATTGTCTATACAAACGAACAAATATCACAAAAATAATTTTTAAGATGAGCAACTAAACAAAAAGCTTTTTCTTAAATGAAATATTGATAAACATTCATTTAACCATTTTACTATACAGGCATAATTGAAACAAAATGAGTGAACAATGCAGTGAATTCACTTTTCACTGAAAGTAAAGGTTGTCGTATTTATTGATTTTAAACAATTACAATGATGTCACGCTATTGTTGTTGCAATTGATTCTAATTCAGAATTAACAGATTTGAGTTTCTCCGGCTTTAACCATGTTATGGTTGAAGTAATTTCTCTATAATTGTACATAATGACATAATATATTCCAATATCTTGTTATTTTAGTTGCAGCTTTTACTAAATATATTTAAAATAATTATAACCCAAAGCAAAGCAGCTGATTGCTATTGCCGGTGATTATTTTTCACATGGAACCAGTTTGACCAATCATCGTCGAGGCTCCCACGCACTTGATCACAAGAACTATGTGTTGACATAGAATCGTCAAACTATAACAAATATAGCAGTACATGGCCACATAGAACAGAGACAACCTCACCATGAAATACCACATACACACTGTACAAACACAGCAAAAAGTTCTCCAATATATACACTTTACAACATTTAGTGATAAAAAATGTCTGAGATGAAAATATTTGTAACTTCTGCAACTTTGACCAAACAACTAGATTCACCCTTTCTTGTGTACATGTAATATGATTCTAGAATGAATAATTGCTTGAATGAAACCATCATCTTATTAAATTTGTTACATAATTTGTTTAATCATGTTCTTCAGGATGATATATTTATATATTAAAATCACTTGTATAATATTTATCATATATTTTTATTTCAAAGATTCTCCAAGAAACAGTTTCAGTGCATGATGATTAACATATTGCCTCCAGAAATAACAATACTACAAACTTTGAAGAAACATTTATATTGAAGCTTGAAGCATAAAACAAAAAAACACTACTGAATGATACATATATATGCCTACTTTATGCACAACATGCCAACAATAAGCACAATATGGCTAATATGTAAAATGTGCCTACAATATGTATGCATGGAAACAGTTTCTATGCGTATCTATCAAACCACGCCAAAAAAGACATTTTGATCTGTCCCCATGCCCCAACACACACACACAATGAACATCCTACAGCAACTTACGTGCTGATCCGTCCCCTGACCCTACAAACACATAATGAACATCCTACAGCAACTTACGTGCTGATCCGTCCCCTGACCCTACACACACACAATGAACATCCTACAGCAACTTACGTGCTGATCCGTCCCCTGACCCTACAAACACACAATGAACTTCCTACAGCAACTTACGTGCTGATCCGTCCCCTGACCCTACAAACACATAATGAACATCCTACAGCAACTTATGTGCTGATCCGTCCCCTGACCCTACAAACACCTGATGAACATCGTAAGGCAACTTACATGCTGATCCGTCCCCTGACCCTACAAACACATAATGAACATCCTACAGCAACTTACGTGCTGATCCGTCCCCTGACCCTACACACACTCAATGAACATCCTACAGCAACTTACGTGCTGATCCGTCCCCTGACCCTACACACACACAATGAACATCCAGCAGCAACTTACGTGCTGATCCGTCCCCTGACCCTACAAACACTCAATGAACATCCTACAGCAACTTACGTGCTGATCCGTCCCCTGACCCTACACACACACAATGAACATCCTACAGCAACTTACGTGCTGATCCGTCCCCTGACCCTACACACACACAATGAACATCCTACAGCAACTTACGTGCTGATCCATCCCCTGGCCCTACACACACACAATGAACATCCTATAGCAACTTATGTGCTGATCCGTCCCCTGACCCTACAAACACATAAAGAACATCCTACAGCAACTTACATGCTGATCCGTCCCCTGGCCCTACACACACCTGATGAACATCGTAAGGCAACTTACGTGCTGATCTGTCCCCCTGCCCCTACACACACCTGATGAACATCGTAAGGCAACTTACGTGCTGATCTGTCTCCCTGCCGCTACACACACACCTGATGAACATCGTAAGGCAACTTACGTGCTGATCTGTCCCCCTGCCCCTACACACACCTGATGAACATTGTAAGGCAACTTACGTGCTGATCGGTCTCCCTGCCCCTACACACACCTGATGAACATTGTAAGGCAACTTACGTGCTGATCTGTCTCCCTGCCCCTACACACAGCTGATGAACATTGTAAGGCAACTTACGTGCTGATCTGTCTCCCTGCTCTACAAACAGTTGATGAACATCGTAAGGCAACTTACGTGCTGATCTGTCTCCCTGCTCTACACACAGCTGATGAACATTGTAAGGCAACTTACGTGCTGATCTGTCTCCCTGCTCTACACACAGCTGATGAACATTGTAAGGCAACTTACGTGCTGATCTGTCCCCCTGCCCCTACACACACACACCTGATGAACATCGTTAGGCAACTTACGTGCTGATCTGTCCCCCTGCCCCTACACACACCTTATGAACATTGTTAGGCAACTTACGTGCTGATCTGTCCCCCTGCCCCTACACACACACCTGATGAACATCGTTAGGCAACTTACGTGCTGATCTGTCCCCCTGCCCCTACACACACCTTATGAACATTGTTAGGCAACTTACGTGCTGATCTGTCCCTCTGCCCCAACATATACACACCTAATGAACATCGTTAGGCAACTTACGTGCTGATCTGTTCCTCTGCCCCAACACATACACACCTAATGAACATCGTAAGGCAACTTATGTGCTGATCGGTCCCCCTGCCCCTACACACACACACCTAATGAACATCGTTAGGCAACTTACGTGCTGATCTGTCCCTCTGCCCCTACACACACACCTGATGAACATCGTTAGGCAACTTACGTGCTGATCTGTCCCTCTGCCCCAACACACACACACCTAATGAACATCGTTAGGCAACTTACGTGCTGATCTGTCCCTCTGCCCCAACACACACACACCTGATGAACATCGTTAGGCAACTTATGTGCTGATCTGTCTCCCTGCCCCTACACACACACCTAATGAACATCATTAGGCAACTTACATGCTGATCTGTCTCCCTGCCCCTACACACACCTAATGAACATCGTAAGGCAACTTACGTGCTGATCTGTCTCCCTGCACCTACACACACCTGATAAACATCGTAAGGCAACTTACGTGCTGATCTGTCTCCCTGCCCCTACACACACCTGATGAACATCGTTAGGCAACTTACGTGCTGATCTGTCCCTCTGCCCCAACACACACACCTGATGAACATCGTTAGGCAACTTACGTGCTGATCTGTCTCCCTGCCCCTACACACACCTAATGAACATCGTAAGGCAACTTACGTGCTGATCTGTCTGCCTGCCCCTACACACACCTAATGAACATCGTAAGGCAACTTACGTGCTGATCTGTCTCCCTGCCCCTACACACACCTAATGAACATCGTAAGGCAACTTACGTGCTGATCTGTCTCCCTGCCCCTACACACACACCTAATGAACATCGTTAGGCAACTTACGTGCTGATCTGTCTCCCGGCCCCTACACACACCTAATGAACATCGTTAGGCAACTTACGTGCTGATCTGTCTCCCTGCCCCTACACACACACACCTGATGAACATCGTAAGGCAACTTACGTGCTGATCTGTCTCCCTGCCCCTACACACACACACCTGATGAACATCGTAAGGCAACTTACGTGCTGATCTGTCTCCCTGCCTCTCCTGTATGGTGAACTTGGTAGCACTGTGGTCACCGCCTGGCTCAGACTTGTGAAGGTTCACCTGTACAGGAGGTCGATGCTCAGCAATGGTTAGCTACAAATGTTCTTATATAGAGGATATTATATTCATGTTTATGTAATACTATGTTTACGACACGACTGTCTATTTTCCGATATTTACGATAAATACTAGAATTTAGGCACAAGTGATGTAAACATAATATGACATGAACAAGAATATAATGTTCAATTATTTCCTAAGAAGATGTCTACATACAGAGACAAATTTCAGAGTTTACCTATACAGACAGCAAGTCACAATATTCAGCTATTACATAGTTTCTAGTGTGACATCATTCCCAAAGTCACAATAAGATTCGAATGACGTCATCA
The DNA here is from genome assembly GCF_023055435.1 of Haliotis rufescens. Classification (NCBI taxonomy): domain Eukaryota; kingdom Metazoa; phylum Mollusca; class Gastropoda; order Lepetellida; family Haliotidae; genus Haliotis; species Haliotis rufescens. The sequence goes on from NW_025963890.1 coordinate 68,232,419, forward strand.
ATGCCGTCTGGATGCCGTCTGGATGACATGGCGACAAGGCTACTACTGTATACGAAAAGTCACAAAAAAACAACCCAACTCTAAACACTACAAAGAACAATGAGAAAAGGCAAACTAGAAACTAGTATGAGTGAGTGAGTGAACACTGAACAGTATTTTAGTTATATCACCGTGTATCAGCTTAATGCAGAGACCTACAAGCACAGGTACGACACTGACAAACCAGGGATTGCGATCAGGGTTAATCTACGATTCAAACCCAGGCTCCAGTTCCACAAAGCAACCATAGCGCTAAGGTGATCTTAACTCCCATACTTAAGCTGACTTACAATAGTCATAGCACTATGATCACTTTGGGGAAAGCATGGTTCATGGATGCAGCTCTCTAAGACCACAAGGCCAGCCGTGCCCCTGCTAATCTGAATAATTGCATGAGTGAGTGATTTTGTGGTCTCACCCTGAGATGGGGCTTCCACTGAAGGTCAAGGTGACGGAAGGTGTTAGCGATGCCCATTGGGTTCTTGGGGCCTTTGTCATCATCCTTCCCCTGTTGGCCTTTAGACGGCCTTGTGTCCCAGAACATCACACAGCTGGAGGTGCAAACAAACATCATGAGGAACAAGATAGTTGCATGCGCAAATCTTTGCACATCTAATCTATCATAATCTAAAAGGGTACTTCTTACACTTCAATATAACAAATTATACAGGATAGGAGTTCCTTTCTCACAAGCATTGATAATAAACAATACAATGATCAGTTCACCATTACTATCTTGGTTCTGATTACAGGTGCCCCTGATATAGTTGTCATCTTGAATCTATAGACTTTATGGAAGGAATGACATACCGTAAATGACCGCGTATAAGCCGTATTTTGAGGACCAGAAAAAAGATTCTGTAGAAAGGGGTCGGCTTATCCACGGGATACACTTTCATGATAGTATTTTTCAGATCGTGATCTGTCAGAAACATCGCCTGGGTGACGGTCCGATAGCATACAACTTCTCGAACGTTTGGAAGTTGCCACGACTAGAGCCATTATTGTTATAAATCATGAATAAAGTTATTATTATACACCAATGTTGTCATTATTAAAACAAATGTTATGCATGTAACTACTTCCGATAATAAGTTTTCAAAGTTCAAAGTTTATCGTTCTTCATAAACTCCACAATCTTTACATGTAACAATATAAGTAATTCACAGCTATAATATATAATCCCCAGATGAAATCGCCAATAGCTATTACATACGTTTTACTGCAAATACTATTTTTCACTGCTTTTACATGAGCAAATATGGGTTTTTCAGATTAAAAACGATGTTTTATTGGTCTGTTTTCAGTCGTACAAATGGGTATCTCTCATACCCTCACGTCTAGTCGCACGTTTAAGAGGAAGCCAGAAGCTGGAATGTAAACATTAAACTTGTTTCCGTCCGGTTGCGCACGCACCTCCCTATGACATGTCACAAATCTCTCATGATCACGTAAGAGTGACGTAAGGGATGGGATGGGTAACTCGGGTTGGGTGGTTCCTGAGTAGGACCTGGGTACCCACAGCACTACCGGGACCCACGGTAAGATGCGTAATATATTGTTGCTTATCGGTGTATCAAATAGGCCTCGGTACTCGGGTCAGGTCGGTCCTGAGTAGGACCTGGGAACCCACAGTACTACCTGGACCCGTGCTTAGTCACATGATATATTCTTTAATGACAAAAAATCACTATAGCTCAGTGGTTAGACAACAAGTTACTAATGTTTGCATTTCTTTGCGATGATGCACACATTCCTTTTGACATGTTTATGTTTGAGTGAAGCTAAAGGTTCAGTCAACTTCAGTGTACGCAAGATCTGATCATTTGATACATGTATCTAAATAGTTCTTGCCAGGGCTGCGGTAAAACAATTCCCAATCGGACATTTCCTACCCAACTCTTGAGACCTACAGTGGGTACCCAGGTAGGGTAGGGTAATAAGGGGTCAGGTCCCAGCCCTATTTTACGTTACCAAACAATATTTGAGCCATATCATGGTGAGCATCACCAAGACCAGGGCTCATGCTAGGAATCAGTCCTGGATCTTCAGCATTATGAGCAAATGTTTTAAAATGTCATATCACAGCCGACACATTTCATCAAAGTACTTGACTACCTGATGAAGATGAACATTATCTGAAAGATTATCCAGCTAGTATCATTATTACATGAATTTACTTACTGGTCAGTAGCACAGGACATGATCTGGATACAGTTGAGGGATCGGTTCTCTTGTGGAATGCCCATTCTGTTTACCTGTTTTCAAAAAATAAAACCATATATTTAATGTAATCAGAATAGTAACCTCACAATGACACCATGCTATCAGCCTCACACTGACATACTGCTATTAGCCTCACACTGACTCCCTGCTATCAGCCGCACACTGACACCCTGCTGTCTGCCTCACAAAGACACCCTGCTATCAGCCTCACACTGACACCATGCTATCAGCCGCACACTGACACCATGCTATCAGCCTCACAATAACACCATGCCATCAGCCTCACACTGACACCCTGCTATCAGCCTCATGTTGACACCATGCTATCAGCCTCACAATGACACCCTGCTATCAGCCTCACAATGACACCCTGCTATCAGCCTCACAAAGACACCCTGCTATCAGCCTCACAATGACACCCTGCTATCAGCCTCACAAAGACACCCTGCTATCAGCCTCACAATGACACCCTGCTATCAGCCTCACACTGACACCCTGCTATCAGCCTCACAAAGACACCCTGCTATCAGCCTCACAATGACACCCTGCTATCAGCCTCACACTGACACCCTGCTATCAGCCTCACAAAGACACCCTGCTATCAGCCTCACAATGACACCCTGCTATCAGCCTCACAATGACACCATGCTTTCAGCCTCACACTGACACCCTGCTATCAGCCTCACAAAGACACCCTGCTATCAGCCTCACACTGACACCATGCTATCAGCCTCACACTGACACCCTACTATCAGCCTCACACTGACACCCTACTATCAGCCTCACAAAGACACCCTGCCATCAGCCTCACACTGACACCCTGCTATCAGCCTCACACTGACACCCTGCTATCAGCCTCAAACTGACACCCTACTATCAGCCTCACACTGACTCCCTGCTATCAGCCTCACACTGACACCCTGCCATCAGCCTCACACTGACTCCCTGCTATCAGCCTCACACTGACACCCTGCTATCAGCCTCACACTGACACCCTGCTATCAGCCTCACACAGACACCCTGCTATCAGCCTCACACTGACACCCTGCTATCAGCCTCACACTGACACCCTGCTATCAGCCTCACCTCCATGTGGTCAGGCACCCACTGTATGTCTGTGATGGCTGCCTTGTGGCTCTGCTCTATACTGGACACTGCACAGTACCTCACTATGGGGGTCTTCAGGGCATTGGGGTCCTCAAATCCTGGCTGAAATACAGATAGCAACATAAATATCACAAAAACATACTCATAATAGAACAAAAAATATAAAAACAAATACCAGAGCAGGTAAGAATGGTGTCATGCTGCATTGGCAATATTCCAGCAATTGTCATGCTGTGGATGTTGAGATTTTAACCATATAGGAAATCGAACCCAGTGCAAAAAACATATCCTTTGTTGTCTCAAGAGCATTCTACTCACCAACACATTCTTCTCTTTCTTCCTGTGACCTCCTCGAGGCGCTTTCAGTCGATCAGCATGTGCTGAGATATCCCATAATACCACTTGACCATTGCAGCAGCCGCCAACGATGATGTTGGGGTCGACTGGATTGAACTGGAAACTGTAGATGTCATCCGGGGCCTCTAGCAGAAGCTGCAGAGGTCAAGCACACAAAACATGTTAATATAGTCAGAATATTTTAGTGTAACTATTGCTATCTCAAACTACAAATTACATTGATTTTGGCAGAAATTCTGTAACGGTTGATTTTATTTGCTTTGAATTTTTATAAAGACAATATACATTTCAAGTTTCGGTGTAGGATATCTTGAGATGTGGGAGTTTCATAGTGGGATTGGGAAATCCTTGAAAGTGCTAACATCAACACGTCAAAAGAATTTGGTGTCTGAATTTTACTTTTTCAAGTTGTAATAAGACAAAAATTCTAACACGTTTTTTCATAAACAGCACAAAACAATGACCAAATGATGTTTATGAATGTGAGCAACTTGGATTTTGGGCTGTGTTGCAAACTGCTTGACTATGATGTCAATAACTCCTAGAGAGGGGCTTGAAGGATGTGCTATTTTCTGACAGTATTGACTCATCGATGACCCAGGGTTATACAGAGAGGGGTCAGTGGGGATGATTAACAACTTGTCATATCAAATTAAGCAGGAGAGAGGCTTTGAATTGAAATGGCAAGGATGAAACTCTCAAATTACTCTTCATAGAATAAATAATAGTGTAACTTTTATTGCTGGAATATCATGACTAAATGAGGCCAAGAAATTTATCGAATAATATGAGATACAAAAAATGTTTATTATCAAATACTACACATAAGAAGTTAAAGAGCACCTGATTGTTTAGGATTACTTTAGTAAATCTGTTATTGCAGATTAACTATAGCAATATGAAAGAATCAGGTCATGACATATTGACCAAACTAATATGGAAGAATCGGGTCTTGACATATTGACCATAGTAATATGGAAGAATCGGGTCTTGACATATTGACCATAGTAATATGGAAGAATCGGGTCTTGACATATTGACCATAGTAATATGGAAGAATCGGGTCATGACATACTGACCATAGTAATATGGAAGAATCGGGTCATGACATATTGACCATAGTAATATGTAAGAATCGGGTCTTGACATATTGACCATAGTAATATGAACAAAATCGGGTTATGACACATTGACCATAGTAAAATGAAAGAATCAGGGTTCCTCAACTTATTTGGAGTGGTATATGTCCACATTCCAACATCAATATGCAAATATTATTCAAGAAAATTCGAACATTTTTTTAAGCACATCATCAATCACATACTTGTGTAGAAAGATATATGTAAGTTAGGCTTTTGTCTCATGGGTGGACAATTTAGTCAAGGTTGGTTCACAACAACAATGTTATGCATGAAGAACATGGCTGATGAGGACAGATGTGAACATGCATGTCAGATAATGCAGTGCATGAAAGTAGTGCATTGTTTGTACTGGGTATATGATACAACAGACAGGCAGCTACTCATACTATACTAAATCATGTTATTCTATGTCTAGGACTACGCACCTCTGTATCACCAGGGCTCGCATTACAGCAAACCTACACTTAGCCCTGGATCCATTCAAATGGTTCTCGCGATCTCAAATTACCCGCCCTTGATTTTCATGAACATTTTGCTGACCAATGAAACATTGAGATAAGGAAAAAGGAAATGGGTAACTTGTTTGCCATGTTGTGGCTATAACGCCAACCCAACATTGAGGTTGGTTTGTAACTCTCATTCTTATTGGTACGTTAGATTGAGTAGTGTAGTAAATCAAAGTTGCTAATGAGTGAGTGAGTTGGGTCTAACACCGCTTTTAACATTATTCCAGATATATCTTGTGTCAGCTTAATGTGGGAGGAAAGCCTGAGGTGATGCAGGTCTCACACATTTATCACTTCGGTGAAACCCCTGATCAATGGCATGGTGCGGACAAATCTAGAAACATAATCGGGGGAACCGTAATTCGAATCCACAATCATAGGTTCTGGTGTGTCTAAGAGACACAACTCTGCACAGCGAACTGCGGCTTAGACGACTTGGCCACCCGTGCCCCCCCAAATTCGCTAATGAAAATCAAGGGCGGGTAATTTGAGATCACGAGACCCAAGGGAAAGGATCTAGGGGTTAGTGTATGATTACCGAAAAGTGAGCCTGGAGAAATAGAGGATGGGTCTACATGTACAGAAAGACAGCAACATTGAGTAGAATGCACAGGAAACTAATATGCTAAAAAATTCATTCCTCTAGGTACATGAAGTATAAAACACAACATTACTACTCTAAATTACAATGGAGTTCATAAAACATATGTAATTGGAAAATGAATGCTCATGCCATTCTCTATATCATTCACTCTATGTCATTGCAGGACTCGTCTGAGCTGGACACCATTTACCTGGGCTGGATCTGACCTTTGATCAATGGTTCCAATCTACAAGTCATGTATATTTCATGATACACATTTCACATTTCACACTTAGGCTGCCACAATCATGCTCTGTAAAACATTTATCTGTAAAGGAATACGTTATTAATTGGCTTAAGGATTGTGCACCATCCAAAATTGAAAAAAGTGCTACAGAACTGTAGCTCACCTGGATATATAACAACTACCATGTCTACTGACCATGGTGTTTACACAAAACATTCCTTAAACCAAGCAATAGAGTATGTCACACAAAAAGCAAGGGAAGGATTGTGTTAGGATCAATTAACAGGAATAGCAGGAAAATACATGTAGTACAATTTAGCATAAAATGGTTAGTTGCAAGTTGGAAGATAGAAGTGATGAAATGTTAGGATAAGGTGGAATACAAAAATAGGGGAATAGCTGTTACTGAATTGACCTTCTATGTGCTCCACCCCTTATAAGCATCAGGATTACAAATATAGTGAAAAATGAACACCCTTTCTCTCCAATTGATCATAAAGCCAATACGGTTGTCCCTAAAGCTGAGGTCCGGTGCTAAAGGAATCGGTGACTTAAAGAACATTTCTTAAAAGTGGAATGAATAAGCTCAGTATATTGTTCAGTAGGGCTAAAAAAAATAATAGTCTTGGTTCTCAGGGAATTGCCCACATCATCATAAAGTTCATTGCACGTTTCGTTTTGTTTCCATTTTCATTTTTGTGTGCATTTTTAAGATTTTCATATTTTTTTTGAAAACGGAAATGAAAACAAAACATCCTGCTGATTTTATAATGATGCAGGTAGTGCCTGAGAACCAAGACTATTATTTGTTTTAGCCTAAATACTACAAAAAATAGTTTGTGACATAAGCCCTGTCATGACTGGTATCCTCAGTACACCCTTTGCCTTGTGGGATACTGAAGCCTGGAGACGGAGCACATACAGGGTCAGAGACAGATGCTCACATGATGAGGGGTACAACAGGGTCAGAGACAGATGCTCACATGATGAGGGGTGCACAACCTGTCAAACCTATGATGAAGATGAGCCGCAGCTGAATCCATCAACACCTTACATGTTTATTTTAAATTTAGAAAAATGAAATATTTTTTACATTTGTATACTTTTCCTGCATTACTCCTTAATGCATCTACTGCTTACCTAATGACAAAGAAAAACAGAGCTTAGCGATGGTCCTAGGTGAAGAAAAAAGGTTGTTTCCGTCTTCAGTCTACTTTTACTAGGACCCATCGCCGCTGTCATGTGACAATGATCACATTACTGCTTGTCACCTGTGCTAACAAAATCTTCTGAAGCTATAGTGGGGAGGCAGGTCTTCGACGGGTGAGCCCTTAGACATAGTAATGCAAGATAAGTATACAAATGTAAAAAATATTTTGATTTCACAAAATATTTTACTTATCCTGCATTACTCCTTAATGCATCTGTATCAGATGGGATGGTGGTGGGTATACCTTCAGATGTATTCCCTTCAAACAACATGCGTGCCAAGGGAACCGTATGGCATGTCAAAAGCCGGACGATTAACCTCGTTCAATCTCATCCTTCAAAAGGACACAAGAATTGAGGATAAGTCCAGCAAAGAGAAATTATTGCAAGCTAAAATCTTACAACTGTGTTACCGAGCCAAAGATTCAAAGCTTGAAAGTCCCCCTAACAGGCATGTCAAATACCTGCTGGGCCACTACCAGAGGGCCAAAGCTGCGACTGCCTTCGAAGTCTTCAAGTGCCACATCTCGAAGATGGCTGGTGACAGCCTCCATGATTACTGTAATAGAACAGTTGTTATGTAGAGCCATGGTTGAGATGACCCTTCTGATCTTGTGAGGATTATTTGCTCTCGGAAGATCAAGGTTAACCATAGTGATATGGTGTTGCGACTAACTTCGGTCATGGACGTCTGGGATACAGGAATGAACAACCGTTTCCCCACGCCACGCCTAGTTTTGGAGCAGCATGTACAGGGAACAAGAGGAGTTCACGCTCATCTTCGACCCCCACAATCGTAGAGATTGGTGGAATGGTAAAGGACCAGTCGGGTTGTCCTGGTAGCTGATTCTTAGCTATGAAATGCCAGCACAGACCGAGGAGAACTACTCCCTGCGTGCCATGCTCAAAGCAGACACGGGTAATGTTGAGTGCGTGTAGCTCATTAACCCACACCACAGTGGCTAAAGCCAAGATAAAAATTGTCTGTGAGGTTAAAAAAGGATGATGTGTTGAGGGGCTCAAAGGAGGGCCAACACAATTCAAATCCCAAGAAGGGGGTCAGAATTTGGCCTCCTGATCCTCAGGCCTGAAAGAGCGCAGGAGGGCCTGCAGTTCTGGAACTACCGGTACACTGAATTAAGCGCCAGCAAATATGTCGTAATTGTGTACCTTTCAAGTGTTGTTTGGTACACAAGTGTAGAAGGTACTCGGCTAAGAATTGAGGTGATGCTGTAGTGGGATCTTGATTCTTTGCCTTACAAAAGGCTTCAAATGATCGCCCCTTGTCTTCGCATAACCCCCAAGTAGAAGGCCGATGTGCCAAAGCAATGGCCTTAGCTACCGAATAGCCTTTCTCCTTGAGCTTTCTCCAGTAAGATATCTATGTTGGACTTGGCCCTGTAGTACTCGCAGGGAAATGAACGTCTGAAGTCTCGGAAACCGTGGATAGGGCCCGGCGACAAAGGTGGCGGGAAGCCTGGTGCGAATCAAACATCTTCCCTGTGTGCCGACAGGACTGCTGTAGAATATGTTTATGCGTGACTCGTCTATAAATTGAGAACTTGACAGGGGAAGATGTGAATTTGGAGTGCATACCTGAGTGCAAACAAGACAACATGGATGAGGATCTTCGGAAGATTGCATGAGTTACGCAAAACTTGAAGTTGTAGTGGAAGTAGACTTGTACATACCGATAATAAAACCAAAGTTAAAATCAGCACAATTTACAAGTTTAAAGTGTATCAAATACAAATGTGAAACTCAAGATAACTCCACAAAAGGCTAAAGGTAGTTTAACATACACAATGTAATACCTAGCCAAGAATCGCAAACAATACTGACTGCCATGAATATAGGAGACAAAAATGTAACCCATTTAAAAAATGGCAGCAACCAACGAGCCAGGTGGAAGCAAAAGATAAAAGTCTTTTCATGTAGAATACATAGACATAATTACACAAAAAGCGAACCTAATATGATAAGGTATACTTCACCCATCGAAAATGAAACTGTAGCTCACCACAAAATTAAGCCAAAAGTTGAAGGACCAAAACAAAGCACAACATGTCTGTTTGGCGACAAACAGGAATGTGATCAGATGTGACGTCCCTACGGACAGTCACATGACAGCAGCAATGGGTCCTAGGAAAAGTAGACTGAAGATGGAACAAACTTTTTTCTTCACCTAGGACCATTGCTAAGTGCAGTTTTTCTTTGTCGTAAGGTAAGTTGTAGACGCATTAGGAGTAATTTAGGAGTAATTTATTGGAATCCATAAGTTCAAAACAGCTTTTCTCAAATGTTTTTTTCTTAGGCGATTAATTTATTTTTTTGAGTTTACTGATTGTCCGACATGAAAAAAAAAGCAAAATGAAAATGAAATTAAGATGACTTTTTTCCCGCCAACTTTAATGGTACAAAACAAGAAAAGAAAAAAACAACAAGTTAACAGGATATATCACTCAAATTAGTTAGTGTTAAAAAGAGGATTCTTTGCGAAATATGAAATAAATAGTGAAGTGTTTACTGCAAATTTTGAGGCAATTAAGATTTTTTGTTATTAAAATTTTCGACCACCGACACTGTAAGAACAAAACCAAATTCTGTAAACCAACTAACTAAGGAGTAGTCGCCTAAAACTGTTGCTGAATATTTGGACACAATACCCAAGCTATATGCATGGGAGAGCTACAGTGAGCAGGCTGACAGGTGTGCTGCCCCAGGGTAATCTACAGACTATACACTGTTTCCTCGTTAGTGTTCTAGTATTACCTGTGGGTGGATGGGGTCTGTGAAACTCCAGATGAGTATCAGTGATGGGGTCATGATGACCTTAGCTGCGTTGTCAATACGCTCATCAAACGTCAACCTCTCTGCCACAGCAACTGCGACAACACCTGAAACACAACACCATGAACACAAGGTGTTCATACAGATATCCCTGTGAGCATGTTGATTCTACCAACATGGGGTAGACCAACCAGTGGTCAACAGCATGAGCATCAATCATTTCTATGACAACACCCAATCAGCCAGCTGCTGACAAAAGTCAACAAATTTATCAACATCAAGTTGGGGGTACACCAAGCAGTGGTCAATACACTGGACTTTAACAGTGATGATGTCAAATGGGGTTTAATGTCGCCCATTACAACAGGAGAACAAGAGGGGAATCATATTATTCATGAACGTTTACATACGAAATTCGGTGTGCTTACGATAGTGACTTCCTGTTTCCATTAACAATCTTTACAAGTTCCCAGGATTTCAACTAACAACAATATTTGTCATCTGTTTGCCACAATTGCAAGTCTCTCCGATTTTGTAATCTAGGCGTGCAAAGAAAAGCCCCATAATTTGATTCCTGAGTTCACACACTGCAGGACGTTACCTTTAATGCTGGGGTGCCACTGTATGCTGGTGATCCTCTTCTCCTTACTGAACTGCAGGTCTGTGAAGGACTGGTACTCCTAGAAACAACACAGCAATAGGAATGAGGTGTACTGTCACAGTATTTCAGTTGTGTTAACATCAGATTGATGTTGGAGGTGAGCTTAAAGTGACACAGGTCGCAGATTTTCACCTCAGTGAAATCCACAAGGGTATGATGCTGATACATCAAGGATCGTAATCAAGATGAAATACACTGATTCCTCGACATAATGCTCCTTGATGTACCGCTAGCCTGGATGCAGCACTAGGGAAAATCTTGGCTCCCAAATTCAAGAATCAAATAAAGTGACAAAAAAAATGATGTGATCTAATTCCCAGTTGCATCCCTTCAGCAAATGCAGGTATCAACGAACTAGTGGTGTAACGATACATTGAACTATCGATTGATTGCGATTGCTTGTCTCACGATAGTACACTATCGATTGCAACTTGAAACAATCGATACTACTGGCGATAGTTTGTCTAACTATTGATAGTTTCGATAGTTAATTTGTTTGGTACATTTACTTTCTTATAAAGCATAGAAACAACTCCTATGATCATCTAACCTCTGTCGTGCTTTCGTTTGGATTGCACTACTTTGTCAGCTTGATTTAGAGTTACGTCCCTTAGCTACTCGTCGCTAGGCAACATTGACAAGATGGCGGACGCCACGTCAGTTTTTGTCAACTTTGTTTCCTAATTGATACGTTGAATCGCATTTAGTCATTCAGTGAATGCCAATATGACAATTAAAGAGTTTGACAGTTTGTATAGTCAAATACTAGTCATTCAATCACATTCATTCACATTGGTGCTAAAACACTGCAGTAACCTAAGACTTTACCAGTTACATGAAGTGAAATTTTGTATTAAAATGTTTTTGAGAGGTCAATTTGAACTTGTTTTCTCCCATTTCTTGTTTTCTTTACAAATAGTATCAGAAAGTTATAATTATTTTGATGGTGTCAGTCAAAATGCTGAAATATATGCTGCTAAGGCCTGCTATAATTGCAAGTGAAAACTATCGCAATAGTATCGCAATAGTCACAAGTGCCTCAATAGTCACCCCTACAACGAACAGGTGATAACAAATGAACATGGTGAATACAATTTGTAATTTGAGATAAAACATCACTAGACATGATAACTAATGCTTAAATTGTATTTCCTGTTCTGCAAGGCATTGTTTTATATGCAGTGATTACATTTACCATGTGTTTTGTCTCATGGGGCTGGGATCTTGGACCCCAATGGCAGCAGTATATAGAGGAATCACTGTACATATTTCAATAACCAATGAGGTCAAAATTGCTCCCACCTTGAGGTGATTGTCGGCTTTGTTGCCAAAACTGTCCGAGTCGCCAAGGTTCAACCAGTCGTTGAAGAAAACATTCATGATTTCATTCTGTTGGAGAGCCAGTTCAAACCTGCAAAAGAGTGTTTGAAAATCAGCTTTCAACTGCTCATGCCCAAATTGTTGTTGACCACCTCATTCTATAATCTCAAACGACAAGAATAGAATGCTGGGGACGTGGAATCACCATGGGGTTTCATTTTAAAGATACATAACTTCGAAAATGAAAAACGTTTTGATCACAAAGAAAGATTGATCATTAGTCTTTATGTCTTTCTTGTTTAACGCCGCACTCAGCAATATTCCAGCTATATGACAGCAGTCTGTTGAAAATTGAGTCTGGACCAGACAATCCAGTGATTGACATCATGAGCATCGATCCACGCTATTACACACCTTGGTGCAACTGTGCCTACAAAGTCCTTGACTGGCTTGGATGACGCTATCTTCTCCCGCTCCTGTTCAGAGTACTCACGAGGGTAGTACTGTGTGTTGGCATTGCGGGGATACTTCCAGTCGGTCTGGGTGCCGGCGTCTGAGATCAGAGGGATTGCCTGTGTCCCCTTGTCAAGCTCAAGCATCTTCAAGTCATATGTCTTATCCTCATATGTGGTACACTCCACATACCCATCTTTGGCATCACTGACGTTGCGGTCTTCAAAGGTACATGGTGCACCAAAATCTAGCCTCTTTCTTCGGATACAAACTTTCACCTAGTCACAGAAAACATGTGCATCTAATAATGTGAGCGGATGGGTTGGTGAGTGAGTGAGTCAGTGAGCATTGTTATACAGCAATCAGCAATATTCAAGCTAATCACAGCCACTAGTCATATGACAGACAAAATGCGGGCAGAGAAAACATTTTGCTCAGGAATATACCATAACCACTACATTTAAACGCTGACATTGTACAAGTCTATTTGTTCTTCAATGGATGCTTTTACATACAGCAAAGGAAAACAAGTAGAAAACAATGGACTTAATCAAAACATAATTATTAAACAGAAGGGGAAATACATGTATTCATAATTTTCAAATATTGGTGATAATAGGTGCTCCCGAAATGATTTTTTCTAGTAGACAAACTAGCTCATATCTCTAAGATTAGGTTGTAAATCAAGAATGACACATAGGAGGGTGTGCATGGGTGGGTGTTACATATGGGGTGGGGGGCATGTTTGAATTTGAACATGATTTAGGGACTGGACACTTAAAATACAGAGGGGGCGGAGAGGGTCATGTTTTATGTATTTGGGGAGTAGGTGGGGGTATGAAAAAATGTTAGACAAAATGCGGGCAGCAAAAATATTAAAGACAAAATTCTGTAAATCTTTAAAGATCAAACACCTGAGAATGACGTAAACATACCCTCCTCCTGGTGTCCACAACAGTCTCCTCCTGAATCTCCTTCTCACTGCCCTGGGACACCCACTCCTTGGCTTCTGGGGGGACGTATGTGTACACAACCTCCTCCTCCTCCTCCTCCTCTTCCCCCTCCTCGCCTCCCCCTTCCCTTCCCTTCACCGGGGGCTGTAACACACACAACACTATAGACAGGCAACATCCAACACACAACACTATCAATACAGGCACACCTGATCAGATACTCAGTGTTACACTGAACGGAACTAGCACTAGTCCTATAGTCCACCAACCATACATGGTTCACATTTCCATGGGGCTAGTAGCTATAGTGTGGCTTCCTACATACATCATGGTGACAGTTTCTATTACTGACACATTGGGAGATGAGTGATAGAGCAGGAAAAAGAGGTTATGGACCTGGTAATAGACAAACTGAAAACAGGATACACTGTCTACCAGGCAGTGCTGGGTACAGTTGATTGAGCATCTTGATTTGAAACAGTAATCAAGAAAAATAGAAAGTTGACTATAAATGTTCTCATCCAGTTAAAATAACAGATCACTATCAATTATTACTTAATGTCAATGTCAATACCCAGTTCATAAGGTTAACCAGAAGTTGAATACCACAGTGACTGTGAAGGCTACCAAGAATCAGTTTGTCTACAACCTGGTCGATCATGGCACAAAATTGCAGACAGCATGGCATATGCATAGTACTAGAGACAGCATGGCATTTACATAGCGCTGCAGACAAAGTGGGATATTTATTTTACTACAGACAGCATGGGATATATACATGTATATAGTACTGCAGACAGCATGGGATATAATCATATAGTACAACAGAGAGCATGGAATATATATAGTACTGCAGATAGCATGGGATATACATAGTAGTACAGACAGCATGTGATATACATAGTACTACAGACAGCATGGGATATATATAGTACTACCGTCAGAATGGGATATATAGAGTGCTGCAGACAATATGGGGTATATATAGTACTGCAGACAACATGGGGTATATATAGTACTGCAGACAACATGGGGTATATATAGTACTGCAGACAACATGGGGTATATATAGTACTGCAGACAACATGGGGTATATATAGTACTATTGACAGAATGGGATATATGGAGTACTACCGACAGAATGGGATATATATATAGTACTGTAGACAACATGGGATATACACAGTACTACAATTGTCACGTCTATTTTTAAAATATACTACAATATTCTTTCACAAGAAATCTCAGATGATTTCAGTTGTGGCGATATCTCCTGAACACATTATGGTGACAGAACATGCATAAATGGTCAAACAATTTCTGCTCAGTAGTGGTTCAAAAGGAAACACTTTTAAAGTTGCAAGGCAAGACAAACTACAGAGAATTGATACATAGAAGTGAGTCAGGCAGCTGTAGATTGAAGTACACATTACGTCAGGGGTTGAAAAATTATTAAAAATGTTACTTGACCAAGGGCAAGTATGACCAACATTCTCACTTGCCCTATTTTAAAATGTACTAGCCCAAAATCAAGCTAATAAATTTGAACATCCATCAATAAACGTTCTCTTACGATTGCAAGCGTGTATGTTTGGGTCCTTGAAACAAATGGTGCACTTCATGACTTTCGCTGTGTCATCATACGCAACCCAAGGAAACTGGTCTTTCCACCCAGCGATGAATGTTCGTTTTCGTTTACATTCGTCATACTTCTTATTCTTTGCCGATATACAACTTTCTGAATTTCCCTCTGCCTTCGTCCCCACCGCCAAAGAAACTTAAAATAGACCGCTGAGACATGATCGGCCATGTGCGGTACTGGCAATATAAATTGTTATTGCAGATACCCCTCTGGGTGCTAATGAGGCAAAGGGAGACTACTCTGTCCTTTACTAGCTTACTTATTTGAAACAACAGATTTACTTACAGTGATCCCTCGCTATTGCACTCTTCAATATAGCGCTAACTCGGTTATTGTGTGCGGTAACACATGGTTCCGAAAACTTATATACACTTTTAGTAAACTCAAGTCACTGACACGATGTCATTTCCCCATCGCAAAAACATTACCACCTGCACGCAACACAGGAAATACCAATCAACAAATTCCGCAATTAAATCCTATTATTACTATCTGGTTATAAAAAAACACGTTTGTACCTTGACATATGTTTGTAGCATATTTTATTAATTTTATTTTAAATTTTATTCAATACAGTTTAGATCAATTTTGCCGAAATCGTGCGTAAAGGGGTCGATAGATCGCACAACTCGCCGTTATTTACAGCAACCACGGTCAGGTTATCGCTATTGACGACTCGAATGAACTTTAGTTGACAACGAAAAGAAACACCTATTAAATAAATGCCATACTTTCACTCGTTAAAAGTCCCGTTTGTTGTAGTTCGACAAAATTATATTTCATCAAAGCTAGGCCTAACGGAGCATCTAAAGTCGGAAAATGTTTCAACCTCGCGTTACAATTTCCAAGAAATTCCATTTCCAAGAAACATGTGCCATATATGGAAGTGTTACTACGATTTAACAATGAAACAAGCCTGGTTCTCGTTGTTGACCTGCCTGACATCGAAATGTATTAATCCCATTGGTTGACTGGCGTAGCTGTATGCAAATTACATTGTCAGTCTGCTAACAAAATATTAGCCAATCAAATACCGTAACATGATCACATGATTACATTCGCGTGAAACTTGACCCAGTTCATTTTGGGTGCTCTACTTGTCCACGGCCATGCTAGAAAACGTATATTACACGCCCGACATCTAAACCTTACTTGGCACGGGCGTCGGGCAATGGTATTTTTCAACCCCTGTTACGTGAGTCGACGCTATTCAACTATGTTCACAAATTGGAAGAGTGAACTGTGAAATACATCTATACAGACAAAGCAGACAAAAGTTTATGGATGACAACATTATTATTATAGCGTTAACGCGACATAGATCCTCATACCATTGTCAAGCTAAACATTTGTCTACTTTGTCATCATCAACTTCTAAGAAATGCCTATCAAACTGTATATCAAACTATCATATATACTGTCATCACAATCACATTTCAACACACAAAAGATCAGATAAGGAACTAGTTTCTATGTAAACAATATAGAATAACAACAAAGAGATGCACATGTAGATACAAGCACACATGCAAATAATGTACTGTAGACATTTCCATCTTCCCGAGACAGGCATGTCCACGAGCCTATATCAAAGCCTAGTTTCTACCCTTGCCACATCAAGGCCACTGGGCTCGATCCAGGTGGCACCTCGCGTAGACCACGAGATGTGCCCCTTAAGATGAAAATGTGCAATCCAATCAGATTGCTGTTCTTATCTCGTACAGCTTCACAAAGATGGCAACTACCATAGGCGACGACCTATTCGATCAGATAACGAAAACATTCACAATTTCATCCCTGTCACATAAACATTGACAATCGTTGGGGGGGTTAAAAGATGAAAAAGACATATTCCTGTCAACAAAGACAGGCAAATCACTTTAATACAAAGGTGTATCAGTATGGATGTTGATTTTGTGAAACACTCTCTGATTGGACTATCAACATGTGCAATAGTCCAATCATATTTAGCAAAGGAAAGTGGGCTTGATGTGCCAAGGGGGGAAACAAGACTTTGATAAAAAGACTAGTGGATGCTCTTGCCTCGGGAAGATGTGATACTTCCTACTCAGTTGCAGATCAAGTCAGGCTAGAGTGTATAGTGCGGTCCTAGCATGCAAGTTAAATGTCAGTCTTATGACTTGATATACCCATTCCATCATTTCAAACTCTCGTATCTGGAACCAATGATTGTCAAACATTGAACAACACTGTACATGTAGGCATCATGATATAGATCACAGAATTACAATTAGGAACCAGAAATATTCAATAAGTTAAGAAGAATGATGGCTGATTATGTTATAACATTGCATTTAGAGACTGTGCTTGTATGAACTTTTAATTCTTACATGGAGTAGTTTTTCCTTGGCTTCTTCTGTCAGTGCCACATAGAAGTTCTGCTCGTATTTGAAATCGTAGTCATATACCACAAGCAGTTCTTCCCCAGGGTAGTCCTGTAAAACAAGCAGATAGTGTTACTTTGGCTTTCCACATGTCTTAGCACACAATGAGGTGAGGTGAAATGGGGTTTAACGTCGCGTCCAAGATTATTGCACTTATATAGCAACGTGCATGTACGTGTGTGTGTTTGTGTGGCTGCTTGTACTAGTCCGGACTGATGCCGATTTATAGTGCTAGCTCACTAAGATACCATGCCACAGTTTAACATGAACACCCCACTCAGACACAGTATACTGACTCCGAGCCGACCAGTCCTTGTTTTAGCCCCTTAATGCCTTAAAGCGCCAGACAGGATAACAAGTACCATATTTTAACGTCTTTTGGTATGACGTGGTCGGAGATCGAACTCCGGACCTTCCGCTCTCCGGGCTGACGCTCTACCACACTAGCACAATAGCACAATAGCACACTAGCACACTATGAGCATAGATTAGTATAGATTCGCAATGTTTGTTGTAAGAAGCGATTAAATGGATCAGGTGGTCGGACTTGGTGACCTGGTTGATTGTGTGTCCTTGTACCCCAAATGCATGGAACGATGCACATGATACACCTCATTGGTGTACTTGGTCAATGTCTTGGTTATTTACATGCTGCCTATTAAAGCTCGAATTTTACTGGTATTAAACAACAAACAAATATCTTGATATATCATCTCCATGTACAAAGGCAAGCTCCTTCCCAACATGTGACACCTTCATTACACTCTTGGTAACCTCGCTGCCACCACTGTGAGCGCGGCAATTACAAGAATCTTGAAATTTGCCCTCTAACCCCGCTTTTGTTTATGTCTTTGGGAATGCCATTATAGTGAATTTTGAAAAGGTCTATGACTGACCATATTTCCCACATGAATTTGCCTTTTTGTTTGTTTACGGTAATCAGATTGGGGCGAGATTGCAGACGAACGGAAAATCAACCAACTTCCCCCTTACATTCTTACTATAATAATTACATGATAGTTGTAATAAAACAGAAATTCAGACTGACAAACAAAGAAAATAATTTAGCAGGGGTAAGAGTATTCGACGTCATGGTAGTCATCACTCGTTTGTAAACATAACGGCCAGTCAGTTGTGAGTTCAACTCCAAGCATGGTTGTAGCCACCTATCACAGTGGGGAGCTTTCACTGGTGGCAGTGATGGTAAAGCGAGCTCCGCAAACAGGATGTCGCTGTGAGGAGCGTGGTACAAAGGCACACAATCAGTCAGATCAATGTTAAGAGTGGTCTCCCTTGGTGGTCAACTATTCGAAAGAGTTATCTTCCCTTGTGGTATTGTGACCATCTGATTCTCATTCTATATGAATGTATTTATCTGTTCACTTAAACAATATGCTCCTCCCAAAAATCGACTTTGTACTTTTACCTCAATACCAAACTAGAGTATTACACCACTGAAGTAAGATGTAAGAGGACTTATAAGAAGAATACCAGGATCTGCTGTTTGAGAACACTGAAGTCACTGATGGCTGCTCTCATCTTCATGTCCTCTATGATGTCCTGTTTGGGGATGATCTTGAAGGGTTCCTCTTTCGTAACATCCTCGTCACACACACAGTGGAAGATCTCCTGTGTTTTGGATGCCATGAAGAGAGGAACGACTCCATCAGGGATGCCTTGAAATAATAAATGGATGATTGAGTTTCACAATATTTTGTAATTGTTTCAGAGATAACACTGGCTGCATGGTTATTATAGAGAAATGTTGAATTCATAAATCACAGACATTTAACACTTAAAATTTAAAAACATGATCATGACGAACCTATAACCAGGGTGAAGCTTGGATTTGAACCCATGACAAGTAGATCCTGGCATGCCTAAGGGATGCAACTCTGCATATAAAATCCTGGGGTAGAATATTGGACAGGCATATGTTAGCATGGGACAGACAGGGATAGAATGGGAGAGGTATGGGGTAGAAATCTAGAATGGAACAGGAAGTGGGCAGAATGGGGCGTGTATGTGTTAAATTAGACTGTGATATGGTCGAGTGAGGTAGAATATGAGTTTGGCATAGGATACTTAAACCAACTCACTGGTCAAAAAGAAATTAGCAGAATGTGCACACCTAACAGGGCCGGATAGACATTTAGATGTAATGAGGTGCTATTTGGCAAATATCTATGACAGCTGTGTTGTCATTCTTAGTTGGTGACCTCTGTTTGGATTAAGTCAACTCATCATTCTAAAGTATGAAAGCCTGTTACTACAAACAAGGATCACTTTCATACCATTGATCACTTCATACCAATGAGTTTGAAAGGTTACTGCTGATTACAACCTAACATACCACATGACATTTGCCATGGTATTCCAAGGGTTGAATACATAACAACAAAATTGTCAATGTGTTTGCTTGTTTCTGAGAATCCTTTGACACAGGACATCTATAAAAGACGTTACTTTGAACACAACAGTATCTGACGCTTCTCCAACACTTAGTATCTACAAGTTGATGACACTGATCTCGCTGGCAACTGACCATCTTCCTCTGTGTCGTCGGCAGTGGTGCTGGCAGCAGGCGTGTCTTCACGCTTATCCTCAGACTTGGGTTTGCCCTTCCCTGGACAGAACATGGAAAATATAAAAGCAATGCTAGTGTGCAAAATAATTAATTCAGATGCAGCTAACACTTTTCAGTGTTGGACATTTATAGGCATCCTGGTTTCCTTGAAGTTTGCTGCTATAATATTAATATCTTATCTATTTCTTCTCATAAAAAAAATATTCAAATAATATGAAAAGGGATTATTTCCCATACCTTTTGCATTTGCCTTTGGTGCAGTTTTACTCTTGGCGCTAGACTGTGGGCTCTTGGCATTCTTGACAACCCCACTTCCTGGCTTACTCTCAGCCTTACTCCCTGTCCTGGCGCTTCCTGGACCAGATGGAGTGGGGCTCTTAGACTTGACGGAGGACGGAGTGGCTGGTTTCTTGGAACTTGTGTCCTAAAAAAAATATTGCACACTTTAACTCTTTTGTATCATTGTTTAATTAAATTTTCAAAATCCCCAGGAATATTGATCAGCTTCATTGTCTTTATTTTAGAGGATAATATTTACAACAACCAGATTGCAGTTGCATGTATCCACAGTGGTAGAAACTAACATGTTTTGTCCACTAGTCCTTATAATTATAACATATATCAAAACCCTTAAAATGGTAAATTTCTACTAGTCCTTATGATACCTTAACAATTGGGCAGTTAGGCAAGGACTACAGGACTAATGCCAATTTCTAATGATCCAGGGTTAAAAATTTGCACTAGTCCTACATAGTCTTTACCAAACTGCCCAATAGTTACGGTATCATAAGTGATAGTAGAAATTTGCCCTTTTTAAGGATTTCACTATATGTTATCATTATAAGGACTAGTGGACCAAAGCTGTTAGTTTCTATCGCTGCATTGTATCACTAGCAGGATGTCTGGGATTTTAGGAACTGAATGGTTCTGTACACCACAAGTCCGAAGCTGGTAAATCCTGTACACCAGCAGCCATTGAAGAATGTAACATTCTCACAGGCTCAACATTTCTTTTTCAGTTTTCACGTTCACAATAACTCATTGATCACAAACACAAACAACAAGTGTCTTCTGAAGCTGTATGTAATAATTAAATCACCTCATCCTTTTCAGTCTGTCCAGCTGACAGCTTCTCCTTGTCTGTTTCCTTGCCATCCGTGTCAGACATGGCTCACACCTGCAGGGAAAGTGCCATGTATCAGATAACAACATTAGTCTTGTATACACATCCTCAAGTGGCAATCTGTATCAGGAATACATAATGCCATTTAGAAAGTGGTCAAATGTAACAAATGTTATATTTGGGATAACACTTTATTAGTAAAGTAACACTTTCTTAGAAAGAAAGTGTTATCCCAAATATAACATTTGTTACATTTGACCACTTTCTAAATGGCAATACGTATTCATAGCTTTCAACCATGGGAGCTGTGCCAATTTACACTTGTTAGAGGTGAAATAAAGAACATGATCTAGACAACCGGTTGTTGCTTCTTTGAGTGGCATTTAGAAGTTGGAATGGTAACTAAGACAAAATTGTTATGGATGAGCAACTTCTTGCAATTGGGCGACGTTTCGGTGTAGATTCTAACACCGTTATTAAGCAAATGATCTATAACGGTGTTAGAATCTACACCGAAACGTCGCCCAATTGTAATAAAGAAGTTGCTCATCCATAACAATTTTTTCTTAGTAAACAGGTGTTGGATTTTCATTTTGTGGAAGCCTTGGTGGCTGAGTGGGTTAGATCGCTGACTTTGTGTGCTGGCGATTAGGTGCCTCACTCTGGCAGTGTAGGTTCGAATCCCGGATGGAACTCAACCCAAATAAGTACGAGAATTTGTACTTTACTAAAAGTGTTATCATAAATATAACATTTGTTAAATCTGTATCATGTTAACATTGCTTTAACTAATACCTCAGGTAATTTATTTTTGTACAGAAATAGCTTGTCACATTTTATTAATAAAATGGCAGACAGAACTCTGTTCTTTGTGCATGTCGAACAGGTAGTGTGTGGCTGTGACTACTGTAGTGTATCCTAACATTTGTAAAATATTTTAAAAACAATATGCCTATCTACTAACATGATTCCCATGTATGTATACATACTTTCAAAAGTGAACTTTGAAAAAGAACTTGAAAACAAAAACTGTTGAAAGTTTTGAGGGGCTCCCTTTTTGGTTTCAAAAACTGGTACTGGCAACCAACCACTTATCGTCAAGGATTAATTATCGCCAAGTGCCTGTTGTAGAGTTTGTGCATGTGATCACATCTCGTCTTACTTTTGCTCGTTTTCATTAGAAGAGAAAAATGTTTATCCAAAAATGATAGACAAAACAGACTCTTGTGAGGAAATATTAAAAAACACACCATATTATCACCATGCTCAAGTACAACTTTAGGAAAGACACACGGGTGATGTCACGTGACTAATTCACGCGAAAACAAAAATCCAACAACACGATGCACTTTCAGTTGTCATAGCTTACAATCTGTCTGTCATTTCTTCCCCAAAATACAATTCTAAAACCTACTTGAGCTATTTTTCAAAAATGTATATGTATATAGTACAAAGTACAAATGTGTTAAGGATAAGCATGTGTAAATCGAGGTTGTGGAATATGTTTACTTCAGTTTGCAAAAATGATAGAAGTATTTCTTATTAATTGTAATGAATATAAAAATTGAGTGAGATACAAGAGAAAATAGAAAATGTAATTTGCATAACTGACGTGGTGTGCATGATTATGTGGCACATGCTATTTAGACGATGGCGATAACTGGTACAGTTGGTCGACAACAAACTTCCATTTCCACTGATTTGATTCCCCATTGTCGCGTTATAACAGAAATCTACTGAAACCTTTGCCACGGACAGAACTAAGCGCATGTGCTAATGGTTTCTAAAAAAAATCAAAGTTATTGGCACAGTTAACTTTGTACACGAAATATGTCAAAAATAAATATATAAAAAATTGTGATAACTGGTGAGTGACCAGAACTATTTTCATTTCGATTTAGCATCCTTTTTCAGAATTGACTCAAGATAAAATTAAGCATGGTGTGTGTATTTGAAGAAACAGGTAAAGTTTTAAAAAATATTTATTATCAATCAGAAATGTAGAAGAGCAGTGTAAATACTAAATCACAAAGGCAACAGTAATAGCAGTGACATATAGGCCTATAACAGCTGATGGTAAGATGTAACGGGTACTATTCAGACAGTAGACATTTGTGTACCCTGGACGTGTATAATGATCCCTAAATTTCCTTTTAATCTCTGAAGATGAACGAAAGCCAGTGATAGGAGAAACACCATTCCCACGTGTACCCATTTCCACGAATCTTCAACATTGACAGTGAAAAAAGATAGTGCCCGGTAGCAAAGGTACGCAAACATAGAGAGGGAGATGCTCGCTGTTGTATTCGGGTGTGAACACTTCCATACATACCTATACGGGAAACAGTTCGTCGTGGAAACAGACCACAAACCATTGGAGATGATCCACCTCAAAAACCTGTCAGCAGCGCCCCAACGACTTCAAAGAATGCTACTACGGGTACAGCCTTACGACGTGACCATCAAATACAGACCGGGAAGTATGATGGAGGTGGCAGACGCCCTCTCCCGATCACCCGGCAAGACCAGCAAGACAATTGACTTGGACATCCGTGTAGACCTGACACAGTTCTCCGACAAAAAGATACAGTCCCTAAAAGAAGAGACCAGTAAGGACGCTGCACTACAAGCTCTAAAAGAGATCATCTTGGAAGGCTGGCCTGAAAGACCAAAGCAACTACCAGCCCCCATCAGGCCCTACTGGGCATACAGGGACGAACTATCCATTGAGGATGGATTACTACTGAAGGGGGATTGTGTCATCATCCCAACAAGTATGAAGCAAGAGATACTAGAAAAACTTCATGAAGCACATCAGGGGATAGAGAAGACCAAACTCAGAGCAAAGACATGTGTCTTTTGGTGCGGCATCGGGACCGACATTGAAAACATGGTAAAAAGCTGCCATGTGTGCCAAGAGTTCCAGAAATGCCAACCTGCAGAACCCCTGCTCCAACATGAACTTCCCACACGACCGTGGCAAGTGCTGGGAACCGATCTATTTTACATAGAGGGAGAAGAATACATCATAGTAAGTGACTACTATTCTAAATTTCCCATAATCAGGAAGATGTCCGGAGGCAGCAGAGGTACCATCTCAACACTGAAAGCCATATTTGCAGAACAAGGCATACCAGAGAAAGTCATTAGCGACAACGGGCCACATTTCTCAGCTGAACGATTTCAAGAATTTGCCAAAGCCTGGGGATTTACCCATATAACATCCAGCCCACACTATCCCCAGTCGAACGGCTTCATAGAGCGGCAAATCCAAACAACCAAGCGAACACTGCAAAAAGCCAAGCTCTCCAACATCGACCCCAACATGGCTATGCTCATATTACGTGCAACCCCAATCGATCATAACCTTCCATCACCAGCTGAACTCCTAAACACCAGGAAAATGAAATCGAACTTACCAATGAGGGTCAAAAACCACAACACCATGCGGGAAGACGTTAGACGCCATCTAGAAGAACGACAACTTCAGCAAAAGGAACACTTTGACAACAGGGCAGGTGAGGAGCTTCCGCCACTTATCCCTAACCAGCCTATCAGTGTCAGAGACCAACAATCTGGAAGGTGGAAGAATGCAACTATAGTAGGAAAATCACCAGAGCCAAGGTCGTACATAGTGGAAACCACAGAAGGCTCCATCCTACGTCGCAATCGACGTGATCTCAGGGAGATCACTGAGGAAAAGAGAAACACCAGCGCTGCCCCACTCGAACCACTGAGACAGGGAAACCAATCTAACTCGCCCCATCAAAACCAGCGGCGGGTCTCCTTCAACCCTAAGGACAACAAACCATCAACCAACAAACAGCTAGACAAGTTCGAGAAGCGCCCAACCACCACAACATCGCAGGGCCATTGTGATCCCAGCTCAGAGACAGTTGTATGTCGAACAAGAGCCGGAAGAGAAGTGCGACGACCAAAGCACTTGAATGAGTGACTCTTAATATAAATGTGAAATATAAAAGCAGACTAGTTACTCCTAGAGTGCCAAATAGGGTAGCAGACTAGAATAGCTCAGCCAACAGTTATGTTATGTTATGTTATGTTATGTTATGTACAAAGTGATCTACCTCAACCTACTGTGCCATGAACTGCTCAAGAATACCAAAGAACTTTAAAAGTGCAATTAGTTGAAAGTGCATTTATCTTGCACAGTGAGACCATCCGTCAACTTTCTCATCAATCATAATGTAACCAATTCCATGTTGTCCATCATATACTACTGATATCCACACGCCGTAAGTACCTTATCAAAAGAAGGGGGATGTGATATATGGACTATATTGCAAGACTCACCACTACCCCACTAGTCATATCACCGGCGTAGGGATATCGATAGGGAATCTTGTACCGCCATTGCTATGGAGTAAACATGTAGACTGAACACGCTCTCGTTATCTATGCATAGACTCACGACATTAGAAGCCTCGATAGCATAGAAATATTACATTGTAATATTTCTATGCTATCGAGGCTTCTAATGTCGTGAGTCTATGCATAGATAACGAGAGCGTGTTCAGTCTACATGTGATCTGGTTGGTCTTGATTTCGCATTTCCCAGGGTTGAATACCAGGCCGCTTTGTTGGGCGACCTCCATGAGGTTGATCAAGTTGTTGTCATGCTCCTTTTTATTTTTGCCGAATACCGCGATATCGTCTGCTATGCCGACTGTGCCAGGGCACTTTTCTAGGATCATGTCCATACTCTTTTGGAACACATCTTGGCTCAGATTCAATCCAAGGGGAGTCTTAGGAATCTGTAGCGGCCAAATGGGCTGTTAAAGGTCGTCAGCATGCTGGATTCCTCGTCGAGTTTGACAGACCAATAGCCGTGCCTTGCGTCCAGTTTGGAGAATACTGTCGCTCCTGAGAATTTGTGGGTTATCTCCTCAAGGGTAGGGGTTTTATAATGGGGCCTCTTAATGGCTGTGTTTAAGTCTTTCGGGTCCAGGCATACCCTGAGCTTGCCGCTAGCTTTCCTGCTGTATGCCAGGCTTGACACCCAGTCAGTTGGTTCCGTAACTTTGGCGATGACCTTGATTTTTTCCATCTCGTCGAGTTCAGCTTTTATCTCGTCTTTGAGGTGGATAGGGCATCTTCTTGGCGCATGTATCATTGGCGGTACTGAGGGGTCGACTGTAATATGACACTCTTTCTTGAACTGGCCAATGCCTTGAAATCTGTCTGGGTAGCTTCTTATTAGGTCTTCTTTCCCGTCAACCTTCTGCTTTGGAGGTGAGTCTTTTATTTCGCAATTGAGGGTTACGACTCTCAGCTGCCTACACGTAGGGAGTCCAAGGATGGCCGGTCCTTCTTCGCCTGAGATGAAGAAGTCTGCTTGAGATGTGTGGCCATTGAAGGTGCAGGGTAAGGATATTTTACCATACTGGGCTATTCGTGTGCCGTTGTAGGCTCTCAGTATGGTGCTGCTCTGTTTAGTTGAGTTTACATTGGGCTTCCCATTGCTGTCCAGTGTATTTGGGTACATACGTTGGTATATGCGCAGGGGTAGGAGGTTACCTTGGGCTCCTGTGTCGACTTTGGCTTTGAGGGTGGCTGGTTGCTGTGGTCTGTCTTCTAGACTGATATTGAGGGTCACGAAAACCTCGTCTCTAGTGTCTCTGTCGTTGAGTATAGCATCAATTGAAAGTGACTTGAATGTTAGTGTTTCGAAAGCTGTTTCGAAATCCAGGTCATCATTACCTGTCATGCTATTCACTGAACGTTGTCCTTGTCGTGACCTACTTCTACCTCTGTGTGGCCTTCTAGTGTGAGGCTGACCACGACCTCTGCCTCGACTGTTGCCTCTTGCTCTGCCCCTGTATGGTGTGTGCTGTGTGGCGTTCCTTCTACACATCACTTTCCAGTGGTTTCTTATGCCACAGTTTTCACATTCACTGCCATAAGCTGGACAGCGATTCGGTGGGTGTTGTCGTCCACAGTATTTGCATGGCTGCTCTTTCCTTACTTGGTGAATGTCAGTCTTCGTTGTCTGTACCCCTTGCAGTTGGGCCATGTTGTTGATGGATGCCTCATGCACTCTAGCTATATCCATGGCTTGATCCAATGACATCTGTTCATCTTTGCCTAATAATTCCTTCTGCAACTCCGGAATCCTTGTCCCAATGATTAATTGTTCAATTAATCTCTCTGCTCAGGTACCCGTGTCGGGTGGGTACTGAGTAGGACCCGGGTACCCACAGGCCTACCTGGACCCGTGGTAAGTCACATGATATATTGCTAAATGACAAAAGTTATCTAGATCTCTATTGTTACCCTACAAGTCACAAATGTTCACATTTCTTTCTGACTGTGCATCCATTCTGATTTTTCATGTGGTTAGATAAAGATATAACTTAATTCAACTTCAGTTAATGAATGACCAGATTATTTAAATGTATCTAAATACGTTTTGCCAGGGCTATGCTACAAAATGTTCCGAATCGGACATTTTGAGACATCTCCTGAGACCTACAGTGGGTACCCGGGTACCCGGGTAGGGTCGGGTCATAGTGGGGTGGGTACCCGGGTAGTAAATTTGGTCTCGTCCCAGCCCTAGTGTCAATCGAACTTTTGGTTAGCCTAAATGAAATGTGAGAGCAACGTGATCACCAATCATTTGACCACCGTCAAACTGTTCATCTGTGATATAAGGCGATTATACAATCTGTTCGCCAGCCAGTAGTTTATTAAAAACTAAATATATCTAAAAAAAAGAAAAAGGGTAAAGTATCGCAAAATAAATATTTACGCGTGCCTTTTCGATCCTTTTTGGTTAGGGTAGTTGTGTTAGGGTCAGTTTAGCTTACCCCTAACTCTATCCTTAGCCCTTGGATCATTGAATAAAAATAGTGGCGAACATATTCTATAGATGCTCCGATCTTAGCTCTTGAGCACATTGGTACTGTGTCTTCTTTGCTATCTGACTTGGACACACTTGGACCCTACCAAAACTTAGAACTCGACAAAGCAAGGTGCCCGGCGTATCCATGCATTCCTTCTGCTCGAGTCGTGAACGTGTTGATATCATATAAAATGCTTGAATCAATCAAAGAGGGGGCTAAAACAATTAAATCGCAAGGGTATATACTTACCTTTTTTGTCAGTGCTAGAAGATGAGATACTAAAATAAGCAATCCTTAAAAGCGAGTGGAGCCAATCTCAGAGATCATCAACACAACGCGGCCATATTGAAAGGACCCGGATGTTGTATACAATGTCAGTTGCCCTTGACAACAATCTGAATGTACGAATGTGACCGTAGAATATTAACTTATTTTATACATCATACTATTTAAAAGATTTTTACAGTTTGGTGAGATGACATCGA
The DNA here is from genome assembly GCF_023055435.1 of Haliotis rufescens. Lineage (NCBI taxonomy): Eukaryota > Metazoa > Mollusca > Gastropoda > Lepetellida > Haliotidae > Haliotis > Haliotis rufescens. Next base: position 68,261,117 of record NW_025963890.1, read on the forward strand.
TCTAATTTTATGAATCGTAGTCCTAATATGATTGTGTCAGTGCAATAACTCGGGAATTTTGACCTCACTCTCTCATCCTGGGGGTATAGCTCAGTGGTAGAGCATTCGACTGCAGATCGAGAGGTCCCCGGTTCGATCCCGGGTGCCCCCTCAGCTTTTACTTTTTCAAAGTTTACATATCTACAAAATTCACGCTCATATGACACTGGCGTAAAGCTTTATGAAGAAAAAAATAGTTTAACTTGGAAATTCTGTATTACATTTTAAGACAAGAAATTAAAAACATAATTTTTACTTAGACTCTACATATAAAGTTGTCAATTCTTTACAATTGCCTAATTGTGTATGTTCGTTCCCAGTTACCCACATGCATTCTCAATAAAAATTGTTTAACAGCAAGCATTGAAAAACATTAGATTTGCAGTTTTAGACTTAGAAAATTAGAATCTTAAAATCTAATTATTTTTTTTAATGTCACTGTTTCTAAGACAGTGAGGACTGATTAAACGTTGTCATTCAAGTTTGTGGCTGATAAAAAATCACAGATAGAAACAATGGTTGTTAGAATATGGAATGTTCCTATAAAATAACCATGACATATGATGCCCATATCTAAAAGCAGTGTGAAACAAACTCAGGCACACAAATGCAAGCATGACTTTAAAGGGCCCATTCCACAATGCTTGTGTGAGCACATGCTCTTGTATTAGTTCTGACTGATGTCAATTTCATGCCGCAGTTTACAGGAATACTCCCCTCAGACACAGTATACGACTCCAAGCTGACCAGTCCTTGTTTTATCCCCTTCCTGCCGAGCACCAGACAGGGTAACAACAAGTACCATATTTTTTTCGTCTTATGGTATGACCCGGCCGGAGATTGAACTCCGCAACTTCCACTCTCCAGGCGGGCGCTCTACCACAAGACCATGGAGGCGATCTTTGACCCATGAAGATCCAGGTAGAGAATAGGTCTTCAGCAACCCATGCTTGCCATAAGAGGTGATTATACTTGTAAGAGGTGACTAATGGGATCGGGTGGTCAGGCTCAATGACTTGGTTAAAGTATGTCATTGTATCCCAATTGCATAGATCGATGCTCATGTCAATAACTGGATTGTCTGGTCCAGACTCGATTATTTACAGACCGCTGTCATATAGCTTGAATATTGCTGAGTGTGGTGTTAAACAGCAAACAAAACAAAAACAAACAAATTCTAAATGCCATTCAAAGATCTGGCTTAATTGAACCCCCAATTCAGATATAGTCAAAATCTACAATTCAGGAACAAAAATATGATCCTTCATTGAATGAGGGCAAAACTGTTCAAAGGTCTGTGCTTTTGACCTGCCTCTTGTACAATTGAAAAGCTGTATTTCATCTTTATTACACCTAGACAAAAAAAACAAGCAAGAAACATAACGTCACCAAATTTATTTCTGTTGATTTGGTAGACTAGAGAGACAACACACTGATATATACAATATCAAAATATTAAATATAAGCTTAAGTCATGATCAATAGCCTGGTATTACATGACTATGAATACAATTCCATTACGACACTGATCCAGATCTAATCTTAAAAGATTCAACATTTTAGTCAGATTGGAGCCTGCCTAGGAATTGTCTTGAGAACACATCACCACATGCATCACAAGAATTTGCCAGAATCAATGGGTAGCCAAGAAAAAAAGTTAAAAGGTATCGTCCCTCATCATTTATTTGGCAATTCAGAGGCTCCTGAGTTATAAGGAATGTCCCAAAATTCTGGATCCAAAAATGAATGCTACTTGTTTAAGTTTGTTGTTTAACAAGTCTGGACCAGATAAACCAGTGATTGTTATTATGAACATCCCATGCCACCTCTGTATGACGCAATCATCCAGGTATGGAGCCTGACAGCTACCCCTGTTGTAATGAGCAAGTGAGGGAGTATGGTTTTACTCCGCTTTTAGCAATATTCGAGCAACATCACAGCGGGGTACACCAGAAATGGGCTTCACACATTGTACCCATGTCGTGAATCAAACCTGGGTGTTCGGCGTGACGAGCGAATGTTTTAACCACTAGGCTACCCCACCGCCCCTATCCCTGTTGTAACATCCAGGCATGTGATTGAAGGAAGACCAAACAACAATAAAAAGACTGGAAAAAAACCCCTTCTCAAGCATTGAAACTTCTTATATTTTTCAACAGAAATTATATCAAGTTGGGGGAAAAATGTAGATAAAATATGACTTCAGGTGGAAATATCACAGGCTTGTCAGCGGTAGAAATTAACAGTTTTCGTCCACTAGTCCTTATAATAACATATAGCAAAACCCTTAAAAAGGGCAAATTTCTACTAGTCTTTATGATACCTTAACCATTGGGCAGTTTGGCTAGGGCTATAGGACTAGTGCCAATTTCTAATGCTGCCTGTAATATTGTACAACAATCACATGTTGCTGGAGATATATTCTAACCCCAAACCCTGATGGGCCTCTTGAGAGGTGAAACAGGAATAATATAATTTGATTACAGCCTTGCACTGATTGTGATAAATGTGGTGATGGTGACCATAGTCATGAGGTTTTGTCAACAGTGACTTTTTTGGTGTTGTTGATGATAAATGACAGTTCAATGTGAATGAGCAATGTAACTAATTCTCAGTCTCATACTCTAGTTCTAGATTTTGGTTCACAGCATGAAGCATTATCTTCATCCCTTCATAAACAAATACATTTACATGATGACATGCTTGACATGGATCTGATGGGACTCTGGACACGCTGAATGAAAAGAAAAAGTTGAATACATATTTACTGAAGCATTTACTAGTACTTTAAAAAAATCATAAAAAAATAAATATTCAGTATACATGAAGATGAAACACAAAGATGAATAGACAAAATGTTACGTAACCATGGTAACCTAGGTACACCACAGCCAGCTCATTACAAAACTATGACAAACTAAACGCCATGATGCATAACATGCATTACACGATACGTGAAATGCCCACAGCAAAATATATTTTGACCAAGCTTGGAAGGAAAACAGGGTATTCCTAAGTGATTGTGACCATATACCCTGTTGAAGTCCGGACATGCAAATGCATCCACCCGTTCATGAACTAACTTAATTTCCCACCCAACCCATAGAAGGGCCCATCATATGACCTTCGTTGTTGTGTCAGCAATATTCCATCTGTATCATGGCAGCATCTCTATAATCAGTTCAGGGCCCGACAAACCAGTGATTGATATCATGGGCACGTCTCACACTGTCTGTGTATATATCTTTCAATCATGTCACAAAGTCTGACTTCTTGATCCATTTAGTCGTCTCCTACAAGAAGTGTTACTTGGCCCTATTTTTATCCAGAATATCATAAGGCATAAAGTCCGATTTAGTGTTTTACTGTTTCCTAAACTCATTCCTGCATTAATAATAGGGCTGTAACTATGCTTACCAATCTTCAAAATAGCCCCCTGCTGATAACCCCAAGAAGTGATCTTCCTGGCATCCTGCGACCTTAGCCATTACCCTGAAGCCAAAGTGTAGAACAATTCTTTTTGATCTCTTAAGCCTAGCTAAGTCTGCGCAACACTGAACTCTACTGAAAACGATGTGAAGAGCCATGTAGACTCAAAAGAATCTGGCACAGACAGCACACAGACATAATTAGTTACAGTGTTCTCCTTCATGTCTGTTATAATACACAATCAATTATTGTATTAACGTATTAGACTCCTAATTTAATGTAAGATTGAAATTTAGTTTAATTTAGACACCACACCGATTGTTTTATCAATCTAACATTAGGCTGATGTGAATAAGTTATGCTTGATTGCATCTTTTGTCATACCATCTTGAAATATAGTGTTACATCCTTGGTGTTACAGATAGATTTCTATTGTGATTTAAGAGGCGGGATAATGGTACTGAAAAGCTCCTAGAGTAGCAAGTCAATGGCTGGATCCATATTTGAGGTGTTCTGAATGCTGGTTTAACAATACACTTGGATGCTGGAAGATATGTATCTCCATTAAAGGTCGCGATGCAATACATGAGATGAAGACTTGACACTGCCATGTGTAATGAATTAACATTGTCCATCCTGAGGCTGAGTAGGTGAGTTTGGTTTAACGCCGCTTTTAGCAATATTCCAGCAATATCACGGCGGGGGACACCAGAAATGGGCTTCACACATTGTACCCATGTCGGGAATCGAACCCGGGTCTTCGGCGTGAAGAGCGAACGCTTTAACCACTAGGCTACCCGACCGCCCCTTGTCCATCCTGAGGCTGAGTAGGTGAGTGAGTGAGTATGGTTTTCCACTGCATGTTTGTTGAAATATTCCAGTGGGGGGACACCAGAAATGAGGAATTTGACAGCCTACCAAAACATAATCAGCAAGCTTAAGTAAATCAAACAAATAGCTTAGGAAATCTTAAACAAAACATATGAAAATAGTACTTCATTTATTTTCATACCAAACGTCCTTAGTCTTTTTGTCCTCATTCCTGACTTCACGCTGTAGCACGTGTTGGACAAACCTAATCTTCATTCAATCATCACAGCCCTTTTTATCAATCAGGAAAAAATGAACACAACAATCACTAAAGTGCCTTGCTTCATTGAATGTAAATATATGTTCCTATCATGTTTGGGCTGCCTGAAGATACCATTTAGAAATTCTGAACGTGGTCAATTTTGTTTTTTCCTGTTTCAATTCAGAACTTTACACTGTTGCCATGGTTACTAGGTCAGTCAGGTGTGGACAAAATTTACGGTAGCACTTTGCATCTCTAGCACATTCACAGCTGGGCTCTGTGGAACAGGATACAGTGACACCCTCTTAATCTGGACACAACCCTTCCCAGTGAAAAGGGATTGATAATATTTCCAGATGGGCTATTCATTGCTAGGTACTAATGGCCTCTGGGTACTTATTATTATATATATGGTAGAAGTTCCTAGCAGCATTGTCTGGATAGCAGGGTGTCTGGATTAACAAGGAGTCACTGTAGTTCAGAACAGTCTATTTGATGTCAAGGAGTATGTCTCTCACAATGTTAGGATATTTCTACATAGATGTAAATCCTTGATGTCATTAGCTGCTGCCAACACACTTGTCCAAATGACAGAGGAAATATTTTTCACATTTCTCTATTCCAGAAGATATCACTGTTTGTCTTTATTCCCACATGGTTTGCCATTCTTATTAACTTGTATCCATGGCAACACCAACACTGTTGCTTTCGTTGGAGAAGTTGGCAGGTTTCATGGGCTCCCTGTCACGTTCTTGATTAGCAGCATTTTCAGGGTTGCCAACAGGGGGCACATTTTCTGCGTTATTAGTGTCAGCTTGAACCTCGTCGTCCCAATCAATTTTGAACTTGGTCACTCTGACATCTTTTGTTACAATTGTTCGTTGAAGCTGCAACAAGACATTCAAAACATATGAACACCATTCAGTTAAAAGGTTTTTTAGATGTTACCAAAGGACATATTCTGGACTCAAATTAATCGGGCACAGAGTAAGGTCAATGGTAGGGACCAACTACAAGGACATTGTCTTTTTGTATCTACTGCAAAATTACAACATCAACCATATATAGTTGCAGCCCTGAACTAATAGTGTCAAGATTCATTGATAATGGATCACAAATTTACACCGGACACTTATGTCTTAATTCTGGATTGATTTTCAAAAAGGAATACCGTATTCGACGTAATAAGCGCCCCCCTCTAATAAGCGCCAACTTCGATATTTGCTAATATATTGGCTAGTGAACAATCCCAATTAGCCCCCCTTCTGATTAATCAATGTACACAAGACTTATTTATTCGCGTATAAAACACACTTGAGTGTTATAACACCCTTAATTATGGGCAATTAAATTCTGGAAAAATATATCTGTCGTTTATCAACATTTCAGGGTGTCAGCATAAACCATGAAATTTATCTTTTAACTGTTTTTTTCACTAAAATAACATTCTAATAAAAGCCCCCTACTTCTAATTTTGAGAGCGCCCTGGGCGCTTATTTCGTCAAATACAGTATATACCTATTCTTTCCTAATAAGTACTTGGACAAAAAAAGTTCAAATTAAGTAATGCTATGCTTCATGACTTGCTACCTGAGGTAGTGGCATTATGACGGCTCTACTTGGAAAACTAAATATAGCATATTTATAGTTCCTCTGTGGTTTGATATTCCTAGTTTCGGCTTTACTCTTTGCTTTGACATAACCAATGGCAACTGAAATGCTTATAAAACACACAGAACTGCAGAAGATTTGACAATGTTGAATAAGAACTAAGGGAGATAACTTCATTCATCTGTGCAGATGACTATGTTGTCTCCCTTAGCAGTTCTTCACATTTACTAAACTGTAAAACTTACGATCAACAATCTGTGAAAAAAACCTTATTGTGTGGAAGACAAATGAGTATCTGACAAACCAACCCTTATCATTGACTAGTTAGTTACATGACCACCGATGCACATTATAACACTCCTTTTCAGGCCTCAAAGTTTAAATATCTACCAAGTAGCCAGTGGTAAAATCAAGAAGTCAAGCCAATATTGTAGGTAGCTAAAAGCATTTGAAATCATCTTTTATCAAATAACTATTACAATATGTATAAGTTATAGCACTAGTCTTCGAATTGTATATTAGTGGAAACTGTACTTGAGTTTTGTTATTTGTGACTCGAACGACGCAGTTTATGTAACTAGATTATATAGGTATATCCTTGCTTATCCAATAAATTATCAACTAAAATAAAATACTAATTACACTAATATTGATGTATTTCGGTTCATTGTCTACTTTAAGAGTAATTATTTGTGAGTGCAATCAGAAGCAGACATGTTGTGTCAACATGTGTAGCAATACAATTTAGTCGCCACAAGATATTTTTCAAGGTATTTTTTGGCTACCTCTGAATTTTAGACAGTAGACAAAGTGAAATTTAGGTCGTATTGGTGACCGTTTTAGTAGCAACTTTGAGGCCTGCTTTTAATATTTATGTATGACCACAACATGTGCGAGTGCCTGGAAATGTAATGTGGAGCCCCATCAGTAAATGAGAAGCATGTTTAACAAACCTGTTCATAAATAGGTATTGCTGGTGGATTTTCGTTCAACTCTACATCTTCTGAGCGGTAGAAATTGTTGACATAATATCCCACACGAATGAACTCTTTACTCCTGTAAGAGCAGGTGAGAAGGACGACCGTCACTCCGACAACATCGTTGATTGGAATCTTGTTTATGTCAGGTGCAGGTGCCTGGAACAATACAAATGGTTAATCAGTTCTTACCCCAATATCTCTGTACAATACACAACGATGAAAGCAGTGGTGTGGAAATATCAAAATTGTGAACTTGTTACTGGACACGTACACAGTAAATATTGGCTTGTCCCGATTATTCTTTGAAAAAGTAGTGTTCTTATTACATTCTTTCACGTACTGCCCGTGATCTACATTTTGACATTGATGAATAAGCTATTTTTTTTACCCATTTCTAGGCTGAAATAAACCAAACAAAAACAATATGACATTATTGGCTACATGGTACTCTGAACAATTAATCAGAGAGCATGTCCTAAAGCTTGTTGGAAATCAGATATGTAAGAAACACACTGCCTGCCATCAGATCAATTCGCAATACTTGCTTTTTGTTTTCTTATCAAAATTAACTCAAGTCAGCAAAATTGTAAGGACAAGCAGATTTATTGTTTGTCTGGCAATATCACCTAACATAAACAAGTCAAAGGTTGTTTTTCCACACCCTTGGAGAGTCACTGAATGATCAATTATTAAGGGTATTGACCTACTCTGGCCCAAAATCAGAATGGTGAATGACAAATGTCATGTCATGATTTTTTTGCACATGGCCAAATCATGGCAGCCTGCACATAAATCAAGACTGGGGTAGTAGACAGACATGATGTTGATTATGAAGTCCCACAATGACAAGCCACTGAGTCTGATCCAAGACCAGCAGCAGATTACTGGTAACCATCCCCAAGTCCCATGAGGAGCCATTCATTCAAGTATCCCTGCTTGTCAGTTTGTCTTGGGAAGAAAATTAGTCATGCAGACCATAGACATTCACTACTTTGGCAACACTCAAGGGTTGGTTGGTTGGTTTGTTGTTTAATGCTGCACTCAGCAATATTCCAGCTATATGACGGCAGTCTGTAAATAATCAAGTCTGGACCAGACAATCCAGTGATTAATATCATGAGTATCGATCCATGCAATTGGGATACAATGACATGTATCAACCAAGTCAGCGAGCCTGACCACCCGATCCCGTTAGTCACCTCTTATGACAAGCATAGTCGCCTTTTATGGCAAGCATGGGTTGCTGAAGACCTATTCTACCCCGGATCTTCACGGAGGCACTCAAGGGAATGTGTATGGTACAAAAGGTCATAATCCAGGGCTCGATTTAAGGAACTTGATATAACTTGCACCAGGTGCATGTTGACATGAAAACCAAGTTGCAATAAACAAAACCAGGTTGCACCCTGGACCCATAAATCTACCAAAGTTGAAACGTAGTTGCCAGTGTCACATTAACTAATGACGCACTGTTAAAACAAAAGTTAGTTTGTTGTTTAACGCCGATCTCAGTAATATTCCAGCTATGTAAAACATAATAGTAGTATGTGCACATATTCTTGGAAGTACCCACAGTTTGATAAAGTTAAGCCTAAGACTGCATGACAAAGTACACATAACACAGGGATTAGTGATGTAGTACAGTAAATAAACTTCAGAGGTAATGAGTGTGTTCAAAAAACAAATTTGGTGTGTGAACAAGTGAGTGTTAGTCGGGACACAAATTTTGAAATTCTTTTTACATGCACTTGGTATATGTAGACAAACAATAGGTTGCGATTTTCAATAATTGCTTGCACTGGTGCATGTTTTATATAGCTAAATCTACCACTGTAATCACTACATCAGGTCCCTAAAGTCTGCTCAAAGAAATGGGACCCAACACACAACTGAACAAATCATTCATAGTTGAACTACCTGCACATCTGATGTTATTCACCTTGATCTTCTATTGAGCATGTTGAGGTAGTCTCAAAACAATGTAACCTCAAAAAATAGATTTTGGGGAAACTTGTTTTTCTTGTAATGGCTAAATGTAGTTAATAATTCTGTAATATCAGTGTTTGGAATACTAAAAGTAAGAATTCAGCTTTTGTTTTTCTTGTTGCATGAAAATATGCATTGAAGATTAATGGGGTCCAAGAATTAAAACTCTAAAACATCTTTTAAACAAAATAAAAAAAACATCCCAATTGGCCTGCCATAGGCATAAATCTCTGGTTTATCTGTTCTATTTCACAACACCGTCTCTGCAAGGTGTATACATTTTGAGGAAAGCTACTTCATTACCTCATCATGCTCAATCAAAATAGGAAGTGCTTATGACAATGATTAGGTTTGTTACCTCAAACACGAACTTGTGGCATCCTGCAGGTACAGGTCCGACTAGGACAGTTTCAAGTATCTGATCATGTTCCACGCTTTCGGCAGATCCCACATAGATGATCTTCCACTCTAAATCTGTGACAAACAATGAAACAATTTCAATGACTATTTGGTGTATTATTTTTTATTACATTATTTTATACATTCATATACCACAGGTATCCAGGCACTAGAATCTGTTCCCCAACCAATGGATCCCTTTGAATTCTAGTTATTCTCAACTCCCTGGGGAGTATACAACCCAAGCCGCCTAGGTGGGCTAGAAGAATGTTACATCCACCTCACATATCGGGTACCCATTCACTGTTGGGTGAACAGAGGCACACTTGATCTAAGTCACCAGCCAAGGGTGACACTCTAAGTTTTGACACTTGTGTTCCAGGTGTATGTACGTAATCTTGCTTCACCATCTGGTCATCTACCATCATACGAGTGGGTTCTCTTGAGTGCACAGGGTGTACATACTGTACACTAGGTGTAGTGACAACACCTGTAAACTTTGTTGTTCCCAAGGCTGAATAACAACCCGTCACTAGCGGGATACGATCCCAGCATTTCGCGCTAGCTAGCCTGGCGCTTTTGACCGCTTGCCTACTCCACCAAGTACAACACACAAGATTACTTTGCTTTTTTGCAACACACCAAGCAGTATTCCAGATATAGATGAAATAAACATGGATAGTAACAAAGGAAAGGGATGGGTGAGGAGAAGAAGATTTAGAATTTTTTAGATAGCATCATGGGAAAGATGGGAGGGAGCACACAAACTTCCGTTGGAGCATCTGTGGATTCATGTTGACCTAAATTACTACATTTGTACACGGATATTAACGTATATTTAGCTTTGGAAGTTTACACATATTGTTTCTGGATAACAATATTGTCATAAAAAGCATTGTGCCTTTGAATGGTTCCTTTGATAACTTCTTTTCCTCATTGACTTTAATGGTAAGTGTTTAAATATCAGAATCATTTTCATTCTGTGCCAAAACCTTCTGCGACTACAACTAGTACTAGCCTGAACTTGGCTCTTAGCCTCATTTTCTGTGGAATTAACTGATGTTATGTGAATTATCATTAACTGATGTTCCTAGACTGAACAGAATTTAACTAGACTCCGGCTTCGGACCACTTGCTAAAGTCATACTGTATTTTATGTAGCTTTGGAGATTGTATTCAATGAACACGAATCACGCATTACATAGCTGAAAAATGCACAAAAGCTCAATTTTTGGGCAAATAGTCACAATCAAATATTATTTTGTGACTTTCTGTAATCATGCGGCCCAGAGTGAGTGGACATTGTTTTACGCCGCTTTTGACAATATTCCTGCAATATCACTGCGGGGGACACCAGAAATGGGCTTTACACATAGTACCCATTCGGGAATTTAACCCGGGTCTTCTGTGTGACAAGTGAACGCTTTAACCACTAGGTTACCCAACCGCCCCACGCGGCCTAGATTTATCTCTGCTGAATAATGGCAGCCTATGAATAATAGTTCAGACAAGACAAACCAGTGTGCTATTGGGTCGATAATCTAAGATAGAAAGCCACCAACAAAGTCACCGAGCCAGACCACTCAATCACTTCTTACAAACAGCATGGGTTGCATCGGGCCTAAGCTGAACCGGAATCCCCGCTGTGTAAACAGTCACACACATAAAATTACATTCAAGTGACTTTAGTGAGCGAGTTGTGTTTAACAGTATTTCAGTTGCATAACAACATGTCTGACACACTATGGGACATAACTCTGCACAGCAAATTATGGCACCTTTGATGACAGGGCAAACATTGCACATAAAGTGGTAGTGGAGTGAATGTTGTTTATATCAATTACCAATATTCCACTTATATCATGGTGATCTGTATATAATTGAACCTCAATTTGACAGTGGCGACGGCCAATACCGGCCAGGACAGGGCACAATCAGATACGATAAGAAACACCGTACATCCTGTTCATAATTGCCTGCTAAATGTTTTGGGGGTTGTCATTTAAAGCAGCAGTCAGCAATAATCCAGCTATATGACGGTGGCCTGTAAATAATCAATTCAGGGTCAATGATTGCTATTTTGAACAACGATCCATGTCATAAGGGGAACTTAAAAATGCAATTAAATAAGATCCATTTAATGGCCTCTAACCCAAATTTTGACAAGTAAAGGATGTTGTGGCACATTCTAACATGAAATCCCCACAGCCATCTGCCTGATGATGGCCTCGAGACATTTTCTCATCTTGAATCCCTTATGGGACCTTGCGTCATAGCAAGTTATTAAATAGGTATTTAACATGTGTCTGCTCAACTACATTACTGGCCTGAAGGTGATATCTCTTTATTGTTTAATTACACACTCAGCAATATTCCAGCTACATGGTGGCAGCCTGTACATATTTTAATCGACTCAGGACCAGACAATGAAGTGATCGATTTTGTGAGCAACGATCAACGCCATGGGGTACAAAGATCCGCTATCAACCAAGTCACTGATCCTGACCACCCGATCAGTTTGGTCACCTTTCACTACCACTGACCAGCTAAGGTTGCTGGGGTCCTAATTTGAAATCCCAAAAGGGTCAATAAATTGCCACCAACTTGATCACACCGAGATGAAGAAGAAAGAACGAGTAATGTATATTTTTAGAACAAATTGCAACCTCAGCATAGATCTGAACAGTGTGTCAAGTATGTTTTTCAAGAATACTTCTTTATTAAAAACGATGCAACCATCCAATACATTTAGGCCTATCTGTGCATCTTCATATTCCAAAACAGTTTCAGCGATTGACATATTTTACAACGACATAGTTATGTTCACGTCAGTGGAAACCAGTCGTTCAAAGCAATAACACACTTGTAATATTACATACGGTTTTCGTTCCTTTTGTACTCTTACCTGTCGCTAGATCTTCTGTGCACTCAAAAGTTATTTCGAATTGGAACGGGTTAAGGAAAGATGATGGATTGTCCAAAACTGTTACGTTACTTATATGTACTTTAGCCATTATTAGTCAAGCGTTTAAAGTTTCATTTGTAATATGTTTACAACAAAAAGCCGGGAAGACAGGCGCCGAAATGTTTGTAAAGTGTTCGTGAAAAGAGCGCCAAGCGGAGACATCAATTTATTACTATTTAGTTAACTACATCGTGATTGGCGGATTATTACCATCCTTGTTTGCAACAAACATGTTGATTGGTTCCCGATCGCGCACCCGTCTCCTCCTCGCACAGCATTTCCGCTTCCGCAGCGTACATGTTGACAAAAGCGTCTGTCTGTCAAAACGTAGGTCATCTGAACATAAATCAAGTCTCCATTCTATTTAACTCTTTAGCCTGGTAAAATAAGACAATCGTGTAAGAATAAAATCCACAAGGTTGAAACTAAACCAATAAACACCACAATTAGCACGTATAGTGATAGATGTTACACCTTGATTTCGACAGCTTGGCAAATGCAAATGCACGAATCCAGTGAACATTTGCATTTACCTATCAAGTGAGTCGCGTAATGATAGTCAGATCGTAAGACGAGATCAATCGCACCCGATCCTGATCAACTGGTGCTGCTTCAAAAGTGAATCTTGAGGTTCATTACCAGGGTCAGTGACAAAAGAATGTTTATTCTCACTAGTCCCAAAAGATTAGGCCCATCTGCTTCAAAGTTGCCAGCTTGAAAGTGTCTCTTCGTGCACTTCTGGAGTCTTGAGACTAGCAGAATTACATTAATTTCGAATGCAGATAACGTCAGTCTAAAATTCTAGTTATATTCTAGTTATTTATGATCTTGGTAGTCGAAAATGTAGCTAGAATAAATTGTCACTGAATTAATTCTCACATTATTTATAATTTAATTAAATATCCATACGGAAGCTACATAATCTAGAAACCAGACAAATGTTTACATGTAGATTCAAATGTCATGATAGAATATATGTACATGTTAGAAAATGTATAATAAAACTACAATATGTATAAGAAATCAGTTGATTATGCCTTTCTAGTTCAACTACCACTTGGCACTTTGGTTGATGCAAGTCATTGCATTGCATCCCAAGTACATGTAATGATGCTCATGATCTCAGTCACTGGATTGTCTGGTCCAGATTTGATTATTTACAGACCACCGACATATAGCTGGAATGTTGGTGAATGCTGCGTTAACAAACAAACCTTTTTGTTTGTACTGCATGCATTTTCTGTGATTAAAAGATGAAGTTAGGACCTAACCATGCTAACATGTTTAAAATATGTTAGATTGTTCTGATTATGCTATTAAATGTGAGGTGAAGTTAAATGGGGTTTAACGTCGCATCCAAGATTATTGCACTTATATAGCAACGTGCATGCATATGTGTGTGTGTGGCTGCCTGTACCAGTCCTGACTAATGATGATTTTATCCCACTACGCAGTTTAACATGAATACCCCTCTCAGACACAGTACACTGACTCCAAACTGACCAGTCCTTGTTGTAACCAACCCCTTAATGCTGAGCGCCAGCAGGGTAACAACAAGTACCATCATTTAACATGACATGGCCAAGTGATCGAACCACTCTCTGGGCAGATGCTTTACCATTAGACCACGGAGGCGGTCTATATTATTAGAACACTTTCCAGCTTGTAAATTCAATCTTTTGGATTGAAAAAGACAGGTGCATTACTTCATTACTTACATTACAATGGTAAGAAGACATTACATTTCCACTACTTTAGTCTACATTTGATTGTTTCAGAAGGAAGAAACAATGTCTACCATGATACCAAGAACCAGTATCGATGAGGCCAATCGACATCTCCTTGCTCTACACAGACGTGTAAATGAGCTGGAAAATACTGTTCAAGAGCAAAACAATGCACTCCTTGCCAAGGATGAATTGTTGAAGACCAAAGTTTCTGAGGTAGAGGCAGCGAAAAACAGTGAACTGGCTAAGCTATCAGAGAAGCTTGTTTCGACTGAGAAGACTGTGGAAATCATACAAGAGCAACTGCGTCAGAAACACCAACAAGTTGCCATACTGCAACGAAGTTGTAGGCTTATGCAAAATCTAGTGTCTTTCAAGAATAATGTGAAAGAACTGTTAAGCTGCATGGATGATGCTGAGAAAGACATGGCCAGTCAAAGAGACTTCCTTAGTTTGTATACCGACTCTTCCACAGCGAACACTCATAATGCCAACTCAAGTCCTAAGTCATCAGGAGTACACATGAACTCTACAGTTGTCAATAGTTATGCAAATCATGAGGACACTCAAGATGATCAGAGTATGGATGGGGTGGATTCAGGGGACGATGTTTGGAAGGTTCGCCAGGGAAGAAAGCCCAGAGGGGAAAGAAAAACAAAACCCAAAGGGAAAGAATTTTATCTATGACGCTAGGTGGAGATGACTAAACCACTGCTGAACTGCACTGACAAATGTTTCAGGAAATCTTTGGTGATGAACATGATGAATGGCATTGATGGATACTGGGATATGTTTCTATGAGTGATTATGATTGTGGGTTCGAATCCGGTTTTGCCCTGATTATGTTTTTAGGTTTGTCAGCATCATACCCGTGCTCGTGGGTTTCACCAATGTGGTAAGCGTCTAAGACCTACATCACTTTGAGCTTTCCTCCCACATTAAGCTGACAAGTAGTGATATAACTGGAATACTGTTAAAAGCGGCGTAAACCCAACTCACTCACTCACTTAATCATCTTGTACTTTAAAGGTATAAAGGGGCAATTGCTGTAAATATTTTGTCAGTGTAGACATTGTAAACCTGTCTTCTGTCAGTAATATGACTCAATATCACCAAGTAATCTGTTCATTATAAACAACTGTTTATTAAATATATGAGATAGGAAATCATGAAAATAGATATGAAAGATTAATTTACCAAATTGCTATCATTAGAAATTTAGTTTTGCACAAGGGTAGCCTAGTGGTTAAAGTGTTCACTTGCCAGACTGCCAGGGTTTGATGCCATGTGCTGATATTGCTGGAATCCTGGTAAAAGTGATATAAAATCTTCCTTACTCAGAATGTTGTTTTGAGGCTTCAGGTTCACACCAACATACACAACAGTTTATTGTATACAACTTGGCTAAGCTATGTTTATGCAAAAATATGTTTAATTTCAAGTTTTTAGTGGTTAACCACACATTTCATAGAGAGTTGATAAAAAGTTCTACATCGTAATCCTTACTTTACATTAATTTTTTGGTTATTTTCTTTCAGTCCATACTTATTAAAATGTTTTATAAAACCAATAAAATAAAGGTAATATCACTGTTTTAGAGCATTTGTATGGTGTGCTTTCAATCAAACGGCATGTGTAGCATTTTTCTTTTTCATTTTTTTTGTTTTGGTAAATTTTTCCTTTTTGTGGGGTAAACTCAAACATTAACAAATGAATAAATAGGATTTTTTCAGTATTTGTTGATGTATCCTCTTGATTTGTGTTTTAAGTTTTTTGTTTTTTTTATTGGACATGTTACCATGGTTACAAGTTTGAACATTTCTAGTCATGAAAATATATTGTCACCATTCCACGACACAATTGATAGGAGATTGATATGTTTCTACATTCGTGTTTGCTGAAATAATCTGTTATTTATTTATTTGTTTTGTTTGTTTATTTCATTTATTGTGTTGAAACAGTTATTCCCCAGGAGACCTTTCCCTGGAATCAAATGGTTTCCAGAGAAGTTAAAATGTTTACTCTTCCTCACAACTTGAGAATGCTATTCTGTACTATGGCCATGTTTGCTACATGAGAGTTGAGACATGCACTCTACACCATGTCACGGTAAACAAACTGACAATGAAAGGCATATTTGTATTGAACATGCTTTGATGAGGATACCTTTGTTGCTCATTTCTAAGAATATATTTTGACAGATGATGGGACCAGTTTATTATACACTTTGTTACACTTGTTTATTCATGTATTACATGCTGTGTTTATTTCATGTGTTGATGTGTGTTCCACACTTGTTACCAGACAATGAAATCCATAATCAGAGGAGCAATTGAATCTCTATATAATGAGTGTTGTGCTGTTTATTGTAATAATCTTTGTTATGAAGTTTATAGTTACTTGAAATAGAATCATTATTTAATTAGCAGCTTGATCAAGTCAATGTTTGACAGTCCAAGGTACATGATAGTAGCCATAATATTACTGGTCTCAGAGCTCCAGATAAGCTGCGTATCTGCGTAAAATACACATCAGAAATGCAGAAATAAGCAGTAAAATAAAATCCAAGCCTATCAAATACGCAACGAACATTACAGATACGCTACAAAAATATAACTTGTGCGTATCATCAAAATATTGTGAAGTAACCCTGCATATTCGATTAGCAAATCAGCAACTTATTTTGAAATTATAAACGGGCATTCCGTCAACCTTGCCAAACTCCATGATGACAGTTACATCATGATCATTTGCCATCACACTTTCTTGTGGAAGTATTGTGGTATTTGTGAGTCCTATAAAGCTCTCGAACCGACCTGACACCAGTTTGCAGGGACTAGATGAATAGTGTTTTTAAATATTTAACTTAAATACTCACATGTGTAAAAACTAGTGGGTAACAGAAATTTGAATACCCAATGATTTTAAAATGCATGGGTAAAATACCCACAACACCAAAAGCTTATCTGGAGCTCTGGGTCTGCTATCGTCAGGAATACTGCATCTTTTGGAGGTCCTTCTGCAACAAGAGTGCGTGTAAAACAGTGATACTTTAGTTCTTAGGGTAATTGTTTTGCTACAGTGATATACAATACATGTTTCATTGTCCTCTTTGAAGTGTTTACATTTTTTAATGTTTTTTCCTTTTCATACCTGTTTCATTTGAAAGTCAGTGTATAAGGCACTGTGTTCAAATACATCATGTTTTCTCTTTACAGGTGATGCTGAACTGTATTCAATATATAGATCATGTTTATTTCGACAGATATTATTATTAATGCACTGTATTCAGTATAAAGTTCATGTTTCATTGGATAGGTAATAATGAACTATATTCAGTGTAGGGATCATGTTTTATTGGATAGGTAAGAATGAACTATATTCAACATGTTCAAGGTAGGGATCATGTTTTATTGGATAGGTAATACTGAATTGTATTCAACACTGAGTTAATATTTCCGGTTACAGTTAATAGTACAACATATTTGATGGAATCATTACTATTGCACTACATTCCAAAGAGATTATGTTTCCAAGGAAAGTTTGGTAGTGTTGGGTATTATGTATTCAACATTAAACTCTAGTGCCTCTCAACTAGGGCATGTTGTAAACATTTTCTATTTCATGTGCCTTTTGTACCCAGCCATATATAGGGGAGTAAGAACAACACTAGACACTACCCACAGAAAACAAGGGAACATTTGATGTGAGTGTTAATGTCATCCCTGTTCCTAGCCATCTGTGTGAGTTCCATCATGTTTTCGTAGCTTGGAACTAGAACTTAGCCATAGTTCTATGAATACATTACCTCCATGACAGAATTATACTTGGGCTAGTCAACGTAGAATTGGACAGTTTCATACAATACCAACAGAGACATTGAGATTATTATAGGAACATGTGTTTCATACTGATTTTACGAACGAGTGTCAGAATTCTTGTTTCCCAAACTGGAGCAAAGAATACGTGACTTCTTACGCAAGTTTCTTAAAATTGTCGAATGATGTCAACAATCTTCAGCTATGATGTAGTTTCTGGTGTGACATAATTCCAACCTTATGTCACAATACAATTCAATGTCAACAATGCGGTCCATATGACGTAAACAGTACACTGGTGCGTGTGAAGTGATATTTGCACAAATGCACATACAATTTTTTAGAAATTGATTATTTCCTGCCCTATGGGTAATAAACAGCAATATACTCCTTTGTCTTCTACCCCACTGTGTCTATGAGAACCCCAGCTTTCCATGTTTTCTTCACACTTAAAAAGCTTGTTGTAAGACTGGAACAATTGATTCTATGGCTATGAATTTTGAAATCCATTATGTTGGAGGGCTTCTGTTGCCTTCATGTTATGTAGAATGCTGGCATACAAACATGGTTCATTCATGCGTCCAGTGCCTGAAAAGCAAGACTATGAGAAAATGGTGTTTTCATAAGACATATGCTCTAGGGTCTACAAGAACCTACTGGTATTATCTATCATTCTCCTCATAATCAGGAATGTATGCTTCTATGTGTGTCCACCCATTGATGGATGATAAATCCTGGAGATTATAAGACTGCTATCACCATGTGACATAGGACTTGTAGGACACTTGCTGAAGTGAATGTGTTTGCATTGATTGCTTGTTACTACTCCGTTTCATGTGCAATATTTTCTGTTTTCTTGAATCAAAAAAGAAGTGATATTCTGTACCTGGGTTTGTCGTTTTGAGTCTTATGACCCATTGTGATCCTATTTATTCTGTAGATTTGTAGTTTGATCCCTTTTTAATATGTTTAATACTCACATACAGATAAATAATTATCAGGAAATACATGATCAGCCTTTGTGTATTGTTACCATGGTGATCAATATTTGCAGTAATATATCAGTTGAGGTATGACTGAAGTTTCAGAACTCGAGTCAGTATTGTAAGAGAATCCGTGATGAAAAGGGTGAGATCATTAACCAAGGCGACTTAATGGATTGGCTGGGCAGGCTTGGTAAATCAATGTACCCCCGGGAGTTTGGATCGTTGTTCATTATATCAATCATTGGATTATCTGGTCCAGACTAGATTATTTACAGACCACTGTCATACCTGGAAGATTGCAAAGTGTGGCCCTTAACAAAATTTATCATCCAAAACTGGCTCCCACAGGAGATGTCACTTGGGTGAGATCAAGCGATATCAACATTGTAGATATCGCTGCAATGAAATTGCATCACAATGCTTTGCAGTCCATCGTGACGTCATTGGTTACCATGATGTCACTTTCAAATGACATCAATGGCTCTGCTACTGAAGCTGTTAGAAGTACCTTTTACACTTAAGACACTGCTTATTATTGTCTACAAACTGAAAAAGTTGGAAGAATGATGTTGGATGATAGAAAGAATCTCACCCTTGTGTCTTTTGATAACAAATATGTCAACACTTGTCGATAAAAGTTTAAGACTCCTCGGCACGCCTCAGAGAAACTTTTATCGACTCATGTAGATATATTTGATATCAAAAGACACTTGGGTGAGATTCTCCTTATACACATTAGACAAGCAGAGAGATCAAGTTGGTCAGTCTCTGCAGTAGGTGGTGGGCTAATAATGTATGGACTAATTATGTATGTAAGGTTAAAGGGACATAACCATGTAATATGAACATAATACAGCATTTGTTATTTATTGACCAAGGGTTGGACGCACAGTAATGGAAGGAGGTATTTGATTGGCCAGCTTATTTATGATAGGGCCTACAGATATGATCTTTATTTCTTGTGACTAATGTAATCAGAATAGTATTTGGATGAGTATATGGGTGCTAATATTAAGTTATTTACATGTGGATCTCAAGTGGATTTGTTTACGATATAACCACTCCTGGGTCCTGTTCCACAGAATGATCTTTGCATTACGACGATCGTAAGCCAATGTTAAAGTATGGGAGTTACAATCACCTTAGCGCTAAGATTGCTCTGTACTACGGGAACCAGTTCCTAAGTCAGTTCCTGTTAACAAAACCATTCCTGTTTGTATAGTTCTTTCCATGTTGTTGTTTAGCTAAGCTATTGTGATCTTTTTGCCACTGTTCTTGTTTAGAACGTTTCATACCATGTGTTGAGTGTCTGTTTATGTTCAAATAATCAACGACAGCAGCCGTTTATCTTTACATGAAGGTTTTTTGCATATATATATGTGTGTATAGTATTATACATTTGATTTTTATTCCAAGTAACACGTTTTATAGTTACTCACCTGTGTGCAATGATGTAATACTGGGAATATATATTTTGCCATGGATATATGATGTAAGCATGGTAACGGATTTTTTTATATTTAATATTTTTCAAGGTAGATAGATTATGTATGCCACATCCCCCATGTCATTACTTGTTAAAGAATTCCGGTATCTGATTGGTCAGTCGCTGTCATGTGGAAACCCATACAAGTCGGCCAGCCTGTATGGATAACATGTCGTTATAGTGTTTGATATGACGACACTTTGTTGTCGCGTCACTATTGACCCTGTTCCCACTTCGAGTTACCATCCTGAAAGTCTGATGGCTGTCACGAGATAAATCTGATTGTCACACACACACATTTGTATTGAAAATAGGTCTTTGTTACTTGTGAACTCATACTGATAAACTTGTCACATGTGTCATGGTAGCTGTCTGTGCCTTTAGCCTATAGTCCGAAGCCCAAGTCTAGTAAGCTCAGCTAGTAAAAGTTCATATGATAACACTGAAATGGAAAAAAATTATGCTAAGTTGGGGCTGGTAGACTCAATAGTGTTTGGTACAGACTGTAGGAGGGTGTTTGGGATTTCATGAACTAATTGTTCATGTAGGCCCCTCAACCTTTGGCCTTGTGGTGTACAACTCCATCAGCTTGTATAATGCCATACACCCCACTACTGACACATGTGACCCCTTATATAGAGCAAAGTTTCTCATATTTCACATGGGAACTAAATTCATACATGGTGAAGAACACTGTAGCTCCATTGCCGGTGTAGAATTTTTCCATTTCTAAAGCCACTGCGAAATGTCCTAGTTTGTTATATCATTTATTTATGATTTTGGTGGAAATATTCTGAAGCTGTTTATCTCAAGATTCCTTGTTTTACTAACTGAATGGTCTGAAGTGCCACAAGTCATACAAAGTTATGTCCCTTGGCTGCCAGGATCTGCTGTCCAGGGGTCAGATCCGACATCACGACTTGTCACTCACTCACATTTTGTGTAACTTTACTGACAAGAATTGTCCCATTTAGTAATGATCAGTATTGTCCCATTTAGTAATGATCAGTATGTATGTTAAAGAACCCATCCAGTAATATTGGGAAGTAATATTATACTAAGAAAGTGTCTTATTCTGTTTAAAGAAAGGTCAATAGGTATTTCACTTTGTACATTAGAGACTGGTCATTTATTATCAGGGGTGGGGGGTGGGGAGGACTGTATTATATTTTGCTCCACCCCTCCCGATACACACACAGGTAACATCTTTTTCATGACCCTCCCCCCTCCTATAATGAATTAACAGTCCATAATTATTATTCAAATTTACGATTTTGTAATTCTAAAAAAATAGAACTGTCATATTTTTAATTATCATATCCCCCTCCTCCACCTCGCCCTCCCCAATATAGCTGCTGACCCTGCTCTATTGCTGTGTCAATTTTTCATGACCCAAACACCTGAGAATAAGGTACCTGAATAAATTTGTTCATACTCTAGAAAAGTTCTACTGATTAACAATGTTTAACGGTACTGTCTGTACCTGTACAAAGAATAACAGAATACTTGCTGAACAGCATTATACACACATTCCTTACAAATAAGACCACTTGTATATGTTGTATACCATTCCATCACCATCATTCCAGTATGCAGTCTTAGTCAGTGTGAGGATTCCAGGTTAGAATAGGTCACACTAACCTATGCTTGTTGTAAGAGGCAGCTGATTGGTGGTCAGCCTCAGTGACTGGTTGACTGCGTGTCATCGTACCCTGACAGCATGGGATGTTGCTCATAATATCAGTCACTGGTTTGCTTCTTGCATACTTTTGGGTACAATGTGTGAAGCCCATTTCTGGTGTCCTCCGCCGTGATATTGCTGGAATATTGCTAAAAGCAGCGTAAAACCATACTCACTCACTCACTCATGCATACTTTATTTTCAGTCTGGAAATGTATAGGTATACAAATCATCGTGGTGTTATTAGTCATAGACATGTGTTTTGTACACAGTCACAACTGAACCCTATTCTGAATAGTAATTGAAGTTCATTCTACGCCATGTAGAATCTTTGATGTCAGTTTGCTGACTCCATCAACTTCTATGCAGATTCAGTCATGTGACACAGATTCAGTCATGTGACGTGACACAGGTTCAGTCATGTGACACAGTTTGTGGATACTTGTGGGAAATACTGACATGTAAACCTTGTTTCAAATGTAACCACTTTTATGCATATTCAGACATATTACACACAAATTACAGAACTGTTTTTGTGTAGTTTTGAAATAAACATAATAAAGTAATCCTGTAGTTTGTTGTTTTTCTATCACATATGTAACATTATTGGATAGTTTTGTGCTGAAATGTGTATGCCATTGCAAACTCTTGAAGACATAAATTTGAATTTACCTGTTAAGAAAAAATCTTTAAGATTTGATGTTCCAAGACTTGATAAGATTTTCTACTCTGCTCAACTGTTGCCCATTTCAAGCCAAGTTCTAGACGAAGTTATTCGCACTATGTGTGCGACATTGTTCTTATTGTCGATGGCGTTCTCATTGTTGTTAAATATACTTTTCCACAGTGGACAATAGGATTTGAGTTAGCTGATTAGTTGGTTGGTTTGATGTTTAACGCCGCACTCAGCAATATTCCAGGCATATGACGGCAGTCTGTAAATAATCGAGTCTGGCCCAGACAATCCAGTGATTAATATCATGAGCATCGATCCACGCAATTGGGATCGATGACATGCATCAACCAAGTCAACGAGCCTGACCTCCAGATCCCGTTAGTCGCCTCTTACGACAAGCCTAGTCGCCTTTTACAGCAAGCATGGGTTGCTGAAGACCTATTCTACCCTGGATCTTCACGGGCTAGTTAGCTGATTAAGTATGAGTTAAAACTTTAATTTTATACTAGTTATTGACTTAAAAAGTGCCAAATTAAGTCTATGCAGCAATATGCATTATTTCTGAATTCAAATCGCAGGTACACTTATCTCTCAACGTATGCAACAAAATACAACTCACAAACTATGAACAGAATAGCATCTATTGTGGCATTAACCCCATTCGTCAAGAATAGCATTAACCCTCGAGCTAGCCTATCAAAGGGGGGTAACTCTAAACTCCGTTCATCAGCATGGCGACTTCCAACCAAGAACGTGTACAGGTAAACATTTCACATTTAATAAAGACCCGAAAGCACTCGAACATTTATTTTTTTGGAACGACAACAGCTCATCGATAAGTTTGGCATTCGGTATGTGTTGGAATGATCCGATGTCCAAATATAGAGTTCGCACACATGACGAGCAAGCACCTGCATAAATCTATCTTGTGTGTGTTTTGCCACAGCTGTACCGTGACCCCGTGGTGTTAAAAACTGTGTCACTGCCAGTCATGTGACAGTTTCTAGTAAATTTGAGTTGCCACGTTTCATTTGGGTCATAATGTAGAGCATTATTGAAATGTTATTTTTTAAACTTTTTCGAAATATTATTAGGGACAAAATAAATTCTAAGCAGAAACGAAAAATTCTAACGGCGTATGTCTATTCGGTAATCACCAACAGCTGATCGACTGATCAGAACTTTCGATCAGTCGATCACCTATATTGATAACCTTTTGATATTATTTTTTTCACACTGGAATATAATAGGCACAGGCATGGACATAAATGGAATTTATTTGGTTGGTTCAAAGTGAAAGGATATCGAATGATTGACAGTCTTCAGTTACAAATCCAAAATGATATTAGAAATAAATTCCATATTAAATTCTACGTTTTTCAGTATTTAACAAAAGAATATTTGCAAATGAACTCATGCTAGCAGGTGCATGCTTGTTTCCATCCTTGTATGAGGAATATATGTTGTCACAACAGCTAAAGTAATTTATTTCATATCTGATTTTAAATTATTGATAACACTGATTACCATGGATACATGAACACCTGGTAGAGTTAACATGCAGGATATACTTCTCATAACCCATTCAGTCGTGGCAGTTGTGATATTGTGTACATGGTCTCACAATACAAGTTCCAGTTTGTGACCAAGCCATTGTTTTGTAACTCGTTTGGCGGACACATCTGTCACAGTGAGATACAGTGTCATTTACTGCTGTGTTACTCTGTGGAGAGCAGGGTTAGACTTCATAGCTGTTGGATTGGATGCACAGGAAAATTAGTTGTGTTTTATGAAGATTTTACTGACCATACAATAAGGAGTTTAGATTGGAAGCGTAATAATGGTAAGCAGGTATTTTATGTCAATTTTTTTAGTTTTATTTGGTTATATTTTCTTTTAAAAGGATGAAACAGTATTCAGTGTTTGATACATCTTATGAATTATGTAGTAGTTATAGAATTGGCATAAATGTTTAATAAATCATTCTTGAGCTTGTGATAGTTATAGATAGTTATATACAGGCATACAGTATGCATAGAGTACAATATTATTTACTTAATTTTAGTTTTCGTTTTGAAATAAACATATAGATATGTAAGAAAAATGCACAATACTTAATACAGCACAACCCTGTTTTATGATGTGGATGGCACTGTTCCCTTAAGTTTGACAACCTGATGGCTCCGAGGCATGGGAGTTAACTGAATAGCCCAGTTTCTACCCCTGCAAAACGAGGCTGGAATTTTGGGGCTCGATTCTAGCACCACCAGATTTATGTCCCTTCTATGTCCCTCCTAATGACCAATCACATTCCAATTCTCATATAATCACATACCACTTTCATTTGCTTCAAACAAAATGGCTGCACCCAGTGAAGATGATCTAATTGATACTCTAGATCTATATTGTAATCAAACAGGTCTTACTTTGCGAAGTGCATTAAATCACGTGATCACCTTGATTAAAAACATGAAAAGATTTGAAGAAAATCTGCTGACGCTAAGTTGATGGTACACATGCATAGCAAATCTTGCAATCGACCAAGTTTACAAATCAGATTCTGATTTCATTACACGATTTCGATTGGACTATGCATAGACTCGTTAGACCAGCCAAAATATAACTCCATAATACCAGCCTAGTTCGGCAAGGGTGGAAACTGCACTTTTATAGTCAGTTAACTCCTTAGCCTGGGGAAGGTGTAAACCCCAATCAACAAAAATGACATAATCGGCAGAAATTATTGTCAAATCACCAACTACCAATACTAAACTCAATGTCCTGCTAAGTTTATAATTTGATGTTTATTCTGTTCTTGCGATCACCCACCATGCCTACTGGCTACATTAATTTTGGCAAAACATTTTCTACAAAAGGCCGAAGTAGAATGGAAACATCGGTTATGCTTAGAATTGGTTGGGATTTCAGCTTTTATCTTTAATTACAATCCCTGAATCTGTGATAATAACTGTCTGTATTATCCAGAGGTCATATGTTAAAGAATGACAAATCATATTTCTTTCATCAAAATTCCTTGTTGCATGTTTAGCATATTTATGAGGAATGTATGTATGTGTGTAATTATGGTATATAGATGTTGCCGATATAATTCACTGTCAATAAAGATGTACAACTTGTGTTTGTGATGGAGCATTTATTTCCAATGGCCTGGATTACAAGTAGTTGTAATTAAAGAAGGACCCTTAACATTTAATTGGTCAGTGCATTGGTACAGGGTTGGTGATATCGCCACTGATCAGAATGTTCGCCAAAAGAGGATTTGTCTGGCCAGATTACCGCTTATTGGGAATAAGGTTGTAGGAGAGTGTGTAAGGCAGCCTGCATGGTCTCACACAGGATCCAGGCAAGTGGATGAGTCCGTCCTGCATTACATTGGTCTGTGACAGATATCAGGTTAACATAATGAAACACTGGAGATTAATGCAGTGTCAGTTACCGCCAGTGGTCCAGCTTAAAATCTTAATTTTTAAGTACTGACTGTTCTAATTTGTAGACTTACAGACTTTTGTGTGAAAAATACTGGTTGCTACAAACATGGACCAACTTTTATATGATTTAAATCCATGGTCAAAATAAATCAAGTTCAGAGTTTTTATCTGTCATCAAAATGTTATATAAATAAATGGCCATTTGCATAATCTTGTTTATGTTGGTGTCCATCTTGTTGTTTACAGGTTCTATTCACATATTTCAGGAGGGGGGTAAAACATAGTTTTACATTTGTAACTGCTGACTTTTTATATTATGACATTTTTTTTGCGGTCTGCAGATCCATCAATCAATTGGTGGTAGAGTAGGACAAATAATATATGAAACTAATACCATGATGTAATAGTGTCAGCCAACACTGGCAGTCAGAATGGTATGCTGTGGTTCATCTCATCATGCTCGAGTCCACAGAAAAATAGTACCAAGTTACAGTTTGAACCTCACAGACATATGCCTGTAGAAATTGTATTATCCTCATACTTTTTAAGTTGTTTAATTTTGGAGTTCAAGGTGAGGTGAGATGAAATGGGGTTTAACATCGCGTCAAAGCTTATTGCACTTATATAGCAGCATGCGTGGGTGCGTGCGTGCGTGCGTGTGTGTGTGGCTGCTTATACAAGTCTGGACTGATACCGATTTGTAGTGCTAGCCCACTGAGATACCATGCCGCAGTTTAACATGAATACCCCACTCAGACACACTATACTGACTCTGAACCGACCAGTCCTTGTTTTAGCACCTTAATGCTGAGCGTCAGGCCATCTTTTAATGTGTTTTGGTATGACGTGGCTGGGGATCGAACCCAAACCTTCCGCCTTCCGAGCGGATGTTTGACCACTAGACCACGGAGGCGGCCTGGAGTTCAAGTCGACACAGTTTTGAACTTGTTGTGATGTTAATGTGCTTGATACTAAAATGTTGCTCTTCAATGTATGTCTAGTAGTTAGCAAGATGTATCGGAGAAATGTTGTTTTTTACTACTTCAGGAGTTTGCTCCCTTGGAGAATGATCTGTTGCTTCGTGCTGCTCGAGGCGAGCGGACTGAACGTGTTCCGGTGTGGGTGATGAGGCAAGCAGGAAGATATCTCCCAGGTAACAAAGATATCTCATAATGTTGTTTAATGAGTGAGTGAGTGAATCAGGTTTTAACGCTGCTTTAAACAGAGTTATGGTTATATCACAGTGTGTCTGATTGAGGGTGTGCGATATTACTGGTATATCGGTATATTGAGGTTTATTCTTGCCACGATACGTATCACAATATCTTTTTTTCATGCTCGATCGAGTGATTTCAAATAACGATTTTTATCATGTGTTTAATGTATACTTGCCAAATGCCTTCACTGCCCAGAACATGCATCCAGGGCCCCAAGATGGCTGCGTATTTATTGACTGAGTAAAGATTATGTTGTACCAGCATCTTGTTTTGTTCCATTTAGGAACTTCAGTTCATACCTTAATGTATCAGATTGTTTCTGAATTCAAAATTTAGAATTATACACTATATCATGATACGTATCGCAATATAGCCTTGTGCATCGCAAAATGTTGTGGTACACTTAAACCTCCAATACCCATCCCGATGTCTGATTAATGTGGGAGGAAAAGATGAATGTTTGATCTTGTACATTTATCCTGGACGACTAGAAGAGCAAGCTCACAATGTTTCTCTTTAACTCAATGTCAATTAGTTCCAGCCCTCATCAACAATTTTATTAAGTTACCAGGGTGGCTGATGACACTGATATGGCATAGAGTGTTTAGAGGGGACTCTGAGTGCCTTGTATAGCCGTAGCTAACCCAGCAACACTGGGCTTTTGGGTGTTCCTTCGTATCACTGTGTTGTGTATAAATTGTGTCTGTGAATTTAAGTAAACTATCATGAGACTAAAAAATATTAAGCCTTCATCTGATGTTTTGTTATTGAAGTTAGCAGACCTCATAGTGTCAGACTAGCAGTATGTTTGTGTGTATGGGGAAATGTTTGACTTCAAATTTTTGAGTGTTGGAAGTAATTTGGAAATGGTATGTTTTATGCCCATCCCTTCAAAGGGATGAATGGGTGATTGAAAACAGCGATTTCTGTGATACTGCTGATTGTTACAGAGTACAAGGAAGCTAAAGGTGATAAGGCCTTTTTTGCCACCTGTCGAGATGTGGAGCTCGTTAGTCGACTGACTATTCAGGTGAGAACAGTCTAGCCTCTTATGCCTTCAGTAATTACCATTCGTTACCACAAGCCCCTTTCCGTAACCTGCAAGAAGACTCGTCCCCCTATCAAAGAATGTTATGTGCGAAACTATGACAAACCAATCAAAATGCACGTATGACTTCAAGTACTTCGGTCAAAGAATCCCTCAGTAATAATTTTTTATTTTACACATGTCTTTCATTTAAAAGTATACCCAAGATACAGTTAAATGTGTTCAATCGTACTGTTTTATAATGTAAGTCCTGATGTGTTTCAATAGCATCTGGAATATATATGATTCTAAGGGGAATTATAAGTGAATCATTATGCAACAAACTGACAATTCTATGCCAGTTCACACGTTAAACAGTTATGGCTAGTTTCATTTGGGGATGTCCCTCGACTATGCACCTGTCGACTGGGTTCCACAGTAGCATTGAGGGCATTAAACGAGTTTATTGATGGCATTGATGTAAGAGTGAATTAAAATTAAATGTCAAATGCAGTTTAGAAGTGTAAAATAACAAAATAAAGTACATGTATGATGACATATTCCTTCCTTTCAGCCGATAGACCGGTTCGCCCTTGATGGAGCAATCATCTTCTCGGATATTTTGATTATCCCCCTTGCCCTGGGCCTGACTGCACTCAATGACCCTGGACAGGTCAGTTTTACCCAGTGTCTGTTTCCAGTTTCTTAATATGTTCTCACATCATTAAATAATCCTCATCGCTACGTTTGTATGTTACAGTCAGTGTGTAGGATCAATCAATGTATAAAATCTGTCAAAATGACTAAAATTTTCACTTAGATTATTTAGAAAGCCCATAAATACTTTAATTATTAACAAATTGAATTAAAATCTGTCCATTTACTTTATAATGATACAAATTACAAACATTTTGGTAGGATTAAGATGATAGGATTAAAATATTATGTTTTTTCCTTCTATTCCTAGCATGATTAGTCTGTTGTGATGTTTTTAGATATTTTAAGAATAATATATATATATATATATATATATATATATGTATATGTATATGTATATGTATGTATGTATGTCTTAACCAGCTCATGTAATTAATGAAATCACCAGAGCTTACATTTCAAAATAGTACCAGTATGTTCCCTTCATTCTGTATGTACCTGTCTGAAATTTATCAGATTGTTTCTGCCTAAGGTAAGTCAATCAGGATGCTGTTGTTAATGTGGAGAATTTCTGTCCATGTCTGCCAGGGCCCTGTATTTGCCGACCCGATAAAGAAGCCAGAAGACGTTGACCGCCTCAATCCTAACTTTGACATCATAAAGGAACTGGGCTACGTCTACGAGTCCATCACGCTGACGAGACAAAAGCTGAAAGGAAGAGTGCCATTGTTTGGATTCACAGGCGCTCCAGTAAGGACTTTTGAAATCACTCTTTTCCCATAATATGTGGTAGACAGTGAATACAAAAAAACATATGAAAGAATGACACTGCTTGGAAACTTCCTTTGGAAGACTTGCTTCACTAGCTGAATTCTTCTGCTTCAGAGGGGGCACAGGTGGCCCACTCACTCACTCGCTCGCGCGCGCGCACGCACGCACGCACGCACGCACGCACACACTCACACAGAATGTATTTACTGGGTTAACATTTAGAAATTAATGTCTTAAGTTTATTGCAAAACACCTTTAGTGTATAACTGCAGTTTCGATAAATTTATAATATATGAAGAATGTTTCCAATTTCAGTGGACACTGATGAAATATATGATAGAAAACCTTGGAGCAGGACCTAACCCAAATGCAGCTCGTCGATTCCTGATAGAATATCCTGCAGCTGGGGAAAAACTGTTAAAGATTCTGACAGACGCCATAGTGCGCCACCTGGTGGAGCAGGTTCGAGCTGGTGCACAGGTAGGTAGCATGCTTCTGTGTTAGGCCTGGGATGGGTCCAAACACGACATTACCCCACCTGGACAAACCCTCTCCGGTACCCACACACTTGTCAAGGTGGGCGTGACTGTGGATGTCATGAGAGGTGACTGTGCATGTCATAAGTGGCGACAGTGGATGTCGTAAGAGGTGACTGTGCTTGTCGTAAGAGGTGACTGTGCTTGTTGTAAGAGGCGACTATTGGGACCAGGTGGTCAGACTCGCTGACTTGGTTTACAGGCACAACACTACCATTTTAGCAGTAAGGTAATTGGTTACATCTGAGAAAAAAACACAATGTACCATCAATGCAGTAAGTTATTAATTCAAACTCTACATGGTCGATTATGATATTTAATGTCAAACTTGAAAATTGGACTCTTTACGTACTTAAGGATTCTAGTGTAAGATGCATGTTTGATGCATGACAACAGGACAACTGGACAGAATTAGTCAGGATTATGTTATGTTCATTGCAACTGAAATTGGTTTGGGGTATCACAATGGCTCCTGAGTTTCAATAGGAACATACATTTGGACAGGGCATGACCCTAGGGCAGCCGTTATCTTGTCATTGTGACGACATCACACCTCTTTTTGTTTGTTTGTTTGTTTGTTTGTTTAATGCCGCACTCAGCAATATTCCAACTATATAATGTCAGTCTGTAAATAATCGACATCAGGATCATCGATCTATGCAGTTGGGATACGATAACATGCATCAACCAAATCTGCGAGCCTGACCACCCAATCCCGTTAGTCACCTCTTACGACAAGCATTTGTAATCACTTGTTGTAAAAACCCTTTGGAGTTAGTAATCAAAATAAAAAAAATATAAATAATTCAAATATTGGAACAAAATCTTGATTCAATTAAAAAAGAGAGTGGTTACTTTGTATTCGCATTGGCCTACTAGAAGTTAGTGTCATTACTGAAACATTTACCAGACACACAGAGAGAAGTAACAAAGACTGTGTTCAGGATATTAATTCTACTCCGCATTTGTGAACCTTACTCCGTAAAAACAGGTCTTTATATGAAAGCTATTGTGTGGCTGTAATAGAGAAATATCTCATCATGATGTAATAATGAAAGCTATAACAGTAAGCTTGCAATCGTTGTGATTTGCATCTACAGTAAACTACGGTTATGATGAACTCAAAGGGACCACTTTTGGTTTGTTATAACCGTAGTTTGTTATAAGTATATAAACAGCAAATGGCCTGGACTAAAAAATAAGTTCATTATATCCGTTAGTTCGTAAGCGTGTTCGTTATGAAAGTAGTTTACTGTTTTTTGATGATTAGGAAGTTATGACATTCTACACATTGTCTTCTGTCCTCAGATTGTGCAGGTGTTTGACTCGAGCGGCGGCGAGCTGGGTCCAGGACTGTTCACCAAGTACGAGCTTCCTCGTCTCCAGGACATCGCCTACAAGGTGAAGCAGGAGGTGAAGAAGCAGGGGCTGGAGCTCATCCCGATGGTAGGTCAACTACTTGCACACACTTCACGTCAAGGCCACAAGCTGCTTGTTTAGAGGTTAGGTGGGGGGATGGGATTTAAAATAAATTTATAATTATAATCTGTTCTAAAAATACTCGAAAATATTTTTTGCAAGTTACTTGTTTAGGGGTTAGGTAGGGAGAATGGGATTTAAAATAAATTTATGATAATAATCTGTTCCAAAATGTTCTAAAATATTTTGACCGATTATTCATGGGACATTCTGGATTTTGTGAATCATGTGTTACGGGTTCTCCTCCTTTCTGAGAATAATTTTGTCAGACAAAGGTTTGACTGTAAATGGGTCTTGGACTATCCAGTGGTAATTGTGCGATCTCTTGGAGTGCTGTGGTGGTGATTGCAGGTGGTGTTTGCCAAGGATGCTCACTACGCTACAGAACAGCTCGCTACAATCGGCTTTGACGTGGTCCAGATCGACTGGACCCAGAACCCCACACATGCCAGGTGAGTCACTGTGTTCCGAGTCTGGATGAAAGAGTCTGGGCTGAGAAGAGCACTTATGCACAGTGAATGCTGCGCTATACAAATGCATTTATTATTATTTATTATTATGATTATTATAGGTGGATCAACAAACAAGGTCAGGACTATGAGGTGATGATTGGAATATGAATTGAGGCTCTCGAGGTAGAGCATGGAAACATTACACTGGTCATAATGATTTTCTATTCTTGGTATAAAGGCACAGGTCACAAATCAGGTTAAGTTAAGCAACGTGGGTTGTGGAGAGTCCTTGGATGGGTGACCATGTCCGGCAGCTTGGCTCCTGAGAATTTCTAGGGCTTCAGTCCTGCCTGTGGTGTCTCCTTGGGCAATGACTTTGTTCGAAATGGGCCTCTGTTCACCCAGCAGTGAATGTTAACATTCTAGTGTCTAACAGGCAGCTTGGGTTTCATACTCCTCATGGAGCTGAGAATGAGAATGAGAATTGACCAGTGTAAAAATGTCTAAGCGCTTAGAGCATGCTTATATATGGAGTACAGCGCCATATTAATGAACTATCATTATTATTATTATGTGTTGTTCTTCAGGAGACTGGCTGGGACGAAGGTGACACTCCAAGGAAACCTGGACCCAGTGATGGTGTTCGGAACAGATGTAAGCACTCTCCTCAACAAGTTTTAGATTCAATTTGGCAGAATTTCAGTTGTGGATTATTTGTCTGAAGAAAAAACAACATTACAAGTATGTCCCAAGAATAGAAACCAAGCATCTTATCGTGTCAGTAGTGCTGACTATTGAGGATCAGGTGGTTGTAATGTGTGGTATGGCTAGCAGTGTGTCATTGTACAACCTGGGCATGTAGAACTAAACAGTCTGTCGGGTTTGGATGTCCCAAATTCAATTATTTAAAATCTGCTGTGTTTGTTTGTTTGTTGTTTAACGCCTCACTCAGCAATATCCCAGCTATATGACAGTGTTCTGTAAATAATCAAGTCTGGACCAGACAAACCAGTGATTGATATGAGCGTCGATCCACACAATTGGGATATGACATGCTTCAACCAAGTTAGCGAGCATGACCACCCGATTCAGTTAGTCACGTCTTACGACAAGTATAGTCGCCATTTGCAGCAAACATGGGTTGCTGAAGACCTATTCTACCCCGGATCTTCACGGGTTGAATGTACAGACTGACATGACATAACGGCAATATTGCAGACTAGACAGGAGCAATCGCCAGTTAACTAAAGGAACGTCTCATGTTACCTCAACCAACCAAACAAACAAAATGCAGCAATAATTAATAATTCGAAACATTGTTTGAATCTGCCCAGAGTTAGATTTTTAGTTCATTTTTTAACAAGGACTGCTTTCAGCCTATGCTGCCTTCCCCCCACTCACTCCCTCGTGATGTTTCAGGATGAGATTCGGCACAACGTCAAGGAGATGATACAGAAATTCGGCACTCAGCGTTACATCGCCAACCTCGGCCATGGCGTCATGAAGGAAACCAACCCCGACAAACTGAAAGTCTTCATCGATGCGGTTCACACATACTCCGAAGAAATCAATGCCTTATCCTGATAACTTATATTCTGATAGAGAATCGTTTCAGTCCATCTGGGTGGTTGATTTTAAGAGTTGATGCATTTCCAGAATGTGTGAGGGGGTGAATATTGCTTCATTTGCTTCTATCCAGTGGATTATTAATTTAAAAAAATGTAAAGGTGGTAATCAAAATAAAAAAATTATGAATATTTCAAATACATGTGCTTGTAATACTTCCTGATCCAGTTGAAAAAGAGTGTGTTTTTAATGACAAATCAAAGAGTTACTTTGTTTCCATAGTGACCTACTTCTGAGGTTTGGTTATCACTGAATAATGTACCAGGGACACAGAAGTGACCCAAATCTCCTCCAGCCCCAGCATGTATACAGCCTGCCTAGTCGCCATTATTTACCCTAAATCTGATTGAAATGTCATGCAGTCTGTGTTTGTTTTAGTGGTTGGGCCATCTCAAAAAGTGTTTGGGATGAGTGATTTACAGAAAGTTTATCAATTGACACCTGATTATGTAATTATTCATTTCAATACATTTCAATAAATCACCAAACTTGTACGCATACAACATTTGTTAATGACATGAATCCTATGTTATACACATTGCATACATAGTGCATTTATTCTATAACAGTTGGTGCTGGACAAGTGGGAAGACCCAAGTTATAATTAATGTTTATAGTATGGTCTTGTACAGACTTTTATTTCACTGGCCAATAAACATGAAAAAGAAAGAGGCCATATTGCTTAGTGTGAGATTGCTGCATTAAAAGAAGTGCTGGGAATACATTGGTAAATATGTACCTCGGAATCTGAGAAAATAAGAATTTTATTTAATCCCAATATTGTGTACAATTATATTTTCCCAATTTTCCCGCCAAGGGCACATGGAGGTCATAAGGTTGGAGTTTCAGATCTATCCCTGCACCTCACCATACAGTGGAACCTTGCTAATCTGGATTACTTGAACATTGTAGTCAAACATGGCCCTTAACGGTTCTTCATTCAGAGAAATCAGATTTACTGATCACAATGCAAGAATGACATTTTATGATAAAGATAAAGATATTGCCCTTGTAATAATCTGTATTTTCATTGTCATATCTTTGTGGATGACCGATATGTTTGTACGTTAGGACTTGTGATTGAAAATGTTACATTTTTGATGGCCATAAAGAAAGGTGATTGCAGTGTCATCAAGAAGCCATCACTAAAAGAGGGCAATGTTTTCAGCATCTGAAAATGAAGTCAGCAGTCTAACAATGAGCTAGTTTGTATGAGTGTAGTCCGCCTTTAAGTCAATGGATTGGGAACATGGTGTTGGACCTTGGCAGTCTCTCTTCAGTTTGGTGCTGTGTATGAATAGAAGTCACGATCTCTGATGTTACACAATTTTTAAGAACTGATTTTTTATCAGTTTATGGATGAAAGAATTCTTTGTTTTTTCATAGTTACTTTTGAATTGCTAGTCAGAACATACTGTTATGTTTTGATCTTGACATGATTTTCACCCATAATTACCATTAATCAAAGAGCTGGAGCAGTAGTCACATATTGTTGTATGATAGTAGTATCTTGTCAATAGGATATATATCCATGTATGGTAGGACGCACATCTGGGACAGATTGTCTGATTTGTGGTTATCCAATCCCATTGTTATATGATCTAATGTACCAAGTTCCATCATGAACACAAGATGTTACCGTATATCGCTGCGGAATACAAACACGTTTTTATTGCAAATGTGGGCATTGTGTCAACGCTGGTGATGTCCTTCATTCCGATTCTCTTTGTGGACAGGGTACAGAAATTAGCACTGATTTTGAAGGCTTGTACAGGGGGTCTCCTTACAGGTGGTGGTCGCTTTATAGACGGCGATATACGGTAATGCAACTTTGAAATGTGGATATTTGGACATGCATAGTTGTTAGTCATACACCATCTATCTTTATTTTCGTTGTTTGTGGCCCTGCTGTAATAAGATCCATACATGCCTCAGATCAGAGAATCTGTCCCGAATATGAGTGGAAATGAGTCTTTAATGCACAGACAATACTAAAATGTGTTCTTTTGAATATTTTTAAGAAATATTCCCATTGTCTTCAGATGTTGCGTCATATGCATAATAATCATTCTTGCTAGAGCTGGATGTATCCCATTACAGACCTTTTTCGGTGCATGTCTGTTGTTTCCACTGCCAGTGTTAGGATTGTGTAAAATATATCCCTGCTAGATTTTCATCCCACAAGATTAGTAAGTTAAGATTGTTTTTCGTTTATACAAACATTCTTGCAACTTACTTTTTACACATTGATATGGAGGATATCTGTGGCCGAGTGAATGGAGGCCAGCTGTCATGTCAAGATTGCATTGTGGTTAACATTGAACAGATGTCTTCACATTAAGTCAGATATCACATTGAGACACAAATCAGCTTGACCCAGAATGACACAAATGGCACACATTCTTCCATATTTCATTTTGACTCATGTTTAGTTTTTGGTCACATTTCAGTTGTCATGGAAATAAATGAAGATATTTCAGGAGATAACCAAATAAATGTCAAGGAGAAAGACTGTTTTAGTACACAAACAGATAAAACATTCCCATCCAGAAACAACTTTAGGATGTGCATGTGTATGTGCATGTTAGGCATATGTTTTGTTTAAAAGATTCCCCATGTAAGGTCTATTTTGCATTTATTCAGATTTTATATTACTGGAAGTATTTATTGAAATAAAGTTTACATACTGAGATGAATGTGTTGTCAGGACTTCTTGGCAGTGAATCCGGAGTAAGATGGAGGTTATTTAGCAAAGTAGTGATTTCCTTGTGTATTGAGCCACTACAGAGACCATGTGGATTGGGTGGCCAGGCTAGGTGACTCGACCAATCACTGGTTAGCATGGTCCAGACTTTAATTTTGTAGTCTGCTCTTACAGTGAGTGAGTGAGTATGGTTTTACGCCACTTTAAGCAATATTCCAGCAATATCACGGCGGGGGACACCAGAAATGGGCTTCACACATTGTACCCATGTCGGGAATCGAACCTGGGTCTTCGGCGTGACGAGCGAACGCTTTAACCACTAGGCTACCCGACCCCCCCCCTCTGCTCTTACAAAGCTGGAATACTGTCGAGTGCAGCCTTAAACAACCAAGCACTTGCTTGGTCCTGACTTCATTACTGACAGACTGCAGTGATGTACATGAAAACAAAACAAACAGTGTGTTTCTATGGTTTCATGGCACAAGGTATGTGTGACAAGCAGGCTATGGCATCACTTCACGTGGATCTTCAGCTCCACTGCACAGTAACTTCTACACTGTCATTAAAATATAGACAATAATAAGTTCTGAAATTTCTACTTGGCAGTCACGCAAGTAACAATAATTTTCTCCTATCCCCAACAGAAATGTAACCAGCTACAGGATAGCATGATGCTCATGATGTCAATCACTGGACTGTCTGGTCGAGGCTTGACTGCCGTCATATAGCTGGAATATTACTGAGTGAGGCGTTAAACACAAACAAACCAAAAAAAAACTTCAGCCATCCCTGTCTCATAGTTTGTATGTCTGAAAGCTGGAGAGCAAGCGCCGCGTGAGCCAATGCCAAGCCACAAGATGACAGCAATTATAAACCGATGCTCTTAGACCGGATCTAGTCCAAAGACGAAGGCACCACGCAAACCAGCACGCAGACAAACTTTATAAAGGTATGAAGGCACAAGATGAAGCTGTAATAATAACAACGGTGACACGCCTGACTTAAAGGCATTTAGATCTGAGCACTAAATGCTGTTAGTACCACATGCTTTCATCAACGAAGACGATACTTACATCTACGTAGGCGATACTTACATCTACATAGACGATACTTACATCTATGTAGACGATGCTGACATCTATGGTGGACTGTTATATTCAAGGATGCAGTCACTGGCTATGTCAGTGTGGACAGCGATGATCTACTTGATGCTACTTGAGGCCACTGGTTGTAGTGTCAAAGTAAACAAGGACAACATTGTCCCTGTTTAATTTGAAACAGCTCACAAAGAGTTGATCAAAACACCAATGTATGTTAGTGACTATGCGTTACACATTTCAATGTGGCAGGTCAGATTCAACCTTATGTCAATCCGTTATCTATTTTATGGGGGTGTATTTACCTTTTAAATACCAAATAATACAAAATTTGCATTTTTCAGTTTGCATTAATACTATTCGAGAATGAGAATACTGTAAAATTTGTAGTTGTTTGCTTTTTGTTGTTCTGGAAGGTTTTGGAAATTATATGTTGATAATACTAGAATTCCTTGGTCTTTTTAGAAATACATGTATTGTCTACGCTAACAAACTCGTAACACACTCGTCCTACTCGTAGTACCCTCGTGGCGACCTCTTGGTGCTCGTTCAGAACTTGCATGAGGATCGTCTGCAAAATTTATTGCCGAGTTGACCGAGTCTAAAACGAGTTATACGAGCCTCCATGTTAAATCATGTGACAAATCCCCGCCAAATTATTTAGCAGCTTGTTGCCACCTCGTACCAAAGTTGTACCATACTCCTACCAAACTCGTACAGCTCGTATCGATATCGTTGTGCTCGTGTGCAACTCCTATTGGACTCCTATGGGGCTCGTAACACACTCGTAGCGTACTCGTATGATACTCGTATATATATGTAGTCTCTTCCGGAGTCCTAGCTGAGTCAGGCTCGGGAGAGCTCGGGAACCACCTCGGGCATCTTTTATTAAACAAAGGGTGGGATGGTGCAGTGGCTAGTGCACTGAACAGGGTCATAGATCTGAATCCTTCCCGGGAACTCAATATCTTCTCTGCAGTAAAGAACTGTTAAATATACATTTGGGATGGTATGCAATGCTGCACCGTGTTTAAGGTCAGTATCACCTTTGTTTCACCAGTACCGACTGAGGCCCGCAGGTTCACTACAACCCATATCCACATTGTAGATGTATATCTTCTTCCTTCAGTAAAGAGGCTAATCGAGGCATAGCTGATATTCAAATTGTCAACGCCGGAGGATAATCTATGTGGAATACCTGTGGAAACCGATTCCATAGTGAATATAAAGGCAACATAGTGATGAAAACTTTATGAATTAATCACTTAAAACCAATTATTTTAGGTGTGGAGGGTGCTACCGATAAAGCACAACATGGTTATCCTTTTCGCTAAGACCTGGTGTCATCATCTCACTGTTTTACCTATAACGCCTTATGGGAACTATTCCGACAGATATTTGACATTGGGTTTTCTCTCGAGTTGACGTTTTGAAATTGCACTAAACTTGTTCTATGCTCCTAGATGATCTAGATATCAAATTTATTGCCTGGTATTGGTTTATTGAGATTAACGTTCCATTTTCTGAAAGTGTCTTATACCTCGTTAGATCTAGATTTTTTTATGTAAGACTGGACGTGGTCCTCCTGTACTTTCCATGGTATATATATGTCACGTGTCAACCCAAAGCATTGTTTTCAAAACTAATGGTTCTGTGAAGAAGTAAGACTTGACATGTATATTCCTATTACTAAAAGGTATACATTTTGTTTCAAGCTAGTGACAGTGACACTAAACATTTGAGTTTTTAAATAGATTTTTTTGATGATTAACGCCGCACTCAGCAATATTCCAGCCATATGGCGGTGGTCTGTAAATAATCAAGTCTGGACCAGACAATCCAGTGATTGACATCATGAGCCTCAATCAACGCAATTGGGATTCGATGACATGCATCAACCAAGTCAGCGAGCCTGACCACCCGATCCCG
The DNA here is from genome assembly GCF_023055435.1 of Haliotis rufescens. NCBI lineage: Eukaryota > Metazoa > Mollusca > Gastropoda > Lepetellida > Haliotidae > Haliotis > Haliotis rufescens. The sequence continues at coordinate 68,300,916 of NW_025963890.1, forward strand.
TTAGTCGCCTCTTACAAGCATAGTCGCCTCCTAAACCTAATAATAGTATGCATTTCCTTCCAAACCCAGTTTATTTCAATTTCAATTATAAAATGGTTGTCAGGATATGGTATATATATATATCATACTGTATCATATACCAGTCCTTTGTGCAAAGTATATCATATTATTTTAGTCTATGGACTTGATCATCGAGCCTCCAACTAACATCATCAGATAACATTAGTAAATTTTAAAATGTGATATTGATGGCATGGTTGTGAGAGGTTTTGCATAATTTTCCATACGCGTCTATATGACTGAAGACCTGAAGAGATTTACCAAACAAAGTATTACACTCAAATAAGACAGGGTATATTGAACATATTTTATTTTGAAAATATAACACAATGTTATTTTGTTCAGAGTCAAGTTCCACAAATCAATCTGAGCTAAGATCGACGTCCGTCAGTTTTAAGGTTATCCTTGACCAATCCGAGATCGCTCTGCCTTTTCCCCAGACCCCTCAAGGCTATTTGGCCGGACCGTTTCAAAGCGTGGAGCTGGGGAAAGGGCTGGCTCAACCTCAGGTTTTAAGATCGATCTTAGCTTATGATGGCTTTATGAAACGGGACCAACGACTGCTGAAAAAAACGCATCCTTGGATTATAGCGTATTGGCAGTAAAAATGTTATAAGGCACGTAACATGTCTGTTTTTGTGGTGGAAATATTTCTCTCACAAAAAGAAGAAAAAACTCATATTGTTTTCAATTTTAGCAAAAATGGATTCCTTATTAAACATTAAGTGAGTGAGTATGGTTTTACTACGACTACCGACCGCCCCCCTTATTTAACAGTAATAAGAAAATAAATTGTACCTGTTGAGTCTATAAATAAGTAAACTTGCCGCTGGAAAATCATTTCCTTGATCACAATGTTGATAACAGTTGCTGTATGCCTTGGAGTATCTCCTCACGCATAAAGAACTGCCTCCTCTGGTGATTCTGGTTAACCACGTCCATTTTCTTCCATAGGAAGCACACAGAGTTCATGGACACGTTCGCAGTTGTATGGACCTTTAGGAAGATATTCAAGTGTCCAATAGTATCTTGGGTGATATTGGGTATATTGCTATATCTTGATCTTCAAAACAAACTGCATCTCTTCTGTACGCTCTTGAGGGTCCATAGACTGATTACAATCCCATTAAGATTTGCAAGGCACATCAAAATTTCTGAATTTGACAATCCAAGTCTAAAGTAAAATCGAAATGTATCTTCCATGGCGCCTTGTTGAAGAATAAGTTGTCAAAGAGGTTTAAGAGACTTTATACGGTATTTTATCTTCCACGGAGATGATAGTATCATATCAGCCCAATAGGCTATATCTGTCTCATTGCAGTCTATGCCAGGTAATGACATTGCAACTGTGTAAATATTAATTGTATCATCCACACAAAACGTTTGTTAATCGCCTTACCAAACTTCCAGTATATCAAAGAGCATCTAATGATGATTTTGTTTATTGAACTCAACATGTCTTCAGAATTGAATTGCATATGTAAATCAAACTTAACATGTTTTTTAAGATGGACTATGCATATACCAAGTTTGGTCAAAATACATTAAATTTTGGTGGGTGTTTGGAAACCAATAATGTACACTTGTACACTGAGCCAGGACACTGAAGATCTGCTGGAAACTCTTCATATTTTTTTAATATTTTGGTTGTGTTGAAGAGTTCCAGAAGGTCACAAGATATGTGTGTTGTCGCCAACTACCAGTAGTATACTCATAGTAAGTGTGTATGTATATTTATATGCTATATATAAGCTATGTGTGTTGTCGCCAACTACCGGTAGCATATTCATAGTACGTGTATGTATGTATGTATGTATGTATGTATGTATGTATGTATGTATGTATGTATGTATGTATGTATGTATGTATGTATGTATGTATGTATGTATGTATGTATGTATGTATGTATGTATAAGCATTTCTACAGCATATATACAGCAATTGGACGGGACCAAAACATAATTTCGTTATATCCATCAGTTCATTATAAGCATGTTCATTATAAACGTAGTTTACTGTATAGCACCAGCAAAAGTAACATATGTTACAACACAACTTTTTTCTTCACTGATATCTGCCTGTTCATACATATAAATATAACCAAATCTTGACAGCATTTTGTACCATATACCCTATGACACTGTGATAGTCCATGATATGGTTGATGCATAGACTGGAGCTGTGTTTATCACAGACAGATTGGAAGACAATCAAAGTAATGTCAACTGCACTTTTGTTTAAAAGTTGGAGTCAAAAGTTTACATCCATAACAAAAGGTCAGTTTTGTGACTGAACCAGCATTAATTACATTGACACAACTGAATATTTACACACTAGAAGCATCATTGCTGCCTCTTCCCACTGTACAGTTGACTAAAGCAATGAGTCACAACATGTCCTGTCCAGTAATTCCATAACCAGGGCAAACTAAATATCCACATTCTTAAGGTTTTTTTAGTGTTACTTTTCTTGACTCACAGATCTGATGCCTCGGTATTGCACATTGTGAAATTCTATCAAAGTCTTTGTTTTGCTTTTAATTCTCTCTTTTTCTGAAGTAATTTCTTCTTTCTTTAACCAAACCAGCAATGCTCAAAGTAATCACTGAAGTTTTTTTGTTTGTTTTTTAAAAATGAGTGAATATGTTGTTTGACACTCAGCAATATGCCAGCAGTATCAGTTTGTAGCTTAGTCTAAACCACCGACTGAAACCATTAGCAATGATCCAATCTGTCAAAGCACAATGACCAGGCCTGAACACCCTTCCATTTTCCGAACTTTTTTTAGCCCCGCATTCAGCACTATTACAGCTATACGATAGTGGCCTGTTAATATTTGAGTCTGGGCCAGACATTCCAGTGATTCACATGATGAGCACAAACCCATGCAATTCGGATAGATGACATGCATGCAATCAGCCAAGTCACCGAGCCTGACCATCTGATGTGTTTAGTCTCACAACAAGCATAGGTTACTGGGGACCAGTTCCACATAGGAATCCCCACAAGGCAGTTCTACTTTATAATTGTTTTCTTGGTTAAAACAAAAGTGCCAGTACCAAAAACGGTATTACCACTTGTGTTTTAAGAAAATTATTTTAAATGTGCTCACTCATAGGGAGAAAATATTCAAATAATTGATGATGTAGTCCTTTCAGATGAGATTTGACTCCTCTCAATGAGCCCATTCTTGGACTGACTGATGGTGCAGCTGTTTTCTAGTTCAAGCTCCATCTATTCAAGTTCACGCCTGATATCTGTATTTCCATTCATTGATAGGAGACAGCTTCCCGAGTTCATTTAATTGACTGTCAGATCAATTCAGTCTTTAGTACTTGTACAATGTACAATGTCATTAATGATGCTTTGATCATTAATTATCCCTTGGACCAATGGTGTCAATATTGATTTCTTCAAATGATTCTGTATCTGAAGGCTTCAGTTTTGAATCAACATCGTCTTTCATCTCAGAGTCTCCAGTTTGATTAAAATGTTCCATAGGTTCAGGCCCACCAGCCACACGAGACGCTTGATCTTCTTGACACTCTACTCCTGTCCGACCTGGCTTCCTATCACCACCAGCAATCATTGGGTACGAGTGACTTGCCCTCACCTCTGTCCCCTGTTTGTCAGGGGGCACCTGCAACATTTTCCTTACACTGGGCAAAGACAGAATGTGCTCCTGATTGGCTAACTGCTGCTCCAGGGCTTGGTGGTCTTTATTCAAAACATCCATGATCTGCTTCAAGTTACTGTTGTTGGCCTCTTTCAGTGCTTTCAGCTGAAATGGAAACACTTATATGCATTAACAAATGTCCATCTGGTTGGTTTGTTTGTTTGTTGTTTAACGCCGCACTCAGCAATATTCCAGCTATATGACGGCCGTCTGTAAATAATCAAGTCTGTACCAGGCAATCAAGTGATTGATATAATGAGCATCGATCCACGCAATTGGGATCAATGATATGCCTCAACCAAGTCAGCGAGTCTGACCACCTGATCCCGTTAGCCGCCTCTTACGACACTGCAAGTGTCCCTACTGTCAAAATCCTTTTACTCTCTATTTTCTACATTGTCTATGAAGGCAATAATACATGCACTCAAACATGCCAACCTTTAGGTGAGTGAGCGTGTATGGTTTTACCCCGCTTTTAGCAATATTCCAGCAATATCACAGTAGGGGAGCCCAAAAACCAGTTTCAAACATTGTACCAAAGTGGGTATCAAACCCAGGTTTTTGACGTGACGAGCAAACACATCAACCACTAGCCTTCCCCACCAACCTGCCACCCTTTGGAACTACATGAATATTCATACCTTCCAAACAAAAGATTCTTATACACAGAAATAGGCTGAACAACAAAACTGATAACAGCAACCTGAAGTTCAAAATGGATCTCTTTCACTATGAACCACATTTGAGTTTGTGAGCAGGGTTCAACACCTTTATGAATGGCAGTTCAGTTATATTTATATTTCATGGACATTGCATATACATCTCCATACAACTGTCACTAGGATACAGGCTGAAATGGCAGAGCAATGGCCACAAAATGACATATTCAACATGGCTGCCTTGTTGTTAAATTGGATTGGAAGTGTGGGCAGTTTTTGGTATCATCACAGGTTGGATCGTTCATGCAAAGGCCCCATAGGCCTTGTAGTTTTATATAAAGAGATGTCAATGAAAGTAAAGGTTATTGATGGAAGGAAGTCTGATAACACACGTGCCATTAGGTAGCTTGACTTGTAGTAAGGTTTGCTATAATGTGTCTCCATATACTGAGAGAGTAGCAGTGGGATGGAGCTGGATGAAGACATACCTCTTTCCCTTGTTCCTGTAAGGCCAAGTGAACACTAGAGTTATCCTCCCTTTGTCCTGGCTCAATGGAAAGAAGCCAAAATGGCAGCCTGACTCTGTAGCCAAAATACATGAACAGGAAGAGGAAGAAGAAGATGGCCACTCCACCTAAAGCCACCGGCCAAAGCTGAACTGGAAGACCTTTCAGTAAACTTGTCAAGAATTCTCGCAATGCCTCACCAATGTCTTGCAATGGGCTGACAAAGAAACGGATAAATGTTCTTGACAGTGCCTGTAAACGAAAAGGGATATATTCATTTGCCATAAATGCTGGATCTATTGAGTATTAGACTATCCATTCATATAGCTTCCTACAAACATTAATTAAGAGATTAAAATGTTGAATATAATATGACTCTTCCAGTCTACCACCTATATTCATCATTGAGGACTACACTCAAGCATGGGACAATCTGGTCTACCAATTGCAAACATTGACGGCTACCCCCTAGCCTGGGGCAATCTGGTCTACCACCTACACACATCATTGAGGGCTACCCTCTAGCATGGGGAAAACTGGTCTACCACCTACACACATCATTGAGGGCTACCCTCTAGCAGGGGCAATCTGGTCTACCACCTACACATTGAGGGCTACCCTCTAGCAGGGGCAATCTGGTCTACCACCTACACATTGAGGGCTACCCTCTAGCAGGGGCAATCTGGTCTACCACCTACACATTGAGGGCTACCCTCGAGCAGGGGGCAATCTGGTCTACCACCTACACACATCATTGAGGGCTACCCTCTAGCAGGGGGCAATCTGGTCTACCACCTACACATTGAGGGCTACCCTCTAGCATGGGGAAAACTGGTCTACCACCTACACACATCATTGAGGGCTACCCTCTAGTATGGGGCAATCTGGTCTACCACCTACACATTGAGGGCTACCCTCTAGCATGGGGAAAACTGGTCTACCACCTACACACATCATTGAGGGCTACCCTCTAGCAGGGGGCAATCTAGTCTACCACCTACACATTGAGGGCTACCCTCTAGCAGGGGGCAATCTGGTCTACCACCTACATACATCATTGAGGGCTACCCTCTAGCAGGGGGCAATCTAGTCTACCACCTACACATTGAGGGCTACCCTCTAGCAGGGGGCAATCTGGTCTACCACCTACACACATCATTGAGGGCTACCCTCTAGCAGGGGGCAATCTAGTCTACCACCTACACATTGAGGGCTACCCTCTAGCAGGGGGCAATCTGGTCTACCACCTACACACATCATTGAGGGCTACCCTCTAGCAGGGGGCAATCTAGTCTACCACCTACACATTGAGGGCTACCCTCTAGCAGGGGGCAATCTGGTCTACCACCTACACACATCATTGAGGGCTACCCTCTAGCATGGGGAAAACTGGTCTACCACCTACATACATCATTGAGGGCTACCCTCTAGCAGGGGCAATCTGGTCTACCACCTTCACATTGAGGGCTACCCTCTAGCAGGGGCAATCTGGTCTACCACCTACACATTGAGGGCTACCCTCGAGCAGGGGGCATTCTGGTCTACCACCTACACACATTGAGACCTACCCTCTAGCATGGGGCAACACTGTACATTACATACGTACCTGAGTGGGGGCAACTCTCCAGAATGGGGCAATCAGGAGATGCTCATAGTGCTTCAAACAATCGTCCTTCTCAAATGTAAAACTTGAAGAGAGTGTTCTCATAACTGTGGACATTAAGCCCTCATTCTTCTCTCGCTTACGACATCCCTCTGGCATTTCATTCATGATTGCCATGTGTTGCTTTGCCTCTTCTATCTGAAACACACGTAATTTAACTATAGTGTTGGTCATGACAAGCAAGACAGACAGTCACCATTTTTTCACTCATCCACAATACACATGTATTTCAGTCCATCTTTTGTAATTCTGGTGATACGTTTCATTTCCTGACCAGAGTACCAAGACACATATTATTTCGTGGCCTTCTGTACCGTTGCCCCCGTTGTGATCAGCCAATAAATTTGTTAAGAAAATGTTTATGAATTGTTTTCAACATTCCTCAGTAACTCACCTTGTAAAGTTCAACCCACTGCCAGACTGTACTCAAGACAAACAAAACAAACAGAAGTTTCACAGACAGCTTCTTCCATGAAAAGTGTAGACGAGCAGCGACCAGCATTGTCGTGACCAAGGCAGCTGCCAGAAGAGCAAACTGTAACATACATGCACACTGCCTGTATCATAGTATGCAATAATTAGAGGTTACTATATGGCCGTATTCACATCGGCTGATATAGGGGTCTCAGGTTTATATGGGGTATGATATGAAAACTGCCAACTTATAACCTTTTTATCGTATACCATAACAAGTTGTAAAATGTATCCATTCATAAAACATCTCTAAATTCTGTGTATGTTCATAAAACATGTTCACCTTGTTTGGAAGACATTGTCAGGGAAAGCTAGCTGAGCAGACGATGCACCAAGGGACATAACTTACCACCCGGGCTGATATTGATCGTCCCTTCAAAATGCATTGACTGGCAATGTCAGTCCGGCAGGGGGTGTAATACAGGTCTGGTTTCTACACCCCCATCATGTCATTGATGAGCATATCTATATAGTAACACATGGCATATGATGCTCATCTAATTACTCACCAGCAGGAAATCCTCAGAATAATGTTCTTGTTTTTTGTTGAACTGTTAGTGAGGATGGATTTACATACAGTGTTCCCTCGTTATTGCGCCCTTCAATATAGCGCTAACTCGGTTATAGAGCGCGGTAAAGCATGGCTCCCAAATTTACAATAAACATTTTCAATAAACTCAAGTTTTCCAATTACACAATGTTTTTCCCCATCTCAGAAAACATTATCAGCTAATCACCGCGATCACGTAACACCGGAAATACCTGTCAACAAATCCGAACTGAAGTACGCAATTTAATCCTATTATAATAATATCTGGTAAAAAAAAAAAATTCATTGCTTATCTGGACTAATGTTTGCAATATATTTTAATTATATTCAAAATATCATTCAATAATTATAATAATGTTTACAATAATTTCAGCAAAATCGTATGCGAAGTGATCGGTAGATCCCACAATTCACCGTTATCAACTTATTAACAGCAACCCGCGGTCAGATTACCGCTATTCTATCGCCTTCTATCCATGGTGATAAGTGAATGCCTCAACCACAACCCTACCAACCCCTTCTATTCATGGTGACAAGTGAATGCCTCAACCACAACCCTACCAACCCCTTCTATTCATGGTGACAAGTGAATGCCTCAACCACTAGCCTACCAACCCCTTCTATCCATTGTGACAAGTGAATGCCTCAACCACAACCCTACCAACCCCTTCTATCCATTGTGACAAGTGAATGCCTCAACCACAACCCTACCAACCCCTTCTATTCATGGTGACAAGTGAATGCCTCAACCACAACCCTACCAACCCCTTCTATTCGTGGTGACAAGTGAATGCCTCAACCACTACCCTACCAACCCCTTATATCCATGGTGACAAGTGGATGCCTCAACCACTAGCCTACCAACCCCTTCTATCCATGGTGACAAGTGAATGCCTCAACCACAACCCTACCAACGCCTTCTATCCATGGTGACAAGTGAATGCCCCAACCACTAGCCTACCAACCCCTTCTATCCATGGTGACAAGTGAATGCCTCAACCACAAGCTTACCAACGCCTTCTATCCATGGTGACAAGTGAATGCCTCTACCACAAGCCTACCAATGCCTTCTATCCATGGTGATAAGTGAATGATACAACCACAAGCCTACCATGCCTACCAACCCCTTCTATCCATGGTGACGAGTGAATGCCTCAACCAAAACCCTACCAACGCCTTCTATCCATGGTGACAAGTGAATGCCTCAACCACTAGCCTACCAACCCCTTCTATCCATGGTGACAAGTGAATGCCTCAACCACAAGCTTACCAACGCCTTCTATCCATGGTGATAAGTGAATGATACAACCACAAGCCTACCATGCCTACCAACCTCTCCTATCCATGTGATAAGTGAATGCCTCAACCACATGCCTACCAACCCCTTCTATCCATGTGATAAGTGAATGCCTCAACCACAAGCCTACCAACGCCTTCTATCCATGGTGACAAGTAAATGCAACAACCACTAGCCTACCCCTTCTTTCCATTCGGACATTAGTATTTGTAACCATTACGTCATGCAATGAAATCAAAGTAAAGACCTTTGATGTGTATGAAGTGAATGGTGTTCTGAACATGCTGAAGATACTGTTAACATGAGGAAACAAGATTTTCACTTTATCAATACTGACCTTGACTTTAAGATCCAAAGCACAAATTCCAGCATTAATTTCATTAAAGTTCATTAACAATACAAAAGACAATTCAATCTACAATTCGTTTTTCATGTCTTATTTTATGTGACAGCAAATAGCATTTATAACTTACGTTGACACAGGAACATTCAACGACTGGCAAATCATAACACCCTTAATGGGGAAATGGGGTTTATCATCATATTAAAGATTATTTCACTTAAATAGCGATGTGAATGCATGTATGAATGTAGCTGTTTGTACAAGTCCTGATTTATGTCCGCCATAAAGTGCTAGCCCACTGAAATATACCACAGTTTAAACATTTTTGTTGCATGGCTACCAGACTCAGGCAAATCATTTTGACCCCGCAAATACCAAACATCAGGCAGGGTAACAATAAGATTGAGTGCCGCTTTTTAGCAATATTCCAGCAATATCACGGCAGGGAACATTGTACCAATTTTGGTGTGACAAGCAAACGCTTTAACGATTTGGCTACCCAACCGCCCCAGTAACAATAAGAACCATCTATTAACACATTATAATGCTACTGTATTTGTCAACTTGATAACCAACTGACCATAACAAACTTCTCAACTTGCATCCCAATGACATTCTCAATCCACAATCTGCGTATGGATGGATCATCGTCTGAGACCTCAAACACATGCTTCACCATTGAGCTGAGTATCTCGTGGACTCGGTGAAAGCTCTGTTCCGAGGATGAAGAGGTGTACTGTTCCAGGTATTCTATCTCAGGTGCTGTGATCTTCACTCGGATATTCAGGTCCTCCACACCAAAGGCAACCTTATAACAGGACAGGAGCACATTCATTTTAAAGTTAAAGTAGTCTAGATGCTTGTGAAATGACACATAAAAAATAGCACAGTGTGTTGGTGGCTTTTTCTCAATACACAGGAATGGGCATTACTGGATGAAGTACAAAAATCATACATATCTATTCTAAATTATTCATCCTAATCTGGCATCGAATTTTGGTAAAATTACGTCAATGAAGTTTTTCTCATGTTTATAATGTACTTTCTGACTTGATTTTGCAACACTTCCATGAATCATTGTTAACATTGCCTGTCATGCTCAAAACGTATGACAACTGGGGAACAGTTAAAAAACAATCTCCCTCCCCCCATCCCACTCAAATACACTACATTTTACCTTTCCCTTGATGTGAAACAGCAGTGACTTGACATACTGCCTAAACAATGCTGGACAGGGAGAAGCTGCCTGGGCGCAGGTGCCAGGACTATCTCCCTTTGATAGCTCATCCTGCTCCACTGTCTTGGATGCTTCTGACTCCGTCTTTTGGGTGACTGATTCATCTTTCTTTGGAATCTGTCTTTGAACTTGATCGGGGTTTTTCGGCTTCGGTTTATCACCCTTTATGTAAACAGGGCAGTATTATATTAAATGTCATTAAAGATGAGAAATGATAAAATCACAGAAATAGGATGGGTTGTCATTAAACACTAAAACATGTCACAATTTAGAAGTAGATCAGAAAAGCATATTTCTTTCCCAGTGTGGAACGCCACTGGTGATTACGAGCAAAATAGATCTCAAACTTCGCTCCTTATGCTTGCTCAACGACTACCAACCTGCTAAAACTAAAATCAAGTTATTGGGGGTGAACTGGCTGATTGCCTGTAATTGTCATCCACTCAAGGACTAATAACTCACTGTCAAAACTTTATCCACAACAAGTTCAACTCTTACCAGGGTCAGAAATTAATTTGATTTTCGTTAGTCCACAAAAATGATTTGCTACTGAGTTGCCATCTACCTTATGGTAAAAATTGTAGTCCACAAGGAAATGTCACTAGTCCTGATTCTTACTGATCTCAGTCTAGGAGACTTATGTTAGTGTCGAACCCTGCCTACAACATGCTTTAAGTACTTGAAACCTATTATCAAAATGAATCCCCATGGCAACATGAAAAACATTGTTGTTTCATCTTAATACATAAAAGTTGATCATCACAAAATAGATGTCATTTATGACACTTCCCAAGGACACATCAAGTAGTTTGTTGAGAACATTACACACATATAATAAATACTGAAACTATAAAATAACTGATCATCACTGCAAATCAAACTTCAGCTTACCTCTTGCTTCTCCTTCATCGTCATAGTGTCAAGGTTGAAGTTCTCCATGTCATATGGATCGATCCAGTCGTCTGTATCCTGCCTGACCTCAGTGTGGCAATGCTGTACAACTGTAGACAACAGGACCACTACTATGTACCACATTGTGATTGACATGCTTCTGTTAGGCTGGAATAAAAGACAAAGAGAGTAACATAGCAATAGAAAAAATCATTTCTGCTTCACTGAAAGTTTAATAAGATTGAAAGTTACAAAGCCATAATTATGCAGTCTGCAATTTTAGCATTATGAAGGCCCAAGTCTAGTTGAATTTATTAAGTGTCCATGGTTCTGGTAAACTCAGCTACTATCTGTCCAAATGTTAAGACTAAAAGCCATTGAAAATGTAAAGAGACAAGTACAGGCAAATAAACTCAAAGGTTTATGATAAGTTGCAAAGGCCATTTCTTTCACTTTAGAGTTTACAGATTTTACTCACCTATTAGCTTGGATAGATCGAAACAATATTCTTGCTGTCAAATGCAACTAGCCTACACACTTTCTGCTGATTGACAGCTGAGTTTGTGCACAGAACCTTTGTTGATGAGTACTAGGGCTGGGACGGGTAATTCGGGTACCCAGGCCGGGTGGGTACTGAGTAGGACCCGGGTACACACAGGACTACCTGGACCCGTGGTTAGTCACATAATATATTGTTTAATGGCAAAAATTATCAAGAACTCTATGGTTACAGGACAAGTCACTAATGCTCGCATTTCTTTCTGACTATGCACCCATTCCTTCTGATTTTTCATATGGTTGAATAAAGATATAACTTAATTCAACTTCAGTGTATGAATGACCAGATGGTTTAATACATGTATCTAAATACGTTTTGCCTGGTCTATCCTAAAAATGTTCCCAATCAGACATTTTGAGACATCTCCTGAGACCTATAGTGGGTACCCGGGTAGGGTCGGGTAATAGTGGGGTGGGTACCCAGGTAGTAAATTTGGACTCGTCCCAGCCCTAATGAGTACATCTGTGGTTGATGCAATCCCCATAAAGTTTGCATCGTAATGATAGGAACCTGGCACATTTTCAGTGGAACAGACACCGTAAATCAAGGAGACCATTATAAATGGTTACATGCTGTGTTCTTACAATTATGACGCAAACTTTATGGGGATTGTGTCTTTGTTTGTAATTTGGGTAGCTATTTCTATTTAAAGTCTATACATATTCCATAGTTTGTAAGCTTTCTGGTGGTTTCCTGAGTAACATAGGCCTGATACCACACTTAGACACAGTACTCCAAGCCGACTAGTCGTTGTTTCAGGCCTAAGTGTCAATCGCCAAGCAGTGGGAAAAAAGCACCATCTTTTGGTAAGCACTGAGGGAATCCAACCACTGACCTCTCTTTTACAGGGCAGACGCTCTATCGATTAGGCTAGACCAAGGAGACTGTCTGTGAGCCGTTTCTGAAATATTCTAGACCTAATGCAGGTTTAGGACCATTTCCCTTACGTTCATCAGAAACTAAATGAGCTACAGCCCAACTTCAACAAACATTCAAAGCAATATTCATAGAAATACCTACTGAATTCCATATATGAAATCGAATGTGAAACTGACAGCTATTTTCAAACAATCCGTGCAATGTTCGACTGCAGCGTATAATCAAGGGAGACAACTCATTGCAAATGTGCTCCCTACAGCGCCGCTGCTTGGAGTTTGCAGTCGGGACTGCGTGCGTGAGTTTGTATGGATTTACGCCGCTTTTAGCAATATTCTAGCAACATCACGACGGGCAACACCAGGAATGGATTTGAAAGGCTGGAAAGAGACATTGTATCCATGTGGTGAATTGTATACGGGCGTGGCGAGATACTAACTAAATAACCACCAGACTACCCCATCGCCCAAGTGAGAGGTGAGATGGGGTGAATTTGTGTTTAGTTTAACGTCGTGTCGCGTAGATTAGATTAACGCACATAAATGTATGTTTTCTTTGTTTCTTTGTTGTTTAACGCCGCACTCAGCAATATTTGTGTGGACACAGAACATACATATTGAATTTGAGTTGCAGACCAAACTCAGTAATATCGGGAACTATATATATATATATGTTCTCCATGCCTGGGTCTAGACGATGTAATAAAAGTAATGGCAAGCGTCAAAGTGAGGCATGATATGTGTAATTATGGTAATCATCAACTGCAAGATTGATCTACATCATAATTTTTTATTTAGGATTCAAACGAAGTTTTGAATTATTTGAGTCAGATGAGCTAGGACTGGCAGAGCCCTGCCTCCTTCAAAGACCACACCGCCCAATTAAGTCAGAGCCCTGCCTCCTTCACAGACCACACCGCCCAATTGAGGCAGAGCCCTGCATCCTTCACAGACCACACCGCCCAATTAAGTCAGAGCCCTGCCTCCTTCACAGACCACACCGCCCAATATAGCCAGAGACCTGCCTCCTTCACAGACCACACCGCCCAATATAGCCAGAGACCTGCCTCCTTCACAGACCACACCGCCCAATTTAGTCAGAGCCCTGCCTCCTTCAAAGACCACACCGCCCAATTTAGTCAGAGCCCTGCCTTCTTCACAGACCACACCGCCCAATTTAGTCAGAGCCCTGCCTTCTTCACAGACCACATCGCCCAATTTAGTCAGAGCCCTGCCTTCTTCACAGACCACATTGCCCAATTTAGTCAGAGCCCTGTCTCCTTCACAGACCACATCGCTCAATATAGCCAGAGCCTTGCTTCCTTCACAGACCACACCGCTCAATATAGCCAGAGCCTTGCTTCCTTCCAGACCACACCGCCCAATATAGCCAGAGCCTTGCTTCCTTCACAGACCACACCGCCCAATTAAGTCAGAGCCCTGCCTCCTTCACAGACCACACCGCCCAATATAGCCAGAGACCTGCCTTCTCACAGACCACACCGCCCAATTTAGTCAGAGACCTGCTTCCTTCACAGACCACACCGCCCAATTTAGTCAGAGACCTGCTTCCTTCACAGACCACACCGCCCAATTTAGTCAGAGACCTGCTTCCTTCACAGACCACACCACCCAATTTAGTCAGAGACCTGCCTCCTTCACAGACCACACCGCCCAATTTAGTAAGAGCCTTGCTTCCTTCACAGACCACATCGCCCAATATAGCCAGAGCCTTGCTTCCTTCACAGACCACACCGCCCAATTAAGTCAGAGCCCTGCCTCTTTCACAGACCACACCGCCCAATTTAGTCAGAGACCTGCTTCCTTCACAGACCACACCGCCCAATTTAGTCAGAGACCTGCTTCCTTCAAAGACCACACCGCCCAATTTAGTCAGAGCCCTGCCTCCTTCAAAGACCACACCGACCAATTTAGTCAGAGCCCTGCTTCCTTCAAAGACCACACCGCCCAATTTAGTCAGAGCCCTGCCTCCTTCACAGACCACACCGCCCAATTTAGTCAAAGCCCTGCCTCCTTCAAAGACCACACCGCCCAATTTAGTCAGAGCCCTGCCTTCTTCACAGACCACATTGCCCAATTTAGTAAGAGCCTTGCTTCCTTCACAGACCACATCGCCCAATATAGCCAGAGCCTTGCTTCCTTCACAGACCACATCGCCCAATTTACCAGAGCCCTGCTTCCTTCACAGACCACATCGCCCAATTTACCAGAGCCCTGCTTCCTTCACAGACCACATCGCCCAATTTACCAGAGCCCTGCTTCCTTCGCAGACCACATCGCCCAATTTACCAGAGCCCTGCTTCCTTCACAGACCACATCGCCCAATTAAGTCAGAGCCCTGCCTCCTTCACAGACCACATCGCCCAATTAAGTCAGAGCCCTGTCTCCTTCACAGACCACATCGCCAAATTTACCAGAGCCCTGCTTCCTTCACAGACCACATCGCCCAATTAAGTCAGAGCCCTGCCTCCTTCACAGACCACACCACCCAATTAAGTCAGAGCCCTGCCTCCTTCACTGACCACATCGCCCAATATAGCCAGAGACCTGCCTCCTTCACAGACCACATCGCCCAATATAGCCAGAGACCTGCCTTCTTCACTGACTACATCGCCCAATATAGCCAGAGACCTGCCTTCTTCACAGAGCACATCGCCCAATATAGCCAGAGCCCTGCCTCCTTCACAGACCACATCGCCCAGTTTACCAGAGCCCTGCCTCCTTCACAGACCACATCGCCCAATATAGCCAGAGACCTGCCTCCTTCACAGGCCACATCGCCCAATATAGCCAGAGACCTGCCTCCTTCACAGACCGCATCGCCCAATATAGCCAGAGACCTGCCTCCTTCACAGACCACATTGCCCAATATAGCCAGAGACCTGCCTCCTTCACAGACCACATCGCCCAATACAGCCAGAGCCCTGCCTTCTTCACAGACCACATCGCCCAATATAGCCAGAGACCTGCCTTCTTCACAGACCACACCGCCCAATATAGCCAGAGACCTGCCTTCTTCACAGACCACATCGCCCAATATAGCCAGAGCCCTGCCTCCTTCACAGACCACATCGCCCAATATAGCCAGAGCCCTGCCTCCTTCACAGACCACATCGCCCAATATAGCCAGAGACCTGCTTCCTTCACAACACCGCCCAATATAGCCAGAGACCTGCTTCCTTCACAACACCGCCCAATATAGCCAGAGCCCTGCCTCCTTCACAGACCACATCGTCCAATATAGCCAGAGCCCTGCTTCCTTCACAACACCGCCCAATATAGCCAGAGCCCTGCCTCCTTCACAGACCACATCGCCCACTATAGCCAGAGCCCTGCCTCCTTCACAGACCACATCGCCCAATATAGCCAGAGACCTGCTTCCTTCACAACACCGCCCAATATAGCCAGAGACCTGCTTCCTTCACAACACCGCCCAATATAGCCAGAGCCCTGCTTCCTTCACAGACCACATCGTCCAATATAGCCAGAGCCCTGCTTCCTTCACAACACCGCCCAATATAGCCAGAGCCCTGCCTCCTTCACAGACCACATCGCCCAATATAGCCAGAGACCTGCCTCCTTCACAGACCACATCGCCCAATATAGCCAGAGACCTGCCTTCTTCACAGACCACATCGCCCAATACAGCCAGAGCCCTGCTTCCTTCACGGAAACACCGCCCAATTTACCAGAGCCCTGCTTCCTTCACGACCACACCACCCAAACTGCTGATGTTTTAATTAAGGGCCTGGCTCATTCACAGACCACATCGTCCAATACAACCAGAGCCCTGCTTCCTTCACGACAACACCGCCCAATTTACCAGAGCCCTGCTTCCTTCACGACCACACCACCCAAACTGCTGATGTTTTAATTAAGGGCCATTGTGGCATATGTTCCAGCGCTTTTTTTTCAGGTGAACAATTGACTTACCTTTGCATGTGTTTGTGACGGGTGCCACTGATGAGGCAGGATACGCTCACCTTTTCACGAGCACATGGTATCGTCACTATTTGCTAGTGATTCATATACACATAGTAAACACATTGCACTTCTTTCAAATGACATATTTATTGTTATAACATGAAAAGATTGAATCTTGTTTCTACCTTTTAAACTTTCATTCAGATGTTACAAGATGTATTTATTTATTTATTTCTAAAAACATGCATATCTGCTTGTTGTATGACTCCGTGACGAGAAGTGACCAGAAATGGAAGTGCACTTTAGACGTTATCTGGTTGTATAACTATAAGCTTAGTAATATTATTACAGGAAGTTGTGATATTATGACGAGTCCAAGTTTGTAATTTGTGAATTGACTATATTCTAGGGAATAAGGAGAGTGATTTCCTTCCTGGGGGTAGATCGTGGGGTGTGCTTTCTTAGGCAGGATCCAATTGGTTGTCCGTGGGATGGGAAGTCTAGGGTCCTTCTTCCTACTGTCCTGCATGTTGGGCGGTTGTTGGACCCTTTTCCCCCGTGACGCTAGATTGTTTCCTCTTGGTACCTTCCTCTTGTTCGTATCCAAGGTGATACTGAAGGTCGTGAGACCTTCACTGTGTGGTGCCTGGAGTTGGCAGCTGTCTACACGGCAGACTAGAACCGTCCCTAGAGAAGCGACCAGTTCTCCAGGCAAGAATTTGGAGAGTGTCCTTGGCATGTCTGCTGCGTTGAACTGAAGAGTGAATGACTAACCCGTGAATTGAATCTGACTGTCCAGTTAATGAGAATTTACTCACCTGTTAATGAGAAACTCAGCTTAATTAGATTAACTCTGTGTCATGAGCGTGTCTACCCGTGAAGATGTGGGTTAGAATAGGTCTTCAGCAACCCATGCTTACTGTAATGGGCGACTATGCTTGTCGTAAGAGGCGACTAACGGGATCGAGTGATCAGGCTCGCTGACTTGGTTGATGCATGTCATCGTATCCAGTTGCGTGGATCGATGGGCATGATATCAATCACTGGATTGTCTGGTTCATACTCGATTATTTACAGACCGCCGTCATATAGCTTGATTGTTGCTGTGTGCGGCGTTAAACAACAAACAAACAAATAAATAAACATCATGAACGTGTCAATAAATAACGGTCATCTTGCCATTATAAATCGCGTTGGCTGAGCGACCGGCAAAGAAAAGGTGCATCGACACGATGCATTCTTCAGAAACGTAAGCAGTCCGTTCTCAATGTCTTTTTCAAGGAAATAATGTTTAATGTGTATTTAATGCCAGCCCAGGTCAATATTTCATGTTCAATGTATGTGAATGCGAATACAAATAAATGATCTTTGCTCTTCGTTTTGTCTTCAGTCTAATTTTTTTGTTCACCGTGTAATCCGTACCTCGCCGTAAACCGGACTTTTTAACCGGTCCCAATCGCGTCCGAGTTAGACAGATTCCGCTGTATTTGCATGATGTAAAAATAAACATACGAGTCCATCGTTTCTAATTAGCTATTGCCGTATTTGAAGGTGGTTTATTATTCTTAACATTTCCACTGCCCCAAACAACTATTTTGGTCTTAGATATGTTAACACCGAGTTTCCATTCCATAGAATCATAGAATACATTATGGACTTCTGGAGAGAGGTAGGGTTACTTACAAATAAAGCTATGCATAGGTACGCACTGTAGACACAGCAGCCAACCGTCATCATTATAACATTGGACATTAAATTCACTGCATTGCTTTTTGACCATGAAAGATTATATATCATTGAGAAAAACTGAGAAGAGTAGAGGTGATAAATTCTGTCCTTGCCTTATTCCAAATTTACTAGGGAATAAATCCGTAATTTTATTATTGAGAAGTACACATGCATAAAAGCTAACATGACTAATATATACAAGTTGAGGTGAAATGGGGTTTAACGTCGCGTTAAAGATTATTGTACTTATATAGCGACGAGCATGCACGTGTGTGTGGCGGCTTGTACTAGTCCGGACTGATGCCGATTTATAGTGCTAGCACACTGAGATACCATGCCGCAGTTTAACATGAATACCCCACTCAGACACAGTATACTGACTCCAAGCCGACCAGTCCTTGTTTTAGCCCCTCAATGCCGAGCGCCAGACAGGGTAACAACAAGTACCATCTTTTAACGTGTTTTGGTATGACACGGCCGGGGGTCGAATCCCGGACCTTCCGCTCTATACCACTAGACCACGGAGGCGGTCGTAGCTACGCGTGACTGAAACACATTATATCTACCCGTGGCTGTAATACATACAAGCTGTATGTGGCGGTAATGCTATGGGGGCGTCCATATCACGTTTCCATAAAACCACAGATGACACAGTCCGTGTATACCGCTGTAGGTCTAGCGATTCCGTGGCGTTTTATTGATTTCTATAAACCGTGTTTAGATTAGGCCACGCCCACTAACGTTGCACACCGGGTTTTACTTGTTTACCTCCATACACGCCACAAATGACGAAGTCATTTATTAAACACAAGAAGAAATGACAAGACACACATTTCTACACTGAGTGTTTTTATTTGCTCTCGAAGAGACCCTTTTACGATATATGCACAGAAATAAACACGTAGACAAATATATTCACTTGCAGTGGACCAGCCACTGTGACAAAAGGAGAATCTGATTGATTATCTTTGGGTTAATGCTGCTTTTCATGATTTCAGTTATATCACAGCGTCAACGTGATGAGGTCAACGCCCGATGTGATGCAGGACTTAGACGTTAACCACGAGCGGAATGATGCTGACAAACCACGAAACATAATCAAAGTGATTCTTGTATTCGAACCAACGAACACAGGATTCTGGCACGCATAAGGGACGCAACCCCTACACAGTGACAAGCGTTGCCTCCTGGATAAACAGATACCCAGGTAAATAATGAAGAGTAAACAAGAACATTAGGAAACAAATATTAATATGCATGCCATCGTAAGATAATGTAAGTACATGTACATGGAGGTCACTTGGTTAACAAGAGAATTGTGACTATATTCAAGTATTATGAGGACAACAATAGATGACACGTCATTATTGCAATTATTTAGAAAAAATGCTATTTAAAACAGAAAGACATGTCCAAATGCTGGGAAAGATTGACATTTGACCAGTATGCCTAATAAGTATTTTGTATGTGCGAGCGACGAAACTCAGAATTATAGTGAGTGAGTGAGTGAGTTGGGTTTCATGCCGCCACAGTATTCCAGTTATATCACGGTGTGCCAGCTTAATGTGGGAGGAAAGCCTGAAGTGATGCAGGTCTCAGACGTTTTCCACTTTGGTGAAACCCACGAGCACGGGTATGGTGCTGACAAATCTAGAAACATAATTGGGGTGAACCGGGATTCGAACCCTTAATAATAGGTTTCTGACGTGCCCAAGGGACGCAACTCTGCACAGCGAATCCCGGCGCCCGATTCGACCCTGATACACATCTCAGAGGCCTTAACATACATTTTGTGGTGTCGACATTGTCAAGGTTTATATCTATGAGATCTGAACAGCCAAGGTTCAAACCATACATCCTATGTGAGAGATCTAAACGCAGTCAAGCTTCATACTACAAGCCACAGCTACGTGATCTGAACATAGTCAAGGTTCATAACGCAAGTCACATCAAGGAGATCTGAATATGGTCAAGGTTCATGCCATAGGTCATATCTAGGAGATATAACGGTCAAGGTTCATACTACAAGTCACATCAAGGAGATCTGAATATGGTCAAGGTTCATGCCATAGGTCATATCTAGGAGATATAACAGTCAAGGTTCATATCACATTTCCTAATTAAGGAGATCTAAACAGTCAAGGTTCATACCACAAGTCATATCTACGATTTTGTTAGTTTGTTGTTTGACGCCGCACTCAGCAATATTCCAGCTATATGACGGCGGTCTGTAAATAATCGAGTCTCGGCCAGACAATCCAGTGATTGATATCATGAGCATCGATGCACGCAATTGGGATACGATCACAAGCATCAACCAAGTCAGCGATCCTGACCACCCAATCCCGTTGGTCGCCTCTTACGACAAGCACAGTCGTCTTTTTACGGCAAGCGTGGGTTGCTGAAGACCTGAAGATCTTCACGGGTCTCATCTACGAGATCTGAACAGTCAAGGTTAATACCACAAGTCATATCAAGAAAATCTGATATGATCTGATCAAGAGATCAAGGTTCATGCCATAGGTCATATCTAGAAGATATAACAGCCAAGGTTCATACTACAAGTCATATCAAGAAGATCTGAACAGTCAAGGTTCATACCACAAGTCATATCAAGAAGATCTGAACAGTCAAAGTTAACACCACAAGTCATATTAAAGAGATCTGAACAGTCAATTTAGGTTCATACCACAAATATCATCTAGGAGATCTGAACACAGTAAAGGTTTATACCACAAGTCACATCAAGGACTTCTGAACAGTCAACGTTCACTCCACAAGTCACATCAAGAAAACCTGAAAGTCAAGGTTCATACCAAAAGTCACATCCAAGAGATCTGAACAGCCAAGGTTCATACCACAAGTAATATCTAGGAGATCTGAACACAGTAAAGGTTCATACCACAAGTCACATCAAGGACATCTGAACAGTCAAGGTTCACTCCACAAGTCACATCAAGTTAACCTGAACAGTCAAGCTTTATACCATAAGTCACATCAAGGAGATCTGAACAGTCAAGGTTCATGCCACAAGTAATATCTAGGAGATCTGAACAGAGTAAAGGTTCATACCACAAGTCATATCTAGCAGATAAAACAGTCAAGGTTCATACCATGAGTCACATCTAGGAGATATGAACAGTCAAGGTTCACTCCACAAGTCACATCAAGTTAACCTGAACAGTCAAGCTTCATACCACAAGTCACATCAAGGAGATCTGAACAGTCAAGGTTCATGCCACAAGTAATATCTAGGAGATCTGAACAGAGTAAAGGTTCATACCACAAGTCATATCTAGCAGATAAAACAGTCAAGGTTCATACCATGAGTCACATCTAGGAGATATGAACAGTCAAGGTTCACTCCACAAGTCACATCAAGTTAACCTGGACATAGTCAAGGCTGTCAGCACGAGTCTCCTGGGCACTACCCGAGGACGCGGACTGAACATATCCTGAGCTGGTGCTGGGGCCAACTACATCAGTACTCGGGACAGACACATCACACCGGACATACTCAAGGTTCTCCCTGGGGTCATCAACGTCCCCAGGACTAATGTAGTCCAAATGAGCAACGCTTTCTTCATCTTCCTTCCTTGTATCATTGTGCACCGCGTTTCCCTCTCTTGCAACTTGGTCTGGGTATGCTACGTAACCGCCATTTTCAGTTACAGCGATGCTTTCGTGTTGGGATTCCGCTCTTGGAGCTTGTCTGTTCTGTTCGTTGCGTGGCATCAAGGATGTCTCACCTGGCTTGCTGGGTGCCCCCAAGACTACATATTCTTCACCTGGTCGATCCAGTAACAGTGTCGCCTTTACGCTGTAACTGATGCTACTCCGGGATGTTGTCGACCGGTGTAAGGTCGAATCATACCCTGATGAAGTGTGTGACTCTGACTCTGACACTCCATCCTTTGTTACGGCCCCAGCTGCTTGTTCTGGAACGCACGGCCTACACGGTTGATTGGTTGACACTCCTAGCTGGCATCCATCACTGGCGTGGCCAGAATCATTGTCGGGTGATCCATGGGCAAAGGTCTGCTCGTGTTGTATACTGCAGAGTTCAAGAAGGATGTCAGTATCGGATTGGTTGTCTGCAGTAGTGGCTATACCATCCTGGTGTTGGGTAAGACTGGTCACGGGCGTCGGGTCAGCGGGGATGTCCTGAAAAGTTGGATTCTCTGAACCAATTCGATTCTGAAATTAATTGGAAGAACAAGATTTACAAATATAATGATTTGAAACTGTTTCCGTAATTGACCAGATATCTTCAGAATACAGCAACAGTGTATCTTTTAGCAAACACATCATTTTCAGTGGTGTTTTTAAAGATGGTTGCGGCAACTGAGGGGGATTAGAGGTTCCATGTCAAGGTCGACTGTGAGGCAACTACAAAATCAGCATGGGTTAAAGTTAAAGTAGTAGGGATTCGCAGATATGTAAGGACCGACTTCGTCTTATAACACAGACATTTTTGAAGACAGGTTTCTGTACATGTATACTTTGCAGATATAATGTACAATTTGATTGAGAAGCAAATGGAAACTATTGGAAAATTTAGGTTAGATAGGCTGGTATATTTTTTTAAACAATAATTTGTTCCATGAAAAAAACCTTGACATTTTTGTTGTTGGATGGACACGCTGGAAGCCTTGAAAGAAAGTGTTGTGAGAAACAAAATGAATACAGATCATGTCTTGAAGCAATGACCGAAAATAAATATATATCTTTTTTTATATTATACAGGAAGTGGAATAATCCACGTGACTATGTTGTTCACACTACCCATCACTGGATAACGTCATCACATCGGGGACCGCCTCCGTGGTCTAGTGGAAGAGCGACCGTCCGGAGAGCGGAAGGTCTGGGGTTCGATCCCCGGCCGTGTCATACCAAAACACGTTAAAAGATGGTACTTGTTGTTACCCTGTCTGGCGCTCGGCATTAAGGGGCTGAAACCAGGACTGGTAGGCTCGGAGTTAGTATACTCTGCCTGAGTGGGATATTCATGTTAAACTGCTGCATGGTATCTCAGTGTGATAGCACTATAAATCGGCATCAGTCCGGACTAGCATCAGTCCGGACTAGTACAAGTACATATAAGTGAAATAATCTTGGACGCGACGTTACACCCTATTTCAGCTCGCCTCATAAGCCGCCGTCTCGCAACTGTCATATTCATGCATGTCACGAATAAACTTTATTCACCCTCACAGTTCACAAGATCCAGAATGTCGTCTTACCTCTTCAACACCACCCTGACCAGTGACGCAAGGCTCCAAATCCTAGAAACATGAAAAAATATTTTTGTACAAATAAATTACATTATTTACCAGTTTGGCGGAGCAACATAAGTCGTAGTTAAAAATATCATTTATCATGGACGGTACGATTTAGCTAATTATTCCTGCGTGAGAAGGTCACGAATAACGTTTTTCCTACAATTATAATATAATAAAGTTTCATCGATAGCACGCGTCAAATGCACACACCTCAATATGAGTGAGTGAGTGAGTTTAACGCCGATTTTAACATGATTCCAGTTATATCACGGCGTGTCAGCTTAATGTGGGAGGAAAGCCCGAAGTGATGCAGGTCTCAGTCCACTTCGGTGAAACCCACGAGCACGGGTATGGTGCTGACAAACCTAGAAACATAATCGGGCCTTACCGGGATTCGAACCCACAATCATAGGTTTCTGGCGTGCCCAAGGGACGAACTCTGCACAGCGATTCGCGGCGCCTTAGACGACTGGGCCACCCGTGCCCCCACCTCAATATGAGGCCACCTCTGGGCTGTCCCTACTTGATTCACGGTAGAGCGAGCGAAGTCTCCGAGGTATTGAGTTGTCTGGCCCCGTCAGTTACTGGTAAGCAAGGATAAGTTGAGTTGTCACGTGACAATGAATCCCGTGTGACTATGTATACGGTCCGCCACTATCGTGTATCATTGTGAAGAAAGGGGTAGCGGGAGGTCCGCGACAACTAGTACGATGGATATGTGCGTGTCCTGTATCAGCTAACCACGAAGTCTAGGGGTGAGTTCAATAGCACATAATAGTACGTGTCGATGACTGTCAAAACGGTGACAGCACTGGATGACATCGCGACTTTCTTGGGCTTATGAAACTACCCTCGCTTTCTCACGAGCAATACCTTCTGCTCTGAAGCGCCTTGTCTGCGACAATGCTAGCTATTGACAATGCTTGAAACATATTTGTAATTATTTCTCCGTGTAGTTTATGACACCATAGGCCAATTTTCAAGCCCGAGAATGTATGATGTGCTCATGCTTACCTAGCTTTAACATGTTTATTTGTAATTAACTCCTATCGATCTTAATGATACCATCACACCAAAGAAGTTCTATCCCGTTCTACCCCGTTCTAAACAAAATACTAGAACGGGCTGTGATCACGGTAGAACGCGTAGTTTGGCGTAAAATACGATGCTAGCAGTCCTCAATACGTCTATCTCGTTCTTATCTCGTTCTTAACCAGTCTGCTGTCCGTTTGTATCCAGTTCAGATCTTGTAAAAAAGTGGCCGTTCACCTCATCCCGACAACGTTTCGAAGCAGTTCGAGCACGTCCATGAAGTCCGTAAAAAGACTGTCAATAGTTGCTACTACGTCCACTACGTTCATACACAGTTGGAGCCCGTTCGACAACATTTTCACGAACGTATTGAGAACTAGTTTGGTGTGATTGGGGTATTAGAGAAGTCTGGTATCGACTTGTCGCATGGCCTCTTAATAGCCTTAACGTGCACTACATGCGTACATCCTCTCTAACTGTAACAGACCAAATATGTTTGCCCAAATTCTGTACCCCGCCTTCTTGTCTCAGACGCGCTCTGTGAGTTGGTTCAACCTATCCTGGATTACCTGTACAGTATACTACGGTTATAACGAACTCAAAGGGACTTCTATTTTTAGTTCGTTATAACCGTAGTTCGTTATAAGCATATATACAGCATAACTACAGCAAATAGTCGGGACTAAAAAGTAAGTTCGTTATATCCGTCAGTTGGTTATAAGCGTGTTCGTTATAACCGTAGTTTACTGTAGTTGATAGCGATTCATCGTACCCCGACGGCGTTTGACGCTGCTTATAATGTCAGTCATGGTTTCTCCAGGCCAGATCATGTTCAAATAGTTAGAATAGCTGGGTACGGCGTGAAACAACGAGCAAACACATGGACACTGTCATAAGCATCTCACTGCATTGAAATTACCAAAATGTATAACGACAAATCGAATCATAATGCAATAAAACGTGCGTTTGATAAATACTGAAGGTCGCACAACAAGTCTAATGTTCCATGTTCCGTTAGCTGGAAGGGGGCAGCACATACTGGCAATGCTTTACTGTTACATTTTATAATATAGACGTATATATAGTACTTCTCACATCACCTACACGTGGTTCAAAGTTCAAACGTTACTTCAGCCACCACGTACCCTGAACATGCCGAGGTCAATGGGTATCTTCATCAGCGGGTGTAGTCGTTTACGATGGTAGACAGCACTGGATTAAATAACAAAGACCTGCAGTAGTGATACATCTACGGAATAGAAATCTGTAACATTACGGAGTAAAACACCTGGAGTTAAGTCATGTTTACGTTATGGATACAGCACTATGCACTGAGCTACTCCACATGGTTATCTAAATACATAACACGTGGGGTCAGTGTTGGCTCAGTTGTGTAGGTGACGCAATTCACATTGCAGAGGTGCGTCTTATAGGCTTGGCAAACCTACAATTGCAGGTTCGAATCTGAGATTCGCCTAGATAATTCCGACTTTTCAGCACCCTACCCGTGTTCTTGGATTTCACCAAAGTAATAACCTCTACGACCTGCATCACTTCGGGAATTTCTCCCACATTAATCTGACAAGCAGCGACATAACTCCCTCGCTCCCTTGCTCGCTCACTCATAATTCACGATGGCATTCGAACGTGGAACCATTGTTATGTAAAAATATAATTCACTGATATCCAACATCACATTCTGTGCTTTACTGCACATAAATTAGTACTGATACTATCGCTACGTTGAAACAGGATAGAATTACAATATAAATATCTTTACCATATCATTGCCACGATCGCGATGATTGCCAGTACCGTAGTCACGCCAACAATGGCACCGATGTCCACATGTCCAGGGGCATCTTCAAGAACTGTGACGACAGAATGGCACATTTCAAATACTTCCATTAAACACACCCACACAAAGGTAACAATCTTCTCTTGGAAACTATCAGCTAAAGTATTTTTATTTAATATCTTACGAAATTAGAGGTACCGTTTATGTCCAGGCAGAAATCTTATTGATATATTCGTCTGAGGTCGGTACATCTTAGTGTTAACTAAGTACACTTAGTTACTCGTAGCGCTAGGATCGCTTTGTGGTACAAGAACCCAGTTTTATAAAGGACTCGTTGCCCAATTCCCATAGTTAAACACTTACGATAGTGACGGCACTACAGCCGCTATGTCCAGCTGGATCAAGATGGCTGGATCGGACATTGCGACGTTTACACGCAAAGCGATTTTAGAGAAAGGACTATATTGTTGTGTACGTCGTTATATAACCTTCAAACAATGCCGATTACTCTACACATCTGCCACTGATTTTTGCAACAATAATGATAATAACAGGAAGAAGAAGTCAATTTATAATACGCCTAATTATTGCTCAACGTGTATACACACAAATCATAATGCAGTGTTGGAGATGCGGTTTGCCTTGAACACTTATAACCAGACTGCAGACTTAAGTACATGTTTTAACTCCATAACATAGGGACACGGGTGGCCCAGTCGTCTATGGCGCCGCGATTCGCTGTGCAGAGTTGCGTCCCTTGGGCACGCCAGAAACCTGTGATTGTGGGTTCGAATCTTCTTTCATCCCGATTATGTTTCTAGGTTTGTTAGCACCATACCTCGTGGGTTTTACCGAAGTGGTTAACGTCTGAGACCTGCACCACTTCGGGCTTTCCTCCCACATTAAGCTGACACGCCGTGATATGACTGGAATACCGTTCAAAGCGGCGTTAAACCCAACTCACTCACTCACTCTCTATATTATCAGGTAATGTTTTTAACATTCTTTAACCATCGACCGGAATGGAAACATCACATACGTATATTCAGAAGATATTTCCTACTCTAAAATGTTGCTGTACACTCTACACTCGTCTAATGTTAAAAACAAACGTAACACAACACCGTCTTATTATTCCACTTCCCCAAGACTCTCACGCACCTGACAGGTTTACCAGCTTGGGTGGGTGGCTGTAGGGCCCCACCCTTAATCTGCCCCTCACCCTCAGACAGACGCAGTACAGGGCGCGGCGGGTAAGCGTAGGAAGGATGATATCGGTTGTGTCGAATAGAGCAGGCGACGGTACAACCGCACCTGCAAAATATACATGCGAGTAATGTGTTTGTTTGTTGTTTAAGGCCGCACTCGGCAATATCCCAGTTATATGACGGCGGCTTGTAATTGATTAATACCATGATAACACGTGACCAACCGAGTCACCCGGGCTGACCACCCGGCTTGACCATCCATTAAGTCACCTCTACGACCAGATAGATAGCTGGGCCCTATTCTAATCCGGAAAACCCATGAGTGTAAGATTAAACAAGTAGATGCAGACCACATTATTAACAAGAAAATTGTGACCGAAAACCCCAAAAACTATAACACACATTTGAAACACAATTATTGTTCTTGTTTAGAACTTACAGCTCCCATTCGGAAGACATATCTTCAAACACAAAGACAATTTTAAAGGCCTCAGAAAACCATTGACGTATGGAGATGCCTCACAATGGTTTCGAACCATCAGTCAAGCTAAATTAAAACTGTAAGCATTCAGCTTATCGTGAATACATGTATACAGTTCTAACAGTGCCTTTACCATCGGTGCAGTTGATGTCGGAGCATGACGTTGTGTTTATTGACTGGAGGGAGACTTCGTAGACGAGAGGACGTCCTTTGTTGATGGACACGTCACAGTAACTGAACCCGAGTGGCAGCCATGTTGTACTTGCGTTTGACAACACGTCCATTGCTGGCGGACTGCCCGCCCCTGAAGCATGAACCCAAGACACATGTTCATTACATTACTGTGAAACGTTCAACTGACGTTTTCAGCTTTTGGTATCTGATTTTGTTTGCATCGAAGCCAGCTGTTTTCCGACTACATCACGAAAACATGAAACATGAAACATACATTTCATCTCAACAATGTATTTTTTGTCGCATTTCTTCTTCTTCAAACAGCCTGAAGCATAACCTTATGCAATTATTGGGACAGTTTATTTTTTTCGATGCCCCCCGTCCATAATAGAACCCACACTGCCAGAGTGAGGCACCTAATCGCCAGCACACAAAGTCAGCGATCTAACCCACTCAACCAGCGGTTACATATATTACGATGACCTGTAGATTATTGAGGACAGGCAAACCAGTGGTTGATAGCATGAACAACGACCAACAACGTCGGGGTACAGCGACACACTGTGAGCCAGGTCACACAGTCACTGTGACCACACGGCCCTCAGTAGTCTCCTCTTTCGACGCGTACGATGCACTCAGGGCCTCATCTGCCCTGGGATGTTCACAGGGTTCCCACATGAGGAAGACTACGACAATGGACGCCTGTATATTCTACACGATGTGAAGCATGATACATATGAGAGTGTAGAATGTAGATATGACAAGCATTTACCTCCATCTGTTTGAAAGATGCACTGATTCCATGTTGTTCCATCACTGACGTCATCCACGCTGGTAGACACGCCAAACCACGCCCCCTTTCTCAGGTCAGGGTCAAGGTCGTGCGTAACAATGTAGAAAGAAGCATTACCGTCAATGACTGCTGCGTGAACGTCATTCTGTCACAGAAGAATGGTTTTTATCATGTATATATATTTCAGGCAACTTTAGTCGACTTTAAGTCAAGGACGATACAGTGTCGTAGCTATTCATTAGACTCTATAACGTTTAGGGTAGTATAGTGGTCGAAGCGTTCACTTGTCATGCCGAAGACCCGGGTTCGATTCCCCACATGGATAAAATGTGTCCACAGCCGTGACGTCAATGGAATACTGATAAAAGCGATGTAAAGCCAATTTCAGTCACTAACTGTACTTGTGTGAGACATGCTTAAGTTCATTGTAACTAAAAGTATTCAGGTTATGAGCGACTGAGAAGGTTTGCAATATTCAACTATTACTCCCAAATCCCCAGCAACATCACCCATAAGGGAGTACCGATAACTGGGACTCAAACCCTAATTTCGGGAAAACAGCAAACGTTAAAGATCCATGGATCACATGTTCGGGGACAGTGTAGCGACAAACCAGCTCCTAATATTTCCTTTGGGTTTGACGTTGTGGATCTTACTCAGTGAGTAATATTTTATGTGAGAGAGAGAGAGAGAGAGAGAGAGAGAGAGAGAGAGAGAGTATATGCGTGTGGGCGGGCATGAACGGGCCAATGCTGGTTTTATACTGCTCACCCAACCTAGAAACCATGCGGCTATTTAACATTGATACTCAAACACA
This sequence comes from Haliotis rufescens, assembly GCF_023055435.1. Classification (NCBI taxonomy): domain Eukaryota; kingdom Metazoa; phylum Mollusca; class Gastropoda; order Lepetellida; family Haliotidae; genus Haliotis; species Haliotis rufescens. The sequence goes on from NW_025963890.1 coordinate 68,330,963, forward strand.
GTGTACTTATTCCGAGCCGACCAGTCCTTGTTTCATCCCCTTCATGCAGGGTATCAACAAGTACCATTTTTTACCGTCATTTGTATGCGACGGCCAGGAGATCGAGTCACCCATATTGCACTCTCCGGACAGACGCTCTAACCACCAACCGAATCGAACCCGGATCATAGGCTTAGGCTACACCGACGCCCCTTATTAATATGGAACACTTATTCTTAACGTAGAAGAACAATCTCTTTCTGGGACATATTTTGACGTGTTTATATAAACGTGCTGCATCGGCATAATGCTCTGGCGGAGATGGGGTAAACAACATCCTCCAGAATCTAGGTATCCTCGATCGTCCTAATATAGTATTCGTTTGGGATGTGACGTCATATATGGGCGTCACGCATTGTACCCATATGGGGAATCGAGCTCGGGTCTTCGGCGTGACGAGCGAACGCTTTAACCACTAGGCTACCCCACCGCACCTTCTATATGGTATTTGTGACCGAATGTTTTAGCATGTCATTAGAATCGGAGAGGAATGGGTCCAGGGTGTTTATGGTAATCAAATTGAACTATTGTACCCTGGATAATCGAGGATGGCCGCTAATACGTTCCAATGATATCGATCTAGAAGTCTAGGAACTGCTGCCTACGTTGTTAGGACAACAATATGAACAGATGCATACTCTGCATGTTATTTGTTGATTGGCATGAAGACCTTGACACCAGGTGACAAACACGTGATCCAGCCTGACGTTAGGATTGGCTGTCACCCACGTGACGTTGTAGCGGGAATCGTCTAGTTGTTCGACAGTCACGTAGAGCGGACGTTGAGGGGCTGTAATAGTATGGAATCGGGGTTAGTTCTGATCAAAATGAGTGAGTGAGTATGGTTTTACACCGCTTTAGCAATATTCCAGCAATATCACGGCGAGAAACACCAGAAGTGGGCTTCACACATTGTGGGAGAATTGAACCCAGGTTTTCAGCGTGACGAGCGAACGCTTCAACCACAAGATTACCGCACCACCCTCAAATCATAATGATAGTGTTATGTCACTCACCGAGAGTATATTTATAAAGAAATGATGCTAAGAAGCCAACCATTTCATTTTCTTGATTAACAAAATGATATTTCTGGTTTTGAAAGGAGGGGCTGAGTAATTATTATTTCTCCTCTCTGCATTGTTTTGGATGACATCCAGCACGTGCACCGAACAATTTTGTAGTAAAACCAGAGTCTGGTTTTGTTCTTTTCAGCGCATTCTGGAACAAATTATTCCAAAAACTAATTTTAAGGCTCCCACACGAAATCGTAATTGGAAGCCCTTAATTATGCACAACGAAATCCAATAAATCCGGCCGGTGCCGGAAGTACACATTATCGGATGATGGATACGTACTGAAGTCACGTCATGAAGAGCAGTTTTAAAAAGGTGGGTGTCCAGACGTATGAGGTGTCCCGTGAAGATCCGGGGTAGAATAGGTCTTCAGATACCCATGCTTGCCGTAAAGGGCGACTATTCTCGTCGTAAGAGGCAACTGATGGGATCGGATGATCAGGTTCGACTTTGCTGATGCATGTCATCGTATTCCAATTGCGTGGATTGATGCTCATGATGACAATCACTGGACAGTCTTGCCCAGACTTGATTATTTACAGACCGCCATCATATAGCTGTAATATTGCGACGATAAAAAAACCCTCAAACAATCAAACAGTATAAGTAATTTACCTTGTCCGATCTTTGGAATGCGGAGTGCACTCGGCTCTGACATCCCGACTCGTGTCCCTGCTTGCACTGTGACTGTGCAGTCGCCGGACCCAGTGGGGAGATCCAGGAGGTAGTGGAACTGATCACCAGGGATGGAGGAGTTGCAGTAGGGGGAGGCGTTGTCGGGGAGATACAGACACACCTGATGATGAGTGATGTTGCCATTGCGGAGAGCTGAAGGAACCGCCTGGAAGAAATATGACCGACAACTTACGTTTCCTTTGTAGAAACAATAGTCTCCCATCGAGAAATGTACACGTGGTCTGGATTAAGTCATGAAATACACAAAACACATTGATACGTCACAGCGGCTTCAGCGTCAATGATCATACACTATTCGTACCAATATGCAGGATCACTACAGATGAACATCGCCTGTCATACTCACTTGCCAATACATTGACTTATTCACTGGAATGTTGTTCAAAGCTGCGTGATACCCTACTCAGTCACTCACTCACTTGTTTATTTACCTACCGTCATACTCACTAGCCAGTACACCTAAGCATGAACACCGCCTGTCATACTCACTAGCCAGTACACCTAAGCATGAACACCGCCTGTCATACTCACTTGCCAGTACACCAACAAATGAACACCGTATGTCATACTCACTTGCCAATACACCGAGAGATGGACACCGTCTGTCATACTCACTTGCTAATACATTGACTTATTCACTGGAATGTTGAAACCCTATTCAGTCACTCACTCACTTGCTTGTATACCTACCGTCTGTCATACCCACTAGCCAGTACACATACACATGAACACCGCCTGTCATACTCACTTGCAAGTACATCGAAAAATGAACACCGTATGCCATACTCACTTGCCTATACGCCGACAGATGAACACCGTCTGTCATCCTCACTTGCCAATACATTGACTTATTCACTGGAATGTTGTTCAAAGCTGCGCTAAACCCTATTCAGTCACTCACTCACTTGCTATTACACCTACACCTGAAAAACGGCTGTCATACTCACTTGCAAGTACATTGAAAAATGAACACCGTCTGTCATACTCACTTGCCAATACACAGACAGATGACAACCTCTGTCATACTCACTTGCCAATACACCTACACATGAACACAGTCTGTCATACTCACTTGCCAGTACATAGAAAAATGAACACGATCTGTCATACTCACTTGCCAATACACCGACAGATGAACACCGTCTGTCATACTCACTTGCCAGTACACCTACACATGAACACCGTCTGTCATACTCACTTGCCAGTACACCTACACATGAACACCGTTTGTCATACTCACTTGCCATTTCACCTACACATGAACACCGTCTGTCATACTCACTTGCCAATACGCCGACAGATGAACACCGCCTGTATTACTTACTTGCCAGTACACCTACACATGAACACCGTCTGTCATACTCACTTGCCAATACGCCGACAGATGAACACCGCCTGTATTACTCACTTGCCAGTACACCTACACATGAACACCGTCTGTCATACTCACTTGCCAATACGCCGACAGATGAACACCGCCTGTATTACTCACTTGCCAGTACACCTACACATGAACACCGTCTGTCATACTCACTTGCCAATACGCCGACAGATGAACACCGCCTGTATTACTCACTTGCCAGTACACCTACACATGAACACCGTCTGTCATACTCACTTGCCAGTACACCTACACATGAACACGGTCTGTCATACTCACTTGCCAGTACACCTACACATGAACACCGTCTGTCATACTCACTTGCCAATACGCCGACAGATGAACACCGCCTGTATTACTCACTTGCCAGTACACCTACACATGAACACCGTCTGTCATACTCACTTGCCAATACGCCGACAGATGAACACCGCCTGTATTACTCACTTGCCAGTACACCTACACATGAACACCGTCTGTCATACTCACTTGCCAATACGCCGACAGATGAACACCGCCTGTATTACTTACTTGCCAGTACACCTACACATGAACACCGTCTGTCATACTCACTTGCCAATACGCCGACAGATGAACACCGCCTGTATTACTTACTTGCCAGTACACCTACACATGAACACCGTCTGTCATACTCACTTGCCAATACGCCGACAGATGAACACCGCCTGTATTACTCACTTGCCAGTACACCTACACATGAACACCGTCTGTCATACTCACTTGCCAATACGCCGACAGATGAACACCGCCTGTATTACTTACTTGTCAGTACACTTACACATGAACACCGTCTGTCATACTCACTTGCCAATACGCCGACAGATGAACACCGCCTGTATTACTTACTTGTCAGTACACCTACACATGAACACCGTCTGTCATACTCACTTGCCAATACGCCGACAGATGAACACCGCCTGTATTACTTACTTGTCAGTACACCTACACATGAACACCGTCTGTCATACTCACTTGCCAATACGCCGACAGATGAACACCGCCTGTATTACTTACTTGCCAGTACACCTACACATGAACACCGTCTGTCATACTCACTTGCCAATACGCCGACAGATGAACACCGCCTGTATTACTTACTTGCCAGTACACCTACACATGAACACCGTCTGTCATACTCACTTGCCAATACGCCGACAGATGAACACCGCCTGTATTACTTACTTGCCAATACGCCGACAGATGAACACCGCCTGTATTACTTACTTGCCAATACGCCGACAGATGAACACCGCCTGTCATACTCACTTGCCAATACGCCGACAGATGAACACCGTCTGTCATACTCACTTGCCAGTACACTTACACATGAACACCGTCTGTCATACTCACTTGCCAGTACACTTACACATGAACACCGTCTGTCATACTCACTTGCCAATACGCCGACAGATGAACACCGCCTGTATTACTTACTTGCCAGTACACCTACACATGAACACCGTCTGTCATACTCACTTGCCAATACGCCGACAGATGAACACCGCCTGTATTACTTACTTGCCAATACGCCGACAGATGAACACCGCCTGTATTACTTACTTGCCAATACGCCGACAGATGAACACCGTCTGTCATACTCACTTGCCAATACGCCGACAGATGAACACCGTCTGTCATACTCACTTGCCAGTACACTTACACATGAACACCGTCTGTCATACTCACTTGCCAATACGCCGACAGATGAACACCGCCTGTATTACTTACTTGCCAGTACACCTACATATGAACACCGTCTGTCATACTCACTTGCCAATACGCCGACAGATGAACACCGTCTGTCATACTCACTTGCCAATACGCCTACACATGAACACCGTCTGTCATACTCACTTGCCAATACGCCGACAGATGAACACCGCCTGTATTACTTACTTGCCAGTACACCTACACATGAACACCGCCTGTATTACTTACTTGCCAGTACACCTACACATGAACACCGCCTGTATTACTTACTTGCCAGTACACCTACACATGAACACCGCCTGTATTACTTACTTGCCAATACACCTACACATGAACACCGCCTGTATTACTTACTTGCCAGTACACCTACACATGAACACCGCCTGTATTACTTACTTGCCAGTACACCTACACATGAACACCGCCTGTATTACTTACTTGCCAATACACCTACACATGAACACCGCCTGTATTACTTACTTGCCAGTACACCTACACATGAACACCGCCTGTATTACTTACTTGCCAGTACACCTACACATGAACACCGCCTGTATTACTTACTTGCCAATACACCTACACATGAACACCGCCTGTATTACTTACTTGCCAATACACCTACACATGAACACCGCCTGTATTACTTACTTGCCAGTACACCTACACATGAACACCGCCTGTATTACTCACTTGCCAGTACACCTACACATGAACACCGCCTGTCATACTTACTTGTCAGTACACCTACACATGAACACCGCCTGTATTACTCACTTGCCAGTACACCTACACATGAACACCGCCTGTATTACTCACTTGCCAGTACACCTACACATGAACACCGCCTGTATTACTTACTTGCCAGTACACCTACACATGAACACCGCCTGTATTACTCACTTGCCAGTACACCTACACATGAACACCGCCTGTATTACTCACTTGCCAGTACACCTACACATGAACACCGCCTGTATTACTTACTTGCCAGTACACCTACACATGAACACCGCCTGTATTACTCACTTGCCAGTACACCTACACATGAACACCGCCTGTATTACTCACTTGCCAGTACACCTACACATGAACACCGCCTGTCATACTTACTTGTCAGTACACCTACACATGAACACCGCCTGTATTACTCACTTGCCAGTACACCTACACATGAACACCGCCTGTCATACTTACTTGTCAGTACACCTACACATGAACACCGCCTGTATTACTCACTTGCCAGTACACCTACACATGAACACCGCCTGTATTACTCACTTGCCAGTACACCTACACATGAACACCGCCTGTATTACTCACTTGCCAGTACACCTACACATGAACACCGCCTGTATTACTTACTTGCCAGTACACCTACACATGAACACCGCCTGTATTACTCACTTGCCAGTACACCTACACATGAACACCGCCTGTATTACTCACTTGCCAGTACACCTACACATGAACACCGCCTGTATTACTCACTTGCCAGTACACCTACACATGAACACCGCCTGTATTACTCACTTGCCAGTACACCTACACATGAACACCGCCTGTATTACTTACTTGCCAGTACACCTACACATGAACACCGCCTGTATTACTCACTTGCCAGTACACCTACACATGAACACCGCCTGTATTACTCACTTGCCAGTACACCTACACATGAACACCGCCTGTCATACTTACTTGTCAGTACACCTACACATGAACACCGCCTGTATTACTCACTTGCCAGTACACCTACACATGAACACCGCCTGTCATACTTACTTGTCAGTACACCTACACATGAACACCGCCTGTATTACTTACTTGCCAGTACACCTACACATGAACACCGCCTGTATTACTTACTTGCCAGTACACCTACACATGAACACCGCCTGTATTACTCACTTGCCAGTACACCTACACATGAACACCGCCTGTATTACTCACTTGCCAGTACACCTACACATGAACACCGCCTGTCATACTTACTTGTCAGTACACCTACACATGAACACCGCCTGTATTACTTACTTGCCAGTACACCTACACATGAACACCGCCTGTATTACTCACTTGCCAGTACACCTACACATGAACACCGCCTGTATTACTCACTTGCCAGTACACCTACACATGAACACCGCCTGTCATACTTACTTGTCAGTACACCTACACATGAACACCGCCTGTCATACTTACTTGCCAGTACACCTACACATGAACACCGTCTGTCATACTCACTTGTCAGTACACCTACACATGAACACCGTCTGTCATACTCACTTGTCAGTATACCTACACATGAACACCGTCTGTCATACTCACTTGCCAGTACACCTACACATGAACACCGCCTGTCATACTTACTTGTCAGTACACCTACACATGAACATCTCCTATCATACGCACTTGTTACATCTTCACGAGGCAAGAGAGTTAACTGACTTTAAAAGTCCAGTTTCCACCCTTGCCGGACTATGCTGGAATTCCTGTGCTCGATCGTAGCACCACCAGTGGCCATTACGAGTTATGTCCCTTCTAAGCCTCTCCTATGGACCAATCAGATTCCACCTCTCGTATCACTTGTACTTGCTTCAAATAAAAATGCGGCGCCCAACAAGACGATCTGATCGATTATCAATATCTATATTGTTATAAAACGGGTCTTACACCGCGAAGTGCGTCAAATCACGTGAGCACCTTGATTAAAAACATGAACAGATTTGGAAAATAAATGTTGACGCCGAGTTGGCGGTGCACATGCTTTGCAAATCTTGCAGTCGACCGAAATCTGCATGACACTTTACGAACCGGATTTCGATTTCGTTGCGCGATTTTAATTGGACTATGCATAGACTCGTTAGTCCGGCCAAAATGTAACTCCATAATACTAGCCTAGTTCGGCAAGGGTGGAAACTGGACTTTTATAGTCAGTTTACTCTCTTGCCTCGGGAAAATGCACTTGCCAATACATTGACATATTCACTCGAATGCTCTTCAAAGCTGCGTTAAACACAAATCACTACCGTCCTACCGTTTGTCATCATACTCACTTGCCAATACACCTACACATGAACACCGTCTGTCATACTCACTTTACCCGTGATTCCGGGGTAGAATAGGTCTTCAGATACCCATACTTGCCTTAAAAGGCGACTATGCTTGTCGTAAAAGGCGACTAACGGGATCGGGTGGTCAGGCTCGCTGACTTGGTTGATACAAGTCATAGATCCCAATTGCGCGGATCCATGCTCATGATGTCAATCACTGGATTGTCTGGCCCAGACTCGATTTTTTTACAGACCGCCGTCATATAGCTGGAATATTGCTTATTGCGGCGTTAAAAAACAAACAAACAAACAAACAATATATTAATCATACTCACTTGCCAGTACACCGACAGATGGACACCGTCTGTCATACTCACTTGCCAATACACCGAGAGATGGACACCGTCTGTCATACTCACTTGCCAGTACACCGACAAATGGACACCGTCTTCCCAACGTGTGTACATCCCTGGGCTGAGTCCTGGTGGGACACCCGGTGCTGAGAATTAATGGAAAACGACAATAATCTGTAGTAAAATATATTTAATAGACTATACGAGTCTTTGCAAGATATATCGCAATGTCATTTAATGCTGATAGAATACCTATGCACATGAAAACTATATCTGTTGAAACATTTCAGTTAATATTAAAATCCATTCGTAAGAGGTTCATGATCAGATGATCGCTGTGATGACACGATACAGCAAAACCTTGTTAATTCGAACGCCGTTATTCCGGAAAGCCCGTTTTACTGATTACTGTTAGGAACGTTTCTGTACAATGAAAGACATATTGCCATGTATCCGTCATTCGTTAATTAGCATATTCTTTAATCCGGACATTCGTTATTCCGGACGATGTAAGATGTAACGGAAGATTATCGCAGTTCGCTGAATGTTTTACATCGTCGTTACGGCAGCATCCTCTATACATCGCAGGGGAACACATGACTGAGAAATATATTTATATGGTTGCCCATTCGTGTTAATATCCAACCCCATGTGTCGAGGTTTACCTGCTTCCAGTGTAGTTTTATTGATGTAGGTTGGATTGCTCCAATAGGGACTCGATCTCGGTTTAGCCCGAACTTCAGCGAGGTATGTCGTTGCCGGTCTCAGCCGGGCTACCTTGAAGCTGTTGACTGTGCTGGTAAATACCTGGGAGAGTTAGAACATGCCAATTGCTTACACCCATCATGTGAATCTATTACATATGCTGGACAAGCAGTCACGGTTTGGCATATTGGAATCGATTCAGAGGTAACACAACGTAGTAAGTTCATAAAATCAAGAGTTTGTGATTCTTTAGGTAGGTAGGGCCCAATCGTGTAAGGCGCCGTATTTATTTGTGCAGAGTTACGTCCCTTATGCGTGCCAGGAACCAATAACCATAGGTTCGAATCCCCGATTGGGCCTATATATAATCACTGGTTTGTCAGCATTCCGTCCCTGATAGTGGTGGGCCGCACTCAGCAGTATTCCAGCTTTATGACGGCGGTCTGTAAATAATCGAGTCTGGACCAGACAATCCAGCGTTTGACATCATGAGCATCGATCCACGCAATTGGGATACGATGACATGCGTCAACCAAGTCAATGAGCCTGACCACCCGATCCAACCGATCCCATCCGATCTTGCGACAAGCATAGTCGCCATTTACAGCAAGAATGGGTTGCTGGAGACCTTTTCTACCCCGGATCTTCACGGGTCAATGAGTTTTCACTACATCTTTCAGTGTAAGACGTGACCTACCTCACGGTATCCCATCTCACTCTGGGTGACCACCACACTGTATACAGGGTCAGCCCCTGAGATGTGTACTGGCGCGTCCCATAGGAGTGTTATACTGGTGGACGTGACGTTCGGGTCCACCTCAAGCCCTGTTACGGCACTGTATTGCACTGTGAACACAAACTAACTAGATACTGTAACGTGTTAGAACGCTATCGCAGACTGGGTTTGCTGTCAAACAAAATAAAATAAAATTTGAGATGCAGCTTTTGTTTGAACCACAATACGCTTTACATCGACACCCAGATACCTTGGTGTCTTGACAACTGGTTGGTCGTGTGTACAGTGAGAGGATTGTTCAATCCTGACTACAGTTGGTACCATTTGTATGTGTACAATGCACAAAAGACAATGACACATTTCATATTTTTTAGCCCTTCCAAACTGTAGTTTATCACTTATTGGGTATTACAACAACCAGACATTCAAATCACATTTCAAACTTATCAAAATTCATTAAAAAAAATTTAAACAAAAAACCCGCCAACTGGATCTGTCTTCAGCGCGATTAAAATAACATTACCTTTATAGAAACACAAAGGAGCTTTTATTTATTCTGTTAAAAATCATAGTAAATAAGAACCTGATCTGAGTGATGTTGCGGTCGTGAGTGCGGCAACTAACCTATACTGGGCCCTGTGTAGACCGATGTCTCATGGGAAGTCGTGCCGTAGTTGTTGCTGCCATCCACGTGCACCCTGTACACCTGACGCTCCAGCATCTCAGTGGTGCAGAGAAACAGCATCACCCCGTGTCCCGGGGTGGACCGGTCGGGGGACGGGCGACATGTATTGCTGCTGGTCGTGTTGCCAGGTAGGGGAGGACTGTCTCCTGTACATGCCAGCGGGTCGTCTGTTGGTATGTAACTAGAAGAAAATGAAAATCCCTCGTTTCGTGTAATATTCTAGCAATGGTAAAGCGGAAGACACCAAAAAACACACTGTGGCCATATGGGGAATCAGACAAGAGTCTTCAGCGTCACGATGCGACACTTTAACTTCAATGTTACGTCCATAGGCGGATTCAGAGGGAGGTTTCAGGGGGTCCGAAACCACCCCAACCCCCTCACACACCCAACCCCCAAACCCCCAACCCCCAACCTTTTGGGAAGCAAATATAATATGTTGTAGGCAGTAAAATCTGAGAGAGGATTTTGATATTTTGGACCCCTCCCTTTTAAAATTGCTGGATCCGCCCTTGACTTCAACACCTTTCGGACAGGTTTCTTACGTTTATATCGAAGTACACCGGATGAGATGAAATGCAATCTCCATCACCCCACTTCCGCCTATGCATGAATATCGCACAAAACATCGTAAGCAAAGATATATATAGAAGGTGGGGCTTTGGGTACTGATATGGTTGCATAGTCAAATTCATACTGAGACCGTGTCATTGAAATACAGCTGGGAGTTGGAGTGTCAAATTTCAATGATGTCATGTTTCTCCTGTGATAGTCATAAAGGCATTCAGTTAAATGGTTTTAATCCGAACAACAGGTTCCTGTTGAAAGAATATGAAGGTTATGAAGTTATCTCACAGATTTGGTCAAATGTAAAATAATCGGTCTTTATTATCAATGTTACTATCACACATTCTTCTCCTTTCCGTTCATTTATTGTTCATTAAAATGTTCAAGGAACCTATTCCGAGACGAATTAATTATCCTACAAAATGTTACGGGTTGTTTTTTTGTACTTCACGACTAAAGAGTACACGTGCCTCTTCTCACAGGGATCCGTAACATTTCAACAATGTAGTGGCAATGTATTTGTTTCCTAATATGGGAAAGGCAATTATGTCTGGAACTCCTAACTAGTGGGGTTATTTAAAAGGAAAGAAGATCGCTTATTGTGCCCGCTACAGGTACCTACTCCTCAATGCAGTAGGTGAGGTTCCAGTTAGTGTACTGCCCCGTGTCGTTGGTGGTCAAGAAGCAGTTGAGGTTGATGCCGTCGATGGAGGCGCAGGTGATGTTCACCGGTTTAGGTGGGTCTGTGTACGGGATAGTGATAGTTATTTATCCATTCATATTACAAGAGTGAGTGAGTGAGTGATTTGCGTTTAACGCCGTTTTGAACGGTATTCCAGTTACATTAGTGTCAGTTTGGTGCGGGGGAAAGCCCCAAGAAATTTTACATTTTGGGGAAACTCACGGGCATGGACATAGAGCATCTTCCCGAGGCAAGAGAGTTAACTGACTTTAAAAGTCCAGTTTCCACCCTTGCCGAACTAGGCTGGAATTCCTGGGCTCGATCGTAGCGCCACCAGTGGCTATTACGAGTTATGTCTTTTCTATGCCTCTCCTATTGACCAATCAGATTCAACCTCTCGTATCACTTGCATTTGCTTCTAACAAAACGGTGGCGCCCAGTCAAGACGATCTGATCAATAATCAAGATCTATATTGTGATAAAACGAGACTTCCATCGCGAAGTGCATCAAATCACGCGAGCGCCTTGATTAAAAACATGAAAAAGATTTAGAAAATATCTGTTGACAACGAGTTGGCGGTGCACATGCTTTGCAAATCCTGCAGTCGACCGAAATCTGCATGACACTTTACGAACCGGATTTCGATTTCGGTGCGCGATTTTGATTGGACTATGCATAGACTCGTTAGTCCGGCCAAAATGTAACTCCATAATACCAGCCTAGTTCAGCAAGGGTGGGAACTGGACTTTTATAGTCAGTTAACTCACTTGCCTCGGGAAGATGGGACTTAGAGTTGACAGATTTCGAAAAAGACTGTTTATGACTCTGTTGACCAAATACATGACGTATTTAGGAAGGCTGCAAAAACAACTTTCGGACAACAGGTATCAAACTTTCGGTCTAAGCGACTGGTTCAGACGATAGTGTGTGATCAGTAGAACCAAATATCACCTGGCAAAGACTGCTTTCCACGGGCATAAAAGTATCGGCAATACACAAGGTTTATTAAATGTCAATAAATCTTACAAGAAACCTGTAATGACATAATAATCTGCATACTAATATCCTTCAAATTACATTAATCGAGTAGAAAATTCATGATTCAAAATCATCATTTGGGAAGATGTTACTTAATAAAGAGGGGGCACGGGTGGCCCAGTCGTCTAAGGCGCCGCGATTCAATATGCAGAGTTGCGTCCATTTGGCACGCCAGAAACCAATGATTGTGGGTTCGAATCCCGGTTCGCCCCGATTATGTTTCTAGGTTTGTCAGCACCATACACGTGCTCGTGTGTTTCACCGAAGTGGTAAACGTCTGAGACCTACATCACTTCGGGCTTTACTCCCACATTAAGCTGACACGCCGCGATATAATTGGAGTACTGTTAAAATCGGCGTTAAACCCAACTCACTCACTCACTCACGTAATAAAGAACGAAAGTCTGGTATGCCAGCTTTAGAAATACTTTATAGTTATTTAAAAAGCTAAGTGACAATATGCCTGGGTCAATGTCGGATGATCTCTCTGACCACGAGTTTATTGGCATAGGTTTTACTCGTTGCAATGACAGACTTAAAAGAATCGCTGAAAAGCAGAAAGGCATCTGGAGCAGATTATATCATAAATGAATGCTTAAAAAAATATTCGTCTATAATGATGCCTGTGTAGTGTATATAAATAATTGTTTAGCCTATCATTCGGCCATGGTATATTTTCTGAGTAGTGGCTATTTTTAAACCAATATATAAAGGTCAAGGTGATAAAAAAAGAAACAGAAAATTATAGATCTATTAATCTTATAACTTGTCTTGGAAAACGTTACTCTTGCATATTGAGCAATAGAATATATGAGTTTTTAGATCCAAGTTGGTTCCAGAAAGGATTAATCTTCAAGTGGTCATATGCTTTCGATTCACTACCTAATAGATTTACGTAAATCAAGACAGAAAAAAATTGTTTTATAGATTAAAAAATAACCCCTTTGATAGCGTTTGGAGAAATGAAACTGCCAGCACAAGGTATTGGTGGGAAATACATTCAAATAATTAGATCTGTGTAAATAGAATTAAGTCATGTGTTTCCAGTGCAGGGAATTATTCACAATCCTTTCCATGATTAGATGGTGTAAGGCAAGGTGAAACACTTCCGCCAGTTTTGCTTTCTTTGTATATGAGTGGTATAGAGTTGTTTATCAGATAACGGATGAGTAGGTGTAATCATAGATACAGAGTTTTGTAATCCCATGCTCGATGTGACCCGTGTCATGTCTGTGCCGAAACGACGTTCTCCGAGACTTACAGACGTAACAGAATGTTATTGACTAATATTGCAAATCTTGAAAACTAAAAACTAACACTTCCAAAACTATATTGATATTTTGTGGTAATCCTGGGGATAAATTGGCATTATATTTGACAAAAGTAATTATTTAAATGTTAGTACATTTCTGGAAACAGGCTACCAAGTCTATGCATTTGATTTACGGCAAGGCCGTAAGTTACATCTATCACTAAAATGACAACTATTTCCGTTTGATGCAATGGTTGAATCCATTCTTCTAAATGGGGGTGAAATTTGGGGTTTTCAAAACACGAAGGAAACAGATTATATTTATATTACATTTTTTGGAAAACTTTAAAGAAAAGCACGCCTCTATTAATGCTATATAGCGAATCCGGTGGAATACCTTCACATATTTCGGTTAAAGCAAGAGTGATTAGCTTTTAGGCCAAGATAATATAAGGCAAAATTGTCCTCTATTCTTCAATCTTTTATCGAAAGATAAAATTGTTAATTCAAAATATTTTAAACAGTTATCATGTATACAGACAATTTTAAATAATTCTGGATTATCTTGTGTATGGCTAACGCAGAATTTCATTTCTCCTCTCTAATTAAACAATATTCCATGACATAAACCGGCAACACTGGGAGGCGGATACTCCGAATTCCCCCAAAAGATGCCACTTACCGCATATTCTAAAATGAATTCAAAATTGAAAACTCTCACTAAACTCCTTCTACATTTGGCTTTACGTCTTCACTATTTGGGGACATCCTATCACCGCTTACCAGTTGAGTGAGTATGGTTTTACACCGCTTTTAGCAATATTTCAGCAATATCACGGCGTGACGAGCGAACGCTTTAACCACTACCAGTTGAAGTTGGGAGATATCCGATATTGGAGATGAAAATCATTGCATTTTTCTGTGTTCAACTTCCGAAATTTAAAGTCTGAACGAAGGAAAGTCTTCCTAATTGTCAATTAGCTTGACCAAAAATAGTTTTTTAATATCTTTTGTTAATGTTAGAAGCTCGGAATCATGAAAAAATATGCTAATTCTGAAATATCATCATGAAATGTTTTAAATCTTCAACAACAACAACAACAACAACAACAACAACAACAACAACAACAACAACAACTTTCTCGCTCTCGTTACTATTAACCCCCAACCGCCATCACCATTGCTCTAATCCCTTAACCCCTGACATCCACTGCCAGCACTCTCATCACCTTTTACCCGTGAAGATCCGGGTTACAATAGGTCTTCAGCAGCCCATGCTTGTAACAGGCGTCTATGCCTGTCGCAAGAGGCGGCTAACGGGTGGTCAGGCTCGCAGACTTGGCTGATGCATGTCATCGTAACCCCATTGTGTAGATCACTGGATTGTCTGGATACAGACTGCCGTCATAATGCTGGCATATTGCTGAGTGCGGTAACACTAATCTTCTCATCAGTTAACCCCCTGCCACCTTCACTATCGCTCCATCCATTACTTTCCCTGTCGTCACCAAAAGCAACTTGCACCCAACTTGCACCCGAGTTGATTTAAGCCAGATCGTTAACACCATGCAACCTAAGGATCTGTCACATTATTGAAACATATATGTCTGCACGTACCGCCATATCTGAGCGTGACCGGGGCTATCCTCGGATGGAATGGATTCCGTTCGGTCATAGATGGGCAACTGTTGACACAACATTGCCCGAAAAACGTCCCTGGTGCCATTTTGGTTACCGTGAGCTGTGCTGTGGCGTCATCACGCTTAATCACGTCATGACGTTGACGGTCGTTCAGTGCGATAACGAGACTGCTTGAATTATACACTGATGACGTCACCCTACATGTGAGATTCACTGTCCTACCAACTGGGATGTAATAATAGCCGGCAGAAAACGTTGCGGCGCCATCAACCGTCATATTTGGAGCTGACGGCGAAGCTGAAAAATTCAGTTGAAGAATAGAAACTGTTATGATGTGTGATAAAAGAAGACATTTTGTTACTACAAGTGTTCTCTAATTTAACCGCCTCTGTCTAGTAGATAGAGCGGGGGCACGGGTGGCCCAGTCGTCTAAGGCTCCGCGATTCGCTGTGCAGAGTTGCGTCCCTTGGCACGCCAGAAACCTATGATTGTGGGTTCGAATCCCGGTTCGCCCCGATTATGTTTCTAGGTTTGTCAGCACCATACACGTGCTCGTGTGTTTCACCGAAGTGGTAAACGTCTGAGACCTGCATCACTTCGGGCTTTCCTCCCACATTAAGCTCACACGCCTCGATATGACTGGAATACTGTTTAAAGCGGCGTTAAACCCAACTCACTCACTAGTAGATAGAGCGTCCGTCCGCCCGCAGAGAAGAAGGTCCGATCCCCTGGCCGCTTCATGTGGCACTTGTTGTTACCCTGGTACGTACGCACGCACGCACACAGACACACAGAGACACACAGACACACACACACAGTGAGTGTGAGTGAGTGAATAATTGAGTGTCTGTTTGAGAGTGTGTAAGTGTGTGTGAATGTGTATATTGTGCGCTTGTGTGTTTGCGAATTGCGAGCGTGTTTGAGTGAGTGAGTGAGTGAGTGAGTGGATGTAAGAGTATGTAGGTCTGTGTGCATGTTGGTGTGTATTAACATTCGTTTGTCAAGGGGAATGAAATCATTTCAATTATTTCACAAGGCTGTCTTCATGTATTATTGAATGTATTACTCACAGATATCGACCGCCTCTGTAATGCCGAACAGTGGCAACACCAGACAGAGCAGCGTGATGCGTGACGGCGTCATGGTGTCACGTATGTCACGTATGCAGCTCACACATCTGAAGGTAACAGTGATATAATGCAATATAATAGTGAACCGGGTTAACACACTTTCAACAATAGTTTCGTAATGTCAGGGCGTGGCAGGTTGATGTGCGTGCGCATAGTGATGCAGGCCCTAGACGTGAACCACACTGATGACTGAAGATGAGCACAGGCAATAATAATAATAATAATAATAATAATAATAATAATAATAATAATAATAATAATTGCATTTATAATGCGCCAGATTCCATTCACCAAGTGAATGTTCATAGCGCTACACTATTATTACCCCGGTCAATGGATCAGTGAGCACTCGATTTTCATTCTCAGCTCCCTGGGGAGTATACAACCCAAGCTGTCTGTGAGGCGCTAGAAGGTTAACAGCCATCTCATCCTACCGAGTACCCACTCACTGCTGGGTGAACAGAGGCACATTTCCAACAAAGTCACTTGCCTAAAGAGACACCACATGTGGTACATGTGCTTCAGTGTGGGGGCAGGACCGAAGGCCTAGAAACTCTCAGGAGTCAAGCTGCTTAACGTGGTCACCCATCCAACTACTCTCCGAGACCAACGTTGCTTAAGTTCACCTTGCGTTGTGCACAGGACCACGTGCCACCACGTGCCACGTATTGTGCTGGCATATCAATAATCATAATCATATCGTATTTAGTACTTGAACACACGATCACAGGAGGAGTCTGGTTCGCCTGAGATACGCAGTTCTGCACTGTAAGAGTGAGTGAGTATGGTTTTACGCCGCTTTTAGCAATATTCCAGCAATATCACGGGCGACACCATAAAATGGGCTAACACATCGTATCCATGTGGGGACTCGAACTCGGGTCTTTGGTATGACGAGTGAACGCTTAAACCTGTAGGCTACCCGACCGCCCCTGCACAGTAGGCATGTGTCAGAATTATGGATCTTACTATAGGCAACAAATTGTTGTGTAAACAGCATTGAATCATTGACAACAAAGGTGTTACTTGATATACATCATTTAACCATTGAACGTGAGCATAATACAATATCTCCATATTTACAAAAGGGTCATATCACTAATCGGTTAGCCGCCAAGGAGACACAAGAAGACGTGGTCATACGATATACTTTCCGAAATTTAGGTTAAATTGCTCTCGCTAAAGGTAGGCTTGAAGCAGTAACCAAATCTCGGAAAGGATATCGTATGACCACGAGGCACGTATCTGCTCGGGTTGTCCGTTCATAGTTAAATATGCGACTGCTGAAAATAACGAGATTCTGTATAGTTTTTAGCGTTTAGTGAGGGCAATGTTTTTTTTGTTTATTTGTTTGTTGTTGCCGTACTCAGCAATATTCTAGCTATATGACGGCAGTCTGTAAATAATCGAGTCTGGAGCAGACAAGCCAGTGGTTGACTTTATGAACATCGATCCACGTAACTGGGATACGACGACATGCATCAACCAGGTCAGCGAGTCTGACCACCCGATCCCGTTAGTCGCCTCTTACTAAGAGAATTTACTTTCTCTTGTGTGCTTTCATTGGAGTATGAACGTTCATAGAGTGTTGGCCAAACTGTATGGACGTCGGAGCTATTTTTTGGGTATAATACTATCGAGTTCGTGTCACTTCATGTTTACACTCAGCAATACAACAATCAGTTGTATCGAGGAACTAAATAGTTCCTCAAAAAGAGAGGTGACGTTACCATATGTACGCACAAATTGATCTCCAGTAACATCTTTTGAAGTTTGGTTACAATAAATTATTAAAATAATATCATCACAAGATGAGAAAGGTCTGTTAAGAACTACCTCAATTGTCGGTCACAGCCATGGCGCGTCCTAACAGAGGTGAGGTGAGGTGAGGTGCGGTGAGGTGAGGTGAGGTGCGGTGAGGTGAGGTGCGGTGAGGTGAGGTGAGGTGAGGTGAGGTGAGGTGAGGTGAAATGGGGTTTAACGTCGCGTCCAAGATTATTGCACATATATAGCGACGTGCTTGTACGTGTGTGTGTTTGTGTGGCTGCTTGTACTAGTCCGGACTGATGCCGATTTATAGTGCTAGCTCACTGAGATACCCTGCCGCAGTTTAACATGAATACCCCACTCAGACACAGTATTCTGACTCCGAGCCGACCAGTCCATGTTTTAGCCCCTTAATGCCGAGCGCCCGACAGGGTAACAACAAGTACCATCTTTTAACGTCTTTTGGTATGACGCGGTCGGGGATCGAACTCCGGACTTTCCGCTCTCCGGGCGGACGCTCTACCACTAGACCACAGAGGCGGTCGCGTCGTAATAGATGTACAATGTACATCGAGTGCAGAAATGGCCGACACGAACAATGGGCATGCACTCTCAGACTTTTCCCATCGAAACCGAAACAACTCCTCTCTTAGTATTCGTGCTGGGGAATTCTCAGGGGTGTCCCAGGAATGTGGAAGTAGTCCGTCAGTGTTTACGTCATTTCAAGAATACGGTCTGTCAAAATGTCAAAATGTGTCATGTCACTGGCCATTTTCATTGTAGTGAACATATGTCTTGGACGGAACTTTTGTCAATACACGAGTTACCTCCCCGCAAATTGCCTCCCTTTATCGTAAATGTCTAGCCCGTACACAAACTGCTGCCTTCCGTTTTATATGTGTATGTGTGATGGTACCTATACAGGTATACACAGTATATGTACAAACACATATGTATTATCCATATAGTAAATTATATGTGTATTAGTCCAAAACAAGGAAAAACAGACGCTGAATGTGGTTGAATGAACAGAACACAAATTGATACGGACATTAACGCACATTTATAAGTGTATATGTAATGACATATACAAGTATATTCATGATGTCATGAACGGCAACAGGTGGAATGAGACGTAAAAGAACATGGAACATATGTGTGGGTATATGATTGCATTATACAGCTATACCAGTCATGATGAACTGGAAATGGGGGCCACACCGGACCCCCCCTTTAAGATGTATATGCATATGGGGAACATTGTCATTAAGTTTTATATATGAATGAGTAGGTTTGTTTGTTTGTTTGTTTGTTGTTTAACGCCGCAATAAACAATATTTCACCTTTATGACGCCGGTCTGTAAGTAATCGAGTCTTGACCAGACAAGCCAGTGATTGACATCATGATCATCGATCCACGCAATTGGGATCGATGGCATACATCAACCAAGTCAGCGAGCCTGACCACCCGATCCCGTTAGTCGCCTCTTACGACAAGCATAGTCGTCATTTACGGCAAGTGTGGGTTGCTGAAGACCTTTTTTACACCGGGCCTTCACGGGCCAAATGAGTAGGTCAGGTATAAAGTGCTGTTTGATATATTATTAATACAAACAAGGAACAGGATGAAAACTATGACTGTGGTATGACGAGAAAGGTAGGACAAGTTCGAGTACCTGTGTGTTAAACAATTCTCATGGAAAAAAGTCCCCAGGGGATTCCGGGTGAGAAATGGTCCCCAGCAACATTGGCCGGTCGTACGTAGGGATGGGCAGACTCGGTGATTTGGTAGATTGCCATCTACCCTAACGGCGTGGTCCGTTGTGGACAATATGTCCTTAGATTGACTGGTCCAGAAGCGATTATTTACAGGCCGACGTCATCTAGCAGGAATATTGCTGAGACCGGCCTTAAACAACAAACAAATATGACAAAAAGTGACGAATATTTACCTGCGCCAAGGTGGTCGCAATATGGACGGCTGGATTGGACGTATCATCACCGGGAAATGACACTAACAATATGATATCAGGTTATACAGACTGTGTTCAGTCTCGATTTGGATTATTTGTATTAGTAATACACATTGCTCCCATTGACTTTGTCTTACGAACTAATTTGCATCTGGTCGTCTTATGTTTACATTAGACTCGTACATCTTTTATTCCTACCGGTATATGTCTTTTGAGAATGCAATATTATCTTACACGTCTCAGACACCCAAGATTATTACAATATCTTGTTTACCATCACCTTTATTAATAAGTGTAGTAAGGTGGATTTCATATTTATTCAATTTTTTATATTTTCAAAACACTCCAAATTAAATTCCCAACTACACTTGAACACGCTGATATACAGTAGTTGAGAGAATATTATGTTTATGCGGCCTGTCCTATTTGATGAGTTAATCTCGAACGCCACTGCGGGCGCCATGGTGGGCTATGGTTGTTGTGATAACAATACTTGACTGGGTCAAAGATCCCTTTTTATCACAGACACACACATGATTTGGTTACGAGTGGGAGGAGAATGTAATACAGCGCTGTGACTTATCTGCAATGTACTCTGGCGGTGATGTTTTCAGATACCTGTTTATTTCAAAACTTAATATATGTCTCACGCTACAAGATTTCTTATGAAAGATAAATATAAAAAAATATAAAAAAATAAAAAAAATAAAATAAAATAATAATAAATAAATAAATAAATAAATAAATAAATAAATAAATAAATAAATAAATAAATGATAGTGTTGGTGGTGATAGAGACGAAAATTCAATACTTCAGTATTTGTTTGCTACTAGATTTCTTACGAAAGAATAAATAAATAAATAAATAAATAAATAAATAAATAAGTAAATAAATAAATAAATAAATAAATAAATAAATAAATAAATAAATAAATAAATAATAAAAAAATTTAATGCGAATGTTAGTGTTGGTGGTGTTAGAGACGGAAAGTCAATACTTCAGTATTTGTTTTGTCACTGTTTCAAGCGCTGTTTCCATGTACGTTGCAATAGACTATGTACGAACATGTTCACTGACTAGCGAGACACATGTACTGGGTGAGTGGAACATGTAGTCTGACTTACAGACCCTGATACAAATATGTATCAAATACAGCCCATGCAAGTCTATAATGTTTGGCTAATCTAGATCACTGCAGTATCTGAAAATGAAGAGAGTCACTGGGCTCCTTTTTATTATGTTTTTATTAAGATAACCGAACAACTGTTTTTTCTGTACGATATGTTCATTTCAGAGACTAGATGTTAGTCTATGGAACATGCAGTAATTTCAAATATGCAAGTTGCAGTTACTGTTATCGGTATCTCCGTGTGCATTATTTATAGACGATGAGTATTTGTAAACAGAATTTCAAATTGATTTATTGAACTCCTACACTATTAAAAATACAAAATGTCACAAGAGTTTTCACGGAATATATTGTGTTGGCATCACTGACACAACACGAGGTTCAGACCAAGTCGTGTTAATTTACGTTTTCAGTACTGGAACTTCATTTAGAAACCTGATGCGTCAACGTCATGTAACGTCTGTTAACGTCATAAATGGTCCAGAGGGATGACCATCCCCAAATAAAGCGTGACCACCTTAGGCCCTGATACATGATCTATGTATGCGAGCACGTCTGATGAAGCAGTCTGATTAGGTAATGTATCAGATGTGTTGATGTTGACGTTACGTCGTCACACGTGGAACGCCAGTACATGGATGACGTTGCCCTGAGTGTTATACCTAGCACTAATGGTCGACAGGTGAACGATGAAACGTATGACAACACCATGATAACATCAGGCGTTCAACAAGCCATGTTCACCGAAGTGGTAAACGTCCGAGACCTGCCTCACTTCGGGCTTTCCTCCCACATTAAGCTGACACCATATAACTGGAATACTGTTAAAACCGGCGTTAAACCCAACTCACTCACTCAACAACCGATGGCCTGCCCCCCCCCCCCCCCCCCCCCTCCTTTCCGCTGACATAAGTCGTTGCAATGGTGTACGTGTCTCATCTGCGTTTACAGGACCTAGATCTGTAGCAAGCATTTCCAGAATCTGGCGGTCAGAAACGTGTGGGTTGTTCTTCACAATATCAGTGGAGTTTCGTAATGGCCCAAGTTCTGCTACTTACTGAAATACTGGACCTATATCATGTTTATGAAAATGCGAAATAATAAGTTTAAAGCTCTGGGAATAGAACTTCCGAACATAATATAAATCGTTATATAAATACTGTAACAATTATGGTCCGGAAGCCCTTATAAATGATATAGGTTCGACTTAGTTAAAATTATTAATTCAAAGGGCTTAAAACCTGCCTAAATCATGCTTCATGTGCTCTGGTAAAATCACTTTTTTTACTTACTCTCCAGAGAGAAAATGATTGTTGCTACCTAACTTACTTCCGGTTTGGCATTGACAGCGATTATTTCTGCAGCAGGATAATAGAAGATGCGTTAATGGATGCGTCGAAAGAAATGAAATGTGTGGCTGTGTCTACCAATGATGTTTCCTGCTTGGGTCAGTTGATCGCGGGTTCGAATCCCAGACTTCTCAGATTATTTAACCCTGGTCTGACACCTGTTTTCGTTGGTTTCACTAACGCGTAGTCGTATCATGCGTCACTGTGTTTTTTGCCACCACTATCACGCAGTGTTATTTCTGTAATTCCTGTAAATACTTGAGTCTCACCCCCCAAAACAGCAACACAACAGATGGTCCTCGATCTGAAACGTTGAGAGCATGGTCACGCACTCCTCTTCAGGCGGCTGCTGCATCAGAACCAGACTCACACATCCCATACACAAGTCCCATGTGCCGGGAACGGGGGTGAGAGCAGGAGATTTTTTTTACGAGCGCTTCCTGTACTTCGCGTACTTTCAAAGACTGCATTGAGGCCCTTCATAATTTATTTAGAGTGAGAGAGTTGGACTTTACGCCGCTTTTAGCAATATTCCAGCAATATTTCGGTGGGGGGCACCAGAAATGGGGTCCACACATTGTATCCATTTGGGAATCGAACCCGGGCCTGCAACGTGTCGAGCGAACATTTTGACCCCTAGGCTACCTACCGCCTAAATTTCGAATGACATCCTATGGACAAGGATGGCCCAGTCGTCTAACGCACCACAATATAAATTGTGTCCTTCAGTTGTACCAGACATCTTCGATCCTGTGTTCGAATCCCAGTTCGCTCGTGATTTTGTTTCAAAGTTTGTGAGGACACTAACCGCGCTCGTGGGTTTCATCGAACTAGTAAACGTCTATGACCAACGCCAAAATAAAGATGTCAAATGAAATGCCGTCTTTACATACATTTACCTGCCCTTCTCTGAAGGGATGGCTATACTTCTTCAAAATGCTACTAAATCTGGACAATCTTTGGTACTCAACATGGGCATCAACCATTCGTTATATGTTATTTTATCACGGCTTAGGTTATCTGTGGTTGTATCAAGGTCATTCGTCACCACTCGCCCCTTTCCGTAACCTGCAAGAAGACTCGTCCCCCTATCGATGAATGTCATGTGCCAAAATACGACAAACCAATCAAAATGCGCGTATGATTTCAAGTTCTTCGTCAAAGAATCCCTCAGAAATAATTTTTCATTTTACATATGTCTTGCATCTAAATATATACCCGAGACACATTTTAATGTGTTCAATCATACTGTATAATTCCGCATGTCGAGATGTGCTTTAAATTGCATCTGAAATATATATAATATATGGGAAAATATATGTGAACCATTACGCAACTAGTTGACAAATGTTTTAGGTATGCCCGTTTGCGCTTAGACGGAACCCGGTCGCAAAAATGGCCATGTGAGGGGCACGAGTCGCTATTCGGCTTGTCCCGGAATAACACGAGTTGGTCACGAATGGTATCAAGGTATCGATAATAAACATGATTCTTTTAGATTTCATTGAAAGTCACCAGATACGTTTCATCAGGACTGGAGCTCGACACTTGAAAACAGTTCTAGATATGCCATGTACAGATCTTTTAAATCGATATTTGAACCTCAGTTGTACTTAAATGTTATAACATGCAAATCTCTGCACATAACATATTCAAGATTTCGTCTCGGATTGTCTGAAATAAAGGTTAACATTGGACGACATCGCCAATGAGATTTTGTCCTTTCAACCAAAATTGTATAGAGGACGAATGTCATATACTGTTTGTTTGTATTGTTCATACTAAGGATATCATACATGTATATTTCACAGAAATACCTGCGTTTACCAAATTTGTATTCATGTAAATTTTTCTTAAACTCTAATGATTGAAAAGCTGTTTTTAGGTTAGCCCTATTTGTTCACCATGCACAAGAATGTTATGGTATCGTGACGTCATTTCGTAAAATAATTGTGTACACCCACTTTGTAACATTATCTGCACAGATGTATTGTGTGCATCACATCCCTATAGCTAGCTGTGTTGTAGTCACTGACATTATCTCTTTGTACTCTTGTTTTGTATATGGGCCGGAGGCCCTTTGTACAATAAAACATCTTCATCTTGATCATTCACCATCGCCTTAACGATATTCTGGTCGTGGCTCCTCTGGTGAATCATAGATGTATGACCCAGGGTCTCATTTCTCTTAGGGCTAAGTCATACATTCAGGATTTTTATTGCCGTCCTTGATAGAACCATTCCCGATTTAAATTTGTCAAAAGTCTGATCAGGATCCTGTGATTGGTGGCAGGAAATTCACAAACAATCAGATATTGTTCAGGAAGCGTCCCGATTCAGCCGTTACCAGTCGAATCCGTCCCGATTCTCAATCCGAATCTGATATGATATGTATGTTCCGCATGGTAAAAAATGCGACCCGACAGAGATCAGACAGTGACCGGACAGTGAACCGACAAAGACGGTTCGAATGCGGCAAGATCTGGACGTAATCTGGACTCAATTCATACCCGTTCATCACGACAGCGTTCAGACAATGATAGGACATTCCAGATCATTGAGGATAGTAATCCGACTTTTTCACTTTTCGTGTCGTAGCGCTGTCTGATCCGCAAACGGGAGCCATTATCGGCACTGTGTGAATCTGGCCTGAGCGCTATGATCTTTTAAGTTTGTATTTAAGTATCGTAATACCGTCGGTCGCTTTTTGAATCGGGACAAGACTCGTTGCATAGATTTAAGATAAGCAATTGTGCTTAGTTTTTCAGCACTGTAACGTGTGTTTCAACAAAAGAGGTCAAAGCCTTTGTCAAACCTGAGTCGCTCTCGAATTTTTCCTCAAACCACTAAATATCAGGACAAGCAGTCATGTAAGTTTATAAACCTGTCACGGATATTGACTAATGTTTTGAACGGTATTTCTTTTTTCGTAATAACCTTTTGGGGAGCTTCACATTTTCCTTTCAATTGTTTCTTGGGTAAAGGCGATGACGTATAAGCAGTAAAAACAAACGACCGGTGCAATGTTCAAACGATTCGACTTTGAGAAAGCTGACAGAAAGTCAATTTTGCAATTTCGCTAGAATCTGACTGGATGCGATTTTTGTTGTCTTTACGGCAATATATTCAGTTTAAAGAATCCCACCGATATTGAGTGCCCTTGGCCTACATGTGTAACTTAATTACTAAACAAATTAAATCCTTTTTGCATTGATTCATTTTTTATGAATTGCGAAGGAAGGTTACACCAAAGGCATGTACGGCAAAGTACATTTCTCCCAACTTAAAACTTAAAGTGGCGGGTGCTACCTGTTGGCAGAGGACCCGTAAAGATCCGGGGTAGAATAGGTCTTCGCAACCCATGCTTGCCGTAATGGCATGTATGCTTGTCGTAAGAATCGACTAACGGGATCGGGTGGTCAGGTTCGCCGGCTTGGATGATGCATGTCATCGTATCCCATGATGTCAATCACTGGATTGTCTCGTCTCGATTATTTACAGCCCGCCATCATATAGCTGGAATATTGCTGAGTGCGGCGTTAAATAACAAACAAACACACAAAGAAACAAACGGCGGGCAGAGACCATGTTTACCGCAATATATTCAGTTTTAAGAATCCCACCGATATTGGATGCTCTTTGCCTACTTCAACAAATAGAATTCATGGTCTCTGCGGTATTGTAGGACATGGCTATGCTTTTCGCGAACACCAGGTGTTATCACTGATTTTCAGTGATCCATTCATATTATTTTCACCACTATTTATAGGCCCAATGGAATCTGTTTCGGCGAAAAGTCGAGACTGGTTATCTTCTGTCGTTGACGTTTCATATTAACTAATTAACAAATACAAATAAAAGGCGACCAACCGGTCAAATGCATATGCAGCATACTGCAAGTGCATGTCATATCATCCTGAGCCTGGGACACATATGGAACCTGGATGATCCGGGGTAGAATAGGTCTTCAGCAACCCATGCTTGCCGTAAAAGGTGACTATGCTTGTCGTAAGAGGCGACTAACGGGATCGGGTGGTCAAATGCTTGTCTTAAGCTTGCTGACTTGGTTGATGCATGCCATCGTATCCCAATTGCGATGATCCTCATGATGTCAATCACTGGATTGTCTGGTCCAAACTGAATTATTGACAGACCGCCGTCATATAGCCGGGATATTGCCGAGTGCGGCGTTAAACAACAAAAAACAAACAAAAAAGCACATGAAGACATTCGACTTTCCGTCAAAATCTGAGGGAAGCTTATTCAGCAGACATTCGAACGTCAATTGTCAGAGTTTGGTGGCCATTGTAAATAAAGATGGATACTGACATCGGAATGAAGTTCGACCTCCGCTTACACGTCGCAAGGGTAAATTGGTGATAGAGTCAAGCCAACAGTTGATAATGCGAATGCGTTGGCTGATTCCTTTCGCACCTTTTGACCAAGAGCGACCATGCAAAATATTAGAGTTACCTCAGTCGTAGAACACATAGCTTTGTGGAGCGGACCTTGAACATGAAAGGACATGGGAAGTATTACTGTTATTGTGTGCCTGGTCACCTGGTATCAAGTGGATGACAAGTAGTTGCTGCTAAGTATAATTATCTTGGTCTACTGTTCACAGACCACTTAGCTTTTACTGTAATGGCACGTGCAGCAGCGAAGTCTGCTAATAGGGCTTTGGGTCTGTTGATATCCAAAGTTAGGACAATAGGCGGTATGCATTTCCAAACCTATTCCAAATTGTACGATAGTATGGTGTGGTCTGTTCTTGACTACGGCGCGGCTATCTGGGGTAATTATGACGCATGTAAACAAACACGAGTGCCAACACCTCGGCGTGAATGAACGAGTGACAACGTCATAATCATATTGATAAACGTCTGTTTGTAGTCACGCGAGACACCTTGATTTGCATGGGGAGACACAAAGTACATCACGTAGGCATTCCCACATCACGTTCATGTCTGCCCATGTCGGTCCACCTTTAGAATTCAGACGACCGTATACCTAAAAACATGACTACCCAAAAGAACAGGATCGAAATTTGACCAATGAGAGGCCTGGGTTGTGGACCAATCAGAGGCCGCGCTCGGACCATGCTGGGCTCTGATTGATCGAACCGAGGTTGTGCTTTCTCTCCCATGGAAAAATCCATTTCCTATGGAAAAGAAACACAAGGGTCGGTCCAGTTTGGAAAACCGAGGTGCAGACCAGGAACCGGAACGAACCAATCAGGGCGCTGCGTGGCGAACCAATCAGGAAGCAGGGTTATAGTGCCTCTCCAATAAAACAATTGCGAAACCACCCACACACACTGCATTCTATGAGATCATCATCATCATGCAAACTAACGAAGAAAATTGGGACTTGGAGCTGGTTGCAGTTGCGCATCCTTTGTCACGGTGCAAAGGCTGCCGCTGAAACTAGGAACACATTCCTCCATGGCAATGCAACAAGTGCAAAGGGTGCCTGCCCGTCTATGCGCATGGCAAGAGGGCACGTGATGGCACATTCCAGTGTGTCTATTGTAACACCGTCCTGAAAGACACTGACATGAGGCAATTATGCCAAACCAGTAAGTGTCCTGTCAGGAGACAGGTGGCAGGCCATCCGGGCCTTTGCACCACAGCACCTATGTGGGAGAAGAAGTAATCTACTTCTTCTCCAAAACGGCCCTTTTCAGGGCCAGCCATCTCTCCCGAAAGAACGCTTTCATCCATTGCTTTGACTACCCTCAAACCAAAACAAAGAACCCACCTCCTCCTCCTCCCTCCCTTCCTCCTCCCTCCTCCATCACCACCACTTTTTTTTTTTTTTTAAATAGAAAAAAATGAAAGAGGAGGATTTTACGTTCGCTTCTAATGGCCTCCTCCCCGGAACAGGTTGTGCCGCCCTCTTGGAGGTGCGCATGCCTCCCGGAACCGGGCGTGTCGCCATTTTGAAGGCGCGCGCACCGCCGGAACCGGAAGTGACGTCATCGTACTGCCAGATTTATCTCCCTCTGGTCCTGTAGCGCTGCCACCAACTACTCATGTGCATGAATTATTTTTTGAGGCATAGTTTCTCCAAGATTAGTGCTGATTTTGTTTATGAGAACGTCGTGCCTTGGCACAAGTAATTTTAACATTATTCAAATTATGAACTGTGTGATGTTTGCGGATATAGCTTTCTTGCATATGTAGTCAAGTGTAGTCTAGAATCTTCTGGAATGTTCCACTACAGCTGGACTAATCCAGCACTGTATAGAATATTCCAGAAGGGATTTAGACTATGAAAGGGGACATAAGCGTGCCTCTCGCATCTCACATTACATCTAACATTACATCCAGACCAGCCTTAAAGTGAAGTTAATTCTTGTCACCCTGGATATCCAGCCTATTTTGGAAGTTTGACAACTGTTGCTGCCAGGTGAATATTATTAGTACTGCTATCATATTTGATATTGCAATTGAACTTGTACTGGCATTGCAAATGATGTGCAGTACTTTGTATTGATAAACCTAGTTCATTTTATAACACAACTGTTAATTGAATATCATTTTTTGTTTGTTTGTTTGCTACAGACCAAATTATTTTAAGTACATATTTCTGGGTTAACTTATGGCTTCAATTTGGAAGTCGACACGTAACAACAATCGTACTAATCAGACCATCTTCTCCCTATCAAGCGCCCGACATCTCTAACTCTTTGACATAGAAGTCATAATCAAATGTGTAGTTGATATAGTCAATCCAAAATGGCTTCAACATCATGAGACAAGTAGATATGGTTTTCACACACTTTATTAAGATCGACATAGACAATACATATACAAATTTTCAACTTTTTGGAACAGGTAGTTCTGAAGGGAATCTTTAAAGGCTAAAATACATTCAAAATTCAATCCCAGACAGCCACAAAACCACGTGACCAATTGCCAATTTGATAAAACTTTTGGTAGTGAAGACGTTTTTGTCAAACGATTGTTTAAATTTAATACTGGAGTTATCTGCCCTTTGCTTGGCACGATAGATCCTTAGTTAAAGAACGTAAAGGTTTTAGAATTTCAAGGGCTATTTTGGCAAAATTTTAAAATCGATAGGGGTCCTTCAACATTCAGCCCAGTTTACAGAGCTCCTTTAGAATAATTTTCTAATAATAATTATAACAACAACAACAACAACAACAATTTGCACCTTTGGCTTAAAACCATACATAGAGAGACACTTGAACACTTCGCCGTTAGTCAAAGAACCTAAAAAACTTAGAATTCCATGAGCATTCACAGGAATCTGGTTTGGATGATATAAGACCTTTTGTTCTAGAATTATCTTCTGTAGCCAAATTTCAAAAAAAGTTGCAGCCCTTTCAGCTTTACTCCCAGGCTAAACACCTATGGAGCTTTCGCAAAATAATTATCCGGACTAATTCTAATTAGAACGACAAGAAGAACAAGAACAACTACAACAAGAAGAAACAATAATATAAAAGATTACATTACAGTTTCCACCTTTGCCTTGAAAACCTCAATACAGAGATACGTGGACACTCAACTGTCAGAGGATAAGACTGTGACATATAGTAGAATGTAATCATAAAATCAAAATAATGATTCAAAATGTGTAAACAGTTCATGTGTAAACAAGAATAATCAATTATATAACGATAGATTTACATGTACAAATACCTGACCTGTGGTAACTAGATTTTGTTATGCTTAAACTGTGTGTGCTGTAAAATATCCTCTCAGGGACACAACTATACTGAACAACAAAAGTTCCTGTGACATTGAATAAGATAAAAATGCAAAGTTATGTTTTTTATCAAATCTGAGACAATTTCGGTTTGCAACAGATAAAAGACTCCGGTAAGTGTTCAAATGGTTTAATTTGCATTTAACATGCCAAAATGTCAATTTACAAATCAATAGCGTGTGTAGTCCACCTCTGGTTGTGATGCAAGCAACACAACTTCGTCTCATGGATTGGACCAGGCATCGCACAAAGTCCTCTGGGATATCTGTCCATATCTGCTGGAGCATGTTTCGAAGTTCCTGGAGTGTCTGTGGAACACGTGGTTGACGTCGAAGGCGCCGATCCATCTGATGCCACATGTCCTCGATTGATAAGAGATCAGGAGAGCGAGCCGGCGCCAGCGGATGACATTCAAGTTGTTTTGTTGAAGAGAATACTCAACAAGTCGAGAAATATGAGGCCGGGCGTTGTCATGTTGAAAGGTAATGCCTGGGCCACGCAAAAAACGGTAGAACAACAGGGCCGATGATCTCGTCTTGGTAACGCTGTCCATTGAGATTTTCCTCTACCACTATCAAACAGGTCCTCTGTCTTGCCGTAATCCCACCCCATACCATAACGCTGCCGCCCCCGAACCGATCTTCTTCCATGACACAATGATTGACGTAACGTTCACCTCGACGTCGGTACACTCGAATCCGCCCATCGCTGTGGCTGAGGTGAAACGAGACTCGTCAGTGAACAGTACTTGTCCCCACTGCATGGCCGTCCAGCGTAGATACTGTCTGCACCACTGTAGACGTGCTTGACGGTGGTTACCTGTCAAAATGCGACGTCTGGCGGGTCTTCTAGCGACAATCCCTGCACATCTGAGGCGACGACGTACGGTTTGTGGAGATATTCGTCGAAGGCCAGGGATGCGTCTTGCAGTCAATGTTGCTGGCTGGAATAGATTTCGTAGGTTTCGTTGTTCGAATCCAGTTGTCCTGTCGATTATTGGTTTCGCGAGGATGGTCTCTGACTGCATTCGTCTGTTGCCAACTTTGCCATAAACACCTAATTGTGTTTCTGTGGACGTTAAATTGTCTTGCAACATCACGTTGACTCGATCCTGCTTCAAGCATACCAATGACTCGCAGACGCTCATTTTCGGACAGGCGTGGCATTTCGTAACGTTGAATAATTGCGTAATTTTGTTGTTTTTCTGAGTGGTTGTTGTCAGCACGATGCTAAATAATGCATATGGAATCCCGTTGACGCACATGTTTTTCTACCCATTCTTGGGTAGTAAAATGCATGAGGCTTGCATAAAAGTCAACTTTTGCATGGAATTTGGTTGTTTGTTTATTGTTTAACGCCGCACTCAGCAATATTCCAGCTATATGACGGTGGTCTGTAAATAATCGAGTCTGGACCAGACAACCCAGTTATTAATATCACGAGCATCGATCCACGCAATGGCAACATGCATCAACCAAGTCAGCGAGCCTGACCACCCGATCCCGTTAGTCGCCTTTTACGACAAGCATAGGTCGCTGAAGACCTATTCTACCAGAGATCTTCACGAGTCCCTCTTACAACTAGCAGTTAGGTGCCGGGTATATTATTAATAAAGAATATGTATATGTTAAGTGAAGAGTAATTAAAATGGTTGACAATCAGTATCAGATTATATTTTGGGATCCCCTTCCTTCGTCAAGTTTCCTATTTAAGATAAACATATTTAGACTTTCATGGTGATTTGGCATCCTAATCTCTATCATTTAGATGATGTTAAAATGCCAATAACAGATGTCAATTAGATTTTTGATTTAATTAACATCTCATACTAAATCTTTCTTACTGCAACACATGTTTAACCAGAGTTTTTTTTCTGAACAACCATATTCCAGGATTGTTGAGGAAGGTTGAAATGCTCACATGGATTAACTTGTTATGAGGATTTTGAGGATTAGTGCATGTCATGAGTTTCCCCTCTCCAACCCTCTCCCCCTTCCCTGCTGAAATGGTATGGCCCTGAAACCTAACCCAAAACGGCCTGTACTCCGTGCAGGATACAATTCCTTGTGTCTCCTTGTGAGCGCATCCAAAAATCCACATTTGCGTGTTTATATTACCTCCGAAAACAAGGGTGTCTGCAAGAGGCTTTCTGAGCTTCTGGGATTCACAAAAGTAAAAGTTGGCATCGTGGCAGGTTTTCACTTGGAAGATGAAGCTTGAATTGACATAGATTTGCTCCACTTCCTCATTTGTCAGCTGAACATAGCTTCTAATGAAGGTTGAAGGTGTCTCTTTCCGCAGCCAAGGACCTAGATTAGAAAGGTTCAGGTTAGTTCTCTGTTCGTAAGAGACACAGTTCGTTTGTTTATTTGTTGTTTAATGCCGCACTTTTCAAAATCGATAATAAAAGCCCTGCCTTCTTAGCTACGTTAAGCGCACGTCACTCGCTGAGCGTGGACGCCAACCGATCTGAACCAATCGTTTCCAATAATCTGCCTTCCCCGAGGTGGCCGTCTTGGCATCAATTGGTCTCACATTAAACGCAACATCCAGACGAAACATGATCACGGTTGATCATTGGACG
The DNA here is from genome assembly GCF_023055435.1 of Haliotis rufescens. Taxonomy (NCBI): domain Eukaryota; kingdom Metazoa; phylum Mollusca; class Gastropoda; order Lepetellida; family Haliotidae; genus Haliotis; species Haliotis rufescens. The sequence goes on from NW_025963890.1 coordinate 68,364,266, forward strand.
ATTTGGTTGGTTGGATTGTTGTTTTACGCCGCACTCAGCAATTTTCCAACTACATGACGCAGCCTGTAAATAATCGAGTCTTCACAAGACAACCCTGTGATTGATACCATGAGCATCGATCCACGCAATTGGGATCAATGACATGCATCAACCAAGTCAGCGAGTCTGACCACCCGATCCTGTTGGTCGCCTCTTACGACAAGCATACTCGCCTTTTACGGCAAGCATGGGTTGCTGAAGACCTATTCTAACCCCGGATCTTCACGGGTAAACTGTGATGAAGACGTATTCTACCCGGATCCTCACGGGTCGCAAGAGACACAGAGACAAAACACATTCGTATATTAAGAAGAATACTTTACATGAATTTAATGCGCCCATAAAAGTATGAGCCACAGTTGCACCCAGCTTATTAACCATATCTGATTTATCAATTTATAAGTGACCCCTGCTTTTAAGATGGTGGATGCTATTTTCTTAGATCATGCTCAGTACCTTGCAAGGATTGACCTTTTTCTTGTTTGAAAGTATTCCATGCCTTAGCATTTAATATGCTAAAATAATTAAAACAATGTAACATTGGAATGTGACGGAATAATATTCGGTCTTTTCCCTAGTCTTCCTTCCTGACTAACGATCTGAATTGGATGCGCGTATTCAAAGAGGAAATTTGGGGATTAACCAGCCTGAACAAGAAATAAAAGGGACCATTGAAATGTTTCTAGATTAGATCCGTGCAAAAACGAAAGTGACAAACAACTATCCACAAGCCTGTGCGACAAAAGGGATGACTTCCCCTTCCGTAGATAAATCTAAGGGAGAAGAAGTTCAAATACAGTTAGGTTGTGGTGAGTGTTTTAGGTTTAGTGATGTTGCTGTACATCGGTAAGGTCAGGTTTCTGGAATAGCTGGACCTTGTGTCATGGCCACAATGGTTTATTGCCTATTAATAAACATCAAAAGATCAGATGGGTTGTGGTCTACATATCAATATGTGTACTTCCTGAAAACTTGAAATTCGAATCAACAGACTCATAAGACATCTTTTCCACCAAAATAGAAAAGGTCATGTCCTTCTTGGGTCAATCAAACCCACCTGAGACGAGTGAAGATCGAGGGGAGAATAGGTCTTCAGCAACCCATACTCGCCGTATAACACGACTATGCTTGCCCTAAGAGGCGACTAACGGGATGGGGTGGTCCGGCTCGCTGACATCGCTGTCATTGATCCCTATTGCGTGGGTCGATGCTCATGATGTCAATCACTGGATTGTCTGGTCCAGGCTCGATTATTTACAGACCGCCGTCATATAGCTGGAATATTGCTTAGTGCGGCGTTAAACAACAACACACAAACAAACAAACCCATCTGTAAAGCAAAGAATTGAGGACCATGATTCCGCAAAACCCACCTGAACAAAACAGTGTGGTGTGACTCCACGTCAGATTGCCAAGGCAAGTTGTGTTGGCGGTCACTTCATCAGTGGATATGTCCAGGTAACCATGGATACATGTGTATGTCCTGACACTTCCAACGAGCTTCAGACCATCACTGACGTTGGCGTTCCGGACAGATGGAGGTGGACGGGGACAACTCGGTGTAACTGCAGCTTCAGCTGGAATGTATATCAACTCCACTTCATGAGGATTTTTTTATACGTTTAGTTTATTTTTGGATTGTGATCGGGAGGTGTAATTTATTCTTGTCTACTTGGGTCTAAGGATTGGCCTCTGCAGTGAAAATAGAGCTATTGTCTGATACTCTAGCCTATATTATTTTTGAACAAAAGATAGTGGTACTTGCTTCTTTGTCCCCGTTCTTTGCCCCATCAGTAAAGTTTGAACAGTGAGTGTCGTATTTATTTCTTAATTATACATATTCTTGTTGATATACTGTTGATTCGTGTCAGATTTTATAATACGTAACAGGGAAATGTCTACTTCTTGCCTCTTCAAGTGCTAGCTATAGGGAGGAATAGAGTGAGTGAGTGAGTTGGGTTTAACGCCGCTTTTAACAGTATTCCGTACAGACGGATATCAAAGTTATCTGATTTTTTCACGTATGTATCTTGTAAACTAAATGATAATGGTTTAAAATCTTGTGGTAATAACTGAAGATCACGAATCTGCAATTCTATTGTATTAAATGAATGGATCTGCTCATGGAAGTACAACAGAGGACCTTGAGCGTGTGGAGGGGCCATTCCCATGCTCTGGGAGGGTTGGAGAGACACGGGTTGTGGAAGAAGAGGGCGTCTCCAGATGCGGAGGTGCCCTCGTCCTTCGCCTATCTATTTTTTTGACAGATTGATGTCTCATTACACATTCCACTAAAAGTGAACCACCTCTGAGTCTAGTGACCTATCTAACCACTCCGCAGATACCTTAGATGCCCTTGGAGACAGTAAATGAGTTACGTTTGAAAGGACTTCCGTCCGCAGCTTCAATAACCAAGAACTTTGGCCAGGAATCGGAAACTACTGGAGAAAGATGTCTTTTTTATAAGCTTTTGCAGAACCAGAGTGTAAGGTATGAGCCATGATAGAGTAATGGGTTTCAGCAACCCTCCTCCCCACTCGCCACCGAGTATCAACAAGGAAAAACTGTGAGTTAGTTGGGTTTAACGCCGCTTTTAACAGTATTCCAGTTATATCGCGGTGTGTCAGCTCCATGTCGGGGGAAAGTCTGACGTGATGCAGGTCTCAGACGTTTACCACTTCGGTGAAACCCACGAGCACGGGTATGGTGCTGACAAACCTAGAAACATAATCGGGGCGAACCGGGATTCGAACCCACAACCGTAGGTTTCTGGCGTGCCAAAGGGAAGCAACCCTGCACAGCGAATCGCGGCGCCTTAGACGACTGGGCAACCCGTGCCCCCACAAGGACAAACAAACCAGCCTGCAACACCAGGGCTACAGGGCTGGTATACTCCACAAACATAGACTTGGATAGCAAAGAGATATTCCAGGCTGGTTCGACCTATGCCATTTTTTCTTGAAAAACCCAGAATTCAGAGGTCCACATCACCAGGTTGGCCCATGAACCACCGTGAAGTAAGGTTCGAAGTGGTGTGTTGGGCAGACGGAACACGGGTCCCTGGTTCCAGTGTCCTCAGCCACCAGACTTCCGTCCTCCACCGACACAGGGGCGCAACCCACGGCAAACAGGTTGCCCAATTCGGTCGCCTTTCACGAATGACAATCCGATGCTGGTGACACATCTAACCTCGGGTCCCTACTGGGCTTGTAATTAAGAATGTAGTCAAGAATTTAGTCATATACAGTATCACAATGAATCAGGGAAATGCATTTGTCTAAATTTTTACTAAATCTGTGTCTCATGAAGAAAATGACTTTGTAGTTTCCACTTTTTCTTTGGATATCTTTTAAGAATGCGTTTTTCTAACATATGCCACTAATTATAACAGAATATAGACTTCCATGTTGCAGATAGGATTTGTGATCGTAACAATCATATGTGTTGAGAGGATCTCATTTGGGTTCGTGATTTTTTACAATTGATCAATGACCATACTGGGCATTGGTGCTTGGTGGTTCCAAAGTTAACAGTTTATTATTAGAGGAAACTGGCAGTGAATACTTGTGAACATCATTTAGATAGGATTCCTTTAGGATTTAACCTTTTCTTTCTCTGTGGGAAGTCATTCAACCAGTTCATGCATTGTATGTCAAAACCGACCAGACTTGGTTAGAATCCGTGTTTATCTGTGGACTTCACAAGTGACGATGGATAATATTAATTGTATTATAGTTTGTCAATTTGTAAATAAAACTGTCAAATATGTTGTTTATGTATTCAATGTGTGGAAAAGTCCATGTGGGGAAATGTATTAGGAACAATGTATTATGTTTTCACGTCAACATGCTAGTTAAGTCCTAACTTTAATAGAACATGAATTTTTTTGTCATGTATGTCCTTACTGAACGTGATAATGCACATGTTGATCATGTCATATTCAGTTTCCTTTTTTGATGAGCGGTGTTTGCAAAGCGCTCACATAATATAATTAATAGGCGATCTTTTTGTTCCAAAGGACAATAACTCTCCTTTTGAAACGGTCCAACCTGTCTCTACCGTCTGGTTCACGGGTCAATGTGTGCTGCGACAACTAGTTACATGTAGAGACGGAGTCAAGTTAAAACGTTACCTTCTTGCACCGTCGTCAAAACAAATCCGTTCATTTCTGAATGTGTTTCAAAAACACATATTTCAAGTGATTATTAGTTTACAGTAGAAAAAATTGTTTACCAGTCTGGGATAACATCAGGTCGGTGAAATAATGCAAACTCATTCTATTTATCAACTTTTGTGTTATTTTTCACACAACTGCTGCAGCATGGAAATATAACAAATACCTTCCATACTACCGTGGACTTCAAAGTAATAAAATTGGAGATACGCCTACATTTGCAGCACACGGACATTTTTTACAGGTCTTTACCATGGATCTATAATTATTATACATCCGTGCCTTTATAAATAATTATAAAATAAATATGGTTCAAAATAAATCAAATGGTTTTCAATGTCACTTTTATATCAACATTTTGTTTTTCATCTAATTGCATGGTATATTATTTATTTTGACAATATTTTCTAGGAATATACCAAATGAAAAGCTACCATGCATCCAACCACCATTCAGTTAGTCAAAGGGACTTTTTCGTTCATATATTCAGACACAGCCTCTTCAACCAGCTTGGCATATAAGATGGAAATCATTCTGGCTGCATTCTTACCATGTCGTTAATTCAACTGGAATGTCAACTTGAAAGTAACAATATATTGTCAGTGCTTACGAATTGAATAATTCACCACCTGCCTATTCACAGAGGTAATAAAATATGTTTCACCTGTATCAAGACCGGCAGCGATGGTGGTACAGATGGGGAGTCCTGTTCTGGATACCGTGCACTCTTCATCCTCACCACACGTCACTCCTGAACAGGAGCCGAGGATTGACTAAAGCGGACAAAAACACCGAAACTGTAGGATTGACACTTGTAATTTCGACCCGTGAAGATCCAGGGTAGAATAGGTCTTCAGCAACACATGCTTGCCGTAAAAGGCGACTAACGGGATCGGGTGGTCAGGCTTGCCGACTTGGTGGATGCATGTCATTGATCCCAATTGCGTGGATCGATGCTCATGATGTCAATCACTGGATTGTCTGGTCCAGACTCGATTATTTTACAGACCGCCGTAATATTGCTGGAATATTGCTGAGTGCGTTAAACAACAAACAAACAAACAGTGATGACATCGGGGGTTCCAAACACGACATAGCTTGTCCGACTCAATTTTCGCAATCAGTCAAAGCAATGAGTTGTGAAAACTCAAAGTAAAGCATGGGATTGTATCACGCATCTGGTTCACAATTGACTTGTCATGTTTAGTACATTCCTCTCAATATCAACCATGAAGGTTTTTGATGGTGAAACCTTGATTAAAAAACATAGTTGTTTGCAAAATCGGTCTTCCATGGGAAATGCAAAGGTACCTTCGTGCCTAATACCCCATTCACATGCACACCACGCCCGTGAAGATCCGGGGTAGAATAGGTCTTCAAGCAACCCTTGCTTGCCGTAAAATGCGACTATGCTTGTAAGAGGCGATTAACGGGATCGGGTGGTCAGGCTCGCTGACTTCGTTGATGCATGTCATCGTATCCCAATGCTCATGACATCAATCACTGGATTGTCTGGTCCAGACTCGATTATTTACAGACCGCCGTCATACAGCTGGAATATTACTGAGTGCGGCGTTAAACAACAAACAAACAACAATTGTTTGAGTGTAAGGGACATGTACTGCAAAAACAACTCGTAATGAAATATCACTCCTCTAACATCTTGATATCAAGCCATTCAAGTATAAATGTGAAGTAAATCCTTTGAAATTCAGTATTTGTGTGTAGGGTCATTACAGACCGCCCTCGTGTAGCTGAAATATTACTGAGTGCGGCGTTAAACAACAAACAAAAGCTGAAATTTTACTGAGTGCGGCGTTAAACAACACACAAAAGCTGAAATATTACTGAGTGCGGCGTTAAACAACACACAAAAGCTGAAATATTACTCAGTGCGGCGTTAAACAACAAACAAAAGCTGAAATATTACTCAGTGCGGCGTTAAACAACAAACAAAAGCTGAAATATTACTCAGTGCGGCGTTAAACAACACACAAAAGCTGAAATATTACTGAGTGCCGGAAAACAACAAACAAAAGCTGAAATATTACTCAGTGCGGCGTTAAACAACATACAAAAGCTGAAATATTACTGAGTGCGGAGTTAAACAACAAACGAAAGCTGAAATATTACTCAGTGCGGCGTTAAACAACAAACAAAAGCTGAAATATTACTGAGTGCCGGAAAACAACACACAAAAGCTGAAATATTACTCAGTGCGGCGTTAAACAACAAACAAAAGCTGAAATATTACTGACTGCGGCGTTAAACAGCAAACAAAAGCTGAAATATTACTCAGTGCGGCGTTAAACAACACACAAAAGCTGAAATATTACTGAGTGCCGGAAAACAACAAACAAAAGCTGAAATATTACTGAGTGCGGCGTTAAACAACAAACAAAAGCTGAAATATTACTGAGTGCCGGAAAACAACAAACAAAAGCTGAAATATTACTGAGTGCGGCGTTAAACAACAAACAAAAGCTGAAATATTACTCAGTGCGGCGTTAAACAACACACAAAAGCTGAAATATTACTGAGTGCGGCGTTAAACAACAAACAAAAGCTGAAATATTACTCAGTGCGGCGTTAAACAACAAACAAAAGCTGAAATATTACTGAGTGCCGGAAAACAACAAACAAAAGCTGAAATATTACTCAGTGCGGCGTTAAACAACACACAAAAGCTGAAATATTACTCAGTGCGGCGTTAAACAACAAACAAAAGCTGAAATATTACTGAGTGCCGGAAAACAACAAACAAAAGCTGAAATATTACTGACTGCGGCGTTAAACAACAAACAAAAGCTGAAATATTACTGAGTGCGGCGTTAAACAACAAACAAAAGCTGAAATATTACTGAGTGCGGCGTTAAACAACAAATCAAAGCTGAAATATTACTCAGTGCGGCGTTAAACAACAAACAAAAGCTGAAATATTACTCAGTGCCGCAAACAACAAACAAAAGCTGAAATATTACTGAGTGCGGCGTTAAACAACAAACAAAAGCTGAAATATTACTGAGTGCGGCGTTAAACAACAAACAAAAGCTGAAATATTACTCAGTGCGGCGTTAAACAACAAACAAAAGCTGAAATATTACTGAGTGCCGGAAAACAACAAACAAAAGCTGAAATATTACTGAGTGCGGCGTTAAACAACAAACAAAACCTGAAATATTACTCAGTGCGGCGTTAAACAACAAACAAAAGCTGAAATATTACTCAGTGCGGCGTTAAACAACAAACAAAAGCTGAAATATTACTGAGTGCCGGAAAACAACAAACAAAAGCTGAAATATTACTGAGTGCGGCGTTAAACAACACACAAAAGCTGAAATATTACTCAGTGCGGCGTTAAACAACAAACAAAAGCTGAAATATTACTGAGTGCCGGAAAACAACAAACAAAAGCTGAAATATTACTGACTGCGGCGTTAAACAACAAACAAAAGCTGAAATATTACTCAGTGCGGCGTTAAACAACAAACAAAAGCTGAAATATTACTGAGTGCGGCGTTAAACAACAAATCAAAGCTGAAATATTACTCAGTGCGGCGTTAAACAACAAACAAAAGCTGAAATATTACTGAGTGCCGCAAACAACAAACAAAAGCTGAAATATTACTGAGTGCCGGAAAACAACAAACAAAAGCTGAAATATTACTGAGTGCGGCGTTAAACAACAAACAAAAGCTGAAATATTACTCAGTGCGGCGTTAAACAACAAACAAAAGCTGAAATATTACTGAGTGCCGGAAAACAACAAACAAAAGCTGAAATATTACTGACTGCGGCGTTAAACAACAAAGAAAAGCTGAAATATTACTGACTGCGGCGTTAAACAACAAACAAAAGCTGAAATATTACTGAGTGCGGCGTTAAACAACAAACAAAACCTGAAATATTACTGAGTGCGGCGTTAAACAACAAACAAAAGCTGAAATATTACTCAGTGCGGCGTTAAACAACAAACAAAAGCTGAAATATTACTGAGTGCCGGAAAACAACAAACAAAAGCTGAAATATTACTCAGTGCGGCGTTAAACAACACACAAAAGCTGAAATATTACTCAGTGCGGCGTTAAACAACAAACAAAAGCTGAAATATTACTGAGTGCCGGAAAACAACAAACAAAAGCTGAAATATTACTGACTGCGGCGTTAAACAACAAACAAAAGCTGAAATATTACTCAGTGCGGCGTTAAACAACAAACAAAACCTGAAATATTACTCAGTGCGGCGTTAAACAACAAACAAAAGCTGAAATATTACTCAGTGCGGCGTTAAACAACAAACAAAAGCTGAAATATTACTGAGTGCCGGAAAACAACAAACAAAAGCTGAAATATTACTGAGTGCGGCGTTAAACAACACACAAAAGCTGAAATATTACTCAGTGCGGCGTTAAACAACAAACAAAAGCTGAAATATTACTCAGTGCCGGAAAACAACAAACAAAAGCTGAAATATTACTGACTGCGGCGTTAAACAACAAACAAAAGCTGAAATATTACTCAGTGCGGCGTTAAACAACAAACAAAAGCTGAAATATTACTGAGTGCGGCGTTAAACAACAAATCAAAGCTGAAATATTACTCAGTGCGGCGTTAAACAACAAACAAAAGCTGAAATATTACTGAGTGCCACAAACAACAAACAAAAGCTGAAATATTACTGAGTGCCGGAAAACAACAAACAAAAGCTGAAATATTACTGAGTGCGGCGTTAAACAACACACAAAAGCTGAAATATTACTCAGTGCGGCGTTAAACAACAAACAAAAGCTGAAATATTACTGAGTGCCGGAAAACAACAAACAAAAGCTGAAATATTACTCAGTGCGGCGTTAAACAACAAACAAAAGCTGAAATATTACTCAGTGCGGCGTTAAACAACAAAGAAAAGCTGAAATATTACTGAGTGCCGGAAAACAACAAACAAAAGCTGAAATATTACTGAGTGCGGCGTTAAACAACAAACAAAAGCTGAAATATTACTCAGTGCGGCGTTAAACAACAAACAAAAGCTGAAATATTACTCAGTGCGGCGTTAAACAACAAACAAAAGCTGAAATATTACTGAATGCGGCGTTAAACAACAAACAAAAGCTGAAATATTACTCAGTGCGGCGTTAAACAACAAACAAAAGCTGAAATATTACTCAGTGCGGCGTTAAACAACAAACAAAAGCTGAAATATTACTGAGTGCGGCGTTAAACAACAAACAAAAGCTGAAATATTACTCAGTGCCGCAAACAACAAACAAAAGCTGAAATATTACTGAGTGCCGGAAAACAACAAACAAAAGCTGAAATATTACTCAGTGCGGCGTTAAACAACAAACAAAAGCTGAAATATTACTGAGTGCGGCGTTAAACAACAAATCAAAGCTGAAATATTACTCAGTGCGGCGTTAAACAACAAACAAAAGCTGAAATATTACTGAGTGCCGCAAACAACAAACAAAAGCTGAAATATTACTGAGTGCCGGAAAACAACAAACAAAAGCTGAAATATTACTGAGTGCCGGAAAACAACAAACAAAACCTGAAATATTACTCAGTGCGGCGTTAAACAACACACAAAAGCTGAAATATTACTCAGTGCGGCGTTAAACAACAAACAAAAGCTGAAATATTACTCAGTGCGGCGTTAAACAACAAACAAAAGCTGAAATATTACTCAGTGCGGCGTTAAACAACACACAAAAGCTGAAATATTACTCAGTGCGGCGTTAAACAACAAACAAAAGGTGAAATATTACTGAGTGCCGGAAAACAACAAACAAAAGCTGAAATATTACTCAGTGCGGCGTTAAACAACAAAGAAAAGCTGAAATATTACTCAGTGCGGCGTTAAACAACAAACAAAAGCTGAAATATTACTGAGTGCCGGAAAACAACAAACAAAAGCTGAAATATTACTCAGTGCGGCGTTAAACAACACACAAAAGCTGAAATATTACTCAGTGCGGCGTTAAACAACAAACAAAAGCTGAAATATTACTCAGTGCGGCGTTAAACAACAAACAAAAGCTGAAATATTACTGAGTGCCGGAAAACAACAAACAAAAGCTGAAATATTACTCAGTGCGGCGTTAAACAACAAACAAAAGCTGAAATATTACTGAGTGCGGCGTTAAACAACAAATCAAAGCTGAAATATTACTCAGTGCGGCGTTAAACAACAAACAAAAGCTGAAATATTACTGAGTGCCGCAAACAACAAACAAAAGCTGAAATATTACTGAGTGCCGGAAAACAACAAACAAAAGCTGAAATATTACTGAGTGCCGGAAAACAACAAACAAAACCTGAAATATTACTCAGTGCGGCGTTAAACAACACACAAAAGCTGAAATATTACTCAGTGCGGCGTTAAACAACAAACAAAAGCTGAAATATTACTCAGTGCGGCGTTAAACAACAAACAAAAGCTGAAATATTACTCAGTGCGGCGTTAAACAACACACAAAAGCTGAAATATTACTCAGTGCGGCGTTAAACAACAATTAAAAGGTGAAATATTACTGAGTGCCGGAAAACAACAAACAAAAGCTGAAATATTACTGAGTGCGGCGTTAAACAACAAAGAAAAGCTGAAATATTACTCAGTGCGGCGTTAAACAACAAACAAAAGCTGAAATATTACTGAGTGCCGGAAAACAACAAACAAAAGCTGAAATATTACTCAGTGCGGCGTTAAACAACACACAAAAGCTGAAATATTACTCAGTGCGGCGTTAAACAACAAACAAAAGCTGAAATATTACTCAGTGCGGCGTTAAACAACAAACAAAAGCTGAAATATTACTGAGTGCCGGAAAACAACAAACAAAAGCTGAAATATTACTCAGTGCGGCGTTAAACAACAAACAAAAGCTGAAATATTACTCAGTGCGGCGTTAAACAACAAACAAAAGCTGAAATATTACTGAGTGCCGGAAAACAACAAACAAAAGCTGAAATATTACTCAGTGCGGCGTTAAACAACACACAAAAGCTGAAATATTACTCAGTGCGGCGTTAAACAACAAACAAAAGCTGAAATATTACTCAGTGCGGCGTTAAACAACAAACAAAAGCTGAAATATTACTGAGTGCCGGAAAACAACAAACAAAAGCTGAAATATTACTCAGTGCGGCGTTAAACAACAAACAAAAGCTGAAATATTACTGAGTGCCGGAAAACAACAAACAAAAGCTGAAATATTACTCAGTGCGGCGTTAAACAACAAACAAAAGCTGAAATATTACTCAATGCGGCGTTAAACAACAAACAAAAGCTGAAATATTACTCAGTGCGGCGTTAAACAACAAACAAAAGCTGAAATATTACTCAGTGCGGCGTTAAACAACAAACAAAAGCTGAAATATTACTGAGTGCCGGAAAACAACAAACAAAAGCTGAAATATATCTCAGTGCCGCAAACAACAAACAAAAGCTGAAATATTACTGAGTGCCGGAAAACAACAAACAAAAGCTGAAATATTACTCAGTGCGGCGTTAAACAACAAACAAAAGCTGAAATATTACTGAGTGCGGCGTTAAACAACAAATCAAAGCTGAAATATTACTCAGTGCGGCGTTAAACAACAAACAAAAGCTGAAATATTACTGAGTGCCGCAAACAACAAACAAAAGCTGAAATATTACTGAGTGCCGGAAAACAACAAACAAAAGCTGAAATATTACTGAGTGCCGGAAAACAACAAACAAAAGCTGAAATATTACTCAGTGCGGCGTTAAACAACACACAAAAGCTGAAATATTACTCAGTGCGGCGTTAAACAACAAACAAAAGCTGAAATATTACTCAGTGCGGCGTTAAACAACAAACAAAAGCTGAAATATTACTCAGTGCGGCGTTAAACAACACACAAAAGCTGAAATATTACTCAGTGCGGCGTTAAACAACAAACAAAAGGTGAAATATTACTCAGTGCCGGAAAACAACAAACAAAAGCTGAAATATTACTGAGTGCGGCGTTAAACAACAAAGAAAAGCTGAAATATTACTCAGTGCGGCGTTAAACAACAAACAAAAGCTGAAATATTACTGAGTGCCGGAAAACAACAAACAAAAGCTGAAATATTACTCAGTGCGGCGTTAAACAACACACAAAAGCTGAAATATTACTCAGTGCGGCGTTAAACAACAAACAAAAGCTGAAATATTACTCAGTGCGGCGTTAAACAACAAACAAAAGCTGAAATATTACTGAGTGCCGGAAAACAACAAACAAAAGCTGAAATATTACTCAGTGCGGCGTTAAACAACAAACAAAAGCTGAAATATTACTCAGTGCGGCGTTAAACAACAAATCAAAGCTGAAATATTACTCAGTGCGGCGTTAAACAACAAACAAAAGCTGAAATATTACTGAGTGCCGCAAACAACAAACAAAAGCTGAAATATTACTGAGTGCCGGAAAACAACAAACAAAAGCTGAAATATTACTGAGTGCCGGAAAACAACAAACAAAACCTGAAATATTACTCAGTGCGGCGTTAAACAACACACAAAAGCTGAAATATTACTCAGTGCGGCGTTAAACAACAAACAAAAGCTGAAATATTACTCAGTGCGGCGTTAAACAACAAACAAAAGCTGAAATATTACTCAGTGCGGCGTTAAACAACACACAAAAGCTGAAATATTACTCAGTGCGGCGTTAAACAACAAACAAAAGGTGAAATATTACTGAGTGCCGGAAAACAACAAACAAAAGCTGAAATATTACTGAGTGCGGCGTTAAACAACAAAGAAAAGCTGAAATATTACTCAGTGCGGCGTTAAACAACAAACAAAAGCTGAAATATTACTGAGTGCCGGAAAACAACAAACAAAAGCTGAAATATTACTCAGTGCGGCGTTAAACAACACACAAAAGCTGAAATATTACTCAGTGCGGCGTTAAACAACAAACAAAAGCTGAAATATTACTCAGTGCGGCGTTAAACAACAAACAAAAGCTGAAATATTACTGAGTGCCGGAAAACAACAAACAAAAGCTGAAATATTACTCAGTGCGGCGTTAAACAACAAAGAAAAGCTGAAATATTACTCAGTGCGGCGTTAAACAACAAACAAAAGCTGAAATATTACTGAGTGCGGCGTTAAACAACAAACAAAAGCTGAAATATTACTCAGTGCGGCGTTAAACAACAAACAAAAGCTGAAATATTACTGAATGCGGCGTTAAACAACAAACAAAAGCTGAAATATTACTGAGTGCCGGAAAACAACAAACAAAAGCTGAAATATTACTCAGTGCGGCGTTAAACAACAAACAAAAGCTGAAATATTACTCAGTGCGGCGTTAAACAACAAACAAAAGCTGAAATATTACTCAGTGCCGGAAAACAACAAACAAAAGCTGAAATATTACTCAGTGCGGCGTTAAACAACAAAGAAAAGCTGAAATATTACTCAGTGCGGCGTTAAACAACAAACAAAAGCTGAAATATTACTGAGTGCGGCGTTAAACAACAAACAAAAGCTGAAATATTACTCAGTGCGGCGTTAAACAACAAACAAAAGCTGAAATATTACTGAATGCGGCGTTAAACAACAAACAAAAGCTGAAATATTACTGAGTGCCGGAAAACAACAAACAAAAGCTGAAATATTACTGAGTGCGGCGTTAAACAACACACAAAAGCTGAAATATTACTCAGTGCGGCGTTAAACAACAAACAAAAGCTGAAATATTACTGAGTGCGGCGTTAAACAACAAACAAAAGCTGAAATATTACTGAGTGCCGGAAAACAACAAACAAAAGCTGAAATATTACTGAGTGCGGCGTTAAACAACAAACAAAAGCTGAAATATTACTCAGTGCGGCGTTAAACAACACACAAAAGCTGAAATATTACTCAGTGCGGCGTTAAACAACAAACAAACAAAAGGATGTTAAACCTACCAGTTTTATATAAATACTACAGCTGCGTTATGAAACGAGAATACTAATTTCGTGAAACCAACCTAGAAATATAACCGGGACGAAGCGGGATTTGCAAAAATAGAGACTGCATTTACTATTGAATCTCTTATTAATGCTCACAACTTACACCAGTGACAAAAGCAGCTCGATAATGTGATGTGTGAAAATTTCTTCTCTTCTGGTGTCTGAAGCATAGCTATTTTTGTCAAGCACTTATTAGGACGTCTATTATTTTCGGTAAGATCCCAGGCCCCAAACGAATATCAAATGGTCGGTCCCTTACTGACTTAATATGTGTTATTTACCACGCATGCTACATATGTAATATCTAAAATAACTGTCATCACCGCTTAAATATTATTTCAGTTGTACTTACCCTGTATGTCTCAGTCTATTACCACTGTGCTGATATGCATGTGCATAGCTATGGTGCTGACAAACAAAGGATCGATATCAAATTTTGATGACAGACTGCAAGGGCGGTCGGGTAGCCTAGTGGGTAAAGCGTTCGCTCGTCACACCAAAGACGCGGGTTCATGGGTACAATGTGTGAAGCCCATTTCTGGTGTTCCCTGCCGCGATATTGCTGGAATATTGCTAAAAGCGGCTTAAAACCATACTAACTCACTCACTGATAGACTGCATCTACCTTAGAGATGAAATAAAAGCGACAAAACTCTTTTCCATATTCAAAAAAAATCTCTGCCAAAACAGAGTTGATGTACGATTCCGATTGTATCATGAGCATGTTTCTATGAATCACTATCAAATAGTGATGATACAAGGAGATCGCGAAGGTTAGCGTTTCCTGTCCCACCGATGGTACCCGTCACAAACATATACAAAGGTAAGTCGATTTTTCATCTGAAAAACACGGGACCATATCCTTCACATATCTACAATTAGCAACACTTAGTCTGAATAGTTACGTAGTCTCCAAGTAAAGCGCATCTCACAATGAGGACTCATACAATTCTGAACTTAGTGTTAAGTGGTCTTAATTATACGTTACCTCAGGCCACATGCTGATGTCACTGTGTATCCATCCGGGGGTGGAGACGAGATCCCCGGGGGGGGAGCTGCTGTTGTGATTGTGACGATGACATTCCAGAGATTGAGGTTCGAACCCGACCGACTGACAGCGAGAGTGAGCGTAACATGTGGCCACACAGTCCATCAGTGAGGGTGCGCATTTGACGTCGTACACGTGGTTAGCGAGGTACGTGTCTTGGACGTTCGCATTGTGAACACACAGCGTTAGAATCTGTTTACAATATACCACAAATATCAACACAGATTTGACCTCCCTACCCAACATGATGTCTCAAACTAACTCATGTACTCAAGGGCCGTTTTATGCAGAACAGATGAGAATGTACCGTGCGTCAGTGAAAGCCTGGTGGAAAGTTTGGCTGTACATCATTTAATAGTACTAGTCAATGCGCAGAAAAGATCAGTTTCAGCTCCTATTGACATCTCTGTGTTCATTATTCAGACGTTAAGGTAATACAAGAAGATATCATTATTTGGAAAATAAATACTTAATGTTCAGGGAGACCAGATAAAGAGTGCTGGAATCGACAAAATGAGCTCGGATAATCATGTGGGATCTGTAAGGACAGCCCTCTGACAATAACAAACTGTAACCATTTTCATCACGATATTGTAAATAAAAGCTTCAGTTACACTTCTGGGCCAAATTACCTTGTTTTGACTTTGCCAACCATAGCAGAAATTCCGATTTATATGCATACAGAAACAGATCAGTAAGTGTGAGTGAGTTGGGTTTAACGCCGCTTTTAACAGTATTCCGCTTTTAACAGTATTCAAGTAACAGTATCACGGCGTGTCAGTTGAATGTGGGAGGAAAACCCGAAGTGATGTAGGTCTCAGACGTTTACCACTTCGGTGAAACCAACTAGCAAGGATATGGTGCTGACATACATAGAAACATAATCGGGGCAACCCGGGATTCGAACCCACAATCATAGGTTTCTGGCGTGCCCAAGGGACGCAACTATGCACCGCGAATCGCGGCGCCTTAGACGACTGGGCCACCCGTGCCACAAAACCAACTAATGTATACACCTACATGGGTTGCAGATTTGAAGAGGTCATATGACGATGACGATGTATTGGCCACAGTAGATATACACTTGAATATTTGTTGAAAGTTTAGGATGTTCCATTCAGAATCTCTTGAGATTAAAGATTCAGTGGACTTTAAGTGCTTTTTGAATGCATTGATTTTTCCATCACAAGGCATAAATATTTATGTGTCGTCACATTTTAACACTTTCTCACTCAGATTCCAGTCCCGTCGTGCGGAACTCCATGGTTGGTTGTCTGTTGTTTAACGCCTCACTCGGCAATATTCCAGCTATATGGTAGCGGTTTGTAAATAATCGAGTCTGGACCAGACAATCCAGTGATTGACTTCATGAGCATCGATCCAAGCAATGGGACACGATGACATGCATCAACCAATTCAGCGAGCCTGACCACCCGATCCCGTTAGTCGCCTCTTACGACAAGCATAGTCGCCTTTTACGGCAAGCATGGGTTGCTGAAGACCTATTCTCACCCGGATCCTTCAGGTTCCATATGTGTCCCAGGCTCAGGATGATATGACATGCACTCGCAGTATGCCGCATATGCATTTGACCGGATGGTCAGGTTCGCTGACTTTTTTGATGCATGCCATCGTATCCTAATTGCGTGGGTCGATGCTCATGATGTCAAACACTGGATTGTCTGGTTCAGACTCGATTATTTACAGACAGCCGTCTTGAATATTGCTGAGTGCGGCGTTAAACAAACAAACAAACAAACCTTGAACGATACTATTCCTTGCAAATTTGCGTAGCATTCATCAAATGTCCGTATATGAAAAAAATCGCATTTATGGATTTGGTTTGTTTGCCGCACTCAGCAATATTCCAGCTATATGACGGCTCTCGGTAAATAATCAAGTCTTGACCAGACAACCCACGCAATTGGGATCGATGACATGCATCAACCAAGTCAGCGAGCCTGATCACCCGATCCCGTTAGTCGCCTTTTACGACAAGCATAGTCGCCTTTTACGGCAAGCATTGGTTGCTGAAGAGCTATTCTACCCCGGCTCTTCACGGGTCGCATTTATGGAACAGATTCTGAAAAACTCGATGAATACATAGTGTCAGCGAGTAGTCTGCTGGGACATATCATCCACTAGTCGACTTGGATTACTGGCGCAATATTCCAGCTGTATGACGGCAGTCGAGTGTGGACAAGACAATTCAGTGATTGACATCATGAGCATCGATCTACGCAATTGGGATTTGATGACATGCATCAACCAAGTCAGCGAGCCCGACCACCCGATCCCGTTAGTCGCCTCTTTCGACACGCATTGTCGCCTTTAACGGTAAACATGGGTCACTGAGACCTATTCTAGCCCGGATCTTCACGGGTCTACGATCATCATAGGGTTTATTTCTTTTTTGAGTAACACTAATAAAAATAGCAGTATTAATATCGCTATTATTATACTGTTACTCCACTGCGCGACATTGGTGCTACTTATTTTCTTTAAAACATATGTTCTTGAGAAAAGTACAGTGGAAATGCCAATCACTTGATTGGTTGGTCCAGACTCGATTATCTACACATCGCCGTCATATAGCTTAAAAAAAACCCTGCTGAGTGCGGCGTTAAACAACAAACACGCCTCGGAGGCGGTTCACTGTTAGTGAAATGTGCACCGAGACAACAATCTGAAAATCTCTTGAAATGAAAGCAGTTTGTGAATACACCAGTTGTTGTCTCAGTGCAAAAGACAGTGAACTCCTGCAGAGGCAGTGTAAGAGACAGAGCTCGTTGTCTTTCTTACATGAGTGAGGAGGAAATTGCAGCTGAGCTGAAAAATCAAGGAACAACTGCTGTGAATCGATTTGCCAAAAAGAAAGATGATGGCACTATCTCAAAACTGAACACATACCTATTTACATTTGCACTCTCTTCTATTACAAAGAGTATAAAAGCTGGATACTTCAACATCGGAATGGAGGTATACGTACCAAATCCACTCCGATGCGACAAATGTGAACAGTTTGGTCACGGGGCCAAGTTTTGCCGTAACGACACGGTTAGTGTCCCGTTGTGGTGGAGCTCATGAGGGCTCTGAGTGCTCCAACAGCATCAAGAGGGCTAACTGCCTCATCCAAATCCTGTCACTCATACGATTGTGAAACACAAATTTAAAAACTCAAACACACTACCAATATTTCATACTTTGAAGCTTGAAAAGATGGTGCCTCTTCCTACTAATTCAACTTTAACATATTCAGCTGTAGTTTCCTCTCCAGCTCCTGCTGCCAGAACTACCATGAGAACAACATCGTCTCAAACAACGTTATCTTGGGTGGATGAACAGATCATTCTCGATGACCATACCGAGTTTGTTCCTTCTCTGTCAACTGTCTCCACATCAGCCTCACAGGCAGACATTGTAACACCTGCAGTTGATCCATCATCTGAACCAGAAATTGTCCCTAAAAAAAAAATGCAATTGAAAAAAAGGCCAGGGCCTTCACTTTTCACAACACAATGGCGCGTATAGATATGTGAAAAATATATAATAATTAATAGTATTCCTAGAAAGAGACATGTCCTCTGATACCATTATGGTTGATCTTGTTGACTGAATATGAAAACGGCTGTAAATTCATTGAAACTGATATAGCGAAAAAAGTATTTTAAAATGATCAAACGAAAACTGATGATTCGTGTGATTTTTGTCACTCGTCTGTTGAAACAATACTGCTTTTTTATATGTTTGGCTGCATGCTTAGTTGGAAATAAAAATTTAAAAATATGATAGAATTTCCTAAGCATAATGAATGGTTCGTTTCATATATTTAGCATATCTTTGACCACATCCAACAAATATTAGATTATCAACCTCGTATTTTTTCTCAGTTTATGGTTACTCTCATGGGTTAGTTTTAAACCTTCGTTGGACTTTTCTACAATTATAAAAAGTAAATTCCATGCGTTGTTTTAACCACGTGTTGTGGTATGGGGGGCTAGGGGTTTTGGCATATAGGCGTTTTGAGAGACAATCACCAGAACAGCTGGTGCGGCAGACACGCTGACGGACAGCCTGGCACCATAAGAGTATTCCGGACACTCTCTAGCCTCGGACGCTCAGCCACGAAACAGTGCCAAGATGGCGGACGCGGTTTGGTTTCTTCAGAATGTTCCGAGTTTGAATGAGTTTGAATGGCACCAGGTGCCGTCATCCACTTTGAAGATGCTTTTCAATAAGAAACAGCCATAACAATTAATATCCGTATTCCTTACAAGAATGACAATATTGACGGGAGGCCCCAGGACATTTTGTTAAGTCCTGTCAAGCATCACTGAGCACGTTTCAACACACTCTCACTGTTGAAGGTCATTCTCTGATCTTTCGCATCCCAATGTTTTGATAGATTTCCGAATGGGAGGTTTTCGGGGCCAGTTTCTCAGTGACTTTGCTCTTGTAAAGCATATATCCTCTAACCGAATCATAACGCTATCGCTCAGGTTTTGAATCGGAATTTAAAAGATCGGAGAAGTTGACGATGAAAGTCAACGAAATGAAAATAACGAATGAAACAGACGCAGACGGTCATCCCAAGAGCGGAGCGTCACTATTAGGGCGACCACCCTCCAGAAAGAAGGTGGTCCGAAAGGTAAGTATTCTATATAGTATTCTGCATTTCCTCGATTAAACGCCCGGACGTTTGTTTCTTTCAGACACATTAAACTGCCGTTTGGGACGGTTCTGAACCATGCAGTGTTTGTAAACAATAGCCGATCACCAGCTGATCACCGAGTTATAGTCGGCTCTGCTCGGCTTATTCCGTTTCTGCTCGGCTTATTCCGTTTCTGCTCCAGTGACCACACCGCGGGTGTAGGCTTATCACGTGACCGTAGTTTCCTCTTGTTTGTAAACAAGCGCACGTACTCTGAAATAAGAACAGACATGTCAAATGCAACCCTTCGGTGCGCTTTAAATATTGTTTTACATAATTACATTGATATACTACCACAACTGCGACAGTGAGGTGCATGACAATATATCTTCTTGTGAGGATGAACTTTGTTGTAGGTCACATGTCACTAAGACAAGCAACTAGTAACTCATGACCTTCAGATTGTTAGCCTAACAACTAACCAACTGAGCTACTTCCACACTGTAAACTTAGAGCAAATAAACCCAGTCACGCCTGAGACAGTACGGAACTAAACTGGTTGAATAGGTGACGGACACTTACAAGGCCTACAGATAGGCATGGTGTCTTGTGACTTTTGTCTACGGACACTTACGAGTGAACCTGATGCCATTTGACACGCTCGTCAATATGTTTGTTGATTGTATACCACTTGTTGGTTGTTTGTTGGTTTCATCGCTAGTTCTTTTACGTACAGATTTCTGGGTTAATGTATTGTTCCACTTTGGGAACACATAACACTTTGTTAAGTTGCTGTCTTTACTAACATTTTAAGCTGTTGACTACATATCCAGGTGAGCTACATTATTCCATGACAAGAACAGTTGGGAACAAAAATGTATATTTTTCAATTGTTAGAAATGTTAGATGCATCAAATGTTTATGTTGTTGCTTTTACTTTCAGCCATTGTGCTGGCGACCGCCATCAGGTGATAATCAGTATGATGGATGCTGTACAAACTGCCTCCGACTCTCGCTCATCTTTTACATGCTCTATTTAGTGGTAAGTTAACATGTCCTTTTTTGGGTGTTGTAGTGAAGCCATTTTTGCTGAAATCAGAACTGGTTGTTTCCTTGATAATAATTCGCTGTGCAGAGTTGTGTCCCTTGGGCACGCCAGAAACCTATGATTGTGGGTTCGAATCCTGGTTCGCCCAAATTATGTTTCTAGGTTTGTCAGCACCATACCCCTGCTTGTGGGTTTCACCGAAGTGGTAAACGTCTTAGATGTGCATCACTTCGGGCTTTCCTCCCACAATAAGCTGACACGCCCTGATATAACTGGAATACTGTTAAAAGCGGCGTTAAACCCAACTCACTCACTCCATGATAATAAGGAACGCCTCGGTGGTCTAGTGGTAGAGCGTCCGCCTGGAGAGCGGATGGTTGGGGTTTTTCGATCCCCAGCCGTGTCATAAAAGAAAATGCTTGTCTTTTTCCTTGCTGAAAAGTAGTTGAGTCTTTGGTCGAATGGTCAATATACCAAATGTTTATGACAGCATCTTGGAGATTCACTAATAGAGTGTTTCATGCCCAGAACACATCTTAAATTAACTATTGGCAAACTGGAAATCGGCCATGAATAACGCATGATTTTATGAAATGATCTTTGCGATTGATTTTCGCCCAGGACACATCTTAAATAAACTATAGGCAACCTGGATATTTGACATGAATAAAGCATGGTTGTATGAAATGATCTTTGTGATCATGATGATCTCAATTAACTGAGGTGCTTGAGTTGGAAAATACCAAGAGGATCTATCAGTTCAAACATTTCCTTGCTTTCATTCCAATGTTTGTTCTCTTGTTTTCCCTTTGTGACAGATATGATGGAGAAGGGAATGTTATGTCGGATGTTTGTTTGTTCATCAGAATGTCCTGTCAGAATGGTGTTTGTTCCCAGAATGAATGATCACATTAGTTAAATTGTTTAGACTGTGTTACTTGACGCAATATGCTGGTATTGCTTGGTGAATGATCAGAGTGTGAACTGTCTGTTTTGTTCGACCTCTTCAAAAGATGTACTGTCGTTGTTTGCTACAACACTAATCAAATTCAAATGTAGCGCATGTCTATTGGTAAGATTTATTCATTTTTTGTATCACTACTGATCAGGGTAAGAAATGAAATATATTTTCATTAGTCTGCAAAAAGGATTTGCTATAGAGTTGCCATCAAAATAATGGTAAAACTGGTAGTCCACAAGGTATTGTCACTAGACCTCCTGTAGTTTGCTGGTCTCAGACTAACTTATGTTAATTTTAAACCCTACCAATCTAAACTTTCAGATGATTACAAAAATCCTATTATTATTATTATTATTATTATTATTATTATTATTATTATTATTGACACACCGACTAAATTTTTCATAGTCCAAATCAGAAAGTGAGGAGACGAGCAGGAGAGGTCAGGCACCACCATACTTACTCAGCCATGTTAGAAAAGATCCCCAGCCACCTATGCTGGTTATAGCATGTTTAGGAGGCGACTAAATGGATCAGCATGGTTTAACCTTGACCTACAAAACTTGGGGACCAGAGGACCCCTAATTACAAATGTCAAGGGTCCTTACAGGAAATAAGAGTTTGCTGTAGAGTAATGGATGAGTGTAGTATGCTGTGCTGTAAGATTTAGTAATTACTTTAATTACAGGAACTCTGTAGTTCTTGTCAAGAGTTTGTTTTAAACATATTTATATTTTATTGACATATATGGTCAAAAGTTATCCAACTTAGGTGTCCCTTTCCGTAATGTATTTGTACAGATATTGATTATACATATATATACACATAAACATATACATATACATAAACATATACATATACATATACATACATAAACAGAAATACATACATATACACATAATCATATATACACATAATCATACATACTCGTACATACATACACATACTCTTATACATATGCACATATTACATTTATAGTAACAAAGAGAAATATATTTGCACAAGAACATAAACATAATGTTTGCAAGAATAACATAGACATACATAAGAAATGCCTATATAAACAAAATTCACTTGTATATACACATTAATCCAAAATACATGCAAGACTACATATGTCATTACACAATCATACATACACTTATATACATGTACATATATGCACACATACACACACTGCATACATACATATAATATATATACTGAACACCAAAAGAAACGCAAATCAAGAAGGTATAGGAAACATGATGTATTTTGTTTCAGCTGGTATAAACATAATAATGATGGATACAACACAATTCATTAGCAAGAAGAAAGAGTCAGTTCTCTGGACATCAGACATCTTCTGTATAAATCAACACAACACCACGTGACATGCTGAAGTCAACTCAAGTATGGGTACACCTCAATACCTGGTATGGCCCCCATTTGCATTCACAAGCGTGACATACCGTCTGTGCATGGAGTGAATAAGACGGTTGATAGCGTTCATGGGGATGTGACGCCATACCTGCAGGATGGTAACCTCGAGCTGTGCAGCTGTCCTTGGCCTCGGACGCGCCATGTTCAAACGTCTCTGCACTTCATCCTACAAGTGTTCAATAGGGTTGAGATCAGGACTAAGAGCCGGCCAGGGCATGGTGTTGATATTGCGCTGTTGCAAGAAGGCTTGAGTAATCCTGGCGGTGTGGGGACGAGCGTTATCCTGTTGAAATTGGAAGTTGCCATGTCTTGCAAAAAACGGTACAACCTGGGGCCTCAACACCTGATTGATGTAACGCTGAGCAGTGACACATTGCCCCTACCAGCTCCAACGTTCTGAAAGATTACAAGGTCAATTCTCTGATTTAACCCTATTCCACCTCAAACCATGACACTAGGACCACCCCACGAGTTCCGTTCAAGGACACACTGGTCATGATAGCGCTCACCGCGATGTCGCCATACTCTAATACGTCCATTGGCACGATCAACACAATACCGACTTTCATCAGAGAACAGAACTCTTCTCCACTGCTGAAGACGCCAATTCAACTGTGCTTGGGCCCACTGTAGTCTCAGGAGATGGTGATGTTGAGTGAGAACAGGACCTTGTGATGGTCGCCTACACTGAAGCCCTCCGTCACGAAGTCGCCGTCGCAGCCGTGTTGGAACTTACAGCCCTCCCGTGGTTTCAAACGACGTTCCTAGCAGTTTCACTGGCCGACAGGAAACGTTCTTGCAGGTGTGACCTTTAAATGTGACGGTCCTGACGTTGTCTTGTCACACGTGGTCTGCTGGTATGATGCCTGTCTCTGGTGCTGTTGGTTGTCTGGAATCTTTCCTGTAGATGGTGGAAACGTGGACGTTAAAGGTGTTTGCAACTCTCTGAACACTCACCAGCTTGAAGTTGCCCAATAGCTCTCTCTCGATCAATCTGTGACAGTCGTGGCATTGTTACTGACGTTGATGAGTGAATGATTCACAGTGACACTTTCGTGGCTTTTAAAGACCACATTATCACGGACAGTTTTTGCGGCTTAAGCAGCACATGCATTTCGTGCATATTCATCCCACACTGACTTCAACGTCGGTGCGTTTGAGCGCTGTGGATTAAGAGTTCACTGCCCTTAACTCTGGTTAGGGTCATTTTGGAACAATTAAAGCCCATTACAATGGAACCATAGCAGCCAACCGTTTTCACAACCATTTTCCCATATTAAATAGGAACTTGAAGATTTCGCGTTTCTTTTTGGTGTTCAGTGTATATACATTCACATACACATATTTACACACATACACAAAGATAGACATACCCGTAGACATTATGCTTACAGAAGGAGGCAGAGATACCCATGTATTATATACATGCACGCAGTTTATACACTAGTGCCATAATTAATAATAAGTGGTCGCAGAGCAATATTCTATATTTATGATAAAGAGTTATTTGAATCTATTAGTCGACGGCATATATTTTTGAGCGCTGTTGAAGATGAGGTTATTGTGACTTTCAGCTAGGGATACATCACCATAGAGAATATTTTGTCTTGTACATCAAGTTCCAGCTTTTATAATGTTAGCGAACATGATATTTCTGGGAAAAGTGTAATTGGGACATTCAAGAAAAAAGTGTATGTTGTCAGATAAATTTACTTTAAGGAGGTCTGCATTTAGGGAACTGCAAGAATGTCTTAGGCCTGTATGTAAAATATATGCTCTTCGGTTGTCGGTTGAGAAGTATGGAGGTGGAGCTGCAATGGTTGTTTTAATCATCTGTTTAAAATGTGATAATGATGTTGCACTTCTGTATTCAGGGAGTAACTCATTCCACAGTTTGATGGAGAAGGTATAAGTGATTGTTGGTATGTAGCTGTTCATGCTCGCGGCAAATTCATATTGTTCTGATTTTGTAACTGATATCTACTAATAGTTGATACTTTGGGTGGTAACATGTCTTGTAAATATGATGGACATAGGTTATTAACAATACTGTAGATTGTACAAAGTTTTATATTTTTCCTTCTATAATATAGTGATTCCCATCCTGTCGAAAAACATAAACTCGATCTTGAGGAGAATTTAGGGAGACCTGTTACTATGCTGGCGGCTTCGAGTTGAATCATTTCAAGTTTTTCGGAATTTTCTTGACTGCAGTTATCCCATACCTCTGAAGCATATTCTAATATAGGCCTTATTAAAACAAGATAGATTTTGGACAGGGTTGGTCTGTCAAGTAAATATTTAACGGTTCTTAATGAACAAATCATTTTGGAAGCTGAGCGGCAAATGTTATCAACGTGAGTTGTGTACTTCATATCATGAGAGAGAGTAACGCCCAGATGTTTGTGCGAGATAGATGCGCTATGTGCGGTATTGTTATAAATAATATCTGCAGTGCGTTTTTTACAATGAGTGAAAAGAATAAATGTTGTTTTTTCCAGGTTAAACTTAACAAGCCATCTATTGGCCCAGGTATTGAGAAGCTCTAGATCACTGTTTAATCTGTGTTCTATCATTTGTAAGTGAAGAGATCATGTACCAATGGAAGTATCGTTTGCGAAAAGGCGAGTAGAATTCGCTAGATTATCAGCGAGATTGTTGATGTAGACTAAAAACAAAAAGGGGCCTAAGACTGAGCCCTGGGTGACACCAGCTCTGGTGAATTTCAAAGATGAAAAGCTGCCATTTACAAAAACCTTTGGTCTCCTCTGACTAACATAGTCTTCTAACCATGGTAAGAGTTTGGTACAATGAATATTATCGTGTGTTCCTCAGGAAGCAAAATATGTTTCTTCTGCGTCCATTCTATACATTTATCTGTGTTGGAGGGACATTTCTGTGTTCTTGTAAATCCCTGGATTGGGTGGTTAGGCAAGTTGGTTGAGCTGGTGTCATCACACCCCAACAGAGTGGGTCATTGCTCATCATATCAATCACTGGATTGTTTGATCCAGACATCCGGTCCCATCATTTTTTGGTTGGAGTGCAGTGTTAAAACAATCACAGACACGTTAAGATAATAGGGTAGCCAGGCTCTGTGATTTCGCTTGTGCCCCGATTACGAGGATCAGTGTATTCAGTCATTGGTTTGTCACTGGTCCTGAGTGAATTGTCCGCATGCCACAGTGACATCTAAATGCCACATGAAGCAGCAACATACTCTGATATATCATACTGTGAAATTCCATCAAGAACAACAATGTCATATGTATTCAAATATGACATGCAAACCATGACTTGGCTGTCAACAGTTTGCCTGACCAAAGATCTTTCATTAGACAGAATTATTACATAAACCTTACAACTTGCAGATTACATGGCTCATCCTCAGTAATCTGTAAAGTGTCAATGACGAAATTGCGCAAAACCGTATTATTTACAATTGATAATAAGTTCTATCACACTTTACGGGACGCTTTGATCACACTCTCTGTGGTCGCACTTGAGTGGACTTGTCACAGTGGTTGAATTAATTAGTGTCAAGCACTTCACTGAGTATCATGGTGCACACCCATCTCACGTGCAAGAAACCGCCTGTGACTGTTTAGGGTGACCTGTTTGCTTGTATCCCCAGGCTGTTGGATATATTTTCCTACGAAAGGGTGTGTGGCTTCTGATCACTGATTCCAAGACAGATCCTCACCTGGATAATCCAATACAAGTGGCTGCATACTTCATTATCATGGCTGGTGTGGCTGTGGTCCTCCTGGCGTTCTGTGGATGCTGCGGCGCGATACGGCAAAACAGAAGTGTCTTATCAGGTGTAAGTATACAATTATCATATGTAACTACTGTTAGGCTTGGTGACTGGGTTGGTGCATGTCATCGTGTCCCATGCGTGAGTCGATGCTCATGCTGTCAATCACTGGATTGTCTGGTCTAGACTCGATTCTTTACAGACCAGCGTCATTTAGCTGGAATATTGCTGAGTGCGGCATTAAACAACACACAAAGCAAAAAATCTTCAAGGGGAAATCAGTCAGTGTACAATGTATTTGCTTGTAACAAGGTTAGTCTTTTATGTGAATTTTGAAATGATTTTGATCACAAAATGTTTAATCATTCTTGTAAAATACTTAGGTGGAATGTGTTTAGATCAATTGTGAGAAACAGGATGAGATGATTTAGCATGATGTTAAGAACATGATGTAGGTTACATAAATAGATGTCACAATGACAGCCAAGTACAGTGAAACCCTGATAGTCTGGAAACTGTGCATTCCGGACACTTATTGTTGAAGATGCTTACAATTCAATTATTGGTATATTACAATGTCCCTTTTTTTCATAATTTAGGAATTTCTTATTTAAAACAATTAGAAAATGTCACTCTCTTAATGAACATGGCTTCACAGTGTCCTATTGGGGATCATTTTGTGGATGAGTTTTGGTTTGACTATGTAGAGTATCTGAGTTAAGTCTCACAAACTGTGGGAGTATGGATGACCCACTTACGTAAGGCGCCGCAATACGCTGTGCAGTGTTGCGTCCCTTTGGCATGCCAGAAACCTATGATTGTGAGTTTGAATCATGGTTCACCCCGATTATGTTTCCAGGTTTGTCAGCACCAGAACCGTGCTCAAGCGGTAAATGTCTGAGATCTTCCCTCTTTAAGCTGACTCATCATGATTTAACTGGAATACTGTTCAAAGCAGCGATAAACCCAACTCACTCACTCTAACAAATTGTATCTCCTTGTGTTTCAGTTTGGATCAGTATTATTAATAGTATCAATATTACTCTGTGTGGTGTCAGGAATTTGGTTCACCTATCGGCACATGGTAGGTACACATGAAATATCTGTTGGTAAGTCATGACAAATTATATTTTACCTCATACTACTTGTTTAGCTGATAGTGGGACTGGCAGGCTGGGATGTGTGCTGAATGGGACATGCAGTTCACAATTGAACCCTTTGTACAAAATTGGGGCACGGGTGGCCCAGTTGTCTAAGGCGCCGCGATTCGCTGTGCAGAGTTGCGTCCCTTTGGCACGCCAGTAACCTATGATTGTCAGCACCATAGCCATGCTTGAGGGTTTTTTTCAAGTTGGTAATCTATGATCTGTCACACTTTGGGATTTTCAGCCACATTTAGCTGACTACAGTGACACACTGTGCTGAAATACTGATTGATGTTTCAAAATCTTTTCAGTAAACATTTAGTTTCCTTACCATAAGTTATCACTTTATCTGTGAATGAAGTATCACTCATCTTACGTTGATTTGACAACTGGTAAAATGTTACAAGTCTTTTTCTTTCAGCTAATCCCGTACTTTATGGACTTTATGCATAACGGGTTAAAGAATCAGTATGGCATGGACACAGAGAGCAATCCGGAAAACAGTGTCGTCACTAGTTTGTGGGACTTGGTTCAGCAAGAGGTTGGTCTCTCATTCTGTAATAACAAGACTGTCTCCATGGTCTAGTAGTAGACCGTCTACCTGGAGAGCCGAAGGTCCGGGGTTCGATCTCCGGCTGAGTCATACCAAAAGACATTAAAAGATGTTACTTCTTGTTACCATGCCTGGCGCTCAGCATTTTGTGGCAAAAACATGGACTGTTTTTTTTGTTGAGTTTCCATGGCAACGATTTTGACTTAGACTGAAAATGACAGTAGTGCTCTTTCCCAGAGCAGACCTTGAAAACCGTACACAGGGGTAGAAACTAACATATTTAGTCCACTAGTCCTTATAATGATAACATATATATAGCAAAACCCTTAAAAAGGCAAATTTCTACTAGTCCTTATGATACCTTAACTATTGGCAAGTTTGGTAAGGACTACATTACTAGTGCCATAGATAGGTCTAGTGGTGATTTTTCAAATTTTCCATAGCAACGACTTTGACTTAGTTCACTGGGGCTCATACCTTGCACTCAACCAGACATGTGATATTGGCGGGGGATATGAGTATTTCCTGCTTGCTTTATCTAAGATGGTCTTTCCCTCACTTCAGCTGAATTGCTGTGGCATCTCTGACAACAGTTCTTCTGAACAGAACAGATCCTGGGAATTCTATACCACGAATACGCAGTGGTATTTGGAAATGCAGAATGACAGTGAGTATCCCATTATTATGGTAACAGTAAAAGTCACACCTGTGTAAGATGGTTCGTAATATGAAACCATCCTACTCCACAGTCACACCTGTGTAAGATGGCAGGTGATATGTAACCATCCTACTGTACAGTCACACCTGTGTAAGATTGCAGGTGATATGTAACCATCCTACTGTACAGTTACACCTGTGTAAGATGGCAGGTGATATGTAACCATCCTACTGGACAGTCACACCTGTGTAAGATGGTTTGTGATATGTAACCATCCTACTCTACAGTCGCACCTGTGTAAGATGGTTCATGATGTGTAACCATCCTACTCTACAGTCACACCTGTGTAAGATGGTTTGTGATGTGTAACCATCCTACTCTAAAGTCACACCTGTGTAAGATGGCAGGTGATATGTAACCATCCTACTGTACAGTCATACCTGTGTAAGATGGTTTGTGATATGTAACCATCCTACTCTACAGTCACACCTGTGTAAGATGGTTTGTGATGTGTAACCATCCTACTCTACAGTTACACCTGTGTAAGATGGCAGGTGATATGTAACCATCCTACTCTACAGTCATACCTGTGTAAGATGGTTTGTGATGTGTAACCATCCTACTCTACAGTCACACCTGTGTAATATGGTTTGTGATATGTAACCATCCTACTCTACAGTCACACCTGTGTAAGATGGTTTGTGATATGTAACCATCCTACTCTACAGTCACACCTGTGTAAGATGGTTCATGATATGTAACCATCCTACTCTACAGTCACACCTGTGTAAGATGGCAGGTGATATGTAACCATCCTACTGTACAGTCACACCTGTGTAAGATGGCAGGTGATATGTAACCATCCTACTCTACAGTCGCACCTGTGTAAGATGGTTTGTGATATGTAACCATCCTACTGTACAGTCATACCTGTGTAAGATGGTTTGTGATGTGTAACCATCCTACTCTACAGTCGCACCTGTGTAAGATGGTTCATGATATGTAACCATCCTACTCTACAGTCACACCTGTGTAAGATGGTTTGTGATAAGTAACCATCCTACTCTTCAGTCACACCTGTGTAAGATGGTTCATGATATGTAACCATCCTACTCTACAGTCACACCTGTGTAAGATGGTTCATGATATGTAACCATCCTACTCTACAGTCACACCTGTGTAAGATGGTTCATGATATGTAACCATCCTACTCTACAGTCACACCTGTGTAAGATGGTTTGTGATGTGTAACCATCCTACTCTACAGTCACACCTGTGTAAGATGGTTTGTGATGTGTAACCATCCTACTCTACAGTTACACCTGTGTAAGATGGCAGGTGATATGTAACCATCCTACTGTACAGTCATACCTGTGTAAGATGGTTTGTGATGTGTAACCATCCTACTCTACAGTCACACCTGTGTAAGATGGTTTGTGATATGTAACCATCCTACTCTACAGTCACACCTGTGTAAGATGGTTTGTGATATGTAACCATCCTACTCTACAGTCGCACCTGTGTAAGATGGTTTGTGATGTGTAACCATCCTACTCTACAGTCACACCTGAGTAAGATGGCAGGTGATATGTAACCATCCTACTGTACAGTCACACCTGTGTAAGATGGTTTGTGACATGTAACCATCCTACTCTACAGTCACACCTGTGTAAGATGGTTCATGATATGTAACCATCCTACTGTACAGTCACACCTGTGTAAGATGGCAGGTGATATGTAACCATCCTACTGTACAGTCACACCTGTGTAAGATGGCAGGTGATATGTAACCATCCTACTCTACAGTCATACCTGTGTAAGATGGTTTGTGATATGTAACCATCCTACTGTACAGTCATACCTGTGTAAGATGGTTTGTGATATGTAACCATCCTACTCTACAGTCGCACCTGTGTAACATGGTTCATGATGTGTAACCATCCTACTCTACAGTCACACCTGTGTAAGATGGTTTGTGATATGTAACCATCCTACTCTTCAGTCACAACTGTGTAAGATGGTTCATGATATGTAACCATCCTACTCTACAGTCACACCTGTGTAAGATGGTTCATGAGATGTAACCATCCTACTGTACAGTCACACCTGTTTAAGATGGTTTGTGATACGTAACCATCCTACTCTACAGTCACACCTGTGTAAGATGGTTTGTGATATATAACCATCCTACTCTACAGTCACACCTGTGTAAGATGGTTCATGATATGTAACCATCCTACTCTACAGTCACACCTGTGTAAGATGGTTTGTGATATGTAACCATCCTACTCTACAGTCACACCTGTGTAAGATGGTTTGTGATATGTAACCATCTTACTCTACAGTCGCACCTGTGTAAGATGGTTCATGATATGTAACCATCCTACTCTACAGTCACACCTGAGTAAGATGGCAGGTGATATGTAACCATCCTACTTTACAGTCACACCTGTGTAAGATGGTTTGTGATATGTAACCATCCTACTCTACAGTCGCACCTGTGTAAGATGGTTCATGATATGTAACCATCCTACTCTACAGTCACACCTGTGTAAGATGGCAGGTGATATGTAACCATCCTACTGTACAGTCACACCTGTGTAAGATGGCAGGTGATATGTAACCATCCTACTCTACAGTCGCACCTGTGTAAGATGGTTTGTGATATGTAACCATCCTACTGTACAGTCATACCTGTGTAAGATGGTTTGTGATATGTAACCATCCTACTCTACAGTCGCACCTGTGTAAGATGGTTCATGATGTGTAACCATCCTACTCTACAGTCACACCTGTGTAAGATGGTTTGTGATATGTAACCATCCTACTCTTCAGTCAGACCTGTGTAAGATGGTTCATGATATGTAACCATCCTACTCTACAGTCACACCTGTGTAAGATGGTTCATGATATGTAACCATCCTACTGTACAGTCACACCTGTGTAAGATGGTTTGTGATATGTAACCATCCTACTCTACAGTCACACCTGTGTAAGATGGTTTGTGATATATAACCATCCTACTCTACAGTCACACCTGTGTAAGATGGTTCATGATATGTAACCATCCTACTGTACAGTCACACCTGTGTAAGATGGTTTGTGATGTGTAACCATCCTACTCTACAGTCACACCTGTGTAAGATGGTTTGTGATATGTAACCATCCTACTCTACAGTCACACCTGTGCAAGATTGTTCATGATATGTAACCATCCTACTCTACAGTCATACCTGTGTAAGATGGTTTGTGATATGTAACCATCCTACTCTACAGTCACACCTGTGTAAGATGGTTCATGATATGTAACCATCCTACTCTACAGTCATACCTGTGTAAGATGGTTCATGATATGTAACCATCCTACTCTACAGTCACACCTGTGTAAGATGGTTCATGATATGTAACCATCCTACTCTACAGTCACACCTGTGTAAGATGGTTTGTGATATGTAACCATCCTACTCTACAGTCACACCTGTGTAAGATGGTTCATGATATGTAACCATCCTACTCTACAGTCATACCTGTGTAAGATGGTTCATGATATGTAACCATCCTACTCTACAGTCACACCTGTGTAAGATGGCAGGTGATATGTAACCATCCTACTCTACAGTCACACCTGTGTAAGATGGTTTGTGATATGTAACCATCCTACTCTACAGTCACACCTGTGTAAGATGGTTCATGATATGTAACCATCCTACTCTACAGTCACACCTGTGTAAGATGGTTCATGATATGTAACCATCCTACTCTAAAGTCACACCTGTGTATGATGGTTTGTGATATGTAACCATCCTACTCTACAGTCACACCTGTGTAAGATGGTTCATGATATGTAACCATCCTACTCTACAGTCACACCTGTGTAAGATGGTTCATGATATGTAACCATCCTACTCTAAAGTCACACCTGTGTATGATGGTTTGTGATATGTAACCATCCTACTCTACAGTCACACCTGTGTAAGATGGTTCATGATATGTAACCATCCTACTCTACAGTCACACCTGTGTAAGATGGTTCATGATATGTAACCATCCTACTCTAAAGTCACACCTGTGTAAGATGGTTTGTGATATGTAACCATCCTACTCTACAGTCACACCTGTGTAAGATGGTTCATGATATGTAACCATCCTACTCTACAGTCACACCTGTGTAAGATGGTTCATGATATGTAACCATCCTACTCTAAAGTCACACCTGTGTAAGATGGTTTGTGATATGTAACCATCCTACTGTACAGTCACACCTGTGTAAGATGGTTCATGATATGTAACCATCCTACTCTACAGTCATACCTGTGTAAGATGGTTCATGATATGTAACCATCCTACTCTACAGTCACACCTGTGTAAGATGGTTCATGATATGTAACCATCCTACTGTACAGTCACACCTGTGTAAGATGGTTCATGATATGTAACCATCCTACTCTAAAGTCACACCTGTGTATGATGGTTTGTGATGTGTAACCATCCTACTCTACAGTCACACCTGTGTAAGATGTTTTGTGATATGTAACCATCCTACTCTACAGTCATACCTGTGTAAGATGGTTTGTGATATGTAACCATCCTACTCTACAGTCACACCTGTGTAAGATGTTATGTGATATGTAACCATCCTACTCTACAGTCACACCTGTGTAAGATGTTTTGTGATATGTAACCATCCTACTGTACAGTCATACCTGTGTAAGATGGTTTGTGATATGTAACCATCCTACTCTACAGTCACACCTGTGTAAGATGTTATGTGATATGTATATATATATATTTGTTTAATTTATTATATTTCGCTTTTCACTGGTGTCATTTGTTAATGAATTTTGTGTTCTGTTTGTTGTTCAGTTTTTTAGTGTGAATATATTGTAAAAATGACTATCAGTGTAAATTATTTATCACATAAATTAAGCTTACACAACATGATGTTACTGAAAATGTTTTTTAACTCCCTACAAATCCAAAAACATGGCATCACTGCTTGTTCTCTGTGTTATTTCAGTTTATTTTTTTCCCCTGCTATGAAGTGGGGCAGGGGATATAGGACCGAGTCTGTCCATCCATCTGTCCCTCTGTCCGTCCGATGTGCTTCTCAAAGTGGACAAACTTTCTCAAAAACTAGAGAAATGAAATTTTCACACTGATACTAGTGATCATGATCTCCAATGAGTTGGAAAATTGGTATCTTTTGTTCATTTTTTATAGTGTTATTGCCCTTGCTCCGTGTATTTCAAGTTAGTGCATACTGTGTGAAATGGGGACAAAATTCTACGGAATTACTGAAGTTACTTCAATGAAAGTTTGCATGCTTATCTAAGAGATACTTGTCAAGACAGTTCTAATGTGCCCATGGCGGGGTATAGTGATAACGCTGTTTTCTTGTCACCTATTCCTCAGTACAGCTGTTGTTGTATTTGCCTGCCTTTAGTTGCTTCCCACTAATGCTGTGGTCTTACTGTGCTGACATGACACAAGGCACGCTTTCCATCTGAAGGTCTGAGCCAACAGAAGGTTCCTCACAGCTGCTGTGACCCTGAAGGGGACATGGCCGTCTGTACCGGACAAGCCTACTTCCCAGGACCCCCTAACTATCTCAATTCATCGATCGGAAATTTTAATCAGACCAACCCTTACTTATTCACAAATGTGAGTACTTGGTGATCCTGCTTTGGGGTGACTATATATGTATTTGATTGAGTTTTCCATGTACATCCCCCTGTGGGGACTCTGGGTTGGAGTAAGTCCCCCTCACCTTTCGTATGCTTGTCGTGACGGAAATGGGGATTGGCTGGTCATGCTTGCTGACTCAGCAAACTTTCAAATACCTCATGGTTGCTTTAGGAGTTGACTTCATTGAATAGAGTGGTCAGCCTCTGTGACTTGGCTTGTAGAATTGGTCCCTTGTAATTTGTTTGATAGACATTAATAAGAAGTTGACGGTTGACTAAGTAGACACAATTTATGGATAACAGTAATTTAAGAAGTTGTTATCCATAAATTGTGTCTACCTTGGTCCCCTGTACCTAATTCTTGTCCAAAGAGCAGATGGAGATGGGGATCTCCCGATCATGTTTGTACGTCGTGCTTGTTTTGGAGTCGACTTGATTTGGGGTTCAATCAGGTGGTCAGGCTCTGTGCCCTGGCTGATTGTGTGTCACCACACCATGATACTGTGGATTGGTGGGCTTGCCTTCAACCATTGGTTTGCCTGGTCCAGACTCATATATCGGCCGCCATGAAAACGATGGAATATTGCTGACTGCAACATCCATTTGCTCTTGTATGTCCACATCTATATCCACGAAGATCATGCAGTTTGTTTGATGTTTAACACCGCACTCAGCAATAGTCAAGCTATTCGATGGCGGTCTGTAAATAATCTAGTCTGAACCAGACAATCCAGTGATCGACATCATGAGCATCGATCCATGCAATTGGGATATGATGACATGCATCAACCAAGTCAGCGAGCCTGTCCACCCGATCCCGTTAGTCGCCCCTTAGGACAAGCAGTCGCCTTTTACGGCAAGCATGGGTTGGTGAAGACCTATTCTACCCCGGATCTTCACGGGTATTAGATGATGTAGGAAACTATGACATAATAAACAGAACATTTGTGTTTTCATGTCAAATAACACGTGGCCACCTTCAGTATCTCATCGAGTGATCTGTACAAAGGCAGTGCCGCTCATGAAAATATCAGCTTTGTCAGGCTATGCAGTGGTATTTGACAAGCCAATTATGTGTATATTAGATGAAAACCATGACATCACTGAAATACTGTTCTAAACTGTGTTCACCTGGCTTACCTCAGCTGACCCTAGAAAATATTGCTTTGTGTCGACCTTATATGATGAAATATGCACATGTACTTGATATGACGTTCTTGATTTGAATTTTGTCTGATTTATATCACTGTCAGGGTATTGAAGGTATGACACTCAGAGGAAATGTTTCCCAAGGTCCATACTGCACATTTTATTCAGGGTAATTTAAACTAAAGGAGATGGACGGTTCCAAATGTATGTTACTGAGTGACAATTATTGCTAGGCAAAGGTGATTTTGGGCTTCCATTGTTGGCAACATTAAGCTTACATGATTAAAGTCCAGATTTTCCCCCTCTTGCACAGCATTGGCACATAAATGTTGGATGTCTGCACAAGCATCATTTTAGCAGATTCTTTTGTATGGAAACACACAATGGGAATAGTTTCTTTATCATAAAATATTATTTTAATAATCTAAGTTTAAGATATATTTCCATTCATTAAAGTAACTTTAGAATCATGTGTGAATAAATACCTGAGTGAAATGCGCCAATGATTATATAGTGCCAAGCCTCAGTCTGAATTTATTGAAAATGGAAGGCAGTAGCCTTTCATGCAAGTTTCTGCTATGGTTGACTTAATGTGCATATTTATCGGATTGTAATACCAAGTTCATTGGATTGGTGTATCACATCGATAACACTAACCACTGCATCATAAGGCATTATTTGTACACTTAAATAACATACATGTATGGTAGTTGAGTTCAATGGGAGTCCGGGGGCACGGGTGGCCCAGTAGTCTAAGGCGCTGCGATTCGCTGTGCAGAGTTGCGTCCCTTTGGCACGCCAGAAACCTATGATTGTGGGTTCGAATCCCGGTTCACCTGGATTATGTTTCTAGGTTTGTCAGCACCATACCTGTGCTCCTGGGTTTCACTGAAGTAAACGTCTGAGACCTGCATCACTTCAGGCTTTCCCCCCACATTAAGCTGACACGCCGTGATATAACTGGAATAATGTTAAAATCATGTTAATTCCCACCTCACCCACTCACTCACTCCAATTGGAGTCCTATTGACTTTTTTACATATGAGAGATTTATTTTGCAATGACCATCATGCTGAATGTAATATGACGTACATGGAATATATATTGTTTTTTTCGTACTACATTTACTAACACACTTCTTATTTGCTATTTCAGGACTGTTATGACTTGTTATCATCATTTTTGTTCATACTTCCTGCTTTTGCTGCCATGGGGTTTGTCATTGCGGTAAGTGTAATCTTAATTTATATTTCTGAGGTGCATTTTGATAAAGTTGCATGCAACCTTTGAAATAATATCTTTGGAGCCTACCAGTTTTAGTGTAAGTGATTGTAGTGATATGATTGTTGTGAGTGTGTATCAAACTATTGCAATTGCAATAAAGATCAATTTGTGTACGTGGACCATGTAGTTTGTTCTTCCACAAAGTGTTCACTTTTTTTGTACATATCAAAAATAGAAATTCTTAACCAGATTTTGCGTGTTAAAATGCATTTACTGCACATTTGAACACTTGATGAGTGACGATATATTCCTAACAGGACAACAGTGGACCCATGTCCAATATGAAAAACATGACACAATATCCCACATGTGCACCATTATTGTAAGTACTGCCTGGCACCTCTGGACCATAGCCAAACTGAGAAACCAGATCACACATTGGGGAATGTTAGCCCTCTCAGCCTGAAGTACAAACTGGTAAAGTGTCTGTCTGTGGTTTCCTTAAGCCATTTTATTTCTTGGTGTTTGAATTCGTGCAATAGGTGTTCTATTGGATGAATTTGTCACAATTGCACTGGGCTGTTAAGTTGCCTTGCACTAGTACCAGGTTTGATGTACAAGTGTGGGAGATAACCGCCCACATCGTAATGCTGCCACGACTTGGCTCTCCCATCAGCTCAATACACTGGGCCATTAAGTTGCCTTGCACCAGCACCAGGTTTGATCTACAGGTGTGGGAGATTTGTGCACCCATCTTAATGCTGCTACTACCTGTCTCTTCCATCAGCTTGATGCAGCAAAGTCTTGAGAAGTCTGATGTCACATGGGGAATTCAAAGAGAAGAACTTATTAGATAGAGGTGGTTCCCTGGCATGAAGGGACGTGTCTGAGTCAATATTTGGCAAGTTCCAACAATGTTCTTCAGTGATAGACTTTTTGTGCAGTGTCTTTGTTACTCACTGCTTGGACTCAAGCAGAAGGATTTTGTTTGTATCATAACATGTTATGGTTGTATATCAGGTTTCTAAACTGGAATAATTTCATTAAGCATATATGTCATGTTCTAGTTTGTTTGATACTACTGACATCGAGAGCTTTCCCTTGATCCATCATTGGAACCATTAGCATAATCCGTGGAACCATCGATTGATGTAGTTTTCCTTTTTTTCAGGTACTTGGCATCATATTAACATTCTGTTTCCGGGCAAGGGTTAGTGTTACGTCATCACCAGGTGTGGTGATAGCGGTGTAGGCACTACTGGACAAGACTGTATATGTGAGTTGTGAGTTCAATGTGCCAACAGCTCACCATAAGTACCGCCTCCATGGTTTAGTGGTAGAGCATCCGCCTGGAGAGCGGAAGGCCCGGGGTTCGATCCCTAGCCGCTTCATACCAAAAGACGTTAAAAGATGGTACTTGTTGTTACCCTGCCTGGCGCTCGGAGTCAGTTTACTGTGTCTGAGTGGGGTACAGTGTATTCATGTTAAACTGCGGCATGGTATCTCAGTCTGCTAGCACTATAAATCGGCATCAGTCCGGATTAGTACAAGCAGCCACACACACACACGTGCATGCACGTTGCTATATAAGTGCAATAATCTTGGACGCGACCCAATTTCACCTCACCTCACCTCAAGATGTATACAATTTATATGTGAGTTGTGAGATCAATGTGCCAACACCTCACCATAAGTATAGTGAGATTGAGGATCAGTTGCATGTGCGCTGTCGGCACCAGGGAAAGTTGCGAAACAAACTCCAAGTACATTATTGCAGAACTGAAACATAAAGTTGTCACTTTAGAACTGGAGAATGTACAGTAGAAGTGTCAGTGGAAAGGTTAGAACTGTCTGTGGAGAACTAACAGACACAAAGCATGACAGCAGAGACATAGCGGACCTCCTTCAAAGATTACAGTTCTAGCACATTTTAGTGTTCACATTCTTGGAATAATATGCAAACATTTCAACTCATATTTAATTATTCACTGTGGAATAGAATCGGTCTCCATCATTCTTGCTTCCATCATGTTTCCAGAGCCTAACTCACAAACCGCTCAAATGGTAGGAACATGGGAGTTGCACTAGAATTGTGTATTTTGCTATTCAGGAACTGTTTAGATTTTATTTGTGCAATTGATATTTGTTGAGTTGAAATGGCTTTCTTTTTCGTAGAATGTCCTAAATTAGACGGTTTATGTGCAATCATCCCCTCATGATACTTAAAACTTATTTATGAATACATTATACTGTTTCATACCAATTTATGTTTTATCTCTATTTATGCCTATTGATCAGTGTTCCATTGTGTTCTGGTTGTGGGATGAGAACATCTCTTGCATCTTGATGTGAAGTGATGAGTTCCCTCCACACTAAATTGTTATTTACTCAAGTCCTACTTCACTGTTTCAATGCTACCTCATTAATATTAGACAATTTGAAGTAAGTCATATTGCAGCAGTGATGAATTAGCTATACTATAGTCCACAAACAGGATCTTGTTTTCTATTTCTTAATGTGTGTTTCAACATGTCATTTCTGATCAGCTACCTTGTACTTTCTTGTAACATTGTGTATTCGTTCAAAATATATGCAGCATTCTGTTTACTCTTCCATCTGTAGACAGGCCAAAAGTATTGTCTTCACTGGATCAGTTTGCATTGAGGAGCAATGGCTGCCTGCTCCATATTGTTCAGGTGTCATGGTTGTCTTAGTGAATATAGTGCAAGCTTACCAAGTATGTTATGTCAGTAACACATTTGTATTTGTATATGAAAGTCTCTTGTTTCTACCTGGCATTGTGACAGCCTCCGCGATCTAGTGGTTAGAGCATCTGCCCAGAGAGCGGGTGGTCATGGGTTCAATCCCTGACCGAGTCATACCAAAAGACGTGAAAAGATGGTACTTGTTGTTACCCTGCCTCGTGCTCGGCATTAAGAGGCTAAAACAAGGACTGGTGGGCTTGGAGTCTGTAAACTGTGTCTGAGTGGGGTATTCATGTTAAACTGCAGCATGGTATGCGAGTGGGCTAGCACTGAGACCTCGGCAACAGTCTTGACTAGTGCAACAGCCACACACACAAAAGTGCATGTCGCTATGTAGGTGCAATAATGTTGAATGCCAGGTCAAACACCCATTACACTTCATGGCGCTCTGCAGTAAGGGGAGATGAGGGTTGCTTGGTAATTTCTGAGCCTCATATCGAAGAAATTGTGCAATAGTGAAATCTTTTGTTTTGGACATTAAGAGATGTCAGAGGTGTATCCACAAAAAAACTTTATAATTGTTTCATTGTGACAAGTGAGTAAAATAAGCGGGGGTCGTTGACGTTTGTGAAATGCACAAACTTGAATGTGCAGTAATCAAGTCAAGTACAAGCAATTCCTTCTATGTGAGCTTCAGAACTTCCAAATCAACTCGCAAACAATAAGGACTGGTCAGCTCGGCCCTGACCAGTACAAGCAGCCACACACATTGTGTGCATGCACATCACCATATACTCTGTACATACAGACTCAATAGTGTCATAGGACCCGTGAAGATCCGGGGTAGAATAGGTCTTCACCAACCCATGCTTGCCGAAAAAGGTGACTATGCTTCTAGTAAGAGGCGACTAACGGATCGGGTGGTCACTGGCTCGCTGACTTGGTTGATGCATGTCATCATATCCCAATTGCGTGGATCAATGTTCATGATGTCAATCACTGGATCGTCTGGTCCAGCCTTGATTATTTACAGACCGCTGTCATATTGTGGGAATACTGCTGAGTGCGGTGTTAAACCACAAGCAAACAAACAAACAAACAATATTGTCATAGAGTATCATTTGTCATACATCCCAGACTGAGATTAAGATGATATGAGAACATCAGTGTCATCCATGATTATGAATGAAGTTATGCATCTATATAATTTGTTTGTTAAATGTCTATTAATGTTTGGTAGATGAATACATATTTTATTCAGTATTTAAGGCCACGTGGCCCACTGTACAGTTGACATTTTCATTTGTTTAGTCATGTGATATACATGATATATAAAAACTATCTGCCCGAGAATATATGTTTCAACAAATGGCCAGTGAATATATAACAGCGGAGTTGTTGGATTTTATAAGACTGATCATTAACGTTTTGTTTTCATGCATATTGTTAAACTTTGGAATATACTTTCTCTAGGATGTTCATACTTATCACATATGAATAAAACATGGAATTCGTCCTCAGTTTCTCCTTATTGGCAGTTTTGACAGATACCAATTTCAACCTCCTTTTTTGAGATCTTCGTCTAATATTTACATTGAAATTGTGTAATGACACTCTGAATTTACATAATGCCCCAACAAGCATTTATGATCTAACATACATATATACTTTCCTGGTAGATGAATAGAATAGACTTGTTTGAATAAACCCAAGGAACCTATAACACAGGTCTTTCCTTG
Source organism: Haliotis rufescens (assembly GCF_023055435.1). Taxonomy (NCBI): domain Eukaryota; kingdom Metazoa; phylum Mollusca; class Gastropoda; order Lepetellida; family Haliotidae; genus Haliotis; species Haliotis rufescens. The sequence goes on from NW_025963890.1 coordinate 68,406,199, forward strand.
TTTTAAGTCGAGCTGTCGATAGCTAATTTCTTCTGTTAGATGTCCTGCAACAGTGAAAGTAAATAATGTGAAAGCTGTATTAGTTTGTGGAGAAAATCGATCCTCGAGACTGAAGCCAGTCCTGAGATTGATGATTCCATGTCATGCTCATGATGTCAATCACTGGATTGTCTGGTCCAGACTCGATTATTTACAGACACAATTTCAAAGCCAATATATCTGTGGTCACTCCAATACACGATGATTTAAAAAGAGGCGAAGGCTGCGGACAGATCCAAAATAAAACTAGAACTGTGGCACCATCTGTGTCCATTGCTTTTATGTTGGTTGGTTCGTTTGTTGTTTAACGCTGCACTCAGCAATATTCCAGCTATATGATCGTGGTCTGTACCAGACAATGCAGTGATTAATATCATGAGCATCGATCCACGCATCAACCAAGTCAGCGAGCTTGACCACCCGATCCTGTTAGTTGCCTCTTACAACAAGCAAAGTCGCCTTTTACGGCAAGCATGGGTTGGTGAAGACCTATTCTTCCCCGGATCTTCATGACTCCCACTGCTTTCATGAGATTGGTTTGTATCCTGATGAGGCCAATTAGCAGAACTGGGTTAAGTATGCTATCTATGCGATACTGGTCAAACTATACCCGGCATTTGCCATTAATAGATTCTGTGTGAGTAACAAGCCTGGTTTTATTTTAGGAAATATGTCTCCTTGCAGATCCTTACTATGACCAGGGACATCGCAGCAGTTATGGCAGTTGCATGACCAATGTCAGCAAGAGTATCTATTATATCACCAGAACAAGAAACACGCATGCCCTCGCAGCATAATGACTTAAACATATTACAGGTCTATCTGGCTTGTGACATGAATGAGTAAAACCATTCAAAAAGTCAAAGATAGTGGTCAAAGTGTGAGTTGGGGTTGAGTACTAGTTTACGCGGTTATATTGCAAAATACCAGCAGTATGCTTATATATAACGATAGCACACGTGTGGAGTAAGATGCTTGCCAACCCTGATGCCCATGATAGCCTTTCTTGCTTCAGTGGAGGATTTTACGTGCGCTTCAAATATTGAAGTGGAGGATTTTACGTGCGCTTCTCCTTCCGGAACCGGACTTACCGCCATCTTGGAGGCGCACGCATTACCCAGCATGCCCCTCTTCGCGCATCCAAGATGGCGGCACTTTCGGTAGGGGAGATAACTCCTGCTGGCTTGGCTACCATACTACTGTCTTACACTACTCCTGGCATTGCACATTGCACAAGGGGGAGGGGGATATGTACACCATGTTCATGAATTGATATTTCGTATTATGTTTCGGAGTTGTGATCTTAATGAACTCTCCCACCTTCCCACTTATTATTGCACGAGGGAAGTGGTTAAACCGGCGTGGTGTTTGTCTGTGCCAGACACAGAGCGCCATGAGGTTCATGAGTGTGAGTGAGTTGGGTTTAACGCCGCTTTTAACAGTATTCCAGTTACATCGCGGCGTGTCAGCTTAATGTGGGAGGAAAGCCCTAAGTGATGCAGGTCTCAGAAATTTACCACTTCGGTGAAACCCACGAGCACGGTGCTGACAAACCTTGAAACATGATCGGGGCGAACCGCGAACTTTCTTGAAACTTAGCAGATTTAATTGATCGTTACTTTGTCTAGATGTGCAAATGATCATTTTTAGATTCCCTCTCTACAACGACCCCCTGGTTGTTATATTCAGGTTTCATTAAAGGGTTCATCACCCCTAACCCCTTTAACCGATTTTTATCAAACTTACTGTTTTACAAAGGTTATTTTTCGATACTCTGCAAGGTATCCTCGTTACTATGCTAATACCGTAACGACGGAAAGGAGGACTCAGCCCAAGCAGATCAGACCAAGTTGTTGGGTTGTTAGAATGGTCTATTAACAGAGTTTTAGGCATAAAATAATGGACGTTTTGTTGTCAGTATTACGGATATGACAGTTAAGCATACCCCAGAATCATATGCTATTACAAACGAAAGGAATTCCAATGCAATGATGTTTGGTTAAAAAAACCGTGCATGATTTCCCTAGTACCGTGCCGAGTCAAATATAGCCACTAACAGTTTATATTTTTCGGATATGAAGTCTATACCTTTTCTATAGCATTTTAGCATATCCTGCAGTAAGACCATTGTTGATTGAAAATAGCGAAAAAGAACATTAGGCATACGGCCTGTAGAGTATTTCATGTCAGTTAGGAACCGACCATTCAATCTTCGGTGGGAGCTGACATAAGCTCACCACAGACCTTTGTACCAGGCAATACGTCACTGAAGCCTTTCGTCCATCTTACAATGCGACAATGCCACAAATGGCCCAAATGTGGCGTTGTCGCAATGTCGCACTTTGGCTAATTGTGACACTTTTTGCTTGTTTTTGCAGGGGTGACAATGCGACAACGCGACAGTGTCCCTTGAAGTATTCCATATACAACCGCAAACATATTATAACATGTTTTGGGGTAAACGAGGTTCCTGCATATTTTAAAGAGACAAGAGACAATATTCGACACATTTCGAAACAGCGAGCGACTGAATAGATCATCTGCCAGACTCGGTTCCATGTCACTGAACACCCAAATGTCAGCCCCGTATAAAAGTAATGGTGTTATCTTTGTATCAAAACATTTGAAGTAGAAGTGAGGCGAGTATGGTTTCAAGGAATGTATACGAATTAACGGGACCACGAACACCTTTCTTGCCTCAATTGGAATATTATTTAAGCATTTGACCTCAGTAACCTGTACAAAGCATACACCCTTGACTCACGCCCATGAAGCAACAAACATACCAGATACTCTGTTGTTTGAACGAACACAAGCCTTTACATTACTGTAAAAGGATTGTAACATTTTACCCATTTTAGCACTCGAACCATGTTTGTACAATGGCTTCCATAGAAGTCGTCAAGGCCAGCTGATTTATTATGTTTCTAGGCACCGTACATGTTGCTTTCAAAAAGTTCGGATCTGGTGATTGTGGATTCTAATATGTCAATTGTCAGTTCTTGCGCATAAACATGACCTGTCACTATGTCCTCCACCTCACCAAGACTATCCTGAATACCCATTGGTTCAGAATTCAGCGACAAGAAATTGTCCCCCAGTCTTGTATATCAATAGGGTTGTGTCGTTGCGGTCGTGCAGACACACGTTTTATAATGTCCCAGAATCGTTTAGAGTCAACCGCTGCTACATTTTCTAGGTCACTCCTTTTACATTGTGCAAAGTGGCCCTTCTTGATTCCACACAGTTATCTGTATTCATTGCAAACTTTGTTATACTTAATAAGGTATGAGTTATCTTTAGTTGTTTCTGAACGCATTTAGATAATGGCACCGTTCATGTTTTTTACAGAGACATTCATCATCATCGGGGAACATGTCACTCGATGCCAAACCATAATCATTCACACTACACCCTAAATGCCCAATAAGAGGCACGGGTGGCCGAGTCGTCTGAGGCGCCGCGATTCGCTGTGCAGAGTTGCGTCCCTTGGGCACGCTGGAAACCTATGATTGTAGGTTCGAATCCTGGTTCGCCCCGATGATGTTTCTAGATTTGTCAGCACCATGCCCGTACTTGTGTACCGAAGTGGAAAACGTCTAAGGCCTGCATCACTTCGGGCTTTCCTCTCACATTAAGCTGACAAGCCGTGATATAAATTGAATACTGTTAAAAATGGCGTTAAACCCAACTCACGCACTCACTAAATGCCCAATAAATGTTCAGTCACCGATTTGATAGTCAGTTCCTAATCTCCCATTCACAATATGTATGTTCAGAATTGAACACATTTCCAAAAGAGTTTTTCCAAAGTAATTTATCACAAGAATATCTTTCCATCTGAAATTGTGTAAAAACATCTACTAAGTAATTATTACTTTCAACATGGTGAATAACATCGTTCTCCACATAGTCCCGCGTCACACCGGTTCTACTGTTCATGTGCAATAGACCTGTGAAGATCCGGGGTAGAATAGGTCTTCATCAACCCATTATTGCCGTAAAAGGCGACTATGCTTGTCGTAAGAGGCGACCGACGGGATTGGGTGGTCAGACTCGCTGACTTGGTTGATTCATGTCATCATATCCCAAATGCGTGGATCGATGCTCATGATGTCGACTATTGGATTTTCTACATTTACAAACCCCTGCCATGTAGCTGGAATATTGCTGAGTGCGGCGTTAAACAACAGGCAAACAAACAAACAAACAAACAAACAAACAATTCCAAGTCAATGATAGAAACAGCTGTGTCCTCTTCCAGTGTACTCAATAAAAATAGAACAAAATCTCTATCCCATTTGTTTTTATCTTTATTATTATTACCAGGTCGATCTCTCCGGCTGAATATCTGTAAACACACATAATGTAGCTCTACTGAAACAAAACATACTTTTATCCAACAGAATAGTAATAGCATGTTATCTGTATCGAAAATCAATAACACGTCTTACCAGTGAATATTTTATCAAAGGTATTCCTCCCGAATACCTCCCGAACTTGGACTTTTTTGTGGCTGGTAAACAAAAAAGTTTATATTCTGGAAAAATGTCACTAAGGTAATTTTCTATTGACTATTTTTCAAATAAAGCAACAATGTCATGTTTAGATACAAAAGAAACAAAGCCAATGTCGGACAGTTTGATGGTTAAATCTTCTATATTCCTTGCAATGTATTTTGTTATGCTTTTGCATAACCTTCGTCCTTGACAGCAGCACCCGCTCCTGATCCACAGTTGACGATGTTCCATTTGAGTCGTGATCTGCGACTGGAGCCGACAACTGATGCTCATCACCTTCCAGTGTAGTAGCTGGCATGTCCTCAATAACGAGTCTGCCATTCTTATAATAGCCCCTCTTGTTCTCAGATCTGAGCAAAGTCAGTTTCTCACGCTGTCGCTTATTACGAATAATTGCAAGATACCTAGCAAAAACAATAAAAAACGTGAACATAGCAATAGGTATCTACGGAAGCCTTTTAGGGCCATGTCCAAAAAAAAATCATATCCCTATTAACTGGAAATTCCACTTAGTATCTGGAAATTTCCACTTAGTATCTGGAAAATTTCACTTAGTATCTTGAAAATTCCACTTAGAATCTGGAAAATTCCACTTAGTATCTGGAAATATCCACTTAGTATCTGGAAATTTCCACTTAGTATCTGGAAATTTCCACTTACTAACTGGAAATTTCCACTTAGTATCTGGAAATGTCCACTTAGTATCTGGAAATTTCCACTTAAATGCTTTAAATAGAGTCAACTATTAACCTCAAACTATGGAGAGATGTGTTAACATCATTCGAACATACGTATGCTTAGGTTTGAGCAATAAAGACATTCTATATTTTCTGGCTCATGATCACAAGATTTTGATAAGTGAACGTACACTGAAAAGAAAACTTGCAAAAATGAAGCTCTTATCGGAGAAAAGGAAAATCAAAGCTGGTTGATATCGGTCTCTTCATCTTGTCTGAATGTGAAACCTCTGGTATGCTACATGGCTATCGATGGATGCATCAAAGGTGTAGGGAAAATGGTTTGACTGTTGACAAAGAAACTGTAAGAATATTGCTTGGTATCGTTGATCCTCGGGGTGTGAAACGTTGTAGTAAAAGAAGACTGGAGCGCCGAAAGTACCTTTCATCAGGACCTAACGCTGTGTGGCATATTAATGGGTATGACAAATTGGATGCATTGATGGATTTTCACGTAACATCATATGGTTGCATGCATGGAACACGAAGAACAATCCAAAGCTGGTAGCAAGTTATTTCATTGATGCTGTATCAACATATCAAGGATGCCCAGAGAGACTGCGCTCTGATACGGGGACAGAAAATACATCTGTTGAGCAGATGCAATACTTTCTGAGGAATGATCATGTGGACAGATCCCAAATGTCAGAAAGGTGGTCAAACTCTTCACATTTCCAGAAACCATGTCATCTTGTCAAACAGCTACTTCAAAGTTTCTTATCAAGTTTGTTAAAGAACTAGACTCCGATATGTTGGCAAAGCTACTCAGATTTTGTACCGGTTCTGATCTCCTGCTAATCGATGTTTCTGGGAAGCAGAAATCCATCGCTGTGAGGTTCAACACACTGAAGGGAATAGAACGTCGTCCTGTGGCTCACACCTGTGGTTATGTGCTGGAACTACACAAGCAGTACGACAACTATCTTGAGTTCAGGTCCGAATTCACGTCTGTGCTGAAGAGCGACATCTGGAAAATGGACTTTGTGTAAACTTTACACAAAGTCCATTATCCAGATGTCGCTCTGGATGCATATTCTCGCAGTGGAGTATGAATACTGAAAGACAACACTATCCATGACACAATGGTGCTAAAGACCCACCTCCCTAAGTATTACAGAAACTGGGAGCATGAGAGAACACTGCTAGTTTGAGATAATTATTTCACCCATACCCTTTCCAAAAGTAGTGAGATTGCAAGTTTGACATTGTTTATATTTTTTTTAAAGTCCGTTGTTACAAAGTGCGCCCATCACTTCTGTTTTGTGAGTCTGTTGCGGCTGTGCATTGGGCTTTGTAACGGAGTCGACGGGCCGGTTTTGTTTAGAGTGCGTCTCTGCGTTGGGTTTACTTTCTGGCTTTTTTTGAATTTTCAGGGGCCATAATTTTATTATCAGTGACAGTGACAGCGGTGCAACATGACAATGGTATTACAATGCATACATACACTGTACAGCATTGAAAACGCACCAGCAATAAATCTTGAAATATTACAAAAACAACTTGAGCAATGACCGATTTTGATTAGAACAGACATAGACGGATTATTAAGAAAGACGACAAAGGAAAAAGGAATACCACACAGTAATTACATTTACGTCATCAGTGTAAGGAAGACACATAGGGTTAAAATGAAAAGTCAATATCTGGTATGTCCACCATTGGCAGCAACACATGCAACCTCTTCTCATTGATCGAATAAGTCTGCGAATAGTGTTCTGGGGCTTTCCACTCTTGACGTAGTGTATCTTCAAGTTCTCTCAGGTTCTGTACTTGCAGACGACGTGAGAGGCGTTGACCCAGGTAATCCCATAGATGTTCAATTGGCGATAGATCGGGTGACAGGGCTAGCCATGGAAGCAGAGGCACATTATTGTTCGCTAGGTACTGTGTTGAAACACGTGCTGTGTGCGCTCTTGCATTATCTTACTGGAAGGTGTGCATATCCTGGTGCTGATGAAAAAATGGGATGACGTGATTTGCCAATATGTTATTCCTGTAGTAAAGGGCATTAACTCTTCCACGACAAACATTGAGCTCTGTTCATTGGTTATGACTGATGCCGCCCCACACCATGACACTCCCTCCCCCCATCGATCTGTCTGTACAACGCAGTCATTGTGGTAACGTTCTCCACGTCGACGCCACACTCGCAGTCGACCGTCAGCATTCCGTAAATGAAAACGGGACTCATCAGAGAACAGCACACCATGCCACTGCCGCAATCTCCAAAGACGATGCCTTTTGGCCCAACGCAGACGTTCATTTCGATGTCGATCAGTGAGTATGGGTCCAACATATGGACGTCGAGCACGTAGCCCTGCTGAGCGGAGACGTCGACATACGGTGTCAGCGCTGATCAAACCCCGTCGGCCTTGTACGGTTGCTGCAGTCCTGGTAGCCGGAAGTGTACGATCACGAAGATGCCGACGAACAATATGGCGATCCTGACGTGGTGTAGTTACACGACGTTGACCCGGACGTGGTCGATCTCTGGTGGTTCCTGTCTGCTGGTATCTGCTCATTAGCCTGAGGACTGTTGAATGATGGCATTGAAACCGTTGTGCTACGACTCTACTTGACGTACCAACTTGAAGCATGCCCAAGGCACGTTCACGTTCACGTTCCTCTGCTGTTAATCTTGGCATTTCTTGTGTCAGTACCCTTTACGTCTGCAGCAACAAGTGATGTGGCTTTTAAAAGTCTGTCTTTTTGGCCTTATTCTGCATGCTTCCCGTGAAACAAAACACGTAATCCATGATGTGCACGCAATTTGTTGCGTTTTGGCGATGTCGCTCACAAAAAAATTTAGGAATGTGTTTTGACGAGCTGTTCTCCTTCATGCTTCGTCCAGAACGTCGTTTATTACTCATTCACTTATATATTTCCATATGACTTAAGCCTGGATAAAAATACATCCATTTTCATGGTGGTGCGTTTTCAGTGCTGTTCAGTATACTTTATGACGTCACGTAACAATGGCTTTGACGTCATTATGACAATGGCTGATGGAAGTAGAGCTGCTTAGCCAGGCAGTGTTTTCTGGATGTTTCCTCGTGTAGAATGATATTGGGTGATAAATAAAATCTCACTAAAGTGTCTTTTGATATCAAATATATCACCACGAGTTGATAAAAGTGAAAAAACTCAGAGACTTGATCACACAAGACGAAGAGAGCGACATCAACCAGCTTTGATTTTCCGTTTCTCCGATAGAGCTTCATTTTTGCAAGTTTTCTTTTCAGTGTGCGTTCACTTATCAAAATCTTGTGATCATGAGCCAGAAAATATAGAATGTCTTTATTGCTCAAACCTAAGCATACGTATGTTCGAATGATGTTAACACACCTCTCCATAGTTTGAGGTTAATAGGTATTACAATATAGCTGTTGACTCTATTTAAAGCATTTAAGTGGAAATTTCCAGATACTAAGTGGAAATTTCCAGTTAGTAAGTGGAAATTTCCAGATACTAAGAGGACATTTCCAGATACTAAGTGGAAATTTCCAGTTAATAGGGATATGAATTGGACATGGCTAAAAGGCTTCCGTAGGTATCCTATATTTCCAATCAAACTTTGTTTATAAGAATATTTTACATTAAGGGGCGATATGTACGATATTAACCCTTAATGTAAAAAAAATATGTGTTACATTAAGGGTTGTGGGTTGTTACTCTTAATGTAATTTTTTTTACATTAAGAGTTAACACATAACCCTTAATGTAAAATTTTTTACATAAAGGGTTATAACAAGGGTGTCAACTTCAGAAGTTGACAAATCCGTTCATCACATTCACGACACTGGTGCTTGTGCATACGGCAATACACGATGGTCACGTGTTTCGAAGGTGTACAGCTTTATATGAAATAAACGCCCAAATTTTGTTTATATCAGGAAACATCCTGTCACAGCTTGCATACTGTGCTTCAACGGTGAAAAAGTCCGGTCTTTGGTCCTGTGATACGCACATGAACAGAGGCAATTGGGTAATGAGTTGTGTCTGCAATATTTCAACAGAAATTATATTTTCAGTTTAAATTTCAACCATGCACCTTGAAGGAATTTATTTTTCAAACCTGTATACAGATGTCATTATGTTCGCGGGCCTACCGGGATATACTTGTAGCACGCTATATCAGGCGACTCACATTGAGCGGCACGATTATAACACAGGACGGGAATGTATTCGGGGCAAACCCGGACACAATCTCCCCCCAGGACATTTAAACACAACACAGCATCTCCAACGCAGTGACTCAGAGCGCTATTTACGAATAATAGCCCTGTTGGCGTGTCGCTCAGCTTCGGGTCCTAAAGTGCGCACGGCGTAATTTTGTTCGGAAACACTGTTGAAGGTGTTCCGAGTATGGTTTAAACAGCTGATAAACACTAGGCATATCTCCTCATATGGCCGTGGATCTACTCCGTAGGCCTAGTACTCAGATAGAACTTTACACGTCGAGAGGAAAATGACGGTGGAAACAGGCAGGGATGGTGATCCTAAAAGTGAAGAGACTACCTTAGGATCTTCGCCCTCCAGAAACAATGTGCGTACTATATATACACTAGTATCTATGTATTTAAGAAATAAACGACGAGTGGGAGCTGTTTATCGCACAATAAAACGCTGCAGAGAGAATAAACCACTCGGGGCTGCACCCCTCACGGTTTAACTCCCTGCAGTGTTTTATTGTACGATACACAACGACCACGAGTTGTCTATTTCTTATATGAGATATCAACATGATGTACAGCCTCTTTAGGATGATGGTAAAATGTACAAGCTGTATAAATATTTACCGGTACTTGAATAATGATGACTCCCTCAATAGAATCCAACCTCGGCAATGTCGGACAAGTCCATTTTATGCACAGGTGGGTATTTCCCCATATTCTCACAATCCTTACGTCGATTACCTGTACCATTTCTCCCAGTACCGATTGTCATATCACTCCTGGTTTTGGATGCGATCGTTCGGCAATCGCGTATATATATGCGTTGCCCAGTTACATCTATCAGGAACAACTCACTAGACACTCCCCTATAAAAAATAACGTCATCAAGTTGCGAGCGCATGTTCGAATCTCCAGAAATTAGGCCTATGTCATGACAGAACAAAACGCGTGGTTCCAATTAAAATGAGGTATCTATTCTACAGTGGGACTAGGCCTACATCAATTTTCAAAACACAGTAGGTTTATCTCCTCATAGTAAAGTCTTTTAATCTCATCAACGAAGCAGTCAGTGTTAATGCCCTAAACATCATGCCGTCGCAAAAAATATCCACTATCAAACTGTACCGTATTTCCTCTATTCGACGTTAGGCGGTCTATTAATTCCTCGAGAGCCGTTGACTCGGAATGTATTAGAGGAAATATAGATGCGTTTTACAGTTCCTGGGTGATCGATCGGCAGCCATTTTTTTATGAATCGATATGTAGGTTATCGATGTATTCATGCGCACGACTTTTTGTGTGTTTGGCGAGTTATTTGTCCTGGACGTATGGATTATGAACGAACAACATTTACACCAAATACATTACCCATCAAAACATTATATGCTGCCCTTAAACTAACTGACCCGTGAAGATCCGGGGTAGATTAGGTCTTCAACGACCCACGCTTGCCGTAACAGGATAGGGGGTCAGGCTCGCGGACTTGGCAACTTCATGTACTTGTGAATTCAGATTCTTACGTCGGGGGCCGCTTTCAGCTGGGGCCATATCGGCTCATTCCAACACTCAGTTTCTTGTAGATTAGGAACGGGACGAGTGGTTTCAAACGACATCGGGATCGATCTAAGTTTGCTGAGAACTACAGCTACAAAGCCAGATATTTTTTTCAATTAAAACTATGAGCCTGAATATTTATTCACCTGGCAACGGTGATGTTTTTAAAAGATTGAAGCAAGATTATTTTTTCAAGAATTTCTGAGACAATTAAATCCAAGCGCCTTCCCCAACCCGATTATTGATAAGAAAAAATTGAATAATAATATATTGATTTTGAGTGGCACTACATAGCACATTTGATAACATTGCAGCACAATTGAAGCGCCCTGTAAATCATTATGTAAACCCGCCAAACAGAGCCGTCTCCCATTACCTGGGACAGACTCGAATACAATGACGACAATCCAACCAAACAGATGCTGTTCAACAACCAGGCAGGTAGTTCATAATATTTTGATTTTTGTGCCGCAAGATATAATAAATACTCGTACTTCACCCAAAGCATATACTTGAAATGGTGCCAGGTCATGTGAATCTAGTAACCCACGACCAGAGGGTTTTGGACATAATTTTTTTAGCCTAATACCCTAACTTCTATCTGAGTGAAGAATCATCTGACACCACCCTGTCATGCATCTCAAATACAGTTACAGTTTGACGCTAAGTTTATAGTTAATTGAATTGAGTAAAGGCAATATCATGGAGGGGGACACCAGAAATGGGCTTCACACATTGTTCCCATGTAGGGAATCGAACCCGGGTCTTCGGCGTGACGAGCGATCGCTTTAACCACCAGGCTACCCCTGCGCCCCACTGTATTTGTAAGGTTCTTGGGGGAGATGCAGAGCTATAGATAATCGGCGTATTTTCATAACACATACAACTACAACGCTAATGGTCTGAATATATTTGTTTTTAATAAGTGCTAAGCCTCGCGTATTTTTAATTACACATGTATATCGCTGACTAACAGGATCGGGTGGTCAGACTCGCTGACTTGGTTGATGCATGTCATCGTATCCCAATTGCTCAGATCGATGCTCATGATGTCAATCACTGTATTGTCTTGTCGAGACTCGAGTATGTACAGGCCACCGTCATATAGCTGGAATATAAGTGCCGAGTTTAACAAAAAAACAAAAAAATATATTTATGCAACATGTTAAACGATATATCAACATTTTAGACTGTTCACTACATATCAGGTGAGCTACAGTGTTAGGGCACTATTTCTGCAAGTTTGTTAATTTTGTGCGTGCTGCGCTTGTCATGAATTACTTACCACCTGAAATGGGTAGGAAACTTTATTGACAATGTTATCAAATATGTCATGTATTGAATATGTACAAGCTATTTATCCGTACTACGCTCCACAAAACACTTTCCATTCGTGTCGATACAATCAATACATCGGGGCGGTCGGGTAGCCTGGTGGTTAAAGCGTTCGCTCGTCACGCCGAAAACCCGGGTTCGATTCCCGACATGGGTACAATGTGTGAAGCCCATTTCTGGTGTCCCCTGCCGTGATATTGCTGGAATATTGCTAAAAGCGGCGTAAAACCATTCTCACTCACTCACAATCAATACATCACAATGCAGCCATGTGGCACAAGGCACTGTAATTTGCGGTGCCGAGTTGTGTCCCTTGGGCCAGAAACATGATCATGGATTCGTTCTTGATTCGCCCCGATTATGTTTCTAGGTTTGTCAGCACCATGTCCGTGCTCGTTGGTTTCACCGAAGTGGTAAACGTCTAAGCCTCGCACCACACGGGGCTCTCTCCCAGTTCAAACTGATACACCCTGTTAAAGCGGCATAAACCAAAGTCATATACTCACTCAGTGTATCAGTGGGGATTCCAGATTTGAATTAGCCCCAACAACTTATACTGGTTACAAGAGGCAACTTAATGCTGGTTGACTGCATGTCCTTTTACCCTGATGCTCATAACATCAATCACTGGATTGACTGATCCAGATTATTTCCATCTTCCTGTGATATTGAGTGTTGCTTTAAAAAACATTGGCTGATAATGCATAATTTGTTATAAACTGTTATGAATTGCCTTTCAAGCATCTGACATTCACATGCTAGGGTAATTATGGTAATTGTCATTCCTGTTATGGTGTGATTAGGTATTTGTGAACTGGACGTGGATTGATAAATCATGTACACAATGTGGGAATAATTCTGGCCAACTAATCTTGCACTCAATACGTTTTAATGTTCTTCTTCTTCTGACACATCAATGCACTGGAGTTTTTCTCTACCCTTGTGTACCAAAAGTACAGTAAAGTACAGTTGTATACTGTATATAGATGTATATAGACGATATAGGTTCAAGCTTCACAACAAATATAGAAATTTGTTTAGTCCAAACTTCCCATGTTCATCCGAATATCTTGTGTCAGTAGCGACAAATAAATACAACAATTTACTGCATTTAATGCAAAAGAAAGCTTACGAAAGTTTGCAACTGGTAAACATGCTTGGCACGAAATTAGGTGACGCATCGCCATGTGCTTTTCCGCGTCAACTCGCGAATTTACATTTTTACGATTTTATGACAATATGATATAATTGAAGCAAGAACATTGTGATAATTCTAATTAATAATGCTTACAATTGTCCTGGCCCTAATATCCACACATAACCGCAGTGACCACAAAAACCGCAGCTCTTCTTACCTAAGCCCTCACCGCAGCGAGCACGGAAACCCCACAATCATCCTGGCAGTTTTATAGGAACCGGATCAAATACTAGTAAACCCCCCCCCCCCCCCCCCCCCCGACAAATTTTGTTTTTTACTTTTTTTACAATAGTGAAACACAAGTAAAATACTCGAACGAAATAATCCTTAAACACAGTACCTGATGATGAATTTACCAATCCAGATTACAAGGCAATGGTTGGGAGAGTTTTTTTGCTACCCGTAGAGAGACTAGTTGGTATGGCACGTGCTTTGATGGAGCCGTTGCTGCATTAACATTAACATTAACATGAATATTGTGTTTTCAGTTTTGGCTTGAATTATATGTTATACTTGTTAAAGTCTTCGCTTTTCTTTTCAGCCATCACGCGACAAGGGCAGAAGTAACCCTTGTCTCCGTGGGATTCTGTTCCTGTACAATATCTGTTTTTTGGTAAGTAAAAAAAGTGACAAAACCCTTTCAACATCCAGTAGAAATCTCTGCATACAGCAGAGTCGATAGTACGATTCCGACTGTATCATAAGCATGTGATAATGAATCAGTATCACATAGTGATGACACCGGGTGTTCGCGAAACGGTGAGCGTATCCTGCCCCACCGGTGCCACCTGTCACAAACACATGCAAAGGCAAGTCAATTATTCACCTGAAACAAGTCCTTACTGAGCTGATCAGTGACGACATTATGCTGTAATCAAAACTTTTCATTTCTGCAAGGGTGATTGTATGAAACAGTCATTGCGATGGACTTTAAGCTCACCACATCCACTTTGAAAAAACAGTTTAATTTCTATCAGTATCTTGCTTTGCTATGATAAAAAAATATATGGTACTGAGTGTCTTTGCTTGAATTTACTGACATCATGGAGATGCTCAGACTTACGGAGGTAACTTAGCAATGAGACGACGAGTACAATATCCACGGAATCGGTAACACGAAAATCATAATTAATTATATAATACTACTCAAAGTTTTCCTGAGGATCAAGTTTTGATGATATAAAAAAAATCATCCAACAAATGAAGATTGAAATATCCCAGAACACAATGATTGGGTAACCACTTTAGGAACTCAGTTCTATGATGGATGAAGAGAGCCATACAGTCATGGGCACGGGATGCTTTGAATCCTGTATTTGCATGTATCGTGAAAGAATTGTTGGACTGAGGATTGCAAGAGCTGATTGCACTTATGCCCCCTCAGCGTCCAAGACGTCGTTTGACTACCGAAGAATTAGGCAGATGCATAGGCATGCTTTGAACTGGGTCTACACAACGTCACGTTGCAAACGTCTTTGGTGCCAGCCAAAATGTCACCAGCAGGGCACGAAATCGACACCAGACGCTTTGATCAGCTACCCAGCGACATGCGGATGGTCGACAGCGTTCCACCACACAGCGCGAAGACAGGCTTTCCTGCTTGCGCTTTAATTCGTCAGCATTTGGAAGGGGTTCAGTGGAGCTGAAAGAACCGATTCCCTGGTCTTACAGCGGGGCACGATGGCACGTTTCCCACTCAGAGAAGGAGATCATTGTCCGCATGGGGTGGCTTTCCGGTCACCAGATCTCAACCCTATCGATCACATGTGGAACGAGCTGCAGTTTGCCCTCTCACAACGCCCTGTCCTTCCGACAATTCTACAGAAACTCGAAAATGCTCTTACTGCAGAGTGGAACAATCTTCCCTTGGCAATCATCCAGACACTCTTTGCGAGCATGTGATAGCTTCACTTGGATCACATATGCGCTACTGGGAGTTATTTGTTTGGACAATTGAAATTGTTTTGGTGATTTTTGTGACGTTTAAGTTTTGGACAGATGGGTTATCTGACTGATTATTGGTCATATGTTGTTTGACAGACTTTTGTTTATTAAACATGTCTTCACGCAACATTATCAATCACTTGATTGGCTGAAATTGAGGGTCAAGGTCATTAAACCCGAAGTACATATAACTTCTAGAAACATGTAATTTTCTGTTTTAAAGTTGTCTTGGATTGGGCATATTTTTTATGTCATTAAACCGGAAGTGTCCATTTTTGGATTGTTTGATGCACAGGACTAAAGTGTGCTGCATTTGACCCCGTTAGGTATCAAAATGAATATAGATAGGCATTGGTGAGGATAGCTGTCAACATAGCTGTCATGATTCTGTGGGAGGTTTTGGGGGCATTCTGGAAAAGGTGGGTATGAAGCTACTTTTGTTGTCATTATCTAAAACCGAATATTAGCAATGCAGATATTCATGTCTTAGTCTTCATATGTCAAGAGTGATGGAAGATCATTTAACTATTCCATGGTATTCTGTGCGTGTTGTAAGAGCCGACTAGAGGGTCTACAGCCCATTGGGGCTTCCAGGTTAGAATCAGTCAAACACATCGATTATCTGCTGTATGTCAAATATATTTAAATATGACTTCCAAACTATGACTCACATTAAGTCACACACTCTGAGATGATACTGTGGCATTCCATGAAGATACATATATCGAATAGACAGATATGACCTCTAGAATATGACTCTCATTCACTCACTCTCCCACACGGTGGCATTCTATGAAGATACATATGTCGAATAGACAGATATAACCTCTAGAATATGACTCACATTCACTCACTCTCCCACACTGTGGCATTCCATGAAGATACATATGTCGAATAGTCAGATATGACCTCTAGAATATCACTCTCATTCACTCACTCTCCCACACGGTGGCATTCCATGAAGATACATATATCGAATAGACAGATATGACCTCTAGAATATGACTCACATTCACTCACTCTCCCACACTGTGGCATTCCATGAAGATATATATGTCGAATAGTCAGATATGACCTCTAGAATATGACTCTCATTCACTCACTCTCCCACACGGTGGCATTCCATGAAGATACATATATCGAATAGACCGATATAACCTCTAGAATATCACTCGCATTCACTCACTCTCCCACACTTTGGCATTCCATGAAAATACATATATCGAAAAGTCAGATATGACCTCTAGAATATGACTCTCATTCACTCACTCTCCCACACTGTGGCACTCTCTCTTATATCATACTGAAGATAAATATGTGGAATATAGTCAGATATATGTGACATGAACATGCTGACTCAGACTCATTCATGCTGTGGTATTCCATCAAGATAAATGTAACAAATATGGCATCCAAACTGTGATTCAGACTCACTCACTCACTCTGATATCATACTGTGTCATTCCAAAAATATGTCAAATAGTCAGATATGACATCCAAACTATGACTCTGCTGTCTGATTGTTTCTGTTTCCAGGTACTTGGGTGTGCAGCAATTGTTTGGGGTGTGTTGTCTCTGGTCACTGAGTCGAATGCCATCAACATCAAGGGGGAATTTCGACTGTTTTTGGATGCAAATGAACTGGATTATCAACTTCACCGTGTATCCATATACCTCCTTGTCGTAGTGGGCGTGGTTGTGGTCCCCCTTGCTATCTTAGGGTTCTACGGTTCGATACGAGAAAATAAATGTGTCTTAGCTTATGTAAGTATACAATAATTATCAACTAAAGATTTGAGTATGTTAGTTTGTGTACAATGTATTTCCTTGTAGCAAGATCAGCTTAGTCGTCAATGTGATTTTTAAAA
The DNA here is from genome assembly GCF_023055435.1 of Haliotis rufescens. Taxonomy (NCBI): domain Eukaryota; kingdom Metazoa; phylum Mollusca; class Gastropoda; order Lepetellida; family Haliotidae; genus Haliotis; species Haliotis rufescens. Next base: position 68,423,569 of record NW_025963890.1, read on the forward strand.
TTACAGAATGTGTGATCTTTTTCATATTCTGAAATGAAATGTATATACATAATTTAGTGTCAGACACATCATGATATCACTTAACACGATGTAACATAAGCTGTATGTCACATAAATTGCTATTACAATTTACAACCAAGTACAGCTAAACCCTCTCAGTCCAGAAATTCCACATTCCGGACACTTATTGTCGGAGATATCTACAATTTAATAGGGATATTATCATTATTATTATTTTTGTTTCATCTGGGAATTCCGTAACCCAAACGATTGTAAAATGGCACTCTCTGAATGAACATGGTTTCACATTTATTGGGAATCATTTTGTATCAACTACAAATTAGCTGTGTTTATTGTGACAATATGTATCTCCTTGTGTTTCAGTACGGCTCAATATTAATACTAGTATTAATAATACTGTGCGTGATGGCAGGATTTTCGTTCTCCTACAAGACTTCTCTTTCAGATTCTGTAAGTTTGTTTGTTTGTTCGTTTGTTGTTTAACGCCGCACTCAGCAATATTCCAGCTATATGACGGGGTGTGTAAATAAACTATTCTGGGCCAGGCAATCCAGTGATTGACATCATAAGCATCGATATACGCAATTGGGATACGATGACATGCATCAACCAAGTCAGCGTGCCTGACCACCCGATCCCGTTCGTCGCCTCTTACCACAAGCATGGACTATTGACCTTTTCCACACTTTCGCCATTTTGGATCGAAAACGAGGCTTGGAGAGCAAAGCTCCGTGCAGTCTGAGTCGCATTAGCTCATAGGGAACAGACAGCATGTTGTGCATTTCACTGATGGACATTTCAAACAAGCAAAAAATGGTATCCTCTGTATCTAATACAGAAGATATTTCACATTTAATCATAAGGTCCAACTAAAATATGCCTGTCATAAACTGGAATTAGCATTTTGCTGTCAGGATCCCGGAAGTGAATCGAAAGGTGCATTTCGAGATACGTATTTCAGAAATAGATTGTTTTATCATATCCTCGTCGGCATATAGGTACAATGTGACAATACATTCAATGACAGAAGTTTTGTATCGTATATGAACCGCATAACATGAAACAAGTCAGTGTGCTCAGTCAAGCGTGGCTTGGCGAACTCGAGATCGTCGATCATGTTTATTTCACGTTTCATAGTGGTGTTTGCTGCACAACGCACTATCCAGTTGACTAAAGACACCTTTTCTGCTAAGATTTTCACCTTAACATATTACGATGTAAATGAATTTAGTTCACAAAATAATTCGTGTGTCAAAATAAATATTCAGAAGGGGCGATAACTCTATTCAGTGTGTACAGTGACAGATGGTACTTTACTTGTTCTCCAAACATCACTTACTGAACTGATTATTGCTGATTGAGATTGCGCCGTGCACGACAAAAGTAATAATGTGTGAACTGTTTAAAATAAGTTAAAAGGAAACTAAAAATGTATAAATATAAATAATGCATGAAATTGAAGAAATATAAGAATTGATACAACCACCAACTTCTTGAACACCCTCACCTAATCCTGTATGATGATAGGTAATTGTATATCAAAAGGAAGCTACCAATACATTTATCCTGAATAGTTTGAAAATGTCTTGATCAGATATGAGTACAGATAAAAGAACAAAAGATAAAAAGGAATCAACTTCAATTGGTAATCAAGCCAAGATAAAATATATGTATCGGTACAAATTATGTTGATGGAACAATCTGGATTTCTCATATTTAACAAAGAAAAACAAACCGAACTTTTCATGTCTTTATTTCTCACAATATAAATTTTCAAAACTTAACATGGACCGGGTGTCTTGGTCAGTCAAAAGCACCTAATTAAATTCCAGGAGAAAATAATTTTCTTGCATGTGAACAAATGGTACAATGTGCTTTTTTAGTGTCTGATAAATATTGGCTATGTTGTTTTGTGAGTGAATAAGGCTTTTCACTTCCTCGACCTATTTAAGTAAAATGTGACAGGAAGCACATTTGTTGATTGAATGAATATGGCTTTTCACTTCCTCGTCCTTTGACAGGACGCACATTGTAACCAGTGTGTTACTGTCAGCAGAAAGATCCCCCAGACATCCGTCACCGGATACTAATACTTCCTTGTGTTGACTCGCTGGCCTGAAATGAATAATTCAATAATATTGTAATAATATTTCTACTTCAATAATTTTTTTTATAAACAATGCATAATCACCTTCTTTCACAATATTGCTTATTTAGAAAACAACATTCTTTTGAAATAGAGAAATTTAAGGAAAATTAATCACAGTGTGTCACATTAAATGCTACTTTAGAACAATCTTGAAGGCATCAATTCATCTGAGGGGCGGTCGGGTAGCCTAGTGGTAAAAGCGTTCGCTCACCACGCTGAAGACCCGGGTTCGATTCCCGACATGGGTACAGTGTGTGAAGCCCATTTCTGGTGTCCCCCGCCGTGATATTGCTGGAATATTGCTAAAAGCGGGGTAAAACCAAACTCACTCACTCACTCACTCAATTCATCTGATATGTCTAAAACTCAAACAGTATATTCTGTATAAACAGTAAAAAACAATTTAATGACAGTGTACTACAGCTCTTTATATCAATGTCACACAGAAATTCACTCTTGTTTTAATGAAATACGTTTTGATATTTGTATTACCGGTATGTATTTAATCATGAAATACTTTGTTTAGTCTGACCATGCAGAAAACATACTTTCGCTAGAGTGAAATAAATAAGATTTTTATTAAAATCAGGTGAAATATCACGTTTTGTCACACCTACAGTCAGTCTGCCTCATTGACACTAAGGTTTTCTGAGTAAGGTCATAAAGATCACAAAGAAAATAAAAGACTTGAATTTATTTTGTGAAATGAAATGTTTATCTCTTTTTTTGTGGTTTACTAAAGTTGATATCTTGACTTGAAAATATTAACTTTGTCAGATCACAAGATGAGATAAACTCATGCTATCATCGTTATTTGACAAGGAAAACCAATTTCTTCTATGTATTTATATTTTTTTATATTTCTCGTTTTGATTGAATTTTGAAAATTGGGGGAAATATTGTTTACAAAATTGCAGATCAAACTGTACTTTAATTCAAATATTAACACACCCTTTATGTAATAATTCAGTTGAAATATTACACCTCATGCTATCTAATCTGTCAACATTGACGATAAAAATAACAACAGTTCACAATCACAACAGCACAAGTAGATCTAGATGTCTAATATTTTATTGGAATGCATTTGAGCCCATTACAATTTACATCAAATACGCAACTGATCAGAGCTCCAGATAAGCTTTTGGTGTTGTGGGTATTTTACCCATGCATTTTAAAATCATTGGGTATCAGTAATTCTATCTGCGTATTCAAATTTCTGTTACCCACTAGTTTTTACACATGTGGGTATTTAAGTTAAATGTTTAAAAACACTATTCATCTAGTCCCTGCAAACTGGTTTCGTGTGGGTTCGAGAGCTTTATAGGACTAAAATATACCACGATACTTCCACAAGAAAGTGTGATGGCAAATGATCATGATGTAACTGTCATCGTGGAGTTTGGCAAAGTTGACGGAATGCCCCTTTATAATTTAAAAATAAGTTGCTGATTTGCTAATCGAATACGCAGGGTTACTTCACAATATTTTGATGATACGCACAAGTTTTATTTTTGTAGCGTATCTGTAATGTTCGTTGCGTATTTGATACGCTTGGATTATATTTTACTGTGTATTTCTGCATTTCTGATGCGTATTTCACGCAGATACGCAGCTTATCTGGAGCTCTGACTGATGCAAAATTCTGATTTGTTACGATTGTAAATTCTCAGTAAATTACAATTTGATACATTATATCAACATATCAATTTAGTATATCTAGATATGGTCAAAAGGTCAATATTTCGACTTCAAATACAACCCGCAAAGTTATTTAAACTCACAATAAATAGTTTGGCTTAATGGTGTGTAAACAATGAATTATTCTTTACAAGATCTCAGTAGCATTTGTATTAAGTCTGTTCAGCTACCATAAACTGCACTGGGAGTTACCATGTGGTCATGGATATTTTAAATTACCACAACAGAACGGCCAGACTCAAATTTATATCGGTAAGGAGACCAGATAACAGTAGAATAGTTTGTCAATGTTAAGAATAAGAATAATGTTCAATACCTACTATAAATGTACCGGGATGGTTAAATTGTCACAGTTTGTCACGATTGCGTGCCTTGTTGACATCTCCAAGTGTTTCATGTGCTATCCAGCCTTCACCTTCTGCTCTCCAAGCCTCGCTTTCAAAACGGTATTAGCGATTTGTGAAAAAGGTCAATATGCATGTAAGTAAGACTTTAAAAACCGATAGAAATGTAACGTCACATTTACTAAAGTTTATCTCCTGTTTAGTATCGGTCATAAAAAAAGTGGAAACATGTTTCAATTATGCAACAGAACGAAATATGATGGATATTTCTGAAACCCTTATCCATGCAATTAGTAAATGGGAAACTGTACATCAGGATGTGGAACAGACGCTGTTCAGGAGTTTTTTCCATTGGCCATGAAGGCATATTCTGTATTCTGAGAAAACAACTCATAAACCGTTCTTAGTTATTTTAACTTAGTAAGTACATCTGAAACCGTACGTCTCTATTGGGTGAGTGAGTGAGTTGCGCATGAAGGCATATTCTGTATTCTGAGAAAACAACTCATAAACCGTTCCAAATAACTTGGTATGTACATCTGAAACCGTACGTCTCTATTGGTCAGCAGTCTAAGTGTTTATGTAGGAGGGAGCATAATGGATTTGATGGTCTGGCTTGGTTTCTTGAGTGTTTGGTTTTCAACGCTACACGCTGAAATATTCATCTTTATGAATGCTGTCTGTAAAGAATCGATTCTTGACCAGACAATCCAGCGATTGACATCTTATCATCCACCTGCGCAATTGGAATACGATGACATGCATCAACCAAGTCGAACGAGCCTGACCACCCGATTCTGCTTGTTACTTCCCACGACAAGCATTGGTTGCTGAAGACCATTTCTAACCCGGGTGGCCCCAGTTGTTAAGGGCACTTGACTCCCATTGGTCGTGCCAGGATCTGCTGCTAGTTCAGCACAAACCAGTGCTTATGAGTTTCAACAAATTTGTAAATGTCTTACCACTTTAAGCTTACACGCTGTGATAAAAGCACTTTAAGCTTACATGCCTTGATAAAACCACTTTAAGTTTACACGCTGTGATAAAACCACTTTAAGCTTACAAGCTGTGATAAAACCACATTAAGTTTACATGCCGTAATAAAACCACTTTAAGCTTACACGCCGTGATAAAACCACTATAAGTTTACATGCCATGATAAAACCACTTTAAGCTGACACGCCATGATAAAACCACTTTAAACTGATCCGCCATGATAAAACCACTTTAAGCTTACACACCGTGATAAAACCACTTTGAGCTTACATGCCGTGATAAAAATACTTTAAGCTTTCCTGCAGTGATAAAACCATTTTAAGCTTACACGCCATGATAAAACAATTTTTAAGTTTACACGCCGTGATAAAACCACTTTGAGCTTACACACCGTGATAAAACCGCTTTAAGCTTACACACAGTGATAAAACCACTTTAAGCTTACCTGCAGTGATAAAACTACATTAAGTTAACATGCCGTGATAAAATGACTTTTAGCCTACACGCCGTGATAAAACCACTTTAAGCTTACACGCCGTGATAAAACCACATTAAGTTTACATGCCGTGATAAAACCACTTTAAGTTTACACGCCGTGATAAAACCACTTTAAGCTTACACGTCGTGATAAAACCACTTTAAAGCTTACACGCCGTGATAAAACTTAAATGCTGTTTGGAGTGGGGGTCGATCCACATCACTTGTTATTTTTACATTTTGAATAAGAGAGTAAGTAATATTGCGGCATGGTGTTACGAAAGCTTTAAAGTGATCACTGAAGCTGTGAATGAAGTATCATCTTACATTGATGTAACTATTGTTCAAATGTTAACTACAACCCATTTCGTTTAGCTTGCCTCACGCATTAAGAGCGTTATGCGTGATTCGTTATCGGAGCTCTATGGAAGGGACACACAGACCATACCGGAGAATAAGCTCATCACAGAGGCGTGGGACTCCATGCAGAGACAGGTAGGGCTCGCACTCTGACAATGTGAGTGAGTGAGTGAGTTGGGTTTAACGCCGCTTTTAACAGTATTCCAGTTATATCGCGGCGTGTCAGCTTAATGTGGGAGGAAAGCCCGAAGTGATGCACGTCTCAGACGTTTACCTATTCGGTGAAACCCACGAGCACGGGTATGGTGCTGACAAACCTAGAAACATAATCGGGGCGAAACGGGATTCGAACCCACGTCCATAGATTTCTGGCGTTCCCAAGGGACGCAACTCTGCACAGCGAATCGCCGTACTCTGACAGAGAAACAACAACCCTTTTGGAAGAGTAAAGTCCTCCGGGAAGAGGGATTTCCAGACTTACAGGGTTTTTCTGACATAACGGTGTTGCATGACATATAACGGTGTTTCCTGACATACAGGTATTTCCTGACGTAACGGTGTTTGCTGACATAACGGGGTTTCACTGCTTTGACATTATCCTGTATGGCCTTATTCTGTCTTCAGCTGGGCTGCTGTGGCATTTCTGGCAACGTCTCTTCAGCAGACTCCTGGCCGTACTATTCCACGAGAACGCTTTGGTACCTGCAACAGTATGAAGAAGGTGACTATTCCTTGTATGTATAAGAGTGCAGACACGGACATACACAGACAGGGATGCACACATACAGGGACACTCAGACACACAGACAGGGACACACACAGACAAGGTGAGGTGAAATGGGGTTTAACGTCGCGTCCAAGATTATTGCACTTATATAGCGACGTGCATGTACGTGTGTGTGTTTTTTTGTTTTGTGTGGCTGCTTGAACTAGTCCGGACTGAGGCCGATTTATAGTGCTAGCTCACTGAGATACCATGCCGCAGTTTAACATGAATATGCCACTCAGACACAGTATACTGACTCCGAGCCGGCCAGTCCTTGTTTTAGCCCCTTAATGCCGAGCGCCGGCCAGGGTAACAACAAGTACCATCTTTTAACGTCTTTTGGTAGTACGCGGCCGGGGATCGAACCCCGGACCTTCCGCTCTCCGGGCGGACGCTCTACCACCAGACAAGAGATACACAGGCACATGCACACACATACATATACACACAGAAAGGCATACACAGACAGGACACACAGAGACAAGGACACACATACACATACACAGACAGGGACACACACACAAATACATGGCCACTCAGACAGACAGACAGACACACACACAGGGACCCACATACAGTGACACATACACACATGTGCACACACACTGACATACACAGACAGGGACACACACAGACAGGACACACAGAGACAAGGACACGCATACACATACACAGACAGGGACACACACACAAATACATGGCCACTCAGACAGACAGACAGACAGACACACACACAGGGACCCACATACAGTGACACATACACACATGTGCACACACACGGACATACACAGACAGGGACACACACAGACAGGGACACACACAGACAGGACACACAGACAGACAGACAGGGACACACACATATAGACATATAGTGACTTTGACATACACAGACAGGGACACACACAGACAGGACACACACAGAGACAGGGACATTCACAGACACACACACACACAAAAACAAACCGAGACAAGGACACACATACACATACACAGGCAGGGACACACACACGAATACATGGTCACTCAGACAGACACACACACACACAGGGACCCACATACAGTGACACATACACACACGTGCACACACACGGACATACACAGACAGAGACATACACAGACAGGGACATACACAGACAGGACACACACACACACAGACAGGGACACACACATACAGACATATACTGACTTTGACATACACAGACAGGACACACAAAAACATATACAGACGGGGACACACACAGACAGGACACACACACAGACAGGGACCCACACAGACACACACAGACAGGGACCCACACAGACATACACAGACAGGGACATTCACAGACACACGCAGACAGGACAAACACACAGACAGGGACACACACAGACATACACAGACAGGGACATTCACAGACACTCACACACACACAAACACAAACAGAGACAAGGACACACATACACATACACAGACAGGGACACACACACGAATACATGGCCACTCAGACAGACAGACAGATTGTAATAATGGTAAAACATATCGTCGATCCAGCTCAATAGTCTGCCCTCAAGTTTATATATCGTAATAAAAAAATATTTGTGGACATGATTCACTCACTACAAATCCAGGGTGTTAAACACACGGCACCAGTGCTAGTTCTGATCACTTTGCCTATTGTTATTATAAACTTTTCTGCTCTTTCTGTATGTCTTTATTGAGTTGTTTCTGTCCAATGCAATATCCATGTGTAACCGAATGCGCCGTCATCAGACAAGGCACGATTTCCATCAAAAGGTAACACGGTGCAGAAGGTTCCCGACAGCTGCTGTCATGGAGGAGACTTGGCCGTCTGTACCGGACAAACCTACTTCCCCGGGCCACCTAACCATCTCAATCCACACACGGAAAGGTTTAAGAAGACCAACCCTTATTTATACACCAATGTGAGTACTTGCCGACCCCACATTGGGTGGGAGGGGAGAGGGGGCGGGGGAGATATAGGAACAGAGTTCGTCCGTCCGTCCATCCGCTTCTCAATGTGGACAAATTTTCAGAAACGCTATTCAAGTTAACGAAATGAAATTTAACACACTGATGTTACTGGTCACGATCTCAAATGAGTTCGAAAATTGGTGTCGTACATTCAGTTTTTACTTAAGAATTGACCTTCACTTTGTGTGAGTTCATTGGAGTATGAACCTTCATAGATTGAGGACCAAACTGTATGAACGTCGTGTATTAATTTGTCATTTAATCTTTTTATTTTGATGACATAAAGCAGCCAACGTTTTTTAAGGCTTTATAGTGTTTTTTTAATAGTTTCTTTTCACTGCTATATGGATAAACAAAATTCTAAAGTTCCCCATGGCGAGGGATAGTGATAATGCTGTTTTCTTGTTTATTTTGATTTAGTTTTCCCTTTACATGTTTTATTCCCCTGTGTAGGTTCTGGAAGGAAGTGGAAGTACCACTACACTTAGTTTGCCTCAATGATACCATGGTTTTCAGAGTAAGATTGTTCATGAAAATCATACATAAAAATCATCCGCTGATCATTCGAATGGAGGGGGTTTTTGGGGGATGGGTTGGGGGGTCAGTTGCCGGTGTTCTATATGCAGGGGGAAACCCGTGAAGATCCGGGGTAGAACAGGTCTTCAGCAACCCATGCTAGCCGTAAAAGATGACTATGCTTGTCGTAAGATCGACTAACGGGATCGTGTGTTCAGGCTCGCTGACTTGGTTAATGCATGTCATCGTCTCTCAATTGCGTGGATTGATGCTCATGATGTCAGTCACTGGATTGTCTGATCCAGATTCGATTATTTACCGACCGACGTCATATAGCTGGAATATTGCTGAGTGCGGCGTTAAACAACAAACAAGCTTGATACCGTATTATCTGAAGTAGATATATTATGTGATAAGTTGTTGATGAAAGTTCAGCGACAGTTTTTTTGCCATAATCATATTGCCGTGCATAAAATGATGCACCCGAAACATTATTTTTTCTTACATGTGCACTTATTTGTTTTTTTTCCAGGGCTGTTATGACAAGCTTGTGTCGCATACGTTGAAGACGTACAACACCACTATTGGCATAGTATCTGCAATCATTCTGCTATTCTTAGTAAGTGTAATGTAAATTTGTCTTTCTTTATGTGTTTTGAAATAAGGGCCTTCAAATGCGAAAAAATACCTTTGGAGCCGTGCCCATTTCATGCAAGGCCAACTTGCATGAAGGAGTTGTAGCGATAAGACAAATGTAAGTCTATGCTTAACTTTGCTAAGTCTATGCTTAGCTCTGGACAATAGTAATAATTGGTTGGCTTGTTTTTTGTTTTGCGCCGCACTCATCAATATTCCAGTAATATGACGGCGGTCTGTAAATAATCGAGTTTGGACCAGATAATCCAGTGATTGACATCATCAGCTTCGATCCAAACAATTGGAACCGATGACATGCATCAACCAGGTCAGCGAGCCTGACCAGTACTGAGATTGTGTTGTGCACGTGGTCGATGTAGTTTGTCTTCGACAAAACCTGTGACTGATATATGGTCTGTCTTTTTGTCTGTGCCCAAAGCCACAGTGGAGACAAATTAGAACAACCTTACCAAACCAGACTATTTTGATTAATATAGTTTCCCTTTTTTTCAGGTTTTTGGCATCATAACAGCCTTCTGTCTCCGTGCAAGGGTTGGTGGTACGTCATCACCAGGTGTTGTGATGTGTACAGACGTTTCTGGATAAGAGTGAGTTAGTGAGTATATATCCCAGCAAGATCACAGCGGGGGACACCAGAAATGGGCTTCATACATTGTACGCATGTGGGGAATCGAACCCGGCTTTGCCGTGACGAGCGAACGCTTAAGCCACTGGGCTACCCCACCGTTCTGGACGGGACTTTGTTTAAGTTGTGAGTTAACGTGACAGACGCTCACCATAAGTATAGTGAAATTAATGGCGACAGTTTACACTTCGTTTTGAAATGATAAAAGCAACGGTCCAATCTGTCGAGACCGCCTCCGTGGTCTTGTGGTAGAGCGTCCGCCCGGAGAGCGGAAGGTCCAGGGTTCGATCCCGGGCCGCGTCATACAAAAAGACGTTAAAAGATTGTACTTGTTGTTACCCTGTCTGGCGCTCGGCATTAAGGTGCTAAAACAAGGACTGGTCGGCTCGGAGTCAGTATACTGTGTCTGAGTTGGGTATTCATGTTAAACTGCGGCATGGTATCTCAGTGAGCTAGCACTATAAATCGGCATCAGTCCGGACTAGTACAAGCAGCCACACACACACACATACACGTGCATGCACGTCGCTATATAAGTGCAATAATCTTGGACGCGACGCTAAACCCAATTTCACCTCACCTCACCTCCAATCTGTCGCTTCAAGCTCGACTCACTGTGCTCTGCGACAACGTATGAGACGGAGCCAAGTTAAAACGTTTCCCTGTCGCACATTGCTGCAACAATGGTCGTTTACGACTGGCTTTGCAATGATTGTTTGTTTAAAATAGCAAGAACAGCAACATTTGTTCAGTCTGCAACTAAAACACGAATTGACATAATGGAAGGATATGGGGAAAACGTCATGACAAACTGCATACTGCCCAGGTCTTTTCTGGACCAGAAAACGAAGTATGTCCTTTCGGGGTAACATAGCATCCATGAAATAATCAGACACACTTTATTCATCAGCCTTTGTCTTAATTCCCACAACACGTCCTTAACAATTGCAGTATTATAATGTTACAAATATTTTTCACACGATCATGAACTAGCCTGAGTGAAATTCAAATGAGCTGATGACATGGCAAGTGTGTCCTGCGTCCACCGTGGCATGGGATTTTGTATTGAGATCAGATATTTTCACAGAGACAGTTACTGAATGCTATAGCTATGAGCCTGAATTTAAAAAAATGAAAACACTCTGCAACAATATCATTTTGGCCGCAGGCAAATTTTCATGTCTTTCAATTCTTTTTGAAAATAATAGTGAAATGTGGTATACAATGTATGTGTAGCAGTAGGGCGAACACATATGTTCTGTTTTTTACCATAGGTTTTGTATTTTGACGTTGATTTCACTTTTGCAGTTTGACCATGCTCCCCTGAGCCCTCAAAATGCATTTAGTTGTTCTGTTAACATCATCTCCGCAGAAACCACTGGACCCATGAAGATGAAACATCAAATTCCTGTTTCAGCTAATAACGACAACGGAACAGATATTTCTGCCCATTCCTCCGTCATGTTTGTTCCAAATGTCATGTTAATTGGTATTCAATACAAGTGAATTTTTCAAAATGACTCTCATTATGCGTTTTTCTCCTGAACAATTGGCAGATTGAGACAGCTGAACTTTGCCATGGATGTTTTTCCTCTGAAGACATCTTAAAAGTATTTAATTCACATCATAATGGTTCAATACTTATTCAGAAAATATTTCAACGCGGACAGCTTTTGTTACATGGATGTCTATGTTGACATTTTTGTGTGTGTTTTCATGGCAATGTGTTAAAGCACGTTTCTATGAGGTTAGGGTTTGTTTCCAATGATGTATTTCTTTGGGACAATTTGACCATGTTACATTGTGTATCATATGGACATTTTTAACATAGATGTTAAACTTTTTGTCAAAGGTAATGTCTCATTAGCTCAGGTTGCATTGAAGTAAAATTGGCAAGGGTGGTCGTGCTCTGTTCACCGTTTTATTGCGCCCCTCTCACCCTTTCTTCATCACATTGTATTTCAATCACTGGATTGTCTGATTCAGATTTGATTACATGCGACCATGATATAGCAGGAAATGCGACGTTTAACAATAACACACAATACGTCCCTTTATACGGGGCTTGTATTATATTGTAAAATACTGTTAATCATTTTCCCTATTTGAAATTTGTATTTGTGTGATTATCTAACAAGAAGGTGAGATGGCTCAGTTTACTGGAAGACTCTACACAGATTCTTTACACATGCAGATGTTTGTTTAGATTTGACTTGGAGTGAGAAATGGGCTTCACACATTGTACCCATGTCGGGAATCGAACCCGGGTCTTTGGCGTGACGAGCGAACGGTTTAACCACTAGGCTACCCGACCGCCCTGAGATTTGACCTAAGCGATACTTTGTGTAATGTGTGATAATACAAAGACTTGCTGCTGCTGTAGAGCTGGTTGCTTACATGTTTACAGAGATCCGGGGTAGAACAGGTCTTCAGAACAACCAAAGCTTGCCGTAAAAAGGCGACTATGCTTACCGTAAGAGGCTCATGAAATCAATCACTGGATTGTGTTGCTCCAGACTCGATTATTTACAGACCGCCGTCATATAGCTGGAATATTGCTGAGTGCAGCGTAAAACATCAGACCAAACAAACATGTTTACAGTTAACTTATTAGTATTTTCTTCGTTTCGTCATTGCAAGAATAAAGGAAGACGCGTGTTGATGATACCATATAAATGTAAATCTCTTAACCTTTCTAGAGGCTGGGGTGTAGCCTAGTCGTTAATGAGTTCGCTGGTCAACCTGTAGGCACGAGTTCGATTCCACATGTGGCTATGCTGTACAATGTTTTGAGGCCAACTTCTGGTCTCCCCAGTCGTGATGTTTGCTGGAATATTGCCAGAATCTGGTAAAACTAAATTCATTCCATCACTCTAAACTGTTTGATATTATTTTTTATCTTATATGTAGTATCAACAGTATACAACAGCAGCTCTAGCTACTTATCAAACCACGAGCAGTTAGATTTCATAGTCTGAGTTAAGTGTTACATACATCATATCGGTACCAGCCTTTCTTGTCCCATAATTCCATCATCAGCACTTATAAATGTTTTCTATTAGTCGGTGCGTGTCTGACTGCTCGTTCAGCAGTAATTAAATTAACTTTGACCAGGAAATACGTCCTGACCTCCCACTTTGTAAAGTCACCATTAAAAGCATGAGGCAGATATTTTCATCAGAGCCAGTTGTTAATGATACAAAAGCGCGGTTTACGGCGATTAATCAGATGCTCCATCGGTCAGACAATGGAACAGGAATTGATGTCAATACCCTTACCTAAATGGGACTATCACAAATTGCACTTATTGGATATTTTAGAAAGCTTGTGAATTGTCTATTTGTCTATTGTAGATCTGCTAAGGTCAACAGATGCAATATCGAAGGCAAAACTACCCCTATTTCAGAAGGATGGTCAGCTTCTCAAACGTATATACACAGAACAGCCAAAGAGATTTTATCAATTTAAAACAATCAAGCATACCAATATAAAAATAGAATGTTATCAATGTAAAAAAGAAAATAATATTATTAAAATTAAAAATCACATTAGATATGTGTACCTTACGCGCTCACATGAGCCCCGAAGAGGCCGACATTTCTAAGGCAGAAGGCGATGTCTTGACCACAACAGTGGTCATCAGCATACCTGGAATAAGTAGAGTCGAGTGTATGATTCCCTCCCATTCTGTACCTTTTATGATCGATTTTAGCATGTAAGATTTATGCATAGTCTAGGTCTTCGTCCAGTTGTACAAGGTGATCGTCGAACCATAACAAGTACTATTACTAGCTCGTGCATTTATACTCATAGTTAGAAAAGGTTATGCATTAGTATTTTACAGTTTACAAATGCATGTGCTTTTATGTAATATTTATCTCATGTGACTGAGTGCATTTGTACCATCATATGACTCAATATTGTTATCTTTATTCATATATGTTATAGTTATAATCTATACCAAACCTGTCCAAGTAAGACACTACATTCCTTGGAGAATGACCTCTTCTTATCATAGATTGTCTTACGTAATCTCACCAGAGAGTAAATCTTTTGTACATTATGTTGTTTGTATTAGAATATAACTACCGTTATGTTTATGTTCATGGTTTACATTCATTATTTTTGATGTAGTGTAAATTGTTTACGTTTTTAATGATTGTTGATGATCGATTGGTGAATACACTTGCTTGAATAAACCCAAGAAACCTACATCTCTCTCTTTTTCTAACACCCTCTAGAGAGAGCTTGCAGTAGTGGATGTAATTCAAGGCTGCGCTAATTGGTTGCGTCTGCATCCAGCCCTGAGGAGTTTAATTGGAGCTTGTGGTGATATCATGTCCCAAACTCATCACTTGCAGCACCAACTCTGCAGTATAGTGTGACACACAACACTCACAACTCCTACACCCACAGAAATACTTGATTTTGTTACCCTCAGCATATCAGTATGTGAGTCTTCCCAAGCATCCCCTACTCGTGGTGGGTGCATTCTCCTGAGTTCATAGGTCCCCACCACAGCCTCTCATTTAGAGACTTCTACCTGGAGCGGGCAGCAAAGGTTGGGTAAAAGGGCCTGCCTTTCAAAAAGTTTTCAAAGATCCTTTTCTTTGACAGTGGCCTTATGCACATGGGACACATTAAGATCCGGGGTAGAATATGTCTTCAGCAACCCCCGTTAGTCGCCTCTTACGACAAGCATTGTCACCTTGTACGGCAAGCATGGGTTCCTGAAGGCCTATTCTACCCCGGATCTTCACGGGTCATCGTATAACAATTGCGTGGATCTATGCTCTATGTCAATCTCTTGATTGTCTGGTCCATTATTATTTATAGACCGCCGTCATATAGCTGAAGTATTGATGAGTGCGGCGTAAAACAACATACACACAAACCCATTATGCTCCCCTGCTTACTGATCTGTTTCATTGTGTAAATGTACCGTAATTTCTGCTCTGATTGGCAAAGTCAACACAAGATTATTCGTCCAAGAACTTTACTCAAGCTTCAAATATGTCGATGATGTGATATCGTTCCATAACCAACAAATTACAATTCCCTTCCACTGATTAAGACACCTGAACAGAGGTGAGGTGAAGTGAAATGGGGTTTAACGTCGCGTCCAAGATTATTGCACTTATATAGCGACGTGCATGCACGTGTGTGTGTGTGTGGCTGCTTGTACTTGTTCGGACTGATGCCGATTTATAGTGCTAGCTCACTGAGATACCATGCCGCAGTTTAACATGAATACTCCACTCAGACACACTATACTGACTCCGAGCCGACCAGTCCTTTTTTTAGCCCTTAATGCCGAGCGTCAGACAGGGTAACAACAAGTACCATCTTTTAACGTATTTTGGTATTACGCGGCCGGGGATCGAACCCCGGACCTTCCGCTCTCCGGGCGGACGCTCTACCACTAGACCACGGAGGCGGCCCCTGAACAGAGAAGACCAGTGAGACCGCCTTTTCTGTTTCACACTTAGATCGATGTTTACAGCTGTTTTCTTATTCAGCCAACAAGACTAAACATAACGGTTTCAGTGGACAAGTTTCATTTACTGTCATTATATAATTTTTTCACACATCTCAACAGGGGCACGGATGACGCAGTCGTCTAAGGCCCCGCGATTCGCTGTGCAGTTCCGTCCCTTGGGCACGACATACACCTATTATTGTGGGTTCGAATCCCGGTTCGCCCCGATTGTTTCTAGGTTTGTCAGCACCATACCCGTGCCCTTTGGGTTTAAAGTGGTAAACGTCTGAGACCTGCATCGCTTCGGGCTTTCCTCCGACATTAAGCTGAGACGACGTGATATACCTGGAATACTATTAAAAGCGGCGTTAAACTCACTCACTCACATCTCAACATGCCTCTATATTGCCAAAAAGCTTCGGGATATATTTTTTCATGTCCATATTTGGCTTGTTTGATCAAAATTCCCCAAATTTGAAAGTTGAACTTAAGGTCCTTTAACATTAACGTATAGATTTTGACATTGCAGATATAGCTCGTCAAAAACATGTCAACTTTAGAGCTGGCAGCAATCCTTATCATAGCTTTGAACAATTTAAACCCTTTTTCTATTATGTCAACTCCTTTATTCGAGAAAAATGTATTGATATCTTTTTTATAGTTTCGAATAGATTGTGTTGGATTTGATAGCATAGTACATATCTGATTCAGTTTGGGCAGAAACATTTCGTTTGGACTTTCCGCAAGTACACTGAATTTCATTGATTTTATGGCACTATAGCATTCCATGAATGCGTGTGATGAATGTATTGCCCTTAAGCTTAAAAGGTACCTGACACCAGTCCAAATTAATGTTTCTGCATAGTTTCATTTCACACTTATTCGCTCTAATTTTGTTTCTAGACTGACGTCACATCTCCAATGAAATTTGAAATATACACAAATCTATAGGAAAGGAAGTTGCTCAATAACTTACTGTGTTACTACAGCTAGTGTTAGTCATATTACTTCTTATACTAATAATATAACCATCAGTAAGTATATATAAATTGTGAATACAGACTAACTTTGTCGACTTGGACTGATTCAGAAGCCTTGGGCTGATGCAGCAGTCTTTGACTGGTACAGAAGTCTTTGACTGATGCAGACGCCTTAGACTGATACAGAAGTATGGGACTGATACAGAAGTCTGGGGATGATATAGATGTTTTCGGCTGATATAGAAGTCTGGGACTGATACAAAAGCCTTGGGCTGATACAGACGTCTGGAACTGATACAGAAGCCTTGGGCTGATACGGAAGTCTGGGATTGATACAGAAGCCTTGGGCTGATACAGAAGTTCTGGACTGATACAGAAGCCTTGGGCTGATACAGACGTCTGGAACTTATACAGAAGCCTTGGGCTGATACGGAAGTCTGGGACTGATACAGAAGCCTTGGGCTGATACAGACGTCTGGAACTGATACAGAAGCTTTGGGCTGATACAGAAGTCCGGGGCTGATACAGAAGTCTGGGACTGATACAGAAGTATTGGGCTGATATTAGGGTCTAGGAATGGTATGGGAGTCTCAGGTTGATATTGTAAAAAGTGACAAAATATTACCCATAAATATCACTTCATTGTTACATGAAAGTAACGCTGGTAAATACACGTGTTCTTTTCATCAGAAACACTTGTGTTCAAGCTACTACATTAATATTATTTCTGAATACAGCATGTATGTTTTGCATCGACTGTAATCGTACGCATCTTCCTTGTTAGATGGATGACAACACGAGAACCGATTTCAAAACAAAACTCAACACAGTGATGATCTCCTGTCTTAATTATGTACGTAGCTTCCTGATCCAACACACTCTTGTACAGAATTAGACCGTGGACGTCAGATAATGATTCACCCTTTCTTCCTGGTCGGCCCAGCGTGCGACACTGAAACTGTAGCATACCGGACACTTGGTGTTATCGCTTATGCAAATATACTTAGGCAGTAATAAGAACTCGCAGCAAACCTATATTATTTCTGACAAAATGATAATGACATGATACATTTAGTTTTAACATTTTGATAGCGTAGCTGACACCGTGTAGAAATGCCAGCAGTAGTTATAACATCGACCGTGTATAGTTATGTACACAATAGACAGGCAATGCGCTTGTAATAATCACATCATGAGTGACATTGCGATACATCCAGCACATCAAGGCATATCACGGCTCCCTGTAAATATTTAAATCCGGTTCAAGCATAAACTATCAGCGATGGGCCCGATATCACACTGTCACTCAGCCGACACATTTTAACCAGTCTATCCTCATCTTTCCTCGAAATATGACATTCTCGGAATACTGGCGATCAATTCAATTCACGAATTGCACCAAACATATCTTAATGCATGAAGTGGCCGTTCTTCTGGATATTGCTCGGAACGGTTGTTTACCGTTACTGTTTTTGAACTTAGAAAGAACCAGAAAAATTGAATTTCTTACAGCTTTGTTTTCAAAGCCATTTCAGCCCCCTGTTGCAATACGTGTACCACAACTCGAATTGTCAGGCTTCTTTGCATTTTTGAACATCGGACATTTAATCATAAACTTGCACCTTCACATCTGTCCACCTGCCCACGTACATATTCCATGCTGCCCGTGTTTCAGTAACATGTCTTGTATAACCGTATGAATTATTTATTTTGTCTTAATATCAACAGTGAAGGATTTAAGGATTGAGTGACTGGGTTGGGTTTAACACCGCTTTTAACAGTATTCCAATTATAAGCGTGTCAGCTTAATGTGTGAGGAAAGCCCGAAGTGATGCAGGTCTCCTACGTTTACCACTTCGGTAAAACCCACGAGCACCGGTATGGTGTTGACAAACCTAGAAACATAATCTGGGCGAACCGGGATTCGAACCCACAATCATAGGTTTCTGGTGTGCCCAAGGGACGCAACCCTGCACAGCGAATCGGGCCGCCTCGGACGAGTGGGCCACCCGTGCCCCATAGATTTGAGGATTGTTTTCTGTGAGCGAAAGGTTGAGTTATATAAAATGTTAAAATACACTTTCCTATCTAATATCATTAACATGTAATTACTTCATCTTGACACATGAAGGCTGGCTGTGGCAAAACTTGAATCAAGACTGAAGAGTAAATATCTTGTGCCTCCCTTACCGTAGCTGAATGACACGAAGTGGGGATCCATTTCTTTTAAATCGCATGTGTGGCATCACCCTATTGTTGACACAACCCATTATTTTCCTATAAAGGACAGTTCGTTGTCAATTATCTATGCCCTGGTCATCTTGAAACCACATGTCATTTAATGCTTTGACTTCAATCTTAGAGAAAATTATATCTACATCGACGCGAACCCGCATCGTATGATGGAGGCCGTGCACTCGGCGACAGCGATATGTACACTGTGTGAAATAACTAAATTAAATAATTGTTATAAATATTTTATAATATTATGAGGCTAAAAAAGTAATATGTATTGTGTGGTTGTAAAACAATGTTAACTTAAACAATATTCATGTCAAAGTAATGCGATAACCCTTTATGAGAAATGTGAAACAACAACAACCTGAAACACATGTATCCTTGTCCCGGGCTCTACATGTCATGTTCTCAAAACGTGCTAGCGATTTATAAAATACTTGCTAAGGGCCCCACGAAATTGTAAACCATGTACTGAACAACTTGTGACAGAGAACGTGCGTCAGCAGCATTTGATACATTACACACGTATCACACAAGAGCGACTCACAAAGTATGAATACAAACCACAATCAGTTGTCATTTATGTTTTGTCAAAGAATAAACATGTCTAAAATTAGAGCTAATTGTCGTAACTGTCGGCTCGTGAGCAGAATCCTCGTGTGTTCTCCTTCACCGTAACGGTGGATAAACCTTCTGTTCAGTATATAGTGACTGACATTTTCATATTTCCGTACTTCCTCTTAACCCCTTTTCATTTTTAGTTTATTCACAAATTGTTCATCATTATTGTTTTTTCCAAACGTGTTTAAAACAAATACGTGAATGTAATTATCACAATGTACATAATAGTCTGGACTAGCCAACCAGTGGTTGACATCATGAGCAACAGTCAGTCACACCTCACGTTGTAAACATTGGATGCCCATTTACTGATTTTATATAAACTACGAGAACCCCTTGGACCTATTCTGCAAAGAAATCGATTAAATAATAACCAACTAGCAACAGGTTGACACCCTGGCATACTACGGGAGACAATGTGACAACATCAAAGTAGAAGGAACATGCATCGTTGTACTCATGCGAGGCTGACACATGACTTCACCTGGTTATGGGGAAGTGCACTCGATGAAGCCTTTTTCCTGGGGAATGTATGCATGTTTGACGTGTTACGAGCCATACATTAAATTACATGTAAATATGTGTGTTGCCATGCCTGATCTACTTCTTTCATACAGACAAACCCAAACAGCAACTATCTTTTTTAAAACGCTATTTTTGTTCATTTTACTAAGCATATCGTTTCGGTTATTTGGGCACATCAAATGTCAATAGATAGTTTGTGTGTCATGTGAAACGTTTGGTGTCATAAATATCAGTCACATTTGTCCAACAGAATTCACTTCTTGGTGGTTCACAATGAACAGATCTAAATAGAAACGTAATATTCTTCCTGGTTTGTGCGCCAGTGTCACAATGGCGCTGTGGGCTAGGGTTGTGTTTTTGGTGACCAGTCTGAGTCTCGCAGCAGGTAAGTGCATTCTTTACCTACACGAGATTGATCACAAGATATTTGAGTATCATTGTTCATTAATGAGTTCTACTTTTACACATTCGTTGAGACACGTGTACCGAATGGTATATCGGACAACATTGTCATTGTTGAACTAAAGACGTTAAAATATGGTACTTGTTGCTACCCTGTCTGGCGCTCGGCATTAAGCGGCTAAAGCAAAGACTGGTCGGTTAGGTGTCAGTGTAGTGTGTCTGAGTGGGGTATTCAAGTTAAACCGCGGCATGGTATCTAAGTGGGATAGCACTATAAGTACAATTATCTGGCACGCGAGGCTAAACCCTATTACCCCTCACCTATATAACAGACAAGCTTGTACGTTCATTGTATCACTAACGCGACCACTGTGGCCTGACGGGGGCACGGTAGCCGAGATACACCCACATTTAGACCCTGTCATCACTAGTTGAACACACATCTAGCCTTTAATGTTTGCTCGCGTCGATAGTGGGAAAGGTTGACTCGCCGCGTCTCGCCACCCTACATTACTTCCTGATTGACTGTCACGGTTAAATCAACAGGCTTGTTATTGTATGGATACCATCATCATCATCATCATCTTTTATTCCAATAAGACCGCTCACAGCGGTACATGGTGTACAGTTACAATATGTAGCAAATATATTACAGAGGCTGTTGATATATGTTTACAGCATTAAATATACAATGGATGAATTTACTCAATTTTCTTACAGTATAAATCTTTGGGCAAGTCATTAAATGTTGAAGCTTGTAATAGTTTGGATAAAAATAGTAATATTCTTGGAGATATTGCTCTCGTTCATATTAAAATATCGACATTTGAGCAGGTAGTTGTATTCATCTCCCACAGAGGAATTGCATAAATGACACAGTCGTCTTCCAAATGGTATATTGTTCCACCTTCCTGTTTCTACAGGTAGAAAATGATTGGTTGTTCGAAATTTTAGCAAGGGAATGGAGATATTTACACTCTAAGATAAATATTGTTCTAGACTTAAGTTGGGTTTTATACAACTATAAAATAAACCTTTTGATGATGCCGTTTGGGCACTGTGCCAGTTTTGAAGAAAATTGTCCTTTAATCTGTGTTCCACTAGATTTAATAATAACTCTTTACTGTTTACTGTCTGATTGTGCCAAACATAACTTAAACCACAGCGATCCAGAATGTTTTTGACATATAACAACCAAGGTGAATGAAAAATGTTATTACAGTGTTTTTGATATAAAGTCTTATACATGACAACAGAGAGCTTATTTACATTTTGTGGCAATATCAGGTTGCACCAAAAGGCCAATACTCGTTTTTTAACAATAATATCGAGTGGTAGGCGACCTGTCTCGCCATATAGCATATAAGTGGGTGTGCTCTTACGTAATCTTAAACTTAATTTTAAAAATAACTTGTGGACATTTTCAATGATAGAAAAGTCTGTAAAACCCCAGACTTCACAACAGTATAGAAGAATTGGGACAACCATGTTTTCGAACGCATTAAATAAACAATCTAATGGTAGATTTAAGTTTCTAGCTTTGGATAACAAATAATACATAGCTTTAAGTCCTTGTTCCTTAAGAGATATTATGGCTTGGTTAAATTTTCGGTTCATGTGAAACTTTATACCTACATGTAGATAAGTGTAACAATCACAATTATCTCGTTCAACATTATGAATTTTAAAAACATACTTTTTCTTACGCAGAATAATTGCAGTGCCAAAGATAATAACCTTTGTTTTTCGCATATTTATCTTGAGTTTCCATTCAGTGCAGTATTTCTCGAAATTATCTAAACAGTGCTGTAGACCTTGAGGGGATTCAGCAAATAGCACCGTATCATCAGCGTTTAAAAGAAGGAAAAGTTTAAGTGTACCAATGTTGATACCATCACAATTATTAGATTGCAAATAGGTTTCTATGTCGTTAAAAAAATAGCAAATTACAAAGGCGACAGATTTTCTCCTTGACGGACACCATTATCACAGTTGAAAAAAACAGATATTTGACCGTTTAGACAAATACATGACTTAATATCATTGTACATATTCCTTATAAGAGTAAATAATTTTCCTGAAATAGCATAGCTTACAAGTTTAAGCCACAGTCCGTTCCTCCACACATTATCAAAGGTTTTTTGGAAATCGACAAAATCACAAAATATTTTTTTACCTGAATATGTCAATAGTTCAGTGACACTGTTCAAAACGTAGACATTATCAACAGTAGAGTATCCTTTACGGAATCCGGCTTGAGCTTCAGATAGTATTTCATTACTTTCAACATAACGTGTTAAACGCAGATTAATAACACTTGTAAACAATTTCCCTAGACAGGATAAAATGGTTATTGGTCTATAGTTTTCTGGTTTGGAAACATCCCCCGTTTTCTTATAAATTGGTTTGATCATTCCCATTAACCAGGGTTCAGGCAAATGCCCTGTCTGTAAAATTAGATTAAACAGTTCGCAATACAGTTTTAAAAGAATAGATTTGGTTGAAATAATATATTCATTTTCAATCATGTCTATACCTGATGCTTTCTTATTTTTAAGTTTATTAATTGCTTCTTCTATTTCTTTAGTGTCAAAGCATTTGTTGAGATCATTATCAATGTCGTTTGGCTGTGTTACAAAACAGTCACTTTCAGCTGTAGCACTATTAATGTCTTTAAAGTAATTATAAAGTTCATCAAATGAGACATTCTTGGAGCTAGGGCCAGGATTATCTTTAAAATATTTCCAAAAACCTTTCACATCGTGATGGGCCATATAAGAAAACTTGCCTTTCATAAAATGCACATGATTTAAATACTTTTCCTTTAAGATTCTTTTGTAGTCTTTATTAACTTGTTGTAACACAACCTTATCTAGAGAGTTTTTTGAAACTTTAAATTTTCTTTTTTCCCCCTGTATATTCTTTTCATATTACGACAGTCTTGGTCATACCATTTATGAAAGTTATTTTTAGGCTTGAACTTATGAGCTGTTTTTTTTAGTACCGAACACATCACCAGCTGTATTCACAAACAATGTGGTTAGCTCTGATACAACATTATCGATAACACCCACGTGCTTTTTCTGTCATGCTGTTGATGCGCGCGAGGTCAACACCTGTCACGAACTGTTGTCGTTTGTCCATATCGAATCGTCGTGGCTTTCCCTCGTTAGAAGGTGTGTCAGGTAGCTCTTGCCAGGTGTCAGCTGCCTGTACCTCAGGTAGTAAAGTCAGCTGGAGGGGACAATGAGCATCACTATATAAACAGTCGAAGTCCAAGATTTGAAAGTCTTTGGTTAAAGGGACAGCTTCATACGATGACACGACATAATCAATAACACTACAGTCTTTACAGGTGACAGCACCGATGTTTTTTTATCTTTTCCCAATCTTCCGTTTAATATAAGAAGTGGTAAAGTTTTACACATTTCAATGAGTTTACGACCATGTCTATTTGGTTCAGACCTGTCTTGAGAGACTCTTATTGGCGACACGTCGTTTAATTAAAAAATATCATTATTATTAAAGTACTCCATCTCAGAGTCATCTACACCAATGGAATGGCTAACAGTGGTGTTGATGACACAGGTATCTTCAAGAATACTCGTATGGGCATTAAAATCTCCTAAAAGATAGAAATATCTTGTAATGTCTCGTATATTAAGAATATCACTTGACAAATCCTGAAAATGACTGTCGCTTGCGTACCTGGAGTTAACAGGTGGGATATAAACAAATCCAATACAAAGATATATCTGTACTTAGCATTACCTTATTGATATGTATCCATAAGGATATATCATTGTCAGATTGGACAACAGTAACATAAGGTGCTATTTCATTTTGAATGAGAATTCCCAAACCTCCTGACCTTCGACCTGTCGTGTTTCTATTTTGGAGAATAACAGTATAATCTTATAGGGTTTATACTAACATCCAACTCATCTGTTTTGGGTTCTTATAGACCAATAATATCACAGGAATTGAGAAGTTTATGAAACTTTGGTAGTTTAACTTACTACGAAATCCACAAACATTTAGAGATATAACTTTCAATTTTTTGTTATCGGGGTTACTTTGTACACTTACTTCACTGGATATTAATCCATTTCTTTCATCCAAGCTACTGGTATCAAAGATTGTATTAACACTTGTATTATGGTAAACCAAGGGCAAGTTATTATTTCTATTAGATTGGTTTTCTGATTGTTCAGCATTGACAGCAGGCTGTGAGTAGTGTCCGCTGTGAGTGTCCTATGTTCTCGGGTTCGAGGTATCCATTGAAGGGTGTACACTGAGTGGAGAACGGGTGGCCATGATGAACTCTTTCCTGGGTGGGGGTGGTCGGTATGGGGGAGAGGTATCCGGAAAGAACTGTTTGCCATCAATGTAGATTCTGTCCACGACAATACAGCACTTCTTGTTATCTGTTCTGGCTTGTCTCATCAAAGGGTACAGAAACAACTTCCGGTACGCTCTCACGGCATCAGGGAACTGCTCTGTAACTGTGTATGGAGAACCTTTCAACTTTCCATATGCAGCGTATCTCACCTCGTCTCTATCTTTGACTGACCGAAATCGGGCAATGATTGGTCTGGGCTTGGGATTACCTCCCTTGAATCCCCCAGACGGTAAACTTTCTCTATAGGAGCATCAGATATATCATTTTTTTGTTTAATGAAGTCAGTCAAGACAGTGGTTGTATCTTCTTTAGGGGAGCTTGTTCCAGGGATGTTCATGAATAGTAAATTTGCGGCCATTGAACGCACCTGTAGATCACTCCTTCTTTCAATTGCAACTGATGAAACTGCAATGATTCGAAATTCTTAGACTGTAAGTTGTCCTGTACATCTTTTATTTTTTCTTCTAGTTCCGCTTTCTCTTTCCGCCAATCTTCAAACTGCAAATTCATAAAGTTGACACTTTTCTCCAAGTCTGACACTGAAGTTTTCATGGTCTCAATTAATTGCACTTTGTGGTCAAAGTCGTGATAGAATACTCATACTCGGATTACGGTTAGTCGTGAATACGTCTGTGCGTAGAAAGGGCAAATTGAAATGCAAATTTTGTGTCACAAAAGTCACTTCACAGAACAGGTCACAGGGATTCGGCTAGGTATAGATTACCTACTGATCATTCGTGAACTGCTTTGTATCAGGTTTGTAATGGAGACTCGTTGACCTGTAAAGATCAATGTGTCTCTATTACAAAAGTCTTCAAACTGGAAAAACAGGTTTGCCGGCTTGCATTATTCAAGTGCAAACGACACAACTGACATTCCGAATTATATACAGATTACGTTATATCAGGGGCAGATCCATGATTGGGGTAGTGGGGGGTTGGGTGCGTGGTGTCCACCCAAAAGCAAACACTATATGTAAACCTTTATTACATATTATATATTATTTTTTAACAAAATGTGTGTGGCAAATACTCCCCCGACAGAGGCAGGCAGAAAGCTGGGTTTGGCGAGACATAAACGTCTCTGTCCTTTTTGTGTTATTCCCACCGTAGAAACAGAGTTTCATTTTTGTCTTGAATGTAACTTCTATTCGGATTTGAGACAATCACATTTA
The DNA here is from genome assembly GCF_023055435.1 of Haliotis rufescens. NCBI lineage: Eukaryota > Metazoa > Mollusca > Gastropoda > Lepetellida > Haliotidae > Haliotis > Haliotis rufescens. The sequence continues at coordinate 68,449,974 of NW_025963890.1, forward strand.
ACCTAGTTATTATCACCACTGTCCTACAGAGCAAAAGCTTCATAGTTTATTTGTATCTTCTAACACCACAATGTTAAACAGCATAGGAAAATTTATTTTTCTTGCATTTAAGAAAAGGGAAAAGTTCTTAACCAATGATTAATAAGAACATGTATGAAGAGGAAACCACAGGTATTTGGGTTGATACTCACTACATATTTGATAATGGCTTTCAATAATTCAGTCCCCAGTGGTCGGGTGAAATAGACGCTTTGTAAACAAGAACTGATGCTTCTTGTAGGATTTACTTTTCTGCTTTACTTTTCAAACTTTATTGCTCATATATACACTGTAAACAGAATTTATGTACTTATCTACTGTGACAAACTCTTTTGTAAATAAGTACCGATACTTTCCAAAGCTTCATTGTTTATTTATGCACTGTAAACAATTTCATATAAAGTAATCGGTTGGGACAAACCCCTGTGGACAAGAAATGATCTTTTTAGTATGATCTGCTCTATTTTTTTACCATTGTTATTTTTATATACTCTATTATCATCTGGCGCTCCATTAATGAACAATGTAAAATGGGCCGGTGGCCCCCTTACGAAATAAAGTCATTCATTCACTCTGTCATATTGCTATACTTAACATGGGAGAAACATATTGGAACAGCTTCAAGTGTTGTTAAATATTTTTAAAGCCATGTAATTGAGATAAGTAGGAATCAGGACTTTGGTGTCTGATGCATGGTCACAATTTTCATGTTTGTAGGGAAGGAAAGCTATATACAATAAACAAAAGATACCGTTTGCCGTCAACATGCCCACGTTCAACACACCCTAAGTAAATATGTTATCAATATACAAACGAGCCATTGCCTTAAGTAAACTTAAAGCAAAACCTGACTGTTTATTCTGTTCCTTGTATTGACACTATTGTACCCACATAAACATCCAGTCATAGGTATCAGTATATTGTTCAAACATACTTCAGTGTTTAATTTTTTGAGGTGCTGTATCACACGCCTTCACACGTGTGTGTACACCTGACAAACCGTTCAGTTCAGTAGGACAGAGTCGCTTCAGCGCCCAAGGCAGATTAATGCACTTCAGCGAGAGATTATGGAAGGGACATTGTCGCGTCGTCGCCCTTATAAGAACAAGCAAACAGTTGCAAAATTAAACAAAGCGCGACAATGCGTCATTATGGCCATGTGTCGCATTGTCGCATGGAGATGAAGATACCTGTGTAACGCCAAGAGAGCTAGATATACCAGGAACGTATTTCACAATAAGTGTTTGCGATGTCTATATTTAAATCCTATATACATAATACCAGGGATGTCACGATTTACCAATGCATCGATAATATGCCCAAACGATACTTACCTGTATCGATTCATATCTTAATCCCGTATCGTTTCACACATGGGCCTGTTCATTCATATTTAATTTATTTAATTTCGTGTGCAGACTTTTTGCGAACAGGAAATTTGCTATTGTATTTATTAATAGAAAATTATTATGTTGCCACTCTAGTTTAATGTGTTATAGATTATTGATTGAAATAAACATTTGTATATATATTTCAAATATGATGCTAGATATCGTGGAAGTTTCAAGTCTTATTAATCGTGTTTATGCCCTGTGAAATATATAGATTTACCCATAATTGCAAGAAATGAAGTATCGCGATACGTATCGTGTCGTAAACAAAGTATCATGACATCCCTACTTAATGCATCGAATTTCAGATATCTGACAACCTTCTCTCTCACAGATTTAGTTCCTTCACGGACGTGTTTATGCACATTTGTAATCGTTGTGGCTGTAGTTCGATCCCTGGGCGCATTTATCTATCGTCCTAGATAATTATAATGTGACAACTAACTGTGACGTAGCTAAGGCATTTTATAAGTTTTGGAATCTTTGGAGATATAGATTTCGACACAAATTTGCGAGGGCACGAGGCCTAGCCAAGCGGGATCAGTAGCCATATCTGTGCTTGTAGACCTCTGCGGCTTGAACCTTTCTCCACAAAATAAAATAGTTGGATTTGGCCGAAATATGTTTGAATTGTTACTTTGTTCGTTTTGTCGCTGTGTGTACATCTGACTACACTTCTAAACGTTATGACAGGACAGACCGACTGTCAACAACGTCTGACCGTGGCCGTGACGTGACGTCTCATAGACTAGGGTTAGAGTTGCTTCCCTTTGACAAAGGGCAGTTACTCTTGCAGACAGACCGATGGATTGCAGCGAAAGGCAATTAAAAACAATTGTTGTTTTGCGTATATGTTGCTTCGCCACTGTATAAGAAAGAGATTTCAGTTGAATATAAATTGGCTACTGTCACTCTCCGACTGACACATCACTTACCGTGTGACGTAAATAAATATAAAAATACAACAACAACAAAACAACAACACCAAAACAAACACACACAGACAACAAATCAAAACAAAAACAACAAAAACAACAAAAACAAACAAATCCCAAACAATCAGTAGCGCTTAAGTAGCACAGCCTGAAACAGTCGTCTCATGCTCCCAATCGTCCGTAATCGTCTGGATGGTTGCAAGGGAAGATTGTATTATTCCACTCTTCATTAAGGCCATTGCTGAGTTCCTGACTTGCCGGAAGGACAGGGCGCCTAAAGTTATCTATGTGTCCATCGTGAGAGGGCAATTTGCAGCTCGTTCTACATGTGTTCTATAGGGTTGATCACTGGTGACCTGGCTGGCCACTCCACGAGGACAATGAATGGTCTCCTGTTCGACTTCAACGACCCTGGCACGATGAAATTGAACGTTATCGTCAATAAGGATAACGACTGCACAAGCATACGGTTTCACGTACACATCCATCACTGAAACGAATTGGAGCCCAGTCTTGGTCTGTCCAACTGATAATGATCTCCCGCCCAATCCATACGTGTCTGCCTGTGATATGTCGAGTCAGTGGGACACAAATGCATTCCTTCCGTGACCGGAGCCCAACCTCACAGAGACGATAAAACACCAAGTAGAAACGTTAATGCGACTGGTATTTCGCAGGTCATTTCTTATTGTGGTGACAGTCACGAAGCGATGACGCCTTCCCGCTGTCGGCCACTTGCATGTTGCTTTGGTACCTAATCCATACGTCGGGCATCGATTCCATGCCCTGCTGATCAGACTCTGGCTGACATCAACATGACGATGTGTTTCTCCAGTTTCAAGCATGCGCATGCATCTGCTAATTCTTTTGACGCTGAGGGTCATAAGTGCATTCCCTTGTTGCTCTCTGATAATGATGTGAAACGATTCTTTCACGATACATCCAAACAGTTTTTCAGGCACCACATGCCGATGAGTGTAGTCCGTTCATCACGAAATTTAGGTCCTGGTACCCAATCATTGTTTACTAGGATATTTCAATCCTTATTTGTTGTATGGTTTTTTATCATAAAAACACGATTCTTATTAAATACTCCAATGCCTTAATACATATATCTCACGAGCATAAAGCGTACATGTAAAGCGTTCAAGCTGAGATATAGTGTCTGCTCTAATCAATTTGTGTATAAATAAAAGCGACAACGCCCTTTCATATTCCTAAGAAACCCTGCCAAAGGCAGAGTGAATTGAACTGCATGTTTGCGAAAAGGTGAGCGTAACCTGCCCCGTCTGTGGTAACCATCACAAACACATGCAAAGGCAAGTCAACTGTTCATCTGAAGAAACACGGGAACATATGGTACAAGTCAAAATAGGGAACTAGACATGATTCTTGTCACTAATCCGTCACATTTGGAAATGTCCTCTCTATGTCTACATTTGAAGTTTTACTGATGTACTGTAAACGCGATACAAATACAATTAAAATCTATCATCACTAATAAAACACAAATCTAGTCTTTTATGTTTACTCGCGTCGATAGTGGGAAGGTTGACTCGCCGCGTCTCACCATCCGACATTACTTCCCGATTGACTGTCACGAGGGAATCAACAGGCTTGTTATTGTGTGGATACCAGCCGTGCAGATTACTCGTACTCGGATTACCGTCACGCGTGGATACCTTCGCGTGAGGAAACCTTTGCGTGTTGAAATGCAAATTTTGTGTGACAAAAGTCACTTCAGAGAACAGGTCACAGGGATTCAGCTGGGTATAGATTACCCAGAATGTCATCAGATGTTAAACAAAATGTGCATGTGGCCAAATCCCCCCCACCCCGCGTTATCCCATGAATCCGACACTGTTATATTGCTATACTGTACATCCGAGAAGTATATTTGAACAGTTTCAAGTGTTGTTAGCTACTTGTGAAGCAATGCAATTGAGATAAGAAGGAATCAGGACGTTAATGTCTGATGCATGGTCACAATTTCTATATCAGTGGGGAAGGAAAGCTATATACAATAAACAAAAGATATAAAAGATGCTGAACATGCCCACGTTCAAAACACACACTTAAGTAAATATGTTATCCAATATACAAACGACCCATTGCCTCGAGTAAACTTAAAGCAAAACCTGACTGTTTATTCTGTTCCTTATATAAGCCATTATACACACATAGGTATTAGGATTTTGTTTAAACATACTTCAGTGTTTAATTTGTTGAGGAGCTGTATCACACGCCTTCACACACGTGTGTGTACACTTGACAAACCGGGACGTCGTCATGCAGTTCAGTAGGACAGAGTCGCTTCAGGGCCCATGACAGATTAATGCACATCAGCGAGAGACTATGGAAGGGACATTCTCGCGTCGTCGCCCTTATAAGAACAAGCAACCAACTCCAAAATTAAACAAAGCGCGACAATGCGACAATGATTGCATTGTCACGCTTTGAATAATATTTTGTATTTTACCATAGGGTGAAAATGCGGCGAGGCGATATTTTTCAAGGTAAAATGCGTGGAAAAGGCGTTAAAATGCGCCACAACGCGACAGTGCGACAAAGCAACATATTGATAATATCGCATTGCTATGTTGCTGCTTGTTTCGATTAATGGTGCGCATATTTACTAAGTGAATTAATCTACGCACACGAAGACATGGTGATACTCCTTTTGTCTATACCCCTGTTGTCTTTTGTTAGCTCAGGTTGTTCTGAAACCAAAGATGCAAGGGCCCTTGGGCTGCTTTTATCTTATTAAAACTTCTTTTATTGTTGCTTTATTTCATAATTATTTCATACATAATGTCGTTTTTGTATAGACGAAACGAATTTCACAGCAAGAAACAAACTCTTTGCATTTCTATTTGATGTTATTCCGGTAACCGACAACTTGTCAAATCCATGAGGGCTCACGGATATGCGTTAACGTCAGAAACTTATGATCGTGGGTTCGAATTCCCGTCGTGATTATTTATGTTGCTTGTTTTGTACCTACGTCGCTTCCGGCTTTCCTCCCACATCAAGCTGACACTCAGTGACATCGTAAAAACTGTTCAGACAAAGTTAAACAATACTCAATCACTCACTCATGACATCCTTTTGCACGAAACGACGCCAAAAGAGCTTGGTTTATCAGGAACGTGTTTCGTGATGCAGGTTTTGCTATGTCTATATTTGAATCATATCTACTTGATATACCACCGATGTCACGATTTACCAGTCAACCGATCCACTGATGATATTCCCAAACAATACGATACTTATTGTATACTTACCTGTATCGATTCATATCTGAATCCCGTATCGTTTCACACATGGACTTCTTCGTTCATATTTAAATTATTTAATTTCTTTCGCGAACAGGGAATATGTTATTGTATTTGATAATAGAACAAACTTATGTTTCCACTCTATTTTCATCTGAAATAGATTATAGACTGAAACAAACATTTGTACCTGAGATATGAGACTAGATATTCAGAAAGTTTCAAGTCTTTATAATACTTTTTACGTCTTTACGCATAGGTGTTTTGAGAATTAATTAGATTTCTATCCCAGCAATCGTCATAAAGACAATTCTTATGTTTAATTCCCGTTAATCATGTCATGTTTATTGTGCATTGTGCGCAAACATATCTCAAAATGTGTTTTTTTTGTAAACGTATATCAGCAAAAGTGCAAAGGGTGCACGGAAATTGCTTTAGAATTTTTTTCCAGCAATATGCACATGCAAAGTGTTGGAAACAAGAGTAGAGACACTGACTATAAAAGACCGTACAAAATTCATCAGTTCATTACGAATTTCCGACATGAAAGGAGATCGCAAAATACCACGAAAAAGTTGGACCTTTCTTGCGACGTCTACACCGTCAACGACGTGTCCGGTGGTGCAACAGAGTACAGGCATGGGATCTCAGGAACTGGCGACGCATTTGGTTCAGCGATGAGTCACGTTTTCTTCTTCAACGACGGCATGGAAGACAACGTGTATACCGACGCCGACATGAACGTTTTGAGCCTAACTTCGTTAGACAGGCGGACCGATTTGGTGGAGGGAGTGTCATGGTGTGGGGAGCCATATCCTACACGGGTAGATCACAGTTAGTGGTTGTCCAGGGCAATCTTACAGCAAACCGATACATAGACCAAATTCTGCGTCCTCACCTCCTCCCAACTTTTGATCGCCAGAGGGAGCTGTTCCACCATGACAACGCTCGGCCCCACACAGCACGTGCAATAGTTAATTTCCTTGTTAATGAGAACATCAATGTCCTTCCATGGCTGTCCAAATCGCCTGATCTCAACCCGTCTGAACATTTGTGGGACGAACTTGATCGTCGCGTCCGTCAACGTCACCAGCACCCCACACACTGGCACCACTCGCCAACGCCTTACAGGAGGAATGGCGAAGAATTCCCCACGAAAAAATCCGACGACTTGCGCAATCTGTTCCAAGGAGGTGTAAAGCAGTGACGGCTGCAAGATGTGGTGTGACCAGGTACTGACCATGATGCCCCCTTGTGGCTACACATGTGCAATGACTGAACTGAATTAATGCTGACAATGACGACAATGCTTTTGTCGACCACTGTGTCTAATTTCATTTGATTGTGTTCACGCTATTCTGTGTAGATACTTTTACATCCGCTTAATAAATATCCTTATTTTTTAACTATGCGTTTCCTTTTTTGCAGAGTGTATATAGATTTACGCAAAATTGCAAGAAATTAAGTATCGTGATAAGTACCGTATCGTATCGTAAACAAAGTATCACGATACAACGTCGTATCTCCCTACTATATACATCAAACATCAGATATCCGACAGCCTTTTCACCCTTAGATTTAGCTCTTTTTCTTCACGGACGTGTGCACGCCCATTGGTGATTGTTGTGACTGAGTTCGATCCCTGGTCGAATTTATCTTTAATCATAGATTATGTTTTATTAAAATTTTAGAATAAGCAGCTACTAATAAAAGCGCGACAATGTGACAACGCGCCAAAGCTACAACGCAACATTTTAGCAAAATAAGGATCACCTCTTGAAAAGGCAATACGGCAAATTGTATGCATCTGTTAAAAATACCCTAAGACAATATTTCATGAATGAACAACAGTATTTTGTCATGTACCACACAATGCCAAATAATCAGTCAGATTACACGTCAAAATTTACCTGCCTAAATCTGAAACGTCAAAATACCCCGAAAACAAATTCACTCCTCCCCACCAAAGAACCAAAAACAAAACAAAAACTCTTAGTAGCGTGCAAGTAGCACATCCCGGCACCGTCGTCTCATGCTGCCACTAAGCGTGTGGATGGTTGCAAAATCATAATTGAGCCTCCTCCATTGGGGTCATCTTTAGCTACGTAGGAATCCTGAATTCTTTCTCCTTGTCTACACCACACTTGGGCACGACAATCTGCGAATTCTAGACAGTATTTCGATTCATCACTGAAACTAACTGGAGCCCAGTTCTGGTCTTTTGTGACATGTCGGGTCAGTGGGATGCAAATGCATGCCCTCCGTGACCGGAGACCAACCATGACAGAGACGATTATAGTGAGTGAGTGAGTTAAATTTTAAGTCACATCGGCAATATTTCAGCCATATCGTGACTATCAATAGTTAAACATTATACATATAGTGAAACTGATTTAAAAACCTGTCAACGAAGGACATTAAAATCACTAGATTTATCACAGAAAAAAGATATAAAACTAGTAAGGAATCATAAAAGAGCATAGCACAATACATGACGATACAATATAAAAATGGGCTACAGATCACCAGCAGCTGAAGGTAGATCACCATGCTAGGGTCCATGGGGACTTACAGTACTTTTGCTACCTGCATGAACCCCAGCTGGATTTACATCATCCCTTCAACTGTTGGCGATTATTGACAAGTTTAGCCAAAGTTAAACGAACATATATACTACGAATAAAAACGTGGCTGAAATAAATATACTTTGAAAGACGTGGTCTTACATACCCTCTCAGGGGGACAATAATTTTACACTACTTTAACCCCCTTCGAGGATATAGCCACTACCAATCTCAGTTATTGATTTATTTAACCAATTATAAAATGAATGTATTTATTTACAATACATAACAATCAAAATTTATGAATTAATTCAATTTCCTTTAAAAAATCAAGAATAAAATGAGTACTTACCTGTGTAAAAAGGTCCTTGATCCCTGAAACTTTGAAATATTTATCCCTTGTAATGGAAAAATCAATACAGTCAAGCAGGATATGCTTGACTGTGATTCTTTCATCACAAGGGATGCAGAATGGAGGATCCTCACCCTTAAGTAGATATTCATGAGTATATCGTGAATGGCCAATACGACATCGTCTTACTACGACCTCTTCAAATCTGGACTGACAACCCAAGTAAGTATAACCGATATTTGCTTTTATTGCATGTAATTTATTTATACCCACTTGGGTGTCCCACTTCTTCTGCATTAGATCTCTGATGAAACATCTAATAACAGGTTTAAAATCACTGTATGGTATAAGAAGTGGTGTCACAGATTTGTTGAGTGCTGCTTTTGCAGCAGCATCAGCCATGGTATTACCAACAATTCCAACATGGCTGGATAACCAACAAAAGACGATGTCATATTGGCCAGTCGCAAGGTTATTATGTAGTTCTATGATGTCGAGTAAAATTGGATGCTGACACGAAGTATTTTTAATAGCCTGAAGACAGGATAAGGAGTCTGAAAAAATTATGAATTCTTTATGTTTAGATTGTTTATTAATATATCCTAAAGCAGTTAAAATGGCCTTTGATTCTGCTGTAAACATTGAAGAGTCATCTGGTAATCTAGTGGATATAGTTCTGGATCCAATGACGGTGGCGCTGGCAACAGCATCACCATCCTTGGATCCATCAGTAAAGATAGATTTATACGTATCATATTCACACTTAACTGATTGTATTCCTGTTGATATTGGAGTTGATTAGTGTCCGATTTTTTAAGTTTAGATAATGTAAGATCCACCCGTGGCTTTACCAATTGCCAAGGAGGTGAAGAAAGCAGGCGGAAAGGAGAGATATTGTCCAGTTTAATACCAGCAGCAGAAATTAAAGTTTTATTCTTATTCCAAGAGGCGGAATAAGAGAGAACTTCTTACTATAGAGATCCTCGTAAAGGGGATTAAACACACAGTTGTGAGCAGGGTTAGATGGATTAGCATATAATTTTGTGATATACTGCAAAGATAATTTAGTTCGGCGTAGTTTAAGTGGTGGCTCATCGGCCTCAACGTACAGACTGTCAATGGGAGAGGTTCTGAAAGATCCAAGACAAAGTCTTAGACCCTGGTGATGTATGGGATCGAGTAATTTAAGATTACTTTTACAGGCTCCACCATAGATGATGGAGCCATAATCGAGCTTAGAACGGACAAGTGATCTATATAAGTGAGGGAGTGTCGTTTGATCTCCTCCCCAATTGGAATTAGAAACAACCTTTAACAAATCAAGTGCCTTCAGACATTTAGCTTTCAAATATTTAATACGCAGTAGGAAAGTAAGGTGATGATCAAAAATTATTCCTCAAAATTTAGCTTCTTTTACAACTTTAATTTGAGTTCCAGCTAGATGTAATTCTGGATCCTTATGCGGTTTATATTTTCGACAGAAATGTATGCAATTTGTTTTAGACTTAGAAAACCTGAATCCGTTCTGCTCTGCCCAGAGACGATTATACACGAAGTAGAGACGTTAACGCCACTGGCGTCTTGCAGGCCATTTCTTATTGCAGTGGCAGTCACGAAGCTATGAGACCGTCCTGCTGTCTATCACCTGCATGCTGCTTTGGTAGCAGATGCAAACATCGCGCATCGATTCCATGCCTTGCTGATCTGACTCTGGCTGACATCAAAGACATCACAACATGACGATGTGTTCATCCAGTTTCAAGCATGGACAGAAGTGCATTCACTTGTTGCAGTCCCAAGGGGAAAATGTTGTTGGGCTCTCTGATAATGATGTGCAACGATTGTGTCTTGATACAAGAGCAGAGGGGATTGTAGGATTCCGACTATGTTATGAATATGTGTTTATGAATCACTATCAAATAGTGATGATGGCGGGAATACGATACATAAAACTGGTTCCATCCATCTTCTATGCATTCTATCAGGTTTAGAAAAAGGATAGATTAGTTCAGGACACAATTGTATTTCAAATGAGGGAAGATGGTTTCTACATCGGTGCAGTGATGGTATGAAACCAACATTCAACAGGACTCAAGCAGTCACCTTATGGAATGACTAATTCGAAATACGAACTCGAGCAATGAATCAAATGGTGATAACATTCGTTACTATCTGTCTCGATAATTGAAAGAGACAAAACCCTTTCCATAATCATAAGAAATATGTCATCCATTTTACGATTCTAAATATATCATACACGTTTGTCGCGTAACTTTGACCATCTGAAGTTGTCATCAAATGATTCCTACAAAAATATATATAATCATTGCATGAAATATTCTGGTACATATTTTTTATGCTATTTCTTTGATAAAATTGATAAAGAAACTTATTAAGAATGTTTATTCTAATCTCGATTTGCTTGTTTGAGCTTGTGCTGTGGATATACACTGTAAAGGCAGTTAACATACAGCAGCAAGTGTGTGCTGTGTACTTATGTTCAACATCACTGTGCTATCTATTATATCATTATGTTTAAAGTCACGTGGATATGTTTGTGCCATGTGATGTCATTATAATTACCTCCAATAAACAACATTATGGCTGAACATCCTCCAATAGTAGTTAACTAATGTTCAACATCCAATAGTTTTCAACCGATAGTACAGGAACGAAAGCGGTTAAATCATCGTAGAAAAGCCAAAACGCAACGCATTCCTTTTCAAGTGAATAAAATTCAAATACAACACTTCGAAATTGATAACAAGTGAAATAAAACAAACAAGAAACAATAAAGCATTTTACTCTAGAAGGCCAAAGACACAACTGTTCTATCAGGCAGATTAACTTTCGAATCTTTCTTCTCCGATGCCGATGCTGACTTTGATTGGACAGCCATGTCTACAATTCCACCCGTTAATCTTTCGTTGTAGCAGGTACTGTTGCCCTCGATTCCATAGAGAATTTTTGGTAACGGACGTGGCACCTTTCAAGGATTTCCCACGGATGACACTGTTCAGAAGGCCTCCATCTCTGCGGATGTTCTCTGCAATTAAGTGTAAATAAGTACATTTTAAATATTCTGTTTCTGGATTTGTGACATAGAGATACAGCCAATAAAGAACAAGACAATTATTCATATTATTCATCCCACCTTGGTTATTGGCGGTATTTATAATTAGACACTGGATAGGGAATTATTGAGCACAACCGAATATACTGTTCCCCTTCACAGAGACACTGCAGCCAATGTCGCAGGTGCACACTGACAACACTTCACCGACAATCATCGCTCTCCATAAAAGCATATACGGTGATCCAATATGACATACAAACAGCTAATAAACAATAATGAACAATAAAATCGTCACTCTATAAATCAAAGCAATCAATTTTACTACTAAATAAGCTATATACATCCATGCAATTTGAACTGATATTACGTTGTTTCGAAATTAAAAACAATAAAGAAATTATTGCTTTGAAATTAATATTGTTTCCATCAGTTCATAAGATGTTCTACCTTTTAAAATAAAACTTTATATCTGGGACTTTATATCTCGCCCGCAACAAATGATTACTGAAGAAACTTGAAAAATAAATAACAGGGTCCCAACTGTTCGATCACTTTACTTGAGAGAACTAGCGTGAAATGAGAAAACACGGGCGTTTATAATTATATCTGGTTCCGGTTCCGATTGCGCCTGTGCACTGGTACAAGGGACCGTCTTTTATACAGGAGCGCCGTTTAGTACAATGTTCTCTATCTCCGATCCCTCCGAGTCTTTTTCATGCTAATGGATAAAGGCTAAGTAAAGTTTAATGGATGTGAATGGAACGTCTAGATAACCCATCCTATGACGAATATCCTATGGTGTAGTCCTTGTGCCAAGAAGGCACGCTGGTCGCTCTGGTGGATCGGCGTAGACCCGGTGCTGGTGGTATCACGTCGGGCTCCGGTGGGGGTGGGGCTCTCAGGGTCTCAGGGTCTCAGGTGGTGGCGACTGAAGGATCGCGCGCCTCGGTGTGCCTCGTCCTGGTCTGCTTGCGTGACCGAATCGGGTGGTGTCTTGCGACGTGGTGTGCTTACTGACGTCAGTACCGGCGACAGTGTGGGCCCTGTCTGCGTCGTGGGGTTGCTGTCGAGGGCAGGTAGCCACGGTGTCATGATAGGTGCTGGTACAGTGATGCGGGTTGCTATGTCGTCATAGATCGATCGGGGTGGCGGCTGGTCCTTATGAACTGGGCTGAACTTGTACAGGAATTTTAATTGCTGTTAATCCTGATGGGGTACTGGTCGTGCTACCGTACCTCCACAATACTGCCCGTCTTGTCCCCTACCCCGAGTGCCGGAAGGCCTTTTGTGTGCTCCGCCCAGATGTCAGCTTTGCCGATGTGGCGTTTGCGGAGGGCTTCCCGGAGGTCTCACGCCAAATCTCGTGTGGTCTGTACTTTCCGGGGATAATCGGGATGAAATCGCGTATCGGGCGGCCGAAGACATTGCAGGGAAGATCATTGTGTCAGGGTCAGGTGTGTTACAATATTGTAGTATCGCTCTCTGCACGGCTTCAGTGTCAAGTTCTCCCTGCGGGCTGGTGTTGTCAGTGATAATTGACTTCATCGTCTTCACTCCAATTCGTATCTTTTTATGACGTAAGGTCGGAATGATGTCGTTCTCGCTCGGGAAGTACAAAAATGCTGTCACCCATTTCGTAAAATCAGTATGACACACAAAACAAGTCATGCGCGTATAATAATCTCTACATCGCATGTAAAGTGTAAAGTATTTACCATTGTTTTGCCTATAATTAGTCAATGTTGCAAACTGACATAATCATCTCCATACATGTCAATATCAAGGCATAAAAACTGATGACAGAACGCCAGGCATATCGATAGATATATGTATTAGTGAGTTGGGTTTTACAACGCAGTGAACAGTATTCAAGTAATACCATGGCGTGTAAGCTTTATGTGGGAGGCCCGAAGTGATGCAGGTCTCAGACGTTCACTACATGGATAATACCACGAGCACAGGTAGGCTGCTAAAAACCTATAAAACACAATTGGGGCGAACCAGGATTCGAACCCACGATCACAGGTTTCTGGCGTGCCCGAGGGACGCATCTTTGCTCAGCGAATTACGACGCCTTAGACGACTGGGTCACCGATGCCCCGATAGACACAAAGACAGACGGAAAGAAAGACATACGGACAATTTACTTCAGGAGAGCTTTTTAAATATCATTATTTAAACGTTCACCAACACTTCGTGATGCCTCAAAAAGTTGCGAATCACTTCCACAGAAATGTACAATAGATCAATCTTACTTAAATTAAAAATCGGATAATCAGCTTCTTCAAAAGAAAAGTCATCATTGACAAGTTTCATCTAATCTTTTGAATGATTCGTTCACAATGAAAAATGCACGTGCATTTCCATTATATAAAATTTACTTTCTGTATATTATTCACAAATAGCTAGTAGAATACATGACAGAAGTGGGCTCATCTTTCATAAAACTGACACAGTACATTGGCGACTTTTTAAATGTTTACTACAATCAATTCACCCTCAGTCGGGGTTGTTTCCGTCATGAACATTCAAAGATCCAAGGTCATCTTAACGAATTTTTCCTTTTTTCATTATTGTATACTGTTGGGCACATTATATCGGCCGACCCACCCGTATCCTTGTATCATTTGTAGTGGATAGTTTAAACACAGAGAGATGAACGAGAATCCTTCACGGTATGAGTTATTACCAAATAAATATGCAAACAATATAGTTTGAATACAGTACTTTATGAACATGGGAATCAGATTGTATTTCTTTTACGAAGGAGGGCATATTGAAACATGTTTGCCCACATCAGCCGTGCGACTTATTTAACTTACGAAATCAAACCAACGATTTGGATACACTATATTTCACAAAAATATAGTCGAGTATCCTAAGTTTGTATAGAGATGAAGTCAAATGTAACCTTCGCGTTACATTCAGTGTCAAAGGCACTTACAGTCATGAGGCTAAATAAATGTTTTAAGCAACTCCAACTCACCCAAATATATGGTTTGTATATGTAAATAATATAAACTGACGTCCAGAAAGAAACTATACCAGAGTTTGAAATCACTCTTGCTTAAAAACAACAAAACATACATGCATGAAGTAAAGTGTATTGAGAAGATCAATATATCAACATAATCAACACTGAAAAAAACAATCATACCGCGACCGAGAATGACGTCAGAGCCCCCCAAAGTTGGGTGTGGTACAAAACTCGAGCTTTCAGAATCATGGACAATAGGCAGAGTACATAAACAATCGCTCACGTTCATAAACAAGTCATTAGTAGCGTGTGTGACCACCAAATGCCTCAATACACGCACAGAAAAAGTCAGTCGTCTGATGAGGTCACGTAGGATTTGACGCCATTATTCTTGGAGGGCCAAGGTCAGATGTTGCCGGTTGGCTGGAGAGTGTGGTCGTTATCGAACACTACGATCCATCAAGTCCCAGAGGTGTTCTATGGTGGACATGTCGGGTGAGCGTGCAGGCCACGGCAGGGCGATGACGTTGTTGGCTGCGAGGAAGTTAGTGACAATTCTGGCTGTATGGGCTCTAGCGTTGTCATGCTGATAAATGACACCACGTGGCTGCTGTTGGAGAAATGGTAGGACAACTGGACGAAGAATGCTGATCATGTAACGCTGAGCTGTCAAGTTTCCGTCAACGATGACCAGCGGTGTCCTCTCCTGCCCACAGATCCCTCCCCACATCATGACACTCCCTCCACCATATGGTACGACCTCCCGCACGCAATACGCCGCCGTTCGTTCATCCCTTCGGCGGTAAACACGTTGTCTTTCATCAGCCCTAAACATACAGAATCGACTTTCGTCAGTGAAGACAACCCTCTGCCAGTCGCGTCGTTGCCAAAGTCTCAATCGCAGACGACGATGTTGCGCGTTCAATAGCTGTCCTCTATATGGTCTAAAAGCTCTGAGTCTCCTGGCTTCTGTCTGTCGACTAACCCTGTGACCTAAGGCATTTGTCGCCGATGACGTCACTGTCAGGAAGCGATTTCGGAGGTGCAAGGTACGCAAGTACCGGTCATCATGGGGCGTGGTCACCTTGGGTCTGCCTGTACTTGGCCTGTCAGCGGTCCGGCCTGTCTGTCTGTAACGTTGCATCAAGTTGGTAACGGCAACACGGGAGCAATCGAAGGTTCGTGCAATATGGGCGTGGGTGGCTCCCATCTGTACCATACTGTGAGTCGTGGCATTTCTTTTATGTTTTTTTATCACTGTGGATGTCTGACTTGCAAATCGCAAATATGTAACAGACTATTAACATTTTCTGTATACACTCTTGTTGTATTTAGGTTATGTGTTTTAGATAGACTTCATCGAAACAAAATTTATACTTTGTCTGAAATTTATATTTTCAGTTGGTAAAGTTTCTTTTGGACGTCAGTTTATTTTAGAGATCAAAAGAGTATGTGGAATCCTACTTGTATGGAAACATTGCATTATTACCGAGGTTCATTGTTCTTGATGATCACAAACAGCAATCTGTTCAAAGACGTTCTTCCAACAGTTTTCAAATACACATTTGTTCAGAAACAAAACAAGCCAGGTGTATGTATTTTTCAACAAACAATCGACAAATGGACAGCTACTGATACCACTAAGGCGAAGATATGAGTGTGAAACGTATTTTGTTAATTGAAACATAGAAAACAATCTATTTCCAAAAGTACCATCAGAGTACCATACTAGATATTTCCTAGTGCTTAAGAACGAATAAATCTGTGTGCATGAATCTGTAACCTCCATCTGAACTTTCATTGGAAGAAAGCTAATAAATATACACTTTTTAATTGCTTTTTTGATATCTGAATAACACCTTCTTTGTTTACCGTGCCTTCTTTGGTTTGACGCCAGTGTTTCAAGTCACGTCAGCTATATGTTGGAGGAAAGCCATAATCTGAGATTCGAATCCACGATCAGGCACGATCAGGATCCAGGCACAAGTCAAGGACCAAACTCTACACAGAGAGTTGTTTTACCATACATGCATAGGCAACTGCACCAGTGGTTTCCCTACAAGTCACCAGATGTACCTTGAGTCTTTACATTGAGGTGGGATCGCCTCCGTGGTCTAGCGGTAGAGCGTCCGCCCGGAGAGCGGACGGCCTGGGGTTCGATCCCCGGCCGCGTCATACTTCAAGACGTTTAAAGATGGTACTTATTGTTACCCTGTCTTGCGCTTGGCATTAACGGGATAAAACAAGGACTGGTCGGCTCGGAGTCGGTATACTGTATATACTGAATGGGGTATTCATGATAAACTGCGGCTAGTGTCTCAGTGGGCTTGCACTATAAATCGCCATCAGTCCAGACTATTACAAGCAGCCACACACACACGGACACACACACACACACACACGGACACACACACACACACGGACACACACACACACACACAAACACACACACAAACACACACACACATACAAACACAGACACGTGCATTAGTGTCGCTATATAAGTGCAAATATCTTGCACGCGACGTTAAACCTCATTTCACCTCACCTCACATTGAGGTGGTCAAAGTATGCTTATGTTTTAAAACATATCGGTTATACTACAGGTGAGAGACAAAATGTCGCCGAGAACAAACCAGTATGGATGAGTACAACACGCCAACCTTCACAGCCTGCTGGTAATGCTGTAGATGGAGTGACTACTGCAAGCAGCGAGACGTTCTCAATCCACACCAAGGGTGGTGAATCTACAGCCTGGTGGAAGGTGGATCTACAGACACAAGTACAGTCAGCACAGGTTAAAATCTACTTCAGGACAGACTGTAAGTGTATTATACTCATGTTAAAGCATGATTTATATGCTGCTTTCACTGCACCTTACCAGGATTCTTACTGTGACCGTCGTAAAAGGCGACTATCGGGATCGGGTGATCAGGCTCGCAGACTTGGTTGATGTATGTCATTGATCCCAATTGCGTGGATCGATGTTCATGACATCACTGAATTGTCTGGTCCAGACTTGATTATTTACAGACCGCCGTCATATAGCTGGACTATTGCTGAGTGTGGCGTTAAACAACCAACCAACCAACCGACTGTGACCGTCATAGTATACGTTGATGTTGTTATAATATATACATGAAACTCGCGTGTACAATACACGAAAATGGAAGCATCGCTATAATATACTAACTGAAACAATCCACAGTACTAGTAGATTAACATAAGTTCACCTTAAACCCGAGTGGTGAGCGTATGTCAATATAATAGTACTGAAATGATAATAACCAGTACTTAATTGACTTTTTATTGATTCATATTCTAACTTTGTTTTCATTAAGTACTTCTTTTACGTGAAAAGATAATATGGCCTGATAATTATATTTAACGCTATGTGTATCCTGAAAGCGTCTCAGTTTGTGAAAGAACAAGGGCACCATGAAAATAAGAAGTTTTGATGTTGTTTTATCCGAATGATCTGCACAAGCGTAAATCACAATGGCACTGCCACAGCATTATTTAAAGGCAGGGATATATTTGTACAGCATCTGCAGCCAGTTACTCCATGTTGTGCAAAATATTGTCAAGTCGCTCTATTTGACCACGCAGCTGTTGACATGAAGAAAATTTGACATAAACATAAGCAGTTGTGTAAGTTTGGCTGGGCTTCAGCTTCAGTGGGCTTTCTTAGGTTAAACCCGGGACCAGGTTGTATGAAATATTCATTAACTAATGTTTTCCATTAATCCCTACTAGTTCCATTAATTCTAAATGTTTCATTATTTATGAATTATCAATAGTCATTATCGTATGTCACTGTAAGACTAAAATTTCCATTAAGGTGTAATTAAAGTAAGGTATTGCCATATATTTTCCCACAATTCCGTTCTTGCAAACAAGCACCTTCTTCTTCCTGTCCTGTACCAAGTGATACAAGTTGTAGCAGTTCTCTCGACTCGAAAGTCATAATTGCCGAATGCATCACTTCTGACGTTCGTGTTGTGATGTATTTTATGTATTTTGTAGCATTTCAGTGCAAAACATAAAGTTCTCTGACTGGACCCAGGGATGCATTTTATCAACTCATCAAGTTTGGTTCAATGACAGTATGGTTAATGACCCGTTAATATACGGATGACTGTAAAAGTTTGATACAGCAGCATGTAATGACACATTAATTAATGGAGGTTTAATGACAAGTTAATGTATCGTTAACGTTTGATACAACCGGGTCCAGATACTAATGTTTAACACGTTATTACAACCTAAAACTTAATATCTGAATCAAGAGAGACGAGAAGCAGTGGCAACGTTGAATTGTAAAATGTAAAACGGAACCCGCCACTCGAGAGGATACATAAAGTAAATAGTAACAAAATCGGACATGTTATCATCTGATAATCTCCAAAGCCAATTTCAATAGTGCCGCAGTTCTGTTAACGACTGTAATTGTCGACTTTGTCAAAATATATATTATATCGCCCTCCCCCCCCAGTAAACTGTAAATCTATGTTTGTAGCTTTTGAAGAATTTTAGATAACATGCCAATCGCTGTTGTCATCTTAAACTAAATCCTTGTTAATTCATGATAATCCCCTTGATAATTTGCATTTACATACCAGAATGCCCAGATAAAAACTTATTCTAGAGTATCCGTCGAAACAGATTCCATTGGGCGCTGTGGGCGAGCGATCTAAAATCTAGTAAGCGCCAGGTGCTGATCATGAGGTTGTATCCTGCTAGTGGCCATGTTGTTAAATCATTCAGCCTAGGCTTACATGTCTTTACGGTGTTGTCACCCCTAGTGTACAGTACAGTCACCCCTTGCACTCAAAGGAACCCAATCATCCATTGATAGAGGACCAGATACATACAATAACATGTGCAAAAACGTGTTGTATCACCATGGGCAAGTGACTCAGTTTAAATGTGTCCCAAATATGTGGGGAGGGTGTAAAAACCGTCTGCACCTGAAGGCAGTATGGGTTGCATACTCCCCAGGGAGTTGAGAATGATACCAGGAGCCAGGGATCAGGGAAAACATATACCACAGTTGAGCAGCCATATTCTGGATAAGTGCGGAATGTAAATGTGTAACATGAATTTCGGCGCCAAAGACCAACAACGATGTTCTTTCGTGAACGGAAGTTTACTAGGAAAAGGCTTGATTGATATGGCACTGAATTTACCATTACACTTCTACCTCCCAAACTGACAACGTTGAGTAACGCAGGCGTCACTAAAATGTTCTCCTGGACGACTGCAGACCCCTGCGGGACGATCAGAGCTCTCCAGATGAAACTTGAACTTATCTGTGAACAGTATACCAACCCAGCCTTGTGTTCTGAACCTAAGATGCTATCTACACCAAGCTAGGCGTGCCAGCGGTGATGTGGAATCACGACCTCAAAGACGTGGAGATGTCTTAATGAACATTTATCATGACCCCTTATTAAATTTCATAAAATATTTATTTCTAATGAGCTTTATATGAAGCACTGTTACTTTACCCCGTTAGTATACACATTTAAAAAGGCTCATTACTGTACTGACTGTTTCATTTTGGAAGCCAGGTTTAGAAAACATCACAGTAGATACAAAACAGCTGGTGTGGTGCAATCGACTTATTATATTCATTATGCATATATACACTTGTATATCACGTTGTCGTAAGCCCACGCCGAACTGCCTTATCTATAATGTCGAGAATCAATATATAGATAGATGTCATTTTAGCAAATTTTCCTTTCAGACACGACAAGACGCAATGGAATTCAACTCTACACATCTGTGACAAATTCATCTGAGCCCAAAGAAGGAAGTCTATGTCACACAGTTACTGGACGTCGTGACGGTATATACATCCCTGACGTACTGGATGTGAACTGTCCTGGAACGTGGCGCTACCTGACTGTCTACACTGACACAAGTAATGATGGAGCGGGGGCTGTGCTTGACTTTGCTGAGGTAGAAGTGTGGAGTAAGTATAAACACAAAGACAGATCATGTGCATGTTTATCTGAATTGGTGTGTTCTCATGGCTACGTTGTAGCTCATGGATATATTTATCAATTTCAAAGTCGTGTTGCATGACACAAAGATGAATCAGTTCTTAGTAAACTAGAAATAGTGGTGAAACGTTATGTTTGTATTTATGAAGAAATGTCACGTGTTACAGGAATAACACACACAGTTAATATGAGTAAAATCAGAAAAAAACAATCTCACTGCAACAACATCGGACAACGTAAAGTGAAAATTAGTGAATATTCGGCCAAACCAGGTTTGTATTAGATGCCGCCTTGACAAAGGAGAAAATGCGTATGTTGAAAACTGTGTAATTTAACACTACGTCTTGGATCTTGAACTGTCAATGAAGTGTCAAGTCTAAGTCACATTAAGAATACTTGAAGCTGTTTAGTGCAAGCAATTATGGAGAGTGTCAGCAATGGTGCCGCTATACTGAACAGCAAAAGTTCCTGTGACATTGAATAAGATTTAATGCAAAATTATGTTTTTTACCAAATCTGAAATAATTTCGGCTTTCAACAGATAAAAGAATCCTGTAAGTGTTCAAATGGTTTAATTTGCCATACTAACTTCAGAAAATGCGTGATTTCATAAAAAAACCCATTAACATGCCCAAATGTCAATTTACAAAACAATAGCGTGTGCGTCCACCTCTGGTTGCGATGCAAGCAACACATCTTCGTCTCATGGAATGGACCAGGCGTCGCACAAAGTCCTGTGGGATATCTGTCCAAAGCTGCTTGAGCATGTTTCGAAGTTCCTAGAGTGTCTGTGGAACACGTGGTTGACGTCGAAGGCGCCGATCCTTCTCATGCAACATGTGCTCGATTGGTGAGAGAGCAGGGGAGCGAGCCGGCCAGGGGATGACATTCACATTGTTTTGTTGAAGAGAATCCTGAACAAGTCGAGCAATATGAGGTCGGGCGTTATCATGTCAAAAGGTAATGCTTGGGCCATGACGTCGCAAAAACGGTGGAATAACAGGGCCGATGATCTCGTCGCGGTAGTGCTGTCCATTGAGATTTCCCTCTACCAGTTTCAAACGGGTCCTCTGTCTTGCTGTACTCATACCCCATACCATAACGCTGCCGCCCCCGAACCGATCTTCTTCCATGACACAATGATTGACGTAACGTTCACCTCGACGTCGGTACACTGGAATCCGTCCATCGCTGTGGCTAAGGTGAAAACGAGACTTGTCAGTGAAGAGAACTTGTCCCCACTGCGTAGGCGCTGTCTGCACCACTGTAGACGTGCTTGACGGTGGTTTCCTGTCAAAATGGGACGTCTGGCGGGTCTTCTGGCGACAATCTGTGCACATCTGAGGCGGCGAAGTACGGTTTGTGAAGATATTCGTCGAAGGTCAGGGATGCTTCTTGCAGTCACTGTTGCTGGCTGGAATCGATTTCGTTGGTTTACGTTGTTCGAATCCAGTTGTCTTGGCCTGCCACTCCGAGGATGGTCACTGACTGCATTCGTCTGTTGACAACATTGCCATAAACACCAAATGGTGTTTCTGTGGACGTTAAATTGTCTTGCAGCATCACGTTGACTCGATCCTGCTTCAAGCATACCAATGGCTCGCAGACGCTCATTTTCGGACAGGCGTGACATTTCGTAATGTTGAATAATTGCGTAATTTTGTTGTTTTTCTGAGTGGTTGTTGTCAGCACGATGCTAAACAATGCATATGGAATCCCGTTAACACACATGTTTTTGTACCCATTCTTGGATAGTGAAATGCATGGGGCTTGCATAAAAGTCAACCTTTGCATGGAATGCATGCTTTTCTGTAGCAGTTGCGTTTTTGTGACTTGATTCCATACATGTACTACAATATTGAAAACCAAAATTTACTTGTTTGAAAAAACACACTAAATATTAGTGTCACAAGAACCTTTGTTGTTGAATACATTACACGACATCATGAACAAGCATGGGGTTCACGGGTAACTATTTTGACCATTTGGCAATAAAGGAAGGCTATTGCAGTTCACTACCGCCATCCCCTAATGTGTCATACACAAATATGTCCGCTTACCAATTACTAATCGCCAGAATAATCCTAGCAGACATGTTTCATGTGGCTACATGTCAAGAAGGGTTCACTGCACCCCAAAAAATTGAAGGAGTAGACACATTAGACCCATCATGAAGGTGATATTCTAGATAATCAGTGTGACACTTAATACGCATATAGCAAACACTCATAACTGAGATATTGGTTTGTTGTTACTTGTTTGATTGGTATGAATTGAATTTTATACGTGTTCTTGACTAATAATTTTCTATTTGATTAAGAGACTCATGTCTTATGTTAAAGTGTTGCTCTCTCATTCCATTTGTGAGTATTGTTTCTGTACACTGGGGGGGGGGGGGGGGGGGGGGGGGGGGGGGGTCATTCATTCTTCCTATCATATTCAGTCCTTTTTCGTTTTTAAGCCCTGGACCTTCATTTTGATAAAATGTAAAAGGCCATAAGCCCAGGGCGTGCGTTCCTAGTATCGTTCTAAAGTATTCCTCTCATTAAATCTGAATTTATCCGTCGTATGAAACTTCAATGGAGCAATGGAGCAAACATGTAATGGATCGTCATAACGAATACTTCAGAAACACAATTTGAAGCATTATATATTCAAATGCAGTTTACTTCAGCAGTAATGAAATAACACTTATACACGATAAAACATGCTTTTATTCTAAAATCTTATTTTCACATATATACGTAGAATGGGTTAAGTCGAGTAAACCTACAGGCGGATGCGAAAACGACGTACATACAGCTATATTTGTTAGAACGGTTCGCCAGAACGGAGGCAGAATAATAACGTTCAAGAGTTCAAGATACATACTCACAATCTTAACAGTACGCAAACATTAATCTGACTGTCATGACGAATCGGGAATGATATTACGATAAATGTCAATGTGAAAAAGAGTATTTGTGTGTCAGTTTTGTTAAATATATGTTTATTATCGATAATCAATAATTAAAGACAGGTCCAGCTTTTCTCAAACGAAGTGGGGAGGCCAGTTTTCACTGGTTGTGTATTTCAAAAGGGTTGCGGTTGGGGTTGGGGGTTGTGTAATCCCCTGAATCCAACCTCTGGTACCACCACGATGACGATTATTTGTCGTTTTCTGTCCAAATCTGGAATATGTTATCGTCTGACAAACAACTGATTTAGGTTAGATAAGTGTGAATTTGGTGTAGTCTTCGAGAAAAATTACAATGTGACGGGTATTTTTCGTGTGATATTGTCAGTTTTAGTTCGTTTATCTTTTGTAAAATGAATTTATTTCATTCGTCGTGTGTGTCTTCCTCTGATATATGGTCATACATGTTATAATGATTGATTTATTTTTACAAGACAGGTACAGTCACTGTGCATGTAATAAGCTTAATGCTTAAGCTTCCCACTAATATCCCTCTATTGTTCAGTGATGTCCATACTATTATAACTGTTTGCACGGCAGTATTAACTGAACCATCCATCATTAGAAAAAATACAATTTTCATACAAAGCATTCATTTCCATAGAAAAGAAATTGAGCTCAAATAGCCCAATGCTACTTGTTTGGCATAAGGACAACATAATTAACAATGTTTTGACAATGCTCAGCGTCAATCTACACCTGGCACATTTTACGCAAGAATAATTGTCTCACGAATTATTTGTTATTGATAGACATCAATTATATATATTCAGTTAAATACTGCTTATAATGTAGATTCTAGAAACATAAATCAATTTTTTTTTGAGTTTGCATGAATATCATAAAACTACTTTTCACGTCTATGCTCATAATTCACTCTATTCCACCATGCGGTTGGTGTCACATGAAATGTTCTTCATGAATACTTTAAATCATAAAATTTATGCAATAATGAGTCAACACATTTATGCGAGTGTCGACCCCTGGCCTCATATGCTTCATAAAATGTATGAGAGTGGTCCTGCACAAAGCACCCAGACTGTAGACACAGAATTCCATAATGTTGTATTTCTAACATTGGCATTGTTAATGCAATTCTTTATTCTTCAGGATATTACAACAAACAAAAAATATGTTTAGTTGTGGTATTAAATTGGTATTGTTTTGCAATTGTTACAGAGACTTGATTAATACAATGTGTTGTCCCTAAGCTTTAAAGTAAGCATATAACATACTTATCTACCAGAAATAGTGCACTCCAAAGGATAAACATATATTATGACTCTTTTGTACGTCGAAGTCAACGATATTTGTATATGCTACATGATTGGTTGGACACGGATACGTCATTATAAGGCAATGAGAAATTGACACATATGTTCTGTTACATGACCATACACTGACATTATATCTCATGTTTAGCAGTTACAAAAGTGACGAAACTCTTCCATAATCATAAGAAATCCCTGCCCAAAGTCGATTTTTTTCAAACGTTACCGCTCATCTTTCAATATATATTTAAACAAGGTTGGGTTAATCACAAACATATTTGGATATGCACAACAGTTATAATTATTTATCCTTAATTTGATGATTTGATCATTTCTAAATAAAAAAACTTGATAATTTCATTGAACTTTTTGCAGCTACACAATGTTGACACATCCCATATGTGAAAGGACATTTATACATGTCAGCACATTTTGATGTACAATGAATCATAATTAATTCTCAGAAAATTGTGTAAAAGATGACAATCATTTAAATGTAGTAAACGCTATTATTAATACATTGTATCTTTACGGAAGAGTGCCGGATGTGTATATAAGTATATAAAACCTATAATTATAAATGTACAGGTGGACATATACGTATGGACATTTAGATGAATATAGATGTAAGTCTTTCTATAAACTAATCGTATATGATTGTAGGACGTGCATAGGGAAAATTGTGAAAATGTGTGAGTAATCTGGTTAATACCACGTTTAGCAATATTCAGCCATATTACGATTTGGGTTTCACGACATACATGACGGGCCATGAAATCAAGACTAGAAATGGACCTGGCCTTCTGGTGTGATGTAATCACTAGTCTATATCCCATAGACAAAGAGTGAAAAGCACGGTTATAGATCACGAGAACAAACGGATGTATACATGTGGACATATGAATGGAAATGGTCGCATAACAAACTAAATGCAGTTAGTTATTTGTTGCAAATATCTACGCCGACATGAACATAAAACCTATCCACCAGTGGTGAAGAACAAAGTTGAGAAGATGTTGAAACTGATGTTCAGCCAGCCGCTAGATTAACATAGACACTCGGAATATTCATAAAAATAATTGTCTTTTGATATAAACTAGTGTCCAAAAGAAACGATACCACCTGTTTGCAACGACATAAAAGAAAAACTAAACAATGCAGAAGTTTAGGATTGGTGTTATGCTTTTGAGAAATCCTTTCACAACATCTGTACAAAAATTTCATTTCAATAAAATCTGTACAACCAATATGACAAGCCTTTAAAGATGGGTGGGGTCGAAAAATGAACATTTCGTTAGAGCACTGATCACAGAAACAACGGGAAATGTCACACCACACGTCTCAAAGTCAAGTCAGTAGCGGGCATGTCCACCGTGAGCATCAATACATGCCAGAACACGCCTACGGACGTTAGGAGTGATGCGTTGCCATTCCTCGAGGAGACATCGTTCCAAGTCCTGGACGTTGACTGGAGGCACACGGCGACGTCGGATTTGCCGATCGAGGTGGTCCCATAAGTGCTCGATGGGATTCATGTCCGGTGAACATGCGGGCCATGGCAAAAGCTGTACGTTGGCGTTGGCAAGGAAGTTCTGTGTCAATCTTGCTGTGTGTGGCCTTGCATTGTCATGTTGGAAAAGGAGTCCACGAGGCTGTTGCTGAATAAAGGGCACCACAACAGGCCGTAGGATGTCATCAAGATAACGCTGTGCATTCAGGTTTCCACGAATTACGACAAGCATCGTTTTGACGTCACCACATATGCCACCCCAAACCATTAACCCTCCACCTCCAAACGGCCGGACCTGTTGGATACAGTTAGGCGCCAAACGTTCACCAAATCGTCGGTATACAAGCTGCCGTCCATCGTTTCTGAAGATGAGGAGTCTGCTCTCATCAGAGAACATAACACGTGCCCAGTCCCGCCGTTGCCAACGTCGAACTCGCCTGGCCCAGATCAGTCTGTTGTTCCGGTGTCGAGGCGTCAGGAGCGGTCCGCGGTAGGGATGACGTGGCCGGATACCATACTGCCGTAGTCTCCTGTAGACGGTCTGTCGACTGATCCTGTGTCCCAGTGCTGTAGCCGCCGTGGACGTTGCTGTTACGGTGCGGTTCTTCAGGTGTAATACCCGGATGTAACGATCTTCACGGGGCGTGGTTACTCGTGGTCTTCCACTCGTGGGCCTGTCTGACGTCTGACCTGTCTGACGTAACCGCTGCATCAACCTGGTGATAGTGATGCGTGCGCAGCCCAACCTTCTGGCGACGTCGACGTGTGACGCTCCTTGTTGGACCATTCCAACGGCTCTCTCTCTCTCGATGGCTGTCAAACGTGGCATATCTTGTGTTCTTTTTGTTGCTGTGATATCAACGTGTCTGATCAGCCGTTTTATACAGTTTTTCTGCACGTGCAGAACATGCTAGTGAGGGAAATGTCACTTTCACGAAATTTACGTTTTTTCCCGGAAGTGATCACGTGTTCCCGGTATTTTTTATCGACTATGCTGTGTTTGGGATGTGCAATACGAATTGGCATGTTTTCATACTTGACAATTCACTTAGTAAAAAACAATTTTGAAAATAAGTTGGTATGGTTTCTTTTGGACACTAGTTTATGATCGAAAGGGATATAGAGAGTTTGTCTATTCACATGGGATGTTTTGGAAAGTTGTATTTCACGGTTAGACAAACGCTTAGTCTTTGAAAATATATTTATCGATAAAATTGATCGACTATATTTAAATTGAAAAGGAGCCCCAGGACGATGTAATTTCAGCCTGAACCTGAAGAAAATCTAGGCTTGCTTCATTTTGGGTTATAACATTACAGTAAGGGATGGGCGGAGGGGAACTGAATATGGTTCAGACAAACTACTTAACGGTCTGTATGATAAACTAGCAAGCCGAGGGCTGCTTGCCGTCGTGATCTTTAGAGCTAATCAAATTGAGCCATCTGAAACAACGACTGGACACAAGTTGCACCAATCAGATACCAGTCACTATTTGTCTCTACCAACTTAAAATAAAAGGAAACATGTCAGAGGTGTATATTATTAAACCTGCAAACTTACTATTTAGATACGTTTTAACTTTTAAAATTATCAATGTATCTCGTGTACAAAAATGTATAAGTCATATATGCGATGCTGGTGCAGTGTCGCAAGGACCATAGAGAATAAAAATTAAAAAAAGGAACCAACTCAGTCTAGATTTTTCTGGGCCTCATTGGATTATAGCTTGTATATACGTTTTTTAACTACGAAAATGTTATTTCTGGGACTAAATGTTAGTCTACAGACACCAGTACTGCCTCTGGCGCAGCTATTTATGGCTCATTGACCGATGTGAATATATCGATGACAAATACAGATATCATGCTTTTCGTCCATTGCATGCTACATTATCGCGTTTTCATTATGATCAAATTGACTAGTATGTACATTACTTTAATGAACATGTACATGATCACACACTTAGTATTATCAAATAATATAGACTATATATTGTGCGATAAATTGAACTTTATCAGCGGTGACATGTGATATCAATTTTCCATCGATATCTTTCTTGGTTGGTCTATTCAAGTTTTACAAAAGCAATTTTACATAATTCACCGAATCATGCAGATTGAATTTATACATGTACATACAAATTGTATATTTTTACTAATATTCCAAGAGAAGCTGTATATTTGCCATCAATTACTTGTCGGATTGCGTTTTGTTCCGCTGCTATTATTTTAACGGAGAAACATTCATAATGAACAACACAGGAAAACGAATCATACCATACAAAGTTCAGTTTGGCCCTTCGACTGGAGCTATTGCCCATAACGCAGCTGGCTCTTCGTTATGTCTCTACCATGGCCATTGAATGTCTAAAGTGAAAAAAGACAAAACAGTGAGGGGGGCTTATCTCACCGTTCAGCTGGTTAATGTATATTTGCTGCCGAATAATCGAAACAGTCAGTGAATTGGTTTTAAAGAAATATGTATATGGTCTATATTTGAAATGGTTACAGTTTGAAATAAGATGTGAGTGTTGTTTAACGCCGTACTCGGCAATGTTCCAGATATTTGATGGCGGTCTGCATATAAAAACTGAGCCCGGATCAAACGATCAAATGATTGGTATGAGCAACGATTATCGCCGTCGGGGTACGTTGACACGCCAACAACCATTCAATCTATTCAATGGACTCTCCCTTCCGATATACCACGTTGCGTATTGACAATCTGACAATGGAAAACAATTAAATAAGGTTTGCAGGATGTTTGGATGCCATATGTGCGTGCATAAGTGCGTGTGGAACTGCCGGAGTGCTTAATACTTTAAGCATGACGCGTCCGCACTTAACGTGTCCACGCAAGTGTCTGTGTGCTTAAGTCGTCACATGTTTTGGTATGACGCGGCCGGGGGTCGCACCACCAACATGCGTGAGTAAGTGGGTACGCGCCTGCGTGCGTACGTAAATACCTGATGGCATAAGTACGCGCGTAACATGTTGATATCGAGCGTCCGAAGATCGAACTACCGACCCGCGTGTGCATGACCTTTTGGTATGGAATCAAACCACGTAATTGCTTTTGTACGTGCCTTCTTGCGTAAGTGTCTGCGTAAAATCGTAAGGCATGACGCGTCCGGAAATCGAACCGCCGACCCGCGAGCGTAATTGTCTTTGTGCGTAAGTGCATGCGTGAGTAAGTGCCTGCATTCGTAAGTATGTAACGTACGTCATTTGGTATGGCGCGTCCTGGAATCGAACCACTGAAACACTGTTTTGTTTGTATATTTTACACTTATAACTGATGAATCACTGAACAAAAAAGTAACGTTGGACTTGATTGTAATCAAATTACATCTATTTGTCATGATGATGTAAACTATGACTTAATATTTCACAACATGTAGTGCTTTGTGAGTTGATATCAACAGAAATCAATCCCTGAAACATCCGTAGAACGACCTGGAACGCTACTGTGGAAGTGGTATCACTCCTGAAAGACACATTATCAAAACCGTGTGTGGCCAACGTTAGCATCAATCACAGCTCTGCATCGGCGTCTCATGGACGTCACTAATGCCTTTATTTCTTGTGGAATGTTATTCCATTCTGCAAGGAAGGCAGTTTCAAGTTCCCGGATGTTCTGAGGCTGATTCTAGTATCCCACAAAGGTTCAATTTGATTCATTTCCGGACGTTTGGTTAGCCAAGACATAACATCAACATGGTTAGCCTGCAGGAAGTCCCGTGTGATGCATGCCGTGTGACTTTATCATGCTGAAACGTCACGTCGGCTTTGGCATTTGCGTTGGCGTTAAGGTAAGGGAAAAAATGCTGAGCAAGAATCTCGTCACTGTAGCGCATCGCATTTAGATTTCCACGTATGACAACAAGGGCAGTGCGATATCCGTGTCCAATTCCAGCCCAGACCATTACAGATCAAGCTCATCCAAAACGATCTCTCTCCGTCTGTAAACCCGAGGTCGACCGTAACCTCTGGAGAGTGATGAACGGGATTCAACACTAAAGAATACTCGCTGCAATTCACGTCGAGTCCAACGCAGATGTGCAAGACGTTGACGTCGATGACGTTGGGTAAGAATTGGCCCAACGTATGGCCTCCTGGCTCTCCGACCATGCTGTCGCAACTGATAGTGAACAATTAGAGCTCTGATTCTGTTGGTATGAGTTTCATTCTTGAGTGGTCAGTAACAGTTGCTGGGAGATAATTGTTTAAATGTTGACAAACACTCAAAAACACCATATAAAATCCTCTCTGCTTGCAAGGAAGCATCTTTTGACCATGATAGAGATTTAGTAAACGTTAATCCCAAGTATTCATACAAACGGCTGTCAATCATACTCCCATTTCACATGCTAAGATAGAATTCCTGGTATCAGAAAATTAAGATAACATCGTCTGCAATAACAGTAAAAACAACTGTGCAGGATACTTGGTCCACGGGAGGCCTCTGCTTCGATTGCTAATTAAATTTATAAACAAGTGAACAATAGCGGACTTTAGACACTCAAAGCATGGGAAGTAGGATCACTAGCATTAACAATACGCATAGTTTTCTTCTATTTTATGATAGGTAACGTTGGACAACTGCTTGTAAAATAAGAATATTGTCAAAAGTGCTATAACCTTATATACCACAACCTATGATCATTAACCTATTATTAAGTATTGCTGTATGTACCTTACTAAAACACTTTAATCCTTCTGTAACTGTTCTGGGACTGAGTATCACTCCTTTTATGCAATTGAATAATAATGCTCGTACATCATAACGCTGATTTATTACATTTCATTTCCCCAATGGCTTTAAATATTTCCTCCTTGGTATTTGGAATGTCAAAGTGATCTACGCTCAGTTGTTCAGCAATATTGTCACTTACATAGTCTACATCTACTGCAGTGCGGGCGTTAAAATAGGAGAACTTCGACATCCAACAAACCCTCTTGGAGTAATGTAATTCCGTACTTTGATTCATAGTGACTTCCTCTCTGGTCATACCAATTAGACCCTTCTGGATGAACATTAACAGAGACAATTAGTTTAGCTTTGTCAGAATTATATAAAATCTCTTCAAGTAGTATAAATATTGCATTCTAACCAAGATGTAAATACTTATAATATTCTTTAAATGACTTCCGGGTTGGAACCGTTATCCCGCCAGACAAACAACCATAATTGGCTATTCTTGTTGCTAAATGTAGATTCAAGGTCAAATTCCCCAAGTCTCAGACATACCGACGAAATCAAAGATATGAAAATTTGAACTAAAGTCATTGTCAGTCAATTTGGTAAGCAATCCACTCACGTTAAAAAATATAAACGTTGATGTGAGATTGTGTTCCCTGACAACCACGGGCTCGACCACACCGTTATGTCTGACCTTGTTGCTTTCTTCGATGGTTCTGTTCGTTGCTTGTCCAGGATTGCCACGATCATTATGGGACCTACATGTAGTATCTGGCTGGTAATTGTTGTCTTTGATTATGAGATTCCCGTTGTAAAAGTATCTATATTTGTTATCTTGAGTTGTCTCAAAGGATAGCGCTGTTTGAATGTGAGGACATCAGAGATCATCGGTCGAGGTGTTCGTTTTTTCTTATTACGATTTCTGGTTGCTGTGGCTGTCCGTGGTAAATCGTACGTCGTGTGCTTTAACTTTTCATGTTCAAAATATTATAACAATTCCTTTGCATTCTGTTATTCTTTCAGTCACATTCTCAAGAAGACTGTATTTAACCACATTATTCTTCCTACCAAATCGTTCCTGTTTTCAATTCTGTTCTCTTCTGGCCTGTACTCAAAAACTGTTTCGTCACCTGGTCTTTCGTCCAGTTTTCCAAGTCTTGATACAACATCATCTAAACCCCATAATGCCAACATTTGATTATAGGTCTTCTGTATCTGACCTGATTGCCTTCAAAGAGTCTTTGATACTCATGGTCCCAGTTCTCAATTCCATGACGTTTAATTTCATTTCATTTCTTCAAGCAACTCTCCCTGCCGCGTAAACTTTTCAGAGGTTTGACCAACAGGACCAGGAGTAGTTTCAACATTGCCACACTTGGCTATGAGCGTACCACAGATACATTTTCGGAAATCACGTAACCAATTACCAATGTCAAAGAACATACATTTAAAAACCTAAACCTACTTGGCATTACACCTTTTCTACAATATTCTAATACCACATATGGTCTCTTTTATGCATGATCATGAAGTGGTTACTGTTATCATTTATGGTCTGAATATTGATGGAAACATACATATTATTTGGGGTATGAGGAAATGAGAAGTTATATTCCAGTGTTCCTCAACACATTATTGCTTCAGAACAACAGGGAAAACTGCAACCTGAAACAGAGAGTGTGATCAACTTTTATTTGACTGAGCCAATAAAATGAAGGCGCTTGATTGAATTTTGACATTTATTCCAGTTTGCAACAATGGGAGTAATTGAAAAAAGCTGGAACTCCCAACACTGATTCACCGCCATTAACAGTTCACTGTGCCAGAGCCCAGTGGCCGAGGGTTCGATTCCTAGATTCATCCTTATCATGGTTATTGCTATATGTTACTGTGACGTCCTTTCAAAGTGACGTACACCAAACTCACTCACTCGGATATACAGCAGGTTAACGTCACTGATCATTAAATACATTCATAGAAAACTGACTTTTTGCAAATAGTTATGGGGACTTACAGTACCTATGTGTCCTGCATGACTCCCCAGCAGCATTTATGTCAAAACTTTGGCTACCAGTAGCTGTACCGTATACTAGCCAATATTAAAAAAGACAATACAATCTAAGTTCTAAAACTCAAGTCAATATTACTTACCTTGATCGAGAATGGATTTACGTGTTACTATCAAGAAACACAAATTTTACGCTACTTTAACCACCCGAGTGGCACCACCATCAATAATCCCAGTTGATGATAATATGTAACTTATTTAAAATGCATATCATCTATTCAAAATTTATCTATTAGTTCTACTTCTCTTAAAAAAACAAGAATTAAAGGAGAACTGACATTATTAAAAAGATCCTTTAAAGACGATGAATGATAATGTTTATCCCTTGTGGGAGAAAAATTTACACAGTCAAGCAAAACATGCTTGACTGTTATTCTCTCATCACAAGGGATGCAGAATGGAGGATCTTCAGCTTTTAACAAATATTCGAGTGCATAACGAGAATGGCCAATACCACATTGTTGCATAATGACCTCTTCAAATCTGGACTGACAACCCAAGTAAGTGTAACTGATGGTTTGTTTTATTGCTCGTAGCTTATTTACACCTACTTGGGTGTCCCACTTCTTTTGCATTTGATCTCGGATGTAACATCTAATAACAGGTTTAATATCACTGTATGTGATAAGAAGTGGTGTCACAGATTTGTTGAGTGCTGCCTTTGCAGCAGCATCACCCATTGTGTTACCCACTATGCCGAGATTGCGTGGCAACAAACAGAAGACAATGTCGTATTGGCCAGTGGCAAGATCATTGTACATTTGCAATATATCCAAGATGAATGGATGACCCGAAGACATGTTTTTAATTGCCTGAAGACAGGACAGTGAATCAGAAAATATTATAAATTGTTTGTGGATGGACTGCTGTTGAATGTATTCCAAAGCTGTGAGTATTGACTTAGATTCGGCTGGGAATATAGAACTGTTGTCTGGTAATCGGGAAGATATAGTTTTTGATCCAATGACAGTGGTACTCGACACACTCTCACCATCCTTGGATATGTCAGTGAAAATAGAACGATGAGAGTCATATTTGCTCCTTAACTGTATGTAATCCTGTTGATATTGTAAGTCCTTAGTTTCTGATTTTTTGTTATTAGCAAAAGTTAGGTCCACTGTCGGTCGAACCAACTGCCATGGTGGAGTTGATAAAAGTATGTATGGAGATACAGTATCCAGTTCTATACTGGCAACTGTATTATGGGATTTCATCCGAATGCCAAGAGGTGGAATATGTTTGGGTTTCTTCTGAAACAGTTCTTCATATTGTGGATGAAAAACTGTATCATAAGCAGGATTTGATAGATTTGAACGTAGTTTTGTAATATACTGAAGAGACAATTTAATGCGGCGATGGTGAAGAGAAGGCTCCTCAGCTTCGACATAAAGGCTATCAATTGGAGATGTCCTAAATGCGCCAAGACAGAGTCTCAGGCCTTTATGGTGAACGGTATCTATTTTTCCAGATTACTCTTACAAGCTCTACCATATACAATCGAGACATAATCTAATTTTGAGCGAATAAGTGATCTGTATAAGTGGAGGAAGATTGTCTGTTCCCCTCCCCACTTAGAATTTGATACGACTTTCAATAAATCTAAAGCCTTCAGGCATTTATTGTTATGCGACAAATAGGTCAAATGATGGTAAAAAACAAGTCCCAAAAAGTTGGCCTCCTCAACAACCTTAATTGGGAGTACCGTCAAGAAACAATTCAGGATCTTTATGGGGGTTAGAACTTCGACAAAAATGAATACAATTTGTCTTTGATTTTGAAAATTTGAAACCATTTTTTTTCACACCAATTTTGAATTTTATTTAGCTGCAATTGTCTTTCAATAGTGCGCATATTTTTGCCACGACACGAAATGTTAAAATCATCAACAAATAATGACCCATCAACTGAGTCATTAATACAGTTGCCAAACTGTTAATCTTAATACTAAACAAAGTGACCTACAATATACTGCCCTGTGGTAGACCCTGATCCTTAATATAATGATCAGACAGGGTAGAGCCTGTCAGTTAAAAACTGATATACAAATTGAGGCAAACGGCCTCTCAAACCAAAATCATGTAAATCATTTAAAATACCATGTTTCCATGTGGTATCATATGCCTTTTCCAAGTCCAAAAAGATTGATACCGCATGCTGTTTATTTACAATGGCATTTTTTATAAATCAATCCAAACGTACTAAATGATTGATAGTACTAATGGTTCTGTTTTTCCGGAAACCGAATTGAATGTTAGTGATTGAATTGTTTGTTTCCAAGTACCAAACCAATCTATTGTTTACCATACGTTCCATGGATTTACAGACACAGCTAGTTAATGATATAGGTCAATAATTTGAAGGACCTGAATGATCCCGGCCAGGCTGTGGTATAGTGATGACAATGGCATTACGCCAAGAGGATGGAAAATTCCCTGAAGTCCAAATCTGATAAAAAAAATGTCTAAGAGTGTCTCAAGACATGACTGAGGCAAATGCTTCAGGAGCTGATAGTGTATATTGTCATCTCCTGTCGCAGTATATAAGCTTGGCCAAGGGCAGTATTTAGCTCATGGAGTGAAAACACTTCATTATAATCTTCACCATTGTCTGAGGTAAAATTAAATCACTGTCAAGGTCAAAAGTGATAACTCAAGATCAAGGCAACAGTGAAGTTCATTCATAAAGTATTTTTTCCATTATCACTAAAATGCCTATTTCTGGAGATATTTGTGAAGTATTATGCATGCAGTATTATATGTTATGTTATTTGAATACTCATGTATGAGCAGTGGTAACAAATCACAGTCACCTAATATCAATGAGTATCATAAGCCATGTTTTCATTTTTGCATATAATTCTATCTAGGGCCTTCATAAGTGGTAAAAGTGATATGAAGCCCTTTACAATTGTTTTTGAAATACATGTAGTCGCAGCTGATATTGAAGGTCAAATTGACTTTCAATGTCTTTCAGTAAAAATGTTCACAGTCACCCTCAGAATGAAGCATATTGTGTTTCAAACTTAATGAAGTAATGGTATGTCTAGATATAACAAGTACTTGTACCGTTACAAATAATACTATTATCATCTAACCAGGACCAAAGGCCCAAGTGAGCACACAGTCGATGACTTTATACTTTCACTCAGAACAAACTGCAAGTCCGAAGACGAAATTTATGGATATCATCATACATGTATTAGAACTGATGTTTGTTCATTAAACAACTTAACATGTTAAAGGAATTATAGATGAAAAGGAAAAATTGTCTTCTCCTAAAGTACATGCCCATAGATCTTAACTTTAAGGGGATATTTACAACAAAAATAACACAGAATATTACTACAGCTATCTGATATGCCCAGGCTAGCATTATTTACTAGAATTACACCTCGAAAAATCGCATCTGGATACCTGCCGGATACCTTCCGGATACCTTCAGGAATATGAAATTTTAGTAAGTTTCAAATATATTTTTAGGTGTTTCACACTTAATTGGACAAAATGCACCACCCAAATTGTGACATATTTTTTGAAACGCAGAATGAGGTATCCGTTGGGGTATCCGGTGCCGGATTCTTTGACACTCAGATTGAGGTATTCGGTGCCGAATACCCGGATTCCAGGATACATGCTTTCCAGTGAGGTGTCCAATGCCGGATACCACGGAAGGAATCCGGATACCGGAAACTGTATTTTGTTTGCTGTGTTATTTTTAGACACATTTATAACTAAATTTAATATACAAAAGACTTTATTTGGAGTTAATTTCGTCTTATGTCATGATCACAACATGTCAAACAATAAACATAAATATGAGGCATATCTCATGAAACTATATTCGTCCGATTCATATTTTGAAAACAATTGTCAAGATTTTCATCATTGCAAAACATCTAGACCTACCAATGACGTAATTTAAAGCATATATTCCAATAATCTTTCAAACATTTGGATATAGATGGACATGTGGACAGCTTACGGCACATTTTCGACAGAACAATGCAACAGAATCTAGAAACCCCAAAGCATTCTTGTACAATCAAAAGCAATCTAAACTATTTTGTAATATTCTTAGAAAATAGTTCATTGAGTGTTTGTTATGGCGATAGCTTTCCGCTTTTGTTACCAGAAATGAAAGTTTACAGATTAAGGGCATACATCATTGATGAGTAATTCATAAGGCTTGTCAACACCACGTCTTGAATGTCAGAGTCACTAATGCGTATCTATCTTAAGTTAGTCAGAAGCATAGTGTTTTTGACCCGCTGCGATAGACAGGTATTTTCTTAACCTGGGAAAAGAAGTCTTAATATTTAAAAAAAATCCTTTTCTCATTCAGTTTACAAGAGCTATGTAATGATTAAAAAGGCATGGTAAGCCCCGCTATTTTAAGCATTTGTTCTTGAAAGGTGAGAAACCCTAGGATTGACTTCTTATCTTATTTTTTAATTGCGAACCAATTGTGCACCATTGCGGTGAGATGGCTGTCATCAAATTTGTTGACTGAATATATTTAAGGAGGGATGCGCGCGTACAAAGCGAGGGCATTTTTATTAAACAATGGTGATGTGTCTGCTTCCAGTTTTGTATGCAAATAACAAGCTGGCAGATAATCGTGAATAGGACTAACATTATGATTTGACTATTTATATTTCTAGCATGTGGCTCTGGCTATTATGGAACCAACTGTGACCAACGCTGTAATACCCGTAACTGCAAATTCAGCTCGAACTGTGATGTGGTACAAGGGCAGTGTGTTGGTGGTTGTGCGGCTGGATATCAAGGAACAGACTGTACTCAATTGCAAGGTAATAGTCAAAACACCATGTTACTAACTACGAGTCATACGATTCTTGCGCTCTTGCATTATCTTGCTGGAAGGTGTGCATATCCTGCCAATATGTTATTCCTGTAGTAAAGGGTATTAACTCTTGAGCTCTGTTCGATGGTTATGACTGATGCCGCTCCACACCATGACGGCCCCCCCGCCCCCAATGATCTGTCTGTACAACGCAGTCATTGTGGTAACGTTCTCCACGTCGACGCCACACTCGCAGTCGTCCTTCAGCATTCCGTAAATGAAAACGGGACTCAGAGGACAGCACACCATGCCACTGCCGCAATCTCCAATGACGATGCCTTTTGGCCCAACGCAGACGTTCATTTCGATGTCGATCAGTGAGTATGGGTCCAACATATGGACGTCGAGCATGTAGCCCTGCTGAGCGGAGACGTCGACGTACGGTGTCATGATCAGCGCTGATCAGTTCCGTCGGCCTTCCATGTACGGTTGCTGCAGTCCTGGTAGCCGGAAGTGTACGATCACGAAGATGCCGACGAACAGTATGGCGATCCTGACGTGATGTAGTTGCACGACGTTGACCCGGACGTGGTCGATGTCTGGTGGTTCTTGTCTGCTGGTATCTGCTCATTAGCCTGAGGACTGTTGAATGATGGCATTGAAAACGTTGTGCAAAGACTCTACTTGACGTACCAACTTGAAGCATGCCCAAGGCACGTTCACGCTGTTTATCTTGGCATTTCTTGTGTCAGTACCCTTTACGTCTGCAGCAACAAGTCATGTGGCTTTTAAAAGTCTGTCTTTTATAGCCCTATTCTGCATGCTTCCCGTGAAACAAAACACGTTTTCCATGATGTGCACGCAGTTTTTTGGCGATTTCGCTCACAACAAATTTAGGAATGTGTTTTGACGAGCTGTTCTTCTTCATGCTTCGTCCAGAACGTTGTAAATTACTCATTCACTTATATATTGTCATATGGCTTGAGCCCGGATAAAAATATACATCCATTTTCATGGTGGTGCATTTTCAATGCTGTTCAGTATATTTGGGCAATCACGAAGGACAATATCAATAAGAAAATCTCAAAAACTATATGCGTTAGAGAAGCGGGGGTGGTAAGATATTGAGACAGTATGACTCATAATTGTCTAACATCCTTGATAGGCAGTACGCCTCGCCGCAATGAAGCATGCATTAGGAAAAGAGTTGGTCTGACAAAATATTGAACAGTTTGCTGTTTTGTAGCTTTAAGCAAGCAGTGTTTGTTGGGCGAACTTATCTCTTGGTCTATGAATTAATACAACTATAATTTACAATGTTCTCACTCTCAAAGATATCTGGTAAAACTATATATCTCTACATTATTAATACAAATATAAATCTCAAATAGTTTTGCATCACGTTTACAAATATTTCATATAATGACTGTAAATATGAACGTTGTTTGCCAGCACTAGAGATCACCACGTCGTTGGTGTTCTTGAATTATTTTCCATTTTCTTTGATTTGTGATGTGATGGTTTGTTTGTTTGTTGTTTAACGCCGCACTCAGCAATATTCCAGCTATATGTCGGCTGTTTGTAAATAATCGAGTCTGAACCAGACAATCCAGTGATTGACATCATGAGCATAGTGTCACGCAAATGGGATCGATGACATGCATCAACCAAGTCAGCGAGCCTGACCACCCGATCCCGAAAGTCGCCTTTTACGACAAGCACAGTATCAGTCGCGTTCAGAGTGCTTTTTGAAATAATTTTGCCAATTGATCAAGGATACCACCACCATTTCTGTTACTAGTATAGTCACGTAAGCTGCTCCTGACTATACTATTAGTTATGGTGTCTTTAGTGGCCGTATACCGTGTATATTAGGTTAGCAGAAAAATATTGGGCGAGGCGTTAGCTTTATATGTTTTTGGTAACCTAATATGACAGCGTATACGGCCACTACAGACACCATAACGAATTTACTATGCAGAAAATGTTACACTATTTGGTACCTTCATCGCACATGTCATGTCAAAGTGAAAACTTGACACTTACAATCGGCATAAATGACAGGGCTAGTACATATTAACGATACAACGCTCTAATGTAAACACAAATCTGTGGTCCGTTTGTCCCCAATGACGGGCTGCTGTATATTATATTGCTATGTGACGTCATAAGCGTCACATTTCTTGCATGTGACGTCATTCTATATATTGTTCTATGACGTTGCTATTTCTAAATCAGTGACCTCCGTTGTAAGTTTTGTTTCTCTATAATTTCTAGTGATAAAGTGAAGAACGTAGTTTCTTTAAAAAATGAATGTCTTTGCACATCGCAATTAATTATAGTAGAATACAAATATGTGAAATATGTGAAGTGGGTGTTGAAAATTCCAAGATGGCTGTCAGAGGCGATAAACGGTCTCACATTATGTCAGTAACAACCATATTGGATTTTTACTGACGGTATACAGGTTTACATGGGGTTAGTAGTTCTGCTCTCTGATAGGTCAATCTCACTTTGAGGCATAATAAATG
Organism: Haliotis rufescens; assembly: GCF_023055435.1. NCBI lineage: Eukaryota > Metazoa > Mollusca > Gastropoda > Lepetellida > Haliotidae > Haliotis > Haliotis rufescens. The sequence goes on from NW_025963890.1 coordinate 68,490,434, forward strand.
TTACTATACATTGTTATCATTATAGCCAAATATTTATATGTCCTAAAATCTTTGATAGTCATTGATTGTTAATACACCAGTCAAGGCCTCAGTTAAAGCTTTGAACTTCTTTATGGTAGAGATGTGAATTACATTTCTAAACTTGACGCATCAGTGACAAAAATGATATCCAATGCAATACCCTGCTTTGACTTGTACCAGATGTTCCCGTATTTTTTCAGGTGAACATTTGACTTGCCTTTGCATATGTTTGTGACGGGTGCCACTAGTGGGGCAAAATATGCTCACCTTTTCGAGAACACCTGGTTTCATTACTATTTGATAGTGATTCATAAACATTTGTTCAAGATATGGTCGGAATCGTCCACTCGACTCTGCTTTTCGCAGAGATTTCTATTGGATATGTAAAGGGTTTTGTCGCACTATTAAGATAATGGAAGGTATACAACAGATATCATTTTGAGAAATCGGACATAGATAATAAACGATCAGCAATTTCAATAAACAGCACCCTTTGTATCGTTCTTTGATATAATTCCTTTTGCATGTGTTTATGCAAGTCAAAGTCAAATTTAAAGTTCCATACAAACATTCAAAATATAAGTGGCAATACCGTATGCTTCTCGAGCGTAGAAAAATATCTCAATCGTCACAATGAGAGGGTTGACGTCACACACATATGGAGATGTAAACATAACATGGCTTGCTTCATTTTCTTTAGAGTTACCACTAAATATTTTCGGTTACGAATCTTTTGGTCTCCACTCTTCAGCATAAGAGTCTACTGTTTATATTATGGTCAACATACCTTTAAGACTTATACTGACTACGGCAGTATCATAAGCTAGTAGTAATGTACGAATGATCAAGTCCGCTATACATATCCCACAACGTGTAGCTCATTATTCCTAGGAGATGGGTCATTCGGAAACAGACCCGATCTTGCTCTTAAAGACATTAGGATTGTGATAAGTTAGACATGTTGAAATTTCAAATCTTGAAAAGCTTCACTGCCACAGGAGCAAATCAGGTTAGAGATATATTGTATATCTTATATTATGGTGACATGGAACAAAATACAGTTTCCCGTTGAATGTATTGTAACCTAACTAAATGATATGTATTATATACAGTTATGATTAGTAGTATGCAACAGTGGAGATATGCTTTGTGTAATTTCAAGGCCACATTCATGTATTGTTCGCTCACAATGGTCGAGGCGACGGCAGGATTTACTCAGTTACTGTGTTCTAGTATTATGCACGCCATGATTCTGGGCAGAATATTGTACGAATCAGGGGCTTTTTGTTCTTATCCTCACTTAAATTCCGATATCAGAAAGTCATTAAAATTGTGTAGCATGAAGAATCCTATGTCCTGTACATACATGCAATAAATTGTACAAATGCATGTTGGCACCCATGAACAAGATGGAGTGAATGTCAAAAGACGTTCAATATCATAAACATTTCTCGATTTATATCTAGTTCATATTTTCACATAACTGACAAAGTGTAGTTATTACCTGAAACGTCTTACTTCACACAAGAAATCACGATACCACCTACATTATAAATATTTGAATTTTGACATGACAGTTCCAGTTGAGGCACAGGTGGTCAAGACGCCACAATTGGAAGAAGATAGTTGCGCCCCTTTGCCGGATTTGTCCTCGTTGTGTTTCTTTTCTGTCAGCACGATACCCTTGCTCATTGGCTCCACGAAAGTGGTAAACGAGAGAGATCTACATCATTTCGGGCTCCCTTCTTCATCAAGCAGACACACCGCGATATAACTGATTTGTTCAAAGCTACGCTTAACCGAATTTTGTAACTCGTTTTATTTACCAGCATGCACTTCTTGGTATTACGGAAGCAACTGTGGACAACGCTGTGATGCACGTCACTGCAAGATGGCCTCCAGCTGTGACGTACAAGGACAATGTGTCGGTGGATGTGCAGCTGGATATGAAGGAACAGACTGTATTCAAGGTAATAGTCAACACATCAGATCGCATGACAGGGTACAGGATACGCTTACTATAGTTTATATGTACTGCAATAACAAGGTGGCTTGTAATCCTGATTAAGATTATGATATGACAGTTTAATTTTCTAACATCCACATCTGGGTATTATGGATCCAACAGTGGCAACCGCTGTGATGCTCGTCACAGCAAGTCTGACTGTAGCTGCGACTAATTGTGCATCATTACAGTCAGATGACTGTCTTCAGATTTGCTGACTCAGTATGTTTAGGGAGGGTATGTGCGTGTATGTTATCTAAGCCGAAGTCAAAGAGTTGGCATTTATAGGCATTTCGGAAGCAATGGTGATGTGTCTGCTTCCAGTTTTGTATGCAAATTTCAAGCTGGAAGATAATTTTGATTAAGACTAAACTTATGATTCGACTATTTATATTTCTAGCATGTGGTTATGGAACCAACTGTAACCAACGCTGTGATACCCCTTTACAGAATTAAAGAAGTTGTATTCCATACATTGTATCCAGATTTCATTTTGGGTAATATGACATAGACAATTGTTGATCCGCACATTCAATAAACAGGACCCTTTGTATTGTTCTTTGATATAATTCCTTATGCATGTGGTTATGCAAGTAAAAGTCACACTGGTGAAATGTGTGGTTAAAACATACCGTATCACTGCTGAATTAACCAGTCTAGATTTGATAATTATAACAATAGGTTTAACTACGACTTAATTCGGAACAGTAAAAGAGACAACTGTAGCAAGAACTGAAACTCCCATCACTGCCTCTACATGAGCGACTCCTAATTCAGCAGTGTTTGCCATCGCATGTAATAAATTGAACATCTTATGTTATGGTGACATGAAACAAAACACAGTTTCCCGTTGTATTTAAACCTTCACCAAATGATATGTATTATATTAATGTATGTTTATTAGTATGCAACAGTCTCTCCAACAGGAGATATGCTTTTTGTGTAATTTCAAGGCAGATACCACATTCATGTATTGTTCGCTCACAATGGCCAAGGCGACGTTAGGATTACTCTGTTATTATGTTCTAATATTATGCACGCTATGATTATCAGTGGCTTTTGTATTCTTTATATTCTTTAGCATGAAGAATGCTTTATTCCGTACATTTGATACATGCGATAAAATGTAAAAATGCATGGTAGCGCCAATAAACTAATGGATAATTCAAAGCCTTGTCGTTGTAGCCGGTCATCCGATGAAAACGTGATAGAGTAAATGTCAAAAAACGTTCAGTATCAGTGACCTTCCTGATTCATATCTAATTAATATTTTTACATAATTGACAAAGTGGAGTTATTGCGAGACACATCTTACATCACTTAAGAAATCTCAATACCACCTACATTATAAATATTTGGGTTTTGACATGACAGTTCCAGTTGAGGCACAGGTGGTCAAGTCGTCTGAGACGCCACAATTGGATGTAGGTAGTTGCACCCCTTTGCCAGATTTGTCCTCACTGTGTTTCCAGGTCTGTCAGCACCACACCTGAGGTTATTGGCTCCACGACAGTGGTAAACGTGTGAGACCTACATCACTTCGGGCTTCCTCCCGCATCGTGCAGACACACCGTGATGTAACTGATTTGTTCAAAACTATGCTCAACTGAAGGTTTTCATTCATTTTATTTACCAGGATGCACTTCTGAGTATTACGGAAGCAACTGTGGACAACGCTGTGTTGCACGTCACTGCATGATGGCCTCCAGCTGTGATGGACAAGGACAATGTGTCGGTGGATGTGCGGCTGGATATCAAGGAGCAGACTGTATTCAAGGTAATAGTTAACACATCATATCGCATGACGGATGCGGGATACACTTACTATAGTTTGTATGTACTGCAATAATAAGCTGGCTGGTAATCGTGATTAAGATTATGAGATGACAGTTTAATTTTCTAGCATGCACATCTGGGTATTATGGAACCAACTGTTGGCAACGCTGTGCTGCTCGTCACTGCAAATCAGATTTCAGCTGTGACGTCATACAGGGACAATGTGTCGATGGATGTGCGGCTGGATATAAAGGAACAGACTGTCTTCAAGGTAATAGTCAACACAAAATCGTAAGATGGGTGCGACCGCTTTGGCGGGATACACTTACTATTTCTCGAAGACCTGGTATCATCCCTGCTTGATGTAGTCGGAATCGTACAATGGGCTTTGCATTTAGTAGAGATTTCTTATGTTTATGGAAACGTTTTTGTTGCTGTTATTAACACAACCTACTTATTCAGTTGCTTTTATTTAACTGATTCAGCGACTGTGTTGTTCTATATTGCCTTCACACTTTCACTGTTCCATTTTTTCGCGTATAAACTCAACACCAGGTTTCAAATGTTCCGACCTTGATCACAGATAATTCACATTATGCAAGAAGTCGTGTGCGGGTACTTTTTTTCAGTATTATAATTAGAGAGACAAATAAATATGATGAAACGTAGACGTTTGGTCATTCATGAAAGTAATACATGGACTCTCTTGGTAAGTAACATAATGGCTGTAAATATGCTTGTTCTTTGCCAACAACTGGCATCACATCGTGAGTAAAGGTTCGTGAATTCTTTTCTATTTTCTTTGTGTAAATTGATACAGTGTCACGGAACACCTCAGTTACCAGCATCAACTTTGACTGAAGGACAGATGTACTTCCGGTTGCGTGTACTTGCTGCACTATGTGATGTGGTATATTAAAACAACTCGTACTGATCAACATGATAAATCAGGATCTCCAAGAACGATTTGAAATCTGATTCTGTTGGTATGCGTTTCTTGAGTGGTCTGTGCAATAACAGTTGCTTGGAGAAAACGATTGCGGAAATGTGACGTTACAGTATAGCGGTCTTGAGTTGGTGTTGTTACCCATTGACGTCAACTTCTCGGACGATCAGTTGTTATTCCAGTTGCATTGTAACGCTTCCTCAGACGTTGTATTGTCTTCCCATACGCACCAACTTGTAATGCAACGTCAGCAGTACGCATGCCTGAGTGCAACATTCCGATGGCTGCCACGAACATTATTGGGGATTCTTGACATTTGTTTTAAAGGTAATCGTGTGAAAAAGAATGTGTTTACGGTGTTTTCTCGTGTGTCAATAAACGTCAATGATAACTAGTCACGCTACCATTCACGCATACGACATGTAACTTGTGCGACGCACGTTCGTTTTGCCTGTTTTTAGGAATGTGGCTGTAACGTTTGATAATGCTAAATTAACTGTGCGGGTTTGATACCCGAACACGCTTGTCTGATCTACCGACTAAGTTATTGCAGACAAAATTAAGACATATAGTTCAGTTAACTCATTTTAAATATTGGACATTTCCTTTTTGGTTCAGTATATGAGATAGGTTTTCGAAAGTGTATTTGTCAATGGACGATAATAATACATTAATCGTATATCTAGCAGCATAGGTATAATATACTGAACCAAATTAAAAACTTCACAAACTTCAAATTTTAACATTTTGACCATTTATCATTGTGGGGCCCTTATTGTGTATTTAAACAGTAATGGTCATGTATTGTCTTCAGATAACACCCATTTTTGTGCAGGTGAATCGATCAAAATTATGTGCACAGCACTATAGTGGCAAAAGTGTTTTTTCACTTGGAACTGGTCACGTGGCCATAAAACCGCACGTGTTTTCAGCCATCCTTGTTAGCAGTCATTAACAAAAGAAGAAAAACATAAGAAAACAAAAGTCTTTACGGCCATTTGTCATGACGGCCCTCGGCCAGGTCGACCACGTGTGACGTCACATGCAGAGGATCGTCAGATTGTCTTACGTCACCTCTGTAACCGATTTTTGACGGCTACATCAACCAGAAATGAACTGTTTAGGGGTAGACTAAGTGCGCAAACTGTTCGAAACCGTCTGAGAACTGCTCACCTTCAAGTACGACGGCCATACTGCGGGCCGATTCTGACTCAATTACACAGACGTCAACGTCAATTGTGGGCACAGTGACACTTACGATGGACTCAGAGGAATTGGAATCAAGTCGTCTTCAGTGATGAATCCCGATTTAATCTTCGATTTGCTGATGGTAGGGCGAGGGTTTGGAGGCGCTGTCATGAACGTTACGCCTAGTGTTGTGTACAGGAAGTTGAAAGATTTCGAGGCGACAATGTCATGGTGCGGGGTGCTTTCTGTGGCAATGCACGTTCCAGGCTTCTTGTCATCCGTGGCAACCTCAACGCTGCTGCTTACAGCGACCAGGTACTGGCACCAGAACTTCTGCCTTTTATGGCAGCACATGGACCCGGTTTTATCTTCAAACACGACAATACCAGACCCCACACAGCAATTTTGACAAGGAATTTCCTTCAGAATGCGGGAGTCAACGTCATGGACTGGCCGTCAAGGTCTCCCGACCTCAATCCCATCGAACACGTCTGGGATGCTCTTGGCAGAAGTCTGCGCACTCTCCAGAACCAACCACAGAATTTGCAAGATCTTGGCATCATTTTGCAGCAACAATGGCGTCGACTTCCCAATCATGTGTTCACAAGCATCACGAGGTCCATGCGGAGTTGTCAACGCACATTGTGACCATACACGCTACTGAACTTGTGTGCCATCAGATTCTCGTGCTTGGCACTTATGATTTAAACTGTTGATGTTATTACCGAATACCATAGGTGCTTGTAACAAATTATGGTTACCACCGTTAATTAAAATCCTTCTTTGGACATTAATGATTAAAAATTACCTTCTCTGATACATTTGTCCGTTGTATATCATATATGGGATTACTTTTAAAAATGTGAAGTTTTTAATTTGACTCAGTATATGTTGGTGCTATATATTGGGCGCTAAAATCATCATATGTTTCACAGATCAAAATAAAATGATATTCATCTTCCAAACAGTTCTCTTTACAAAAAAACACATATGCTATCTTCTCTCTTTTCTTTAGTAAACCTTCCTGATTCAATTATTTTGCCATAGGAACTGCATCTAAACTGTGCCATTGCGTTTCTAAATTTATGGTTGGTTGGTTTGTTGTTTTGTGGTCGGATTGCACTCAGCAATATTCCAGCTATATGACGGCGGTCTGTAAATAATCGAGCCTGGACCAGACAATCCAGTGATTGATATCACGAGCATCCATCCACGCAATAGGGATCGATGATATGTTTCAACCAAGTCAGCGAGCCTGACCACCCAATCCCGTTAGTCGCCTCTTACGACAAGCAAAGTCGCCTTTTACGGCAAGCATGGTTTCGAAATTTATGACATGTAAGTCCTTGGATATAGTATTCGATGATGATGTTAAATTTATAAGTAATGAGTAATCATATTATTTTATATTGTTCTATCAGTTGACGCCCCATGCAGACCATTTATAGCCACATTTTCTTCCTTTCTTTATTGTTCCTATTTTTCAATTTTTATTCTCTTCTGGTCTGTACTTAAGTGTCGTCAAAACTGTTTCGTCACCATGTCTTTCTTCTAGTTTGCCAATCCTTGATACACCATCATCTAAGCCGCATGATGTCAACATTTGAATACAAATGTTCCATATCTGACCTGATTGCCTTTAAAGAGTCATTGATACTCATGGTCTCAGTTCTCAATTCCATGACGTTTAATTTCACAGATTTAATTTTGTCGAGCAACTCTCGCTGCATCGTAAACTTTTCAGGAGTGTGACCAACAGGGCCAGGAATAGTTTCAACATCGCCACAGATACCACAGATACATCTTCGGGAGTCGTTGTTTACTTGTTCAAAGTTGTCAGACATCTGCCCGGGAAGCCCATGCAATACGCTATCTGCATGTATATCCTGACGTGGTGGCTTAACATTGCAGAAGACCAGAAGGAACATTCAATAAAAACAACCCTTTGTTTTGTTCTTTGATATAATTCCTTATGCATGTGGTTATGCAAGTCAAAGTCACACTGGTGAAATGTGTGGTTAAAACATACCGTATCACTACTGAATTAACAAGTCTAGATTTGATAATTATAACAATAGGTTAAACTACGACTTAATTCGGAACAGTGAAAGTAATTGTTATTTGACTCAACCAGTTATATAACTGATCATTTATTGCAGCATGTACGCCTGGACTTTATGGAGACAACTGTAGCAAGAACTGTAACTCCCGTCACTGCCTCTACAGGAGCAACTCCTGTCCACCTGACACAGGGGCATGTCCAAGTTGGTCAGGGTGCCAACAAGGGTGGACAGGACCAGACTGTACAAGTGCGTTTTTGACGTGGATGTATCACATAGCCCTGCTCTAAAGTCATGTTTCGCACTCATCGTTTCAGTTAAAAAGTCTAAACATGCATCACTGCAGACACCAATATTTAAATAACAACATGTAGACTGGCAGGCTAACGAATACGAACATTCAAAGTATATGTGGCAATACTTTGTGCTTCACGACCGTAGCAAAATAGCTTTATCGTCACAATGAGAGGGATGACGTCACACAAATCGTTAGATCTAAACATTACAAGGATTGCTTCATTTTCTTTAAAGTTACCACTTTATGTTCTCGGTTACAAATATGTTTGGTCGCCACTTCACAGCACAAGTGTCTTCTGTGTATATTGTGGTCAACATACCTTTAAGACTTGTACTGACTACGGCAGTTTCAGCAGCCAGTAGTAATGTAAGAATGATCATGTCCGTTAAACATAGCCGTCAACATCTAGCTCTATGTTCCAAGGAGTGGGGTCATTGGAAACAGAGGGTGATGTCACATACCCTATCTTGTACTTAAAGACATTAGGATCGTGATAAGTCACCACTGAAATTTTCAAGCTTCAATTGTTTCACTGGTACAGGTGAAAAGCAGGTTAGAGATGTATAGAGGATACTATATGAGTGTTCATGTCATGCTATGTTTTCGACATGAGTGTCTAAATTCCGATATTTCCCGAGAGGTAGCGTCAGCACGTTCGTCCTGTACAACAATGCCGTCCGAATGACGGAGACAATACACTGTTGCCTCGTGATGTGATATGACCCAAGGACACATATGATTTTTAGGAACCCCGCTATGTTTGCCATCGCAGGTAATAAATTGAACATCTTATGTTATGGTGACATGAAACAAAACACAGTTTCCCGTTGTATTTTAACCTTCACCAAATGATATGTATTATATTAATGTATGTTTATTAGTATGCAACAGTCTCTCCAACAGGAAATATGCTTTGTGTAATTTCAAGGCAGATACCACATTCATGTATTGTTCGCTCACAATGGTCGAGGCGACGTTAGGATTACTCTGTTATTATGTTCTAATATTATGCACGCTATGATTTTCAGTGGCTTTTATATTCTTATCCTCACTTAAATTCTGATATCAGAAATTCATTCAAACCATTTAGCATGAAGAATGCTATATTCCGTACATTTGATACATGCAATAAGATGTAAAAAGGCATGATAGCTCTAATAAACAAATGGATAATTCAAATTCATGTAAAGCCTTGTCGTTTTAGCCGGTCATCCGATGAAAACGTGATAGCATCAAAAAAAGCTCAGTATCAGTGACCTTCCTGATTCATATCTAATTAATATTTTTACATAATTGACAAAGTGGAGTTATTGCCTGACACGTCTTACGTCACTTTAGAAATCACGATACCACCTACATTATAAATATTTGGGTTTTGACATGACAGTTCCAGTTGAGGCACAGGTGGTCAAGTCGTCTGAGACGCCACAATTGGATGTAGGTAGTTGCACCCCTTTACCAGATTTGTCCTCACTGTGTTTCCAGGTCTGTCAGCACCACACCTATGGTCATTGGCTCCACGACAGTGGTAAACGTGTGAGACCTACATCACTTCGGGCTTCCTCCCGCATCGTGCAGACACACCGTGATGTAACTGATTTGTTCAAAACTACGCTCAACTGAAGTTTTTCATTCATTTTATTTACCAGCATGCACTTCTGGGTATTACGGGAGCAGCTGTGGACAACGCTGTGATGCACGTCAGTGCAAGGTGGCCTCCAGCTGTGATGGACAAGGACAATGTGTCGGTGGATGTGCGGCTGGATATCAAGGAGCAGACTGCATTCAAGGTAATAGTCAACACATCAGATCGCATGACGGGTGCAGGATACGCTTACTATAGTTTGTATGTACTGCGATAACAAGCTGGCTGGTAATCGTGATTAAGATTATGATATGGTAGTGTAATTTTCTAGAATGCACATCTGGGTATTATGGAACCAACTGTTGGCAACGCTGTGATGCTCGTCACTGCAAGTCAGATTTCAGCTGTGACGTCATACAAGGACAATGTGTTGATGGATGTGCGGCTGGATATAGAGGAACAGACTGTCTTCAAGGTAATAGTCAACACAAGATCGTATGACGGGTGCGACCGCTTTGGCGGGATACACTTACTATTTCTCGAAGACCTGGTATCATCCCTACTTGATGTAGTCGGAATCGTACAATGGGCTTTGCATTTAAGAGAGATTTCGTATGTCTATGGAAACGTTTTTGTTGCTGTTATTAACACAACCTACTTATTCAGTTGCTTTTATTTAACTGATTCAGCGACTGTGTTGTTCTATATTGCCTTCACACTTTCACTGTTCTATTTTTTCGCGTATAAACTCAACACCAGGTTTCAAATGTTCCGACCTTGATCACAGATAATTCACATTATGCAAGAAGTCGTGTGCGGGTACTTTTTTCAGTATTATAATTAGAGAGACAAATAAATATGATGAAACGTAGACGTTCTGTCATTCATGAAAGTAATACATGGACTCTCTTGGTAAGTAGCATGATGGCTGTAAATATGCTTGTTCTTTGCCAACAACTGGCATCACATCGTGAGTAAAGGTTCGTGAATTCTTTTCTATTTTCTTTGTGTAAATTGATACAGTGTCACGGAACACCTCGTGTGTCAATAGACGTTAATGATAACTAGTCACGCTACCATTCACGCATACGACATGTAACTTGTGCGACGCACGTTAGTTTTGCCTGTTTTTAGGAATGTGGCTGTAACGTTTGATAATGCTAAATTAACTGTGCGGGTTTGATACCCGAACACGCTTGTCTGATCTACCGACTAAGTTATTGCAGACAAAATTAAGAAATCTCCAAGAATTAATCCCTGTTTGGACAAAATATTTCTCTTATTCAATAGCATAATTAGATTTTGAAATATGCATCTGAGACATTTGTACTTGAAACTTTTTTATTGACGTTTCACATGAATATTATTAAGATAGGAATATTCAACACTTAGTAAATTTTAAAGTATGTCGTGTTATAGTTCTTGCAAGATGGACAGAGCTTTGGTTTAAACATTTTTCATTCAGTTTAGGATAAGATGTTAAAGTACGCCGATTATAGATGAAGGGCATAGGTTAGCTGATTATTAATTTCAGTCTGTGGTTCTGGGAGTTATGGAGAACGATGCAGCAAGGACTGTCGCAACCGTCACTGTAAGACACCATCTGCAAAATGTAATCACATCACTGGGGTGTGTACTGATGGCTGTGAAAGTGGTTACAAGGGAGAAGACTGTATGCAAAGTATGTGTATTCCCTTGTGATTGATTAACGAATTAACTTGATGCGTGTTGTGTCTAATAAACATGTGTGACAGTTAATTTAAACAGGAAAGTAGATAGGTAGCACACTTGGATTTATCAAAGGATGACAGCATCTGACATAGAATTGCTTCTTGAGCTGGATGCACGGAAGTCCTTGTGACAGCTTTCGTCGAGTTGGGGGGCATATTTCTGTTTCACAACATAGACTCAAATCAAGAAATTAATATTAAGTATCTTCACAAAAAACAACAACATCGCAACATATATATTTCGTTTCATTGTCATTTCTATACAGCCACCCAAAGTCGAAAACAAGTGATTTTAGGGCAACTTTAAAGTATGTGTTTGAAGCAAGAACTATGACTATGTTTATATGTTTTTACAATCTGTTTGTGATTGACATAAAGCTTATGAATATGCAAATCGGTGTATACATGCTGTCAATCAAAATTTAAAATGTAGCCTGAAACACATAAGTTAGATAATAATTAATTTCAGTCTGTGGTTCTGGGAGTTATGGAGAAGAATGCAGCAAGGACTGCCGCAACCGTCACTGTAAGACACCATCTGCAAAATGTAATCACATCACTGGGGTGTGTTCTGATGGCTGTGAAAGTGGTTATACGGGAGAAGACTGTATGCAAAGTATGTGTATTCTCTTGTGATTGATTAACGAGTTAACTTAATGCATTTCATAATTGCCTTCTTTCATATGGGGAAGAAATTCATAAATATCTGAATATTTCTAAAAATGTTGTAACATATGATATCAAGCAATTTACGGATGGTACAAAAACAGTTATTTTCCAAACTGAGTGACAATCCGTATCTTCAGGTTCTTAATCCATACTTTTAATGATCTTTTGATAACTGGATGGTCAACTCTGTGGACTTTAGAAGTCTTTACAAGTCTATACACTCTTCAAACGTAAACTGGGGCGGTCGGGTAGCCTAGTGGTTAAAGCGTTCGCTCGTCACGCCGAAGACCCGGGTTCGATTCTCGACATTGGTACAATGTGTGAAGCTCATTTGTGGTGTCCCCCGCCGAGATATTGCTGGAATATTGCTAAAAGCGGCGTAAAACCATACTCGCTCGTTCATTTATACGTAAATTTCACTCCTATCTGATACAGCATGTACCCGGGGGATGTACGGCCCTGACTGTGCCCGAGAATGCAGTTCCCGACATTGTAAGCCACCCTCCTCTACATGTGACAGAGTGACAGGACAGTGTCCTGGTGGGTGTGAAGATGGGTGGACAGAGATAGACTGCACTAGAAGTAGGTTAAAAGGCACCATTATTTTAACAGTTTCAAAAGAAAATTCTTATGACATAAGAAAAGTTGTGTAACAGTCTTGTGAGTAGTACATCATTACGGCAGAGTATTTCCGTGAAAAGTAAGGCAAGGCCATTTACTTTATCTGTACTAAAGTCCAAACAATGAATATGTCTGATTCATATCTATAACCACAGAGTTATTCAGCGCAGGATATGCGTGCATGTTGTAGGCGAAACTTGTTCCAAATTATAGATTATCCCTCAGCCAGGAATACCCCAAAATGCTTCAAAATGGTCCAACGTCTTTTCCCTCCACTGAAAGGATGATGATACGTGAAAGTTATTTGGGCGCGGTTGAAACTAAAGAAGCACAAATAAGGTTCCAATATATTGTTAAAAAATATATAATGATAAGGAATCATAGGATTCAAGGTACACTAATAACATTGGAATTCCAAAACATAGGATGTAAAGAGTTTAGTATGCCCATTTTCTTTTAGACTGTGTTGGTGGCCTTTATGGAAATAACTGCTCTCGGAAATGTGCTGAGAGACATTGTACTAGTACGTCCTGTCTTGGTGATGGAGCATGCAGTGCTGGATGTGATGTGGGGTGGACACTGCAGGACTGCACACAAGGTACCATTCAATTTTCTGACACCAAAGTGACATACATATATTATATATACAAAAATTACTTCTGCCATCTATTATAAACCAATCATTCAACAAGAAAGTACATCTAACCTTTAATTGTCACAAGATGAGGATACAAAGTAAACGATAAAACTGCGGTACACAGTAACCTTTTTTAGAATGGTTCAAGGCAATTTGGAAAGACATTGGCAATACTTTTTCCTGAAAATGTTCGTGGCTTCGTGATTTTGTCGGAATCATAGAATTATTAACATTAATTAAATAAATAAATTAATCATAGAATCGTCACTGCTTTTAGCGATTGGGAAACGATGACATGCATCAACCAAGTCAGCCACCCAATACCATTAGTCGCCTCTCGCGACAAGCATGGAAAAGTGAAAGTAAGAAAGCAAAAGCAACAGCTGTTGCTACTGGAAGGGCACCCGACTATTTAGAAATTGAATGGTCAATTTTAGATACATGAAAGCTCTGAGCATTTTATGCATAAATCACCAGTCACAGATCAATTACATGGGCATTTATTTGAAATGTGAGCCTCTAGATACTTTGGTTGTAAAATGACATTCTACGTGAATATCAGGGGCCGACCATTTCTTATTCAAGATAACTTCCAGCCCAAACATAAATTGTATGTTTGGCTTGCTGGATGTTTAAGGAAAAGATGAGTTTTGAAAGTAATAATGTCTGTTTCTCACTTCACAAAAAAATGCTTTAAGGCAGTGACGAAAAATATATCCCGATTCTTACATAAATTACAGTCCCAGTCACCCTCTTCCCTCCTCCACGTCCTCGAACATGATTGATCGGTCCCTCGGTGTTGATTTGTTAAGATAGGACTATTATTTGCTCTGTGTTATTCCAAACAGTGTGCCCCAGTGGAAAGTATGGCATCAACTGTGAATCAACCTGCGGTCACTGTGCTGATAACAACACATGTCATCACGTCTCTGGGGCCTGTCCAGGTGAATGCCAGGCAGGGTGGCAACTTGACCTGTGTCAGACAGGTGAGTGTGCACAATCTATATGCAACAACTGCACTTAACCTCAAGTAAACCATATAATGATGTGAAAACAAATATGATCTACCGTGTTTGCCTTTTGCACAGGAAGCAAAGTAGGAACGCTTGGTAGAACCTCAAGTCACCCCAAATAAAGGTTTAGAATGTCAGATCCACACTTGTGAGTAATATGAACAATCAAAATCGTGTCATGTAGTATGCATCTACATTGAATAGAACTATTCATTTTCGATTTTAGGGTGTGACAATGGGACGTACGGAGTGAACTGTGAGCAGATCTGCGGCCACTGTAACGGGACATGTGATGCTGTTGATGGAAGATGTCTCTGGGGATGTGCTGAGGGATACAATGGTTCTCACTGCTCAGTGAAGCTTGGTAAGTTATCTCATACAGCTCACATAAGGTCTGACCCTTAGGTATCTGTAAATGGGGCACCAGGAATCAATGATAGTCCTTATACTATTGTTGCGTAAATGTTAGTCTGTATGTTGCGAACCATGCATTACTTATTATATAATATGAAATACAATATTCGACATTATTACTCTTTATACTTGTCAGCAATGTCAATCATTGTGCATATGTATCTCTTCGTAGTAGTTTGATGATTAAGGATGTGATAAGACTCAACTATCTCACGTAAAAGCATTGGTGAACATCAAGGCTTCATCTGAATCACCGGCCTCTCAATATATGGGGAAAGCTACCGGTAAAGGGACCACATGGTCGATCACCATTTAGGAGGTATCAGCTAAAATACAGAGTATGTTAAAAAATGTATGATTTTTTCAATATTCTATATGAGTGATAAAGACTTACGTATGTTACATATGGACTGTACTTATTATGAAATCTCTCCATTAAAGCTTTTAAAAATGAAATTGTTTAGAGGTATCATAAAGGTACCGCAAAGTCGAACGCACAGGTATGCAGCATAAAGTGAACACAGAGACCCTGCAGAAGACGTAGGGAAAGCTATATTTTAAGTTCGCTTCATCGGGCACCTTTCACCATTCCCTATCATTTCGGTCAATGATACATGTTTGTGATGCGAAAAAAGTTTGTTTTAGTAATAATTACTCCAAAGTCATCTATCTCTCAAACAGTGAAGTCAGGAATAATTAAAAAACATTAAAAAAGTATCTGCCTGTATGAGAAACGTGTAAATTTAGCGATTATATTATTGATGGTGAGAGTTTGGGTGGTATTCCAGACTGACGATGGATAATGGGAATCCAGCTTCTTGACTTCAGCTTAATAATGAAATGATTAAACATGATTAAATATTTATCCTTTTAATTGCATACTCATATTAAATGCATCCTTTTTATTGACAACTGAATTATGCAATTAAAAAGCGTGGTTGTCGTAAGAGGAGACTAACAGGATCGGTGGTAAGGCTCGCTGACTTGGTTTGATGCATGTCATCGTTTCCCAGTTGCGTGGGGATCGATGTCCATGATATCAGCCACTGGCTTGTCTGGTCTAGACTCGATTATTTACAGACCGCCGTCATATAGCTGGAACATTGCTGAGTGCGGCGTAAAAAACAAACAAAACTGCATATAAATTTGCGAGTATAATGGTTTATTATTTGGAGTTGATTACTTTAATAAAAAACTGATGGTCTTAGGTATAAAGGGACCACTTCTACCATTACGCATGAGCGCGTTGTGTGAGATATATGAAGATGAGCACACGGAAACGTCCTAACTATCATTGTTTTATGGCAAAATGAAAACAATGTTTTCTCACTGAAACAAATTTCTCAAATTCTGATGACATCATTCTTTGACAAAGCATTACGCCTTAAAGCTATTTAGTTCATTTGTTTTCGAGGGATGGTATTTTAGATTTTGAACCCACGTGGTACCTTTACCGGCTTCCCCATATACTCCCCACTGCACTTGCTTGCGCCCTCGCCCTGTTTATATACCGCCACATATAATTCATTAACCATTAAAACGTCTCTGCAGCTCATGTCCGAAATTTTAGATTGTACATTAATTCCCTAGATACATGTTGTACACATTTACAGCTTCTCTAAACGGACAAGACAAATCCGAGTTGTTTCCCGTGTCAGCTGTTGCGGGAACAGCTGCAGGTCTACTTGTTGCGGCTTTCCTCATTATTATTGTGGTCCTTGTCATCAGGTAATTTCTGACAATATCATGTACACCAGCTAAGTGTGACTCCATATGTATGTACATTCAGCACACGACTACCTGTCGCACACTAAACGTCAAACCATACCTGGATACAGTGTCAATTCGGTCTAGATTTCAGCTTTTAAACAATGGTAAATGGTTCATCCCGTAAATGGGATTCGAAACCCATGCATCTTTTGGACTACGTATATTTATTTTCCTTAATAGATATATTTTTCACCTCCGATGCTAGAACCGTGTGCTGTGTTTATGTAAGTGCCGTGTGTGGTCTGTTTATGGTTGTAACGTGTTTTTTGTTTATTTTAGTCCCATGTGTTGTGTTCATGCTGATATCGATTGTTCTGTTTATGTTAGTCCTGTGTGTTTTGTTTATATTAGTCCCGTGTGCTTTTTTTATGTTAGTCCCATGTGTTTTGTTTATGTTAGTCCCGTGTGCTTTGTTTATGTTAGTCCATGTGTTTTCTCTGTGTTAGTAAAAATTGTTTGTTTATGCAAGTCCTGTGTGTTTTGTTTTTGTTAGTTCCATGTGTTTGATCTATGCTAGTACCGTGTGTGTTGTTTATGTAAGTCCCATGTGTTTTGTCTATGTTAGTAACGATTGTTTGTTACGTAGTAGTGTGTGGTTTGTTTATGCTCGTACCATTCTGATGTCACAGGAAGAGGAGGCTTCACCAAGGTGACATCAACAAACACGTTGCAGAGTTTCATCCTACAGCACAAGGTGAGAACACTAAGACGACACAGTAGGAAACCATTTAGTCAACCACGTCTGTTTTATTTCATATTTTGTTTTATGGAAACAAGTGTTAGAAAATATTATTAAAGTTTCAAATGTGTGTACGTGAATGCAGGATTTGCCCTAGTTGTAGAGCTTAGGATAAGAATTGTGACTGTTGTTTTAGGTCGTTTGTAACATATAAATATACGCCTTGAGGTAAACTATAATTTTAGGAAATCCAGGCAAAGTAAATACAAAAATCGTATTGGTTCAGGCACGTACTTATTTTGCTTTTCTTAGCTACAGTTCTATTCTGTGTCCTGTGATAAAACAAGCTTATAACTTTCATTACAACAGTGAGTATTCAATACAGATCCCAACCCAAAGTAAAATGCATGCACTGTATGCTTTCCATTGCTGTAGAGAACGGCGCTGTTGGTAACGTGGTTCTAGATGAGAACAAAGCAGTCCACCAGAAGCCACCAATAAAACCAAAACCTGCCACACACGCAGCATCAAGCAAACAGCTTAGTTCTAAAGACAAAGACCAGGAGGAAGAAGACGTTGATGAGGAAGTTCGATCACCTGACAGCTGTTACTACAACGCAGGCGCCGAGGACGCCATCCGAGACGTCGCTGTGCCTGAATTAGCTGCAACAGTGGCAATGCTTAAACAGAGGAAAGATGGATTTGAAAGAGAATATAACGTGAGTCGTAGATAGTGCTTCACAGGGGGAACACCGTTGTATTATTGTATCACATTGCTGGTACCGGGTGTTGTGTTTTATGTAAGTCCCTTGTATTTTCTTTATGTTAGTTCTGTGTGTTCGTGTATGTGTGAGATGTTTATGTTGACTCACAATCTGACTCTGCATAACAATATATGCTATCCGAGATCAGATTTCATATCTGAAATGTATTGTACTTACAGCGACTGCCCACTGGATTCACAGCGTCATATCAAGACTCTCAGAAACCCGAGAACAGTGGCAAAAATAAGTACAGAGGCTACTACCCCTGTGAGTAGAACTGAAATTGGTGACTTTACAAAAATATACGAGATGTGGTTATCAAGAGTTTAACTGACATTATTTTAAATTTCAGACGACCATAACCGAGTCCGCCTGACTCACCTACCAGGTACCCCTGGCTCTGACTACATCAACGCCAGTCTCATGCACGTATGTAATATTGTAATTATCTTGTCTTCTTTCATTTAGTGTCATGCCATGTTAACACTTTCATGGTTATATTTCAAATCTGTTTACTCCGGACATAGTCATCTTTGCGGAATCTCCCGGATTAGGGGTACTGAGAAATGTTCTCTTTGGTATGACAAAATCGTTCAGAAGGCGGGGTTTTGAGACTAATACGGCATACACAATACTAATACAGAAAATAGATGGCTGCATGGATTAAACTATCCAACTGCCCCGTTTCCTTAATTTCAGAGCTACAACCAGAGGAAGACTTACATAGCAGCTCAAGGTGAGATACAAGTACATGCATTTTGGCGTAGTGATTTTGAAAACGGTTGAATAATCTGTTGTTAGAACGAAATAACTGACACAGATGTGACCAGTACATCGTACTAATGCTATAATGTACGCACTTGTCTCACTGTGTATCAGACCGCCTCCGTGGTCTAATGGTAGAGCGTCCGCCCGGAGAGCGAAAGGTCCGGGGTTCGATCCCCGGCCGCGTCATGCCAAAAGACGTTAAAAGATGGTACTTGTTGCTACCCTGTCTGGCGCTCGGCATTAAGGGGCTAAAACAAGGACTGGTCGGCTCGGAGTCCGAATACTGTTTCTGAGTAGGATATTCATGTGAAACTGCGGCATGATATCTCAGTGTGCTAGAACTATAAATCAGCATCAGTCCGGACTAGTGCAAGCAGCCACACACACATACACGTGTATGCACGTCACTATATAAGTGCAATAATCTTGGACGCGACAATAATCCCCATTTACCCTCACCTCACTGTGTATTTAATGCATATCATTGGAAAAGTATCTGAGGGGATGTTTCAATCTTGTGATGATATAAGGAAAAATGGAAATTTGTACATCAAGCCAATAGCATACTCGTTGTTTCAATAACCCACCATTTAATGTGTCTAGCTCCCAACAAGAAGACAGTGGGAGACTTCTGGAGGATGATCTGGGAACATTCCTGCAGCACTGTGGTCATGTTGACTGGTCTCGTGGAGGAGACTAAGGTAGGATTTCATGATATGCAAATAAATAACGTCTCGATTAACCTACGAAACATTCAGGTCAAAAGGGAAAAAAACAGAGAAAAATATACGAATGGATCAATAACGATCTTGACTTCCAAAAACATGCAAGATTTCATTATAACTTTGTCTAATCACAGGAATGTACATTATGTCAATATAGACCAACTATTTCAAATTGTAGGTGAAATGTGAGCAGTATTGGCCGGCAGATGGTGTAATGGACGTTGGCCTCTTCACAGTAGAGGTGGAGGTAACACAAATCCGTGCGAACTTCACCATGAGACACATGAAAGTCACTTCAAGGGCAGTGAGTATTGGATCAAAACAGCCATTTCATGTGTTCACTAAATTACGTCGTGGTATAACTGGACAATATGCTGAAGTAGTCAACATCTGAAATCACATTGGCACACAGCAATTTGAATTAATAAGGTAGCTCAGCAAGTCAAACATATGACTGAAGTTTGTTTTTATGTATCACGAAATATAAAACACCTTCTGTCACAGACTGGAGAGAGTCGGACAGTTGTCCAGTTCCACTTTACATCCTGGCCTGACCACGGTGTCCCCGACACCCTCGCTCTCGTCAGCTACATCTGGCTTGTCCGACAGACAGTTGAAGGAATAAACGGACCACTGCTTGTCCACTGCAGGTAGGTAAACTTTAGTTACAAAGATAGCTAACCACTACTTGTCCGAAGTAGATAAAATAGGAGGACTAGAAATTGCGAAAAAATCCAACTTTAATCACTTCTTGATGATTACATCATTCACACTATTTTGTAAAATGTTCTGACATTACGACTGTGACATTCGAAAATTAAAGGATTGTAATTTTTGAAACCTCATTGTTCTGGACCCTGAAATACGCTGATCAATACTCTGTCGGTGAAATTGATTCATTAATCAATTTGGTAAATCCAGACAATTTATCTGGAATCAGTGTCGTCGTGGATAACACGTATCCACTGTAATATGTTCACATCACTGGTATATGGCTGGATAGAACAAATATCGTTGACGATTTGAGCTCAGACATTTGACAGTTTAAGTAAATACATGCATATTTATGGACTATTTCAGGGAGTACAGACACATATAAGTACATTATGGACTATTGCAGTGTGGGTATTGGGCAGAGATATGTATATTGTGGACTATTTCAGCGCGGGTATTGGACGTACAGGAACAGATATATACATTGTGGATTATTTCAGTGCGGGTATTGGACGTACAGGCACATACATCGCCGTTGACTCCCTGATAGACCAGGCCCGAGGGGAGGGGGTGGTGGATATCCTGGGGTACGTGTCCGTGATGAGGGGACAGAGGAAGAACATGATACAGACTGCGGTAAGTGGAAACAACAACTACATACCTTTGAAAGACACGTGAGTGTTGGTAGCAGGACACGCTGATCCTTTCCAAGAACACCTGGTGTCATCAGTATTTTTCACTGATCCATTCTTATTATGTCATCACTAGTTGGATTAGACCCAATGGAATCTGTTTCGGAAGATAATCGCGACTAAAGATTAAAGCGTACGTAAAAGGGTTTACTGGCTGAAAAGTGGTTGAAATAAACCTCTTATATCTTGTGTATTCTGCTATATATACCTATATACCCTTAGCAATAAATCCTTTTCAAACCCACTGTTGGACTCCGACTACATGATCAATTAGTGATGATACCAGGTATTCGCGAAAAGGTGAGGGTATCCTCCCCCGCCGGTTGCATCCGCCACAAACATTAAACATTGTTTATACTGTTTTACCGAAAACAAATGTCACGTCCAGATACTGAAAGAAACGGTCGTACAATATGTGCATAACCCAGCGAAACCCCGTCATAAACTGCCTGTACGTCAACGATAGGGTCTCGAACAATTATGTCATGATGATCTTCTGAGTTAAGTGTATATTTCTGATAACTGAAAATCGTTTATTATATCAGAATATATTCTGATTGTGTCAGTCATGAAACCATTTGAACTGAGGTTCTACTCCAATTAGTATGTTTTCGGAAAAAGGAAGTGAGTCGGAAGCATAATTTACTATCTCCTTAATTGAGCTGCAATGGCAGTAATTTCAGTTCAAAGTATTTAATGCAGTAAGAGTTTTTTCGAAACGGTTCATACCGACGTAAAACAACATCATGTGTTTTTTCTCAATCACAGGCCCAGTATGAATGTGTCTTCCACTGTCTGGTAGAGATGACGACATACGGCAGCAGCAGCATGGACGTCTCCAACTACACCAGCAGTTACGGCAGCAGCGGCATGGACACCACGGTTGATGGCCGGACTCTCAGACAGTTGTCACAGGTCAGTGTTGAAACGTATGTTTATTTGTTTGTTTTTTTCTTTAGCGCCGCACTATTACAGCTACATGACGGCGGTCTGTAAATAATCGAGTCTGGACCAAACAATCCAGTGATTTCCATTATATGTGTTAACCTGAAGAATGTCTTTGTCGCACACTTAAAACATGTAGCGAGAAACCTCGGAATAAGTGTAAATTGCTGGATGTGAAAGACATTTTGCACAGTGATAACTTGTGAATAAAATAATAACAAGGCAAAGACTCTTGGTCTCAAACACTCTCATCTGCGATTATACACATTCTACACAATATATACCTTCCCGTTGGGCTCCCATAATATTCAAGTAGGTCATATTTCAAATAATTTGTTATTCCACGGACACGGACAGAATTCCTTCTGACATACACATATACCTTCCTATTCCTACACGAAGGTGATATTCAACATTTCTTGGAATTGCAATTCTTATCTATTTCTTATGTTATATTGAGAGAATGAATTATTTTCCTTTTTATCTGTATGTTCACAGATGCTGGTGTCGGAGACCCGAGATGGTAAGTACACATGATTGTCAACATTGAATTTGATTCAAATATATGCATTGACGCTGATGATATGCTGTAAAATGAACATGCACTCTTTTCAACAACACAATCCACTCCTGACACGTCTAACGTGTCTACTAGTGACCCAAGAACATGTGCTTTCAGTTTCAGTTCCTATGGGCACGGAAGTGGACGTGTAGCAACATAGCTACATGTGTAAAAGTAGAAACGTTTGGGAAATTCCCTGTTCTAAAACATGCAATTCATTTTCCTGGATCAGTGAACTTAATATCCTTTACGCTGCAGTCAGTAGTAGTTCAGCTATATCACGGTATCCAGGCAACCTGTTGACTGAAAGCTTGAGAAGCGAACCATGTCATCGGGGATTCTGTACAAAGTCAACTTGAACCTATTCACGCCTTACGATCAGCATGGAAGATGAGTTCATCTCATGATCCCTGCATGATACTAAAGTGCCTAGGTTTCGTCAAATTAGAGGTTAAGTTGGTTAGTTGTAAAGTCGCCGTGAAGGAAACCATGAATAGATGAAGGTCTTTGACGATTTCCACTTTGGTGAGACCCTCACACTCGGCTACCATGAAGACAAAACAAGAAACATGATGAAGGCGAGTCTTGGATTTGAACCCACCGTCAGCAACGCCCTAGACGGCAGGACCACTTGTGATTGAAACGATTAACCAAACATGAAAATTGAAGATTTCATTATTGACTGTGCTTATTGAATAACCCACAACCTCCCCATCCATAACGTCGACGACAATCATAGCTAACTGAGATTTCTCTAGACCTGATGCTGAATGATGAGACTACATATTTATGTCCTCTGATATTCTGCTTGTACTGTAACATTTTGCAGATGCCCCTAACCGACACAGAATGTGGGTGGATGGTAACCCTGACTTCATTGTCCGTGTGGGGCCGGTAGGTGGACAATATATTAAATATCTTTTATTGCTCATAAAACTGTTTTAATAACACGTTTACAAGTATAATAAAGAATACCAAATTTACTGTTGAGATAGAAATTCTGATGAAACATCTGCAAGGGAAAACCACACAAACTGTTGCATCTCAATATAGCAGGTAGACTCCCTGTTAATATTACCACCCATGACACACATATCCATTCCTCCTTCCAGACCCTGACGTGCCTGAGGGGGTACCTGCAAGCCGCTGCCCCAGCCCCGAGATTAGTGAAGTTGTTGTGGAAACTGGTTGAAGAGAACAACGTCCACAACATCATCGTCGTCACGCCAAATGTATGCACATAAAATCTTTTGAAATAGTTAAAGAAGCTTGTTCTTCACACTTACGCATCGTGTTGTAGATTGATAGACCATAATTCCAAAGCATTTCATTCATGTTAGTAATATGTTCACCCCAAGCAGCTTTTTTACTACCTGGAGCCTGCTTGTTTGACAGCAGTGAGGTAATCCCGACTTCATGTCTGCACCACATGATATTGAAGTCTGCCTTTTGTTTGAAAAACATTCCTGGGTTAAATACTGACGTTTGTAACATGTCCTCCTTAGCCGGGCTTAGTGGAAGCAGAGGGCAAGTCCAAGACGCACGGTGGGATTACTGTGACGACAACGAGTCAAACCAACTTATCGCGGGACCTCTCCAAGATCAACTTGCAGCTTGCTACAAAAGTAAGAGTTTTTGGTCATTAGCTTACAGTATTAGAACAAATATATTCGCAATACAATCTTTTCTTGACTGACAAAATGCACCGAATAATATTAGTCGAGTCTCTTTAAGTATGCTCCTGTTAACTGAATACTTTCTTTGGTCACAGTATTTCTTTTCTCATCATCCTATGGCTCCTGATAACAAAACTCCTTCAAGCTGAAATTACGAGTAACAAAATGAACTGGCTCAAAACAATGTGCCACACATCAGCTGTACATGGACACATTTAACGTTTTTTTTAGAGACATCATATCTTGTACGTACAGTAGTTGTTGTGATCCCTACTCAAAAAATGTCACCACATACACCTTATAAACTAACTATACACATGTACATAAATCTGAGGAGCTTGCTATAATCCTGAAATGTAAATAAAAGCCATAAAACTATTTCCATAATCTTAAGAAAGCAGTGTCCATCGTACGATTCCGTGCAGTAAGTGACTTATCTCACGGTCATACTGTAACGATACCAGGTGTTGGCGAAAATATGGCATCTCCTGTGCATCGCAGAACGTCATTCTTTCTAGGCGAGTTTTGGGGATGTTTCAATCAACAACCATGGCGGTGAATATGTCTGTAAGTGCAATTGCACCAGTATATATGGGATTACATGACAATGCCAACATCATATGTGTGATAGGACAACAATATAAACAATAAATATGCATGCAAGTGAATGTTATTCTGTCTGGGGACAGTAGAGTGATATTATCTTGCAATATTTCATACGTGTCACACAGGCAGGCAGATCCCGGCAAGTGAAGATGGTCAACGCTGACGCCCACTTAACAATGGAAGCCATGACATCACATTTGTTGAACCACGCTGACCTTCAAAACACATCAACTCAGACCCACCCTGTTGTTGTTGTTCACAGGTGAGAATGTCTCCAGAATATTTGACACATTATCATTCAGCTTATTAGCCGAATATGTTCCCCATTGTAAGTATAATAGTCAAAGAAATCAATTTGTATGTTTCTATTCCTGATATATGTTATTTAGGATTGAAGCACATGCGGTTCAAGATCTCTTTGTTATTTTATTTCTTTCTTGAAATAATCGAAGTTAAATACATATTTTCATTCACTGATGCAAATTTGAAAACTATGTTAATACACAGATAGAGTAAATAACTTCCATGTATAGTGCTAAGTGAAGCCGATCCTTATTTGGTTACAGAAATACACACACTTCCGGAAACCTCCATATACTTTATTTGGGAATGATTGACTATGATTTATTGAGGAAGTGGGCGTGCCATCGATCTGTAGTGCACATCAAAAGTAGTTCCTGCTTGGCGACCTCTTGTGTAAATAAAGTGGGTCGTGATACGAAGTTTATATGCTTGGTTTATCGTATTGATAACACGATACATTATGTGATAAACACATTTACTGTTATGGATACATGACACAAAATATAACAGGAAACATGATATGTAACTATTTGAATTGCAGCAACAATGACCGAAAACTTGCTGTCTCGCTCTGCATCATGGGTAATATTCTGTCCGGTATTCGTGAGGATGCCCGTGTTGACGTCGTCGATCACGTGAGGACGTTCCTCCGATGTTGCCCAGATCTTCAGTTCACCCAGGTAGGGACACAGGAGTTTCCTCAGTTTGCCGATAAATTCTTTTTTTAAATAACATTTAATTCAATATGTCTTGGCATCATATTGGGTATATTATATGATTGGGTGATCAGCTTTGCTGTCTTGGTTGATGCATGTCATCCTATCCCAGTTGCGTAGATCGATGCGAATGATATCAATCACTTGACCTGTTCCAGGCTCAATTATTTACATAATGCCTCCATAAAGCTGGAATAATGCTGAGTGCGGCGTTAAACAACAAACAATCAAACCTTACATAAGGAAATCAGAATAGACATCAAGAAGCGGCCGGATTCAGAAGACTGGTCTCAGTCATCACTCACTACTGTCATTATTGATACTGAAGTGAAATTGTAGCATCATGTAGCACATGTAGTACCGAAACAGGAGCGTAGTACACCGTAGAAATTGCCAGCAGCAATGGGTTCGGCTGCAGCTGTGTGGAAGTTTGAACCGTAGCCGGCAGATCAACGTCAGCTGTTGACCAGAACTAGCCACAAGTTTTTTAAACTGGGCTTGTAGACTGTTATAAAACTTTGAGAACGTCTGTGGCCAGTAACGGATATTGAATTGATGCTTACCCCTGACTCAGACCCTGCGGTAGCCCTTAAACAGTGAGTTGTGTACCGATCGCGATGTCATAACCGTGACACCTGTACGGTCAGTTGTCTAATATAAGACAGAATCTGACCATTAATAATGCAATGTAAAACATTATAAACACAAAATATGGTTAGCTAAATGTTGAGTCTCTCATGAAAACTCTTTCAGTAATATGAATTTGTTTTCATTTTTCAGAGCGATGTGCAGATGTTCCACGACTTTGCGCAGCAGTGTATTCTGAGGACAGACCCAGCTAATACCTACGCCAACATCTGAACTTAACACCAAACAATCCAAAAGGACCACATTACATCAACTGTGCCAATATCTGAACTTACTACCACACCTTATGAACTTCATCTTGCCAACACCTATGTCATTGTCTCTGTATGTGTTTCCTTAGCTTTACACTCAACACCTGTAGCCTAATATGTGATGCGTGTATCATATACGAATATGTATTCTTCAATTCAACTTGTGGTAATCGTAAGGTGAAACTACCGTTACAGGTGGGAAACGAAGGAAGGGATATCCAGTGCTGTCGCGGTTATATAGGCTTCGTGCTATGCTCGCCCTACAAAATATATATGTTGTTTTCACATTATGTTTCGACAAGCATCATATTCATATACTGATAATATACACTTGCAATGGATTACGTGAAAGTATCAACTTCTTAATTACACAGAAGCGTATGCACCGTCTACTTATGCAGCACCTGAGGCAAATATGAATGTCACATAATTATTGCTTCTGAATAGTTTACTTATCATTGTAGTATACCCAGAGTGCGTCCTTATAATGTTAATATTGACTAGATAATATCTTGCTGACGTTTGATATACCACTGCAAGATGGTCAACTCCCAATCTTGTGAAACCGGAACGTATTTGCTCGTCGTCTTGGTCTAAGCAATTAGACGGTGGACCATGTGCTTTTCACGTTGTCTTATTGAATGCCTCAGTTATGTCTGAATTCTAATGTTCTTCCCAAAACGGTGCTAAGAGGTGTTAAGTTAGGACCCTGTAGGTCAAATAACACGCTAGTACATCCTATGCATATATATATCAATCGAAGCCTGGCATTATGGAGAAGGTACCGTGTGAAAAACGGAAATGTTCATGCTCTTAGTCGTGATACATACTGAAGGAAGTAGTTATGTTTTTGTACGAATTTAAAATGTCCACTGTATTTCTACGATCTAGCACTTTCTTTAGTTACACATATCAACCACATGTTACGTATTCGTGCTCTAGTAATGAAATGTGTGAAGCGCTGTGATATTGCTGGAATATTGCTAACAGCGGCGTCAAACTATTCTCACTTACTCTAGTAATAAACTGTATGCTATAAAAATGAATTGATATGATAATCAGAAAGCGAATCGAATGGTAAACAGAAAAAAACAAACATATATAAGGCAAGATAAAGTTCATCAATATATCAAACAGATATGCATGACCTATCCACTAAACAGTGAGTGAGTAAGTGAGTTTGGTTTTACGCCGCTTTTAACAATATTCTAGCAATATCACGGCGGGGGACACCAGAAATGGGCTTCACACATTGTACCAATGTCGGGATTCGAACCCGGGTCTTCGGCGTGACGAGCGAACGCTTTAACCACTAGGCTACCCGACCGCCCCCCACTAAACAGAGTAAAAGTTAACATGTGTTGCCTGACACAAAACTTGGAATGTATAGTACAGGTCAAACGAGGGAAATGGATTAGACATAATTTTGGTCAGTGACGCCTGAAAGTTGGCAATGTCCTCTACATGTCTGGCATAAAAATATTTTGAAAGATTAACTAATGCCTTGAATGGTGCAACCCTGATAAAATCATGTTTAAGGAAGAATCATATGATGTTTTTCAAAACCTTTGTAGAAAGAACTTTTTCGCTCGACTGTACATCAAACGTTGTGAAATGTTGACATCAAAGTCTGGAGCTGATGTAATATTGCTCGACGTAAAGGTGGAGCTGACCTCTGAGAAGTCACTCCTCTTCTCACAGCCTGGTTGGAGAGGAAGGGGCGGGATTACGGCCTGCATCGTATCACGTAGATTCGTGATGTAAGTACATAAATATGCAGACGCACGTCTGTCATGCAAGTGCGTCATAAAGCATGTACGTAATAAAATCGTACAGTCATGGACACATGCATGGACATTCCACCAAAACAATAAAGGTGATGCCTGTGTATTTTTGTATACTTTTACCCTTTCTTCCCGATTCTCAGTAAAAGACCTGCTATCTGGAAGATCTTAAACATTCGCGAGAACTGCTCGTGATCTGAAAGAGTTCGTCAGCTGGTTAGCATCTCTGGTATGATCTGTTAATATAACCCGTGAAGGAGATTCTGTACTAGCCGTGATTGGAACCAGTGGACATGTATATGTGTCTATGCAATATCCTCTTTTCATATGGTGATTATATGAACTCTCTTTTTTAATTCATTTACTTACATTTACAATTATAGACTATAATTTATTTAATATCTTTTTCTGTAACCAGCACTACTAATTATTTGAATTTGTATATTTGTTTTAATATCGTCGACAATAAAAACAATAAAACAAGAAACAATAAAAAAAGTTATTTAATATATATATTGCTTACATTTTTAATACAATTATAACAACGATGGGGAAACACTGTCGGGCACTGACATGTTAGAAGTTGTATTTCATGAAAATTTATTCATTTCAATTTGTTTATTTGTTTTCTTCCCTTCACTTTAGTCAAAAAACTTCATTAATTATATTCATTGCTCACATGTTTTGTATACAACTATATAGTGATGCCGTCAACGATCGTGAAGAACGATTGGGATAAGATGGGAATTTTTTTGGATGTGCAGTACGTAATATACCGTCACGATTTGTCAAACAGTCATTCAATGGGCGAGGAATACCGCGTATGAGTCTCACAATAGTGATTTGAGGGAGTTTGTCCCATTTCTACTTCAGCCAACGTGGTCGGCGGCTAAAGATGTTGACGCACACGTCCCGACGTGTTCAATTGATGAGGTGAGGTGAAATGGGGTTAACGTCGCGTCCAAGATGGATGTGCTAAATAAATTGGGACTGTGAAAACATGACACGTGACCAGTGACTATTACCCCAGTTTCGACGTTGTGTACACCTTTGTCGTCTGTTGGCAATATGGCAATTTGTAAGGGATGGTGCAGCGCGATGCCGTCGAGATGTAGCGGCATGTAGGCGATATCTATATCGTCTGAACCGTTACTCGTACTCCAGTAGCCTGATGAAAGTGTGCAGCATTTTGTTCGCCGTTTGAGCTCGATTTCGAAGAACTTGGTTTTGTCGTTGCCCTGGACCCTGGACGCCCTGAACGTGGTCGATCGTCAACTTTTTGGGTTTACTGGTGCCTGTTCGATATTATGCTAATCACAGGCTGTGAAACATTGAACGTATTGGCCACTGCAGGCTAACTATGTATACTGCCAGCGATCTGCATTCCAAAAGCCCGTAGATACTCAGTTCGTTGCAGACGACGCATCGCTAGTTCATACACAAAGAATGAATGAAATCAGGTAAATGCCAACTGTATGATAAGCAGAATCAATACGACTGACAGAAATAATTGTCCACTGAGATTATAACACCTAACTTGAAAATGTCAAAATCAGGAATGGCACCCTACGCCTGTGTGTGGAGCAACGGAGTGAGGTACTATAGAATGTGTGTTTGATGTTAGGTTGTACAGACATAAACGTTTTTGCATAGGATGTGTGTGGCCAACACTTATAGTTGTTCTTTTACGTGGAATTAATATTTGAATTTCATGATCCGCCGCTACTCTTTTTAAGAGCATAGTTACACATGTTCACAATGTTTATCATTTTCTTGTAAATCTATAAGTTTACTTCATTTTTTGTATCTATTTAACTTACACATATCTGACAAATACATCTTGAGGTTAGGTGAAACTGGGTGCAACGTCGCGTCCAAGATCACTGCACTTATACAGTATACAGTGTGGCTGCTTGTTCTAGTTCAGACTGATGCCGATTTATAGTGCTTGCTCACTGAGATACCATGCCGCAGTTGAACATGAATACCCCACTCAGTTCAGTTAACAGTGACTCTGAGCTGACCAGTCATTGTTTTGGCCCCTTAATGCCGAGTGCCAGACAGGGTAACAACACGTACCTTCTTTTAACGACTTTTGATATGACGCGGACGGGGATCAAAACCCGGACCTTCCGCTCTTCGGGCGGACGCTCTACGACAAGACCCCGGAGGCGGTCCAAATACATCTTGAACGTGTCAGATATCTGCTCAGTTATCAAAATATTCTGAAACAAAATTGTTGTACAACAAATTCACATTTAGTCATTTTTTTGTCTTAAAACTTATAGTACTGATAATTATATATGTTTTTCAATAACAAAACGAGAGGGGAAAGTAATTCTTAAATCAGAATTTCGGTGAGATCGGCATGAGCGCCGTCTCCCGTACGTGTTTCAGTCCATGAGCTATTACCATGAGCAGCAGAGGGCTAACTTCCTCCAACAACCGATTTACAACAAACAACATATGTATGCTGTGAGTAGAACATTTTTGACTAAATCGTGATTTTACTTTTCCTGCTCCTAATATACTTGTGTCAACAACAATCACAGGACAACAGCAAACCCGGATAGTACACAATCGTCACATTGAGAATTGATCCTTTAGCCTTTTTATGATCTTAATAGGTGCACGGGTGGCCCAGTCGTCTAAGGCGCCGCGATTCGCTGTGCAGGGTCGCGTCCCTTAGGCACGCCGGAAACCTATGATTGTGGGTTCGAATCCCGGTTCGCCCCGATTATGTTTCTAGGTTTGTCAGCACCATACCCGTGTTCGTGGGTTTCACCGAAGTGGTAAACGTCTGAGACCTGCATCACTTCGGGCTTTCCTCCCACATTAAGCTGACACGCCGTGATATGACTGGAATACTGTTAAAAAAGCGGCGTTAAACCAGACTCACTCACTCACTCATGCTCTTATACATCGAGCCACAAGCATGATATTTATCTGGGTTAAACATGTATTAAAATGAATGCATGTAAGTAAATGTATGATAGAAGCCTCCAGACGCCGGAAGTATTATCGCTGGTCTCCATTCAATGTGTAAATATTTCCCGAAAATGATTCGTATCTCACAATAGAAGTAAGGCTGCGCCAATAAAGAACAACACCGATGTTTCGCAGCAGTCGCTGCAAACATTATATAAATGGAAAGTGATACAGCTAGTACTAAATTGGGAATCAACAACGAAACTTTCGCATGTGAAACTAAATAATGAAACTATTCACTGGATTCACTCATTCAACTATGATATGAATGAAAATGAATGAAAGTAGTCACAGAACCGATGGCAATAGATGATACACAGATATTCTTGTACAGATATCCCGAGTTCTGATATAGATAATAAACGTGTATGCCTCCTTACTATCAAACGCCCCAGTCTATTGTTTTGTGCACATGTTATGCGTGCTGACATCTATGAACTTTAATTACCATTACCTTATATCTTAAATGTCAATAATGCCCATGTCAGGGCATATTTTAACACTCATGCGCAATCAGATTTGCAACAGGTTTGGGTCGTGAACCAAAATTGTTACAAAATTGTTACTTATTTCCCCTCAACTACATATTCGTGAACGTCCTATCGCACCTAACGAGAATGGGTACAGCAATCTTCATGCACGAGTGTCAGACACGTGCTGAATAACATTATAGAGCACTACAGAAAGCTGTTGACAATGATCATTTTTTTAGTCACTCAGTCGTTTATAGCGTAAATTTTTAACACCCCACCCCACCCCCGTCATATAATGCGGGGGGATACAGTTATCAACTGGTCTGTCTTTCTGTCCGTCCGCCCGTTCGTCGGTGTATCGTTTCTGCAGCATAACTTGAAAACCGCGAAATATATTTCATCCGAGTTTGGTAGATGTTTTAATCAGGGGCTGAAGTGGTACCTTTTGTAAATTACGAATTTTCCAAAATTCGTTTCCCCAGGTTTCCATGGAAACAAGTTAATGTTACCTGAAACGGAGATAGGTGTCGTTCCCGAGTACTAACACCTATTCAACATTTTCCATCCAAGCAATTAAAAAGCATTTCGAAAAAATCAAACAAGAATTCGACAAAACAGATAACAGTTTTTCGTGAAACATGTTGACACTATTATTTCATGAAGTAGTATTTTTTCCTTTTCACATACCTGTATCCGTGGTATAAGGGCATGTTGTATGCAGGGTGCTACAGTCAAATATCGTCAACAGTCTGAATCCTACATTTCATTACTACAATTTTCATGATGGTATGTTGACGAGAAACTCGGGCAAGAATTAGGTGTTGTGCCCTCGCTTACTGTACAGGCTCCGACACAAATAATCAGAATCCACAGTCATGCAACATTCCCTATGCGATCGCATATGCAGGAACGGGTTAATCTCTATGGGCACAATTACGTTCTCATTATAATCTTCGTAACCTGTCAGGTTTACATGGGTTAACGCTGCTGTGTATTCCGGGCCTTTGTCGTTGTGACCTCAATATGTATTCAGAGAGGGAAGTTCAGCTCTGCATATGATCTCCAGTCAAGTGGAGACTGAAACAGCAATATACTTCCTTGTGTACTAGCTTACTGTGATGCGGTATTATCGGCGTCTACTCCTGTATAAAATCGTACACATACTCCTCGGTGTATATGAATGGATTCATGTTGCAGAAACAATGTGACATCGACAAAACATGACTAATGTCAAAGTAAGTTGAAGTAATGTTTTATAAGTAGAGTGTGACAAGAAAATACAACCCCCAATTTACTTGCAAATCACAAGCTTTTATGTCCGTGTCAACCCAAATGACTAACGGGTATGAAAACAACTGCTTCAGTGTTTGAGAGAGAAGGTAAAGTGAATTATATCACGGTGCTTGTAAACTGTGTGAGCGATAGAACGCCTACATTGTCCAGGGTTTGTGATAATATTTGTCATTGTCAGGCTTGACTTACAGGTACATGTATATCACATAACAACTCGCCCATTGTGGTGGGAGAAACGTATAAACTTCTCAGATAGATATATATGTCGGTACTTTTGTTTCTGTTTGAACCATTACATTCTTGACCTAAGAACTTATACGATTGACACTGGTACCACCATACCCGTGCTCGTGGGTTTCACCGAAGTGGTAAACGTCTTAGACCTGCATCACTTCGGGCTTTCCTCCCACATTAAGCTGACACGCCGTGATATAACTGGAATAGTGTTAAAAGCGGCGTTAAACCCAACTCACTCACTCACGTTTTTGTCAAACATAACTCCGTTCATGATGCCCGCAATTTGGATTCGATGACATGCATCAACCATGCATCCCGTTAGTGGCCTCTTACGACAAGCATAGTCGCCCATTATAGCAAGCATTTTGTAGCAATTATATACTGAAGACCTATCCTACCCCGGATCTTCACGTGTCTAATATACAAACGGTCTCAGACCAAATACACTTGCAATAAACTACTTTAACAATGTACTACATTGACTAGTTCACTTTGTTATGGATCATAGTTGAAAGTTGGTCAGGTTTAGAACTTTTTCATCAGCCCCCATAATTCGTTTATTGTCACAATATCATTATGTGTTATATCCTATATCCTTCCCGTTAATTAAGAAATGAAGCGTTCGCTCGTCACGCCGAAGACACGGGTTTGATTCCCGACATGGGTACAATGTTTGAAGCCGTGATATTGCTGGAATATTGCTAAAAGCGGCGTAAAACCATACTCACTCACTTAGAAATGAAGTGTGACCTGAACGATTGTGGTAATGCAGTATGCAATGGTGGCATATCGTCTTAATTTGCTGACAAGCTATACGATAGTTGAGCCTTATTGAAAGTGTCATGAAGTGTGTATGTTCATGGTATCACTAACGCAGCCATCGTGACCTGGATGGAGATCTGTAGCCGAGATAAATATACATTTACCACTTATCATCACCAGTTAAACACAGATCTAGACTTTTTTGTATACATGCTTCGATAGTTGGAAGCGTTGACTCGGCGCGCCTCACCGCCCGACGTTTCTTCCTGTTTGACTCTCACGTGACTAAATACGTACGTGTAAAGAAAGACCGAGTTGAAATGCAACATGAGTATTATGTCGTTTCACAGAAGTTGTCACAGGGGCTTAAGCTGTGTACAGATAACCTACGGATCATTCATGAACTGCTTTGGGAAGGATATACAGGCCTACGTGTCACTCATACGTTAGTGTTTAAACAGAGGAAACAAGTTTGCCGGCTTTGCACTATTCAAGTGAAAATGACACAACTGACATTCCGAAAAACTTGTAGATTACCTACGATATTGTTATCATCCAAAAGCTTCTTAAACGATATATAGTGATATGGGTCGAGGGAGCACTACCTGTGAGTGCTTAGACGTTTGCTGTTGTTTGCTGACAAAACTGGGGTTTGGGTAGGTTGTCGGGATGCTGCTGAAGAAAGCTGACTAAACTGCAGAAAGTTGAAAAAGGACAAGCAATCAGCGATGATGTTGTTTTTCCCTGGAATGTTTGAACCCTTTATGATAACTTTAAGCTGTAGGCATCTCAAAACAAAAAGCCTGACTAAAACCTTAGGTACGGCCTAAACACTTGTGGTAGTGCAGACCACAAAGGCTCAAGCCATGTGCTTCTGAAATTACTCATCGTCACTCAGCTGGTGTGGGAAGGTCTGTTTGAGCCTCCAGAGACTTCGTCCCTATCAGTGGCCAGCATGAAATGCAGCTCTTTTGACATGTTGGTACAAAGCAGCCATTCTTTCTGTCTTGGAGAATAAGTCTTTGCGTGCCTCATAAACACTTGCACAGATACTGGTCCAATCATACAGTAAGACCACAAAGACCACCCTGAATGACTGGCATGACATCACATACTATTCGGTTAGTACATCACCATTGAGATTGAAAGCTTCTGTTGCTTCATCATACACATTCCATGATGGATGTGACTTGTTACATGCAATGCATATATGTAAGGGGTTGATTTGTACTAAAGTCCACTACATCTCGCTCTGAAAGGCAATCAACACCTTCAATGTGATCCAACATATCAGCACATCTACTACTAAAGTCACCACATATAAAGGCTATTTTATAATGTTGGTATTTATTAATTTGCATCAAAAGATTATCATAGAAATCAGAACCATCAATAAATCTTGTGGAATGTCCAGGTGGCAGATAGCAAACACTGTCGGCGTTTAGTCTATGTACAAGTCTCAGCAACAATATGCCTTCATAAGTCTTATCTAATACGGACACATGAAACATATCAGTAATTGTTTTCGTTATTAGGAAGCCAACTCCCCCTGAACCATACTTGGCGTTCTTGTGAAGTCTATCCCTATTGTGTCCGAACCACGTATAACCGTCTATGTTTAGTTCATTTTGTCCGGTAAGGTGTGATTCTGTAATTCCAGGTCATAATGGCGTACACAGGTTTCGCGAACAATATTAGTATCTGTATTTACATCACATTACCAGCTTCATGCATTCCAAACACCACACTTGACCTATCTTCTGTAATATTGATTGGTCCTTTGACTGTAACCTTTACCTTGACCTTCGTCTTCATTTCCATAACGCCGCCCATCCCCGCTCCGATTGGATGGTCGCTCGTCACATGACGCACGTTTGTAAACACGGCCACGTGTTCGCGGCTATCTGTCGTGTTGATCTCTCCCCTCTTCGACGTTGTCGAATCTGTGTCGTCGTGATGTCTCGTCCGTTCTGCGTAGTTTTGAGCCGTTCAGCCGTAGGTTGTTGTCGCCAATGCTATCTACAAGCATTCGCATATTCGATTCATAGATCCGCTGATGTAGCGGCTTGTCACTGGATATAAACACATCCTTGAAATTACGAGAGTCTCTCAGTTTCCTCATTGAAGAAAGTATGGCATCCTTGTCGGCTTAAGATCGACATTTAACAATGATTATTTCCGGGTATCTTGCGTTCCGGGTTTCCTTCCTCTCTGCCATCTCAACAGTAATGTCTCTAAGTTTCAACCCATCTGTTAAAACGCCATTAACCTTTGACCACACATCTTCTCTCTGTGACCTCAACACATTTTTCAACACGATATTTAGGTGAGTTTGTTTTGATTGAGCGACATCTGAGTAAGTTGATTTACCTTCTTTCAGCTGTTCTATCCCTGAGATCTTCGTTCACTTTCTCTTGTTCACTCTTCCATTTTTTGTCTTTCGCTTTCAGTCTGTTTACATCTGATTCGAGATCCGTTTTCATTTTCTTCTGACCATTAATGATACTCATCACTTTCTGTTGTACCTCATTCATATCGTCAATATTATCACTCTTCGCCTTGTTTATTTCCAAGAAGATTAAAGTTCTCATTTCTCTCATCATCTTCTCTTCAAAACATTGAAATCGTTGATCCACGTTTTCCGATAGAGTTTTAATAGCAACCAGGACATCAGCAATTCGTGGCTCGTCGCCCATTTCAACAATAGGGTTTGAGTTCATGTTACACTTATCGGACGATCTATTTTCACCTTTTTGTTTCTTATTAGTTACATCTTCTTGCGAATCTTCACTTGAAGTTGAAATGTGTCTTTTTTACCTTGGTCAGCGGTCTTGTCTACACACGTTGCATTTGAAGTCGACATCACGGACTGCACGAACACCTGAGACGCTGGGTAATCTGTTTCAAACACTCACGCACAGTATGAAATTCAGCGATCGGGGCGTCACACAACTTATAGATGTCTTCTCAGTGCTTATATACTTCTCGGTGCTTATATTCTTCAGAGGTATGATTGTAGCACAAAGGAAAGTGCTTTAAAACAGTCGTTGGACACTTAAAATTTGACATTTCTTCACCTGATCAGCAACACGACCAACACGTCCGACCCATCCGGCGCATGCGCAACATTGCATGGATCGATGCTCATGGTATCAAACACTGAATTGTGTGGTCCAGACTCGATTATTTACAAGCCGCCGTCATATAGCTAGAATAGTGTTGGGTGCGGCGTTAAACAACAAATAACCTCACCTAACCTTCTGCATATGGTGATGAGGCAGCAGGAGAAGGTTAAGGACTTTACCCGAATCCAAGCCTCCACTGCAGCCGGGAGCACGGGTGGCTTGTCGTCTTAGGCGCCGCGATTCGCGGTGCAGAGTTGCGTCCCTTAGGCACGCCAGAAACCTATGATTGTAGGTTCGAATCCCGGTTCGCCCCGATAATGTTTCTAAGTTTGTCAGCACCATACCCGTGCTCGTGGGTTTCACGTGGTAAACGTCTGAGACCTACATCACTTCAGGCTTTCCTCCCACATTAAGCTGAGACGCCGTGATATAACTGGAATATTGTTGAAAGCGGAATTCTTGTAAAAGCGTCCATATTTGCCTTATTTGATCAAAATTCCCCAATTTGAAAGTTGAACTTAAGGTCCATTAACATTAACGGATACATTTTGACATTGCAGATATAGCTCGTCGAAAATATGTCAACTTGAGAGCTTGCAGCACTTCTTGTACTTCTAACAGTTTTAGACCTCCGTTATCATAGCTTTGAACAATTTAAACACTTTTTCCAATCTGTCAACTGCTTTGTTCGAGGAAAATGTATTGATATCATTTTTCATATTTTCGAATAGATTGTTGGATTTGGTAGCATAGCAAATATCTGATTCCGTTTAGGCAGAAACGAAGTTTCGTTTGGACCACTTTCCGAAAGTACACTGCATTTCATCGATTTTATGGGACTTACACCATAGCATTTCCTGAAAGCGTGTGAATGATTTTCCCTCACGCTTAAAAGGTACCTGACACCAGTCCAAATTAATGCTTCTACATAGTTCCATTTCGCACTAATTCACTCCAATTTTGTTTCTAGACGGACGTCACATCTCCAATAAAATTTGAAATATACACCAATCTGTAGGATGGAAATTTGCTCAATAACTTACCGTGTTACTACAGCTAGTGTTAGTCACATTACAGTATACATCAGTATGTATATTTCAATTTGAATAGGGGCGGTCGGGTAGCCTAGTGGTTAAAGCGTTCGCTCGTCACGCTGAAGACCCGGGTTCGATTCCCGACATGGGTACAACGTGTGAACACCCCCCCCCCCCCCCCCCCCCCCCCCGCGTAAAACCATACTCACTCACTCAATTTGAATACAGACAACCTTTATGGACTTGGACTGATTCAGAAGCCTTGGACTGATGCAGACGCCTTGGACTGATACAGAGGTCTGGGACTGATACAGAAGCCTTGGGTTGATACAGAAGCCTTGGGCTGATACAGAAGTCTGGGACTGATACGGAAGTCTGGGACTTATACAGCACTCGTTCGGGTCCACAACGACATCCTGACATCTTTTGGGCAGCGGAAAACCACTCTTCTTGTTCTCCTTGACCTCTCATCCGCCTTTGCTACTATTGATCACGCAATTTTATTACACAGACTCAACACACGACTTGGCATTCGGGGAACAGCTCTCCAGTGGATCCAGTCCTACCTGTCTGACCGGACCATGTCTGTTAAGATCAATGATCGTCATTCTACAACATGCAAAAGTCACTATGGTGTACCACAGGGTTCAGTCCTTGGACCTCTGCTATTCACAATTTACATTCTGCCAATTGGAGATATCATCCAGAAAAATGCTCTTAACTTCCACCTCTATGCGGACGATAACCAGATCTACATTTCCTTTAAAACTTCCGAGCTGTCTCTGAACCTCGCCGCCCTTGAGCGCTGTATTGATGACATACGATCCTGGATGAGCTTCAATTATCTCAAACTCAATGAAGAGAAGACTGAGTTTTTAATCCTTGGTTCGCGACAGCAAGTCAGAAAGCTTCACCCTGACTCTGTATACCTTCATATTGGTGATACCACTGTGTACCCAACTGCCAGTGCCCGTAATCTGGGAATCACCTTTGATTCAACAATGGCCATGGACATTCATATTTCACTAACCAGCAGAGCATGCTACCATGGCATCTATAACATCAGTTAAGTCGGCCATCTACTTGATACTCCAACAGTTAAATTGTTGATGCAATGTCTTGTGACATCCAAACTGGATTACTGCAATGCATTGTATGCTAATCTTCCCATGAAAGCCATATCAAAGCTACAACGCATTCAGAACACTGCAGCTAGATGCATCTCTAAAGTTCCAAGATCCAATCATATCAGTCCTGTCCTCAAAGCACTACATTGGCTTCCAGTCTCCTTTCGTATAAACTATAAGATATGTATCATCACTCACGACTGCCTCAACAATAGCGACTATCCAGACTATCTCAAAGATCTTATATCCCTGTACTCTCCAGAGCGTACTCTCCGATCCTCTGGTGGAACTCTACTGTATCAGCCTCTGTCTACTTCTGCTATGTCTGACCGTGCCTTCTCCTTTTGCAGTCCACAGTTATGGAACTCTTTGCCTTTGAATCTGAGAAACTCTGCTTCTAAGGAAACGTTAAGTCTCTCCTCAAAACCCACTTCTTCACTTCAGCTTTTCAACAGATCTCCTGATTGTTGGCATATGTACATATACATTACTTTTTAACTTTGTCACAGCGCCAGTGAGCAACTGTCGATGGATATTAGGCACTTTACAAATCAAGTATTATTATTATTATTATTATTATTATTATTATTATTATTATTATTATACAGAAGCCTTGGGCTGATACAGAAGTCTGGAACTGATACAGAAGCCTTGGGCTGATACAGAAGTCTGGGACTGATACAGAAGACTGGGACTGATACAGAAGCCTTGGGTTGATACAGGTCTGGGACTGATACAGACGCCTTGGGCTGATACAGAAGTCTGGGACTGATACAGAAGCCTTGGGCTGATACAGAAGTCTGGGACTGATACAGAAATATTGGGCTGATACAGAAGACTGGGACTGATACAGAAGTATTGGGCTGATGCAGAAGTATTGGGCTGATATTAGGGTCAAGGAATGGTATGGGAGTCTTAGGTTGATATTGTAAAAAGTGACAAAAAATTACCCATAAATATCACTTCATTGTTACATAAAGGTAACGCTGGTAAATACACGTGTTCTTTTCATCAGAATTAGAATGTTCAAACTGCTACATTAATATTATTTCTGAATACAGCATGTATGTTTTGCATCGACTGTAATAGTACACATCTTCCTTGTTAGATGGATGACAACACGAGAGCCTATCTCCTGTCTCAATTGTGTACGTAGCTTCCTGATCCAACACACTCTTTGGCAGAATTAGACCGCGGACGTCAGATAATGATTCAACCTTTCTTCCTGGTCGGCCCAGCGTGCGACACTTCAACTGTAGCATACCGGACACTTGGTGTTATCGCTTATGCAAATATACTTAGGCAGTAATTAGAACTCAAAGCAAACCTATATTATTTCTGACAAAAGATAATGACATGGTACATTTAGTTTAAACACTTTAATAGCGTAGCTCACACCGTGTAGAATCGGCCGCAGTTGTTATAGCATCGACCGTGTATAGTTATGTACACAATAGACGGCAATGCGCTTGTAATAATCACGTCATTAGTGACATTACGATACACCCAACATATCAAGGCATGTCATGTCATGAGTGACATAGCGATACATCCAGCACATGAGGGCATATCACGTCATGAGTGACATTGCAATACATCCAGCACATCAAGGCATGTCACGTCATGAGTGACATTGCGATACATCCAGCACATCAATGCATTTCACATCATAAGTGTCATTGCGATTCATATTGCACATCAAAGCATCTCACGTCATGAGTGACTTTGCGATACATCCAGCACATCAAGGCATATCACGTGATGAATGACATTTCGATACATCCAGCACATCAAGGCATATCACGTCATGAGTGACATTGCGATACATCAAGGACATCAAGGCACATCAGGTCATGAGTGTCTTTGCGATACATCCAGCACATCAAGGCATATCACTTCATGAGTGACATTGCGATACATCAAGCACATGAAGGCATATCAGGTCATCAGTGACATTGCGATACATCAAGCACATCAAGGCACATCTCGTCATGAGTGTCATTGCGATACATCCAGCACATGAAGGCATATCACTTCATTAGTGACATTACGATACATCCAGCACTTTAAGGCATGTCACGTCATGAGTGACATTGTGATACATCCAGCACATCAAGGCATTTCACGTCATGAGTGACATTTCGATACATCCAGCACATAAGGGCATGTCAGGTCATGAGTGACATTGCGATACATCCAGCATATGAGGGCATGTCACGTCATGAGTGACATTGCGATACATGCATCACTTTAAGGCATGACACGTCATGAGTGAAATTGCGATACATCCAGCACATCAAGGCATGTCACTTCACGAATGACATTGCGATACATCAAGGACATCAAGGCACCTCACGTCATGTTTGACATTGCCATACATCAACCACATGAAGGGTTGTCACGTCATGAGTGACATTGTGATACATCCAGAACATCAAGGCATATCAGTTCATGTGTGACATTGCAATACATCAAGCACATGAAGGGTTGTCACGTCATGAGTGACATTGCGATACATCCAGCACTTTAAGGCATGTCACGTCATGAGTGACATTGCGATACATCCAGCACATCAAGGCATATCACGTCATGAGTGACATTGCGATACGTCCAGCACATAAGGGCATGTCAGGTCATGAGTGACATTGCGATACATCCAGCACATCAAGGCCTGTCACGTCATGAGTGACATTGCGATACATCCAGCACAGCAAGGGATATCACGTCATGTGTGACATTGCGATACATCAAGCATGTCACGTCACGAGTGACACTGCGATAAATCAAGCACAAGAGGGCATATCACTTTATGAGTGACATTGTGATACATCCAGCACATCAAGGCATGTCACGTCATAAGTGACATTGCGATACATCCAGCATGTCACGTCACGAGTGACACTGCGATACATCAAGCACATGATGGCATGTCACGTCATGAGTGACATTGTGATACATCCAGCACATCAAGGCATATCACGTCATGTGTGAGATTGCAATACATCAAGCATATCACGTCACGAGTAACACTGCGATACATCCAACACATGAGGGCATATCACGTCATGAGTGACATTGCGATACATCCAGCACATCAAGGCATGTCACGTCATGAGTGACATTGCGATGCATCCAGCACATCAAGGCATGTCACGTCATGAGTGACATTGCAATACAACCAACACATCAAGGCATGTCACGTCTTGAGTGACATTGCGATACATCCAGCATATCAATGCATTTCACATCATAAGTGTCATTGCGATTCATATTGCACATCAAAGCATGTCACGTCATGAGTGACTTTACGATACATCAAGCACATCAAGGCATATCACGTCATGAGTGACATTGCGATTCATCCAGGCACATCAAGGCATATCACGTCATGAGAGACATTGCGATACATCCAGCACATCAAAGCATGTCACGTCATGAGTGACTTTGCGATACATCCAGCACATCAAGGGATATCACGTGATGAGTGACATTGCAATACATCCAGCACATCAAGGCATATCACGTGATGAGTGACATAGCGATACATCAAGCACATCAAGGCATATCACGTCATGAGTGACATTGCGATTCATCAAGGCACATCAAGGCATATCACGTCATGAGAGACATTGCGATACATCCAGCACATCAAGGCATATCACGTGATGAGTGACATAGCGATACATCAAGCACATCAAGGCATATCACGTCATGAGTGACATTGCGATTCATCAAGGCACATCAAGGCATATCATGTGATGAGTGACATTGCGATACATCCAGCACATCAAGGCACCTCACGTCATGAGTGTCATTGCGATACATCCAGAACATCAAGGCATATCACGTGATGAGTGACATTGCCATACATCCAGCACATCAAGGTATATCACTTCATGAGTGACATTGCGATACATCAAGCACATCAA
This sequence comes from Haliotis rufescens, assembly GCF_023055435.1. NCBI lineage: Eukaryota > Metazoa > Mollusca > Gastropoda > Lepetellida > Haliotidae > Haliotis > Haliotis rufescens. The sequence continues at coordinate 68,533,968 of NW_025963890.1, forward strand.
GGCATATCATGTCATGAGTGACATTGCGATACATCGAGCACATGAGGGGTTGTCACGTCATGAGTGACATTGCGATACATCCATCACTTTCAGGCATGTCACGTCATGAGTGACATTGCGATACATCCAGCACATCAAGGCATATCACGTCATGAGTGACATTGCGATACATCCAGCACATCAAGGCATGTCACGTCATGAGTGACATTGCGATACATCCAGCACATCAAGGCATTTCACATCATGAGTGACATTGCGATACATCAAGCACATGAAGGCATATCACTTCATGAGTGTCATTGCGATTCATATTGCACATCAAAGCATGTCACGTTATGAGTGACTTTGCGATACATCCAGCACATCAAGGCATATCACTTCATGAGTGACATTGCGATACATCCAGCACATGAAGGCATATCACTTCATGAGTGACATTGCGATACAACCAGCACATGAAGGCATATCACGTCATGAGTGACATTGCGATACAACCAGCACATGAAGGCATATCACGTCATGAGTGACATTGCGATACATCCAGCACATCAAGGCCTGTCACGTCATGAGTGACAATGCGATACATCCAGCACAGCAAGGCATATCACGTCATGTGTGACATTGCGATACATCAAGCATGTCACGTCACGAGTGACATTGCGATACATCAAGCACATGAGGGCATATCACGTCATGAGTGACATTGCGATACATCCAGCACAGCAAGGCATATCACGTCATGTGTGACATTGCGATACATCAAGCATGTCACGTCACGAGTGACATTGCGATACATCAAGCACATGAGGGCATATCACTTCATGAGTGATATTGTGATACATCCAGCACATCAAGGCATGTCACGTCATGAGTGACATTGCGATACATCCAGCATGTCACGTCACGAGTGACACTTCGATACATCAAGCACATGAGGGCATGTCACGTCATCAGTGACATTGTGATACATCCAGCACATCAAGGCATATCACGTCATGTGTGACATAGCAATACATCCAGCATATCACGTCACGAGTAACACTGTGATACATCAAGCACATGAGGGCATATCACGTGATGAGTGACATTGCGATACATCCAGCACATCAAGGCATGTCACGTCATGAGTGACATTGCGATGCATTCAGCACATCAAGGCATGTCACGTCATGAGTGACATTGCAATACAACCAACACATCAAGGCATGTCACGTCATGAGTGACATTGCGATACATCCAGCACATCAATGCATTTTACATCATAAGTGTCATTGCGATTCATATTGCACATCAAAGCATGTCACGTCATGAGTGATTTTGCGATACATCCAGCACATCAAGGCATGTCACGTGATGAGTGACATTGCAATACATCCAGCACATCAAAGCATATCACGTGATGAGTGACATAGCGATACATCAAGCACATCAAGGCATATCACGTCATGAGTGACATTGCGATACATCAAGGCACATCAAGGCATATCACGTCATGAGAGACATTACGATACATCCAACACATGAGGGCATGTCACGTCATGAGTGACATTGCGATACATCAAGCACATCAAGTTCTGTCACGTCATGAGTGACATTGCGATACATCCAGCACTTTCGGGGATGTCACGTCATGAGTGACATAGCGATACATCCAACACATCAAGAGATATCACGTGATCAGTGACATTGCGATACATCCAGCACATCAAGGCACCTCACATCATGAGTGTCATTGCGATACATCCAGAACATCAAGGCATATCACGTCATGAGTGACACTGCGATACATCGAGCAGATCAAGGCATATCACTTCATGAGTGACACTGCGATACATCAAGCACATCAAGGCTTATCACGTCATGAGTGACATTACGATACATCCAGCACATCAAGGGATATCATGTCATGAGTGACATTGCGATACATCCAGCACATAAAGGGTTGTCACGTCATGAGTGATATTGCGATACATTCATCACTTTAAGGCATGTCACGTCATGAGTGACATTGCGATACATCCAGCACATCAAGGCATATGACGTCATGAGTGACATTGCGATACATCAAGTAGATCAAGGCGTATCACTTCATGAGTGACATTGCGATACGTCCAGCAAATGAAGGCATATCACGTCATGAGTGACATTGCGATACATCCAGCACATCAAGGCCTGTCACGTCATGAGTGACATTGCGATACATCCAGCACAGCAAGGGATATCACGTCATGTGTGACATTGCGATACATCAAGCATGTCACGTCACGAGTGACACTGCGATACATCAAGCGCATGAGGGCGTATCACTTCATGAGTGACATTGTGATACATCCAGCACATGAAGGCATATCACGTCATGTGTGACATAGCAATACATCCAGCATATCACGTCACGAGTAACACTGCGATACATCAAGCACATGAGAGCATATCACGTGATGAGTGACATTGCGATGCATTCAGCACATCAAGGCATGTCACGTCATGAGTGACATTGCGATGCATTCAGCACATCAAGGCATGTCACGTCATGAGTGACATTGCGATACAACCAACACATCAAGGCATGGCACGTCATGAGTGACATTGCGATACATCCAGCACATCAATGCATTTTACATCATAAGTGTCATTGCGATTCATATTTCACATCAAAGCATGTCACGTCATGAGTGACTTTGCGATACATCCAGCACATCAAGGTATATCACGTGATGAGTGACATTGCGATACACCGAGCACATCAAGGCATATCACGTGATGAGTGACATAGCGATACATCAAGCACATCAAGGCATATCACGTCATGAGTGACATAGCGATACATCCAGCACATCAAGGTCTGTCACGTCATGAGGGACATTGCGATACATCCAACACATGAGGGCATGTCACGTCATGAGTGACATTGCGATACATCCAGCACATCAAGGCATAACACGTGATGAGTGACATTGCGATACATCCAGCACATCAAGACATATCACGTGATGAGTGACATTGCGATACATCCAGCACATCAAGGCACCTCACATCATGAGTGTCATTGCGATACATCCAGAACATCAAGGCATATGACGTGATGAGTGACATTGCGATACATCCAGCACATCAAGGCTTATATCGTCATTAGTGACATTGCGATACATCCAGCACATCAAGGCTTATCACGTCATTAGTGACATTGCGATACATCAAGCACATCAAGGCTTATCACGTCATTAGTGACATTACGATAGATCCAGCACATCAAGGGCATATCATGTCATGAGTGACATTGCGATACATCCAGCACATGAAGGGTTGTCACGTCATGAGTGACATTGCGATACATCCAGCACTTTAAGGCATGTCACGTCATGAGTGACATTGCGATACATCCAGCACAACAAGGTATATCACGTCATGAGTGACATTGCGATACATCAAGCACATGAAGGCATATCACTTCATGAGTTTCATTGCGATTCATATTGCACATCAGAGCATGTCACGTCATGAGTGACTTTGCGATACATCCAGCACATAAAGGCATATCACGTCATTAGTGACATTACGATACATCCAGCACATCAAGGCATATCACGTCATGAGTGACATTGCGATACGTCAAGCACATCAAGGCATATCACGTCATGAGAGACATTACGATACATCCAACACATGAGGGCATGTCACGTCATGAGTGACATTACGATACATCGAGCACATCAAGGTCTGTCACGTCATGAGTGACATTGCGATACATCCAGCACTTTCAGGCATGTCACGTCATGAGTGACATTGCGATACATCCAGCACATCAAGGCATATCACGTGATGAGTGACATTGCGATACATCCAGAACATCAAGGCATATCACTTCATGAGTGACATTGCGATACATCAAGCACATCAAGGCATATCACTTCATGAGTGACATTACGATACATCCAGCACATGAAGGGTTGTCACGTCATGAGTGACATTGCGATACTTCCATCACTTTAAGGCATGTCACGTCATGAGTGACATTGCGATACATTCAACACAAGAAGGCATATCCCTTCATGAGTGACATTGCGATACATCCAGCACATAAGGGCATGTCACGTCATGAGTGACATTGCGATACATCCATCACATCAAGGCAGGTCACGTCATGAGTGACATTGCGATACATCCAGCAAATCAAGGCATTTCACATCATGAGTGACATTGCGATACATCAAGCACATGAAGGCATATCACTTCATGAGTTTCATTGCGATTCATATTGCACATCAAAGCATGTCACGTCATGAGTGACTTTGCGATACATCCAGCACATCAAGGCATATCACTTCATGAGTGACATTGCGATACATCAAGCACATGAAGGCATATCACTTCATGAGTGACATTGCGATACATCAAGCACATGAAGGCATATCACGTCATGAGTGATATTGCGATACATCAAGGACATCGAGGCGTATCACTTCATGCTTGACATTGCGATACATCCAGCACATGAAGGCATATCACGTCATGAGTGACATTGCGATACATCAAGGACATGAAGGCACATCATGTCATGAGTGTCATTGCGATACATCCAGCACATGAAGGCATATCACTTCATGAGTGACATTGCGATACATCCAGCACATCAAAGCACGGCACGTCATGAGTGACATTGCGATACATCCAGCACATCAAGGCACGTCACGTCATGAGTGAGATTAAGATACATCCAGCACATCAAGGCATATATCATCATAAGTGACATTGCGATACATCCAGAACATCAAGGCATGTCATTTCATGAGTGACATTGCGATACATCCAGCACATCAAGGCATGACACGTCATGAGTGACATTGCGATTCATATTGCACATCAAAGCATGTCACGTCATGAGTGACATTGCGATACATCCAGGAGATTAAGGCATATCACGTCATGAGTGACATTGCGATACATCCAGCACATCAATGCATGTCACATCATAAGTGTCATTGCGATTCATATCGCACATCAAGGCATGTCACATCAAGAGTGACATTGCTATACGTCCAGCACATCAAGGCATGTCACGTCATGAGTGACATTGCCATTCATCCAGGAGATTAAGGCATATCACGTCATGAGGGATATTACGATACATCCAACACATCAAGGCATATCACGTCATGAGTGACATTACGATACATCCAACACATCAAGGGATGTCACGTCATGAGTGACATTGCGATACATCCAGCACATCAATGCATGTCACATCATAAGTGTCATTGCGATTCATATCGCACATCAAGGCATGTCACGTCATGAGTGACATTGCTATACATCCAGCACATCAAGGCATGTCACGTCATGAGTGACATTGCCATACATCCAGGAGATTAAGGCATATCACGTCATGAGGGACATTACGATACATCCAACACATCAAGGCATGTCACGTCATGAGTGACATTGCGATACATCCAGCACATCAAGGCATGTCACGGCTGCCTGTTAATATTAAAATCCCGTTCAAGGATCAACTATGAGCGATGGACCTGATATCACCCTGTTACTCAGCCGACACATTTTATATCTTCATCGACTCGAACCCGCATCGAATGAAGGAGGTCGTGCACTCGGCAACAGCGATATGTACACTCTGTGTGAATTTAACTAAATTAAATAATTGTTATAACTATTTTATGATATTATGAGGCAAAAAAGAAGTATGTATTGTGTGGTTATAAAACAATGTTACCTAAAACAATATTCATGTCAAAGTAATGGGATAACACTTTATGAGAAATGTAAAACAACAACCTGATACACATGTATCCTTGTCCCGGGCTGTACATGTTATGTTCTCAAAACGTGCTCGCGATTTATAAAATACTTGTTGAGGGCCCCACGAAATTGTCAACCATGTACTGATAAACTTGCGACAGAGCGCGTGTGTCAGCAGCATTTGTACATTTCACTCGCATCACTCAAGAGCGACTCACAAAGTATGAATACAAACTACAAACAGTTGTCATTTATGTTTTGTTTAAGATAATCATGTCTGATATTAGAGTCATTTGTCGCAACTGTCGGCTCGTGAGCAGAAACCTCCTGTGTTCTCCTTCACCGTGACGGTGGATAAACCTTCTGTTCAGTATATAGTGACTGACATTGTCCTATTTCCGTACTTCCTCTTAACCCCTTTTCATTTTTAGTTTATGCACAAATTGTTCATCATTATATTTTTTCCAAACGTGTTTCAAACAAATACGTGAATGTAATTATCACAATGTAAATAATAGTCTGGACTAGCCAAACCAGTGGTTGACATCATGAGCAACAGTCAGTCACACCTCACGTTGTAAACATTGGATGCTCATTTACTGATTTTATATAAACTACGAAAACCCTTGGACATATTCTGCAAAGAAATCGATTAAATAATAAGCAGCTAGCAACAGGTCGACACCCTGACATATTACGGGAGACAATGTCACAACATCAAAGGAGAAGGAACATGCATCGTTGTACTCATGCGAGGCTGACACATGACTTCACCTGCTTATGGGGAAGTGCACTCGATGAAGCCTTTTGACGTGTTACGAGCCATGCATTACATTATATGTAAATATGTGTGTTGCCATGCGTGATCTACTTCTTTCATACAGACAAACCCAAACAGCAACTATCTTTTTTAAAACGCTATTTTTGTTCATTGTACTAAGCATATCGTTTCGGTTTATTTGGGCACATCAAATGTCAATATATAGTTTGTGTGTCATGTGAAACGTTTGGTGTCATAAATATCAGTCACATTTGTCCAACGGAATTCACTTCTTGGTGGTTCACAATGAACAAATCTAAATAGAAACGTAATATTCTTCCTGGTCTGTGCGCCAGTGTCACAATGGCGGTGTGGGCCAGGGTTGTGTTTTTGGTGGCCAGTCTGAGTCTCGCAGCAGGTAAGTACATTCTTTACCTACATGAGTTTGATCACAAGATATTTGAGTATCATTGTTCATTAATGAGTTCTACTTTTACACATTCGTTGAGACACGTGTACCGAATGGTATGTCGGACAACATTGTCATTGTTGAACTAGTACCTGACAATCACCTTGTATCATATATATGGAAAGTTATACCGGTGAACTCTCTCAATATACTTAAATGTCGCCTGATAGACAACTGACAAAAGTGTTTAATTTATTTACTGTCACAATATAATTATGTCATACATGGTAATGAATTATGCAATGGTGGTATGTCATCTTAATATGCTGAGATGTTGTATGGCCTCCAAGGGCTCGTGGAAGAGCGTCCGCCCGGAGAGCGAAAGATCCGAGGTTCTATACCCGGCCGCGTCATACCAAAAGACGTTAAAAGATGGTACTTGTTGCTACCCTGTCTGGCGCTCGGCATTAAGGGGCTAAAGCAAAGACTGGTCGGTTCGGAGTCAGTGTAGTGTGTCTGAGTGGGGTATTCATGTTAAACCGCAGCATGGTATCTAAGTGGGATAGCACTATAAAAGTACAATTATCTGGGACGCGAGGCTAAACCCTATTACCCCTCACCTATATAACAGACAAGCATGTACGTTCATTGTATCACTAACGCGACGGGGCGGTCGGGTAGCCTAGTGGTTAAAGCGTTCGCCCGTCACGCCGAAGACCCGGGTTCGAATCCCGACATGGGTACAATGTGTGAAGCCCATTTGTGGTGTCCCCCGCCGTGATATTGCTGGAATATTGCTAAAAGCGGCGTAAAACCAAACTCACTCACACTCACTAACGCGACAACTGTGGCCTGACGGGAGCACTGTAGCCGAGATACACACACATATAGGCCCTATGATCACTAGTTAAACACAAATCTAGCCTTTAATGTTTGCTCGCGTCGATAGTGGGAAAGGTTGAGTCGCCTCGTCTCGCCACCCAACTTTACTTCCTGATTGACTGTCACGGTTAAAACAACAGGCTTGTTATTGTGTGGATACCATCATCATCATCATCATCATCTTTTATTCCAATAAGACCGCTCACAGCGGTACATGGTGTACAGTTACAATGTGTAGCAAATATATTACAGATGCTGTTGATATATGTTTACAGCATTAAATATACAATGGATGAATTTACTCAATTTTCTGACAGTATAAATCTTTTGGCAAGTCATTAACTGTTGAAGCTTGTAATAGTTTGGATAAGTATAGTCATATTCTTGGAGATATTGTTCTCGTTCATATTAAAATATGGACATTTGAGTAGGTAGTGGTATTCATCTCCCACAGAGGAATTGCATAAATGCCATAGTCGTCTTCCAAATGGTATATATTTTCCACCTCCCTGTTTCTACAGGTAGAAAATGATTGGTTGTTCGAAATTTTAGCAAGGGAATGGAGATATTTACACTCTAAGATAAATATTGTTCTAGACTAAAGTTGGGTTTTATACAACTATAAAATAAACCTTTTGATGATGCCGTTTGGGCACTGTGCCAGTTTTGAAGAAAATGGTTCTTTAATCTGTGTTCCATTAGATTTAATAATAACTCTTCACTGTTTACTGTCTGATTGTGCCAAACATAAGTTAAACCACAGCTATCCAGAATGTTTTTGACATATATCAACCAAGGTAAATGAAAAATGTTATTACAGTGTTTTTGATATAAAGTCTTATACATGACAACAGAGAGCTTATTTACATTTTGTGGCAATATCAGGTTGCACCAAAAGGCCAATACTCGTTTTTTAACAATAATATCGAGTGGTAGGCGACCTGTCTCGCCATATAGCATATAAGTTGGTGTGCTCTTACGTAATCTTAAACTTAATTTTAAAAATAACTTGTGGACATTTTCAATGATAGAAAAGTCTGTAAAACCCCAGACTTCACAACAGTATAGAAGAATTGGGACAACCATGTTTTCGAACGCAATAAATAAACAAGCTAATGGTAGATTTAAGTTTCTAGCTTTGGATAACAAATAATACATAGCTTTAAGTCCTTGTTCCTTAAGAGATATTATGGCTTGGTTAAATAATCGGTTCATGTGAAACTTTATACCTACATGTAGATAAGTGTAACAATCACAATTATCTAGTTCAACATTATGAATTTTAAAAACATACTTTTTCTTACGCAGAATAATTGCAGTGCAAAAGATTATAACCTTTGTTTTTCGCATATTTATCTTGAGTTTCCATTCAGTGCAGTATTTCTCGAAATTATCTAAACAGTGCTTTAGATCTTCAGGGGATTTAGCAAATAGCACCGTATCATCAGCGTATAAAAGAAGGAAAAGTTAAAGTGTACCAATGTTGATACCATCACAATTATTAGATTGCAAATAGGTTTCTATGTCGTTAAAAAAATAGCAAATTACAAAGGCGACAGATTTTCTCCTTGACGGACACCATTATCACAGTTGAAAAAACCCAGATATTTGACTGTTTAGACAAATACATGACTTAATATCATTGTACATATTCCTTATAAGATTAAATAATTTTCCTGAAATACCATAGCTTACAAGTTTAAGCCACAGTCCGTTCCTCCACACATTATCAAAGGTTTTTTGGAAATCGACAAAATCACAAAATATTTTTTTACAAGAATATGTCAATAGTTCAGTGACACTATTCAAAACGTAGACATTATCAACAGTATAGTATCCTTTACGGAATCCGGCTTGAGCTTCAGATAGTATTTCATTACTTTCAACATAACGTGTTAAACGCAGATTAATAACACTTGTAAACAATTTCCCTAGACAGGATAAAATGGTTATTGGTCTATAGTTTTCTGGTTTGGAAACATCCCCCGTTTTCTTATAAATTGGTTTGATCATTCCCATTAACCAGGGTTCAGGCAAATGCCCTGTCTGTAAAATTAGATTAAACAGTTCGCAATACAGTTTTAAAAGAATAGATTTGGTTGAAATAATATATTCATTTTCAATCATGTCTATACCTGATGCTTTCTTATTTTTAAGTTTATTAATTGCTTCTTCTATTTCTTTAGTGTCAAAGCTTTTGTTGAGATCAATATCAATGTCGTTTGGCTGTGTGACAAAACAGTCACTTTCATCTGTAGCACTATTAATGTCTTTAAAGTAATTATAAAGTTCATCAAATGAGACATTCTTGGAGCTAGGGCCAGGATTATCTTTAAAATATTTCCAAAAACCTTTCACATCGTGATGGGCCATATAAGAAAACTTGCCTTTCATAAAATGCACATGATTTAAATACTTTTCCTTTAAGATTCTTTTGTAGTCTTTATTAACTTATTGTAACACAACCTTATCAAGAGGGGTTTTTGAAACTTTAAATTTTCTTTTTCCCCCTGTATATTCTTTTCATATTACGACAGTCTTGGTCATACCATTTATGAAAGTTATTTTTAGGCTTGAACTTATGAGCTGTTTTTTTAGTACCGAACACATCACCAGCTGTATTCACAAACAATGTGGTTTGCTCTGATACAACATTATCGATAACACACACGTGCTTTTTTCTGTCATGCTGTTGATGCGCGCGAGGTCAACACCTGTCACGAACTGTTGTCGTTTGTCCACATCGAATCATCGTGGCTTCCCCTCGTTAGAAGGTGTGTCAGGTAGCTCTTGCCAGGTGTCAGCTGCCTGTACCTCAGGTAGTAAAGTCAGCTGGAGGGGACAATGAGCATCACTATATAAACAGTCGAAGTCCAAGATTTGAAAGACTTTGGTTAAAGGGACAGCTTCATACGATGACACGACATAATCAATAACACTACAGTCTTTACAGGTGACAGCACCGATGTTTTTATCTTTTCCCAATCTTCCGTTTAATATAAGAAGAGGCAAAGTTTTACACATTTCAATGAGTTTACGACCATGTCTATTTGGTTCGGACCTGTCTTGAGAGACTCTTATTGGCGACACGTCGTTTAATTAAAAAATATCATTATCCTTAAAGTACTCCATCTCAGAGTCGTCTACACCAATGGAATGGCTAACAGTGGTGTTGATGACACAGGTATCTTCAAGAATACTCGTATGGGCATTAAAATCTCCTAAAAGATAGAAATATCTTGTAATGTCTCGTATATTAAGAATATCACTTGACAAATCCTGAAAATGACTGTCGCTTGCGTACCTAGAGTTAACAGGTGGGATATAAACATATCCAATACAAAGATCACTATCTGTACTTAGCATTACCATATTGATACGTATCCATAAGGATATATCATTGTCAGATTGGACAACAGTAACATAAGGTGCTATTTCATTTTTAATGAGAATTCCCAAACCTCCTGACCTTCGACCTGTCGTGTTTCTATTTTGGAGAATAACAGTATAATCTTTGATGTTTATACTAACATCCAACTCATCTGTTTTGGGTTCTTATAGACCAATAATATCACAGGAATTGAGAAGTTTATGAAACTCTGGATATTTTAACTTACTGCGAAATCCACAAACATTTAGAGATATAACTTTCAATTGTTTGGTATTGGGGTTACTTTGTACACATACTTCACTGGATATTAACCCATTTCTTTCATCCACGCTACTGGTACCAAAGACTGTATTAACACTTGTATTATGGTAAACCAAGGGCAAGTTATTATTTCTATTAGATTGGTTTTCTGATTGTTCAGCATTGACAGCAGGCTGTGAGTAGTGTCCGCTGTGAGTGTCCTATGTTCTCGGGTTCGAGGTATCCATTGAAGGGTGTAAACTGAGTGGAGAACGGGTGGCCATGGTGAACTCTTTCCTGGGTGGGGGTGGTCGGTATGGGGGAGAGGTATCTGGAAAGAACTGTTTGCCATCAATGTAGATTCTGTCCACGACAATACGGCACTTCTTGTTATCTGTTCTTGCTTGTCTCATCAAAGGGTACAGAACCAACTTCCGGTACTCTCTCACGGCATCAGGGAACTGCTCTGCAACTGTGTATGGAGAACCTTTCAACTTTCCATATGCAGCGTATCTCACCTCGTCTCTATCTTTGACTGACCGAAATCGGGCAATGATTGGTCTGGGCTAGGGATTACCTCCCTTGAATCCCCCAGACGGTAAACTTTCTCTAAAGGAGCATCAGATATATCAATTTTTTGTTTAATGAAGTCAGTCAAGACAGTAGTTGTATCTTCTTTAGGGGAGCTTGTTTCAGGGATGTTCATGAATAGTAAATTTGCGGCCATTGAACGCACCTGATGATTAATCACTTCTTCTTTCAATTGCAACTGACGAAACTGCAATGATTCGAAATTCTTAGACTGTAAGTGTGTCCTGTACATCTTTTATTTTTTCTTCTAGTTCCGCTTTCTCTTTCTGCCAATCTTCAAACTGCAAATTCATAAAGTTGACACTTTTCTCCAAGCCTGACACTGAAGTTTTCATGGTCTCAATTAATTGTACTTTGTGTGTCTTTCTGAGATTCATCTTGAACGGGGGCCTAACAGTGAGTGGAATATGCGTTCCTTGGATCCATTAGTGCTGAAAGTGCAAGATTGACAATCTTGAGGTCAAATCACGACTAGTTCGTGACTTTAAGATTGACACGGATGCTGACGTCACAGTCATTCCTTATGGCCTTTATGTGTCTAAACCTTTTCTAAAACTTCAGCAAAGTGGTAGAGACTGTATGGTTCAGCAAACTCAAGTTTGCATGTTGATGGAAGATTCAGAGCGAAACTTAAAACTGTGTACGGTGATGTTATGACCATGCTGAACAAATATGTCGCGAGAGGTCTTACCCGTTCTCTCATGGGTGGACCCGCAATTCAAGCTCTCAACGTTAACCTTATCAGCCACATTGATAGTGTTGTTGGGGTCAAGGAGAAAGACATGTTTCCTGAACTGTTCACAGGGCTAGGAAAGATGGAAGGTGAATATTCTATCAAGCTCAAAGAATATGCTGAGCCTTTCTCTATCTCGACACCCAGACGTGTGCCTCTAACTCTCATGACGAAAGTGAAACATAAGCTCCAATCAATGGAAAGCAGTGGTGTCATATCTTAGGACTAAATTGAAAGAGGAGAGAATGTCACCCTCTTACTGCTATTCGTCACACACTTAGTCAGTTGAGTGGAGCTATAAAGTGTTCACAAAACTGCATGCAAACTCTGGATTCCACCAGATTCCATTATTCCCAGATTCCTCACTACGAACCAGTTTGGGCTTTGGCCGGTATTATTTTAATCACCTACTCTTTGGCATGTCGTCAGCACCAGAACATTTTCAGAAGACAATTCAACAGATTGGACGATATCCTGTTTAGCATGTAGCGGCAGCCTTGAGCAGATTGCGTGATGCAGATATAACACTAAATCTTGAGAAGTGTCAGCCTTTAGAGAATACAGTGTAATTCTTTTGACACATAATTGACAACACTGCCATTTATGCAGACCCTGACAAATTTCACGATATTACCAGGATGAACGAGCCACAGAAAGTCCCTGATATCAGAACATTTCTCGGTATGGTTAATCAGTTATCAAAGTTTGTACCCAATTTTGCGTCTAAAACACAACCTCTTCGCTATCTCCTTGTCACGGATAGAACTTGGGTCTGGGAAGAACCACAGCGTTTTGCCTTTCAGTCTATCAAGGACCAATTGACATCTGCTCCAGTACTCGGACATTATGATTCAAATGCAGAGACTTGTGTGTCAGCCGATGTTTCCTCATTCGGATTGGGGGCAGTAATCTGTCAGAATGACTGCAATGGAGTATATAAAGCAGTAGCCTACTACTATAGATCAATGATGGACGCAGAAAGGCACTACGCACAAGTGGAAAAGGAGGCATTGGCTATATCCTGGGCTTGTGAACGTTTTCGTGACCACCTGCTAAGTAGACAGTTTCACATAAACACTGACCACAAACCGCTTCTATCTCTGTTGGGAAACAAGAGCTTGGACCTATTGCCACCTCGCATACAGCGATTCAAGATGGCCTATTCCTATACCATATCACATGTATCAGGGAAACAGCTTTGTTCAGCGGGTGCACTCTCTAGACCTCCGACGGATATTCCACTCTCAAGCCAAGTGTCTTGTCTTCTGAGGGACTCAAATATGTATGTTGATTCTGTTTTTGCTACATTACCTGCAACAGATCAACGACTGGATGAGATACGTCTCCAACTACGTTAAGACTCGGTATGTTAATTCATAATGAAATACTTTACTGATAGATGGCCAAAATACACATCTCTGCCGGACTTTGCACGAAATTACTGGCCATTTACATGGGATGTCACTGTAGTAGATGGGCTACTCACGATGGGAGTACGACTGGTAATTCCTGCTTTGCATGAGAACTGAAATTCTTGACATTTGGCATTCTTCTCACCAGGGCATTACTAAGTGCAGCGCTCGAGCAAACAAGTCAGTTTGGTGGCCAGGCATCAGCTCACAGATAGAACATGCAGCCATGAGTTGTCATACATGTGCACGATTCTAACCTAACCCACCGCCCTATTTGAACTGAATTCCATACCATATTGACTTGTAGTGAACCACTAGTCGAAGTATATGTAGATAGCAAACTTTGTCAGTACTACCTCTGCAAGTGTGACGTACCAACTGAAATCTGTTTGCATAAGACATGGTATTCCGAACACTGTGATTTCCGACAACGGTCCAGAGTACTCGTCCTGTGTCTTTCAGAAATTTTCTGAGATCTATTTCTTCACTTATATCACAAGAAGCCCGAGGTACCCCAAAGTAATGGTGAGGCAGAGAGAGAGCAGTTCAAACTGTGAAGCAACTTTTGAAGAAATCATCTGATCTTTACATCGCATTCCTCACCTATAGGAGTACACTGTGACAGAATGGATTCAGTCCTTCTCAGCTTTTAATGGGATGCAACTTGCGGACAACTCGTCTTTTACCAAAATCCAACAGTGTCAAAAATCGAACTATGACTCTCGTCACAGATCACGCATTCTTCCCAAGGTGAAGGAGGGAGATACAGTGCTTGTCAATGACAGTGGATTCATCAGAGAAGGTCAAATCCACAGGGAGGCTGAAACCCCCAAGATCATTCTACATCTGTGCAGGAATCGTAGACACCTCACTCCTGTGCCAGAAAAGCACCCAACAAACACAGACGCCAGGTCACAGACCATGAATGTCTTGCCTGGTGTGCCAGATATGGAAGGGTTTCAGTTAGATCTGACAGATTTGATTTGTAGAATAAAGAACGGTAGTCAGTAAGAAACATTATTGTTTCATGTTAGTAGTTAACTGGTCAGTAGATTTGAATCTACAATGTGTTTGATTTCAGAAAACGACACTGAGGATCAAATGTATGTTTACTCCAAAAATGGAAAGTACATTATCATTTGTAATGGATAGTTTAACATCAACAGTTATTCGTGTATTACTAGCTTTTAATGTTGGATAACTCTCATCTTGTTATTGTACTTATCAAAGGGAGATGTGGTATTAGCTGAACCCTAAATTGGCTCCATCCTTAAATGGGCCTCAGCCAAAGACAGAATAGGGGAGATGACTCTCACAAGCATGCTGCTGGCTGCAAGCACATGCATCAGGCACACTCTTGTACAGAGCTACACTTACAGTGATTAAACACAGCTAACGGACAAGGACAACTTTATCATATGGCCACACAGCTTGATTTCAAATTTCGTTATTTAAGCTGACTGTTGCAATATTGTTCGAGAGCAATTTATAGCCACTTGTTGCAAGATGAAGTGCACCTGCTTCATTCTTTCATCAATTTGTCATTCACTTTGGTTACGCAATGGCAGATACTCATGCAAAATTTCCACAAAGACACTGATATTTTCATGCTGTGTTCGACAGTGTAACACGTCAGTCAGTCACAAGTTCTCTGTTTGAAAGCAGCTGCAGTGATCAGTCTGTAACATTTTCCAACAGATGATATTCCTCATACAAGTCATTTGGATGAATGAATGAATGAATGAATGAATTTCTTTATTTCCTCCAGAGTTGAATCCGAAGATTTTACATGGGCAAATACATTATTTACAATACATCTATGAAATAACTTGACTATATACAATGAAATCATGTTATACACTGCTATGAATAAATAATTTACGATGTACATTTTGAGAGCAGTAAAGTGTCTAGTAGATATACATAAGGTGTTTCTATAAATTCCATATGAAGTGGCAGAAAGTCATTATGTTGCTTTGCCAAGTATCGTAATCGAGTTCGTTAGTCAAGTCATGGACATCTGCACCGAGAAAGAATGAAAGCATAACATCATCGTCAAGCATATCTATTTTCACGTATACATCTACATCAAGTTTATCAATCAGGCATGAGAAGAAATTATTTCTGTCAGGCATAAACATTTCACAGTGCAAAATAATATGGCAATCATAGTCATAGCAATGTCTATTGCAATGGTTACATTCTTTCGACACTTTTGCTCTTGATCCGATTTTAATACAAAGTTGCAGGGGTTGTCTTAGATGTGGATAGAGATACATTACATTATAAAGAACATGCATTTGTAACCGTTTATGAATTTTATGGTATCGTGAAAGATCCGGTCTCTGTGCCAGTCTCTCTCTCTCTCCAGATGTACTGTTCATTCTCTGATAGACGTCTGATTACAAGAGCTCGCCAAGCCGATTTTGTTGGGAACGAACCGCTATCAGTATATCCCTTTATATAGTTATCCAAATGGTATTTTTTAGCAGTATATAGAAGGATGTTGCATATGCTTACTGGACAGCTAATATTGACAAAAGCGTTGGTAGCAATGTGAGCACAAAATAGGTCTTTTGTTATTGAGTTACAATCGTTATTGCAGAGCCTTCCTAATAATTGTAGTCTACATTTATCAATGTAGCCATTCATTGACCACATTCCCAAGTTAGAAATAGACGAATCGGTTGGATGTCTTTTACCAAATCCTTGTACATGACGAGCAAAGTAACGTTGTGTATATTCAATCATTTCAAGTTCTTTACCGTAAAAGGCTGGTAACAATTCACATCCATAAAAGCTTGTAGATAAAATCATTCTTTTCCATATATTGAAAAATGCAATTGGGTGTAGGTCTGAGTCGTTGAGGCCGAGTGATCGTAGTGAATTAACACTTTTTCTTGCTTTTGAGCAACATGTCATGATTCTTTCTTTACAGGATAAATTACTGTTTATGATTATTCCGCCATATTTGACGGAGTCGGAAGTGTCAATTATTGCATCGCCAAATTTGTAGGTTACTTTATTATGACGCTGGCGTGTTTTGCAGAATACAAGTGATTTACTCTTGGAGGCATTATAGGTGAGTCTCCATTTGTTGGCATATAAACGAACTGAATCAAGGGAAGACTGTAAGCCCCGTGGGGTTGTAGACACGAGCGTTGTGTCATCGGCCAATAACACACAGGGTATATAGATGCCATAAACAGAGAGGCCATCGTTTGCTTTCCTTAGTTCACATATAAGGTCATTTATGAAAACGAGAAAGACCCATGCTGACATAACTCGACCTTGCCCAACACCTTGTTTAATGGGAAAATCATCAGATCTTTCTCCGTTGTAGGATATAAAAGCACAGCTGTCTGTATAGCTATGGAAAAGTAAGTTCCATAATTTACCTTTCACACCAAGGTCATGTCATTTAACAAAAAGACCGTCGTGCCAAATACGATCGAAAGCTTTTTCATTATCTAAAAATGCAGCAAACACTTGTGATTCTCTTTCTAGGTAAAAATTAACACATTCTAAAACGGTGAATACAGACATGATTGCTCCATGTTCCTTTCTGAAACCAAATTGTAAAGCATCGGGGAATGATTGGAGATTACTGGGTGTATATTTTTCTATTCTACTTAAAATGATTTTCTCTAGGAGTTTAGATAGACACGATGTAAGAGTTATGCCCCTGTAGTTACGTGGATCATGTTTGTCGTTTTTGCCTTTATAAATAGGTATTATCATACCTTTTCTGAAGGCACATGGATAATACTGGGATGCAAGTATTTGATTGAATAGGTGTTTGAGGGTTACCACAAGCATCTCTCCTCCAAATATCAGGTGTTCATTTGTGATACCATCAGGTCCTGGAGATTTGTTTCTTTTAAGGTTGTGTATATGTGATCTGATTTCTGGGACTTGGATTTCTGTATACAGGATATCATCTAGTAAATCATGATTATGACGATTTTGTTCCATGATATAATGAAGTTTTGATACAATGGTGACCTATAGTACAGAAGTGTTTTTTTTGTATCAACATTGTTCAGTCACGTGTATGTAATAATAAGTTTACATATAATATTAACGTCTAATTTCAAAAATCTTTTTTCAGGAATATTGACAGAGATGATATTGTATTAGCATTGCGGGAGTTCAGCAAATTTTTCATCAGTTGTTCATCTTTGTACATAGTTGAAATCATAGGGAGGTATCTATTTCTAAGAAACTGATGATATTTACAAATGAGAAGTACATGAAATTCCTCCTCAACATAGCCTTCATTACAATAACCGCATAAACTACTTTCCTTTTCTTGTACATTTTTCTTTCTGAGATTATTAACATTAATATTATGCAATAATATACGTTATTTACACAAAGTTCTTCTCAAAGTTCTATCCTGAAGTTCAGATACATATTTTTCAGGAACAAGAAATGATTTTATATTCGTATAATGGCATAAAAACCTTGAGGATGATATTTGACAGTGCCAATCTTGTGAAAATATATCAAGTAATCTTTGCTTAAGCATGAAGATAAATAAATTATTATTTCCAAAATCTTGAGATATCGATGCAAGAGAAAAACCAGACATACAAAGAATATTCCTGATATCAGATACCCATAAACAATATTTACCCTTTTCATCCAAGGCTTTTAACATATTATAACAATGAAGAGGAAATCTATTTGAATTCATTGAACAATTTCAAGTATATCATAAGCATTGTGTCATGTTGTTATGTTCTACCACAACACCTGCCAAGTTGAGTGAATCTTCATATTGATTGTTTTTACGCTATGTGTCCATATTTGAGCACTTTAATAATGATTTCAAACCTGCTGAAATAGTCCACTTCTGTTACAGGTACCTGGCAAAATGTCGCCCTGAACAAACCAGCATGGGTGAGTAAAGTATACACAGGCGCCAATCTGCCGGCCAGTAATGCTGTAGATGGAGGGACTACCGCAAACAGTTATAGATATACAGCCCACACACAGGTTAAGGAACCTACAGCCTGGTGGAAGGTGGATCTACAGAGAGAAGTACAGTCAGCACAGGTTAAAATCTACTTCAGGACTGACTGTAAGTATTCTTAGATATAATGTAATTATGGTGGAATGTAGTAATAAAGCTATATAGATTTTACATAATATAGTATGACTACAGTAAATAGTGGAAATTCATTTATTAGAAATGAAAGTATGTAACCAATACATTTATGCGAATTTTTTTTTGTTTAATCCAACTGTGAACCGTATGTCAAATGAACTTATAAATTGACGTCCTAAAGAAACTTTACCAACTGAAAATATAAATTTCAGACAAAGTATAAATTCTTTTCCATGAAGTCTATCTAAAACACAACCTAAATACAACAATAGTGTATGCAGAAAATGTTTATCGTCTGTTACATGTTTGCGAGATAACACGCGAAAAAGTAAAAAACACGTGCACCACGGACAACTGCAAATGCACGTGCGGGTAAGGGTATAAAACGATTGCAACGGCAAGTCAGACATCCACAGCGATAAAAAAAAACACAAAAGAAATACCACAGTCGAACAACGTGAACGAGCCTGAACAGATGGGAGACACCCATGCCCATATTGCACGAACCTTCGGTTGCTCCCGTGTTGCCGTTACCAACTTGATGCAACGTTACAGACAGACAGGGCGGACCGCTGACAGGCCAAGAACAGGCAAACCCAGGGTGACCACGCCCCATGATGCCCGGTACTTGCGTACCTTGCACCTCCGAAATCGCTTCCTGACAGTGACGTCATCGGCGACAAATACCTTAGGTCACAGGGTTAGTCGACAGACAGTGGCCAGGAGACTCAGAGCTCATGGAATCAGGGCTTTGAGACCGTACAGAGGACAGCTATTGACAGGGCAACATCGTCGTCTGCGATTGAGATGGGCCCGGACTGTACGACGTTGGCAACGACGTGACTGGCAGTGGGTTGTCTTCACTGACGAAAGTCGATTCTGTATGTTTAGGGCTGATTGAAGACAACGTGTTTACCGCCGAAGGGGTGAACGAATGGCTGCGTGTTGCGTGCAGGAGGCCGTACCATATTGTGGAGGGAGTGTCATGGTGTGGGGAGGGATCTGAGGGCAGAAGAGGACACCGCTGGCAGAAGAGCACACCGCTGGTCATCGTTGACGGAAACTTGACAGCTCTGCGTTAATTACATGGATAACATTCTTCGTCCAGTTGACCTACCATTTCTCCAACAGCAGCCACGAGTTGTCATTTATGAGCATGACAACGCTAGAGCCCATACAGCCAGAATTGTCACTAACTTCCTCGCAGCCAACAACGTCAACTTCCTTCCGTTGCCTGCACGCTCACCCGACATGTCCCCCATAGAACACCTCTGGGACTTGATGGATCGTTGTGTTCGACAACGACCATACTCTCCAGCCAACCTCCAAGAACTGATCTTGGCCCTCCAAGAAGAATGGCGTCAAATCCCACGTGCTCTGACGTCATTCTCGGTCGCGGTATGATTGTCATTTTCAGTGTTTTGATTATGTTGATATATGGATCCTCTCAATACATTTTATTTCATGCATGTATGTTTTGTTGTTTTTGAGCAAGAGTGATTTCAAACTACGGTAAAGTTCTTTTGGACATCAGTTTATATGGGTCTACTTGTCTGCCATATTCTTCAGCATAGTCCTTAAAAGATCTTCTCAAATTTATTGAAACATATTCACACACATCTAATATTTGATTATTATGATAATATTTATTGAAATATTGACCTTGTGACAATGTCCATATCCTTAAATAGTACAAACATTATTATAAAAAATATGTGCGAATTGCAATGATGGCATCAAGTTTGTTGCAATCATTGATGGTAATAAGAAAGAGAATGTTTGGCTGTCAACGTCCTTATTATGAGGAACACAACGTTTCAGGGCACATGCTTACTACTTTATTAGGTGAATGAATGTTGTGAGGCAGAGAGCATATATATGTACATGTAAGAACAACAAAAGTAATAACATAACAAAAGGTGGAAACTTAACAAGGGAAGCCACCAGATAATTGGCGCTGATAGGTGATAAGTAATATACAATAGAAGCCACTTCATAGTAACTAGCGCTGATAGTCCTGTCTACCATCAACAACAACTGGCGACAAAGAAAACTAAAAGGAGCCATTGACATCAGAAGACACCATCCCGCCATTAATCGTGACCGTGACCTATCTGCCAAGTGCTTGGGACTTTGCTTTGATCTTTATCGGTGCCAATTTGTCGGTGGCTTCCTTTTGCTATTTCTATTCTTGTACCTATCAGTGTTGATTTACCCCGGCCTCCCGTTTGCCCATTGTCCATTGACAGTTACAAATCGGTGATAATTTAGTCCTGGCTTCCAGTTGTCATAACTAGGAAGATTCAATGTAGCCATCGTTGAGATATACATTTAAAATACCGTGGCGTTGATCTGAACGCAACAACCAATCACAATGAAATTTCACATGACGTATTAACAGCACGTGACAGGAATAGTATTCAAACATAAAAACATGAAACCCGCCTCCCCAATCCTCCAGCTAAACAATCAAACAATCAAATTTTAAAAAACAAACCAAATTCTTAGGACTTATTTTTGATGAACATCTCACCTGGGATGCTCACATCCAAAACCTAACAACTAAATGCAGTAAAGACCTAAACACCCATGATGCCTAACTGGTTCTAACTGGGGAGCCTCCAAAGATACCCTCCTCTCTCTCTACATATCACTAATTAGATCAAAACTAGACTACGGCTGCGCCATATACAACATGTACACCCTAAACAACTCTCTATCTAAAAAACTTGACTCAATACAATATCAGGCTCTCAAACTAATTACACGCACCCAACATGGCACCTCCTACACCTCACTTCAGGCCTTAACAGGAGAAATGCCACTAAGTCTACGCAGGGAACAGCTAAGCTTAAATTTCTGGGCCGCGTCCCAACCAAACCCTCTCATCCAAAACTTAATAAACCAAAACATCAGCCCCAAAAACCAAGCTCTAGCTCGTAAACACCCCTTACTTACCCCAATATCCTAAAGAATAACAAACTACCTAAATGAACACCATATTAAAAATTTTAAACAAATCTGCAAACAATCAAATACCTTCACCCCTAAACTTAAAATACCCAAAATAGACACAACACTAGCTAGCCAAATAAATAAACAAACCGACCGAAACATAGCTAAAACTACCACAATAGCATACATACATGAAAATTGGCCAAATTGGTGTCACATTTACCCGGACGGATCCTCAGATCCGACCTCCAAACACACAGGTTTCGGAGTCCATACCACACAACCAACTAAAACCACACAATCCTTCCGACTCCCAAACAACCAATCAATATTCACGGCAGAACTAATGGGCATGGCCTCAGCCCTACATAATCAAGAATCCAAAAACCACAAAAAAAATCCTAATACTTACCGACTCCCTAAGTGGACTGCAAGCCCTTCAAAACAAAAAATACCAAAAACCGACCTAAATTAATAAATCAAATACGTAAAAGCTCCAACGACCTAACTAAGGCAGGCAAACAAATAACCTTCTTGTGGATACCCGCCCACGTAGGAATATACGGTAATGAAAACGCCGATAAAGCAGCTAAACTATCCCTCAAAATCCCAGAAATAAGCTTAAACTTACCCATCTCAAAATCAGAAATTAAAAGTGTAAACAAGCAAAAAATCACAAAAAAGGCATAACCTATATCTAAACTCAAATAGCCAAATCAAAAAAGTGCCCAGCAAACCACTAACCAAACCAAAAATTCTCCATCCATAAAAAAAAATCGACAGAGTAATCACTAAACTCCAAACAGGACACACCAACCTAAATAACCACCTAACAATATTTAAAAAACACACTACAGGTAACTGCCCACACTGCAAACAACCAGAAACCCAAGAACACGCACTTATCCACTGCACACACTACCTAACACAGCGAACCGCATTACAAACCACCCTCAATCCAAACAAGGCTCTCACTCTAGAAGCAATACTAAACCCACAAAATAAACTCGAAAACTTCCAGGCCTTAGGCGTATTCTTAATAAAAACGGAACTAATAAAACCTACCAAATCAAAATCAAATAAACAAACAAACATCCACCATACCCAGCTCCCTTAGTTCTCCTCCCCAACCCCATGGCATCTATTCCAAATCTCAAAATTCCCAAATTCTATATCAGCAACCCCTAAACCCCCCTCTTGGGTTGCACAGACCACTTTCGCCCCTTTCGGACACACATTAAATGGCCTGGCCGGGCCCGTGTGCGAAATACGCATCAGTCGGAAAGCGCACGTTAAATCTCCAAAGTAAGTAAGTAAGTAAGATGTTCACACAGGAGCCAAAAATTTGGTGCCCATTAGGGAACTCACAGGGAACTCACAGGGAACTCACAATCACTTTTGAAATAGAAGCTCATACGCTTAAATGTTTCCAAGACAGTATTTCACTGAATAGATACAATGGAGACTTGTGGTTACGATGGAGGTGGAGATGTCATTATCCCAAGTTGCCCGAATGTCTGGCAAATATAAATGCGTAATTTCTCGACTGTGGGACAAGTACTGGCAAACTCATTTGATTACTGTGAATAGACTTTTGACTGGCTAGTCATATAATGATGACATTTTGCATCCTGTCGTTGTTCAATAAGCTAGAATTATTAGCAGAAAATTTGAACTGCAAGATGACAATGCCGAACCACTCCGTGCGCATGTCTTCACCGATTACCAAAAGACGTTAAAATATGGAACTTGTTGTTGGACTGGCCGGCTCGGAGTCAGATTACTGTGTCTGAGTAGCTGAGTGGGGTATTCACGTTAAACTGCGGAATGTTATCCCGGTGAGCTAGCACGATAAATCGTCATCAGTCCGGACTAGTACTAGTACAAGCACACACACACACGCACGCACGCCAGGACGCACACGTGCATACATCGCTATATAAGGGCAATAATCTTGGAATCGACGTTAAACCCAATTTCACCTCACTCACCTTCACCGATTATCTCCGACGAGAAGGCATATGGGCATTCGACTAGCCCGCTACGCTCCTTTGCATAACCCAAACAAATGGTCTGTAGGATGTTCTCGGGCGGAGAGCGTATGTCAAAGACCCAGCACCCACCAATGTGGCCCAGCGTGGGGTAGCTGCATTGTTGAGGCAGAATGGCGGAGAATACCAAGGGCAGCATTACGCAAGTTCAACAACTGGATGCCGTCAAGGTGTCGTGCATGAATCGTTCAACATAGTGGACACACGAGATTTACAAGCCCGAAATCAATTTTACAGACGGCAGTGTAGTAGTGTAGTTGGCATTATACATGCCACTTGTGATGCAGTATGTTTCTAATTCTTATTGTAATGTCAGACTGGATGAAGAGTTTCCAACGCTCCATTGCTGTATGCATATATACATTTTTGGATTCCAGCTGAATTGACTTGTTTTGTCGCTTTCATTCACTGACACGTTAGTATGCAAAACCAATACTTCTTAGTGTTACACACATTTACACATTAATACCCCTGTAGTGTAATTATATATTTATTTCAATAGCTTGTTGGTTTGTTGTTTAACGCCGCACTCAGGAATATTCCAGCTATATGACAGCTGTCTGTAAATAATCGAATCTGTAGCAGACAATCTAGTGATTGACTTAAAGAGCATCGATCTACGCAATTGGGATACCATGACATGCATCAGCAAAGTCAGCAAGCCTGACCAACCGATCACGTTAGTCGCCTCTTACGGCCGGCATGGTTTGCTGAAGACATAGTCTAACCTGTATCTTCACGGGTCTTCAATAGCTTGACGACGTGGGCAACATCAATAGGACCAGTTGATTACTGTAGTTGAAAGTCACATAAAAATGTAGTTTGTACCTATAACGACCCAAACACTGTTGATCATGAAGACTCAGTGTCATATCTTGATTTGTGAATAAAATTCATAATGATGGCAGTCTCCATTCCAAGCTGTATGGCACGAGTGATTTATATTTTCAAATAAAGAATTTCCCCTTCAAGTCGAGCATACCATCAGCTTCAGTGTACGGTGTCTACATTTCCCACTTAGAAATTTCAGAGCATGTGTTTTTATTCAAGTTTCACAGAGAGACACATTTTGAATTTTGATTTTGGTACTCTACGAGGGTTGTTTTTAATGTAATTAGAGATAGTGGTGAGTGTGTGAATCTGAATTTGTAGGATACTAAACGGGAACTATACCTTTCTTATTATAAAGTAATACATTTGTACTGATTTACATGTGACGCATCATACAATTATATTTAGGTATTTTTCTAATATCAAGAAATACATTATTTATTTCGAAATCAGCCTGAAATTCAACAGTAAATGGGAATGCCTTTATGAAACCTTAATTACAACCCCCATTCCCGCCTGCCCCCTCTCTACCTATGTACTAACCACTGTCCACTCGAATCTTCTCTTTTATCCAACCTTATAGATACTTCTGTTATTTAATCTACCACTAAACAGAGTCACCCGTTTCTGTATTACAATATCTCAGGAATGAACTATAGGAAACGAAGTAAGCAAAAATGCATTGCTCAATTCCGAAACACAACTTTTGATACAAATACTTATTCAGTGTTTAACATGTTACGGAAATGATTTAAATTCACAAAAGGTCTTACGGCTGTGTAAATGAAAATGTGACTTTAAAAATTAAACAAGCAAACCAAAACTAATATTTTCCTTTTTAACATATCATGCGTAAATTCCTCTCTAAAACAATGAAGACATTTAGTATCATTTTATCATTTTTTATCAAACAAAGTGATATTGCTGTGAGAGGCGTTCGGAAACAAATATAAATTTACATTGTATTGCAAATTGTGTGGATGGTAAAGCACGACCAGCATTCCCATTTCGCGAACATGGTGTCATCACTTATTTTCATTGATCCATTCATTTTATGTTTTTCGCTATTTTGCCTATTACGCCCAATTGAATGTTTCAGCAGATAATCGAGACTCATTATTCTCTGGAGTTAACGAGTTGAGTTTTGCAAAAAGATGTTGCCTTGGACAATTTAACTCAAACAGTTTGCACAAAATGAAACACCGCGGACTGTCCATGCGTGATCGTTGTTAAGTTTCGGAAGCATTGTCATAGTTAATTAATTTACGAGATTCTATTGCTCCGTATAACCGTAAATACAGCATAGACCCTGGACATCTCATTAGTGATCGTAACGTTATGATTCACTTATTCCTTCCTTGGGTGAATTAAACATACAAAAAGTCCCTTTCTTAGCTTATCCTATCCACAAGTTCACATGGCAAACACACCGTTATCTTAAAATGATACACGCTGGGGCTGAAAATAAGAATTGACGGTCACTTTGTGTGTGTTCCCTGGATCATGAACCTACACGGAGCGAGGGCCTGGCCGTATTTACCTCGAAGAATGTAGGTTCAGCTATATACACAATTGTATTTAGTTCGTGTGACATCATGTTTACACTGACAGCCAATACAAAGACCTGCTCTATCGCGGAATAAAATAGTTCCTAAAACAAGATGACGAGAGAGTATGTATTCTCAACTTGTCCTACAGGAACATATTCTGTAGTTTGTTTTCAACGACAATAATAATATTATAATTGGATGAGAAAGGTCTACCTCAGTAACTCAGAATGACAGCGCGTCGTAATACATGTACATAAAAAACAAGACGTCAAAATGGCCGACACGATAAACTTTACGGGAGAGATCTCCCAAGCTGAACCTGTGGTGGTTACATCTGTTCAGAATTGATCAACGTGCAGATCATAGAAAGTTGATTATAAAGATGTGTCAAATAGATACTGAGGGAAATTCATAGATGACTGTAGGCAGTCACTGTTTATACACGGATCGAGTCGATACTACGATAGTTCGTTTTAGTCACAATGATGGATCGTAGCGAGGATATTGGTGAACGATCCCGCTGTCTATCCTTGTGACGTCTCTCGATGTATGCTAAAACGCGGAGTTCAATATTAAAGGGTCTAAATGATCGGAAACAACGCTTCTGTATGTATTCCAGACAGGGAATTCCCAGGGGTTCCAACAGGAATGTGTACGTTGTCCTCCGTCAGATTTTACATCATTCTATAATACGGTCTCGTGAAAAACGCAAGAACGTCAAATTGTGTCGTGTCGTGTCGTCAAATTAGCCTAGTGGATTAAAGCGTTCGCTCGTCACTCCGAAGACCCGGGTTCGATTCCCCGCAGGGGTACAATGTGTGGAGCCCATTTCTTGTGTCCTCTGCCGCGATTATGCTTGGATAGTGCTAAAAGCGGTGTAAAACAATGCTTACTCACTCATACACTTATGAACGTCAAGTTCCCAGTCATGTGACCGACCTTACGCCTATAAGAAAAGCAGTATATCGTGTAACATCAGATTGAAAAATTACTAACGCATTTCCTGTTGAGTTGTCTAAAGAGAGTACATTGTAATATGTGTATGCTGCTTGACTGTCTTGCCCCTACGAGGCAATATTTTACGGACGCTTCTCTTTCTATCTAAGTCAATTAGAGTTATCTTTTCTTACCTTTTTTACAATACTTCCGGAAAAGGCATGTGTTTGAAATCAGTGGTTTCTACGCCTACTCAAAGGTATTATCACCATAACTCAAGTGCTGACATGTACAGTTTTTTTTACCCTTTTTGTACTACGGGTTTATGACGATTAAAGTAACAATACAGGCATCGTTTCGAAGTCATAATAGTAAAAAACATGCATCGCCACTCTCGTATATGAGGCACAGCGCTCCGATGACCACGAGACGTAAGATCCATTTATATATTATTCTTCCAAGAATTGTGCGTGAGTATTACACTATGGCATCACGTAAAGGATCTAGACGTTTAACGGAGCTAGGTTACGAACTATATCAAGAAAACGTACAAAATTATGTCAACAAACTTTCAAATCCAGCAAGGCAAACAGAGAGTGCCTGTTCACGCTCAACACATGATGATTTAGGACAATTAACCAGTGTGCGTGCAAATATTGACTGTCAATACGGGAAGTATGAGGAAACATATTTGGAATTCTTTGCATATTTACAACGAACTGGCACTGAAGAAAGTCCACAAATACAGGCTACACATCAAAACATTGCAGATTCACTCTTGAATAAGGTGCAGATGGCACTGAAGGACATTAATGCTAGAATTACAAGTTTTACAAACACTGACAGGATAGAATCAGCTTCTGTGCGAAGCAAAAGCCTTCATTCAAGTGGAAGTTCTATTACAAGATAGACACAATTTTTTATGGATAACAACTTCTTTAATACTGTGAAAAGCGACGTTTCGGTAAAGATCCTTATACCGTTGTCAAGCAAGACTGAATGGGGGACATAGTGCAGAATATATATAGTTTGTGGAGGATTAACAGTAGAGGATTAACAGTAACAACAATAGTATACATGAGTCGGATAACATTGGTAGGTGTGACAACAAAGGGATGATGCTGTCACAACACGATGGACAGAAAACACACAGCTGGAAGCCAATAAGGTCATGAAGCCAGTAAACAGGATAAGTGATTATTGTTTGATGCGTTCATAGTAGGCGGGTGGGATGAAATAGCTTTGATCTCTGTTGATTGATGGCTTGTGGCGGCGAATGTGGACTGCTTCTGTTAGTTTTCTTTTAGTGAAATCATGGAGGTTGTTGGCGAGGATTTGGACGTTGTCCCAGTTGATGATGTGATTGGGACAGTTGCTTGTATGGTCCGAGATGGCTGATTTGCTGTCGGATTTGATGGTGGAGGTTTTATGCTCTTTGATTCTGGTGTTGATTGGGCGGGAAGTTTCACCCATGTAAGATTGTCCACAGTTGCAGTCAATTTTGTAGACTACACCTTTAGGCTCTTGGGGTTTAGATTTGTTCCTGCCGTTGGCTCTTAACAGGGTGTTGAGGGAGTTGGAGCTGGTGAAGTGGGTGTCGATCTTGGCTTGCTGTTTGAGGAGGCGGCTGATGATGTGGGAGGCTTTTCCTATGAAGGGCGCTGATTCGGGTTTGAGGGTCGCAGGTCTGGGTGTGGGATGGAGTACAGATTGGTAAAGACAATCTCACATCTGAAACACATTGCAAAATCCTTCGCCAAAACTAACAGTTCATGTGAAGGTTGGCACCAGTGTAAAGACTTCAGAAATGTAGAAGGATTTAAGGATGCAGAGGTCTTCATTGTCAAAGTAGTCCAAAGGGAAGCTTAATCTGAGGAGATCATGTGTCTGCGAAACCAGAAGCCACTTCCGAGGAAAAGCTCAATCTTGCCCCTCTCACCTGCTTTAGATGAACAAGGCGTTCTTAGGGTAGGAGGAATACTGAAGAACAGCAAACTAACGGCTTGTGAGATTAATCCCGTTATCATTCCAAAGGGAAACCATGTTGCAAAACTTTTTGTACACCACTACCATAGCAGGGTTAGACATCAAGGAAGACATCTGACGGAAGGTGCTCTGAAATCGGCAGGTTACTGGATTATTGGGGCAAAAAGACTGGTGTCATCTCTTATCAGCAAGTGTGTCACGTGCAATCCGCTCAGACGAAAACCAGAAACTCAAATGATGTCAGATTTGCCTCCAGACCGCTTGGTGCCATGACCACCATTCACTTATTTTGGTGTTGACGCTTTCAGACCATGGGAAATTTTGACTCGTCGTACAAGAGGTGGTAGTGCAAACAGCAAACGATTGGCGATATTGTTTACCTGCCTAATGATACGTGCAGTACACATTGACCTCATTGAAGAAATGACAAGCTCCTCATTCATAAACTGTCTCAGAAGGTTTATTGCCTTAAGAGGGGAAGTCAAGCAATTCCGTTCTGATAGGGGAACAAATTTCATTGGTGCTATTGAATCCCTTAATGTCACTGCATTTAATGTAGAAGATGGGCCTGTGCAAGACTTCCTGTACAACAATGGTGTGGTTTGGTTGTTAAACACCCCTCACTCATCTCACATGGGAGGTGTATGGGAGCGAATGATTGGGACTTCTCGGAGAATGGTATGCTCCTGAACACAAAACGGTTAACCCATGAAGTACTCTCGACCCTAATGGCTGAAGTGACGGCAATCATCAATGCTCGACCTATCACATCCATCTCGACTGACCCTGATCAGCCGATGATCTTATCACCTGCAATGTTATTGACTCAAAAAACCGGCAACCCCCAAACTTTGATCTGTCTCTAGATGTAAAAAATATATGCAAGTCTCAGTGGATGTATGTCCAGACACTTGCAGAAGAGTTTTGGCGAAGATCGAGACTTGACTACTTGCAGAGTCTTCAAACCAGGTCGAAATGGAAGATTTCCCAGCCTAACCTGCAAGAAGGGGATGTTGTTCTTGTGAAAGACAATTGTGCAAGGAATGAGTGGCCTCTTGGTGTTGTGGAATCAGTGTTTCCTGGACAAGATAACCTTGTCCGCAAAGCCGCGATTCGTGTGTACAAGAACGATAAGTGTGTGACTTACAACCGCCCAGTTGTGAACCTTGTTCGTTTGTTTTAATTCCACTTGTGTCTGCAAGATATGTGACATTTCAATTGTGTGTGATTTCCATGCGAAATCAGAAGGGGAGTGTCTTGCCCCTACGAGGCAATATTTTACGGACGCTTCTCTTTCTATCTAAGTCAATTAGAGTTATCTTTTCTTACCTTTTTTTTCATACTTCCGGAAATGGCACGTGTTTGAAATCAGTGGTTTCTTCGCCTACTCAAAGGTCTTATCACCATAACTCAAGTGCTGACATGTACAGGTTTTTTACCCTTTTTGTACTACGGGTTTATGACGATTAAAGTAACAATACAGGCATCTTTTCGAAGTCGTTATATTGACCGTCAATGCAAACTGTGACGTAATTAAAAATGTCGATGAAGTAGGTATTACATTTAGAATTCATTTCAAAATTGGTTCTAGTGACAAGAATGGAAACTTGAACTGATAATTATATATTGTCTGGATGGATCACCCTGTCCATTTGTAGAAATAAACACATGTAGGTTATATACGATATTCAGAAATGAATTGGCCTTCAATGCAAAAACTGGCTATAGTTGGTTGGTTTGTTGTTTAACGCCGCACTAAGCAATATTCCAGCTATATTACGGCGGTCTGTAAATAATCGAATCTGGACCAGACAATCCAGTCATTAATATCATGAGCATCGATCCACGCTGTTGGGATGGATGACATGCACTGACCAAGGCAGCGAGCCCGACCACCCGATCCCATTAGTCGCATTTTACGACAAGCATAGTCGCCTTTTACGGCAAGCATGGGTCTTATAGTCTGTAGCTTACATGCAAAAATAATTACATCACTAAAATATATCAATTTGTTTTTATTTGTTACTCATATTGTCTTTACAACAACACACAGAACGTTATAAATTGCCAAAGTCTTCAACACTGTCGATACTGCACTGTATATCTATATACAATTGATTGATGTTTACTTGGGAATCCAGTTACATAGTCTTGTTCATTAGGCCAACATATCTGCGACATGCCGCATAATGCGGTTCCGCGCATGCCCAGAAAAGTTACATGTAGCAAGTATCGTCCCTGGGAATGTGGGAAGGCTTGCGTGAATCCACTGGTCGGTTGTTGTCATCTGACGTTACAATTGCGGCTTTGCTTCATTGAGAAGGTTATGTCATTTACGCTCAGGTAAATCCAGCAAATATGAAGGAACGAAAGAGTCCTCTTGGTTTTTGGTCATTTTGAGCCCGAGAGACATCACTAACTTGGAAGCATAATATACAAAAAGTATTTAACAGACAAAACGAAAACTGTTTGGTTCAAGACAGCAAAATGGCAAAAATCAAATGAAGTTGTTTTTTATGGGTTAGACTTTATGGATACGCAATATTATCAAAATAAGATAAATCATATATTACAAAACATATAATTCATAATACGTAAAACATGTTTTGGGGTGATGTACTGAAAGCATAGGCCCTATATTTGAATAAATGGAATGAAAAGGTACAAGGAGATATTTAGCTAACAAGATAATATTTTTGGTGTAATAATAACTGTAAAATGGGGGAAAAAAATCTGCATTACAAAAAAGTGCAATAATCAGTAATAATGTATTAAGGGAAACTAGTGAGATATGTACATTTAGTGAATTTTACGAATTTAAGATGAGATTTACACTGATTTTCAAGGTTAAACATTCCAATGTACAAACCATGCTATCAGAGAATATTGCACAAAAAGAAAACAAACGAATTATAGAAGGGTACACCCATGCCCAGGTCTAACATCTAATGTCTTTCACTTGAAAAATAATAAACATGGAAGCAATATATTTGATCAGGGTAACTCATGTAAATTTCTCTCCTTCCATCATGTACTGATGCCTGCCTGTTGGTCATGTAATCATTAGTGACTTCTGTAGTGTTGTGAATATCAACCGTCGAACAGTTATTAAAATGTGGGCCAAAATCCCAGCCTGCTACTATTTGGGATCACAACTTTAAAAAACAGTGTTTGTCGCTGGTTAAATTTGTAAATTTTAATATCGTCTTGTTAGAAATATTGTACTATTAAGCAAGATTATGAAAACAGTACACATATGCTTCGATTGAACATTATCCAATATATATGCAAAATACAAGGAGAACTAAACTTCAAGAAATATTGTACAACTTAATAAAAAAATCAAAGTCCAAATGTATCTGAATCAGTTTCATTATATCTTCATAGGCACATGTATGGCAGGTTCTGTTCCATTCCGATGGAAGGAAGGTTAAGAAAATACAAGTGATTTAAGTTTTCCATGTAATGGCATTTAATATAGGATACTCGCTACATTCAATGAGATTTTATGTAATACAGGTGCATATATTTTCAGTCAAAAAACGTCGTAATGGCGTCCAACTCTACACCTCTGTTACGAATTCATCGGACCCAAAAGAAGGGCATCTCTGTAAAGAAGTTACTGGACGTCCTAACGGTACGGACATCCCTGACGTACTGAATGTGACCTGTCCTAGAACCTGGCGCTACCTGACTGTCTACACAGAGACTGATAATGATGGACAGGGTGCTGTGTTGGACTTTGTCGAGGTACAGGTGTGGAGTAAGTATACACATCAAGACAGATCACTTTCAGCTTACCCTAAATTAACGTGTTTACAGGTATAGGTAAGCAAATATCACGTTTTCACAACAATATTATTATCACAGACATTTTGCTTTGGCCACTTCTATTGTATTCTGTACTGTCATTGTACTTGAACTGCCATTGAATTTTGTACTGCCACTCTGTTGCGAACTGCCATTGTAAATACAGTAAACTACGTTGATTACGAACACGCTTATAACAAACAGATGAATATAACTGTTTTTTGGTCCCGTCCATTTGCTGTATTTATGCTGTATATATACTTAATATGAGGTCATCAGAGATCCCAAATCCAGTTCTGATGTGGTGAAAGTACTACATGGTATGTAATATGAATGTGGCAGCGCAGCAAGAGAGGAATGATCAGTTGTGTTGCAAAAAACATCCATCATAGGATTAACTGATAATACTTTATCGGAAGTTGTTGTTTACCTTTTCAAAGTTGTTAGACATCTTCCCGGGAAGCCCGTGCTAAACGTTAACTGCTTACATATCCTGACATGGTGATTGAAAATTGCAGCAGACCTGGCAGAAACTACAGCAATACCTAAAAGAAAAATTACAGTGCTCACCATTCTTTACTTCAGTTATGTTGTGTCCGACCAAATCTCTGATGGTGTTTATGATCCAACATGGCGTCTTGACTTCACACAAGACTCTCTGAAGTTTCCTATTCGCGCTCTCAATAGTTCGATAATATTTCCGTTTGGTAGATCATAAAGATATATACTGAACCCCAAAAGTTCCTGTGACATTGAATAAAATTTATTGCAAAGTTATGTTTTTTACCAAATCTGAAACAATTTCGGTTTGCAACAGATAAACGACTCCTGTAAGTGTTCAAATGGTTTAATTTGCCATACTGACTTCAGAAAATGCGCGATTTCATAAAAAATCCTGAACATGCCAAAATGTCAATTTACAAATCAATAGCGAGTGTGTCCACCTCTGGTTGCGATGCAAGCAACACATTTTCGTCACAAAGTCCTGTCGGATATCTGTCCATATCTGCTGCAGCATGTTTCGAAGTTCCTGGAGTGTCCGTGGAACACGTGGTTGACGTCGAAGGCGCCGATCCATCTGATCCCACATGTGCTCGATTTATGAGAGATCAGAGGTGCGAGCCGGCCAGGAATTGACATTCACGTTGTTTTGTTGAAGAGAATCCTGAACAAGTCGAGCAATATGAGGCCGGGCGTTGTCATGTTGAAAAGTAATGCCTGGGCCATGACGACGCAAAAACGGTAGAACAACAGGGTCGATGATCTCGTCCGTTGAGATATCCCTCTGCCACTATCAAACGGGTAATCAGCTTGCTGTAATCCCACCCCATACCATAACGCTGCCGTCCCCGAACCGATCTTCTCCACTGACACAATGATTGACGTAACGTTCACCTCGACATCGGTACACTCGAATCCGTCCATCGCTGTGGCTGAGGTAAAAACGAGACTCGTCAGTGAATAGAACTTGTCCCCACTGCATGGCCGTCCAGCGTAGACGCTGTTTGCACCACTGTGGACGTGCTTGAAGGTGGTTTCCCGTCAAAATGGGACGTCTGGCGGGTCTTCTGGGGACAATCCCTGCACATCTGAGGCGGCGACGTACGTTTTGTGAAGATATCCGTCGAAGGCAAGGGATGCTACTTGCAGTCACTGTTGCTGGCTGGAATCAATTTCGTAGGTGTGTTGTTCGAATCCAGTTGTCTTGTCGATTTTATTGGTTACGCGTGGCCTGCCTCTCCGAGGATGGTCTCTGACTGCATTCGTCTGTTGCCAACGTTGCCATAAACAGCACATGGTGTTTCTGTGGACGTTAAATTGTCTTGCAACATCACGTTGACACGATCCTGCTTCAAGCATACCAATTGCTCGCAGACGCTCATTTTCGGATAGGCGTGGCATTTCGTAATGT
The DNA here is from genome assembly GCF_023055435.1 of Haliotis rufescens. NCBI lineage: Eukaryota > Metazoa > Mollusca > Gastropoda > Lepetellida > Haliotidae > Haliotis > Haliotis rufescens. The sequence goes on from NW_025963890.1 coordinate 68,569,284, forward strand.
TGTATAATTGCGTAATTTTGTTGTTTTTCTGAGTGGTTGTTGTAAGCATGATGCTAAACAATGCATATGGAATCCCGTTAACGCACATGTGTTTATACCCTTTCTTGGGTAGTGAAATGCATGGGGCTTGCATAAAAGTCAACTTTTTCATGGAAGATGTTTTTCTGTAGCAGTTGCGTTTTTGTGACTTGATTCCATACATGTACTACGATATTGAAAACCAAACTTTACTTGTTTGAAAAATACACTAAAATATTGGTGTCACAAGAGCTTTTGTTGTTGAGTATATATTGAAGAAAACTTCCCAGAGCTCCGACATCTGTGCCTCAATCCACAAATTGGAAGCACCTTACTATATATATGTTTTAAAATAAAATTTATGACAAAATATCGAACAAGTTTAAATTCTAATGGAGCCGCAACGAAAAAATATATCCCCAAACGGCCCTGATAGGGTGATGTATCACGTGTGGTGACAGTTCTTAAAACAAGATGGAGGAATTGTATCCAGTAATTTCAGAGGAGTAAGATTTTGAAGATAGTAAAATCCTCTCTGAAAATCTTGAATCTAATATGGCTTTTGGCATGCAACAACGATTGAAAAAAATGTGAAACACATGGCATCAAAACGTCCTTCCAATGTTCAACAGTTTAAGTGAAAAACCTTACAAGAAAAGATTTTAAAAGTATAATGGATGAGAAAAAACCCGTAAAATATAACATAGCCGCAACCATAAGACAAAATCCCAAAAGAGCTCCATTGCTTTGATGTATTCAGTATGGAAACAATTCGTAGATAGTTTGGAACCACATAATCTCTTAGGTACAAAGGAGCAGGAATTTGAAGCCATGTGCCAAAACCAACAGTAAAAGTACTCTGAAAATCTTGAATCGAAATATGACCGCAAAGCATTGTTACTTTTAACATGCAACTAAGAACCAAACATGTGAAACAAGAAAATGTGCATCAAAACTTCCTGCAAAATTTCAACAGTTTCTACAAAGACCCTTACACGATATGATTTATATTGTACAATTTATGAGAAACAATCGATCAGAATTAAAATCTAATATAGCCACAACCACAAAAAGATATCCACAAACGGCTCCGGTTTGCTGTATCCCGTGTGGAGACTATACGTGGAAAGTTTGGAAGCATTTTATCTGGCAGGTTCAGTGGAGTAGGGCATTGGAAACGTATACCCAAACAAAGTAAACCGCACTTCGAAAATCTTAAATCCAATATTTCAGGCAAACACGTAATCAATGACCAATGTCAAAGAACATACATTTAAAAACCTAAACCTATTTAGCATTACACCTTTTCTCCAATATTCGAATGCCACACATAGTCTTTTTTTTATACATGATCATGAAGTGATTACTATTATCATTTATGGTCTGAATATTGATGGAAACATACATATTATTTGTGGTATGAGGAAATGAGAAGTTATATTCTAGTATTCCTCAACACATTATTGCTTCAGAACAACAGGGAAAACTAAAACCTAAAACGGAGAGTGTGATCAACTTTTATATGACTGAGCCAATAAAATGAAGGCGCCTGATTGAATTCGGACACTTATTCCAATTTGCTCCAGTGGTAGTAATTGAAAGGGCTGGAACTCCCGTCACTGATTCACTGCTATTAACAACTTACTGTGCCAAGTTGCGTCAATTAAACGTGCCAGAACCCTGTGGCCGAGAGTTCGAATCCCAGATTCATCCTGATCATGGTTATTGGTCAATGTTACAGTGCCGTACAGTCAAAGTGACGTACACCAAACTCACTCACTGGGATATATAGCAGGTTAACGTCACTGATCATTAAATACATTTCTAGAATACTGACATTTTGCAAATAGTTATTTTTAGACACTTTTATAAATAAATTTAATGTACAAAAGTCTTGATTTTGAGTTAATTTCGTCTTAAGTCATGATCACAACATGTCAAACAATAAACATAAATATAAGGCATGTCTCAGGAAAATGTGTTCGTCCGATTCATATTTTGAAAGCAATTGACAAGATTTCCATCATTGCAAAACATCTAGACCTATCAATGACGTAATTTTGAGGATATTTTCCAATAATCTTTCAAACATTTGGGTATAGATGGACATGTGGACAGCTTACGGAACATTTTCGACAAAACAATATAACAGAATTCTAGTAATCATTTTAGTTAAATAGTCAATTACATCATTGCAGAAACCAATATTTGAATAACAACATGTAGACTTCCAGGCTGCCACACGTTCAACGTACATGTATATGTGGCAAAACCTTGTGCTTCTCGACCGTAGCAACATATTGTCTGTCTGACGTCACACAAATGTTTTGATCTAAACATTACGAGGCTTGTTTTATGTTCTTCAGAGTAACCACTTTATGTTTTCGGTTACAGCACAGCATTAGAGTCTACGGTATATATTGTGGTCAACATATCTGTAAGACTTTCGACTGACTATGGCAGTATCATCAGCCATTTCTAGGTCTGTCAGCACCGTACCCTGGGTCACTGGCTCGACGAAAGTGGTAAATGTCTGAGACCTACATCACTTAGGGCTCCCTCCCACATCAACCAGACACACCGCGATATAACTGATTTGTTCAAAGCTGCGCTCAACCGAAGTTTTTCACTCATTTACCAGCATGCACTTCTGGGTATTACGGAAGCAACTGTGACCAAAGTTGTGCTGCACTTCACTGCAAGTCGGACTCCAGCTGTGACGTACAAGGACAGTGTGTCGGTGGGTGTGCGGCTGGATATCAAGGAACAGACTGTCTTCAAGGTAATAGTCAACACATCAGATCCATGACGGGTGCAACCACTTGGGCGGGATACGCTTACTATTTCTCGAAGACCTGCTATGATCCCTACTTGATGTAGTCGGAATCGTACAATGGGACATTTAGAAGAGATTTCTTATGATGGAAACGCTCTTGTTGCTGTTATTAAGAAAAGTTTTTTTTCAATTGCTTTTATTTAACTGATTCAGCGACTGTGCCTGTGTTTTTCTATATTACCACCATATAAATTGCATATACACTTACACTGTTCCTTTTCATTTCGTTTAAAATCAATATCGGGTTTCATATTTTCAGAACTTGATCACAGATAATTCACATTTTGCAAAAAGTCATGTCTAGGTACTTCTTTTCAGTATGACAGGGGCATATTAATATGAATAAACGCCTATACTACACACCAAAATTAGAGTTTGGTGGCAGCTTGGCCACTCTGGAAGCGGTTTTCAATATCAGATTTTAGATATATTGTATGTGGACGTTTGCACTGGTCACACATGAAAGTAATACACAGAGTCTCTTGGTAAGTGATATATATAAATATGCTATTCTGTTGTCAACAATTGGCTTCACATCGTGAGTATGGGTTTTTGAATTCCTTTCTATTTTCTTTGTGTACATTCACGGAACACCTTAGTTACCAGCAGCAATTTTGACTGATGGACAGATGTACTTCATGTTGCATGTACTTGCTGTACTATATGATGTGCTATATTAAAACAACTCACACTAATCAAAACAACATGATAAATCAATATCTCCAGGAATATATAACTATCCTTGTTTGGGCTAAATATTATCTTATTAAATAGCATAATTAGGTTTTTAAATATGTATCTGAGACATTTGTATGTGGTAGCTTTTGTTATTGAAGTTTCACATTGATATTATTTAGAGACATAGGACTATAAACTATAAGTATATCCTGCTATAGTTCTTGCATCTTCATACCAATCAGTACACCGTCCTGCGACAGAGCTTTGGCTTACAGCCATGAAAAACATTTTTCATTCTTTTTAGGATAAGATGTTAAAAAAACACCGATTATACATGAAGAGCAGAAGTTAGCTGATCATTAATTTCAGCCTGTGATTCTGGGAGATATGGAGAAGGGTGCAGCAAGTCCTGCCGCAGCCGTCACTGTAAGACACCATCTGTCACATGTAATCACATCACTGGGGTGTGTCCTTATGGCTGCGCTAGTGGTTCCATGGGAGATGACTGTTTGCAGTGTATGTTTATTTCGTTTTTCTATTTTTAACGCATTCACATTATAGTGCATTTCATATAAGCCGTCTTTAATATGGTTACTAATTTAATGTATTAATTATTTGAACATTCCGTTACGGAAGTCATTGATAGGCGATGAATGAAAATGAAAATCATCTGCAAAATATTACAGTAACGGTTATTTTCCAAAAAGGACACTTTGTGTTAAGGATGTAAGTTACAGTACGGATTTGATGCGTCCTACCTACACTGGATGTTCCACACTGCGGCTATAAGAACTTTCTCATAGGTTATCTGTACACTTTTTATAATAGGTTTTACTTATACCCTATTCAGCATGTAACTTAGGGAGGACGTACGGCCCTAACTGTGCCAGTGAATGCAGTTCCCGACATTGTAAGACACCCTCCTATTCATGCGACATATACACCGGACAGTGTAGTGCTGGGTGTGAAGATGGGTGGACAGAGACAGACTGCTCCAAAGGTTTGTACATTTCACCATTTGTTAATGATTGTCAAATGACACATTTTCAACTGCATTTACATAAGAGATGATCGAGCAGCAAACACATATTTTGTACAGATGTAAGACGTCTTTTGTGTCTCCAACCATTAGTTCTCGTACATGTACAGCAGACAAAGGCTATGAAATAAGGTGAAACCACACAGTGCACACAGTGCGGTACTCATTGTTACCATTGTAACTGGACGCTTTTATCTAAATAAATAGTACCTGTCATCTATGTTAGTAAATGGAAGGGTTACGCTAGATTTCGTACATATGATTCTTTGTCTAATATACATCTGTGACAGTTAATTTAATCAGGAAAGTAGATAACGCTATTGGTATTGTCAAAGGACGACGACGTCTGACATAGAATTGCTTCTTGAGCTGGATGCACGGGAGTCCTTGTGACAGCTTTCAACGAGTTTGGGGACATATTTCTGTTTCACAACATGGACTCAAGTTAAGAAATTAATATTATTGATCTTCACAAAAGACAACAACATCACAACATATATTTATTTCGTTTCATTGTCATTTCTATACAGTCATCCAAAGTCAAAAACAAGCGATTTTAGGGCAACTTTAAATTTTGCGTTTGCAGCAAGAAATATGACTATGTTTTTATATTTTTATTTGTTTGTGATTGACATAAAGCTTATGAATATGCAAATGGTGTATACATGCTGTCTATCAGAATATAAAATGTAGCCTGAAGCACATAAATTAGATAATCATTAATTTCAGCCTGTGATCATGGGAGTTATGGAGAAGGATGCAGCAAGTCCTGCCGCAGCCGTCACTGTAAGACACCATCTGACACATGTAATCACACGACTGGGGTGTGTTCTGATGGCTGTGAAAGTGGTTACAAGGGAAAGGACTGTATGCAACGTATGTTTATTCCCTTGCGATTGATTGAGTTAACGTAATGTATTTCATAATTGCCTTATTTCATATGGGAACGACATTCGTGAATATTTGAATATTCCCGAGGTCTAAAAATGCTGTTTTCAGGTGATATTCAAGTAACATATGATATCAAGTAATTCAAGGACGGTACAAACAGTTATTTTCCAAAATGAGTGACAATCCGTGTAAGGATGCAATTTTCGGTTCTTAATCCTTACTTTTAATGACATTTTGATAACTGGATGGTCAAATATGTGGAAGCTAGAAGTCTTTACAAGAGTAAACACTCTTCATACATAAATGTCACTGCATGTTGTAGGCGACACTTCTTTCCCATTTTAAATTATCACTGAGCCAGGAACCCCCCAAAATGCTTCAAAAGGGTTCGACTGAATGGATTAGCATGTTTGAAGGTTATTTGGGCGCGGTTGAAACTAAAGAAGCACAAATTAAGTTCCAATATATTGTTCATATGTTTTGGAGCTCTGTTTGTGATTAACATTAAGCTGATGTACATTGTATATGCAAATCGGTGTATAATGTATAATGTAGCCAGAAGCACATAAGTTAGATAATCATTAATTTCAGCCTGTGATTCTCGGAGTTATGGAGAAGGATGCAGCAAGTCCTGTCGCAGCCGTCACTGTAAGACACCATCTGACACATGTAATCACACGACTGGGGTGTGTTCTGATGGTTGTGAAAGTGGTTACAAGGGAGAGGACTGTATGCAACGTATGTTTATTCTCTTGTGATTGATTAACTTAATGCACTTCATAAGTGCCTGCTGTCATATGGGAAAGAAGTTCATGACTATCTGAATATTTCCAAGGTATAAAAAAAAATGTTATCAGCTGATATTCAAGTAACATATGCTATGAAGCAATTTCTTGGTGGTGCAAAAACAGTTATTTGTCAATCTGAGTGAGAATCCGTGTAAGGGTGCATTTTCCGGTTCTTAATTCATACTTTTAATGACTTTTTGATTACTGAATGGTCAAATGTGTGAAAGTCTTTATAAGTTTATACAATCTTCATACGTACATTTCACTCCTACCTGATGCAGCATGTACCTCGGGGATGTACGGCCCTAACTGTGCCAGTGAATGCAGTTATCGACACTGTAAGACACGCCCCTCTTCATGTGACAGAGAGACAGGTCGGTGTCCTGATGGGTGTGAAGATGGGTGGACAGAGATAGACTGCACTAGAAGTAGGTTAAAAGCACCATTATTTTGACAGTGTAAACTGGACGTTCTTCAGACCTAAAAAAAATGTTGTGTAACAGTCTTGTCAGTAGTATATCATTTAGGCAGAATATTTCCGTGAAAGGAACAAATGTAAGGCTATATCATTTACTTTATCTGGACTAAAATCCAAACAATGAATATGTCTAATTCGTATCTATAGCCACAGTGTTATTCTGCACAGGTTGTAAGTGCATGGCAACACTTATTTCCCATTTTAAATTACCAATATTCAGCCAGGAATCCCCAAAAATGCTTCAAAATGGTTCAACTTCTTTTCCCTCCACTTAAAGGATGATGATGCATGAAGGTTATTTGGGCGCAGATGAAACTCTAAGAAGCTAGGTTCCAATATATTGTTAAAAATATATATTAATAAGGAATCATAGAATTCAGGGTACACTAATACCACTTGAATTCCAAAACAATTGAACGTAAAGAGTTTGATATGCCCATTTTCTTTTAGACTGTGCTGATGGATTTTATGGAAATAACTGCTCTCTGAAATGTGCTGATAGACATTGTACTAGTAAGACCTGTCTTGGTGATGGAGAATGTAGTACTGGATGTGATGCGGGATGGACACTGCAGGACTGCACACACGGTAACATTCAATTTTCTGACAACAATGTGACATACATATATCATATATACAAGTAATTCTTCTGCCATCTATCATAATCCAAGCACTAAACAGAAAAAGTACATCTCAACTGTAATTTTCACAAGATGAGGATAGAAAATCAACAATAATACTGCGGTAGTCGGTAACCTTTTCAAAAGTGTTTGAAGGCACTTCGGCAAAGATATTGGCAATACCTTTTTCCACAAAAAGTTCGTGGCTTCATGATATTTTCGGAATGGTACAATCGTCTCTGCTTTTAGCTATTGGGATACGATGACATGCATCAACAAAGTCAGCGAGCCTGACTACCCGATCCAATTAGTTGCCTCTTACGACAAGCATGGGAAAGTGAAAGTAAGAAAGTGAAGGCTAAAATCTGCAGCTGTAGCTGTTTCTGCTGGTATAGAGGGTATGAACAACTTCCCTGAAAACCCGACTACTTAGAAATTGAATGGTCCATTTTAGATGCATGAAAGCTCTGAACATTTTATGTATAAATCACTATGTCACATATCAAATGCATGGGCATTTGTTTGAATCTTGTTGGGGCAAGGAAACAAGTTTCGAATTTAAAAATATGAGCCTCCAGGTACTTTGTTTGTAAAGTGACCTGATTTGACATTCAGCGTGTATATAAGGGGCCAGCCATATTTTACACAGAATAACTTGTTCCAGCAAAAACATAAACTATTCCCAGAATTTCTAGCACAAACATAAGTTGTACGTTTGGCATGCTGGATGTTTTGTAAAAAAATGAGTTATGAAAATAATAATGTCTGATCCTCACTTCACAAACATATGCTTTAAGGCAGTGACGGAAAATATGTCCTGATTCTTACATAAATCCCAGTCCCCCTTTCCCCCTGCCTGAATATTAACTGATCGATCCCTCGGTGTTGATGTGTTAGGATAGGGCTACTATCTGCTCTGTGCTATTCCAAACAGAGTGCTCCAATGGATCATATGGCAGAAACTGTGAATCCACCTGCGGCCATTGTTCGGAGACCAACACATGTCATCACGTCTCTGGAACCTGTCCAGGTGGATGTCAGGCAGGGTGGGAACTTCCCCTGTGTCAGACAGGTGAGTGTGAACAATCTAATTGCAACAACTGCACTTAGCCTAAATTTAACCATATAATGATATCAAAACAAATATGATCTATCGTGTTTGCCTGTTGCTCTGGAAGCAAAGTAGGAACGCCTGGTAGAACCCCAAACCACATAAAATAAAGGTTTGGAATGTCAGATCCACACGTGTGAGTAATGTGTTATGTTATTGTATTATGCAACTGCATTGCAAAGAACTGTTCGTCGTTTTCGATTTTAGAGTGTGACAATGGGACGTACGGAGAGAACTGTGAGAGAGACTGCGGCCACTGTAACGGGACATGTGATTCTGTTGATGGAAGATGTCGCTGGGGATGTACTAAGGGATACAATGGTTCTCACTGCTCAGTGAAGCTTGGTAAGTTATCTCATACAGCTCACATAAGGTCTGACCCTTAGGTATCTGTAAATGGGGCACCAGGAATCAATGATAGTCCTTATACTACTTGTTGCGTAAATGTTAGTCTGTGTGTTATGAATCATGCATTACTTATTATAAGATATGCAATACAATATTCGACATTGTGACGCTTTGTACCTGTCAGCAATAGCAATCATTGTATATATGTATCTCCACGTAGTAGTTTGATGATTAAGGATGTGATAAGACTCAACTATTCCACGTAAAAGCATAAGTGAAGCTTCATCTGCATCCTCGGCCTCTCAATATAAGGGGAAGGCTACGGTAATGGGACCACATGGTAGATCACCCCTTAGGAGGTATCAGCTAAAATAAAACATGTTAAAATACGTATGATGTTGTTCATATCCTGTGTGAGTGAAATTAGATATAATTGTTACGTATGGACTGTAATTATTATGAAATCTGTCCATTAAAGCATTTAAAATTGAAATTGTTTAAAGGTATCATAAAGGTACCACATAGTCGAACGCACATGCATGCAGCATAAAGTGAACACAAAGACGCTGCAGGATACGCAGGGAAAATAATATTTTACGTTCGCTTCTTCGTACATCTTTCATCATTCCTCACAGCGTATCGGCGACCGTTTCTTTCTTTCTGCCCCACATTTGCTCTGACCTAGTTTCCGAGGTGCATGGGACGCAACTATTGAACATGAATAATATCATATGTTGACGGCAATGTGACTCGAAAACAGTATTTCGTGTTTGTATGTTCACAAAGGGAATGATGACAACTCTATTATTGTCCAAAATAATGACAATTATGTTTATCTTATAATAAACGTTCAGCTAAATGTGACGTACGTATAACGACCAACTGGTCCCTTTAATTTAAAAGATGTATTTTGTCTCCGGCATCCTTGTCTTTATATAAAGAAATTAATATTGTCGTATAGAAAGCTCCTCTTCAATAAACATTGAAAATAACACAATTTTTATACCAGATACCTGCTGTTGTTTCTGTCAGTGATACATGTTTGTGATGCGAAAAAGGTTTGTTTTCATAATAATTATTTCAAAGATATCTATCTCTCAAACGTCGTATTAAATGCATCCCTTTTATTGACAACTGATTAATGTAATAAAAAAAGTATGGTTGTCCTAAGAGATGACTAACGGGATCGGGTGGTCAGGCTCGATGCATGTCATCGTTTCCCAGTTGCGTGGATCGATACCCATGATATCAGACTCGATCATTTACACACCGCCGTCATATAGCTGAAATATAGCGGCGTTAAACAACAAACAAACACAACTGCGAGTATTAAGGTTTATTATTGGGAGTATAGGTATAAAGAGACCACTTAGACCATTACCCATAAGCGCGTTGTGTGAGCAATGTTATACTTTTTTCGATTTACCAAGGCTCTACCTTTGTTAATAACAAGATATATGCAGATGAGCACACGGTACCTTCCTAATAATTATTGTTTTATGGCAAATTGAAAACACAACGTTTTCTCACTGAAACAAATTTCTCAAACTCTAATAATACCATTCGTTGACAAGGCACTACGTTTTAAAGTTATTTAGTTCTTTTATTTATTTTGGAGGGATGCCGTTGTAGATTATGAATAAGCTCTTAACTCAATGCCGATCACGTGGTACCTTTACTGGTTGCCTTCCCCATCAACTGCCACTGCACTTGCATCCTCGCCCTCTTTATATACCGCCACATATAATTCTGCAGCTCATGTCCGTAAAACCTGATTCTATGATTATGTAATTGCAACTCGTATTGCTGTATCAGGGTAATGTTGCCACAAGCGAAATTTTAGGTTGTACATTAATTCACTAGATACATGTTGTACACATTTACAGCTGCTCTAAACGGACAAAACACATCCCAGTTGTTTCCCGTGTCAGCTGTGGCGGGAACAGTTGCAGGTCTACTTGTTGCGGCTATCCTCATTATTATTGTGGTCCTTGTCATCAGGTAATTTCTGATAATATCATGTACACCAGCTAAGTGTGACGCCATATGTATTTACACTTAGCACACTACTACCTGTTACACACTAAACGTCAAACCTTACTTGGATATAGTGTCAATTAGGTCTAGATTTCAGCTTTTAAACAATGGTAAATGGTTCATCCCGTAAATGGGATTCGAAACCCATACATCTTTTTGACTACGTATATTTATTTTCCTTGATAGATATGTTTTCACTGCCAATGCTAGAACCGGGTGTTATATTTATGTAAGTGCCATGTGTGGTCTGTTTATGTTAGTAGCGTGTGTTTTGTTTTTTTCTAGTCCTGTGTGCTTTGTTCATGCCAGTAACGATTGTTTTGTTGATGTTATTAGCTTGTTTTGTTTATTTTAGTCTCATGTGTTGTGTCTATGTTAGTAGCGATTGTAGGTTTACGTAGTAGTGTGTGGTTTGTTTATGTTCGTACCATTCTGATGTCACAGGAAGAGGAGGCTTCACCAAGGCGACATCAACAAACACGTTGCAGAGTTCCACCCTGCAGCACAAGGTGAGAACACTACAACGACATGGTAGGAAACCATTTAGTCCAACACGGCTGTTTTATTTCATATATTGTTTTATGAAAACAAGTATTTTGAAATAATTATTAAAGTTTCAGATGTGTTTATATGAATGCAGGATTTGTAGAGGTTAGGGTAAGAATTGTGACTGTTGTTTTAGCTCGTTTGCAACATTTGAATGTAAGCTTCAGGTAAACTATATTTTAAGGATATCAAGGTAAAGTACATACAAAAATCGTATTGGATCAGGGACGTACTTATTTTGCTTTTCTTAGCTGCAGTTCTTCTGTTTGTCCTGTGATAAAACAAGCTCAAAACTTTCATTACAACAGTGAGATTTCAAGACAGACCCCAACCAAAAGTATAATGCATGTACTGTATGCTTTCCATTGCTGTAGGGAATGGCGCTGTTGGTAACGTGGTTCTAGATGAGAACAAAGCAGTCCACCAGAAGCCACCAATAAAACCAAAACCTGCCACACACACAGCATCAAGCAAACAGCTTAGTTCTAAAGACAAAGACCAGGAGGAAGAAGACGTTGATGAGGAAGTTCCATCTCCTGACAGTTGTTACTACAACGCAGACGCCGAAGACGCCATCAGAGACGTCGTTGTGCCTGAATTAGCTGCAACAGTGGCAATGCTCAAACAGAGGAAAGATGGATTCGAAAGAGAATATAACGTGAGTCGTAGATAGTACTTCACAGGGGGAACACCGTTGTATTATTGTATCACATTGCTGGTACCGGGTGTTGTGTTTTATGTAAGTCCCTTGTGTTTTGTTTATGTTAGTCCTGTGTGTTCGTGTATGTTAGTGATGTTTATGTTGACTCACAATCTGACTGCATAACAATACATGCTACCCGAGATCAGATTTCATATCTGAAATGTATTGTACTTACAGCGACTGCCGACTGGATTCACAGCGTCATATCAAGACTCTCAGAAACCCGAGAACAGTGGCAAAAACAAGTTCAGAGGCTACTACCCCTGTGAGTAGAACTGAAATTGGTGACTTTACAAAAATATACAAGATGTGGTTATCAAGAGTTTAACTGACATTATTTTAAATTTCAGACGACCATAACCGTGTCCGCCTGACTCTCCTACCAGCTACCCCTGGCTCTGACTACATCAACGCCAGTCTCATGCACGTGTGTACTTTTGTAATTATCTCGTCTTCTTTCATTTAGTGTCATGCCATGTTAACCTTTTCACGGTTATATTTCAATTCTGTCTACACTGGACATAGTCATCTGTGCGAAATCGCCCGGATAAGGGGTACTGAGAAATGTTCCTTTTGGTATAACAAATCGTTCAGAAGGCGGGGTTTCGAGATTAATACGGCATACACAATTCAAATACAGAAAAAAGATGGCTGCAAGGAATAAACTATCCATCTGCCCCGTTTCTGTAATTTCAGAGCTACAACCAGAGGAAGACTTATATAGCAGCTCAAGGTGAGATACAAGTACATGTATTGTGGCGTCGTGTTTTTGAAAACGGTTGAATAACCTGTTGATAGAATAAAATAGCTGACACATATGTGACCCGTACATCTTACTAATGCTATAATGTACACACTTGCCTTTGTGTGTATCTGACCGCCTCCATGGTCTTATGGTAGAGCGTCCGCCGGAGAGCGGAAGGTCCGGGGTTTGATCCCCGGCCGCGTCATGCCCAAAGGCGTTAAAAGATGGTACTTGTTAGTCTGTCTGGCGCTCGGCATTAAAGGGCGAAAACAAGGACTGGTCAGCTCGCAGCCTGTATACTGTGTCTGTGTGGGGTATTCATGTATCTCAGTGTGCTAGAACTATAAATCGGCATCAGTCCGGACTAGTACAAGCAGCCACACACATACACGTACATGCACGTCGCTATATAAGTGTAATAATCTTGGATCTTGGATCTAATGCATATCATTTGAAAAGACAGTATTTGAGGGGATATTTCAATCTTGTGATGATTTAACGAACAAATGGAAATTTGTACATCAAGCCAATAGAATCCTCGTTGTTTCAATAACCCATTAATTAATGTGTCTAGCCCCCAACAAGAAGACAGTCGGCGACTTCTGGAGGATGATCTGGGAACATTCCTGCAGCGCTGTAGTCATGTTGACTGGTCTGGTGGAGGAGACTAAGGTAGGGTTTCATGATATATAAATAAATAACGGATCGATTATCCTATGAAACATTCAGTTAAGAAGGCAAAACATCAGAGAAAAATATATGAATGGATCAATAACGATCTTGGTTTCCATTAAAAAAAACGTGCAAGATTTCATTTTAAATTTGTGTCTTATCATAGGAATGCACATTGTGTCAATATAGACCAACTATTTCAAATCGTAGGTGAAATGTGAGCAGTACTGGCCGGCAGATGGTGTAATGGACGTTGGCCTCTTCACAGTAGAGGTGGAGGTAACACAAACCCGTGCGAACTTCACAATGAGACACATGAAAGTCACTTCAAGGGCAGTGAGTATTGGATCAAAACAGTCACTGCATGTGTTCACTAAATTATGTTGTGGTATAACTGGACAATATGCTGAAGTAGTGAGTGAGTCAACATCTGAATTCACATTGACACACAGCAATTTGAATTGATAAGGTAGCTCAGCAAGTAAAACATATGACTGAAGTTTGTGTCATGTTATCTTGAAATATAAAACACCTTCTATCACAGACTGGAGAGAGTCGGTCAGTTATCCAGTTCCACTTTACATCCTGGCCTGACCACGGTGTCCCCGACACCCTCGCTCTCGTCAGCTACATTTGGCTGGTCAGACAGACAGTTGAAGGAACAAACGGACCACTGCTTGTCCACTGCAGGTAGGACATACTTTAGTCACAAAGATAGCTAACCACTACTTGTCCACAGTAGATTGGGAAGCCATTCTTTAAACAAATAGGACTAGAAATTGCGAAATAATTCCTACTTTATTCACTTCTTGATGATTACATCATTCATACTATTTTGTTAAATGTTCTGACATTACGACTTGGACAAACGAAAATTAAAGGATTGATATTTTTGAAACCTCATTGTTCTAGACCTTGAAATACGCTGATCAGTACTCTGTCGGTGAAGCTGATTCATTGATCAATTTGTTAAAACAAGACAATTTATCTGGAATCAGTGTCGTTGGGGATAACACGTATCCACTGTAAGATGTTCACATCACTGGCATATGACGTGATAGAACAAATATGGTTGACGATTTGAGCTCAGAAATTTGACAGTTTAACTAAATACATGCATATTTATGGACTATTTCAGAGAGTACAGACACATATATGTAAATTGTGGACTATTGCAGTGCGGGTATTGGATGTACAGGCAGAAATAGGAATATTGTGGACTATTTCAGTGGGGTTATTTGATGTGAAGGAACAGATATGTACATTGTGGACTATTTCAGTGGGGTTATTTGATGTGAAGGAACAGATATGTACATTGTGGACTGTTTCAGTGGGGTTATTTGATGTGAAGGAACAGATATGTACATTGTGGATTATTTCAGTGGGGTTATTTGATGTGAAGGAACAGATATGTACATTGTGGATTATTTCAGCGCGGGTATAGGACGTACAGGCAGAGATATGTACATTGTGGACTGTTTCAGTGGGGTTATTTGATGTGAAGGAACAGATATGTACATTGTGGACTATTTCAGTGCGGTTATTTGACGTACAGGAACAGATATGTACATTGTGGATTATTTCAGTGCGGGTATTGGACGTACAGGCACATACATCGCCGTGGACTCCCTGATAGACCAGGCGCGGGGGGAGGGGGTGGTGGATATCCTTGGGTACGTGTCCGTGATGAGGGCACAGAGGAAGAACATGATACAGACTGCGGTAAGTGGAAACAACAACTACATACCTTTGTATGACACGTGAGTGGCGGGAGCAGGACACGCTTATCCTTTCCAAGAACACCTGGTGTCATCAGTATGTTTCACTGACCCATTTTTATGATGTCATCACTAGTTGGGTTAGACCCATTGGAATCTGTTTCGGAAGATAATCGCGACTAAAGATTAAAGCGTACGTAAAAGGGTTTACTGGCTGAACAGTAGTTGAAATAAACCCCTTATATGTTGTGTGTTCTGCTATATATACATATAGCAAAAAACCCGTTTCAAGACCAATGTTGAATTCGGACTACATGCTGATCATGAGCATGTGTTCATGAATCACTATCAGTGAGTATTAGTGATGATACCAGGTGTTCGCGAAAAGGTGAGGTTATCCTGCCCAGCCGGTGACACCCGTCACAAACATTTAATATTATTTATAGTGTTTTACCGAAAACAATTGTCACGTCCAGATACTGAAAGAAACGGCAGTAAAATATGTGCATAACCCAGCGCAACCTCGTCATAAACTGCCTGCACGTCAACGATAGGGTCTCGAACAATCATGTCATGATGATCTTCTGAGTTAGTTTATATTCCGATAACTGAAAATCGTTTATTATATCAGAATATATTCTGATTGTGTCAGTCATGAAACCATTTGAACCGAGGTTCTACTCCAATTAGAATGTTTTCTGAAAAAGGAAGTGAGTCGGAAGTATAATTTACTATATCTTAAATTGAGCTGCAATGGCAGTTCTTTCAGTTCAAAGAATTTAATGCAGTAAGAGTTTTTTCGAAACGGTTCATACCGACGTAAAACAACATTATGTGGTTTTCTCAATCACAGGCCCAGTATGAATGTGTCTTCCACTGTCTGGTAGAGATGACGACATACGGCAGCACTAGCATGGACGTCTCCAACTACACCACCAGTTATGGCAGCAGCGGCATGGACGCCACGGTTGATGGCCGGACTCTCAGACAGTTGTCACAGGTCAGTGTTGAAACGTATGTTTATTTGTGTTTGTTTTTTTTCTTTAACGCCGCACTCAGCAATATTCCAGCTACATGACGGCGGTCTGTACATAATCGAGTCTGGACCAGAGTGAGTGAATGAGTGAGTGAGTTGGGTTTTACGCCGCTTTTAACAGTATTCCAGTTATATCACCGCGTGTCAGCTTGATATGGGAGGAAAGCCCGAAGTGATGCAGGTCTCAGACGTTCACCATTTCGGTGAAACCCACAAGCACGGGTATGGTGCTGACAAACCTAGAAACATAGTTGGGGCGAACCGGGATTCGAACCCACAATCATAGGTTTCTGGCGTGTCCAAGGGACGCAACTCTGCACAGCGAATCGCGGCGCCTTAGACGACTGGGCCACCCGTGCCCCCCTGGACCAGACAATTGCTGGATGTCAAAGACATTTTGCACAGTGATAACTTGTGAATAAAATAGTAACAAGGGAAAGACTCTTGGTCCCAAACACTCTCACCTCACCACTGACTTGTGAGAGTCCGGCCATCAACCGTGGTGTCCGTTGAATTACAAAATATTTGGAATATATATATATATATATATACCTTTCTGTTCCTACACGAAGGTGATATTCAACATGTCTTGGAATTGCAATTCTTTTTCCATTTCTTATGTTATATTGAGAGAATGAATTATTTTCCCTTTTCCTGTATTTTCATAGATGCTGGTGTCAGACACCCGAGATGGTAAGTACACATGATTGCCAACATTGAATTTGATACAAATATATGCATTGACGTTGATAATATGCTGTAAAGTGAACATGCACTCTTTTCAACAACACAATCCACACCTTACAGTCTAACGTGTCTACTAGTGACCCATAACTTGTGCTTTCAGTTTCAGTGGACGTGTAGCTACATAGCTACGTGTGTAAGAGTAGAAACGTTTGGGAAATTCCCTGTTCTAAAACATGCAATTCATTTTCCTGGATCAGTGAACTGAACATCCTTTACGCTGCAGTCAGCAGTAGTTCAGCTATATCACGGTATCCAGGCAGCCTATCGACTGAAAGCATGAGAAGCGACCCATGTCATCGGGGATTCTGTACCAAGTCACCTTGAACCTATTCACGCCTTACGACCAGCATGGAATATGAGTTCATCTCATGATCCCTGCATGATACTAAAGTGCATAGTTTTCGTCAAATTAAAGGTTAAGTTGGTTAGGTGTAAAGTCGCTGTGAAGGAAACCATGAATAGATGAAGGTCTTTGACGATTTTCACTTTGGTGAGACCCTCACACACGGGTACCGTGAGGACAAACAAGAAACATGATGAAGGCGGGTCTTGGATTTGAACCCACCATCAGCAACGCCTTATACGGCATGACCACTTGTGATTGAAACGTTTAACCAAACATGAAAATTGAAGATTTCTTTATTGACTGTGCTTATGGAATAACCCAAAACCTCCCCATCCATAACGTCGTCGACAATCATAGCTAACTGAGATTTCTCTAGGCCTGATGCTGAATGATGAGACTACATATTTATGTCCTCTGATATTCTGCTTGTACTGTAACATTTTGCAGATGCCCCTAACCGACACAGAATGTGGGTGGATGGTAACCCTGACTTCATTGTCCGTGTGGGGCCGGTAGGTGGACAATATGTTAAATATCTTTTATTGCTCATAAAACCGTTTTAATAACACATTTACAAGTATAATAAAGAATACCAAATTTACTTTTGAGATAGACATTCTGATGAAACATCTGCAGGGAAAAACACACAAACTGTTGCATCTCAATATAGCAGGTAGACTCCCTGTTAATATTACCACCCATGACACACATATCCATTCCTCCTTCCAGACCCTGACGTGCCTGAGGGGGTACCTGCAAGCCGCTGCCCCAGCCCCGAGATTAGTGAAGTTGTTGTGGAAACTGGTTGAAGAGAACAACGTCCACAACATCATCGTCGTCACGCCAAATGTATGCACATAGAATCTTTTGAAATAGTTAAGGAAGACTGTTCTTCACGCTTACGCATCGTGTTTGAGATTGATAGCCCATAATTCCAAAGCTGTAGCATTTTATTCCTGTTACTAATACGTTCACCTCAAGCAGGTGTCTGCACCAATGATACTGTAGTCTGCCTTTTGTTTAAAAAAAATGCATGTGTTAAATACTGACGTTTTCAACATGTCCTCCCTAGCCGGGCTTAGTAGAAGCAGAGGGCAAGTCCAAGACGCACGGTGAGATTACTGTGACGACAACGAGTCAAACCAACTTATCGGGGGATCTCTCCATGATCAACTTGCAGCTTGCTACAAAAGTAAGAGTTCTTGGTCATTAGCTTACAGTATTAGAACAAATATGTTCGCAATACAATCTTTTCTTGACTGACAAAATGCACAGAATTATATTAGGCGAGTCTCTTTAAGTATGCTCCTGTTAACTGAATACTTTCTTTGGTCACAGTATTTCTTTTCTCATCATCCTATGGCTCCTGATAACGAAACTCCTTCAAGCTGAAATTACGAGTAACAAGATGAACTGGCTCAAAACAAGGTGCTATACATCAGCTGTACATGGACACATTTAACGTATTTTTAGAGACATCATATCGGAAATGTACAGTTGTTGTTGTAAATCCCTGCTCACAAAACTAACTATACACATGAACCTAAATCTGAGGAGCTTGCAATAATCCTGAAATGTAAATAAAAGCCATAAAACTATTTCAATTATCATATGAATGAATTGTCCATCGTACGATTCCGTGCAGTAAGTGACTAATCTCACGGTCAAGTTGTGACGATACCAGGTGTGGGCGAAAATATGACATCTCCTGTGCATCGCAGAACGTCATTCTTTCTATGCAAGTTTTTGACAAGTTTTAATCAACAACCATGGCAGTGAATATGTCTGTTAGTGCAATTGCACTAGTATTTATGGGATTACATGACAATGACAACATCATATGTGTGATAGGACAACAATATAAACAATAAATATGCATGCAAGCGAATGTTATTCTGTCTGCGGACAGTAGAGTGCTATTATCTTGCAATATTTCACACGTGTCACACAGGCAGCCAGACCCCGGCAAGTGAAGATGGTCAACGCAGACGCCCACTTAACAATGGAAGCCATGACATCACGTTTGTTAAACCACGCCGACCTTCAAAACACATCAACTCAGACTCACCCTGTTGTTGTTGTTCACAGGTGAGAATGTCTCCAGGATATTTGACACATTATCATTCAGATTATTAGCCGAATATGTTCCCCATTGTAAGTATAATAGTCAAAGAAATCAATTTGTATGTTTCTATTCCTGATATATGTTATTTAGGATTGAAGCAGATGCGGTTCAAGATCTCTTTGTTATTTTCTTTCTTTCTTGAAAAAATCGAAGTTAAATACATATTTTCATTCACTGATGCAAATTTGAAAACTATGTTAATACACAGATAGAGTAAATAACTTCCATGTATAGTGCTAAGTGTAGCCCATACTTATTTGGTTACAGAAATACACACACTTCCGGAAACCTCCATATACTTTATTTGGGAATGATTGACTATGATTTATTGAGGAAGTGGGCGTGCCATCGATCTGTAGTGCATATCAAAAGTAGTTCCTGCTTGGCGACCTCTTGTGTAAATAAAGTGGGTCGTGATACGAAGTTTATATGCTTGGTTTATCGTATTGATAACACGATACATTATGTGATAAACACATTTACTGTTATGGATACATGACACAAAATATAACAGGAAACATGACATGTAACTATTTGAATTGCAGCAACAATGACCGAAAACTTGCTGTCTCGCTCTGCATCATGGGTAATATTCTGTCCGGTATTCGTGAGGATGCCCGTGTTGACGTCGTCGATCACGTGAGGACGTTCCTCCAATGTTGCCCAGATCTTCAGTTCACCCAGGTAGGGACACGGGAGTTTCCTCAGTTTGCCGATGAATTCTATTTTTAAATAACATTTAATTTAATATGTCTTGGCATTATATTGGGTATATTATATGATCGAGTGATCAGCTTTGCTGTCTTGGTTGATGCATGTCATCCTATCCCAGTTGCGTGGATCGATGCGAATGATATCAATCACTTGACCTGGTCAAGGCTCAATTATTTACATAATGCCTCCATATAGCTGGAATAATGCTGAGTGCGGCGTTAAACAACAAACAATCAAAGCTTACATAAGGAAATCAGAATAGACATCAAGAAGCGGCCGGATTCAGAAGACTGGTCTCAGTCATCACTCACTACTGTCATTATTGATACTGAAGTGAAATTGTAGCATTATGTAGCACATGTAGTCCCGAAACAGTACACCGTAGAAATTGCCAGCAGCAATTGGTTGGGCTGCAGCTGTGTGGGAGTTTGAACCGTAGCCGGCAGATCAACGTCAGCTGTTGACCAGAACTAGTCACAAGTTTTTAAAACTGGGCTTGTAGACTGTTATAAAACTTTGAGAACGTCTGTGGCCAGTAACGGATATTGTATTGATGCTTACCCCTGACTCAGACCCTGCGGTAGCCCATAAACAGTGAGTTGTATACCGATCGCGATGTCATAACCGTGACACCTGTACGAGCTTATCAGGGTTGTTGGTTCCCGCGACAACGTACAACACTATCAGTTGTCTAATAAAAGATAGAATGTGACCATTAATAATGGAATATAAAACATCATAAACACAAAATATGGTTAGCTAAATGTTGAGTCTCTCATGAATACTCTTTCAGTAATATGAATGTGTTTTCATTTTTCAGAGCGATGTGCAGATGTTCCACGACTTTGCGCAGCAGTGTATTCTGAGGACAGACCCAGCTAATACCTACGCCAACATCTGAACTTAACACCAAACAATCCCAAAGGACCACATTACATCAACTGTGCCAATATCTGAACTTATTACCACACCTTATGAACCTTTCCAACACCTATGTCATTTCACCTTGTTGTCTCTGTATGTGTTTCCTTCGCTTTACACTCAACACCTGTAGCCTTATATGTGATGCGTGTATCATATACGAATTTGTAGTCTTCAATTCAATTTGTGGTAATCGTAAGGTGAAACTACCGTTACAGGTGGGAAACGAAGGCAGGGATATCCAGTGCTGTCGCGGTTATATAGGCTTCGTGCTGTGCCCGCCCTACAAAATATATATGTTGTTTTCACATTATGTTTCGACAAGCATCATATTTATATACTGATAATATACACTTGCAGTGGGTTACGTGAAAGTATAAACTTCTTAATTACACAGAAGCGTATGCATCGTCTACTTATGCAGCACCTGAGGCAAATATGAATGTCACATAATTATTGCTTCTGAATAGTTTACTTATTGTAGTATACCCAGAGTGCATCCTTACAATGTTAATATTGACTAGATGATAGCTTGCTGATGTATGCAGACGCACGTCTGTCATGCAAGTGCGTCATAAAGCATGTACGTAATAAAATCGTACAGTCATGGACATATACATGGACATTCCACTAAAACAATAAAGGTGATGCCTGTGTATTTTTGTATACTTTTACCCTTTCTTCCCGATTCTCAGTGAAAGACCTGCTATCTGGAAGATCTTAAACATTCGCGAGAACTGCTCGTGATCTGAAAGAGTTTGTCAGCTGGTTAGCATCTGTGTTATGATCTGTTAATATAACCCGTGAAGGAGATTCTGTACTGGCCGTGATTGGACCCAGTGGTCATGTATATGTGTAAATGCAATATCCTCTTTTTATATGGTGCTTATATAAACTCTTTTTTTAATTCATTTACTTACATTTACAATTATAGACTTTAATTTATTTAATATCCTTTTCTGTAACCAGCACTATTTATTATTTGAATTTGTATATTTTGTTTTGATCTCTTCGCTTTAAACAATAAAAACAGTTATTAAATATATATATTGCTTACAATTTTAAATACAATTCTACAATAGATGGGCGAAACATTGTCGGGCACTGACATCTTAGATGTTGTTTTTCATGAAAATTGTTTAAATGTCAATAGATTTTGTATCATCCTATTGGGGACCCTGAGTAAGAGGTGAGGTGAGGTGAAATGGGGTTTAATGTCGCGTCCAAGATTATTGCACTTATATAGCGACGTGCATATGTACGTGTGTGTGTTTGTGTGGCTGCTTGTACTAGTCCGGACTGATGCCGATTTATAGTGCTAGCTCACAGAGATACCATGCCACAGTTCAACATGAATCCGTTAAACTGACAAGACTCCGAGCCGACCAGTCCTTGTTTAAGCCCCTTAATGCTGCTGCTCATGCTAGCATTGGTTTGTCTGATCCAGCCTAGCTGCTTTTATAAACTTTTGTTTTTATTTGTTCTACAAGAAATGAAATATTTATAGAAATATGGGTAACAAGTAAACTGTGTTGAATATTTGAAAACATCTGCTTGTGATCTGTGTGTTTGTTATCTAGTTTACCGTTTATGAAATGATCTGTTCAAATAGCATGTAGAGATCGATGTATCTGCAATATCCTTTTTTCTATGTTGCTTTAATAAACTCTTGTTTTAAGTTACAAGAAATACAATATTTCCTTTAAATATGAAGTATGATATATTGAATATGCTTTTCTGTAACACAGCATTTATTCATTTCAATTTGTTTATTTGTTTTCTTCCCTTCACTTTAGTCAATAAAATTTCATTAATTATATTCATTGCTTACATGTTTGTATACAACTGTATAGTGTTGACGTCAACTATCGTGAAGAACGATAGGAATAAGATGGGAAATTGCAAAGTTGATGTTTTTGGATGTGTAGTACGTAATATACCGTCGGCTGCTAATGATGTTGACGCACACGTCCCGACGTGTTCAACTGATGAGGTGAGGTGAAATGGGGTTAACGTCGCGTCCAAGATTTTTGCGTGCGTGCATGCGTGTGTCTGTTTGTACTTGTCCGGTAAATGCCGATCTTAAAGTGCTGGCCCACAGAGATACCATGCCGCAGTTTAATATGAAAACCCGACTTAGACACAATATACTGACTCCGAGCCGACCAATCCTTTTGCCCCTTAATGCCGAGCGCTGGCAGGTTAACAACATATACCATCGGACGTTTTTTTGTATGACGCAGCCGGGTATCGAACCCCAGACCTTCCGTTCTTCAACTACACCATGGTCTGTTCAATCGGGAAAAGGTCTGGGCTCATTGAGGGGGCACGGGTGGCCCAGTCGTCTAAGGCGCCGCGATTGGCTGTGCAGAAATGCGTCCCTTGGGCACGCCAGAAACCTATAATTGTGGGTTCGAATCCCGGTTCGCCCCGAATATGTTTCTAGTTTTGTCAGCAGCATACCCGTGCTCACTGGTTTCAGCGAAGCGGTAAACGTCTGAGACCTGCATCCTTCGACATTAAGCTGACACACCGTGATATAACTGTAATACTGTTAAAAACAGCGTTAAATCCAACTCACTCACTCACTCTTGGCTGATTGCTAGCCATGGCATTCTATGGATAGTGTTATGCTGGAGGTGAGCATTGACAATTCCTGCACAGTGAGCATGGACGCTGTCGTCCTGAACGACTAAACGTCGACCCACACGCCTTGTAAACGGGACAACAAAGGGTGTCACTGCTAATAGTGCTGTCCAGTGACCCTTTCTTGCCCAATTTGGAGTGTGATTCATTCAGTTACAGTGAAGACGCCCGACACCATAACCGATCCACCGCCAAATCTGTCATGAGGTCTCAGGTGACTTAGGATTGAGGTTTATTTTGACGTCACCAGACACGACCAGACCCATGAAGGATGTGCTAAATAAATTGGGACTCATCTGAAAACATGACACGTGACCAGTGACTATTACCCGAGTTTCGACGTCGCGTACACCTTTGTCGTCTTTTGGCAATATGGCGATTTACAATATGGCGTGGTACAACACGAGGCCGTCGAGATAAGCTGCATGTAGGCGATATCTATATCGTGTGAACCGCTACTCGTACTCCAGTAGCCTGATGAAAGTGTGCAGCAATTTATTCGCCGTTTGAGCTCGATTTCGTAGAACTTGGTTTTGTGTTTGCTTGGGATCTGGGACGCCCTGATCATTTTGGTTGATTGGTGCCTTTTCCATAGTATGCTAATCACAGGTTGTGAAACATTGAACGTATTGGCCACTGCAGGCTAACTACGTATACTGCCAGCGATCCGCATTCCAAAAGCCCGTAGATACTTCAGCGTTGCAGACGACGCATCGCTAGTTCATACACAAAGAATGAATGAAATCAGTTAAATGACATCTGTATGATAAGCAGAATCAATACGACTGACAGATATAATGGTCCACTGAGATTATAACACCTAACTTGAAAAGGTCAAAACCAGGAATGGCACCCTGCGCAGATGTGTAGCGCTTCTGCTTGAGGTACTATAAAATGTGTGTTTGGTGTTAGGTTTTACAGACATAAACGTTTTTGCATAGGATGTGTGTGGTCAACACATATATTTGTTTTACGAGGAATTAATATTTGAATTTCATGATCCGCTATTTTTTTAAGAGTTTAGTTACACATGTTCACAATTTTTAACTTTTTTTGTAAATCTATACGTTTGCTTCCTTTTTGTATCTATTTACATTGCACATATCTGACAAATACATCTTGAGTTGAGGTGAAATCGGGTGTAACGTGTGGCTGCTTGTTCTAGTTCAGACTGATGCCGATGTATAGTGCCAGCTCACTGAGATACCATGCCGCAGTTTAACATGAATAACCCACTCAGTGCAGTTTACAGTGACTCCGAGCTGACCAGTCCTTGTTTTGGCCCCTTAATGTCGAGCGCCAGACAGGGTAACAACACGTACCTTTTTTTAACGGCGTTTGGTAAGGCGCGAGCGGGGATCAAAACCCGGACCTTCCGCTCTGTTGGCGGACGCTCTACGACTAGACCCCGGAGGCGGTCCAAATACATCTTGAACGTGTCAGAAATCTGCTTAGTTATCAAAATATTCTGTAACAAAATTGTTGTACAACAAATTCACATTTAATAAAAACTAATATTACGGATGACTAAATATATTTGTTTCAATAACAAAACGAGAGGGGAAAGTAATTCGTAAATCAGAATTTCGGTGAGATCAGCATATGCATGGGCGCCGTCTCCCGGACGTGTTTCAGTCCATGAACTATTACCATGAGCACCAGACGGCTAACTTCCTCCAACAACCGATTTACAACAAACAACACATCTATACACATTTTTGACTGAATCATGATTTTACTTATCCTGCTCCTAATATACTTGTGTCAACAACAATCACAGGACAGCAGCGAACCCGGATAGTACACAATCGTCATATGGAGAATTGATCCTTTAGCCTTTTCATGCTCTTATACATCGAGCCACAAGCATGATATTTATCTGGGTTAAACATGTATTAAATGAATGCATGTGAGTAAATGTATGATAGAAGCTTCCAGACGACGGAAGTTGTATCGCTGGTCTCCATTCAATATGTAAATATGTCCCGAAAATGAAGTACAATGTTTCGTATCTTACAATAGAAGTAAGGCTGCGCCAGTCACTGCAAACATATATCAATGGAAAGTGATACAATTGGAACTTAATTGGGAATCAACAACGAAACTTTTGCATGTGAAACTAAGTAACATGGCGGAGTGACATTAAGCTGACGGGACGTGATGTGTTTGAAATATTTTTCAAAAGCAGGGTTAAACCTAACTCACTTTCGGAATGAAACTATTCACTGGATTCACTCATTCAACTATGATATGAATGTAAATGAATGAAAGTGGTCACAGAACCGATGGCAATAGATGATACACAGATGTCCTTGTACAGATATCCCGAGTTCTGATATAGATCATAAACGTGTATGCTTCCTTACTATCAAACGCCCCAGTCTATTGTTTCGTGCAGAAGTTTTGCGTGCTGACATCTATGAACTTGAATTACCATTACCTTAGATCGTAATGTCAACAATGCCCATGTCAGGGCATATTTTCACACTCATGTGCAATCAGATTTGCAACAGGTTTAGGTTTGGCCTGTGAACCAAAATTATTACAAAATTGTTCCTTATTCCCCCTCAACTACATATTCGTGAACGTCCTATCGCACCTATCAAGAATGGGTACAACAATCTTCATGCACGAGTGTCAGACACGTGCTGAATAACATTGTAGAACACTACAGAATGCTGTTGACAATCATCATTATTTTAGTCACTCAGTCGTTTATAGTGTACATTTTTAACACCCTACCCCACCCCCTTCATATAATGCGGGGGGATACAGTTATCAACTGGTCTGTCTTTCTGTCCGTCCGCCCGTTCGTCGGTGTTTCGTTTCTGCAGCATAACTTGAAAACCGCGAAATATATTTCATCCGAGTTTGGTAGATGTTTTAATCAGGGGCTGAAGTGGTACCTTTTGTAAATTAAGAACTTTCCAAAATTCGTTTCCCAAGGTTTCCATGGAAACAAGTTAATGTTACCTGAAACGGAGATAGGTGTCGTTCCCGAGTACTAACACCTATTCAACATTTTCCATCCAAGCAATTAAAAAGCATTTCGAAATAATCAAACAAGAATTCGACAAAACAGATAACAGTTTTTCGTGAAACGTGTTGACACTATTATTTCATGAAGTAGTATTTTTTCCCTTTCACATACCTGTATCGGCGGTATAATGGCATGTTGTATGCAGGGTGCTACAGTCAATTATCGTCAACAGTCTGAATCTTACATTTAGTTACTACAATTTTCATGATGGTATGTTGACGAGAAACTCGGGCAAGCATTAGGTTTTGTGCCCTCGCTTACTGTACATATCGCGGTACATTCGGTGTAAATAATGTTCTTTTCGTCAGGCTCTGGACTGGGGCTCCGACACAAATAATCAGAATCCACAGTCATGCAACATTCCTCATGCGATCGCATATGCAGGATTGGGTTAATCTCTATTGGCACAATTACGTTCTCAGTATAATCTTCGTAACCTGTCAGGTTTACATGGGTTAACGCTGCTGTGTATTCCGGGCCTTTGTCGTTGTGACCTCAATATGTATTCAGAGAGGGAAGTTCAGCTCTGCATATGATCTCCAGTCAAGCGGAGACTGAAACAGCAATATACTTCCTTGTGTACTAGCTTACTGTGATGCGGTATTATCAGTGTCTACTCCTGTATAAAATCGTACACATGCTCCTCAATTTATATAAATGGATTCATGTTGCAGAAACAATGTGACATCGACAAAACATGACTAATGTCAAAGTTAGTTGAAATAAGGTTTTATAAGTAGAGCGTGACAAGAAAATACAACCCCCAATTTACTTACAAATCAAAGCTTATATGTCCGTGTCAACCCAAATGACTAACGGGTATGAAAAGAACTACTTCAGTGTTTGAGAGAGAAGGTAATGTGAATTATATCACGGTGCTTGTTAACTGTGCGAGCGATAGAACGCCTACATTTTCCAGGGTTTGTCATAATATATGTCAATCGTCAGGCTTGACTTACAGGTACATGTATATCACATAACAACTCGCCTATTGTGGTGGGAGAAACGTATAGACTACTCGGATAGATATATATGTCGGTAGTTTTGTTTCTGTTTGAACCATTACTTTCTTGACCTCAGAACTTATACGATGCTCGGAGTGTCTAAAGCGGGACAATATCAACAACTAATGTTGAGGAAGAGGATGTCTTGTTTCAGGAATTGTATGTGAATCAGGTGTTGGATACCATATGTAGTTAATAAGGTGCACCTTATTATTTATATAATGTTATCATATTGTTTGAGGCGCATGTACGTTCTCTCTAAGCAAAATACAGCATTTACCATGATGTTGAATAAATACAAAGAAATAAAGATGGTACTTTTAGCTTTCATTACATAAGCAATAGCCTTACTCAGTGTATATATAAAGTCCTCCCTCGTTTTCTCATATTAACCTCGCCAATATGATCAATTGTTTTCTTTCACCGGAATTCTTTTTAAAGTGCATAATTTTACTTTTTGGAGTTGATGTTGTCCCTGTTATCTAACATCATAAAGATCGGCGAACTGTGTATAGCCACTCGCAGACCATGTTGTTTTCTAGCAGACACAGTCAATACTGATCACATGACCAGGCAACATCCAAGGTCAAAGTTTGTGACATGATTTGCCAAAACTTTATGGTAAACAATCAATACAGTGACGTATGATTGGATATGCAACGCAACACATACATGCATGTCACAAGTGATTATCAATGTGATTAAATTGTCACGCCGTGTGGGTATGATGGTGTAGCGGCCATAACATTTCCGAGTCCCGTGGGATTGATCATGCAAATCAAGGCATGTCACATCATGAGTGACATTGCGATACATCGAGCACATCAAGGCATGTCACGTCATGAGTGACATTGCGATACATCCAGCACTTTAAGGCATGTCACGTCATGAGTGACATTACGATACATCCAGCACATCAAGGCATGTCACATCATGAGTGACATTGCGATATATCATGCAATTCAAGGCATGTCACATCATGAGTGACATTGCGATACATCCAGGACATCAAGGCATGTCACGTCATAAGTGACATTGCGATACATCCAGCACTTTAAAACATGTCACGTCATGAGTGACATTACGATACATCCAGCACATCAGGCATATCACATCATGAGTGACATTGCGATACATCCAGCACATCAAGGCATGTCACATCATAAGTGACATTGCGATACATCCAGCACATCAAGGCATATCACATCATGAGCGACATTACGATACATCCAGCACATCAAGGCATATCACATCATGAGTGACATTGCGATACATCCAGTACATCAAGGCATGTCACGTCATTAGTGATATTGCGATACATCCAGCCCATCAAGACATGTCACGTCATTAGTGACATTACGATACATCCAGCACATCAAGGCATGTCACATCATGAGTGACATTGCGATACATCCAGCACATCAAGGCATGTCACGTCATTAGTGACATTGCGATACATCCAGCACATCAAGGCATGTCACATCATGAGTGACATTGCGATACATCCAGCACTTCAAGGCATGTCACGTCATGAGTGACTTTGCGATACATCCAGCACATCAAGGCATGTCACATCATGAGTGACATTAAGATACATCATGCAAATCAAGGCATGTCACATCATGAGTGACATTGCGATACATCCAGCACATCAAGGCATGTCATGTCATAAGTGACATTGCGATACATCCAGCACTTTAAGGCATGTCACGTCATGAGTGACATTACGATACATCCAGCACATCAAGGCATGTCACATCATGAGTGACATTGCGATACATCCAGCACATCAAGGCATGTCACATCATGAGTGACATTGCGATACATCATGCAAATCAAGGCATGTCACATCATGAGTGACATTGCGATACATCGAGCACATCAAGGCATGTCACGTCATAAGTGACATTGCGATACATCCAGCACTTTAAGGCATGTCACGTCATGAGTGACATTACGATACATCCAGCACATCAAGGCATGTCACATCATGAGTGACATTGCGATATATCATGCAATTCAAGGCATGTCACATCATGAGTGACATTGCGATACATCCAGGACATCAAGGCATGTCACGTCATAAGTGACATTGCGATACATCCAGCACTTTAAAGCATGTCACGTCATGAGTGACATTACGATACATCCAGCACATCAGGCATGTCACATCATGAGTGACATTACGATACATCCAGCACATCAAGGCATGTCACATCATAAGTGACATTGCGATGCATCCAGCACATCAAGGCATGTCACGTCATGAGTGACATTACGATACATCCAGCACATCAAGGCATATCACATCATGAGTGACATTGCGATACATCCAGTACATCAAGGCATGTCACGTCATTAGTGATATTGCGATACATTCAGCACATCAAGACATGTCACGTCATTAGTGACATTACGATACATCCAACACATCAAGGCATGTCACATCATGAGTGACATTGCGATACATCCAGCACATCAAGGCATGTCACGTCATTAGTGACATTGCGATACATCCAGCACTTTAAGGCATGTCACGTCATGAGTGACATTACGATACATCCAGCACATCAAGAGTGATATTGCGATACATCATGCAAATCAAGGCATGTCCTCATCATGAGTGACATTGCGATACATCCAGCACATCAAGGCATGTCACGTCATAAGTGACATTGCGATACATCCAGCACTTTAAGGCATGTCACGTCATGATTGACATTACGATACATACAGCACATCAAGGCATGTCACGTCATGAGTAACATTGCGATACATCCAGGACATCAAGACATGTCACATCATGAGTGACATTGCGATACATCCAGCACATCAAGGCATGTCACGTCATGAGTGACATTGCGATACATCCAGCACATTAAGGCATGTCACATCATGAGTGACATTACGATACATCATGCAAATCAAGGCATGTCACATCATGAGTGACATTGCGATACATCCAGCACATCAAGGCATGTCACGTCATTAGTTACATTGCGATACATCCAGCACGTCAAGGCATGTCACATCATGAGTGACAGTACGATACATCTAGCACATCAAGGCATGTCACTCCATGAGTGACATTGCGATACATCCAGCACATCAAGGCATGTCACGTCATGAGTGACATTGCGATACATCCAGCACATCAATGCATGTCACATCATGAGTGACATTGCGATACATCCAGCACATCAAGGCATGTCACATCATGAGTGACATTACGATACATTCAGCACGTCAAGGCATGTCACATCATGCGTGACATTACGATACATCCAGCACATCAAGGCATGTCACATCATGAGTGGGGGTACGATACATCCAGCACATCAAGGCATGTCACATCATGAGTGACATTACGATACATCCAGCACATCAAGGCATGTCACATCATGAGTGACATTGCGATACACCCAGCACATCAAGGCATGTCACGTCATGAGTGACATTGCGATACATCCAGCACATCAAGGCATGTCACGTCATTAGTGACATTACGATACATACAGCACATCAAGGCATGTCACGTCATTAGTAACATTGCGATACATCCAGCACATCAAGACATGTCACATCATGAGTGACATTGCGATACATCCAGCACATCAAGGCATGTCACGTCATGAGTGACATTGCGATACATCCAGCACATCAAGGCATGTCACGCTAAAGTGACATTACGATACATCCAGCACTTTAAGGTATGTCACGTCATGAGTAACATTGCGATACATCCAGCACATCAATGCATGTCACGCCATGAGTGACATTGCGATACATCCAGCACATCAAGGCATATCACATCATGAGTGACATTGCGATACATCCAGCACATCAAGGGATATCACGTCATGAGTGACATTGCGATACATCCAGCACATCAAGGCATGTCACGTCATGAGTAACATTGCGATACATACAGGAGATGAAGCCATATGACGTCATGAGTGACATTGCGATACATCCAGCACATCAAGGCATATCACGTCATGAGTGACATTGCGATACATCCAGCACATCAAGGCATATCACGTCATGAGTGACATTGCGATACACCCAGCACATCAAGGCATGTCACGTCATGAGTAACATTGCGATACATCCAGGAGATGAAGGCATATCACGTCATGAGTGACATTGCGATACATCCAGCACATCAAGGCATATCACATCATGAGTGACATTGCGATACATCCAGCACATCAAGGCATGTCACGTCATAAGTGACATTGCGATACATCCAGCACATCAAGACATGTCACATCATGAGTGACATTACGATACATCCAGCACATCAAGGCATGTCACATCATGAGTGACATTGCGATACATCCAGCACATCAAGGCATGTCACGTGATTAGTGACATTGTGATACATCCAGCACATCAAGGCATGCCACGTTATTAGTGACATTACGATACATCCAGCACATCAAGGCATGTCACGCCATGAGTGACATTGCGATACATCCAGCGCATCAAGACATATCACATCATGAGTGACATTTCGATACATCCAGCACATCAAGGCATATCACGTCATGAGTGACATTGCGATACATCCAGCACATCAAGGCATGTCACGTCATGAGTAACATTACGATACTTCCAGGAGATGAAGGCATATCACGTCATGAGTAACATTGCGATTCTACCAGCACATCAAGGCATATCACGTCATGAGTGACATTGCGATACATCCAGCACATCAAGGCATGTCACGTCATGAGTGACATTGCGATAAATCCAGCACATCAAGGCATGTCGCGTCATTAGTGACTTTGCAATACATCCAGCACATCAAGGCATGTCACGTCATGAGTGACATTGCGATACATCCAGCACATCAAGGCATGTCACGTCATGAGTGACATTGCGATACATCCAGCACATTAAGGCATGTCACATCATGAGTGACATTACGATACATCATGCAAATCAAGGCATGTCACATCATGAGTGACATTGCGATACATCCAGCACATCAAGGCATGTCACGTCATTAGTTACATTGCGATACATCCAGCACGTCAAGGCATGTCACATCATGAGTGACAGTACGATACATCTAGCACATCAAGGCATGTCACTCCATGAGTGACATTGCGATACATCCAGCACATCAAGGCATGTCACGTCATGAGTGACATTGCGATACATCCAGCACATCAATGCATGTCACATCATGAGTGACATTGCGATACATCCAGCACATCAAGGCATGTCACATCATGAGTGACATTACGATACATTCAGCACGTCAAGGCATGTCACATCATGCGTGACATTACGATACATCCAGCACATCAAGGCATGTCACATCATGAGTGACAGTACGATACATCCAGCACATCAAGGCATGTCACATCATGAGTGACATTACGATACATCCAGCACATCAAGGCATGTCACATCATGAGTGACATTGCGATACACCCAGCACATCAAGGCATGTCACGTCATGAGTGACATTGCGATACATCCAGCACATCAAGGCATGTCACGTCATTAGTGACATTACGATACATACAGCACATCAAGGCATGTCACGTCATTAGTAACATTGCGATACATCCAGCACATCAAGACATGTCACATCATGAGTGACATTGCGATACATCCAGCACATCAAGGCATGTCACGTCATGAGTGACATTGCGATACATCCAGCACATCAAGGCATGTCACGCTAAAGTGACATTACGATACATCCAGCACTTTAAGGTATGTCACGTCATGAGTAACATTGCGATACATCCAGCACATCAATGCATGTCACGCCATGAGTGACATTGCGATACATCCAGCACATCAAGGCATATCACATCATGAGTGACATTGCGATACATCCAGCACATCAAGGGATATCACGTCATGAGTGACATTGCGATACATCCAGCACATCAAGGCATGTCACGTCATGAGTAACATTGCGATACATACAGGAGATGAAGCCATATGACGTCATGAGTGACATTGCGATACATCCAGCACATCAAGGCATATCACGTCATGAGTGACATTGCGATACATCCAGCACATCAAGGCATATCACGTCATGAGTGACATTGCGATACACCCAGCACATCAAGGCATGTCACGTCATGAGTAACATTGCGATACATCCAGGAGATGAAGGCATATCACGTCATGAGTGACATTGCGATACATCCAGCACATCAAGGCATATCACATCATGAGTGACATTGCGATACATCCAGCACATCAAGGCATGTCACGTCATAAGTGACATTGCGATACATCCAGCACATCAAGACATGTCACATCATGAGTGACATTACGATACATCCAGCACATCAAGGCATGTCACATCATGAGTGACATTGCGATACATCCAGCACATCAAGGCATGTCACGTGATTAGTGACATTGTGATACATCCAGCACATCAAGGCATGCCACGTTATTAGTGACATTACGATACATCCAGCACATCAAGGCATGTCACGCCATGAGTGACATTGCGATACATCCAGCGCATCAAGACATATCACATCATGAGTGACATTTCGATACATCCAGCACATCAAGGCATATCACGTCATGAGTGACATTGCGATACATCCAGCACATCAAGGCATGTCACGTCATGAGTAACATTACGATACTTCCAGGAGATGAAGGCATATCACGTCATGAGTAACATTGCGATTCTACCAGCACATCAAGGCATATCACGTCATGAGTGACATTGCGATACATCCAGCACATCAAGGCATGTCACGTCATGAGTGACATTGCGATAAATCCAGCACATCAAGGCATGTCGCGTCATTAGTGACTTTGCAATACATCCAGCACATCAAGGCATGTCACGTCATGAGTGACATTGCGATACATCCAGCACATCAAGGCATGTTACGGCTGCCTGTAAATATTAAAATCCGGTTCAAGGATCAACTATCAGCGATGGACCCGATATCACACTGTCACTCAGCCGACACATTTTAACCAATCTATCCTCATCTTTCATCTGAATATGACATTGGTGATCAATTCAATTCACGAATTGCACCAAACATATCTTAATACATGAAGTGGCCGTTCTTCTGATTATTTCTCGGAACGGTTGTTTACCGTTACTATTTTTAACTTTGAAAGAACCTGAAAAAATTGAAGTCTTCTTACAGCATTTGATTCAAACCACTTCAGTCCTTGTTGCAATACGTGCACCACAACTCAAATCATCAGGCTTCTATGCATTTTTGTTTATCGGACATTTAATCATAAACTTGCACCTTCACATCTGTCCATCTGCCCGGGTAGATATTCCATGCTGCCCATGTTTCAGTAACATGTCTTATATAACCGTATGAATTATTTATTTTGTCTTAATATCAACAGATATGGATTTAAGGATTGAGTGACGGAGTTGGGTTTAACACCGCTTTTAACAATATTCCAGTTATGGGCGTGTCAGTTTAATGTGAGAGGAAAGCCCGAAGTGATGCAGGTCTCAGACGTTTACCACTTCGGTAAAACCCACGAGAACTGGTATAGTGTTGACAAACCTAGAAACATAATCTGGGCGAAACACGAGTGGGCCACCCGTGCCCCATAGATTTGAGGATTGTTTTCTGTGAGCGAAAGGTTGAGTTATATAAATGTTAAACTATACTTGCCTATCTAATATCATTCACATGTAATTACTTGATCTTGACACATGAAGGCTGACCGCATGTGGTAAAACTTGAATCAAGGCTGAAGAGTAAATATCATGTGCCTCCCTTCCCGTAACTGAATGACACGAAGCGGGGATCCATTTCTTTTAAAACGCATGTGTGACGTTATCCTATTGTTTAAACAACCTATTATTTTCCTATAAAGTACAGTTCGTTGTCAAATATCTATGCCCTCGTCATCTTGAAACCACATGTCATTTAATGCTTTGACTTCAATCTTAAAGAAAATGTATGTCTACATCGACTCGAACCCGCATCGTATGGAGATCATGCGACAGCGATGTGTACACTCTGTGTGAATTTAACTAAATTAAATAATTGCTATAAATATTTTATGATATTATAAGGCTAAAAATGTAATATGAATTGTGTGGTTATAAAACAATGTTACCTAAATCAATATTCATGTTAAAGTAATGTGATAACCCTTTATCAGAAATGTAAAACAACAACAACCTGAAACACATGTATCCTTGTCCCGGGCTCTACATGTCATGTTCTCAAAACGTGCTAGCGATTTATAATATACTGGTTGAGGGCCCCACGAAATTGTAAACCATGTACTGAACAACTTGTGACAGAGAACGTGCGTCAGCAGCATTTAATACATTGCACGCGCATCACACAAGAACGACTCACAAAGTATGAATACAAACTACAATCTGTTGTCATTTATGTTTTGTCAAAGAATAAACATGTCTAAAATTGGAGACATTTGTCGTAACTGTCGGCTCGTGAGAATCCTCGTGTGTTCTCCTTTACGGTGACGGTGGATATACCTTCTCTTCAGTATACAGTGCATGACATTGTCATATTTCCGTACTTCCTCTTAACCCCTTTTCATATTTAGTTTATGCACAAATTGTTCATCATTATTGTGTTTTCCAAAGTTGTTTGACACAAATGCGTGAATGTTATTTATCACAATGTAAATAACCGTGTTGATATCATGAGCAACAGTCAGTCACACCACACGTTGTAAACATCTGATGCCCATTTATTGATTTTATATAAACTACGAGGACATATATTCTGCAACGAAATCGATTAAATGATAAGCAACTAGCAACAGGTTGACACACTGGCATACTACGGGAGACATTGTCACATCAATGTAGAAGGAACATGCATAGGCTGACACATGACTTCACCTGGTTATGGGGAAGTGCACTCGATGAAGCCTTTTCCCAGGGGAATGTATGCATGTTTGACGTGTCACGAGCCATGCATTACATTATATGTAAATATGTGTGTTGCCATGCCTGATCTACTTCTTTCATACAGAAAACCCCAAACAGCAACTATCCTTTTTAAAACGCTTTTTTGTTCATTTTACTAAGCACATATTTGGGCACATCAAATGTCAATAGATAGTTTGTGTGTCATGTGAAACGCATGGTGTCATAAATATCAGTCACATTTGTCCAACAGAATTCACTTCTTGGTGGTTCACAATGAACAGATCTAAATAGAAACGTAATATACTTCCTGGTCTGTGCGCCAGAGTGTCACAATGGCGGTGTGGGCCAGGGTTGTGTTTTGGGTGGCCAGTCTGAGTCTCGCAGCGGGTAAGTTCATTCGTTACCTACATGAGATTAATCACAATATATTTGAGTATCAATTCTCATTAATGAGTTCTACTTTTACACAATCGTTGAGACACGTGTACCGAATGGTATATCAGACAACATTGTCATTGTTGAACTGGTACCTGAAATCACCTTGTGTCATATATTAGGAAAATTATACCAGCGAGTTCTCTCAATATACTCAAATGTCGCCTAATAGACAATTGACATTTTTTTTAAATTTATTTACTGTCACAATATAATCATATCATACATGGTAATGAAGTATGCAATGGTGGTATGTCATCTTAATATGCTGAAATGCTGTATGACATACGATGGCCTCCGAGGTCTCGTGGAAAAGCGTCCGCCCGGAGGTTCTATACCCGGCCGCGTCATACCAAAAGATGAGTCAGTATAGTGTGTCTGAGTGGGGTATTCATGTTAAACAGCCACACACACACACACACACACACACACACACACACACACACACACACACACGCACGCACGCACGCACGCACGCACGCACGCACGCACACACACACACACACACACGCACGCACGCACACACACACACACACACACACGCGTCGTTATTTTGGTACAATAATCTGGCACGCGAGGTTAAACCCCATAACACCTCACCTAGATGACATACGATCAAGTACATTCATTGTATCACTAACGCGACCACTGTGGCCTGACGGGAGCACAGTAGGCGAGATACACACACATTTAGACCCTATCATCACTAGTTAAACACAAATCTAGCTTTTAATGTTTGCTCGCGTCGATAGTGGGAAAGGTTGACTCGCCGCCTCTCGCCACCCGACATTACTTCCTGATTGACTGTCACGGTTGAATCAAAAGGCTTGTTATTGTGTGAATACCAGTCGTGATACTCATTCTCGGATTACCGTCACGCGTGGATACGTCTGTGTTTAGAAATTGAAATGCAAATTTTGTGTGACAAAAGTCACTTCAAAGAACAGGTCACAGGGATTCAACTGGGTATAGATTACCTACTGATCATTCGTGAACTGCTTTGTATCAGGTTTGTAATGGAGACACGCTGACCTGTAAAGATCAATGTGTCTCTATTACAAAAG
Organism: Haliotis rufescens; assembly: GCF_023055435.1. Classification (NCBI taxonomy): domain Eukaryota; kingdom Metazoa; phylum Mollusca; class Gastropoda; order Lepetellida; family Haliotidae; genus Haliotis; species Haliotis rufescens. The sequence goes on from NW_025963890.1 coordinate 68,607,483, forward strand.
TCTTCAAACTGGAAAAAACAAGTTTGACGGCTTGTATTATTCAAGTGCAAACGATACAACTGACATTCCGAATTATATAAAGATTACGTTATATCAGGGGCGGATTCATGATTAGGGCAGTGGGGGTGGGGTGCGTGGTGTGCACCCAAAAGCATACAAAAATCACAAACACTATATGTAAACATTTATCTCATTTACTTTATTAACATGGCAATGCATACACAATGTCAAAATGTCATCAGATGTTAAACAAAATGTGTGTGGCCAAAACTCCCCCGACACCTGCCCCCCATTCCTGCCGCGTTATCCCCTGAATCCGACACTGTTATATTGTTATACTATACTTGGGAGAAATATATTGGAACAGTTCCGAGTGCTGTTAACTATTTGTGAAGCAATGTAATTCAGATAAGAAGGAAACAGGACTTTGGTGTCTGATGCATGGTCACAATTTGCATGTTCAATCAATCAATGTTTTATTCCAACAAACCACCATAGGTGGTACAGGAACAATACAAATAAAGTTATAACATAAACAATAAATTGTAGTGATCACTTGGTAAGTTGTAGATTATAGTGTTGTACTCATCTTCTGACAGCATTATTAATAATTCTTATAAATCTGGAGATATTTTTCACGATTAAGCAATTATTTGAGGTACACAAAACCTTGAGCTTTGCGAGATTCGGCCATTTACAAAGATAAATTGGAATATAATGTGATCTCATGGTATCAAAAAAGGAGCATTTAAATAAATAATGAAACTCGTCGGCTATCGCCGGTGAGCTACATAGGTTACAATTTCTATTAATTCTCGGTATATTTTTCCAGCGGCCTGTCTCTACAGGTAAATAATGATTCGATGTCAGAAATGACATAATAGGTCGAGAGAAATAATCAGGTAACAGGAGGTATTTTTCAAACGACGGTAAATCTTTGAACAATTTATAGTAATTACCTTTTGAACTTTTATCTATATCATCCCTCCATTGTTGTATAAAATGATCTTTCAGTACTGTTTCTACCATAGAGACAAGCCACTGTTTACAAACGCAACCAGGATTATCAAATACATATGTCAAGCCACAACTGTTTAAAATACTTTTTATGTGAGATATCCATACGTTACTATTACTAATATTGAGGGTGTGATCTAATTTGAACAGTTTAAGGATGTGTGATGACAACTTGAAAGGAGAAGATATGGTTTCTAAGTTATACCAAAATGAGATCATTCTTTTAGCAATTGTAATGTTCACAGGAAAACGTCCAAGTTCACCGTAAACCATAAAGTTAGGAGTTGATGATCGCAACCCAGTAGCAAACTTTAGAAATTTAAGGTGAAATTTTTCCATGTTTATAACATTTTCACAACCCCATATTTCACATCCATACAAGGCTATAGGTAGTATTAAGATATCAAACAATTGGATTACAGTATCAAGTGCTAGATTGAGGTTTCTTGATTTTTTCAGGAGTGCAAACATGGCCTTTTTAGAGCTAGACAGTAAATCGTTTATTGCGGTATAAAATCTTCTATTGCGATGAAAGTTGATACCTAGATACGTATAATTATCTACAATTTCAATTGGTTTAGAATCAAATTGAAAAGATAATTTAGATTTTTTACCCACGCCTCCTCCAAATTTAATAATCTTAGTTTTGGCAATGTTAACATTGAGTTTCCACACATCGCAGTATTGTTTGAACACATCAAGAGAATTTTGGAGATCTTTCTGGGATTCACCTAAAAGTATCGCATCATCTGCGTACAACAAAATAAAGAATTTAATACACATATACACATAATCATCATGAACACAAGTGATGTCAACGCCCCTACAAACTTTGCTCTCAAGATATACATCTAAATCATTGAGAAAAATCGAAAATAATAATGGAGAGAGATTTTCTCCTTGTCGAACCCAGGAATAACTATAAAAGAAGTTAGAAATTTGGTTATCAACCAAACGCAAGATTTTATATTACTGTACATGTTTTTCACTAACTTGAAGAATCTCCCCTCTATATTGTATGATAACATCTTGTACCATAGGCCTACTCTCCAAATGCTGTCGAACGCTTTTGTGAAATCGATAAAAGCACAAAAAAGTTTTCGTTTTGATTTTTAGAAATACTGATTTAGCATATTTAAGATGAATATATTATCAAGTGTTGACATATTTTCTCGAAAGCCAGCCTGCGATGAGCTAAGAATTTCATTTGATTCTAAGTAACTATTTAATCTGGAATTCAAAAGACAAGTAAATAACTTTCCTAAACAGCTCAGAATGGTAATTGGCCTATAAGAGTTCGGTTCAAGAGAGTCACCTTTTTTCTTATATATTGGGCGAATCATTCCCGTCAACCAAGAGTCAGGGATAACACCAGTGGATAAAATCAAATTAAAAAACGAAACGTAAAGGTCACCCAGAATATCAATTGAATCAATCAAATAATCATTTTCAATTAAGTCAAGGCCTGAGGATTTATTACGCTTCAGTCGCGAGATAGCTGAGCGTATTTCTTCTAAAGTAATATCTCTGTTGAGAGTCGAGTTATCATATGAACAGGGGTTGAGATCTTCTTCTATAACATCATTGTCGCCGAGGTATGAGGCATTAATCGATTTGAAAAAATTATGAAATACTTCTATGTTCGGTGTTAGTGAATTATTATCATTCACCTGTGAATTAAGTGTTTTCCAGAACTCTTTGGGCGAGTGTTTAAATCTATTACGTAACATTATACTTGTTTCATATTTATGATCCCTTATATGCTTATTTAAGCATTTCTTATACAACTTGCCATGATGGCGATACATTGAATAATTTACTTGATTACGAACTTTTTTGAAACGACGTTTCGATTTACGGTAAAGCCGTCTAATGTCCCGACATTCCTTACTGAACCAGGGCTTATTCGTCTTGACGCGCTTACGTGTATTACCGGGAGATGTAGTTCGTTTGACTCCGAAGGTAGTCCGTGCGGCATCGACCAGCACGTGCGTTATGTCCTCAGCTAACCTATTGACCTCAGTATCAACATCAACATCAAAACTGTCATAACAAACAGCATCACTTCTATCTCGCAACTGCCTTATAACTTCTACATCAATGTTATTTCGGAATACACTAGCCCTATCAATATTGTAGCGTCTAGGCCTGTTTCCGGTATTAGTTTTTGAAGAATTTAAAGTCTCAGAGACAGATTCATCTCTTTTTTTAACCTTACTTGCCAGCGATAGGGTAACAGGGCAGTGTACATCTGATAGCACAGGTGAGAAATCAAGAACATCAACATCATTAATCAAAGGCATACAAGCAGCAGAGACAATGACGTAATCAATTAAACTCTTATCATTACAGGTGGTTCTTCCAATATTGAGATCATTACCTATTCGGCCATTGCATATGTATAAATTAAGGCTCCTACACAAGTCAATAAACTGTTTACCATAATTGTTAATTTTACCCATGTCCATACTATGCCTATGTTTTGGCATACGAGCGTTTTCCAATACTACATCTGGATCAAGGTCATTACTAATTTCATCACAGTCTAAACCAAATTCCTCTAAAACAAAATGATCAATAACAGTATAATCATTGATAGTTGACGTTCTCGCATTAAAGTCACCGAGTAACATGACATAATCTGTGCGTGTCAGGGCCTGCAAAACCGACTGTTCTACCTGATAAAACACATCATCTGGAGCATATTTCGATCCTTCAGGTGGGATATAAACTACCCCAGCTTCCATATCCTGTGGGATGTTGAGCAGAGTCTTTGAGATTCTGAACCAGAGAATGTTGTCATGTTCAGCGTGTAATAACGTTATATATTGCACAACAGTATTTCTTACTGCAAGCGCAATGCCACCAGAACGTCTCTTTGCTTTAGAACGATGTTGCAAAAATATTTTATAACCATTCAACCTGAATTCATCAAATGAGTCAGTTTTTGTTTCCTGAAAACATAAAATATCATTATTTTCAATTAAATCAATAAACTCGGGGTACTCGAGTCTTTTTCGTAAACCACAACAATTCAAACTCACTAAACATACACCTTCCTGAGATAACGTATTAAAGTCATGTTGATCATTTATTACACTCTCACTATGTGAGCTGGAGTCAGAGTCAGAGTCAGTGTGTGCGGTGTCCTGTCCACCGGCGTGTCCCTATTGCTTGTTGTCCTGTGTGCGGCTGTTCGTGGTCCTCGCTGCACTGCTTGCTGGGGCTCTGTATGGGGGAGGCACGGGCACGGGCTGGAGACGGTTATCAACGTAGAGCTTATCTACAACGATGTGAGCTCTCTTTTTCTCAGCTCTTGCAACTTTCATCAGGGGCATAAGAACATTTCTCCTATAATCTGAGACTTCCCCCGGGAACTGTTCTGAGATAACATATGGTGTACCGGCCAGCATTTTACCGCATCTCTTCACTGCGTCTCGTTCCTTTGTTAACAAGAATTTGGCGATAATCGGCCGATGTTTGTCTTCACCCGTGTATTGAGGGGTACGTCTCCTACCTATTCTATGAACTCGCTGAAACTGTAAGTTCTCACTGTCAAATTTAAGCTGTTTTTCAGTAAAGTTTCTCAGAACCTTCTCTGTGTCCTCAGTTTCAAAGCGTTGATCATTTTGCCTTCGTACCGGGGATGGACTTTCAGGGATATTGGAAAAGATCAGGTTATCGCGCATCGATCGGCACTGTTGATCGATAAGGGATTCTTTCAAAGAAAGATTATGTAATTTCAGATCATCTAGAGCACTGGTCTTTTGTTTAAATACAGAAATGTCACTCTTCATGTTTTCAATGTCAACCTTCCACTCGTCGAATTTATCGCTTATGTACTTTGTCTTTGTACTAGCTTCTAGACCCCTCACGTCATCTTGCAACTTATCCAAAGCTTGAACTTTAAGTTCGAGCCTTGCAACATCTGTCTTGATGCCATCAATATTCTTTTCAATAATATCAAGTCGTGACACATGCTTTTCGATATTTGACAGTTTTTCAAGTATGATGTCATGTGGAGAGGGGACGTGCGGTGCATGTGACGGTGACTGCATGTACATGTAGCCCACCTGTGGGTAGCCTCCGCCCACTCCCGTGGAGTTATCCACGTGTGTGTGGAGGACACCTTGCGTTGGCGTGGAGGTCACATTTTCTTGCACAATATTTTGTTGCATGGCGGAGGATATAACATCATGTGTTTGATCAGATGGTGTAGAAAAAACAGATCTGACAGTGTCCAGTGACTCTCTTATCAAACTACCTGTGTCTGACGACATCGGAGGTGAAGTGGATGACGCCATGTTTGTTTTTGACATGAAGGCTGAGCTGTCCAAGTCAGACGAAGTGTTTGAAGATACTTGCCGTTTCTTCTTGCTTGGTCGCTGTCTTGGCATGGTTTAAGACAAGAGGATCATGTAAATCCGCCTCTCGCCTTATTTTGAGTAAAATGAGTTCAAATTAAGCCATAACTAAGGAAAAAGACGAGAGCTGATGTAAACATGTCCTGTCTCCCAAGTGATCACGTGATTCATCGTTAGTGGGAAGGAAAGCTATATACAAGATGCCGTTTGCCGTCAACATGCCCACGTTCAACTCACCCTAAGAAACTTTATTATCAATAAACTAACGATCAATTGCCTTAAGTAAACTTGGAGCAAAACCTGACTGTTTATTCTGTTCCTTGTATAAGCCGTTGTACACACATAAACACACTCATAGGTATAAGGATTTTGTTCAAACATACTTCAGTGTTTAGTTTGTTGAGGAGATGTATCACACGCCTTCACACGTGTGTGTACACCTGACAAACCGTTCAGTTCAGTAGGACAGAGTCGCTTAAGGGCCAACGGGAGATTAATGCACTTCAGCGAGAGACTATTAAAGGGACATTGTCGCATCGTCGCCCTTATACGAACAAGCAACCAGCTCCCAAATTAAAAAAAGCGCGACAATGCGACAATGATCGCATTGTCTCGCTTTGAATAATATTTTTTAGTTGACCTTAGGGTGAAAATGCGACCACGCGACGTTTTAAAAGGTTAAAATACATAGCGTTGTCGCATTGTCGCCCAGTCTAAAATGCGTGATAAAGCCGTTAAAATGCGCCACAATGCGACAATGCGACCACGCAACATATTGATAATTGCTATGTTGTCGCCCTTTGCGATTAATGGTGCGCATGTTTACTAACTGAATTAATCTACGCACACGAAGACATGGTTATACTCTTTTTGTCTATACCCCAGTTGTCTTTTGTTAGGTCCAGTTGTTCTGAAAGTCGCAAGGGCCCTGGGGCTGCTTTTCTCGTAATCAAAACAGTTCTTTTATTGTTGCTTTAGACGTTATCTCATACATCCAGATTGTCGGTGTCGTTTTTGTCTATAAACGAAACGAATTTCACAGCAAGAAAAAAACTCTTTGCATTTCTATTAGATCTAATTCCGGTATCCGACAACTAATCAAATCCAAGAGGGCTCACGGATATGCGTTAACTTCAGAAACATATGATCGTGAGTTCGAATTCCCGGTTCGCCCTGATTATTTATGTTGCTTGTTTTGTACCTACATCACTTCCGGCTTTCCTCCCGCATCTGGCTGACACTCAGTGACATCGTAAAAAACTGTTCAGGCAAAGTTAAACAATACTCAATCACACACTCACTCACTCATGACATCCTTTTGGACGAAACGACGCCTAAAGAGCTTGGTATTCATCACTGAAACCAACCGGAGCCCAGGGCTGGACTGTTGTGACATGTCGGGTCACGGCACGCGAATGCATGACCGAAGACCAACCTTGTTAGAGACGATTATACAATAAGTAGAGACGTTAACGCCACTGGCGTCTTGCAGGTCATTTCTTATTGTGGTGGCAGTCACGAAGCTATGAGGCCTGCATGCTGCTTTGATAGCGGATCCAAATATCGGGTATTGATTCCATGCCCTGCTGATCTGACTCTGACTGACATCAAGACATCACAACATGACGATGGGTTTATCCAGTTCCAAGCATGGACAGACGTGCATTCACTTGTTGCAGTCCCTTGTGGCAAATGTTGTTGTGCTCTCTTATAATGATGTGCAAATTAAAGATTCTGTCATGGTACAGAGCAGAGCGGATTGTACGATTCCGACTACTAGTATATTATGAATATGTGTTTATGAATCACTATCAAATAGTGATGAAAGCGGGTGTTCGTAAAAAGGTGAGCGTATCCTACCCCTCCGGTGCTAAACAACATCGAAGTTGGATTAATACATACCTGAAAATGAATCACAGTTTTTTAAAGTAAAAGCAATATATATATATATATATATATATATATATATATATATATATATATATATATATATATATATATATATATTAGGTTACAGTGGCTGTGTGTATTCAGTGATACCTAGCCTTCATTATCACCTACACCTTCACTGCTTACTGGGCCCAGAGCATGCACATTGTTACATTCACATGGATGCAGTTAGGAAATCGATATCCACACTGCGAGCACGGGTTATAACTCTTTGTCAGTCAGCACCATACCCGTGATAGGGCATCGTAGGTCCTGGGTTCTCATCCTAGATTCTCCCCAATTATGATCAATGGTATGTCAACCCCAGTCCTTGTTGGATTATGGACAATCCTTCCACATCAAACTGACAGGCCGTGAACTACTGTTCTTGCCACCACGTAGACAGTTAACCAAGCCTGTATTATATACAGAACCATACTAACAAAGAGAGATGGGGGATTAGAATACCTTCATCACCTTTGTGCAGAACTTGGATAACGTGGACATCAGAGGATGTTTTCCTACAGCAGTCTCAGAACACCAAACATTGTCCTTCGTGTAGCGGAGGGGCGCAGTTAAAGTGCCTTGTATTTTCTTACCCTTCCTTGGCCTAAAGAATATGAAGTAATATGTATAAAGTATCAGTATTTTGCAGGAAATATGTAATTTTTAGAAATGAAATTATGTAAATAATAACTCATTGTATTACCCATGAGGTTAATATCACTGTATAGTGTACGTCATTCGGGCGGCATTGCATGGTCATTCGAATCTTATTATAGCGTAAGGTACAATGTATGATGTCGTTCTCGCCCGGGAAATACAAAAATTCTGCAATCCGTTTCGTAAAATCACACAAAGCAAGTCATGCACGTATAATAATCTCCACATCGCATATGTGAAGTACATGTATTAACCATTGTATTGCCTATAATTATTCAATGTTGCAAACTGAAATATTCATTTCCATACATGTCAATATCAAGGCATATATACAGATCACAGAACGCCAGTCATATCGATAGTTATATGCATTAGTGACTTGGGTTTAACACCGTTTTGAACAGTATTCAAGTAATATCACGGCGTGTCAAGTAAATGTGGGAGTAAGGCCCAAAGTAATGCAATTCTGAGACGTTCACTAATTTCATGATACCACGAACACAGGTAGGGTGCAGACAAACCTATAAAACACAATTGGGGCGAACCAGGATTCGAACCCAAGATCACAGGTTTCTGGCGTGCCTGAGGGACGCGTCTTTGCTCAGCGAATTGCGACTGGGTCACCGGTGCCCCGATAGACACAACGGCAGATGGAAAGACAGACATACGGACAACTTACTTCAGGAGAGCTTTTTTCGAATCTCTAAGTTTAAAGATTCACCTTCGTGATGCCTAAAGAGGTTCTGAATCACTTCCACAGCAATTTACAACAGATCAATCTTACTTAAAGACGTTAGACACAATACGTGAAACCCACTACAACGCTCTGAGATGTAACACGAAAAGAGTGTATAGTGTACTTGTACCGAATAATAAAACAAATAATACCTTTCCATGCTATATTTTGATGTACGTGGCACCCAAGTATAATGGGGTAGGCCTCAAATGCCATGATTTACAATCACTATTAAAAATTGTCTAAGCTTACACATTAACACATTAAACACATTAACGTAATCGTGTAATTAAACTTACTTTGTAGTATGTATTACTATTTAAGTTTGTTAACTACATACAAGTATGGTGAAAGAAGGACCAAAAACAGAAACAATCGAGGGAAGATAGGAACATATTTAATGTGGCTCCGGTATCCAAGGAGCAAGTACTCATGTAAATAGTTATTTAGAAGATCAAAACCCACTACAGAGTCACCATTTTCACGCATAATGTACAATATCCGACAAGCAACATAAATTTAGAAAAGAAATATGTAGATCTCCGCGCAAAACATTGAGTATTTGCACGCCCAAAGAAAGCTAGGGGTGTCAATCCAGATACCTGACAAGTGAGATAACTCATTATCTAGATATAATCAATCACATATTATGCTTGTCATTGAGTATTATTTAGATATAACACGATAAGCAGGTTTGATGTTCTACAATGTTTCTGTTTATCCATTAACAGCAATTTATTAATCATAAATAGCTATACTTCTAGTACAAAAAACAGAAAGAAAGAATATTTTAGAAATTCAGGGAGGTGAATGAAACCCTATACACTGTTTTCCCACTGAACATTCAGAGATGCATTGGAACAGTTATTTTTTATTACTTATCAGCTCATGTTTGAAAGGATAGCGAAGGTACATGTTGCAGGTTTCCACAATCATATACGGACATGTCGTTGCTTACCGACAATTACCATCCGATGTTTTCCAGTACCAGAACTGTCATGGATTAATACTTTAGCAGATTATGAAAACTTTACAGAGGATTTACAAATCAATTTGTACTTGCAAAAACTAGTCATTTTATTGCTTGAAGTAATCACCTTTTCTTTGCAAAAAGAAAAACATTTTAGCATTCAAATATCAGAATGAGTGAGTAGGGTTTTACGCAGCTTTTAGCAATATCCAAGCAATATCACAGCGGGGGACACCAGAAATGGGCTTCACACATTGTACCCATGTTGGGAATCGAACCCGGGTCTTCGGCGTGACGAGTAAACACTTTAACCACTTGGCTACCCGACCATCCCCATTCAAATATCATGCTGACATACATCTCCTGATGAATGTATGCTTCAACACTTGTGAAAAACACAAGAAATTTAACAAATGCAAGATATACAATGTTTACGATATGATAACAAGAGTCATCAGAAGATGACAAACCCGAAAGAACAAATCATCGAGTTTCTATCTAATCTGTCCATACGCTAGAGTAGTTATTGAGATATCAAAACAATACCATGGAATTTGTAGAAGGGGAGGTAATTCGTCACGGTAAACTTGCGTGTATTGTATCCAACGTCTTTAAATAAAAAATCGGATAATCTGCTTCTTCAAAACAAAAGTCATCATTAACAAGTTTCACTTTATCTTTTGAATGATTCGTTCACAACGACAAATGCACGTGCATCTCCATTACATAAAATTGTCTTTCTGTTTTGTATTCACATAAAGCTAGAAGAATACATCACAGAAGAGGGATCACCTTTCATGAAACTGACACAGTACATTGGCGACTTTTTAAATGTTTACTATAATCATTTCACCCTCAGTCAAGTTTGGTTTCCGTCATGAACATTCAAAGATCCATACAAGACATAACTGCCTCAAGCCAAGGTCATCTTAACGAATTTTTCCTTTTTTTTCATTATTGTGTACTATTTGGCACATGATATCGACCGATCCACCCTTATCCTGTTATCATTTGTAGTGGGTAGTTTAAACACAGAGCGATGAACGAGAATCCTTCACGGTATTAGTAATTATCAAATTAATATGCAAACAATATAGTTTGAATATAGTACTTTATGAACATGGGAATCAGATTGTACTTTTTTTACGCAGGAGGGCATATTGAAACATGTTTGTCCACATCAGCCGTGCGGCTTATTTAATTTACGGACTCAAACAAATGATTTGGATACACTATATTTCACAAAAAGTATAGTCGAGTATCCTAAGTTTGTATAGAGATGAAGTCAAACCTTAGCAATTCGTGTTACATTCAGTGTCAAATGCACTTACAGTCATCACGCTGAATAAATGTTTTAAGCAACTCCAACACACCCAAATATATGGTTTGTATATGTAAATAATATAAACTGACGTCCAAAAGAAACTTTACCAGAGTTTGAAATCACTCTTGCTCAAAAACAACAAAACATACATGCTTGAAGTGAAGTGTATTGAGAAGATCAATATATCAACATAATCAACACTGAAAATGACAATCATACCGCGACCGAGAATGACGTAAGAGCCCCCCAAAGTTGGGTGTGGTACAAAACTCGAGCTTTCAGAATCATGGACAATAGGCAGAGTACATAAACAATCGCTCACGTTCAAAAACAAGTCATTAGTAGCGTGTGTGACCACCAAATGCCTCAATACACGCAAAAACTCTTCGACGCACAGAAAAAGTCAGTCGTCTGGTGAGGTCACGTGGGATTTGACGCCATTCTTCTTGGAGGGCCAAGAAAACACGGACGCATATGTATGCATATATTTTAAAAACATATCGGTTATACTACAGGTGAGAGACAAAATGTCGCCCTGAACAAAACAGCATGGACGAGTACAACACGCCAACCTTCACAGCCTGCTGGTAATGCTGTAGATGGAGTGACTACTGCAAGCAGCGAGACGTTCTCAGTCCACACCAAGGTTGGTGAATCTACAGCCTGGTGGAAGGTGGATCTACAGACACAAGTACAGTCAGCACAGGTTAAAATCTACTTCAGGATAGACTGTAAGTGCATTATACTCATGTTAAAGCATGATTTATATGCTGCTTTCACTGCACCTTACCAGGATTCTTACTGTGACCGTCGTAAAAGGCGACTATCGGGATCGGGTGATCAGGCTCGCAGACTTGGTTGATGTATGTCATTGATCCCATTTTCGTCGATCGATGTTCATGACATTAATCACTGAATTGTCTGGTCCAGACTTGATTATTTACAGACCGCTGTCATATAGCTGGACTATTGCTGAGGGTGGCGTTAAACAACCAGCCAACTGTGACCGTCATAGTATACGTTGATGTTGTTATAATATATACATGAAACTCGCGTGTACAATACACGAAAATGGAAGCATTGCTATCAATATACTAACTTAAAGAAACCACAGTATATAACATAAGTTCACCTTAAACCCGAGTGGTGAGCGTTTGTCATTATAATAGTACTGAAATGATAATATCCAGTACTTAATTAACTTTTTATTGATTGATATTCTAGCTTTGTTATATCATTAAGTACTAATTTTACGTGAAAAGATAATATGGCCTGATAATTATAATTAAGGCTATGGATATCTTGAAAGTGTCTCAGTTTAAGAAAGAAAAAGGGCACCATGAAAATTTTGAACTGGAGTTTTGATGTTGTTTTATCCGAATAATCTGCACAAGCGTCATTCACAATGGCACTGCCACAACGTTCTTTAAAGGCAGTGATATATCTGTACAGCATCTGCAACCAGTTTGTCCATGTTGTGCTAAATATTGTCAACTCGTTCTATTTGACCACGCAGCTGTAAACATGAAGTCAATTTGACATAAGCGGTTGTGTAAGTTTGGCTGGGCTTCAGCTTCAGTGGGCTTTCCTAGGTTAAACCACAGGACCCGGTTGTACCAAATATTCATTAACTAATGTTTTCATTAATCCCTACTAGTTCCATTAATTCTAAATGTTTCATTAGTTATGAGTTATCAATGGTCATAATCGTGTGTCACTGTAAGACTAAAATTTCCATTAACTTGTAATTAGAGTAAGGTATTGCCATATATTTTACCACAATTCCGTTCTTGCAACCAAGCACCTTCTTCTTCCTGTCCTGTACCAAGTGATACAAGTTCTAGCAGTTCCCTTGACTCGAAAGCTTGATAAGTCATAATTACCGAATGCATTACTTCTGACGTTCGTGTTGTGATGTATTTTATGTATTTTGTAGCATTTCAGTGCAAAACATAAAGTTCTCTGACTGGACCCAGGGATGCATTTTATCAACTCATCAAGTTTGGTTCAGTGACAGTATGATTAATGACCCGTTTATATACGGATGGCGTCTTTAAAAGTTTGATACAGCAGCATGTAATTGCACATTTATTAATGGAGATTTAATGACAAGTTAATGTATCGTTAACGTTTGATACAACCGGGTCCAGATACTAATGTTTAACACATCATTACAACCTAAAACTTAATATCTGAATCAAGAGAGACGAGAAGAAGTGACAACGTTGAATTGTAAAATATAAAACGGATCGCGCCACTCGAGAGGATACATAACGTAAACAGTATTAAAATCGGACATGTTTTCAACTGATAATCACCAAAGCCAATTTTAAATAGTGCCGCAGTTGATAAATGTGTACGGTAAAATATAGCAGTTGTGTGTACATCTGGGTCAGTAATAGTACAGGCTAACAGCAACAGTAAAAATGGTAACAATTCACGTATCGTATTCTGTCAACGACTGTAATTGTCGACTTTGTCAACATATATATTATATCGCCATCCGTCTAGTAAACTGTAAATCTATGTTGGTAGCTTTTGTCGAATTTTAGATGACATACCAATCTCTGCCAAGGCAATGGTTGAAAACTAAATTCTTGTTAATTCATGATAACCCCCTTGATAATTTGCATTTACATATCAGAATGCCTTGTAACCATAAAACGCCAGATAAAAACTTATTCTAGAGTATCCGTCGAAACAGATTCCATTGGGCGCAGTGGGCGAGCGATCTAAAATCTAGTAGGCGCCAGGTGATGATCATGAGGTTGTATCCTGCTAGTGGCCATGTTGTTAAACCATTCAGCCTAGGCTTACATGTCTTTACGGTTTTGTCACCCCTAGTGTACAGTACAGTTACCCCTTGCACTCAAAGGAACCCAATCATCCATTGCTAGTTGACCAGATACATACAATAACATGTGACAAAACGTGTTGTATCACCATGGGCAAGTGACTTAGTTTAAATGTGTCTCTGTTCACACAGCAGGAAATGGGTACCCAATGTGTGGGGAGGGTGTAAAAACCGTCTGCACCTGAAGGCAGTATGGGTTGCATACTCCCCAGGGAGTTGAGAATGATACCGGGAGCCAGGGATCAGGGAAAACATATACCACAGTTGAGCAGCCATGTCTGGATAAGTGCGGAATGCAAATGTGTAATATGAATTTCGGCGCCAATGACCATCAAGGACGTTCTTTCGTGAACGGAAGTTTACTAGGAAAAGACAAGATTGATATGGCACTGAAATTAAATTAGGAAAAGACAAACTATACGAACCACAAAAAGTAAAACGCAGTCAAATCACATGGTAACAGGTCCTAAAAGGCTAAATAGCGGTGAAAAGTATATGAATGGAGGACCGAAAATCGGTGATGAGACAAAAGGTGGAACATGATCTCCAACGATGTCGTTAGCGTACGCTATGTGTTCTCCAATGAGTTACGATGCCAGCCCAAACCATTACACTCCTACCTCCTAAACTGACAACGTTGAGTAAGCAGACGTCACTAAAATGTTCCCCTGGACGACTGTAGACCCCTGCGGGACCATCAGAGCTGTCCATATGAAACCTGAACTTATCTGTGAACAGTATACCACCCCAGCCTCTGAACATAAGATGCTATCTACACCAAGCTAGGCGTGGAATCACGACCTAAAAGACGTGGAGATGTCATAATGAACATTTATCATGACCCATTATTAAATTTCATAACATATTTATTTCTACTGAGCTTTATGTGAAGCACTGTTATTTTCCCCCGTTAGTATACATATAATAAGGCTTATTACGGTACTGACTGTTTCATTTTGGAAGCCAGGTTAAGAAAACATCACAGTTGATACAAAATAGCTGGTGTGGCGCAATCGACTTATTATATTTATTACGCATATATACACTTGTATATCACGTTGTCGTAAGCCCACGCCGTACTGCCTTATCTATAATGTAGAGAATACTTCCGGGAGTTCCGGTATGAGTTTGAGTGCATGATGAATTGCCTCCAATTCAGCCGTGAATACTGACTGACCATCAGGCAAGCGAACTGAATGTGCTTGGGGTTTGGAGCTGTGGATAATGATCCCGTAACCAACAGTGTTGTTGATAGGATTCTTGGATCCATCAGTGTATATATGGGCCCAGCTGTCCCAGGTAGTTTGAATTTTAGTGATAGCTGCTGATCGTAGTAGGGTTGGGTTTTCTCTTTTAGTGACTTCTGATGTTAAAGCAGTGTCAACTTTGGGAGTTTTTAAAGTCCAGGGAGGGTGTAACCCTTTGTAGTGACTTTCTGGAGGCTGAATGTCATCGCAATTGTGACTTCGAATGAGTTCACGTAGTAATATCCCAGATGGCTTTAGTGAGGGATTTTTTCGAGTTAGGGCTTCATCTCGAGTGTTTTTGTCTTGCCATATCTTTTTAACCAAAGGGTTTGATGTTCGTCCCCAGAACGATAATATTGCCTGCTCTCTTCTTAGTTTCAATGGGCGTTCTCCCGTTTCTACTTGTAGTGCTTCTAGTGAGGTGTCTGTCGCTGCGCCTGTGACTAGCATTAAGGCTTTGTATTGTATTCTGTCTAGGCGCCTCAAGAGGGTATTTGATGCTGAATGAAAAGCCTCACAACCATAGTCAATTTTTGATCTGATAAGAGCTTTGTAGAGGTCCAGCTGAGTGTCCCTCGATGTGGCCCAAGATGTGCCTGAAATTGCCCGTAATACGTTCAGGACTTTTTGACATCTGTTTTCGACATATTCTATATGCTTGCGCCAAGTGAGGTGTTGGTCAAGGATCACCCCAAGAAATATTGCAGATTTTTCGAATTTGATATGTTTGCCTTTTATGGAGACACGGGGTATCATAGCATCTTTCCCCCGGCGTTTGAATAGAACTCCAACAGTTTTTTCACTTGAAAGGGTGAATCCCCATTTATTGTACCATTGGTCTACTCCGTCCAGGGCTGACTGGAGTTGTAGTAACTGTGTAATGGTAGCACATATATAGTAATGAACAACAATGGGCAGACAAAGATACAACGACGTAGCTTTGGACATTGGACATGTGGGCGTGATTAACCAACACAGTTCATGGGATGATCAATTAGGGCAATAAATGCCATACTATAAAAAGCAGTAGTTAAAGGGAAGTGATATGGTAGTCCAGGCTGACTGACAGTCAAAATACAATGAAATGTTGGTGAGGATTAACAACGGGGATTAGTGTCTTATAAATAATGACAATTAAGTTACGGAGATATATTCATGTCATGGCTACAGGGTAATTAGCCTTTGCAATCAAATGTACTTCAGACATTTGTAGTCGTAAATCAGTCGCTATGACAGTAATAAGAAAGAGAATTTATGGATGTAAACTTCTTTATTATGAGGAACGGGCGGTTGGGTGGCCTAGTGGTTAAAACGTTCGTTCGTCACGCCGAAGACCCGGGTTCGATTCCCGACAATGTGTGAAACTCATACCTGGTGATATTGCTGGAGTATTGATAAAAGCGGAGTAAAACCAAACTCACTCATTATTATGAAGAACACAACGTTTCAGGGCATATGCTTACTACTTCATCAGGTAAATGAATGCCGTGAGGCAGAGAGCATATATATGTACATGTAAGGACAACAATAATAAGATAACAAAAGGTGGAAACTTAACAAGGGAAGCCACCAGATAATTGGCGCTGCTATGTGATTAGCATTAGTCAATAGAACACAGTAATTAGCGCTGATAGTCCTGTCTACCAACAACAACAACGGGCGACAAAGAAAACTAAAAGGAGCCATTGGCATCAGGAGACACCACCCCGCCATGAACCGTGACCGTGACCTATCTGCCAAGTGCTTGGGACTTTTTGCTTTGATCTTTATCGGTGCCAATTTGTCGGTGGCTTCCTTTTGCTACTTCTATTCTTGTACCTATCAGTGCTTATTTACCCCGGCCTCCCGTTTGCCCATTGTCCATTGTCAGTTACCAATCAGTGATAATGCAGTCCTGGCTTCCAGTTGTCATAACCAGGAAGATTCAATGGAGCCATCGTTGAGATGTAGATTTACAATACCGTGGCGTTGATCTGAACGCAACATCCATTCACAATGAAATTTCACATGATGCATGAACAGCACGTGGAGGATGTTCACACAGAAGCAAAGAAATTGGTGCCCATTGGGGAACTCACAATCACTTTTGAAATTGAAGCTCACACGCTTAAATATGTTTCCGAGACAGTATTTCAATGAATAGATAAAATGGAGAATTGTTGTAACGCCAGAGGTGGTGATGTCAATATCCCAAGTTGGCCGAATGTCTGGCAAATATAAATGTGTAATTTCTCGACTGTGGGACAAGTATCGTCAAACGTTCGACGTTGAATGAGACCGCAGGCCTAAAACACGAAACCTATAAGGTCGTCTTATTACATTAATTGCACAACATGCTAGATTCAAATCAAATTTGCGCTGGGTGACATGACACATGACCGGCGAACTCATTTGGTTACTGTGAATAGACTTTTGACTGGCCAGTCATATTATGATGACATTTTGCATCCTGCCGTTGTTCAATAAGCTAGAATTATTGGCAGAAAATTTGAACTGCAAGATAACAATGCCGAACCACTCCGTGCGCATGTCTTCACCGATAACCAAAAGGCGTTAAAAGATGGTACTTGTTGTAACCCTGTCTGGCGTTCGGCATAAAGGGGCTAAAACAAGGACTGGCTGGCCACTTGTGAAGCAGTATGTTTCTAATTCTTATTGTAATGTCAGACAGAATGAATAGTGGGATACCATGACATGCATCAGCAAAGTCAGCAAGCCTGACCAACCGATCATGTTAGTCGCCTCTTACGGCAAGTATGGGTTGCTGAAGACATATTCTAACCTGTATCTTCACGGGTCTTCAATAGCTTGGCGACGTGGGCAATATCAATAGAAACAGTTGATTACTGTAGTTAAAAGTCACATATAAATGTAGCTTGTGCCTATAACGACCCAAACACTGTTGAAGACGCAGTGTTATATCTAGATTTGTGAATAAAAATTCATTATGATGGCAGTCTCCATTCCAAGCTGTATGGCAAGAGTGATACTAAACGGAAACCATATCTTTCTTATTATAAAGCAATACATTTGTACTGATTTACCTGTGACGCATCTTACAATTATATTTTGGTATTTTTCTAAAATTACAAAATACATTATTAATTTCGAAATCAGCCTGAAATTCAACAGTAAATGGGAATGCGTTACATTACATTTATGAAGTCTGTATTACAACCCCCCATTCCCGCCTGCCCCCTCTCTACCTATGTACTAACCACTGTCCACTCGAATCTTCTATTTTATAGTTCCTTCTGTTCTAATCTACCACGAGACAGAGTCACCCGTTTCTGTTTTACAATATCTCAGGAACAAACTATAGGAAATGAAGTAAGCAAGATATGAAGAAGTCTTTATTTGTACCAAGGCCACTGGCCCATATACAATACATACATTTGAAATAGTGTGGTACATGAAAAAAGGTAATGTCAGGTACAAATTTACAGGTTAACAGGCTTTTCATAATTACGTCTTCTTTCATAGCTGTACAGGTATTTACATAGTTTTCCAAGTAATTGTTTACACGAAGATGACAGTAGCGTTTTAAATTTATGCATATTTGGATTATGGCAAAATGTTGTTGGTAAATACAGATGTCTAATATCGTTGTAATATTCACATTCTAAAGTAAAATGATATTCATTCTCTATACTTGTTTCACATATGGGGCAGAGTCGTAAACGTTAGTCAATATCAGCCCATCTACCTTCGTTTACCTTAAGTCTTAATAGCCCGGCTCTAAGCCTTATGAAAACATTTAGATATTTTATTTCAGTAATAATGGAAAGGTATTTTTCTGGTTCCAGGAGACTTTTAAATTCTTTATACAGAATGTACCTAGAACTAGCCTTGATAGTACTATTCCATGATTGGTAGAACATATTTATCAAAACGTTTTTAAAAATATTCATGAATGATGGTTTGTCGCCAACAGCTTGACTGAGCCAAACTACTCCGAATCCGTGAGAAAATAATATGGAACGAATAGAAGAAGCATAGTTATGACGACCGCACTTGTCGTTATATACAAGCATATTTTAAGATTTTCTTGGTATCCTATCTTCGTCCATTTCAATCAGTTTTAGCCAATACTTTACAGAACGACACATAGCATTTACATGTAGTGGGTACCGACCGCATTCCCCATACACAATAGCATTTGGGGTTTGCAAACCAACGTTAAGAAACTTCTTACAAGCCATAATATGCACTTGTTCTATTTTTTCAAATCTGTCTACGCCCCATATTTCCGCACCATATAAAAGAATCTGAGTATCAAATATTTTAAAGAAAACTGAAGTGTCAACAAAACCAATCTTCCGTAGATTGCGAAATATTTCCATTAAAGCTCGTTTACCCCTTGATGCTAGATCTGAAACACATTGGTTCATCTTTGATGTATATGAGAATACAAACCCTAGATATCTATAGGAGTTGGCGGTTGAAATACGTTTGCCTTTATAGAACCATTTCTCATGAACAGATAACCGCCCTCCTCGTCTAAATACAACAACACTCGTTTTATCTAAATTAACCGTTAATCCATGTGAATCTGCAAAGTTATCAAGAATATTAAGTTGGTTCTGTAAACCAGTTACTGTGTCAGAGACAAGAAAAACATCATCGGCAAACAATAATAATAATATTTCAAACAAGTCAGGAAATAATTGTACGCCGTGTTTCCCATGTGATGAAACATCATTTGACAGTTCATTGATGAAAAAGGAAAATAATAGAGGGCTTAATATACGGCCTTGTTTAACTCCGTTAGGACAATCAAAATATTCTGTATAAATGTTATCATTACATCTCACACACGCTTTCACGGAGGCATAGATTCCCTTAAAGGGGCACTGATCTAACGGACTGGTTGTTGCCTTTGTTATTGTTTTTCCCCCGTGAGTACCCGGATGATACGCAACGCAACTGAGCGTGACCAGAGACTGGGGTACCGTCTGCAAGGACAGCTAAATAAACTTCAAGGCTGGAGGCAATATTTGTGGTACGCTTTTTTTAACACTGATTGGTTAACTGTGATCTATAAAGATTTCGACAAAGGGCGCATGTTAATTCATTTCTTCAGCCTAAACAAACAGACAAAAAGAACAAGGGAGCTCATCGGACGTCGTCATTTGGAAATACCCCAGATGGTTATAGTTTAATACTAAAAACAGTATCCATGCAGTGAAAGCATTTTCAGATTTCGGCTTGCGTCGATAATACGATTACTACTCCCTTGTTGTCATCCACGTTTTCTCGTATAACCCTACACTCGTGTATTTGTCGTCATTCAGTTAATGAATTTATTACAGGTACAATTAGTGGTAGCACCACTTATATTACCTGAAAAAGGTTCCCATTTGGCATTTATTGTGTCTGGGGTAATTATTCAATCTAAATCCAGGTTTGAAGTGAGGTGAAATGTGTGTTATGTAATATGCACGTGGCAGCCCAGCAAGAGATGAATGATCACTTGATTTACTTTTTTTTGTAAATCAACGGATCGTTCCTAGACATCAAAGGATTAACAGAAAATACGTTGATTGATTAATCACTGTTATCTTGCACAGTGGATATGTCAAGAGTGAGTGTTTACATGTCTAGGTTTACTAAAACAAAGGGAATACACTCATATCATGGCGCGAAGTGCCGATGTAAAAACAACATACTTTGTTCAAAGGGTTAACTGATAATACGTTGATTGATTGATCATTGTTATCTATCACTCAATGGAATTTTTAGGAACCGTGGACGCTATGAAAATAGTTGTCACGTGGGCTTTCTCAGCCGACCATTGAGACTTGACACCTATGTAAAACACCTGAAACAATCCAAGCGATCAGTTGAGAAACGAACACGGGTTATAATATCCCGAAACGATATATATCTTTTAAAATATTTGATTGTTACTGAGACACGTGACATCGAATAAGTTTCTTTGTACAGCTGCAGACGAGTGGGATATTGTTCCTTTGTGTGGATATTCACGGATACATTCCTCGAACAAGGAAGCTGTCTAAAACTTATACACATAAATTTGGTAGGTTGTAATTATGATATCTGCATTTTGTTTTCCTTCATTTGAACCGATTCGTTCTTGTTTCTTTACGTCTTGGTTGGGAAATTCTTCAATGCGCGATAGACGTTGTTGTCACAGGTCTTTTCCTTTGTAAGCGTGTATATATTACCGTCAATTTGTAAAATGTGATTCTCTCAGGCAATTTATAAAATGTGTAAATATTTCAGTCATTTTGACTAAAAAATCTGTCCAGATTGATCAAGACGATCAAAAGGGCCTACAAACATCACAACAGATTATTATGTAGGATTAAAAGCCAAACAACTTAGAAATGTACTTTTCAACGTTACATTTTCAGTCTCTTGGTGATGACATTAAACATCAAAATGTTTGGAATTCGTTGTCATAATAATGCAGATGGAAATGTTTTTCAGTCACTTTGTAAAATAACTGAATATTTAGACGTTTAATAAATTTGTTACACATTTGACAGTAAAAAAATATACACACTATAAAAAAGCATATGCTCAGGTGAAATATATACTTTGTGTTGCAAGTCAAAATAGTGTAAACGAAAATCGCAAAATTACCAACCAAGTGACTTATCAAAACTTCGTCACCATTACCGATGCTACTCACAAAGATACCTACATTTCCTTATTATCTCGAAAACTGTATTTCATTTTGTTGATCAATGTGACCTTACGCCCTTATTACTACCCATAAAAGTGACAAATGCGCTTACGAATGGCGCAGCAGAGGTCGCGAACTAGTCTAGATTTCTGCTATACATCCGGGTATTCACTGGGAAAAAACAATAACAAAGGCAACAACCAGTCCCGGGGAATTGCGTTAGATCAGTGCCCCTTTAAGTGCTCTCATCATCTTTCCACCCAAGCCTACATCGTGCAGACACTCCCATAGTTTAAGATGATTTACTGAATCAAACGCTTTTTTAAAATCCACAAAAGCAACGTATAATTTCCCTTTTCTTTTCGATAAACATTTGTTAACAATTGCATTCAACGTGAATATGTGGTCAGCAGGAGAATATCCCTGTCTTAAGCCTGCTTGTGTCTTGGGTAATTTACTTCTTATATTAGCCCAGTTTGTAAGTCTAGAGTTTAAGACACTTGTGTAAACCTTACTAATTGTACAAAAATGCATTGTTCAATTCCGAAGCACAACTTTGGATATAGTTACTTATTCTGGGTTTAACATGTTACGGAAATGATTTAAATTCATAAAAGGTCTTACGGTTGTGTAAATGAAAATGTGACTTTAAAAATTAAACAAGCAAACCAAAACTAATTTTTTTCTTTTTAATATATCATGCATAAATTCCTCAGTAAAAAAATGTAGACATTTAGTAACATTTTTCATTTACTATCAAATACAGGGATATTGCCGTGAGAGGCGTTCGGCAACAAATAAAGATTTACATTGTATTGCAAATTGTGTGATTGGTAAAGCACGACACGCATATCCATCTCGCGAACATGGTGTCATCACTGATTTTCATTAATACAATCATATAATGTTCTTCGCTATTTTGCCTCTTACGCCCGATTGAATGTTTCAGCAGATAATCGAGACTCATTATTCTCTGGAGTTGACGGGTTGAGTTTTGAAAAAAGATGTTTCCTTGGACAATTTAAGTCAAACAGTTTGCAAAAAAAAAACACGGCGGACTGTCCATTCGTGATATTTGTTAAATTTTGGAACAATTGTCTTAAACAGTTTATTAATTCACGTGATTCTATTGCTCCGTATAACCGTAAATACAGCATAGACCCTGGACATCTCATTAGTGATGGTAACGTTATGATTCACTCATTCCTTCCTTGGGTGAATTAAACATACAAAAAGTCCCTTCTAAGCTTATCCTATCCACAAGTTCACATGGCAAACACACCGTTATCTTAAAATGATACACGCTGGGGCTGTATATAAGAATTGACGGTCACTTTGTGTGTGTTTATTGGATCATGAACCTACACAGAGCAAGGGCCTGACTGTATTCACCTCGAAGGATAAAGGTTCAGATCTATACACAATAAAAAAAATAAATTGTATTTAGTTCGTGTGACTTTGTTTACGCTGACAGCCAATACAACGACCAGCAGTATCGCGGAATAAAATAGTTCCTAAAACAAGGTGATGAGAGAGTATGTATTCTCAACTTGTTCTACAGGAACATATGCTGTAGTTTGTTTACAACAATAATAATAATATCATCATTGGATGAGAAAGGTCTGCTAAGAACTACCTCAGTAAGTCAGTACCAATGACAGCTCGTCGTAATACATGTACATAAAAAAACAAGACGTCAAAATGGCGATAAACTTTACGGGAGTGATCTCCCAAGCTGAACCTGTGGTGGTTTCATGTGGATGAATCAACGTGCAGATCATTGAAAGATGTGATTATGAAGATGTGTCAAACAGATACTAAGGGAAGTTTATAGATGACTGTAGGCAGTCACTGTCCATACACGGATCGAGTCGATACTACGATAGTTCGTTTTAGTCACAATGATGGATCGTAGCGAGGATATTGGTGAACGATCAATCCTTCTGACGTTTCTCGATGTATGCTTAAACGCGGAGTTCAATATTAAAGGGTCTAAATGATCGGAAACAACGCTTTTGTATGCATTCGTGCCAGGGAATTCCCAGGGGTTCCCCAGGAATGTGTACCTAGTCCTCCGTCTGATTTTACATCATTCTATAATTCGGTCTCGTGAAAAACGCAAGAACGTCAAATTGTGTCGTTCATACACTTATTGGGGCGGTGGGTTAGCCTAGTGGATAACGCGTTCGCTCGTCACTCTGAAGACCCGGGTTCGATTCCCCGCAGGGGTACAATGTGTGAAGCCTATTTCTTGTGTCCTCCGCCGTGCTTTTGCTTGGATAGTGCTAAAAGCGGTGTAAAACAATGGTCACTCACTCATACTCTTATGAACGTCAAGTTCCCGGTCATGTGACCGACCTTACGCCAATAAGAAAAGCAGTATATCGTGTTACTTCAGATTGAAAAATTGCTAACGCATTTCCTGTTGAGTTGTGTAAAGAGAGTACATTGTAAGATGTGTATGGTGCTTGACCGCCAATGCAAACTGTGACGTAATTAAAAATGTCGATGAAGTAGGTATTACATTTAGAATGCATTTCAAAATTGGTTCTAGTGACAAGAAAAGAAACTTGAAATGATAAATATATTTTCTGGATGGATCACCCTGTCCAATTGTACAAATAAACACATGTAAGTTATACACGATATTCAGAAATGTATTGGCCTACAATGCAAATACTGGCTATAGTTGGTTGGTTTGTTGTTTAACGCCACACTCAGTAATATTCCAACTATATGACGGTGATCTGTAAATAATCGAATCTGGACCAGACAATCCAGTCATCAATACCATGAGGATCGATGACACGCAGCAACCAAGGCAGCGAGCCCGACCACCCGATCCCGTTAGTCACATTTTACGACAAGCAAAGTCGCCTTTTACGGCAAGTATGGGTCCTATAGTATGTAGCTTACATGTGAAGAATAATTACATCACGAAAATAAATTAATGTGTTGTTATTTGTTACTTATATTGTCTTTACGACAACACACAGAACGTTATAAATTGCCAAAGTCTTCAACACTGTCGATACTGCACTGTATATCTATATACAACTGATTGATGTTGATCTGGGAATCCAATTGTTTCCATTTACATATAATAGTCTTGCTCATTAGGCCAACATACATGTATCTGCGACATGCCGCATAATGCGGTTCCGCGCACGCCCAGAAAAGTTACATGTAGCAAGTATCGTACCTGGGAATGTGGCAAGGCTTGCGTGTATCCACTGGTCGGTTGTTGTGGTGATCCGACGTTACAATTGCGGCTATGGTTCATTGAGAAAGTTATGTCATTTACGCTCAGGTAAATCCAGCAAATATATAGGAACAAAAGAGTCCTGTTGGTTTTTGGTCATTTTGAGCCCGAGACACATCATTAACTTGGAAGCGTAAAATACAAAAAAATATTTGTCAGACAAAAATTGAAACTGTTTGGGTCAAGACAGCAAAATGGCAAAACAAATGAATTTTTTTTTTTTTTATGGGTTAGACTTTATGGATCCGCAATATTATCAAAATAAGATTAATCTTATATTACACAACATACAATTCATAGTACGTGAAACATGTTCTGGAGTGATGTACTGATAGCATAGGCCATGTATTTGAATTAATGGAACGAAAAGGTACAAAGGGATATTGAGCTAACAAGTTAATTTTTTTAGTATAATTATATTTGTAAAATAGGGGGGAAAATCTGTATTAAAAAAAGTGCAATAATTATCAATGATGTAACTAGTAAGTGAAACTAGTGAGACATGAACATTTTGTGAATTTTACGAATTTAAGATGAGATTAACACTGATTTTCAAGGTTAAACATTCCAGTGTACAAACCATGCTATCAGAGAATATTGCACAAACAGAAAACAAACGAATTTTAAAAAGATACACCCATGCCCAGTTCTAACATTTAATGTCTTTCACTTGGAAAAAATAAACATGGAAGCAATATATTGTATCTGACTTGATGGGACCGATGCTTTAAAAGAACACATATTCATATAACGTACGTAGAACTGTTTGAAAACATTATGACAATGTATAGGAAAATGGTTTAATTTAATGTCGTACAGATCCAAACAGAGTAATTATGCAATCTCATTAAAATCAAATCTGAGTTTTCGCTCCCGCTAAACAAAGATCTGAGGACATCCCATTACGGGATGAGACCCGGAGAGACGGAGTATAAGGCATTATTGTATGGCGTCTCCACCAAATTGCTGCCTATTACAATCAACACTACTGCCTAAAACAAAACATAACATGATGGTAAAATTAAACCTAAATTTATATTGAAACTTCAATTAACAACTTCAGAAGAATAACTGACGGAACAGTGCAGTGGGTTTATGTGAAATAAATTACTGACCAGTTGATCAAAGTTCTGTCATCAAAGTATATAACAATTTTCATGAAAATAGCTAATAGAAATAAGTATTGAAAGTGAAATTACAAGTCCTCCGAAATATTATCCAATATCCCACTGTTTTGTTTACGCAGGTTTCACTTCAAGGTCGTTTAACACATTCTTATTATCTATGGGTTCTGCGAATATTTCATATAACTAATTATTAAACATGTACAACGTGGTTAAAACCATTAATAACCTACCATGAGTGGAAAACATAGTTATGAATGTACAAAGTTTCATCTGACATGTAAAGACTTGGATATACTCGCGTGTTTATGTACTGATTTAGGATAGCTACGCGATGAATTGCAAAAGAAAAAATGAATAAGGCATGATTTATTTCACGCTAAAACATTGTTCTATCGTGAGGTCATTTCAAGAGATTCGAACATACTCTTGCAACTTGATGACGTCGTACATTGGGAGAAGCTACCCTTTTGAGAAGGTAGTGAGTTGTTCCCCTAAAATGTAGGTATGTAACTCAGATAAACGCAAGGGCTGAATAATCGCATTCAGAAGTGGACGAGATGGAGCGTAAAGATACAAATAATGACCGCCAATTGTTTGTGTTTCTGAGAATATTCAGGAAATACCATACTGAAAAAGTTTGTTCCTAAACTGGACTGGTTCGACATTGCCGAGGCGGATTGTATTCAGTGAGTCATCATTATCTGAATACGAGTAAATACTTTTAGAGCTTGTACATAATCAGAGAATAATACGTATATATAATTAACATTAGAAAACCGTAGAACAGTGTTTGTCGCTAGTTAAATTTATAAATTGTAATATCGTCTTGTTAGAAATATTGTACTATTAAGCAAGATTAAGAAAGCACTACACATATGCTTCGATTAAACGCTATCCATTATATACAAGGAGAACCAAACTTCAACAAATATTGTACAAATGAATAAAAAAGACCATACAAATTTGTATATCATATGTTCAAATGTATCTTACTCAGTTTCATTATATCTTCATAGGCACATGTATGTCAGGTTTTGTTCCATTCCAATGGAAGGAAGGTTCAGAAAACACAAATGATTTAAGTTTTCCACGTAATGGCATTTAATATAGGATACTCGCTACAGTCAATAAGATTTTATGTAATACACGTGCATATGTTTTCAGACAAAAAACGTCGTAACGGCGTCCAGCTCTACACCTCTGTTTCGGATTCATCGGACCCAAAAGAAGGAAGTCTGTGTCACACAGTTACTGGACGTCCTGACGGTACAGACATCCCTGACGTACTGAATGTGACCTGTCCTGGAACGTGGCGCTACCTGACTGTCTACACGGAGACTAATAATGATGGAGATGGTGCTGTCTTGGACTTTGTCGAGGTACAGGTGTGGAGTAAGTATACACACCAAGACAGATCACTTTCAGCATACCCTAAATTAACGTCTTTACAGGTATAGGTAAGCAAATATCACGTTTTCACAACACTATTATTATCACTGACATTTTGCTGTGACCACTTCTATTGTATTCTGTACTGTCATTGTACTTGAACTGCCATTGAGTTTTGTACTGCTACTCTGTTGCGAACTGCAATTGTAATTATAGTGAACTACGTTTATCACGAACACGTTTACAACAAACAGATGAATAAAAGTGTTTTTTGTTCCCGTCCATTTGCTGTATTTATGCTCTATATATGCTTATAACGAACTACGGTTTCAATTTGAATTATTTAAACATTTAGTTTCAAAAGACAAATGACTCAAATCAACTACAAAATCTTACAGTTTATTTTCCAAACTGGGTAACATTTTGTGCAATAATGTAATTTACAATACAAATTGTATGCTTCCACAGCATGTACCTCGGAGAAATACGGCCCTAACTGTGCCATAGACTGCAGTTCCCGATATTGTAAGACAGCCTCGACTACTTGTGACGGAAGCACAGGAGCGTGTCCTGGTGGGTGTGAAGATGGGTGGACAGAGATAGACTGTTCCAGACGTAAGTAAGATGGTGCCATTATTTTGTGCTTCCGAAAATCAAATATCATATCTTCTACATCAGCACTGTTTGAGCAATAAATAAATATATTGCTGAATTTGTCTCCCCTTTTTGGACCAGGGAAAGAAAAAAATGTGTCCTCAGCACCTAGTTGCTGATGGTAAAGGGCCACTAAATTGGGTAGCCTGTTTGCCGTTGGCTGCGACCCGTGTCGGCAGAGGAAGCGAGTCTGGTGTTTTAGGGCGACATAGCCGACAATAGTGCTCATTAGAACCATACTTTGCCTGGACGGGCGGTATAATGGGCCCAATTCTATCAATTCGTGTCAAATTTGCTCCTTTATCCTCGGTCTTTGCAGCTGGGAGATCCGCTGCAGCATAATACTGTTCTTGTTGACACTCCATGGTGGGTTGGAAAAAGGGGTGCATAATTACTTTCCCTTTGATATGGCTCTCCATGGTTAAAAATGACGAAACATTGAATCCGATGAGCCATTCGAACCGACTATTGGCTTCTTGTCTTGGTTACTGAAGCTTTAGACAAAGAACCAGTCAAATTGAACCGATTTGCAATCTGCAAAGGTATCATTGGTATCTGCGAAGAGGTCATAAATGTCACGATGCTTTGCCCTGGCTCTCTCCTTGTAGAATGTGTACGGAGACAACCATCTACCAATCTGCTCAAATTAAAAATGTTTGTCCAAATGAAGATTGTTGATTCAATGCACAAAACACTGAACTCGTGTAAAGACAATTGTCCGTGACAGAAGATGACAGCCGGCAGCTTTCACTGTCATCTCCTGAAACACTTTCCCGATTCATGTCTGAAAACGTTACTTTGTATATTTGATGAAATATGGACAACCGGGAATGTTCCTGCTTCGTGGCACAATGCTATTATTATACCTATTGCAAAGCCTGGACGGGATCATACAGATCCCTCCATTTACCATCGAATATCATTAACTAGATGTGTTTGTAGTTATAAAACCATGGAGCGGATTGTCAACAATCGATTAGTCTGGTACTTGGAAAGCAATAACCTCCCGAGTGACATCCAGTGTGGTTTCCGAAAATAAACAGAAGTACATTTGACCATTTGGTGCGTTTAGAATCACTTGTTAAAAATTCCATTGTCAACAAACAACATACTGTATCAACCTTTTTTGATCCAGAGAAGGCACAAGATACAACGTGTAAACATGGTATTTTAAAAGATTTGTATGAATGTGGATTGAGGGGCAGATTAGCTCAGTTTATATCTCAATTTTTCAACAACAGACAATTTCAACTACGAGTGGGGTCTACACTGTCTGATCAACTCGTTTGTTCTACGGGTTCATTGTCCTTGTTTTCATCGATTTGGCGATCTATCTATGTAAAACGACACTGACCCAAATAATAATAAGTAATAATAAGCATGTTAAGGCATCACAAAATGTGTGATAATGAATATGAAAATGGGTGTTGTTGATTAAATGTTTTTTTAAATGTATTCTGAAGCAAACTGTCTAATTCATTGGGTTAAGTAACCTAACTATCCATTAATTTCAGCCTGTGTTGATGGGATGTATGGACAAGGATGTAACTACAGCTGCAGCAGCCGTCGCTGTAGTACGACGTCAACTAACATTTGTAATCACGTGACTGGGAAGTGTTCCGATGGCTGTACCAGGGGTTTCATGGGAGATGACTGCTTACAAAGTATGCTTGTTGTATTGATGAACGTCTTAACTTAATACATTTCATAAGTGTCTTCATTCATATGGGGTAAGAAATTCATGTCTGTCGTCTAAACAACCCGTTTGCAGGTTCACAGTCAAGCATATATTGCATGACTATGTGGACTTTGCAATCGCAAGGGATTCCAATTATCACATTATCAAAGCGTAAGTCTGAAAGATCTCTTTTCCGTGTCAGCGGGCATCTTATTATCAACAACTTGAAAGAAGTTAATCTGTATAATAAATTTTAAATGTGTATGTGAATAATTAAATGGTTGTTTTTAAATTTGATGCGATGCTATCATCAGCTGACATTACTGAAGGCTCTGTCCAAGAGGTTAAAGTATGGTAAAACCATTGTCCCCCTGTGTGACACGTAATCCTATCATAATCGATGTAACTATCATCAACCAGTGTTTTAAGCCAACTCATTGCTTAGTATTTTTTAATATTGGCTAGCATTGTAAATCCTCGGGGATATCGTGCAGGATGCAGAGACACATTAAATCCCCATGATCCCAAGAAGGTGGCCTTGCTTTGGTTACTGGTGACCTATAGCCCGTGTTTTTGAAACTGTGTGCATGATATTGTTTTGATCAAATATGTTTCATAAATTGTTTTTAATTATCACTTGGCATAAATGACTCCATTGTGAAAATATTAACTTGGTGTTGGTCGGTGTATGGCTGAAATAATGCCGTTGCGCCATTAATTACACTCACTCACTCATTCACTGATATTTTCTTTTTCACATTTCTCTTATGGAGTTTGTTATACACACATGAGTGTCAGTTGTTTATGTCCCCAACCATTAGTTCTCGTACATTTACAGCAGACAAGAGCTGTAAAAAAGGTCAGATCATACGGTGCTGGATTCAAGTTAATAATGTTCATTATGACCAACATATGCCGTTACGCCGTTAATTTCACTCACTCACTCACTCACTCACTGATATTTTCTTTTTCACATTTCTCTTACGGAGTTTGTTATACACACATGAGTGTCAGTTGTTTATGTCCCCAACCATTAGTTCTCGGACATTTACGGCAGACAAGAGCTGTAAAAAAGGTCAGATCATACGGTGCTGGATTCAAGTTAATAATGTTCATTATGACCAACATAATATGATGTTTATTTCTTAATCTTTAGTATTCATCCTCTATGTGGGATTTCGTCCGTATGACTTTTTTCTGATATACATTGGTAACAGCTATGCCACGTTGGTCAACACAATTTTAATCAGCAAAGTTTTGGATAAGTTTTGAAAAGGTTGACAAGATTTAACATAGGCTTGATTAATAAGCTGGATGTTATGAATTCGTTTGTTCTACGGGTTCATTGTCCTTGTTTTCATCGATTTGGCGATCTATCTCTGTAGAACAACACTGACCCAAATGATAAAAAGTAATAATAAGCATATTAAAGCATTACAAAAATTTGTGATAATGAATATGAAAATGGGTGTTGTTGATTAAAGATAAAAAATGTATTCCGAAGCAAACTGCCTAATACAATAGGTTAAGTAACCTAACTATCCATTAATTTCAGCCTGTGTCGATGGGATGTATGGACGAGGATGTAACTACAGCTGCAGCAGCCGTCGCTGTAGTACGACGTCATCTAACATTTGTAATCACGTGACTGGGAAGTGTTCCGATGGCTGTGCCTGGGGTTTCATGGGAGATGACTGCTTACAATGTATGCTTATTGTATTGATGAACGTTTTCACTTAATACATTTCATAAGTGTCTTCTTTCATATGGGGTAAGAAATCCATGTCTGTCGTCTAAACAACCCGTTTGCAGGTTCACAGTCAAGCATATATTGCATGACTATGTGGACTTTGCAATCGCAAGGGATTCCAATTATCACATTATCAAAGCGTAAGTCTGAAAGATCTCTTTTCCGTGTCAGCGGGCATCTTATTATCAACAACTTGAAAGAAGTTAATCTGTATATAAATTTTAAATGTGTATGTGAATAATTAAATGGTTGTTTTAATTTTGATGCGATGCTATCATCAGCTGACATTACTGAAGGCTCTGTCCAAGAGGTTAAAGTATGGTAAAATTATTGTCCCCCTGTGTGACACGTAATCCTATCATAATCGATGTAACTATCATCAACCAGTGTTTTAAGCCAACTCATTGCTTAGTATTTTTTAATATTGGCTAGCATTGTAAATCCTCGGGGATATCGTGCAGGATGCAGAGACACATTAAATCCCCATGATCCCAAGAAGGTGGCCTTGCTTTGGTTACTGGTGACCTATAGCCCATGTTTTTTAAACTGTGTACATGATATTGTTTTGATCAAATATGTTTCATAAATTGTTTTTAATTATCACTTGGCATAAATGACTCCATTGTGCAAATATTAACTTGGTGTTGGTCGGTGTATGGCTGAAATAATGCCGTTGCGCCGTTAATTACACTCACTCACTCACTCACTGATATTTTCTTTTTCACATTTCTCTTATGGAGTTTGTTATACACACATGAGTGTCAGTTGTTTATGTCCCCAACCATTAGTTCTCGTACATTTACAGCAGACAAGAGCTGTAAGAAAGGTCAGATCATACGGTGCTGGATTCAAGTTAATAATGCTCATTATAACCAACATAATATGATGTTTATTTCTTAATCTTTAGTATTCATCCTCTATGTGGGATTTCGTCCGTATGACTTTTTTCTGATATACATTGGTAACAGCTATGCCACGTTGGTCAACACAATTTTAATCAGCAAAGTTTTGGATAAGTTTTGAAAAGGTTGACAAGATTTAACATAGGCTTGATTAATAAGCTGGATGGACTGAATTCGTTTGTTCTACGGGTTCATTGTCCTTGTTTTCATCGATTTGGCGATCTATGATTAAAGCTAAAAAATGTATTCTAAAGCAAACTGCCTAATACAATAGGTTAAGTAACCTAACTATCCATTAATTTCAGCCTGTGTCGATGGGATGTATGGACAAGGATGTAACTACAGCTGCAGCAGCCGTCGCTGTAGTACGACGTCAACTAACATTTGTAATCACGTGACTGGGAAGTGTTCCGATGGCTGTGCCTGGGGTTTCATGGGTGATGACTGCTTCCAAAGTATGATCATTGTATTGATTAACGTCTTCACTTAATACATTTCATGAGTGTTTTCTTTCACGTTGGGTAAGAAATCCATGTCTGTCGTCTAAACCATCCGTTTGCAGGTGATAGTCAAGTCACATACGAAATCAATCATATCACGAATTTTGCAGGGACATTCTTTTTTCAAACTTTTTAATTCGTGTCAGGATATAATGTATTTTTTATAATTTATGCTTTAACCCAGCCGGAATATTCCACGCTGTGGGACTATTTGGGGCAGGATGCGCTCAGCTGTTCGCGAATCATCAATATTTGATAGTGATTCATAACAACATATTTTTGCGCGACACCTGGTGTCATCACTGATTTTCAGTTGTCGATTCATAAGCGTTTCACAGCTGTTTCTCCCTATACGCCAAATTCTAGTCTGTTTCGAGACTGGTTATTTAGGAGATAAACATGCTGCGTTTAAATTTAGCGTGGTTAATTCTACAGGTAGCCAGGCTCTACATTGGAAAGACAGTATGTTTATCTCCCAAATAACCAGTCAAGAAACAATCCCCAATTCCCACTGTGGCGCAAAAATATGACGTCACAGTCGTATATAGAAAAGCGCCAAATTCCAAGCTGTGTGTTGTGCTCAAAGCTTAAAATACATTCTCTTTGTAGATTTCAACATATTGTAGTGACCGCAAATTACAGTTAAGCTATAACTGTAGATATAATTATGTAAATGTGACAATGACTTAAGAAAAGTAGAATCTCTTGCATTGACAATTTATATATATATTGATACAGTCGAAATCGTACAATGGACTCTGCTTATAGTATGATTGTCGAAATATGGATTATGTTTTGCTTCGCTTTTAAAAGTTTCACTTCACCCTGATTCAGCGTGCAGTTCGGGGAAATATGGCCCAAACTGTGCCCGAGACTGCATGACCCGACATTGTAAACCCCCCTCCTCTACATGTGACGGGAACACAGGAAGGTGTCTTGATGGATGTGATGCGGGTTGGACAGAGGTTGACTGCTCTGGAAGTAAGTCAGATTATGCCATGTTTTTGGCCGTTTGAAAGTCCGTTCATAACTTCAACTGATTCATGCAACAATGGTACACAAAGGAACATACACACAGCCACACACCTGATGGTGCCATCTAAAATAGTTTTAGTAACCAATTTCAAATTAATGATGTTACAGTCATTTGAATATCATTGAAGCATGACATCTCCGTGTACAGTAAATATAAAACGTCGACGTCAGAGTAAAATGAATCCCGATCACACCATGTTCTTAATGATATGCTTATCCAAAATATCAATATTTGTAATTTATATTCTTTCACAACGATGTACTTCAGTGCAGGACTGACCCGTAAAGATTCCGGGGTAGAATAGGTCTTCAGCAACCCATGCTTGCCGTAAAAGGTGACTATGCTTGTCGTAAAAGGCGACTAACGGGATCGGGTCGTCAGGCTCGCTGACTTGGTTGATGCATGTCATCGATCCCAATTGGGTGGATCAATGCTCATGATATCAATCACTGGATTGTCTAGTCCAGGCTCGATTATTTACAGACCGCCGTCATATAGCTGTAATGTTGCTGAGTGCGGCGTTAAACAACAAACCAACCAATCAGTGCAGGATAAACATGCATGTGATGGACGACACTTTATTCACACCTGATTATTAGTTACTAGCGTCTCTCAGTCAACTAAAATACATCATCATGGTTCCACGTCCTGTCCCTCCACTAAAATGTTAATGATGTTTAATGGTAATGTTGGCATTGTTCCACGTCTGTGGAAGTAGTCATGAACAATCAAAATCCTGTGTATTCTGCTCCAATACAGATAAACAATTATAGCGTATTCTAACAACACTTCCATGAATATCTAACTTGATTTAGTCACGATATGGCTGAAATATTGCCGATGTGACTATAAACCATAACTCACTCACTCACTCACTCTAACAACACTTCAACTCAAAGTTAAACGAGTTCAATAAATATATAATATACTCTAATATACATAATATACTCTAAATATATGTAGGGGATCATGACGTATTCATGTTAATACCAAGTATTAGAACAAAAATAAGTATTTATGTCTGTAAAACGTAACTGTGGTTCAAAATCCAGGCTTTTGTTGACATGTGAATCACGCAGTAGCGCCACACATGGTTTATAGCGTCTTTCGTTATTTTGACACTTTCAAGGACGGTCGAATAATCACTTTGGATTGTTATTTCTGTCAATATCATTTATTCTGCGTATCATACTGTTATGATTTACTTGATTTCATTCATTTTGGGGTCTAGACTAGCGATGTGTCGTCTACGGGCTATTGTTCATGCTGGATACTGGCAGAAGTCAGCGTTTAGTTGCCAACACGCTTATTCTATCAGAGTCTGCGATTAGCAGACTACTTAATATGTTGAGGATCGGTTCCATTCAGGGCGACCCATGTCGTCGACAAGAGTACAGGATCGATTGATCCGTAACCAGGATCTACGCAATCGAGCTCAAACCTCGAATCAGATTACTGCACACTTTCATCAGGCTGCTGGGTATACGGGCTAGACGATTAGAATTCGTCTTCATGCAGCCCGACGGCCGTATCATGTGCCGCCCCTTATAAAACATCGTGATGCTAGTGCCCACAGACGTTAATGGTGCACACAATGTCGAAACTGGGGTAATCGTCGCTTGTCATGTTTTCAGATTAGTTCCGATTTACGTTGCACTTCCATAAATAGGCGTTGTAATTTCATGCGACGTAGAAATGAACGTCAAGCTAACACTGCAAACACGAAAACGTCGTTTTTTCCCCTATATGGTCATTGGACGGAAAAACGACGTTATTTGGACGCTTTCCAACCATCGTTTTTCCGTCCAAATAACGTCGTTATTTGACATCGGAATTTACTGAGAGAGAACGATATCATCAAGCTCCTCCCTTTCTTGATTGGCATTGTCAATCAAGCAACAGCGTCTACCGGTATTCCTACTTCTCAGATTTCATTGGT
Organism: Haliotis rufescens; assembly: GCF_023055435.1. Lineage (NCBI taxonomy): Eukaryota > Metazoa > Mollusca > Gastropoda > Lepetellida > Haliotidae > Haliotis > Haliotis rufescens. Next base: position 68,643,476 of record NW_025963890.1, read on the forward strand.
CAGTTCTCGCGTGTTAGATTACAGGCCCTAGTTTGACGCTGTACTCGAAGCGCTTAGCGGAAGTACTGAAATCAGTCGTTCTGCGCATGCGGATTGCTTAATGCCTTGTCCAAATTTTCCGTTCTGTGAATGCGCGATTTCGCGTATTGTTTCCACTATATGTCACCACTATTTGACAATGATTCATAAACACAGTCTCGTGATGAGTCCGGAATCGTACAATGTCGCTTTAATTTATGGCACGTACTTGATCGGCGCGTATTTCCCATTAACAAATACAATGATAACGGTAATAATTTTAGTCAAAATAATTAGGAAAGCGCAAGGCTCAGGAACGTCTGAGTATAGGAAAAGGATTTTATACTTTCGAAAGGTATATAATCGTCAAATACGCAAAAGAGTATCAACCGGCTTTTAAAACTTATTTTTGTAGAAGGTGATCTTGGTGTTTATTGCCAGATAGTATATGCATATACATTTTCCCGATATTGCTTATTTTAATGTTTATTAATAGTTTTAAGGTTCGTGCGCCTAATTGACGGGATTCCACTTTCTCATTTGTACATGACACTTAAACAGTGTTCTGTTACTGTAAGCAGATTAGTTTCAAATTCCAAACTGGTGATATCTATTCAGACTAATGCCTAGTCTCTAAAACTGTATAGTTTTGAAAGAAACAAGTAACTCCATTTAAATTGAAGAGGAGCCCCAGTTATATGGGAGATTCCGAGATGAACCTACTCTATGGATATCTAAGCTGCCACCCAAACCGACCCAAACGGGACCCGAAACCTTAATATTGTATGCTATATAGTCCCATGGAAGTGCACTAGAATTATACATTGTATTCCGGACGATTGTGTTCTTTCATCTACTTTTAAATGTTGCCTATACACTAATCTGGACGTACTACTCATTGTTCTATTTATGTCATCCTATTATATATTTATATTTATATCAGATATACATTAACGCATGTTACACTTCTAAAGTCATACTCTCATATAACCTTATATTGTTCATAGTTTATTCAACAACATCAAGAACAGCAATTTAAACTACTGAAACACCCAAACACAAGGCTGTTATCAAGCGCTGGTGCAGGCGTGATGCATCGTAAAAAACTGTATCGTGATGTCATCAGAAATACAATTTCTTGCAACATTTATACTACGAGATAGTAAGGCTAACGCTTACTCACCGGTGGAACGTAGACAATATCGCTAATACAGATATCACGTATTTGAATGTTAATACTAAAGACAACACTCATTATTTTTGCAGTGACGATATAACACTTATACACGTTTATTGGTGACTTTCATCAGTATTGCTAATAATTTTAATAATTATGTTTTCACATATACAAGTAACAATACCCGACTAGCCTGTCATATATACTTATGGGGCAGTTTTCAATCTTGTACTGACTTACTCTGGTGTTCCTGAGGGGAGGTTATTGGCTTGGGTGTTATACCCCGTTTTTCTGGTAATCCTATTATTACTTCATTTTTATCTAATGACACCCTGTTCTCTGGATCACGGCTCCGTGACTATCCATAACAATTAAGATGAACATTCAGATCAAGTACGCCACAGTCAATCAAAGACCAATGCTGTGCGGTTTGATTACACACTTCTACCAGGTCGAACATCGTGGATCTTTTTCTACCTAAAGAGAATCATAGTTCATATGCTAATCCATCTATTGCCTACGAAAACCGTCCCGCTCAAGATGACCTTACTTGTTGTTAAATCCATCATCTATCACCACGTTCTCACCCCCCCCCCCCACACACACACACGCGCGCGGCACGCACGCACACACACACAACGGACCTAAATAACCTGGGCAGGAAATACTGCTAATAGCCTCTGGTCAACACCGCCGCGAGCGCTACCACAGGATGTTCGTCGAACTCTGCAGGGGGCATTCTCAGTAGCTTCAAATGCGCTGAAAAGTGCGTGTCAAGGACAGCTGATGTCCGATGCTGAAGAACCGTGTTCACAGCTGACCGACTTGGTATTTTTCTGCACTGACAGAAACTGGATATACTGACCCACAGCTGTTATAGATATTTAACTAACCCCTGATCAAATAGATGCCCTTCGTTAATCTCTGTGTGGAGTACCGTATATACCTGTGATAACGATACCGGTGGCGATGCTGATGATGATGGTGATGGTGATGGTGATGGTGATGGTGATGATATGATCATATGATCAAGGCCGCTGGCGTTGCCTAGTGGTAAAAGCGTTCGCTCCTCGTGCCGCAAGTCCAGGTTCTATTCTCTGCATATCATAGGCACAATGTGGGAATCCCCCGCCGTGATATTGCTGTAATATTGCTAAGGCGGCGTAAAATCCGACTCACATAAGCTCTCATAAATCACTGTGACATTGCTAACCAAGGTTCTGCAGATGGCACCGGAGTATGTCAAGATTCAACTCTCGGTTGGTCTTCTTCCATCACACTAGGTGGCGCTACTGGCCTCGCTAGGTCGTTCATTCATCCACAGGGCTGTGTACATGAATGGCGGCACTTTCTTAAAGCGGTTGTCAAATAGGAGTTTATGTCATCGGAAGTTCACCTCAACCGATTCCAGCAGTCCTGCTTTCATCTGATCCATTGACCTAAGTTTGTGGCTCTGTGACAACACGTACAAAAGAAAGTCTTTGTACAGGAGATGCAATTGGCTATTCTTGGCATATCACATGCTTTTACGGATTGTGAACCGCCCTCGCGATATCTAATCCGCTGTTCTCGCATAGATATTGACATATCTTCGAGATCTGTCTGAATGAATGACGTGACAACATTCAAGAAGTACGTTAACGGTTATGTGAAATATTAGAATGATTCCACCACAGAAGCCAAATCTTAAAGTTGTTTGATTCTTCGGTAGCATTTTCAATAAATGTTGTTCACGAAAGGTTCCTGAATACATTAATCGAGATTACGCTATCCGCATGGATGACCTATTCCTGCTTAGATATATCTAGATCGGTGACGCTAAGCCGGTGACCCGTACCCAGATCCGGACATAACAGTGAAACAGGCACTCTCACTCACTCACTCACTCACTCACTCACTCACTCACAATGTATCAATCTATCAATCAAACAATCAAACAATCAATCAAAATGGAAATCGAGTGACGGATGCTTGACTCATTGTAAGTCTTTGTACGCCATTGTATCGTTGCTAGTGGTACCAGTTACCGGTTTGGGCTAGACGAAGCATTGACGAAGCAAAGAGTTTAATCAGACGTCTCCTTGAGGGAGACTGGTATCACACCTGTGATCCATGGCGATAAGAAATATGACATTGCGTGGTAGGCCAGCAGTTAGACGTATCAACGTATAATCGTAAATTCTCCTCGGCGTAATATATATCTTGCACGTGTACGTAAACAGGATGTGTTTGGTAACTTGAGCAGGAAGCACAAGTGCACGAAGGGATAGTATTTCAGATGACAAATGAAAGAAGACGGAAAGATTGTGACCCAAATTTAGTGACTGGTGGCCGTGTCGCGCACACGAATTTTTATTAAATGTATCCTCGAGAGTCAGTAAGAAACTAGAAATAACTGCCTTTGTTCTGTAAATCTCACCAAGTTTCAGCTTTCGCCTCTTCCTTTGTGGAATGAGGTTTCACATTTGTAAAATGATCTCTGTTATCTGTCTGTACCATCAACTTAACTGCCCTCACCACCTGCAGTTTTCCCGTCCCATATTGCCAAGCAGGTGACCCACAAGGAGGAAAACGGCCCTCCGTCAGTCCAGAATCATGAGTTATACTGTGCCTACCACAATAAGTTGTGAATACGTAGCCTTGCTGTGGCCAAACATTTTATAACAATTTGGCAAACTTTGATATGTAAACAGCACATATAATTCAGTTTCATTTCATCTTAACATATCAGTTGAATCCCACTTGACCTTTGAAGATCCGGTTAAGAATAGATTTACAGCAACCCATGCTTGCCGTTATAGGCGACTATACTTGTCGTAAGAGGCGACTAAAGGGATCGGGTGGTCAGGCTCGCTGACTTGGTTGATGCATGTCATTGTATCTCAATTGCGTGGATCGGTGGTCGTGATATCAATCACTGGACTGTCTGGTCCAGACTCGATTATTTACAGACAACCGTCATATAACTGGAATATTGCTACGTGCGGCGTTACACAAAGAACAACAAAAACGGAAAAAAACGGATCCTACCATAACAATAAATCAAACCAATAGATCGTTTGAGCTAGCTAAATATAACAAAATAGTCTATAGTCATATTTCCCTCTGTTGGTCCATGGTGAAATGTTCTTCATGAATACTGTAAATCATGAAATTAACGCAATAATAAGTCAGCACATTTATGCGAGTATAGAAGAACCCTGGCCTCAAATGCGTCATGACATTTATGAGAGTAGCCTTGCAAAAATCACTGTAGTCTCACAATTTAATAATGTAGTATTGGCCGATAGATGTTCGACCGAATAATATCATTTGTTCAATCAACTGTTCATCTGAATTCCATCAATGTATGTTGCATTGATAATATGTTCATGGGTTTCTTCTCTGAACGTATAGTGTTGAGGACTACTTCAGTTGAGGATAAGTAACATAAATAATGATATTATTTTGATGTTATTGTCATTATTATTCCTTCAGATCATTAAAAAAAGTTATTATGTTTCACATTAAACATAGAGAAAGAGGTATGGATATTGTGGAGATTATTTTTTAGCATCGACATTATTAACATAATTCTTAAAGATATTATGTTTTGTTTATGGTCTAATGCCGCACTCAGCAACTTGAGGATATTACAACATACATTTAGGTTCAGTTGTATTATTAAATTTGTTTTATTTTTCATATGTTACAGAGACCTTATAAAGTAATATTAAAATGTATAGTCGCTATTCTTAAAAGTAAGCATATATTAGATTTATCAACCGGAAATATTGCACACTAAAGGATAATTATATATCATGACACTATTCTATGTCGAAGTCAACTATATTTGTGTTTGCTATTGCTACATGATTGGTTATGACACGGATACGTCATGATAAAGCAATGAGAAATTGACATTTGATGATATAAGACAGCTACGCGATAAATCGCAAAGAACAGAGAAGAAGGAAGCGATATTTATTTCACGATAAAACCTTGTTCTATCATTTATGGAGATTCGAACATGCACTCGCAACTTGAGGACGTCGTAACTTTGATGTTATTTGTGAGAGGGAAGTGTCCAGTGAGTTGTTCCTTATAGATGTAGCAGGAGAAGGTAGATAAATGCAATGCCCGAACAATCGCATCAGAAAGTGAGAGCGAAACGTTAATCGGTATTGGGAGAAAAGGTACAGACGAGAAAATTGTGAGAATATGCGGGAAAGACCAAATTCAAACCCTCCTGTTCATAAAATGGATTTATCTCGCAGTGCCGCGGTCGTACGTAATGTTGATATCTCATATAAGAAATATGCGAGTCGTGGTCGTTGTTTATCGTACAATAAACAACTCCCACTCGCGGTTTGTTTCTTAATTACATGACCATATACCCTGACATTATATCACAGTTGATTATATCAGTTGACAAAAACGACATAAGCCGTTCCATCATCACAAGAAACCCTTGCCAAAAGTAGCGCCAACTGCACGATTCCGACAACACCAGGAGCATGCATGTTTCATTATTCACCTTATAAAATGATGACACTGGGTGCTCGCAATAAGGCGAGCTCATCCCGATCCACTAGTGGCACCCGCTACAAACACATGTAAAGGCAAGCCAATTGTTCACCCGAAAAGGCGCGGAAACACGCGGTACAAGTCAAAATAGAGAATTGCATCAGACATCATTTTGGTCATTGATACGTCAAACCTGGATTTGCCAGCTACACGCCCTATACAAAGACCAAGCCAGGACCCGAATCCTTTAAACCCGCCCAAACAACCCCCTGAGCACGAAGCTTGCTTACATTTTCTCCTAACCTAAAGTAATCTATACTAGTTCTGAAGTAAATCGTATTTACCCGCATGAATCGCCTTATGTCATTTATTCCCGATAAACAGAGCATGCACACTTTCTGACAGTAATGTGGGGTAAGTCACGCACCAAACCTATACTCTCGATATACATGTTGCTCTTACTTAAAACACTATTGGGCTAACAAGATACGTATATTAAAGTCCCATGCTTTTCTGATGTGCTATCATTCTAATTCGAAATAATGACATAAATAGTTAACACTCACCCTTCAATATTTTTCAAGGTCGGGTTAATCACAAACATATTTGAATATATACCACATCTATACTTACATGTTCTTATCTTTATACTTTATAGAATAAGTGTGTCTGTCATACAGACCCCGAAACAAATATGTCCAATACAGCCCCAAATTTGGCAAAATGAAGAAAGTCTCTTGGCTCCTTTTTGTTATATTTTATAACTATTGTTTAACAACTGTTTTTTTCCCGTAAAATATGTTCAAATCAGAGATTAGATGTTATGTATGTGGACATATACATGTATGTATGTACATTTGGATGAATATAGATATACCTCCTTATAGATAGTGATCGTAGATGATTGTAGAACGTGCACGAAGAAATTGGAATAATCATGTGAGTAATCGGGTAAATACCACGTTTAGCAATATTCAGCCATGTTGCGATATTTGTTTCCAACATACAAGACGGACCATGAAATTATGACTTGAATTTGGACCTGGCTTTCTGATGTGATGTAACACCCCACAATATAATGTAGAAAAAGAGCTAAAAGCACGAATAAAGATCACGAGATGAAACTTATGTATACATCTGGGCATATATTTGCGTAGTATTACATTATATATGTATTTTGTGCAAATGATATTGTAGATCGACGCTTACATGCGCATATAAACTATTCACCAGTGCTGTAATATTTAATTCATTTGTCTTTTGATACATATAGATATGAACATGGAGAGTCTGTCTGAAGAAATATAGACATGCATGGGATCTTTTGGATAGTTGTACTTCACGGTTAGACAAACGCTTAGTCTCTGAAAGTACATTATTTTGGTTAAAACGAGAAACTATATTTAAATTTAAAAGGAGCCCAAGTGAGATGGAAATTTCAGCCTGAAACCGTTGAACATCTAGGCTTGTTTCATTTGGGGAACCATATGCAGCCATTTAATTGGCGTGTATGGATATATTATCCATTTACTTATACACACTTATTATGGACATATACAGAATTTCATGGTACCTTATTATTGAAAAAAATACCCGTGAAGATCCGGGTTAAAATAGGCCTTCAACAACCCATGCTTGTACTAAGGCGACTAACGTAATCGGGTTGTCAGGCTCGCTGACTTGGTTGATGCATGTCATCGTATCCCAATTGCGAAGATCGGTGCTCTTGATGTCAATAACTGGATTCTTTGGTCCAGACTGGATTATTTACGAACCACCGTCATATAGCTGGTATATTGCTGAGTGCGGCGTTAAACAACAAACAAACAAAATCTATTATTAAACTCCTTCCAACAATGATAAATTAAAATTATATATTTTCTGTTATATTTATAACATAATTTGATTCATAATTTAATTATTGCGTTGCTTTCTTCCCTGTCATTCAACGTACATGTTCAACCCCATAAACTTTTAATATTTCATTTTTCACAAATGGCTACGTTAGTGAGTTGCCTAGATCTCTCGTAACCTACTCACAAGAACAGATTAAAATAATTTGTTTTACTGTCATATTTCTGTTTATCTAATTCATAATACGAAATTGATAATTCATGTATCACAGTATAGATCATATTCGTTTATATCACTATCTGATGCTAAGGTTTTATTGCAGAAATTACAATTAATTCAAAATGTAGAAAGAAACACAATTTGCCATTATTTGACTTTTAAACTGTACAAAGTATAATAAAATGATCAGAATGCCTGTAACGGGTAGTATTTAAGAAAGAAATATTTGTCGATAAGTCCCATTTTTCAGATATGCCCTTCAGTAGTATTATTGTATATCTCCAAAGAGAGGTTTACATTGAAGTTATCATTATTTGTGGATAATTCAAAAAGCAACATAGAAAATATATATGCTACCATGACGAAAGAATACAGAGTATACATAACTCGCAATTCTCCAAAAGAGATTTCAAATCACAATAACATATCTGATATAAAGAGAGGTGGTAATGATTTAATCTCTACATTGTGCCGTTGTTCGTGAGCCCTTGTTCTAGTCAGCAAACAGCCCAAAACCGAAACTCCACAACATATCCGATTACACTGATTCAGGCTGTCCCAGTTCTCCGTGCGATACTGACGCCCGTTCGTCTCCCAGACCATAGAGAATAAATTTAAAAGGAATCCAGCTCAAGTCTAGAACGATTTGGCAAGCCTAGATTGCCTCAATTCTATCCATGAAAGTAAGCATTAATAAAAAAATATTGTTCTTGTCTGCTTCAGATTATATTTTGTAGAGACATATTTTTAACTTGGAAAATTGTACTGACACCGGCGCTGTCCCTATTTATAAGAATTTCGAATTGTCGTCCATTGTTCGATGTCAATACATCGATGACAAGTGAGGATATCATAAAGTAATCGTTGATGCCGCGCTACACTATAATAAACATTATAATCAAGTTGACTGGTGTGTACGTAACTACAGTGAACATGTACATGATCATGCCCTAATAATCAAATGCCGTAATGTCAAATACTAATATATTATTGTGTGATGAATTTAACTGGATCAGTGGTAACATGTGATATTAATATTCCATCAATTTCTCTCCTGGTTAGTCCATGTCTACCAAATGAACATAATACAATTAAAATGGAGCCTAGAACAATTCTTAATTTCAGGCTAGGGTTGTGGAAATCTAGACTTTCCCAATCATTATAGACTTGAGTTGGTCTCATTTTTTACATTATTCTCTTGGGTCAACGTCACAGCTCATACCATACACTAACAAGACCAGATTTCCCCCCGCCGGAGCTCCTGGATTTTGGTTATATCATCTAACATGGCCATCTCTGCTCTTAAGTAAACAAGAACCTAATCAGCGAGGGGTCCTTTATCATCCCTGTGACTGCTTATAAAAATCTGATATCTTTTCCCAAAGACCTGGTTAATAATATATTTTCTGCTGAATATTCGAAACAGAGTGAGTGAGTTGGTACTACATATGTTTACGGTTCTATTTTAAATGACTGCAGTGCTCCATTATGAAAACAAATTGTTTTAACGCCGCTCTCAGCATTATTCCAGTGATATAAGATAAGATAAGATAAGATAATATTTATTGCAGAAACGTTCCATTACGGGACAGATGCAATTTTAAAATATGACGGCGGTCTGTTGTATATGAAATAAATGCAAATTGAATCTTGAATCTTGAAAGTTGTAACATTTCCGCAAATAAGTATCACATGCAGTATACAGTATATCAACTGCAACAGAAAGTTGATGTCTCTATAATTCGCGAAAACACACGCAAAGCACATAAACGTAGCATTTGGGGATCACGTTTACAACTTCATCATAACGCAACCGTCTGTAAAAAACGTGCAGGACAGGATCCTGCATTTAGGCATGCAGGCCCCCCTGCAGAATGGGTATAAAAATCCACATCAACGGCTGTTCATACAGTCCTTATAACGGCAGTAGTGGCGGTGACAGAATGCCAAGACTGAATGCAGCTCAACGGAACAACGCCATTGGGAGATTACAAGCTGGAGCAACTCAACAAGAAGTTGCCAGGCACTTTGACGTATCCAGACAGACAATATCCGCACTGTGGACCCGATACAACAACACCAACACAGTTGACGACAGACCAAGGTCAGGAAGACCAAGGGTGACAATCCAAGCACAAGATCGATACATCCGGCTGCGACGGTACGCAACGGACTGAGGGAGGCTGGACTTTTTGCACGAAGACCTGTTCGACGTCATGTATTGACCCCATGTCATCTGGCGGACAGTCTGCTTTGGTGCCAACAGAGGTTTAGAGGGGCACGTACAAGGTGGAGAAATGTACTGTTTACTGACGAGTCCCGTTTCCTACTCACACGTGCTGATGGGCGCGCACGTGTCTACAGACGTCGGGGTGAATGTTACGCCCCCAACTGTGTGCAGCAGGTTGTCCAATTTGGCGGCGGGAGTGTCATGGTATTGGCCGGAATTCATCACGGTGGTAGGACGCCTCTCGTGCATTTGGCAGGTGCATTGACAGGTATGCGTTACCGAGACTTGATCCTACAGCCTTACGTTCTTCCTCACGTCAACGTTCATGGCGGACAGTTCCAGCAGGACAACGCTCGACGGCATATTGCACGTGTTCGTCAGGACTTCTTACACCACAACAACATCCAGACATTACCTTGGCCGGCCTGGTCACCAGATGTGTCCCCGATTGAGCATCTGTGGGACGAGTTGGATCGACGCGTTCGCAGAAGGAATCCGACGCCCCAAACACATCCAACAGCGTGTCACTGACAACTTGATTGCATCTATGGGTCGTCGGTGTCAAGCGGTGATTGATGCACGTGGTGGGCACAACCGATACTGACATTTTCTGTACCCCCGTGACATTAACTGTATCGTGTACGTGTGTCTATCTAGGTGACACGATTAATGTTTTGAACAGTGTCTTCAAACAGTGTTTCAATTTTGGTTTCTGTGTCCTACTTTGAAACAATCGCATTATATTACATTTTGAAAGTCAGTGTCAAGTTTCTTTTTTTAAAGAGCATGTATATCTGTGTCACAACACTGACGCAAATCATGGAATTAATATTAAGCATCTTGATTTAAAACATTACAACTTGTTTTTGTTTTAATTTATTTTGCACAGAACCACCTCAAGCTTGCGATGTCACCGCAACATATTTTATTGCTTTGACACTCAATGAGTGCTTGACATTAAGTTAATGAATATGCAAATCGGTATATACATTCTGTGTATCAAATATAAAAATGTATCCTATGAAATAATTAATTTCAGCCTGTGTCACTGGGATGTATGGGGAAGGATGTCGTATGAACTGCAGCAGCCGTCGCTGTAAGACGACATCTCACACGTGTAATCACGAGACTGGAACGTGTCCCGATGGCTGTGTCAGTGGTTTCATGGGAGATGACTGTTCGCAAAGTATGCTTCATTCTATTTTATCAGTGCCTCCTTCCATGTGGGTTTCAGTTTCATGTTTGTGATCAGGTGATATAAAATCAAGAAACAGTAGCATGTTCCCTAACGGAGTGACTTTTTTGTGGAAAGTTGATATTTGTGGTTCATAATTCATACTTTCAATCATCACTGATGTTCCGCTCTGTGGAAGACCACATCCGGGGTCTAGTGGTAGAGCGTCCGCCCGGAGAGCTGAAGGTCCGGGTTTGACCCCCCCCCCCCCCCCCCCGCGTAATATCAATAGACGTTAAAAGATGGTACTTGTTGTGACCCTGTCTGGCGCTAGGCATTGAGGGTCTAAAACAAGGACTGGTCGGCTCGGAGTCAGTATACTGACTAGTCCGGACAAGTACAAGCAGCCACAAACACAGAAACACACACACACATGCATGAGCGTCGCAATAATCGCGTCGCGACGTTAAACCCAATTTCACCTCACCAATTTGTGGAAGTTAGGTTCTTACTCTCTACGTACATAAGAGTCACTTAAGTCTGATTTAGAGTGTGAGTGCTGAGTTGTTCAGATAAATCTAATGTGTTCTGCGATATTTCAAACAGAGTGCCCAAATGGGACATATGGCATCAACTGTAACTTAACCTGTGGTCACTGTGCTGATAACAACACATGTCATCACGTCACTGGAACCTGTTCAGAAGGATGCCAGGAAGGATGGCAACTTGACCTGTGTCAGACAAGTGAGTGACACATGCTTGTTGCAAGAGGCGACTTACGGGATTCTTACTCTTACATACAATTGTATGCTATTATGAACTTTTTTAAGTTTTCTGTTTTCACTGGAATTAAATAGGATGCCTTCAAATGCCCCAAACTCCATAAAACAAACATTTGAAATGTCAGATCCACTCCTACGAGTAATATCAACAACCTAACTATTTTTTACTAGGTATATTGTAGCAGCAAATATAGAACTGTTCTTTTCGGTTTAGGTTGTGACAATGGGAAATTCGGTGTGAACTGTGAGACGCACTGTGGCCACTGTAACGGGACATGTGATGCTGTTGACGGAAGATGCCTCTGGGGATGTGCTGAGGGATACATTGGTTCTTACTGCTCATTGAAGCTTTGTAAGTTAAGTTATGTAGCTCATCAAAATATATAACTGTTCTGAAACTCAGAGGTCATAAGACATCAGGAAAACAATTATATAAGTATAAGTATATTATAAGTATTACGATGGATGTTTGTGACAGCTCTTTCCCATGTTTTCATTGTAACATTTATAACAACCAAACATAAAAAAAGAACCTGTATATCTTATTACCTTCACAGTCGTACCTCTACTGTAGTACACACTACATTTATCATTAAGGTGGGAAGCGGGAGCGGAAAAAGGCGCGGACCGGGCGAAGCCATCCCTTCGGGGAGGACGAGCCTGGACCGAGCTTCGACTGCCTCGTTGACCAATTTAGCTTGCGGCTTAGCCCTTGACGGAGCCATCTCTGCGTCGTGTGGCAAGCAACGGCCAACTCAGAACTGGCACGGACAAGGGGAATCCGAATGTCTTATAAAAACAAAACATTGCGCCTGGTGCTGATGCAATGTGATTTCTGCCCAGTGCTCGGGATGTCAAAGTGAAGAAATTCAGTTAAGCGCGGGTAAATGGCGGGAGTAACTATGACTCTCTTTAGCCCGAGAAGAGCTGGATCAGGGTAGGCTATTGCGCCCCACGGTTCGACAGGGGGGTATTTCTGGGTGGTGGAGCTATCAACTGACCTGAGGGTCGGGCCAAATCCTCCCTAGATTTGAAGGATGGAAATCCCGACATGTCAATGATGACATTCAAGTCTCAAGATGCAAGTCCCGGATACAAGGTGCTAGGTCCTCGCGAGGGGATCTGCTGGGAGTCGCAATTCGGTAACATCATTTCCATGCCAAAATGTGCAGCAGGGCCCTGCTGCGTGATGATGTACCTACGAAGGTCCCTATGTGGGACGGGAGGAATTGGTGTAACCTCCCAGGGTTAGTTAGTCTGTGAAGGCGAACGGTGTGGCGCCTCCAATCTGATGGCGAAATGAGAATCATCGCGGCCTTTCCTACTAAATAGCTGCACAGTGTGCAACTGTGACATCTCTGGGGATGTAGTGAGGGATGCAATGGTTTTCTGTGCACAGTAAAGCATCCCTGTGACCTTTATGTCTCACACTAGAATTTCTGAACCTCAGGGAACAGTTGATCGGACATCAAGAATCAAGGATAATGGTTAAATCCTATGTTGAAATGTTTTTCATGCAATGTGATCTATGGTATGTTGCGAATAACAATTCACCAGAGTCTACATTTACTACCCTTTTATGGTAAGCTCTGGTGATGTTAGATGTACGTCTAGTGTACTATGTGAGATCACTGAACGATTGATTGTGAGATGTGAATGATGTTATCCACAGGCGTGAGTTGAAACGCTATAGCTTTACACTCTTAACTGACTGATGATTTTCATGACTCCATGAAAGCATCCACCTTTATCTCCTTAGGGACCGACCATTTAATAATACGGTATGTTGGGGTGCTTTAGTTCGGGATTGGGTTGAAGTGTGAGGGGGAGGTTGGAGGGAGGTCTTTAGGACGGTGCGGGAGGGCAGTTGTGAAGATTATGGAAGTGCTTGGATTTTTGTTAAAAACACCCAGCATGGTCAACAAACAATTATTGTGTGATAGCATATTATTAAATAGTCGGCCCATTCATACCATCAGTGCACGCCAAGTAGAACACAACTGTTATGCTGGCAATAGTTGTATCGTGGCATTAGAGCACGAGATGGAACTGATCCGTCGACCACTTTATAGTAAAACCTTGCTTTTGAGCTGGGTACTAACGCATGTGCTTGACTATTGTTATATCAGCATTGCAGCATTGCAGATGTTGTTGCCATGCAAGCTGTTTGATACCAAATGAAGTGAATATGTACACTGTGAAATTATTATTGATCATTGCTCCAAGTTGTCACCATATTGTGACCATGTCTAAGCTGCCAGTTGTATGCAGTTTTGAAAGGACAATCAATAGTCAAAGTATGACGTTTCCACTACTGCTAGGATCAGCATAACTTGCATGTCAGCGACATCAATTATTAGCTCTAACGCTTATAGATGTGTACTTCTGTTATAGGACGCCCCTATTTCTCACGTTATGGGTTTGGTCAAAGTTTTGCATGCGTTCTCATGAGTACTACCCCTGTACTCGCCTGCATGCTCGCATTCTCTTTGAACACTTTTCCATCCAATAAATTTACCATTGCCGTGTCTGTAAGTCATTCATTCATAATTTCAATAAAGCATAATGGCATGATCGTGAAAAGAGCTATAATGTTTGTAATTGTAACTCTCTAAAGGCAGACAGAACCATTTAAGTCGAATCGAGAACAGATTTCTCAGTTTTCTCAACTAATTTAAACGAGCTACTTCGTCGCATGTAACCAATGATGTATACTATGTACACTTCGTATTTAAGGTCTATTTTTAAACTTGAACTATTGTACTTCTGGTTATTTCTTTGATTGTATTGTACATTTTTTCAGCTGATTGAAATGGATAACCTACAGCATATGTAGTGGTCCCATCAGTGGCAGGAACAGTTGCAGGTTTACTTGTGGTAGCCATTGTCATAGTTGTTGTGTTCCTTGTGAGCAGGTAATTCCTTTAACATCATCTAAACCAGCTACCACTCCCTATGCTAGTTCACATGTTTCTTCTTAGCCGTTGCACAATGACCTTCAACGTACTGAACGCTGCAATAGTGACAATTTAATCTAGGTTTCGTTTTGCAAAGTTGCATCCCTTGGGCACGCCAGAAACCTATGATTATGGGTTCGAATCCTGGTTCGCCCCGATTATATTTCTAGGTTTTTCATCACCATACCCGTGCTCGTGGGTTTTACTGAAGTGCATCATACCGCATTAAGCTGACACGCCGTGATATAACTGGAATACTGTTAAAAGCGGCATTAAACTTAACTCACTCACTAATTTCCTCAACAGGATGCACTGATCATGGTACCCCGGCAAGTTGCAAGGTGTGCAACACTTGTTGATGCGTTAGGTTCCTGTCGTAATTTCGCACTTAGTCATTGATGTTTTAATTAGTCATAAGGAAAGATTTCTACTGTAATGTATTTCTGGCTAAACGATCACCATAAGCTCGTTATTTTATGCTTCTACCGTGAATTTTGTTTATGCCACTACTGTGAGTTTTGCTTATGTTAGTACCGTTAGTATTATTATTTTAGCACTTTTATGATATCTGAAGATGAGGAAGTATTTGAGGTATGCTATATGTTTATTAGAGGCAGTTGAAGGAAGTAAAAAACAATCTTCTTAGATCGCGAACCTGAACACTGTTTTGTATTCATTTTGCTGTTTTAGTAATTCAATTCTTGGTCCTGTGCTCATGCTCATACGTTTCTTTACAGCACAGTTAGTATCCATGTAGAGTATGGCGCTTTTTGTAATGTGGTTCTGGATAAGAAAACAAAGTCCACCAGAAGCCACCATAAAATCTAAACCTGCCCCACACGCAGCATCATGCAGGCACCTTAGTTGTAAAGATAAACACCAGGAAGAAGAAAACATTAATGAAGAAGTTCAATCTCCTGACAGCTGTTACTGCAATGCCTTAATTAGCTACCACGGTGATGATGCTTAAACATATGAAAGATGGATTTGAAAGGGAATATAACAACATAGAGTCTTCTTCCTAGTGGCAACGTCGTTGTCTTGTATTGCATTGTTAGTTTGTATCTGTGTATGAAAGAGGAAATATTGATTCCAAATCTATCTCAGCAAAACAAAGTAAGCTGCCAAAGATCAGATCTCACATCTGAAATGCATTGTGCTTACAGCGACTGCCGGCTGGATTCACAGCGTCATATCAAGACTCCAAAAAACCCGATAACATCGGCAAAACGTCGAGGCTACTACCACTATGTGTAAGGCCAGAATTGGTTAATTTACAGAAATATACCAGATTGAGATTAAGAACATACACATAAACGATGTTTTTTGCGATCATTTAACTGACTTGACCAATTGTCTCACATGTTTTTATTTACTGGCATGATAACCTAGATTAGGACACAGCTACCTTAGTTAAATCGTCTGGATTTAAAACTCCAGATTATGTAAGCATGGGTACTGAGTAACGCCCCAGTCTTTCTTGGCTTAAATGGGTGCACTGAAGAGAGTTACGTTTTCATATTCAATACACATACAGAATTGAACGATGCGAAAGTTGCAACCAGAGGATGACGTACATAGCAACCCAAGGTGAGCTTAAAATACATGTATATTGACGTGATGTTTCTTCTAAAAGAGTGACAAAACTGTCGATGGAATGAACTAAACTGACACAGATGTGACCATTATATCTTACTATGTGTATAACGTACAATGTCGTTTAACTGTGTATCTAATATAAACTGAATCGTAAAAGAAACGTCACCCCAAGTTACATTGCATGAAAAGTTGTAATTTAAATATCTGGGTAATTTTTGTCAAAGTTTCTAAATTTTACCATTACCTTGTCCGGAAAAATAAAATTTGATGATAAAATAGCAAAGCAGATGACAATAAAACCGATCGCCCAAACGCCTCACGGCAACGCCCATGGTAACCCGATGCACGTGAGTTCCGTGCAAATTGACATGCACATGCGTTCCCCCATTTCTTGCCCTATAAAAATCCACCCAGATCGTATAACATTTATTCGTTATTGAATTGCTACCACATGCCAAGCGACACCAAGCCCTTGGACGATTGCAAGCTGGACAAACCGCCCGGCAAGTAGCCAATGCATTTCAAGTCCACGTAAGGACCATATACAGGCTCCAGCAACGGTACCAGACTACCAACACTACAGATGACCAACCACGTAGTGGAAGACCAAGGGTCACTACCCGACGTCAGGATCGTCAGATTGTGCGACAGCATCTTCAAGATCGCTTTGTTACTGCTGTGGAAACTGCTCGACAGACCATGGGGACACATTAGTGCGGACACTGTGCATCGACGATTGACGAGCAGACCCCTCCACTGTCACAGGCCACACCAGGACCCATAATGACACCACGTCATCGCCGGGACCGTCTTCAGTGGACAACACAGCACCAGCATTGGCGCCACCAGCAGTGGAGAAGAGACCTCTTCTCAGACGAGAACCGTCACTGTATCTCGACAGCAGGTGGCAGAGAGAGAGAGAGAGAGAGAGAGAGAGAGAGAGAGAGAGAGAGAGAGAGAGAGAGGGAGAGAGTCTGGCGACGCCGTGGCGAACGTTATTCGGGTGCTTTTGTTGTCGAGAGAGACTCGTGGGGTGGTTCGAGCATCATAATGTGGGGTGGAATTGGTCTTGCACAGAGGGTCGGCCCTGGGGTCTTCCATAACATCGGCCCAGGGAGAGGCAATGGTGTCATAGCAGCTAGGTATATTGATCAAGTCATGAGACCACACGCCATTCCTCATTTGGCACGTCGCCGCAAACACGAGATTCAGCATGATAACTCCCGTGCCCACACTGCGAGAGCACCAAGAGACTTCCTCCAGAAGAATGGCATCAGAAACATACAGTGGCCTGCCCTCAGTCCCGATTTAAATCCCATTGAGCACCTGTTGGACGAGATTCAAAGACGGTTGAATGACGCCCGACCAAGGCCGACAACTTTAGCTGAACTGTGTCAGGCGTTCGTTCCTCAGAGTGTGGGCTCAAGTGCCTATGGCCTTCATCAACCGCCTCATCCATTCCATGTATCGACGTTGCACGGCAGTCATCAATGCACATGGCGGACACACGAGATACTGACTTGTGATGCCATTTTCTCAGAGACTAGTGTTGTGTTTCACTTTAAGAACATTTAAAACTTTAATTTCAACCTTGAAGATCAGTTTTGCATAGTTTCCTTCTTTTTAATATTTCCCAAAGAATGTTTACAGTGTTTGGACAAATAAGGTCTCTCATATATCTATCCATGGTGACGTTTCTTTTGCGGTTCTGTATATATGATTGGAAAAGACATTTCTTCGGGGAATGTTTCACTATTATACAGTTTTCACGATTTATAGTGTATACCTAGAAATATATGAAACCTTGGAAAAGTGTATGATTATATACCCTAAAAAAGAAAAGAAACGCAATTCGAACATTTTGGGCCATAAAAGCAAAATTAGCGGTCCAAGATGTGCAAAATGAAGACAAAAGTGACACATTTCCCGGATCAGAATTAGTCGGGAAACACGTACGATTCGGAAAAAACTCGCATCCAGTGCATTATTGCCAAAGGGCCATGGAACTGCGCATGCTGCATGTGCAGCAGCATCATGAACGGTATTAAAGTACAGGATTTTTGATTGCCTGGCATCTGTGTCAATTGAACAGCGGCAGTTCAACAACATTCCAACATGAAATGAAGTGCGAAAAAAACATCGTTATAGGCCGCTGGGAGGCAGGGGAATTCTGATCAGCTGTAGTCAGGATTTTGAATGTAGCGCCCATCACCATCACAAGGCTATGGGATCCGCTTCAACAGCATGAGCCAACATGTGATCGCCAAAGAGTAAGCATCAACGAAATTCTTCTACCACACGTCTTCCCATTTGCAGCCAACGGCAACGGTGTATTCCACCATGACAACGCCCGACTGCATACAGCACGGATCACAAGAGCCTGTCTACACAACAACGTCGATGTTTTCCCCTGGTCCTCCAGATCCCCGGATTTGAACCCAGTAGAGCACCTCTGGGATGAATTGGAAAGACGGCTACGCCGACGTCAACCACATCCACAGACGTTGCAGTAGTTTGCTTTAGCGTAGCAGGCCGAGTGGGATACCATTCCCCAGTATGTAATTCGTATACTCGTCTCTTCCATCAGCAGGAGATGTCAGACCGCTATCGATTCCATCGGGGGACATACGCGTTATTGATTGTCGCTTACCTTAACCTTGAACTTTTTCTATATACCGATAACTAAGATTGCTACATTCACGAAGTGTTCTCTCCATTCAAGACCTTGTACGTTTCCTCATATCAATGTATTTTCCTAGCTCACATAATTCTGGCTTTGAGTTGCTCGTTTGGAAGAGTATATATACTGAACAACAAAAGTTCCTGTGACATTGAATAAGTTTTACTGTAAAGTTATGTTTTTTACCAAATCTTAAACAATTTCGGTTTGCAACAGATAAAAGACTCCTGTATAGGTTCAAATGGTTTAATTTGCCATACTGACTTCAGAAAATGCGTGATTTCATAAAACATGGACATGCCAAAATGTCAATTTACAAATCAATAGCGTGTGTGTCCAACTCTGGCTGCGATGCAAGCCACACATCTTCGTCTCATGGAATAGACCAGGCGTCGCACAAAGTCCTGTGGGACATCTGTCCATATCTGCTGGAGCATGTTTCGAAGTTCCTGGAGTGTCTGTGGAACACATGGTTGACATCGAAGGCGCCGATCCATCTCACCCCACATGTGCTCGATTGGTGAGAGATCAGGTGAGCGAGCCGGCCAGGGGATGACATTCGCGTTGTTTTGGTGAAGAGAATCCTGAACAAGTCGATCAATATGAGGCCGGGCGTTGTCATGTTGAAAAGTAATGCCAAGGCCATGACGACGCAAAAACGGTAGAACAATCGGGCCGATGATCTTGTCGCGGTAGCGCTGTCCATTGATATTTCCCTCTACCACTATCAAACGGGTCCCATACCATAACGCTGCCGCCCCCGAACCGATCTTCTTCCATGACACAGTGATTGACGTAACGCTCACCTCGACGTCGGTACACTCGAATCCGTCCATCGCTGTGGCTGAGGTGAAAACGAGACTCGTCAGTGAATAGAACTTGTCCCCACTGCATGGCCGTCCAGCGTAGACGCTGTCTGCACCAGTGTAGACGTGCTTGACGTTGGTTTCCTGTCAAAATGGGACGTCTGGTGGGTCTTCTGGCAACAATCCCTGCACATCTGAGACGGCGACGTACGATTTGTGAAGATATTCGTCGAAGGTCAGGGATGCTTCTTGCAGTCACAGTTGCTGGCTGGAATCGATTTCGTAGGTGTGTTGTTCGAATCCAGTTGTCTTGTCGATTATTGGTCACGCGTGGCCTGCCACTCCGAGGATGGTCTCTGACTGCATTCGTCTGTTGCCAACGTTGCCATAAACACCAAATGGTGTTTCTGTGGACGTTACATCACACCATAACGTTGACTCAATCCTGCTTCAAGCATACCAGGGGCGGTCGGATGGCCTAGTAGTTAAAGCGTTCGCTCGTCACGCCGAAGACCCGGGTTCGATTCCCGACATGGGTACATTGTGTGAAGCCAATTTCTGGTGTCCCCCGCAGAATTGCTGGAATATTGCTAAAAGCGGCGTAAAACCATACTCACTAACTCACTCAAGCATATCAATGGCTCGCAGACGCTCATTTTCGGACAGGCGTGGAATTTCGTAATGTTAAATAATTGCGTAATTTAGTTTTTCTGAGTGGTTGTTGTCAGCACGATGCTAAATAATGTATATGGAATCCCGTTAACGCACATGTCTTTATAACCATTATTGGGTAGTGAAATGCATTGGGCTTGCATAAAAGTCAACTTTTGCATGGAATGCATGTTTTTCTGTAGCAGTTGCGTTTTTGTGACTTGATTGCATACATGTACTACACTATTGAAAACCGAACTTTACTTGTTCGAAAAATACACTAAAATATTGGTGTCACAGAAACTTTTGTTGTTGGGTATATAAACCCATTGGAACACTATCCTCGTCTTAATAAGCAACCATTTAATCTGTCTAGCCCCCAACAAGAAGACAGTGGGAGACGGTGAGATGATCTGGGAACATTCCTGCAGCGCTGTGGTCATGTTGACTGGTCTGGTGGAGGAGACTAAGGTAGGATTTCAGTTTATGTAAATATATAAGGTCAAACCATCGGGCGCAACAGGCAAAACAGCTATGAAAATTATATGAATGGATCACTCACAATCAAAGCTTCACAAAAATGTAAGATTTCATAAGAAGTTTGTCAACTCTCCGGAATACACATTATATACACACATTGTGTCAACTGTAAGGTCCCAAGTTAGCAGTATTGGCCTGCTGACTTGGTCGATGCATGTCACCCTATCCCAGTTGCGTGGATCGATGCTCATGATATCAATCATTGGGTTTTCTCGCCCAGACTCAATTATTCACAGAACGCCTTCATACAGCTGGAATATTGCTGAATGCGGCGTTAAACAATGAACAAACAGACCTTACATTAAGAAATCAGAATAGATATCAAGAGGCAGCTGGGATTGTCCTTGACCTCGGATTCAGAAGACTGGTCTCAGTCATCACTCACTACAACATCATTGATGCTGAATGCGACCATGAACAATGCAATGTAAAACATTATTAACACAAAATATGATTAGCTAAATGTTGAGTCTCTCGTGAATACTCTTTCAATAATATGAATTTGTTTTCATTTTTCAGAGCGATGAGCAGATGTTACACGCCTTTGCGCAGCAGTATATTCTGAGGGCAGACCCAGCTAATACCTATGCCAACATCTGAACGTAACACCAAACAATCCCAAAGGACCACATTAAATCAACTGTGCCAATATCTGAACTTATTACCACACCTTATGAACTTCATTTTGTCAACACCTATGTCATTTAACCTTGTTGTCTCGCTTTTTTAACTCAACACCTGTAGCCTTATATGTGATGCGTGTATCATATACGAATATGTAGTCTTCAATTCAACACTTGTGGTAATCGTAAGGTGAAACTACCTTTACAGGTGGGAAACGAAGGAAGGGATATCCAGTGCTGTCGCGGTTATATAGGCTTCATGCTGTGCCCGCCCTACAAAATATACATGTTGTTTTCACATTATGTTTCGACAAGCATCATATTCATACACTGATAATATACACTTGCAATGGGTTATATCTCCGGTACGTGAAAGTATCAACTTCTTAATTACACAGAAGCGTATGCACCGTCTATGTAGGTCAAACAACACGATAATACAAATGCTACGTCAAAGCATACCTGTGCATGTATTTTTCAAACGACGGCTGGCATATTTGAGAAAGTACTCTGGTCGTGATACTTACTGAAGGAAATAACACCTCAGTAGTTACATGTATTTATACGAATTTCAAAATGTCCAAATTATTTCTACTATCTAGCACTTTCTGCAGTTACACGTATCATCCACACATTACATATTCCTGCTCTAGTTATGGATATAATTACTCTTTATTTGTGTGCATATATCTAAATACGAAACAGAAGGGGCGGTGTCATTGGCTAGTTTTATTTCTCGTTATGTAGAAGGGAATTCCCGAATTTGGCCATTAGTGGCACATGTACATGTGCATCAGATGTTATAGTTTTGTGCACGTGATATTTGATGTACGGCCTGCATCGTATCACGTAGATTCGTGATGTAAGTACATAATGTATGCAGACGCACGTCTGTCATGCAAGTGCGTCATAAAGCATGTACGTAATAAAATCATAACGTTATGGACATATGCAAGGGCATTCCTCTAAACATAAAAGGTAATGCCTGTATATTCGTGTATACTTTTACCCTCTCTTCCCGATTCTCAGTGAAATACCTGCTATCTTGGAGATCTTAAATATTCGCGAGAACTGCTGGTGATCTGATTTGTCAGCTGTTTAGCATCTGTGTTATGATCTGTTAATATAACCCGTGAAGGAGATTCTGTACTTGCCGTGATAGGACCCAGTGGTCATGTATATGTGTATATGCAATATCCTCTTTTCATATGGTGCTTTTATAAACTCTTTTTTTAATTTGTTCACTTATATGTACAATTAAAGAGTATTATTTATTTCATATCCTTTTGTCTGTAATCCGTACTACTAATTATTTGAATTTGTATATTTGTTTTCATCTCTTCGCTTTAAACAATAAAAAAAGTTATTAAATATATGTCGGGCACTGACATCTAAAGAAATTGTATTTCATGACAATTGTGTATATGTCAATAGATTTTGTTTCATCCTTTTGGGGACCCTGGGGAAGATTAGGTCCCCGTAACCCAATGTCTGTGGGAGGAGCCGACTCCAGAGGGTGTGTTTATTTGGTGACTTGGCTGATGGCGTACCCGATCATCGTGCCCGAGAGCGGTGCTCGTGCTGGCATTGGTTTGCCTGGTCCAGCCAGTAGCTTTTATAAACGTTTGTTTATATTTGTTCTACAAGATCATAAATATAAATGGGTAACAAGTAAACTGTTTGATATTTTGAATATTCAAAAAGAGCTGCTTATGATCTGTAAGAGTTTGTTAGCTAGTTTAGCGTGTATGATATGATCTGTTCAAGTTGTATGTGAAGATTGATTTATCTGACATATCCTCTCTTTCCATGTTGCTTTAATAAACTCTTGTTTTCATTTGTTTCAAAAGAAATAAACATTTTTTAAACTATGAAGTATGATTTATTGAATATTCTTTTCTGTAACCCAGAATATTATTCATTTCAAATTGTATATTTGTTTTCTTCCCTAAACTTCATTAATTATAAATCTTGCTTGTAACATGTTTGTATACAACTATATAGTTATGACCGTCAACGACCGTAAAGGACGATAGGGGTAAGATGGGAAATTACAAACTTGAAGTTTTTGGATGTGCAGTGCGTAATAAACTGTCACGATTTGTCAAACATTCATTCACTGGGCGAGAAATACCGCGTTTGAGTCTCGCAATGGCGATTTGAGGGCCATGTTCAGCCAACGTGGTCAGCGGCCAATGATGTTGACGCACACGTCCCAGACGTGTTCAATGGATCGCGTCCAAGATTTTTGCACCTATACAGCAACGTGTGTGCGTGCGTCTGCTTGAACTAGTCAGGACTAATGCCACTTTTATAGTCCTGGCCTACAGAAATACCATGCCGCAGTTTAATATGAATACCCACATCAAACACAGTTGTGTCCCGATCCCACCAGTCCTTGTTTTTGCCCCTTAATGCCGAGCGCTGGCAGGGTAGCACCATGTACCATCAAGTAACGTATTTGTGTATGACGCGGCCCGGGATCGAACCCCGGACCTTCCGCTCTTCAACTACACCCAGGTCTGTTCAGTGGGGGAAAGGTTACGGCTCATTGCTCGCCATGGCATTCTATGGATAGTGTTATGCTGGAGATGAACATTGACGATTCTTGCACAGTGAGCATGGACGCTGTCGTCCTGAAAGACACAACGTCGACCCACATGCCTTACAAACAGGACAACAAAGGGTGTCACTGCCAAAAGTGCTCTCCAGTGACCCTTCCTTGCCCAATTTGGAGTGTGGATCTCTCAGTCATAGTGAAACCCACAAACCATAACCGATCCACCGCCAAATTTGTCATGAGGTTTCAGGTTGACATTGGCTTGACGTTCATTTCGAGATCGCCAGACACGACCAGGCCCATCAAGGAACTGCAAAGTGAATCGGGACTCATCTGAAAATATGACACGTGACCTGTGACTATTACCCCACTTTCGACGGTGTGTACACCTTTGTCGTCTGTTGGCAGTATGGCGAATTGTAAGGGGTGGTACAACACGAGGTCGTCGAGAAAAAGCTGCATGTAGGCGATATCTATATCGTCTCAACCGTTACTCAAGTAGCCTGATGAAAGTGTGCAGCATTTTGATTCGCCGTTTGAGCTCGATTTCGTAGAACTCGGTTTAGTGTTTGCTCGGGATCTGGGACGCCCTGAACATTTTGGGTTGATTGGTGCCTGTTCCAAAGTATGCTAATCACGGTGAAACATTAAACGTATTGGCCACTGCAAGTATATATGTATACTGCCAGCGATCGCACATGCCAAAAGACCGAAGATACTATGTGCGTTGCAGACGACGGATCGCTAGTTCATACACAAAGAATGAATGAAATCAGGTACATGTGAACTGTATGATAAGCAAAATCAATACGACTGACAGAAATAATTGTCAACTGAGATTATAACACCTATCTTGAAAATGTCAAAATCAGGAATGTCACCCTACGCCTGTGTGTGGCGCAACTGAGTGAGGTAGTATAAAATGTGTATTTGATGTTAGGTTTTACAGCCATAAATGTTTTTGCATAGGATGTGTGTGGTCAACACTTATATTTGTTCTTTCACGTAGAATGAACATTTTAATTTCATGATCCGCTACTCTTTTTAAAAGTAGAGTTACACATTTTCACATTTTTTTATCATTTTTTGGGTATCTATATGTTTACTTCATTTATTTATCTATTTAACTTACACATAACAGACAAATACATCTTGAGGTGAGGTGAAATTGGTGTAACGTCTCGTCCATGATCGCTGCGCTTATACAGTATACAGTGTGTGTGGCTGCTTGTTCTAGTTCAGACTGATGCCGATTTATAGTGCCAGCTCACTGAGATACCATGGCACTGTTGAACATGAATACCACCCTCTGTACAGTTTACAGTGACTCCGAGCAGACAAGTCCTTGTTTTGGCCCCTTAATGCCGAGCGCCAGACAGGGTAACAGCACGTACCTTCTTTTAACGGCTTTTGGTATGTAACGGGCGGGGATAAAAACCCGGACCTTCCGCTCTGTTGGCGGACGCTCTACGACTAGACCCCGGCGGCGGTCCAAATACATCTTGAACGTTTCAGAAATCTGCTCAGTTATCAAAATATTCTGTAACAAAATTGTTGTACAGTAAATTCACATTTTGTCATTTTTTAGTCTTAAAACTAATATTACGGATAATTATATATTTATTTTCAAGAACAAAACGAAAGGGGAAAGTAATTCTTAAATCAGAATTTCGGTGAGATCGGCATGAGCGCCGTCTCCCGTACGTGTTTCAGTCAATGAGCTATTACCATGAGCAGCAGACGGCTAACTTCCTCCAACAACCGATTATGAGTAAAACATTTTTGACTAAATCATGATTTCATTTTTCCTGCTCCTAATATACTTGTGTCAACAAGAATCACAGGACACCAGCGAACCCGGATAGTACACAATCGTCACATTGAGAATTGAACCGTTAGCCTTTTCATGCTCTTATACATCCAGCCACAAGCATGATATTTATCTGGGTTAAACATGTATTAAAATGAATTCATGTGAGTAAATGTATGATAGAAGCTTCCAGACGCCGGAAGTATTATCGCTGGTCTCCATTCATGTGTAAATATGTCCTGAAATGAAGTACAATGTTTCGAATCTCACAATACAAGTAAGCCAGCGCCAATGAAGAGCAACACCGATGTTTCGCAGCAGTCGCTGCAAACATGTATAAATGGAAAGTGATACAGCTAGTTCTAAATTGGGAATCAACAACGTAACGTTTGCATGTGAAACTAAATGACATAGAGGAGTGACCTTAGGCTGACTGGACGTGATGTGTCGGAAATACTGTTCAAAAGCAGCGTTACACCAAACTCACTTTCGGAATGAAACTATTCACTGGATGCACTCATTCAACTATGATATGAATGTAAATGAATGAAGGTAGTCACAGAACCGATGACAATAGATGATACACAGATGTTCTTGTACAGATATCCCGAGTTCTGATATAGATAATAAACATGTATGCCTCCTTACTATCAAACGCCCCAGTCCATTGTTTCGTGCAGATGTTATGCGTGCTGATATCTATGAGCTTGAATTACCATCACCTTAGTTCGAAATGTCAACAATGCCCATGTCAGGGCATATTTTAATACTCATGTTCAATCAGATTTGCAACAGGTTTGGGTTTGGCCTGTGAACCAAAATTGTTACAAAATTGTTACTTATTCCCTCTCAACTACATATCCATGAATGTCCTATCGCACCTAACGAGAATGGGTACAGCAATCTTCATGCACGAGTGTCAGACACGTGCTGAAAAACATTGTAGAACACTGCAGAATGCTGCTGACAAACATCATTTTTTAAGTCACTCAGTCGTTTATAGTGTTGTTTTTACCTGAAACGGAGATAGGTGTCGTTCCCGTGTACTAAACACCTATTCAACATGTTTTCATCAAAGCATTTCGAAAAAATCAAACAAGAATTCGACAAAACAGATAACAGTTTTTCGTGAAACGTATTGACACTATTATTTCATGAAGTAGTTTTTTTTTCTTTTCTTATACCTGTATCGGTCGTATACGGGTATCTTGTATGCAGGATGCTACAGTCAATTATCGTCAACAGTCTGAATCCTACATTTCATAAGTACAATTTTCATGATGGTATGTTGACGACAAACTTGGGCAAGCATTAGGTGGTGTGCCCTCGATTACTGTACATATCGCGGTACGAACATTTGGTGTAAATAATGTTCTTTTCATCAGCCTCTTGACTGGGGCTCCGACACAAATAATCAGAATCCAATCTCATACTACATTCCCCATGCGATCGCATATGCAGGAACGGGTTAATCTCTATGGGCACAATTACGTTCTCAGTATAATCTTCGTAACCTGTCAGGTTCACATGGGTTAACGCTGCTGTGTATTCCGGGCCTTTGTCGTTGTGACCTCAATATGTATTCAGAGAGGGAAGTTCAGCTCTTTGCTTGTGACAACATTTAGTAGACAGAAAACTTCGTTACTAGATATATATGTTTAAAAAAATAAAACTAAGAGACGGTAGATCTACAAGTGGTTTCCTAAACATCATTTACAAAAGGTGGTGTGATGTCCAAAGCACAACGTTATCACAACGTTAATTTGCAACGTTGTTGTTATGTTGTGGAATAACGTTGTCATAGAGATACGCAATTACGTTCTGGAAATTTTAGTATTAAGAGATGAAAATTCAAATACCGAATATATAGAAAGGACGGTCGTAATGCATTATTGCCTTGGTATTCTGACAAATTCATGTTGATTTTGATAAAGCAGTTCTTTTCCTTTATGACTATCGAGAAGCAAACTCTATAACGTTTCACCGACGTTTCAGAACCGTAGTTACAAAACGTTGTGTGATGTCCAAATTAGAGAATGCACAACGTTTTCAAAACGTGAATGTGCAACGTTGTTATAACGTTGTGAAATAACGTTGCGCGTAGACTTTATAATAACGTTGTGACAACGTTATATCACGATGTTACCAACCCACAACCCTTCCACAACGTTATGACAACGTCTTGTGTTAGCTGACCCCTTTTATGAAGAGCACGATCACGGATATGATGCGGAAAACCAAGCGGGTGTCAATGGACATAGTACTGTCATTGCCCACATTGGAAAAAGGATGCTATTATCTATAAAAATGATTTGCTTAGAGTTTCTGAAGCGGGACAATATCCACAATGAATTATCAGTTTTGAGGAAGAGGACGTTATAAGGATGAACGAGTAGTCTTGTTTCGGGTGTCGTATGTGTATCAGATGTTGGATACGGTATGTAGTTAATAAAGTGTACTTTTATGTATACATTATGTTATTATATTGTTTGAGACGCATGTACAGCTGTTCAGCGGGACAATTGTTTTACGATGATTCAACCCCCTTTGAAGATACAGCGACAATCCCAGTTGTATTCATTCTACCGAAATAAAAATCACTCACTTTTTCCCCTATACATATTATTATCATAATGTAACTATTAACTCAATCTCTTTTTAAAAAAAAGAAGAATTAAATAAGAACTTAGATGAAAAAAAGATCCTTTATTGATGAAACCTGGAAATAAATGTCCCTTGTGATGGAAAAATCCATTCAATCAAGCAGGGCCCGCTTGACCTGATTCTTTCATCACAAGGGATACAGAATGGAGGATCCTCACCTTTCAATAAATATTCACGTGTATGACGAGAATGGCCAATACATCGTCGCATATGACCTCTGCAAATCTGCACAGACATCCAAAGTAGGCGTAAACCGTAGTTGGTTTCATTTTATATAATTTATTGATACTTACTTTGGTATCCCGACAGGCCAATAGTGACCGTGAAACGAGTCAATATCCAAGGTCGCAGGTTTTTGGTTAAGTTTTCTATTACCAAGAAAGTACAAGCATTGAATTTACTGTTTCATCGCTTTATATGTAATAATCACTGAAAATCGAAGATTCTTATAGAAGTAAAACTATTATTTTCATAATCTGTCTTGGTCTTACTTTTCCTACTCGTCGCTTTATAAGATCATTACACCAGGACTGCGTCTGTAGTCTTCACACAAGGACATCCTTTCTGGTCGTCATCACATCAGATCATTCAATACCGGTTTTAATCTGCCAGTACAGGTTGAACGGCCAAACTAATGTATTTGAAAGTATGCATAATGAAAAATTATTCCATGACTCAATGTATATACTTTAAGTATCCGTTAGTAAGTACCTGTCCGATATCGTCACCATTACAATTGTTTACGATATCAAACAATATTTACGATATTGGGTAGTATGACATACTTGCTTCACTGAAAAGGGGACACGCTTCTCTCTTGATATCTGAGCTTCAAATGTGATGTACCTTTAGGTACACATTCAAAAACATGGTCGGATCATGGAACTCCATAGGAGACGGCCTTGACTGAGTTTCTGTGGCTGGTCAAGATGGTAGGATAACTTCCTCCCTGACTTGTCTTTGTCGAGTGCCAAATTAGAGGGTGATTTTATCCATGATACAGTTTCCCTGTTTAGTTGGTTTGCACTTTTGCCATATTTGGTCACATTACAGGTCTAGAAGTAATGGGGGGGGGGGGGGGGGGGTCTGGTGGCCCAGTCGTCTAAGTCGTTCACTTTGCAGAATTGCGTCCCTTGGGCACACCAGAAACCTGTGATTGTGGGTTCGAATCCCGGTTCGCCTCGATTATGTTTCTAGGATTGTCAAATCCATACCTGTGCTCGTGGGTTTCACCGAAGTGGTAAATATCTAAGACCTGCATCACTTCGGGTTTTCCTCCCACATTAAGCTGACAAGCTGTGGTATAACTGGAATACTGTTACAAACGGCGTTAAATATAACTCACTCACTCTAAAAGTAAAGGTATGAACGGAAAGTGTATCATTGCTATTGCTTAATAGAAGCGACAAAACTCTTCTCATATCCATGGGGTATATCTTCCAAAAGCAGAGTCGATTGTACGATTCCAACTACACACTGGTAATGACTGAAATCAAAGAAATCAAAGACACTATAACTAACTACGTTCCTGTCTCTAGAGCTCTAGCACTGCACACTGTTTGCCTAACTAACTACGTTCCCGCTCTAAGAGTTCTGCCAATGCCAACTACTTGCCTCACTACTTCAGTTCTTTCCGGCGTAAATACGTATTCCACTTCTTGCCTAACTACACTTTCTATCATTGTTTGTCTAACGGCGTCTCGCTAATGAATTTTGTCACAGCATGCCTGAGAAACATAATGCAACTACATGCGATAATACGTCGCTTCAGGTTAATATGTATTTCACTTGCAAGGCCACAACATGTACTCCGAACCTCTCTTGTAATACCGTCCACAAATACTTGCTGCTGACGAGGATTGGGCGGTAGCGTTTCTGCACATTGGGTTCCTGTCGATGACGATGATGTTGTGTAACTTCCGGAAACAGTTTTAGCTTCATATGCAGAGATGTGTAGCATTATTATAATGCGATATATTAGTTTACTCAAACGTAACGTCATTATCATGCAAGGTGATATGTTTTAACATTTTATGTAATAGCATGCGAAATTGCACTGAACTGAGCTACAACGTAAAATTATTAACTTCTTTGATGTGTTACTTTCATTTGATGGACACAAGCATAAAACTAGGACATCCTAAATAATTAATTACTTCATAACTTCGCTGTTGTTGCCCTTCTTGATATGCTTTTTTCGGTGCTTTGAGAAGTCATGTGCGAAGCATGGAGACAGTAAAACGGATGCAAAGTATTTCTGTTCACAATGAACTTATCTGAATAGTAACGTAATATTCTTCCTAATGTGTGCATCAGGGTGTCACAATGGCGTTGTGAGTTGTGTTTGTGATAGCAAATCTGAGTCTCGTAGCAGGTAAGTACATCCTTTACATACATAGTTTCAGCCTCAGATACTTGAGTATCATTGGTCGTTAAGCAGATTTACTTTTCAATAATCGTTGAGACACGTGTACCGAATGGTATATCAGATAACATTGCCGTTGTCTAACGTTGAAAAATTAGAGTCATTTTGAAGTATTGTCTGCTTGAGATAGGTGTATCCGTACTAGGAACACTGTCTCAGTAATTTTTCTCAATATAATGAATTGTCGCCTGATTGACAATTGACAACAATATGATTGTCATATTGTACATGTTTCCCCGCTCTGAGAAGTAAATCTTAAATTAGGAAATGAGTCTTGAGTTGAGTCATGTCCAGAACTTAAGGCAAATTACGATCGTGGTAATGAACTATGCAAGGGTGGTATCTCGCCTGAGTATGCTGACACGCTGTATGCCAGTCGAACCTTGTTGTCTGTGTCATGTTTAGAAGCATGTATGTCCATGTTATCACCAACGCAGCCATTGTGGACTGAACGGAGATATGTAGGCGACATTTAGACCCTAATATTTTGTGTATACTCGCGTCGATGCTGCGCCTCACTTCTCGCCGCGCCTCACTTCTCGGCGCGCCTCACCACCCGACATTACTTCCTGTTTGACAGCCCCAGGCGGATCACGGCTTATTATTGTGTGGATATCAGCCGTGTGAGAAAACAAACAACGTACTAAGCATTACCGTCACACATGAATACGTCTGTTTGAAGACAGACCGAGCTGAAGACGAAAAATGTTTCTAAAGTCAGTTCATAGAATTTGTCACAGGGCTTAGGCTGTGTATAGATTACCTTCTCAAGATTCATGAACTGCTGTGTGAAGGCTGTACAAGCCAACGTGTCCCCGTTACGTTGGTGTTCAAACTGGAAAAGCAAGTTTGCCGGTTTTGCCTTATTCAAGTGCATTCATTATTCATTTCAGAATTAAATGTAGATTACCTCATATTGTGATACAATACATGGGAAAAATATATTTTGAACAGTTCTAATTGTTGTAAACTAATAATAAAGCAAAGTAATTCAGATAAGAAGATACCAAGACTTTGGTGTTTGATGCATGGACACACATTGCATGGAAGCAAGCTATATACAAACAACAAAAAGTACCATTTGCAGTCAACATGTTCAAGTGCATGTGTTAGTCAATATAGAAACGAGCCTTTGATAAACTTACATTCACATTTACAAACACTCATAGGCATAACGATTTTGTTTGGACATACTTCACATGGCATAAGCGGTTGTTGAGCAAATATCACACACACCTTCTTATGTGTGTGTGTACACCTCACAAAACTCAGCCGGAAAACTCAGTCTTGCAGTTCAGTAGGACTTGAGTCGCTTGACAAATACACATTAATGCACAACAGCGAGAGACGCATACAAAGTAACATTTTTCCTGGTTTTGGTGCCCGAGTGTGAATTAACATAGTTTAGATGCACGTGTTAGGCTCCCAATGGACATGCTTCCTCTCAACTGACACTGCACTAGCCACTCATTGTCAGGTTGATATCTGCCAGTTCCATAGAGATGTGGTGAACTTCTAGATCTCATGTTCATTTTAACAGCAGCGTCATTTTGAATAAACTCAATTGGACACTATACTACATTACAGAATTAGGAGATTAACATACTGCGTTTTCAATGTAGAGCTAGGCTACCTGTAGATTTAACCGCGCTAAATTGAATTTGGAACCGAACGCGCAGCGTGGGCCGGGGTTTCAAATGTTAAATGCGGCCGTGATGCGGCCGTCAAACCCACACTCCGGCGCAGTGATGACTCAGCATAACACCACTGCCACAGGCTAATTTGCATATCACATGACCGGACTTTTCTCTTGTTTGTAAACAAACGCGCTTTTTCAGAAATCAGTATAGAACGGACTAAAGCAAGTATTTGGGGCGCTTTACATGTTGTTTTCCAAAATTATATAGATATGCTACTGCAACCGCGACAGTGAGTTGCATGACAATATATATTTATACATCAAAGTGACCGTATCGCTAGCCCTCCGTTGGGCTTCGGTGACAGCACATGGACCCGTAAAACCAATGTAAACAAAGGATAACTACGCAAAAACAAGTAGATGTTTACGTATGAGGATACTTTCTTAATGAACCGTAACCATTCTTTGACATTTGTTTATGAAAATGTGTAGACTTGTCATGAAACGGATGAAAAGCATATGCAATATCTTGAATGGACTGTGAATGGACATGGCGCTGGCCTGTGGCAGAGGTACTATGCTGGCTGGCTGTCGGCCGCACTGAACTCTGGGTAGGAGAGTGCGTCAAACCAGCTGTTTACATCAGAGAGGGTTTGTTGTGATTTAATAGCCTCTGACTGACCAATCAGAATCGAGTAGATTCCAAATTCATGGTAGAATGAGGATTTATAGCACTGAAGTGGTAGAACACTTAGTCAAATGTTTATTACACCTTTGTACACTCGTTTACCTTAAAATATGAATAGTTTTTTACACGTACGAGGGCTGGTCAAAAGGTTTTCATTCAACCTGACTAACTCTCAACTATGGGCCATAACAAAGTCAACTAGTCTGCGTAGTACATCGTTTGAGTAGTTCATTGCCAGTGTATTTGGTCTGTGGAGGTCGCTTGCGTCTTTGTGACGGCCAATGGAACGTGATAGGGGTATAAATTAACGTGTTTGACTTTAGAGAAAAGTTCTCCCCAAGAAATTCATGACCGCATGTCACAAGTGTATTTGGATAAATGCTTTTCCACTTTTAAACGTCTGGCAGCCATGTTAAATGCCAGGAGAACATTAAGTCTGGACGTCCCTCTGCTTCAATCAATGAAAATTCAATCAAGGAGATATAAAAAACTTATACTTTTAAAAACAGAAACGCAAAACCAGATTGTGTGAGGTAGGAAAATACATTAATGCGTGGAAACCGTACAAGGTATTGAGCCAAAATGTTGTGGAGAGAACACTTGGTGATTGTAGCAATCTCAGTTATCGGTACATAGGAAAAGTCCGGGGTGATAGTCAGCTACCATCAATAAGGCGTATGTTTCTCGTTGGAATCGATAGGCCCTGACCATCTCCTGCCCATGGAAGAGACGAGTATGCGAATCACATCCTGGGGAATAGTAGCCCACTCGGCCTGCAACGCAAAAGCCAACTGCTGCAACGTCTGGGGTTGTGGTTGACATCGGCGAAGCCGTCTATGCAATTCATCTCACAGGTGCTCTATCGGGTTCAGGGGCTGTCGGGTAGCCTAGTGGTTAAAGCGTTCGCTCGTCAAGCCGAAGACCCGGGTTCGATTCCCGACATAGATACAATGTGTGAAGTCAATTGCTGGTGTCCCCCGCATAGATGTTGCTTGAATATTGCTTAAGGCGGCGTAATTATAAAACCATAGTAATTCACTCACTCACTCTGTCGGGTTCAAATCCGATCTGGAGGGCCGGGGGAGAACATTAACGTTGTTCCGTGATCCGTGTTGTATGCGGTCTAGCATTGTCCTGCTGGAATACACCGTTGCCTTTAGCTGCAAATGGGAGGACGTGTGGTAGGGGAATTTCATTGATCTATCGTTGAGCCGTAAGATTGCCCTGGATATGGACCAAACCTGTCCTGCCATGATGAGAGATAGCCGCCCACATCATAACGCTACCCCCACCAAACCTGCGCACTTTCCTTGGGCAGTTGCCGGCGTAACGTTCTCCCTGACATCTGTAGACCAGTGCTCGGAGGAGAAATCTTGATTAGTCGCTGAACCAGACATCTCTCTGTCGCATCTACCCCTGTGTTAACGACACCAATGCAGTCGTTGTTGATGATGTTGTCGACTCAATATGACGCATCGAACAGGACGTCTTTCTCATAGACCTGCTGCTCTTAGCGGTTTCGTACGGCCTGGTCGGAGATTCTGCGTGTATTTGTGATGCGGTTGCGGTGGCGGGGTTGTCCTTTCACGTAGGTGGCGCAGTCGTATGTAGTGATCTTGGGCGAGAGTAGTTACTCTTGGTCGTCCCGACCTTGTCCGATCACGTGTTGACCCATGCTGTTGAAACCGATCCCATAGCCTTGTGATGGTGCTGGGCACTACATTGAAAAACTTGGCACAACTGATCTATATTTCCATGCCTGTAAAGCGGCCGGTGACGTGGTTTCTTTGTACTTCTGTTAATCTTGGCATGTTGTTGAATTGTCACTGTTCGATTGACGCAGATGCCAGATAATCAAAAACCCTGCACTTTAATACAGTTTTTAGTGCTGCTGCACGTGCAGTGCGTGCAGCTGTAGGGACCTTTTGTTAATGCACAGGGTGCGTTTTTCCGAATCGTACGTGTCTCCCGACTAATGGTTTACATTTCCTTGTTGTGATTTGATTATTTCGACGTTGGAAATTTGTCACTGACACTATAACACATTAAACCACTTCATTTTGCACCTCTTGGTCCGCTAATTTTGCTTTTATGGCCAAAAATATCCGTGTTTCGTTTCTTTTTTTTAAGAGTATATATTGTCCGATAGACGTATTACTGTTGCTTAACTTGAAGAGGACACAGGTTTAAGCCATAGATCCATTGAAACTATTATTCGTGAACATTAAAAGATGAATAAGACATCTGCTCGTTGGGAGCCAACGTTTCTAAATTTCTTATCTTAAGGAAAAAAGAACGGGCATTGCCATAGAAATCCCAAATTTACCACTATGATCCCGAGTCAAAATGTCAATGGAAAAACACCGTTCTACTTCTACGGCACCAAAGAAATGCAAGTCTTCAAGATCAGTGAAGAAAGTAATGGCCATTGTATTCGGGGATGGAAAGGGTGTGATTCTTGTTGATTACTTCAAACGACGATTACCGGTGCCTACTGTGCTGATTTGCTTCATAAGATTCTATCAAAGAAAAGCATCGAGGAATGCTGACTGCTTGAGTTCTACTATTTCTACTATTGACAATGCCTCTTCTCACACCTCCCGACTTGCATAGGCTGCTGTGTGACAATGCGGTTTCGAAGAGCTCCCTCACCCTCCATACTCGCCAGACCTGGCTCCAAGTAATTTGCTCCTGTTTCTTAAACTGAAAGAACACCTTCGTAGAAAGCGCTTGGACGACAATGATGACCCCCAAGTTTCCGTGAATGGGTTTTTCAGCGTGGCTTCAGAAAACTTCTTCCTGTTTGGAATTGAAAAGTTTCAACGTCGATATGAAAAGTGTTTTGAAAAACAGGGAGATCATGTTGAAAAATAAAATTAAAAACACTTTCATAAATTGTTGGTTTTGTTAGGCTTGGAATTTGTTAACCAACACTCGTATCTAACGAGCATAAATCTATACAACAGGCCGAAAAGATAGTGTTCAGAATGTGACGAGGGAACGCTTTAACCACTAGGCCACCCCACACCCCTTTTAACATCGAAAGTACATATCATTGGGCTTTAATTCAAAATGAACGCTTGAGTGAACAAGGCATTAAGTGCAAAAGTTGAATAGATCGCAATTATATACGCCTATTGTCTCTACAGCTGCGGTTATCTCTGCAAAATCAATTTTTCACCTTATATGCAATGGAATTTGCCCAGCAGTAATATCAGTGGATTGAATAGACACTGCAGACGTAGAGTGAGTGAGTGAGTGAGTATGGTTTTACGCCGCTTTTAGCAATATTCCAGCAATATCACGGCGGGGGACACCAGAAATGGGCTTCACCCATTGTACCCATGTCGGGAATCGAACCCGGGTCTTCGGCGTGACGAGCCAACGCTTTAACCACTAGGCTACCCGACCGCCCCCAGACGTAGATCATAAAATATAAAAAAACAAAAAAACAACAACTGATGATTCCAGCTTTTAATTGGTTGTTTGTTTCATGTTGTTTAACGCCGCACGAAGCACTTTTCCAGCTACATGTAGGTAATAAGTAAATAAACGAGTCTAGACAAGACAATCCAGTCACTGACATCACGAGCATCAATCCACGCAATTAGGATACAATGACCTACGTCAACCACGTCAGCGAGCCTGACCCATCGATCCCCTTAGACGCCTCTTACGACAACCATAGGTGACCATGTACATTTTTAATATGGACAAGGTAAATTTCAATTCTTATTAACATTTACTGCAATGTTCAGGTGTTTCGTGTCAAGCGAGATTGCGCCTCCACTGTCAACATCCCGTAGAGCCTCCTCTATATTCGCAGCGTTGCCACGAATAACAACACTCACTTGTATATCTCCCCTCTTCATGAAAACAAAATAATATCCTCAATAACATTCATGATCCAAGATTTATCTTGTTCAGTATAGTTGCCAACTGCCGTAGATGTATGGCCAGTATGTTCGCATATTAACTGTTCGTCTATCCTCGCCTGATACAGACGACTGGCAGTTGATGCATGCAAAGAATAATTAGTCAGATATCCAGTGAAGTTGCAAGCTTATATCCACTGGACTGATCTCCACTGGCTGTTTTAACCAGTGGTAGTAAATACGTCTCTCATGATTGTTTCATTTTCCTTTCTCCGATGTTTAAGTTCAGCACTGTCACCAGAGAGTGACATTTACACTCTGACATATTTAAAACTATGACTGTTCTAATTGTTCAAGATCAAATATTAATTTGTACAATTAATAGGGTATTTTCATTAAAGGGAGGGGGAATAAAATTGGGTTTTGGGTGTGGGGTCAAGGTTCAAGCAAAATATGGTCCAAAGACCAACCCATCCACCCCTATAATACATGACCAATGCCAAATGGAACAATCTTACACACACGTTTATTGTGGTAGATCCAAAAGACGATGCTTTTTACGATAGAAAAAAATCGAAGAGGGCAAATTGGGAACTTTCTGTTGCAAACATTCTCAGCCTTTGGTCTCGGCCTGTTGGTTTGTTTAGTGTAGCATATTAATCACACGGTTCTGTGTTTGAAATCATAGTTAGTAGAAATAACATATGAATTCAAAGCTTCATATTTCTCGAAATACTTTGGAGTAGGGATACTTGAAACAGCAGTGAGCAAAGGCATATAGCTGTACCAGAATACTCAAAGTTTGTTCCCCTAAATAGTATGTGTTTGCTTTAGAGAGAACCCCACCAGTTGACAATGCGATCCCTCATTTGCTTGTTTTCAGAGATGTCTATTTTCAATGTTTCTTAAATTTTGTTTTTTGTACATTGAAACCTCCTCTGGTTTGTTTGATAAAAGTGAAAAGACAGTCGTTCCAGAATGGACAATATGCCAAACACCATGTGATGGTCCCGCAAACACTAATATCGGCTATTACCACATCTGGCAAGCTCTACAAGCATCCCGCGACTTAGCATACCCATCTGACGCTTGGGATGTTCTGGTACTCTTGCATCAAGGCGTTCTCAAGGTCACGAAGCGGAGCATGATGTTTCACCTGAGCATTTACGCGACGTCCAAGCATGTCCCACACATGTTTAATCAGATTCTCGTCAGGGGAGAATAATGGCCACTCCATACGTGGTGCATCTTGTTTTGGACATTTATTCCACAGTCATTAAGCCTTCTGAAAGTCGCCCTTTCGAAACAACGTAATGTCGTAGGAAAGCTCGAAGTGATGCAGGTCTTAGACGTTTACCATTTCTGTGAAACCCAAGAGCACGGGTATGGTGCTGACAAACCTAGAAAAATAATCGGGGCGAACAAGAACTAGAAACTACAATCATAGGTTTCTGGCGGTCCACAAGGGACGCAACTCTTCACAGTGAATCGCGGCGCCTTAGACGACTGGGCCACCCGTGCCCCCAAGTAAACCAAATAAAATAAAATAAATAGATACATCTGCATGTGTATAGTATCCCCTGCCATGAAATGTGAATGTGAAAAGGTCTTCTCCATCTCTTTTGCTGTAAAGGAATTTTTTATAACAAATTGGACATGACAGTAGGGATTTGTTTTCGGGGCATAAGTCAGTGACTGTTCAAACGTTATTGATCAAATGTGCACAACTGCTCTTGTGCCCTTGATGAACCGATAACATTTCCTTATTACTCAATCAGTAGTCGACTGATCCGTGCAGATCCGGGTTAGAATACCTTTGCAGCAACTCATGCTTGTTGACCAACGGGATTGGGTGGTCAAGCCTGCTAACCTGGTTGAAGCATGTTACCGTATCCCAAGTGCGTAGATCGATGCTCTTGGTATTAATCACTGGATTGTCTGGTCAAGACATCGCCAGAGGTTCATAAGAATTATGAACTTCTAAAGGGGTTGACATCTGAGAAGGCACCTCCAAGTGTTGGAGTGCCTTGGCTCTTCTCTTCATTTCCATTTTTTTTGTCTTTTGGGCTATATGGGCATCGACCTGAACTGCTGCTTCTGGTTCTGATTTTAATATTTCAGTTTGATGTCCTGGTTAAGAAGTTCAATGTGAGGCAGAGGTTGACAGAGGTTGTTTTTAGTTTGAGAAGCGTGGATGGACTCATCAATCATGTGTTGATCATTCACCTTAGAAATAACTGTCTGACGCTACGTTGAGACTGTAATAAGCACAGGACTCAGAGACGAAATCGCTGCTGAAAAGACTTTAAGAAAGTAAGCTGAAATTGAGGCTGGACTACGTTTTTGGCTTTGAGAAAAGTAATATTGTTGGTGTGTTTGATTTTTGATAATTTTGACTGAAGTTCGAAAGAAGGTTATACTTTTGACGAGGCCAAGAAGCCCCTACTGCAGTTTGCACATTTGAATGTGCAATTGATACTCTCGTGAGTTCCACTGCAGCGGACACAGATAGACTAATTAGTACATGTCTTTGCGCCATTGAAAGATTGTTGGCATTTGAAACACTGGAGATTGTTGGCATTTGAAACACTGGATTGGATTTGGTACAATTAACAATTTGTTTCTGAGCGAAATTGCATTTTTAACTCATATAGCCAGTTTTGATATGACAGCATCATCTTTTGAAGAAGGAAGATAAATAGGTACATGATAATTTGACAGATAGCATTCTGGTATAAACTTCTTAGATCACAATAATGAGGACAAACAAAAGTAAAACGAATTTCATTTTCTATAGCTGAATGACATAATGGGCATAACTTCTTCGACTTTTCAGAGGACATTTTTTCCTTCATTTATCTTGAGATGTCACTGGATGTTTAAGGGTTCTTGATGTTGATGATTATAGGTATTTATCTGGTTAAATAAGACTCTTTAGAGTTCTATACAGGTCATACCTTTAACTGTTTTCTAGAGTGGAATCTCATTCCTCGTAAAGCATATTTATAGATTGTTTACGAAATTGTTTCAAAAGAAGTTTAACATCGCCAACTGTTTGGGGTAACCATACACAGCCATAGCCAAGAGAAAAGAAAAGGTTTCTAATATATGATGCCCATGTTATTATGCCCATGTCATCTTAATGTAGAAACATATTATAAGCAAGTTTGGGGATTCTGCGTTCATGCATTCCAAGAATATTAAACAAGTATTTTAAGCATCTAATTATATAATTTGGGAGTTGATGTATAGCAGCTATCTGCCACACATGCCATAGACCATGAAATTTGGGGTTGATTGACCAACGGATAAGAATCTTTTACAGGCTAGAAGATGTAGCTTTTCGACACACTTATAAAAAATACCTTTACATATGCCTCCACTTCGACGTTGAAGTATCCAGCTTTAATACATTGAGACAGTTTTGGAAGTGAAAAGGTGAAAAGGTAGGTATTTTGTTTTAATAATATACTCATCCTGTTTTCTTGTGAAATGCTACACAGCGGTGACACCCTGAGATTTCAGTCTAGCAACAGTTTTTTCCTCCTCCATGTCTGAGAGACAACGAGCAGAGGTATCTTTGACAATACCACGACAGGAGTTTAGAGTCCTATGCACAGAGACAACAACCTGTGTGTTTACAAACTGCATGTAAACCCAACAGATTGAAAGATTGCTGTCTCAGTACACATTCCGCAAGGATATAACCAGTCCGAAGGCGAGTTACATTTTTCAGTTCTCCGCAGGCATTTTGAATGCCTTTGGAGATAGCAAAAAGATTCAATTTTAATTCAGAAGATGCTTACATTCAACCTACGCCAATAATCTTTAACTTCAGTGGAGACGTCTTCATCTGACGAATTAGACTCTACATGAGGACGTTTGTTTGTCTTGCTAGACCAGGAAGGGTTTGTTTATGACATGTTTGGATAATATGGTTCAGCACATCTGCTCCCGACCCGCCACCGAGTGCCAACAAGAACGATATCACAGTGGAAGTCATCCTACATCAGCAGGGATACAGAGGTGTTATACTCCAAAAAGTATAGACTTGACAAGCTGTGAGATCGAAAAGAATAAGTGTCAGGCTGGTTTTTGCCCATAACACTGTTCTAAGAAAACACAGAATTCAGAGGTCTCTATCACCAGATTGGCCTATGAGCCACCACCTTCTGGCATAAGTCTCTGTGAAAAATTGTGAAATCGTATATTTCTATTAATAATAATGATTCTAGGGCGTGACGTGTCCAGCCGATTGATAGAATCGGGCCAATTCTACCACTCGTCTAGGTGAAGTAAGGGTCGAAGTGGTGTGTTGGGCAAAAGGAACACCAGCTCCTTGCTCCGGTGCCCTCAACCTCTAGACTCCCGTCCTCCAACGACACAGGGCACAACCTACGGCAAACGGGTTGTCCAGTTCGGTCACCTCCTCCGACCAGCAATGGGGTACTGAGGACACATTCTACCCCGGGTCCCCACGTTGGCATCATTACTTAAATTCGGGTAAATTATTCTGAAGTTTGTACGAGTCGTGGCTGCGACCCTCATGGTTTATTCTCCCTGC
This sequence comes from Haliotis rufescens, assembly GCF_023055435.1. Lineage (NCBI taxonomy): Eukaryota > Metazoa > Mollusca > Gastropoda > Lepetellida > Haliotidae > Haliotis > Haliotis rufescens. Next base: position 68,685,517 of record NW_025963890.1, read on the forward strand.
AGTGTTTTATTATACGATAAACAACTCCCACTCGTCGTTTATTTCTTATTCAAGAAGTTGATAAATATGTTATTTCAAGTTTTAAATATATTTAGAACCGTTATATGCGTACAACCAAAACGTTTGAGACAGATGACACCAGCCAACTGGGTGCACGTGGTAAAACCTATTGTTAAAGATGATAAACAGACGATATTTATCATACTATACTTAAACATACAATATTTGAGTCCAGTAAACATAATTACATATATAGCTATATATTCAATCAATGTAGCTAAATAATACAACTTAAAACTACCAGTACAGTTACTTTGTAAACACTGGTACCGCTATTATTTTTCATACTCTGAACAGTTCTTATGAGCAGATAGACTCAAATGTGGAACTTGATTGCTTATCATACAACTGATATGTATTTAGTGTTTTATGATTTTGAAAAAGGGCGAGATCATGAAACTTTTCGATATAAGCTTCAGCATGTGGATACGTTATTTTAGGGAATTTTGGAAATGTAATTGAGTTATGACGTGGGTTGCAGCATCATGTCGGTTGTCAATAGTACCAGTGCAGTCAGTGAAATTCATAACAGGAAAACGGGGCCGTAAGATTAGAATTATGTCTAGTGAGGACCTTCTAAAACTAGAGGTGTATTGTTTCCAGCAAATTTCAAAGTTATAATTCCTGGCAGGGCGGTTGATATTATTTTCAATTCATTTGGCATGCTCCGAGTGGGAAAGTGGGCATTTATTGTCATTGATGATTGAGTGAATGTGTGAGTGTGGGTGTGGGTGCGTGTGCGTGTGCGTGTGCGTGTGCGTGTGCGTGTGTGCGTGTGCGTGTCATTGTGATCAGGTGGGTGAAACTTGTCTTCTTCAAACTGTTATTATGATCAGGTTAGGAGGGAAGCATGTCTACTTCCGAGTGTCATTGTGATCAGGTGGGTGAGACTTGTCTACTTCAGGCTGCCACTGTGATCAGGTGGGTGCAGCTTGTCTTGTTCAAACTGGTCTTGTGATCAGGTTAGGGACGCTTGTCTACTCAGGCTGTTATTTTTGTCATGTCATGAGATTCAAGCTTGTCTGCTTCAGACTATCATTGGTATCAGTTGGGTGAGGTTTGTTTACTTCAAACTGTTGCTGTGTTTAGGTGGGTGAAGCATGTCTTCAGGCATTATGTATATGCTAGCCTTGTTCTGATATTGGGACATTGGACTAACAAAGGTGTCTTGTACTTATTTGTGGTTCTTGGAATTATGGGGCAAATGATAACCTGAAATACCCTTGTCAATATGTAGTTCATTTAAATTAATGATATAAACGTTGACAATGTCCGCTATACTTTGTGAAGCATTTGCTTGTCGAACGAAGGAACATATTTTTCGTCACATCATTTGAATTTAGTATACCATATTAACATATTTTGAATGTTTTGGATCGAATCGAAACGCACACATCATCCGGGCGAGGACAGGACAGGAAAACTACACAGTCATAATAGCAGTGATGACCTATCACAATGCTATCTGTCTAGGGGCAATTCTGTATTTGGCTTCCTAGTCCAATACAAACTTGTATATATTAACATCAGTCATGCCTGATGTTCCCATCCACTCGGTCGACTTGATACAATGAAATCATTTCATTTGTGGTGGGATGTATGAAGTGTGTGGGTGAGTGTGTTTGTGGTGTGTGTGTGTGTGTGTTAATGTGTGTGTGAGTGTTTGTGTGTGAGTGGATTGGTTGAATGTCCAATGGTGTGTGTGTGGTATGTGTGTGATGTATGTGTGTGTGTGTGTGTATGAGTGTGTGTGTGTGTGGTGTATGAGTGTGTGTGTGAGTGGCGTATTAGCGTGTGAGTGGTGTGTGTTGTATGAGTGAGATTGTGTGGTGTGTGGTGTGTGTTTGTGAATTCAGGGGATAAGGTGTGTGTGTGAGGAGTAGGTCATTTCAAATCTGCATAGCACCGAATGCTGACCCACTGTGAGTCACTTCCTGTTTCTCATCATTTCATTCCCATTTACTAGGAATCCACACGTTAATTGCTTACGGACATGCGATGTTAAATTTTAACTCACTCACTGTTCAAGGACAGGACAGTTTAGTTAATAAAATAGTCAATAGGATTAAAGTTTCTGCTCAAGATTCTGCTTTCAGTTAGATCTTTTTTCCATTAAGAACATACATGGACTGTCCTTACCAGTTACGTTACATTATCTGCACACTTAATAGGGGTTCAACCGAAGGCTTCATTTAGCGTTAAGGAATATACACATATATTGTAGAATAATTAGACAAAACCCCTGAACATTTTCTTCCTTACTTCCATGATCAATTTAATTTTGGCTCTCTTATAGGATAGTTCACATTGTGTAGAATTATGGGAGAGATTTGATTCCGCCATAGAAAACAAGCTTTAGGGCTGCTTGTAAAAAATGAAATCCGGTGAGGTACTGGAGGCCCATCCTGTCAAGACTCAAATTTCTAAGGTCTTCTCATAAACCACATGATTGTACTTAAGTTATTTATCATTACTACGTAACATATTTAATATATTTAGTGGGCACACAAATAATTATTTTTTGGAAAAATTTTCTACAGTGAGGTTTTTCATTTTGAAATAGCCAAACATTGAATTTCTGAGGGCATATATTTTCCAAGTCATTGTAATCATCGTTGCAATTCATTCTCCAAAACCTTTATTTTCTGGATGCTATGCACCTTTGTATACAGAACGTTTCATCATAGAAATGCACCTTCACGTCTATCCACCTGTCAATGCACAAATTACATGCAACAAAACTGCTTCCTTCTGTTTCAAACATCAGCTTTTCTCGCATTTGTTGTATGGATTGTTTGTTGTGTATTCTTTCAACAGCTATACATGTATATATTAAGCAATGTGTCCTACGAAGGCTTTATGATGAATAAAACGTGCTTATTCACTTGACGTTAAGAGATTCGTTTTATTAAAATATAGCTGGGACGTTACTCTATTGTTTATACGATCCATTGTCCTTCACTATCAATTGTGGATGCTTCAATATCTTGTAGACCCATTTTAAATAATGTTAACTTTTTTTCGTTTCAGATTAAAATCTTGTGGGGAAATCTGGTATCGCTCGAACCCGCATCGAAAGATTTGAGGACATTGACCAGCAGATCTCGGCTATGGCAATCACGCTGTCCTGGTGTGAATTGAACTATTACATACTTTGAAATAATTGTTTAACCATTTAAAACCTATAATGATATTCGTGTTTAAGTAACTTGATAACCCTAGATATAGGATCCTCTTCAAGCGTGCAGGCGATTGATGAAATGCTAAGAAATTGTAACCATGTCCTGAAATATGAACTTGCGACGAGGCACGTACATCAGCATAAGAGTAAGTGACTGACTTGTTAGTGCTTTACGTCACATCGGCAATATTTCAGCCATATACATCAGCATAAGAGAATATTTTCCAAGTGCATCACACAAGACCGATTTATTTTTACCACAACTGAATGTTCTGTCGAAGTTGAAAAGCAGGGAAGTATTTTAAGTTTGAGTAAGTTTGAAGTATGTTTAAAGTGTACCGCAACTCTCGGCTCTAAGACAAAAATCAGTTCACAGTTCGTCGATTGTTATTCACGAACTGATAGCAGTGATTTGGTCCGTCTCTGGATAGTCATTCGGATGTTCTCCTTAACAGAAACTGTGACAGGAATATGACCTCTGTCCAGACTACAGTAGCTAATACTGTCATATTTCCACTCCCTCTTCAACACATTCCAACCGCCTCCGTGGTCTAATGGTAGAGCGTCCGCCCGGAGAGCGGAAGGTCCGGGGTTCGATCCCAAACCGCGTCATACCAAAATACGTTAAAAAATGGTACTTGTTGTTACCCTGTCTGGCGCTCGGCATTAAGGAGCTAAAACAAGGACTGGTCGGCTCGGAGTCAGTATACTGTGTCTGAGTGGGGTATTCATGTTAAACTACGGCATGGTATCTCAGTGTGCTAGCACTATAAATCGGCATCAGTCCGAACTAGTACAAGCAGCCACACACACACACACATACACGTGCATGCACGTCGCTATATAAGTGCAATAATCTTGGACGCGACGTTAAACCCCATTTCACCTCACCTCAACACATTCCATTTTTAATCAATATACATGTTATGTCAGTAATATTCTTAATATTAGCTAGGGGCACGGGTGACCCAGTCGTCAAAGTCGCCGCGATTCGCTGTGCAGAGTTGCGTCACTTGGGCACGGCAGAAACCTATGATTGTAGGCTCGAATGCCCGTTCGCGCCGATTATGTTTCTAGTTTTGTCAGCACCATACCCGTGCACGTGGGTTTCCCCGAAGCGGAAAACGTCTAAGACCCGCATCATTTCGGGCTTTCCTCCCATATTAACCTGGGACGCCGTGACATAACTGGAATACTGTTAAAGCGGCGTTACACTCACTCACTCACTCACTCACTCACTCACTCACTCACTCACTCGTATTGAATATTATCTGCTTTGTTATTCGTATGAGGAAAACTATTCCAGCGATTTCTTCCTAACACTAAAATGTCGGCTGATTGACACAATGTGTATACTTTATTGGCACAACATAATTATAGTCATACCCTACATCATTCTCGCTCTTAGAAGTCATTCGAAAATCACCCAATGAAGCGGAACCTGAGTAGAATTGTATTCATAACTAAAGACAAACTTCGAGTGTGATAATGAAATATGCAATGGTGGTATATCGTCTGAATATGCTGACATGCTATAAGCCAGTTGAGGTTGTTGTCAATGCTTTGAATCGTGAATGTTCATAGTTCACAAATCTTGTCTTTATTTATTTATTTACAAGCGTTGATAGTGGGAGATGTTGACTCTCCGCGCCTCATCACCCGACTTCCTGTTTGACTCACACGGGCGAATCACCAGGCTTGTTGTTGTGTAGATATCAGGAGTTGTATATACAAAGCGTACTCGGGAAAACAGATACAAATGAAACATTTGTGAAAAATATGGCGGGTTGAACTCCAACGGCAACATACATGTATATTGTCACTTCACTGAATGCGTCACAGGTGTGTAGTTGTTTGTCCATTGACTCGGTGTAGGGTAATTACCTTATCCGAAAGGTATCGTAAACGATAATAAAATCAGCGATACATTACATTATATTTATATGTGCTTTTTGTGCATAGTGTGTAACTTTCATCTGAGGGACACAAGCATAAAAATAGGCCAACTATTACAGTAAGATGATTAAAAATTATTACATATGCGACGACTCAATCGAGTTGGTTTAGAAACCCGTATATGAAAGCTTTGTCACTGTATTCCCATTAAGTTAAGGGTGACACGCGTGTGACAATGCATTTCACATACTCTGGGTATTCTTGGCTCATTGCTAGCCATGGCATTCTATGGATAGTGTTATGCTGGAGGTGAGCATTGACAATTCCTGCACAGTGAGCATGGACACTGACGTCCTGAAAGACAAAATGTCGACCCACACGCCTTGCAAACGGGACAACAAAGGGTGTCACTGCCAATAGTGCTGTCCAGTCACCCTTTCGTGCCCAATTTGGAGTGTGATTCGCTCAGTTACAGTGAAGCCGCCCGACACCACAACCGATCCACCGCCAAATCTGTCATGAGGTCTCAGGTTGACATTGGTTTGAGGTTTATTTCGACGTCACCAGACACGACCAGGCCCATGAAGGATGTGCTAAATATATTGGGACTCATCTGAAAACATGACACGTGATCAATGACTACTGCCCCAGTTTCGACGTTGTGTACACCTTTGTCGTCTGTTGGCAATATGGCGAGTTGTAAGGGGTGGTACAACACGAGGCCGTCGAGATAAGCTGCATGTAGGCGATATCTATATCGTCTGAACCGTTACTCGTACTCCAGTAGCCTGATGAAAGTGTGCAGCATTTTGTTCGCCGTTTGAGCTCGATTTCGTGGAACTTGGTTTTGTCGTTGCTTGGGATCTGGGACGCCCTGAATATTTTGGTTGATTGGTTCCTGTTCTATAGCATGTTAATCACGGGATGTGACACATTGAACGTATTTGCCACTGCAGTCTAACTATATATACTGCCAGCGATCGGCATGCTAAGAGACCGTAGATACTCCGTGCGTTGCAGACGACGCATCGCTAGTTCATACAAGTAGAATGAATGAAATCAGTTAAATGACAACTGTATGATAAGCAGAATCAATACGACTGACAGAAACAATGATCCACTGAGATTATAACACCTAACTTGAAAGTGTCAAAATCAGGAATGACAGCCTACGCCTGTGTATGGCGCAACTGAGTGAGGTACTATATAATGTGTGTTTGATGTTTTACAGACATAAACGTTTTTGCATAGGATGTGTGTGATCAACACTTATATTTGTTCTTTTACGTGGAATTAACATTTGAATTTCATGATCCGCTACTTTCTTGAAGAGTATAGTTTCACATGTTCACAATTTTTATCATTTTTTGGTAAATATGTACGTTTCCTACATTTTTGTATCTATTTAACTTACACACATCTGACAAATACATCTGGAGGTGAGGTGAAATTGGGTGTAACGTCGCGTCCAAGATCACTGCACTTATACAGTATACAGTGTGACTGCTTGTTCTAGTTCAGACTGATGCCGATTTATAGTGCTAGCTCACTGAGATACCATGCCACAGTTTAACATGAATACCCACCTCAGTGCAGTTTACAGTGACTCCAAGCTGGCCATGCCTTGTTTTGGCCCCTTAATGTCGAGCGCCAGGCGGTCCAATTACATCTTGAACGTGTCAGAAATCTGCTTAGTTATCAAAATATTCTGTAACAAAATTGTTGTACAACAAATTCATATTTAGTCATTTTTTTGTCTTAAAACTAATATTACGGATAATTGAATGAAAGTAGTCACAGAACCGATGACAATAGATGATACACAGATATTCTTGTACAGATATCCCTAATAAACGTGTATGCCTCCTTACTATCAAACGCCCCAGTCTATTGTTTCGTGCAGATGTTTTGCGTGCTAACATCTATGAACTTGAATTACTATCACCTTAGTTCGAAATGTCAACAATGCCCATGTCAGGGCATATTTTAACACTCATGTGCAATCAGATTTGCAACAGGTTTTCGTTTGGCCTCTGAAGCAAAATTGTTACATAATTGTTACTTATTCCCTCTCAACTACATATCCGTGAACGTCCTGTCGCACCTAACGAGAATGGGTACAGAAATCTTCATGCACGAGTGTCAGGCACGTGCTGAATAAGATTATAGAACACTGCAGAATGCTGTTGACAATCATCATTTTTTTAGCCACCCAGTCGTTTATAGTTTTAATTTTTAACACACCCCCCCATCGCACCCCACCCCATCCCCCCATCCCCGTCATATAATACAGATATCATCTGGTCTGTCTTTCTGTCCGTCCAACCGTTTCGTTTCCGCAGCATAGCTTGAAAACCGCGAAATATATTTCATCCGAGTTTGGTAGATGTTTAAATCAGGGGCTGAAGTGGTACTATTTGTAAATTAAGAATTTTCCAAAATTCACAAATAATCAGAATCCACAGTCATACCACATTCCCCATGCGATCGCATATGCAGGAACGGGTTAATCTCTATGGGCACAATTACGTTCTCAGTACAATCTTTGTAACCTGTCAGGTTTACATGGGTTAACGCTGCTGTGTATTCCGGGCCTTTGTCGTTGTGACCTCAATATGTATTCAGAGAGGGAAGTTCAGCTCTGCATATGATCTCCAGTCAAGCGCAGACTGAAACAGCAATACACACCCTTGTGTACTAGCTTACTGTGATGCGGTATTATCGGTGTCTATTCCTGTATAAAATCTTACACATACTCCTCGGTGTATATGAATGGATTCATGTTGCAGAAACAATGTGACATCGACAAAACATGACTAATGTCAAAGTTAGTTGAAATAAGGTTTTATAAGTGGAGCGTGACAAGAAAATACAACCCCCAATTTACTTACAAATCAAAGCTTATATGTCCGTGTCAACCCAAATGACTAACGGGTATGAAAAGAACTACTTCAGTGTTTGAGAGAGAAGGTAATGTGAATTATATCACGGTGCTTGTTAACTGTGCGAGCGATAGAACGCCTACATTTTCCAGGGTTTGTCACAATATATGTCAATCGTCAGGCTTGACTTACAGGTACATGTATATCACATAACAACTCGCCTATTGTGATGGGAGAAACGTATACACTACTCGGATAGATATATATGTCGGTAGTTTTGTTTCTGTTTGAACCATTACTTTCTTGACCTCAGAACTTATACGATGCTCGGAGTCTCTAAAGCGGGACAACATCAACAACTAATGTTGAGGAAGAGGATGTCTTGTTTCGGGAATCGTTTGTGTATCAGGTGTTGGATACTGTATGTAGTTAATAAGGTGCACCTTATTATTTATATAATGTTATCATATTGTTTGAGGCGCATGTACGTTCTCTCTAAGCAAAATACAGCATTTACCATGATGTTGAATAAATACAAAGAAATAAAGATGGTACTTTTAGCTTTCATTACATAAGCAATAGCCTTACTCAGTGTATATATAAAGTCCTCCCTCGTTTTCTCATATTAACCTCGCCAATATGATCAGTTGTTTTCTTTTTGGAGTTGATGTTGTCCCTGTTATCTAACATCATAAAGATCGGCGAACTGTGTATAGCCACTTGCAGACCATGTTGTTTTCTAGCAGACACAGTCAATACTGATCACATGACCAGGCAACATCCAAAGTCTAAGTTTGTGACATGATTTGCCAAAACTTTATGGTAAACAATCAATACAGTGACGTATGATTGGATTTGCAACCCAACACATACATGCACGTCACAAGTGATTATCAATGTGACTAACATGTCACGCCGTTTGGATATGATGGTGTAGCGGCCATAACATTTCCGAGTCCCGTGGGATTCGAACCACGGACCTTCTGAGCAGAGGTCGGACGCCTTGTCCACATGACCAAAGAGGTAACCCCGTCAGCAGTCTGACAAGGTAAGGATGTCATCTGTGGGATGACTCAACGACCTCCTACATACTCCCCCGTCAACAGAAGGCACGTCCCGGGCCGCATAGTAGGGTACTGAGGCTTATTTTGATCAAATTTAATATGAAATTGCTCAGCCCCACGTTGGGCGCCAATTTTGTAGCCGGGCTTGGTATTTTGTTGTCCGGACACTGGGCTGCTAGTCAAAACATGAGTCAGTTCTTGGATGATGATGATTTATTTCTGTGTAGCAGATGAAGGGAGGGAAGCTGTAAAGAAGAGTCCTCCCTCCATAAAGATTTCATGCAGAATGCATGAGGAGGGCAGGTGAGAAAGGAAGTTTAAAGAAGTGGACCAAAGGGCCAATCATCTGCAAGGTCGAAACTGAGAGTTGTATCCCTGCATATATTCTCCAAACTGTGACATGTAACATTTCAACGATATTCATCAATCAATGCCAATGATTCCTAGCTTGATGTTGTTGCCCAATATCATACCTATAAATGACCTTATGACACCCAAACCAATTGAGCGATGTCCTTAGTGTCTACCAGTGCCATTTCCCCATCTCTGATATATAGCTACTAAAAGGCAAGAGTTGCTGTAACGTAGACGTTTTAGAATTCCAGCAATGTCAAATTTCATTGAAAATCTTGAAGAGACAATGCTTGAATCCGATATGTCGCAGCGTTACTTCGCACGTCAATTGAACATCCAAAGGAACACCATATCGAACTTATGGTTATATTATCATCCGAACAACCACGTCTGAGATCGGCCCCATAGTGGCCGCACAGTCCTGGCAACCCCTCGCCTGAACAATGAATCAACGTCGATGTCTCCTGTGGTGCAGCTAATACTTGCGGTGGAGGAGGGTCACCATGACCATATATAGCTCCACTGACCAGCAGCTTCATGGAGTATACATTGTCCATAGAGCACATAAAGCCCTGGCTACCTTCAGCAGTCACTGCAGGCAATCCTCACATTATGCCATGATTCGCTTTCTAACATTGTGTAATTGATAACATTGCAACAATGGTAATCTGGTCATTAGCGTGCTGTTCATGAATATGTCAGGTTGACCTTTTCTGTATACTTCTTTGTATACATGTACCCCAATATACTGAGCGAGTGAGTTGTCTAAGGAATTAGCTGAGCTGAAGTTAAAGTTAGGTCCCTGCGTGTTCCTTCTTTATTCATTATTTTCGATTGTATCCAACCTCGGATAATTCGAAGTATTTCCGTATGTCCCTTCAACTTCGACACAACGGTGTTTGACTGTATTAATTTGTGTGTGCATTTTCATACATGATGTGGACTTTCATTTGAAGGACATAAGCATAACAATAGGACATCATAAACAACAATTTACTCTATTATGCTGCTTTTGTTGTTCTTCTTGGTGATAGTAGTTTTCGGTGCATTAGGCGCATAAAAGAGAAATATTCTATCAAGATAAAATACACCCCACAGTCGTTCACAATGAACGTATCTAAATAGCAACGTAATATTCTTCCTGGTGTGTGCAGCAGGGTGTCACAATGGCGGTGTGGGCCAGAGTTGTGTTTGTGATAGCAAATCTGAGTCTCGTAGCAGGTAAGTACATCCTTTACCTACGTGAGTTTCAGCCTCAGATACTTGAGTAATATTATTCGGTTATCAGCTTTACTTTAAAAAAATCGTTGAGACATGTACCGAATGATTATCGGACAACATTGCTGTTGTTGAACGTTGTATAATACATGGAGTCCTTTTGAATTATTGTCTGCTAAGGTGTATACGTATCAGTAACACTAGCCCAGCGTTTTCTCTTAATACACTGAAATGTTGCCTGATAGATCATTGAGAACACTGTATATGAGGGATGGTCCAGAAGTTCTAGGCTTAACAAACAAAACCAACAATTGTGAAGGTGTTTTTAAATTTATTGTTCAACATATTATAATCTCCTGCTTTTCAATACATTTCTCATATTGATAGTGAAGCTGTTCAATTCCGGTCAGGAAGGCTTTTTCTGAAGCCACCCTGAAAAACCCATTCAGGGAAGCTTTGAGGTCATCATTGTCATCATAGAGCTTTCCACGCAGTTATTCTGTCAGTTTAGGAAACAGGTGGAATTAACTTGGTGCCAGGTCTGGCGAGTATGGAAGGTGCGGAAACACACATTCGAACACACATTGTCGCACAGCAGCCTTTGCAAGTCGAGGTGTGTGAGAAGAGGCATTGTCATGAAAAGGCATAACTTAAGCGGTCAGCATTCCTCGTACATTTCTTTGATAGAATATCTCAGGCGATGAAGCAAATCAGCATGGTAGGCACCGGTAATCGTCTTTCAATTTTAAACTAAGTAATCAACAAGAATCACACCCTTTAGTGGTAACGGTCGAGTCTGGACCAGACAATCCAGTGGTAGACATCATGAGCATCGATCCCCGCAATTGGGACACGATGACATGCATCAACCAAATCAGCGAGCCTGATCACTCGATCCCGTTAGTGGCCTCTTACGACTAGCATAGTCGCTATTATAGCAAGCATATTATAGCAATTATATACTGAAGACCTATTCTACCCCGGATCTTCACGGGTCTAATATACAAACGGTCTCAGACCAAATACACTTGCAATAAACTACTTAAACAATGTACTACATTGACTAGTTCACTTTGTTATGGATCATTGTTGAAAGTGTGCAATGGTGGTATATCGTCTTAATTTGCTGACAAGCTATAGGATAGTTGAGCCTTATTGAAAGTGTCATGAAGTGTGTATGTTCATGGTATCACTAACGCAGGCTTCGTGACCTGGATGGAGATCTGTAGCCGAGATAAATATACATTTACCACTTATCATCACCAGTTAAACACAGATCTAGTCTTTTGTGTATGCTTTGATAGTGGGAGGTGTTGACTCGGCACGCCTAACCGCCCGACGTTTCTTCCTGTTTGACTCTCACGTGACTAAATACGTATATGTAAAGAAAGACCGAGTTGAAATGCAAAATGAGCATTATGTCAATAGGTGTCACGGGGGCTTAGTTGTGTACATATAACCTATGTATCATTCATGAACTGCTTTGGGAAGAATATACAGGCCTTTGTGTCTCCCATACGTTAGTATTTAAACAGAGGAAACAAGTTTGCCGGCTTTGCAATGAAAATGAAAATGACACAACTGACATTCCGAAAAACATGTAGATTACCTACGATATTGTTATCATCCAAAAGCTTCTTAAACGATATGTTGATTTTGTGTCGAAGGAGCACTACCTGCAAGATCTAAGACGTTTGCTGTTGTTTGCTGACAAAACTGGGTTTGGGGTAGGTTGTCGGGGTGCTGCTGAAGAAAGCTGATGAAACTGCAGAAAGTTGAAAAGTGACAAGCAATCAGCGATGATGTTGTTTTCTTCTGGAATGGGTGGACCCTTTATGATAACTTTGAGCTGTAGGCATCTCAAAACAAAAAGCCTGACTAACTCCTTAGGTACGGCCTAAACACTTGTGGTAGTGCAGACCTCAAAGGCTCAAGCCATGTGCTTCTGATATTACTCATCGTCATTCAGTTGGTGTGGGAAGGTCTGTTTGAGTCTCTAGAGACTTCGTCAGTGGCCAGCATGAAATGCAGCTAATTTGACATATTGGTACAAAGCAACCATTCTTTCTCTCTCGGTGAATACGACTTTGCGTGCCTCATTAACACTTGCACAGATACTGGTCCAATCATACAGTAAGACCACAAAGACCACCCTGAATGACATCACATACTGTTCGGTTAGTAAATCACCAGTGAGACTGGATGTGACTTGTTACATGCGATGCATATATAAGGGGACTGCCTCAAAGTCGGACCGGGCCTGGCCAAGAAGGGCCAAAGTTTTAATGGCTAATTACTCAATTATCGACGACCATAAGTGGTTATAACATCGACCGTGTACAGTCATGTACACAACAGACAGGGTAAGCGTTTGTTAAAATCACATTGCGATACATCCAAGACATCAAGGCATGTCAGGTCATGAACGACATTGCGAAACATCCAGCACAAACAAAAAGCACATCAAGGCATGTTTCGTCATGAGTGACATTGCGATACATCCAGCACATCAAGGCATGTCTAATCATGAGTGACATTGCGATACATCCAGCACATCAAGGCATGTCTAATCATGAATGACATTGTGATACATCCAGCACATCAAGGCATATCACGTCATGAGTGACATTGCGATACATCCAGCACATCAAGGCATGTCTAATCATGAGTGACATTATGATATATCCAGCATATCAAGGCATGTCTAATCATGAATGACATTGTGATACATCCAGCACATCAAGGCATGTCACGTCTTGGGCCTGGCCAAGAAGAGCCAAAGTTTTATTGGCTAATTACTCAATTATCGACGACCATAAGTGGTTATAACATCGACCGTGTACAGTCATGTACACAACAGACAGGGTAAGCGTTTGTTAAAATCACATTGCGATACATCCAGGACATCAAGGCATGTCAGGTCATGAATGACATTGCGATACATCCAGCACAAACAAAAAGCACATCAAGGCATGTTACGTCATGAGTGACATTGCGATACATCCAGCAGATCAAGGCATATCACATCATGCGTGACATTGCGATACATCCAGCACATCAAGGCATGTTACGTCATGAGTGACATTGCGATACATCCAGCACATCAAGGCATGTCACGTCATGAGTGACATTGCAATACATCCAGCACATTAAGGCATGTCACGTCATCAGTGACATTGCGATACATCCAGTACATCAAGGCATGTCACGTCATGAGTGACATTGCGATACATCCAGCACATCAAGGCATGTTACGTCATGAGTGACATTGCGATACATCCAGCACATCAAGGCATATCACGCCATGAGTGACATTGCGATACATACATCACATTAAGGCATGTCACGTCATGAGTGACATTGCGATACATCCAGCACATCAAGGCATGTCACATCATGAGTGACATTGCGATACATACATCACATCAAGGCATGTCACGCCATGGGTGACATTGCAATACATCCAGCACATCAAGGCATGTCACGTCATGAGTGACATTGCGATACATCCAGCACATCAAGGCATGTCACGTCATGAGTGACATTGCGATACATCCAGCACATCAAGGCGTGTCACGTCATGAGTGACAATGCGATACATCCAGCACATCAAGGTATGTCACGTCATGAGTGACATTGCGATACATCCAGCACATCAAGGCATATCACGCCATGGGTGACATTGCGATACATCCAGCACATCAAGGCATGTCACGTCATGAGTGACATTCCGATACATCCAGCACATCAAGGTATGTCACATCATGAGTGACATTGCAATACATCCAGCACATCAAGGCGTGTCACGTCATGAGTGACAATGCGATACATCCAGCACATCAAGGTATGTCACGTCATGAGTGACATTGCGATACATCCAGCACATCAAGGCATATCACGCCATGGGTGACATTGCGATACATCCAGCACATCAAGGCATGTCACGTCATGAGTGACATAAAGATACATACATCACATTAAGGCATGTCACGTCATGAGTGACATTGCGATACATCCAGCACATCAAGGTTTGTCACGTCATGAGTGACATTGCGATACACGCAGCTCATCAAGGCATATCACGCCATGGGTGACATTGCAATACATCCAGCACATCAAGGCATGTCACGTCATGGGTGACATTGCGATACATCCAGCACATCAAGGTATGTCACGTCATGAGTGACATTGCGATACATCCAGCACATCAAGGCATATCACGCCATGGGTGACATTGCGATACATCCAGCACATCAAGGCATGTCACGTCATGAGTGACATAAAGATACATACATCACATTAAGGCATGTCACGTCATGAGTGACATTGCGATACATCCAGCACATCAAGGCATGTCACATCATGAGTGACATTGCGATACATACATCACATCAAGGCATGTCACGTCATGAGTGACATTCCGATACATCCAGCACATCAAGGTATGTCACGTCATGAGTGACATTGCGATACACCCAGCACATCAAGGCATGTCACGCCATGGGTGACATTGCAATACATCCAGCACATCAAGGCATGTCACGTCATGAGTGACATTGCGATACATCCAGCACATCAAGGCGTGTCACATCATGAGTGACATTGCGATACATCCAGCACATCAAGGCATGTCACGTCTTGGGCCTGTAAATATTAAAATCCGGTTCAAGGATCAACTATCAGCGATGGACCCGATATCACACTGTCACTCAGCCGACACATTTTAACCAATCTATCCTCATCTTTCATCTGAATATGACATTGGCGATCATTCAATTCACGAATTGCATCAAACATATCTTAATACATGAAGTGGCCGTTCTTCTGGATATTTCTCGGAACGGTTGTTTACTGTTACTGTTTTTTAACTTTGAAAGAACCTGAAAAAATGAACTTGGTCTTCTTACAGCATTTGATTTCAAAGCCATTTCAGCCCCTGTTGCAATACGTGCACCACAACTCAAATCATCAGGCTTCTATGCATTTTTGTTATATCGGACATTTAATCATAAACTTGCACCTTCACATCTGTCCACCTGCCCAGGTACATATTCCATGCTGCCCCTGTTTCAGTAACATTTCTTGTATAACCGTATGAATTATTTATTTTGTCTTAATATCAACAGATATTGATTTAAGGATTGAGTGACGGAGTTGGGTTTAACACCGCTTTTAACAGTATTTCAGTTATGGGCGTGTCAGCTTAATGTGAGAGGAAAGCCCGAAGTGATGCAGGTCTCAGACGTTTACCACTTTGGTAAAACCCACGAGCACTGGTATAGTGTTGACAAACCTAGAAACATCATCTTGGGAAAACACGAGTGGGGCACCCGTGCCCCATAGATTTGAGGATTGTTTTCTGTGAGCGAAAGGTTGAGTTATATAAAATGCTAAACTACACTTGCCTATCTAATACCATTCACATGTAATTACTTCATCTTGACACATGAAGGCTGACCGCATGTGGTAAATCTTGAATCAAGGCTGAAGAGTAAATATCATGTGCCTCCCTTACCCTAACTGAATGACACGAAGCGGGGATCCATTTCTTTTAAAACGCATGTGTGACGTTATCCTATTGTTTAAATAACCCATTATTTTCCTATAAAGGACAGTTCGTTGTCAATTATCTATGCCCTCGTCATCTTGAAACCACATGTCATTTAATGCTTTGAATTCAATCTTAAAGAAAATTTATGTCTACATCGACTCGAACCCGCATCGTATGGAGATCATGCGACAGCGATATGTACACTCTGTGTGAATTTAACTAAATTAAATAATTGCTATAAATAGTTTATGATATCATAAGGCTAAAAAAGTAATATGAATTGTCTGGTTATAAAACAATGTTACCTAAATCAATATTCATGTTAAAGTAATGTGATAACACTTTATGAGAAATGTGAAACAACAACAACCTGAAACACATGTATCCTTGTCCCGGGCTCTACATGTCATGTTCTCAAAACGTGCTAGCGATTTATAAAATACTTGCTAAGGGCCCCACGAAATTGTAAACCATGTACTGAACAACTTGCGACAGAGCACGTGCGTCAGCAGCAATTGATACATTACACGCGCATCACACAAGAGCGACTCACAAAGTATGAATACAAACTACAATCAGTTGTCATTTATGTTTTGTCAAAAAATAAACCTGTCTAAAATTGGAGACATTTGTCGCAACTGTCGGCTCGTGAGAATCCTCGTGTGTTCTTCTTTACGGTGACGGTGGATATACCTTCTGTTCAGTATACAGTGACTGACATTGTCATATTTCCGTACTTCCTCTTCGCCCCTTTTCATTTTTAGTTTATGCACAAATTGTTCATCATTATTGTGTTTTCCAAAGTTGTTTGACACAAATGCGTGAATGTTATTTATCACAATGTAAATAACCGTGTTGATATCATGAGCAACAGTCAGTCACACCACACGTTGTAAACATCGGATGCCCATTTATTAATTTTATATAAACTACGAGGACATAGAAGGAACATGCATAGGCTGACACATGACTTCACTCAGCCGACACATTTTAACCAATCTATCCTCATCTTTCATCTGAATATGACATTGGCGATCATTCAATTCACGAATTGCATCAAACATATCTTAATACATGAAGTGGCCGTTCTTCTGGATATTTCTCGGAACGGTTGTTTACTGTTACTGTTTTTTAACTTTGAAAGAACCTGAAAAAATGAACTTGGTCTTCTTACAGCATTTGATTTCAAAGCCATTTCAGCCCCTGTTGCAATACGTGCACCACAACTCAAATCATCAGGCTTCTATGCATTTTTGTTATATCGGACATTTAATCATAAACTTGCACCTTCACATCTGTCCACCTGCCCAGGTACATATTCCATGCTGCCCCTGTTTCAGTAACATTTCTTGTATAACCGTATGAATTATTTATTTTGTCTTAATATCAACAGATATTGACTTAAGGATTGAGTGACGGAGTTGGGTTTAACACCGCTTTTAACAGTATTTCAGTTATGGGCGTGTCAGCTTAATGTGAGAGGAAAGCCCGAAGTGATGCAGGTCTCAGACGTTTACCACTTTGGTAAAACCCACGAGCACTGGTATAGTGTTGACAAACCTAGAAACATCATCTTGGGAAAACACGAGTGGGGCACCCGTGCCCCATAGATTTGAGGATTGTTTTCTGTGAGCGAAAGGTTGAGTTATATAAAATGCTAAACTACACTTGCCTATCTAATATCATTCACATGTAATTACTTCATCTTGACACATGAAGGCTGACCGCATGTGGTAAATCTTGAATCAAGGCTGAAGAGTAAATATCATGTGCCTCCCTTACCCTAACTGAATGACACGAAGCGGGGATCCATTTCTTTTAAAACGCATGTGTGACGTTATCCTATTGTTTAAATAACCCATTATTTTCCTATAAAGGACAGTTCGTTGTCAATTATCTATGCCCTCGTCATCTTGAAACCACATGTCATTTAATGCTTTGAATTCAATCTTAAAGAAAATTTATGTCTACATCGACTCGAACCCGCATCGTATGGAGATCATGCGACAGCGATATGTACACTCTGTGTGAATTTAACTAAATTAAATAATTGCTATAAATAGTTTATGATATCATAAGGCTAAAAAAGTAATATGAATTGTCTGGTTATAAAACAATGTTACCTAAATCAATATTCATGTTAAAGTAATGTGATAACACTTTATGAGAAATGTGAAACAACAACAACCTGAAACACATGTATCCTTGTCCCGGGCTCTACATGTCATGTTCTCAAAACGTGCTAGCGATTTATAAAATACTTGCTAAGGGCCCCACGAAATTGTAAACCATGTACTGAACAACTTGCGACAGAGCACGTGCGTCAGCAGCAATTGATACATTACACGCGCATCACACAAGAGCGACTCACAAAGTATGAATACAAACTACAATCAGTTGTCATTTATGTTTTGTCAAAAAATAAACCTGTCTAAAATTGGAGACATTTGTCGCAACTGTCGGCTCGTGAGAATCCTCGTGTGTTCTTCTTTACGGTGACGGTGGATATACCTTCTGTTCAGTATACAGTGACTGACATTGTCATATTTCCGTACTTCCTCTTCGCCCCTTTTCATTTTTAGTTTATGCACAAATTGTTCATCATTATTGTGTTTTCCAAAGTTGTTTGACACAAATGCGTGAATGTTATTTATCACAATGTAAATAACCGTGTTGATATCATGAGCAACAGTCAGTCACACCACACGTTGTAAACATCGGATGCCCATTTATTAATTTTATATAAACTACGAGGACATAGAAGGAACATGCATAGGCTGACACATGACTTCACCTGGTTATGGGGAAGTGCACTCGATGAGGCCTTTTTCCTCGGGAATGTATGCATGTTTGACGTGTTACGAGCCATGCATTACTTTATATGTAAATATGTGTGTTGCCATGCCTGATCTACTTCTTTCATACAGACAAACCTAAACAGCGTCTATCCTTTTTAAAACGCTATTTTTGTTCATTTTACTAAGCATGTCGTTTCGGCTATTTGGGCACATCAAATGTTAATAGATAGTTTGTGTGTCATGTGAGACGCATGGTGTCATAAATATCAGTCACATTTGTCCAACAATTCACTTCTTGGTGGTTCACAATGAACAGATCTAAATAGAAACGTAATCTTCTTCCTGGTCTGTGCGCCAGGGTGTCATAATGGCGGTATGGGCCAGGGTTGTGTTTTCGGTGGCCAGTCTGAGTCTCGCAGCAGGTAGGTACATTCGTTACCTTCCCGAGATTGATCACAAGATATTTGAATATCATTGTACATTTATGAGTTCTACTTTTACACAATCGTTGAGACACGTGTACCGAATGGTATATCAGACAACATTGTCATTGTTGAACTGGTACCTGAAATCACCTTGTGTCATATATTAGGAAAATTATGAGCGAGCTCTCTCAATATACTCAAATGTCGCCTAATAGACAATTGACAAAAGAGCATAATTTATTCACGGTCACAATATAATCATATCATACATGGTAATGAAGTATGCAATGGTGGCATGTCATCCTTATATGCTTAATATGCCTCCGTGGTCTAGTGGTAGAGCGTCCGCCCGGAGAGCGAAAGATCCGAGGTTCGATCCCCGGCCGCGTCATACCAAAAGACGTTGAAAGATGGCACTTGTTGCTACCCTGACTGGCGCTCGGCATTAAGGGGCTAAAACAAAGACTGGTCGGTTCGGAGTCAGTATAGTGTGTCTGAGTGTGGTATTCATGTTAAACTGCGGCATGGTATCTAAGTGGGATAGCACTACTAATCGGCATCAGCCCGGACTATTGCCAGCACCCACCCCCCACACACGTGCATGCACGTCGTTATACAAGTACAATAATCTGGCGCGCGAGGCTAAACCCTATTACCCCTCACCTATATGACATCCAAGCTTGAACGTTGATTGTATCACTAACGGTACCACTGTGGCCTAACGGGGGCAATGTAGCCGAGATACACACACATTTAGACCCTGTCATCACTAGTTTAACACAAATCTAGCCTTTAATGTTTCCTCGCGTCGATAGTGGGAAAGGTTGACTGGCCGCGTCTCGCCACCCGACATTACTTCCTGATTGACTGTCACGGTTGAATCAACAGGCTTGTTATTGTGTGGATAGCAGCCGTGTAGAATACTCGTACTCGGATTACCGTCACGCGTGGATACGTCTGTGCGTAGAAAGGGCAAGTTGAAATGCAAAATTTGTGTCACAAAAGTCACTTCACAGAACAGGTCACAGGGATTCGACTGGGTATAGATTACCTTCTGATCATTCGTGAACTGCTTTGTATCAGGTTTGTAATGGAGACACGCTGACCTGTAAAGATCAATGTGTCTCTATTACAAAAGTCTTCAAACTGGAAAAACAAGCTTGCCGGCTTGTATTATTCAAGTGCAAACGACACAACTGACATTCCGAATTATATATAGATTACGTTATATCAGGGACGGATCCATGGTTAGGGCAGTGGGGGGTGGGGTGCGTGGTGTGCACCCAACAGCTTTAAAAAATCACAAACACTATATGTAAACTTTTATTTTATTTACTTTATCAACATGGCATTGCATACACAATGTCAAAATGTCATCAGATGTTAAACAAAATGTGTGTGGCCAACACTCCCCCACACCTGCCCCCCGATCCCTGCCGCGTTATCCCCTGAATCCCACACTGTTATATTGTTATACTATACATGGGAGAAATATATTGGAACAGCTTCAAGTGTTGTTAACTATTTGTGAAGCAATGTAATTCAGATAAGAAGGGCACAGGACTTTGGTGTCTGATGCATGGTCACAATTTGCATGTTTGTGGGGAAGGAAAGCTATGTACAATAAACAAAAGATACCGTTTGCCGTAAACATGCCCACGTTCAACACACCCTAAGAAAATATGTTATCAATAAACAAACGAGCCATTGCCTTAAGTAAACTTAAAGCAAGACCTGACTGTTTATTCTGTCCCTTGTAACAGCCATTGTATACACATAAACACACTCATATGTATTAGGATTTTTTTCAAACATACTTCCGTGTTTAATTTGTTGAGGAGCTGTATCACACGCCTTCACACACGTGTGTGTAAACCTGACAAACCGGGACGTCGTCATGCAGTTCAGTAGGACAGAGTCGCTTCAGGGCCCATGGCAGGTTAATGCACTTCAGCGGGAGACTATGGAAGGGACATTGTCGCGGCGTCGTCCTTATAAGAACAATCAAACAGTTGCAAAATTAAACAAAGCGCGACAATGCGTCATTATGGCCATGTGTCGCATTGTAGCGCTTTGTATAATATTTTTTTATTTTACCAAAGGGCGACAATGCGAGATCGCGACTTTTTTCAAGGTTAAAATATATCGCGTTGTCGCATTGTCGAATTGTCGCCACATCTAAAATGCGCCACAACGCGACATTGCGACAAAGCAAGATATTGCTGATGTCGCATTGTTACATGGTCGCCCTTTTTGATTGATGGTGCGCATGGGTACTAAGTGAATTAATCTACGCACACGAAAACATGGTTTTACTCTTTTGGTCTATACCCCAGTTGTCTTTTGCTAGCTCCAGTTGTTCTGAAACCAAACTCGCAAGGGCCCTCGGGCTGCTTTTCTCATAATCAAAACAGTTCTTTCATTGTTGCTTTAGGCGTTATTTCATACATCCTTATTGTCGGTGTCGGGTTTTTTCTATACACGAAACGAATTTCACAGCAAGAAAAAACTCTTTGCCTTTCTATTAAATTTAATTCCGGTATCCGACAACTTATCAAATACACGAGGGCTCACGGATATGCGTTAACTTCAGAAACCTATGATCGTGAGTTCGAATTCCCGGTTCGCCCTGATTATTTATGTTGCTTGTTTTGTACCTACATCACTTCCGGCTTTCCTCCCGCATCTGGCTGACACGCAGTGACATCGTAAAAAACTGTTCAGGCAAAGTTAAACAATACTCAATCACACACTCACTCATTCATGACATCCTTTTGGACGAAACGACGCCTAAAGAGCTTGGTATTCATCACTGAAACGAACTGTAGCCCAATCCTGGTCTGTTGTGACATGTCGGGTCAGTGGGATGCGAATGCTTGCCCTCCGTTGGCGAAGACCAACCCTGTTAGAGACGATTATACACGAAGTAGAGACGTTAACGACACTTGCGCCTTGCAGGTCATTTTCCAACAAACAATCGACATATGGTCAGCTACTGATACCACTCAGGCGAACATTAGAGTGTGAAAAGTATATTGTTAATTGAAATATAGAAAACAATTGTGATCTATTTCAAAAAGTACCATCGGAGTACCATAATAGATATTTCCTAGTGCTTAAGAACTAATTAATGTGCTTGCATGAATCTTTAACTTCCTTCAGAACATTCATTGGTTGGTTGGTTTGTTGTTTAACGCCGCAATCAGCAATAAATGCTATTTTGACATCTGAATAACACCTTCTTTGTTTACCGTGACTTCTTTGGTTTAACGCTAGTGCTTCAAGTCAAGTCAGCTTTATGTTGGGTGAAAGCCAAAATCTGAAATTCGAATCCACGATCATAGGATCCAGGTACGAATCAGGGACGAAACTCTACACAGGTGTTGTTTAACCATATATGTATAGGCTACTACACCAGTGGTGTCCCTACAGATCACCAGATCTTGAGTCTTGAGTCTTTACATTGAGTTGGGACCGCCTGAAGACCCGGGGTACGATCCCCGGCCGCGTCATACCAAACGACGTTAAAAGATGGTACTTGTTGTTACCCTGTCTGACGCTCGGCATTAAGGGGCAAAACAAAGACTGATCGGCTCGGAGTCAGTATACTGAGTGGGGTATTTATGTTACCCCCCCCCCCCCCCCCCCCACACACACACACACACACACGAACACACACACGAACACACACACACACACACACGAACACACACACACACACACACAGCGACGTACATGCACGTAAGTAAGTGCAAATATCTTGGACGCGACGTTAAACCTCATTCCACCTCACCTCACATTCAGGTGGTTAAAGTTTGCTTACATTTTAAAACATGTCTGTTATACTACAGGTGTGAGACAAAATGTCGCCCTGAAAAAACCAGCATGGATGAGTACAACACGCAACCCTTCACAGTCTGCTGGTAATGCTGTAGACGGAGTGACTACTGCAGTCAACGAGACGTTCTCAGTCCACACCAAAGGTAATGAAACTACGGCCTGGTGGAAGGTGGACCTACAGACACAAGTACAGTCAGCACAGGTTAAAATCTACTTCAGGACAGACTGTAAGTGTATTATACTCATGTTAGATCATATATGCTGCTTCCTGAATCCCACTGCACCGTATCAGGATGCTTACTGTGACCGTCACAGTATACGTTGATGTTGTTATAATATATACCTGAAACTTGGTTGTACAATACTTGTATAATAGAAGCTTCGCTTACAAGATACTAGCTGACAGAAATCCACAGTAGATTTAACCCGATGGTGAGGGTGTGTCATTAAAGCAGTAATTTAATAGTGAGTGAGTATGATTTTACGCCGCTTTTAGCAATATTCCAGCAATATTACGGCGGGGGACACCAGAAATGGGCTTCACACATTGTACCCATGTCGGGAATTGAACCCGGGTCTTCGGCGTGACGAGCGGACGCTTTAAGAAGCCTCCCCGACCCCACCTTGTCTCCCCCCCCCCCCCCCCCCCCCCCCCCGGCTGGCTACGGCACTGCGTTCTCTATACCCCGAAATTATGGTAACTCACAATTGCCAAATGCATCACTTCTGATGTTCATGGTGAAATGTATTTTATGTATTTTGTAGCATTTCAGTGCAAAGCATAAAGTTGTCTGATCGTATTCAGGTCTAAATTTGTCAACGCATAACCGCATATTACCGACCCGTTAATGTTGACCCGTTAAGAAACGGCACTTTCTTGGAACAGGTAAATACACGTGGGTAAATCGACTGATGAGACAGGATAATTACAGACTATTAAAACGGGGCAAGTTATTTAAGAACTGAACGTCAGTTTGGATGGGTTCATTGAAGTGTGAACGATTTAAAAGCGCTGGTTAAACTGTGTGAACCTGCTTGCGACGTTCAATTCTTATAATTTCATTCTTTGTAGTTTACTGGTCTCGCCGAATATTATCGTAACATTGTTTATTTAAATTTGAAGTCCTCTGGTTGCGCCGAAAAACATTGCAACAATGTTATTTTGTCGGTATTTGCCGGCTCTCGGTCGCATACGTTTCCCCACTCAAATTCAGTTACGCAAAGAAAAATAGTTCTTTGAATATATACAATATAATCTAGAAATATGTCAACATAATTTCATTCTCTGAACAAATTTACAAACAATATTTGGGCTAAATCAAATCTTAAAAATAGGTTACAGGAGAGGTCAATCTTCAAGCGCGGATTTATATATGACGTCACATAAGTTTGTAAAGAGGTGCATTTCGAGTCGAACGGGAGCATGAGGATGACATTTATACTTACTGCTGTTGAAAATGAAGTTTATGGAGGAGTTATGGAAAACACCCCGACGCTTGAACCCTCTCATGGCACTAGCAAATTGGGAATATCACCGATTTATAAATATGTTGCTTGTGTTTGGATAATCGCAAACCAATTCGGACGATGCGGAATGGACTGGTGGGGATTGAACCGAGTGCTCTGAAACTTGCGTGTTTTGTGTTAAGTTTCAACGTCAGGCAGTGTTATATTTGGAGTTTGGGATTTGTCGCGTGTGCTGTAACACTTTGTTTAAGTGGTGTTTCTTGTCACCTGAGATGGACCTACTGTTTGATCAGCTTCATTTCTGTGCCCCGTCACTCCTCGTGTGCTGCCGCTTCTCGGCCTAGAATGCACGGAGAAGGTCGGCCAAATCAGAAACCGGAATAGCAGATTTCTAATTCCGTCTACGGATATTTTGTCTTCTCCGATGACCAATCAGTAAAACAGGCAAGTTTTTTTTTTTAAATGTTTGTTTATGTTTTATGGTTTCTCAAAGTCTTGGATTTTTTTCCCGATGCGATAGTGATTCGGGTGTAAGTTTGGGATTGATCAGGAGCAGCCGCGTTTGCTCTGTGTCAGCGGCCACATCTGAGCAGGGTGCTACATTGTTTTCACTGTTGCTAGATTCCTGTCATTTCCGAAAACAAGGCATCAAAGTCAATATCGCTCAATAAATCAATTTCGTTCACCTCAGAAATTTTACACAATTTATTTTCTTTATTTACGTTATTAGTATTGAAAGATAGCCATTCCATATCCATATCACCATAAGGTCAATCCATTTGGTTTCATGTAGCAGCTAGACGACATCAAACACCAGAACCAAAGCATTTATTTATTCATAAGTCAGATGAAATGTTACAAGACGAGGCAAAATATTCAATTAATTATATTGCTGATAAATGCAGTTATTAAAAAGAAAATAGAAAAACGAGTTAATCGTAAACACCGATCCAGAATTCGGGGAAACCCCGGAAAGTAGTTCCGACAAAAGTTCACACGATCAATTTCACAACAACAAAAATCACATTGTGTGAATTTTTTTATCCGTTCACAGGTGTGTGAACTCCAAATATCAGATCACGTGACTACCCCTTCAGCCAATCAGCATGAAAGAAACAGTGTAAACTTCAAAGTATGACATTATTCACTGATAACCAGCAAAGTCCATTTGAAAGGTGACGCAGATCAACCATATACTAGTAATATGCTAGTTGTATGTATATGGTGGTCAGTAATAGCACAGACTGAGTGTTAATGATTTGTGTATCATATTCTGTGATTTGTGAGTGTCATCGCCATCTCTCTAGAAAACTGTACAGATCTGTTTGTCACTTTAAAATTTTAGATATTTATGTTAGTGGCTGTTATCATCTTAAGCGAAAAGCTCTAAGCCATAATTTTGTCAATTCATGCTAATTCCAAAGTTGATAACACATATTGGAATGCACGACAAGAAACTATTGTTATTGAAAAAAATAGTAATAATCTGCACATTTGACAGAAAGACGACTGTACACTTCGTATATTGAAGTGTTTCCCGATATAGTGTAGTGTCTGGTCTGAGCCAAGTAAAGTGATAATACAAAACTCAACATAAAACAGATGAGGAATAATTGAATAATAGACCCGAAAGGAATAAATTGATGACCAATGTTGTCAATACAAACATTCATACATATTTCATAGGCGCAATACAGCATTTGTCTCACTTCGGAAGCCAAATTAAGTAAACATCACAATTGTTTTACACAGTTGATAATACCAAAAACAATTGGCGTAGCGCCGTAGACGAAATTTATAATATACTGCAGTTTCAAAGCATTCTGAAGTTGAGAAAAAGGATATTTTCATTGCACTGAACATGTCACTTGCTATTTCACTGCAGTGAACATAACACTTTGACGGAACTATTATCATACAAGAGTTACCTCCCCGCAAATTGTTTCCCTTTATCGTAAGTATCTGGACCTTACACAAACTGTTGACTTCGTTTTCACGTTAGTTTCACAATTACAAGGCAAATACCGACAGGCGGTCATTAATAGGTTAATGTCTCTTCTTGTCGTTTGATACTCTTTTGAAAATGTTTCGTTATAAACAGTAACTTTTTCATTTAACTCGTCAATCAAGACTGATCGTTTTGCAAAGCGCAGTTTTGTAACTTGACCAGAGTGTATTCCTTCGCTTTCAACAGCGGTCTCGTACTGCTTTTTAAGTCGCAATTACAAGGGATGGTAAAACGCCCCTGAGTGTTAAGTAGGGAGAATTTACGCTTCAAGGTTTTACATTTGTAATGAAAACAAATATTTTTTCAGTAGACAATAAACAAAAAGTATATAATAAATAGTTTATCCTCTATAGATTCCAAACATTTGTACTCACGTATATCATGTGGTCGTAAGCAAGATGTAAGGCTGCACAGGCATATCTAAAAGTCAGATACATAGATACATATCATGACAAGATGACGCATACGCAAACGTATTTTTTCAGACATGCGTCGACGCAATGGCCTTCAAATCTACACCTCAATGGCAAATTCATCTGACGCCAAAGACGGAGATATATGTTACACAGTTGGAGGGAATAAATACGGCACAGACATCCGTGATGTATTGACTAAGACCTGTCCTGGCACCTGGCGCTACCTCACTGTCTACACCGAGACAAGTAATGATGGTACTGGTGCTGTGTTAGACTTTGCTGAGGTACAAGTGTGGAGTAAGTATAAAAATAATCCCAGCCACGATATTACTAATCACCAGTTTCCAGAGAGTTCATGCTAGTCATGTTTTATGTGGATACACTGTTTGTGTTTCAGGAAAGAAGTTTACGACACCCAATACAATTAGGGAGACCACTTCTAAACGTGTAAATGACATGGCTGACTTGTGATGCTACGTAATACTCAATGCTGTCAGTAAATGATGTAGTCAGCAAACACACATTTTCTATCCCCTTAGGTATAACTATAAATATAATTGAGAATTTAGAAATTGTAATCAGTTGGCAATGTTACAGTCGTGACAGAAATGACCTCTGTAGTAGAGTGAGTGACTGAGTATGGTTTTACGCCGCTTTTATCACGGCGGAGGACACCAGAAATGAGCTTCACACATTGTAGCCATGTCGGGAATCGAAACCGGGTCTTCGGCGTGACGGGCGAACGCTTTAACCACTAGGCTATCGGAGATGTGAAATCGGAACAGGGCATATCAATCAGCAACAGTCTCCATTCATTACCCTATGATGGTTCTAGTTTTGTCATTCCCAAATCCCAGGTTTGGCGATAAAGCATTATTGTATGGGCATTTGACATCATATGGTGTCACGTAAATAAACAAAGCAAAGGTAACATTCTTATCAGACTATTCATATTGTGTTATATGTTTAAGCTAAGGTAAATACATGACATAAAATGGTCAGCAGACCTATTAAATATACCACATTGATCTGTACTGTTTTGTTGAAACACTTAATTAATGTGACTGACGGTCTGGGTCTGATAAGAGAACATATAGAATGTGTTTCCCGGCTTTAGAATTTGTTTCTAGTTTTAATGTGGATTTCTTTGATAAACCTCGCACTTGATGTTATGAGCACTAATGTTGTAAAAGATGTTAGGAACGAACAAAAACGCAAAACAAATGCACTTATATGTCAAGCTCATGTAATCTACAAGGTTAGTAAATCCTTAGACATGTTGAGTGTACCATTCTGGTATTGACTACACAATACGAGACACAATACTAGTACATATTTGCATGTCTTCTCGCATAAGATTGGGTAACCTTGATTTAAGCTATTTTATGATAATGTTATATAACCTGCCTTAGCCTCACTGGTTCTATTCAGGTCACATTATAAGCTTTGAGCATTCCATATCTGACAAAATGTAGTTACTCTCTGAAATGAAACCTCGATAATGTTGTCATTGCGTTACTCAGAGGGTTCTTGCAAAGTTTGTTTATGTTCTTTTTACTCATACCTCAATGAACCGAAACAAGTAAACAGCCACTCCTTTAATTAAATTTCTTAACAGCATTTGTGCGAACAATAGTTTAAAGACAGCATGTAGATAACAACACATATTGCAAAACATTCCTGGCAAAGGAATATATTTTGTAGCGTGGGTAGGCCCATGGGCGAGAATATGTTCCTTTACTTTAAACTCATGTTTTTGTTTCGCAAATACATAAGTGTATATCTTTCAAGTATCATGGCACAAAATTTAACTCATTTTAACTTAATTCAACTATTTTATAGCGATATTGAAATATTTCGCCCATGGGCGAGAAAAAGGTTTGGCACATGGGCGAGCATATTTTCCTTTGCTCAACAGTTTTAGTTTCGCAAATACATTAAGGGATTATAAGCATGACACATGATTTAACTCATTTTAACTTAATTCAACTAATTTTTGGCGTTATTAAAATATTTCGCCCATGTTTTCATTAGTCCCTTTAAAGAATTAACTAATTGTTTACAAAGTATATTGTATCATGTGAAACACACTTTGTATCATATCATTACTTTACTATTTAAAAAGGGCCTTTGGTTGGATGTTTCCTTTGCAGAAGTTTTACAAATTTCACCTTTTTACGTATTGCAACGATCTTTAATGAACCCGGCCTTATCTCTCAAAACGTTTTGACAGTTTATCACACGAATTCATGCGCGTGTACACCAATGCATTGGCGTTATTTTCCAACGAATTAAAGTTTAGTTTGTTTCTTTTTCATTTCCCATTTTATGTCTCGTTAATACATCACACTGGGAAATTAAGTGATACTAGATATGCCATATACAGGTACACATGCACGTATTTTAATAGGGAAAAAACCCGATTCGTCTTTTATTGCATAACGTCTAGCTCGCGAAATCTCGAAATAATTATTTCATTATATGCGGAGTGAATATTATGACACTAAAGGAACTTTTAAATGCATTGTCACTTTTGGTATGAAAATGGTAACAGTTCAGAAGAAAACAGCCTTCTTATGATAATTCTCCTATTCTCATTAGTATGTTGTATCTAATTACAGTGTCGGCATTATTCACAGGTGATTCTACAATACCTGCTCTCGGTCAATTACGATCTACCACACCACCCGTGAATAAACAGTTATGCAGGTGTTGCTGTGGCAAATACCTAGCCTGTATATGTATATTTTTTGTGGATACATGTATTACATATTTTCGTTGATATGTGGATATATTAAGCACAAAGACAAAAATAAGTTTATGAAAGATGAATTAGTGCCTTGATATATTCAACGAGATGTGTATCATCGTTTAATTGGTCATTCAATAAAAGTATGTTTGGAGGAGATATCAAAGGAGCCGCCCAATATACACAGTGTCGTCCGGTGAACTACCACCCTGTCCGTAAGAGTTAGGCAATCGGTATACAAATTTATTTGATGCGGTGTCCGAGTGGAAGGAGTTTGAATTACGTCCGCCACTGGCCACAGAGGTAATCCTCAAAGTATGGTAACAATCAACAAGGTCAATGCCGTACTAATTACCTAGTGACGCACGTAGGAACGACTGTCAATCTGTCTGCTACAGCTACCATACCATCATCCCTGTCACAACTGGCATATCAACGGCTTATTCAAAATAATAATTGTAGAAACGTCGTTAAGAGACTAACGTATGTCGTATACAGTCCTAATATTTGACCAAAAAAAGTAAATACGTCAACTGGGAATTCAAGTGGATGTTACCTTCCTTATATCAGCTAACAGCCCTGTTTGTTAAAATATGTACTAGACATAAGATTTATAGACTAATAAAATCAATTGTAAGACCGCATAGACCATAAAACCGAATTAAATATGTCTTGGTATCATCTCTTGTGTATTAGATGATGGTAATGACCTGAAATGTTTTAACGTTAGATTAGGAAGGAGAGACATTAAAGTGTTTTATAATACTTGGGAACATGAGCAATAAGATGTAGCAACATAAACATGCATGGAATGGAATAGGGAAAATGGTGAAAACAAATTGAAAAGGGTTTTAATACAAAATTATTAAAATAAATAATTAGCCTGAACACAAGGGGTACCAAAACTTGTTTGACAGTTATTCGGGTGTTGTAGACTGTCGAATGGGACTCATGTGTGTACGTAGGGTACACATATCTATTGCAAGTTTTAGTACTCATACACTTTCTTTTTTTATGTTGGTATGATTTCTATTTTCGTACATGATATGATTTCATTTTTGTCTTTGGCTGCTCTGTTTATATATGTTGGAGTAGTTGTCTGTCCCTCATAAATTGACATTGCTGCCTCGGTATTGCATCTCTTGACTAAAGGAGATCTACAACATGTAGCGGATCTAACTGCAATCCTTGTTTTAACCAAGCCCGGGTTTGACATTCCAGTAACTGGATTCAGGTTGATTGCAAGATATGCATACCTCGTCATAGTGATTATTGTGAATTCCTCAAAGTTGTGTTTGTTTGTTAGTTGTTTTACGCCGCACTTTACAATATTTCAGCTACATGACGGCCTTCTGTAAATAATCGAGTCTGGACCAGACAATCCAGTGATTGATATCATGTGCATCGACCCACGCAATTGGGATACGGTGACATGCATCAACCAGGTCAGTGAACCTGACCACCCGATCCCGGTAGTCGCCTCTTACGACAAGTGCTGTCGCCCTTTCACGCAAAGAATGGGTTGTTGAAGATCTGTTCTACCCCGGATCTTCACGGGTCCATTGACGCAGGGATTTGCGTTAAGTCATTCCGACAGCATACAATGCCTACTCAATGTCTCCTCAAAGTAATATAGTACGGTACTTAGAGTACATGTGAGATTATACTCAGGTTAGGGAGATTATTATTCTACCTAACAATGTATTTAATGAAATGAATGCAAAACAAACTCAACGGTTGAAAGGTTTCATTGAAAAAGTACCCCTGGTCTTGCCTAATAAAACAACTGCAACCCGACACAGATCAAACGCAACTTACAAACACAATCATAATCTGGTCTATCTCTATCACTCAACGAGTTGGAGTAGCTTACTCTGCCCACAGTATGACAGTATTGGGCAGCTCAGTAATTAAGAGGTAAGACCAGGCAGGTACACTAGTACTGGTCACACTTGACTGGTCTGTCGGCTGATTAGATCGTCTGACAATTGGGAGTGAACCATAGCAAGTACAGCGTGATTGTTGCTCCTTTTATAGGACCGATTAGTTTTATGACCACGGGCCTCGGCACAAGCGTGGTGCTGGAAGACAAGTTATACATGTATATCCCATATGGTGACTGTTTTTCGCTATTGATATTCTAAATTCAGTCATAATACCACAACATTTTAGTACTCCTTGAAACTTTACAATCACTTCAATATGTACAATAGATTAAACGAGAACACTTGATATATTGCAGATTATTAAGTCATTGTCTCTTTTACCAGCCGCTACATTTGTAGCGTTTGCATTGTACAAAGAAATATTTTGTCTGTCCTTTTGCAGATTTAGCCCCAGAATGTGCTCATTCGAATTAGGAACGAAAATAATTGCTTATTATGAGTATATATGATAAAGTTAAAAGTTACTTGTACACTGTAGATGTATTCACTTCAAAGTCGTATACGATCTTCGCGAGCGAGTTATATCATCCAGGTTAATTGGAACGAAGTCTAGAAAGGGTTATAAAGTTTTGTATTTGGTAATGTGTAGGTTTGTTAAATATGTTTTTTTAATTCCTTTTATTCAAAATTTAAAAAATAATAATTATGCGCAGAAAAAAAAGCTGACTGGATGGGAGATATGGAGTTAGCCACCTGAAATTGTCTGATGGACACGGTTTAACCTTATTGTGCCCTCACCCTGGTTGTTGTTGTCTTTGTTATAAGGGATTGAGAGCTACAGCTCATTGCATTTTTGGTTACATTCTGTCTCACTAAAGTGGACATGTGCAGGTGAACTCTGTTCAATTAGTATATGAAATGCCTAAAAATGTGAACTCCAGAAAATAATAACCTGAGAGTAAATCCACGTGCGTCTGCCTTTCCCCTCGTTCACCTTCGAAACCCTTGATCATGACAGAGTTCTTAAAATTCAGTGACAATGTTGCTGAACAGTTGAATCTGATGGACGTATTGTGCAGAACCTGTTTCACGCAATTGGTTCCAGGACCTCTAACACTGGGAAGAGTGGCACTCTGAGCTGAAAAAGTTTGATCCTAACCGCCCCAACATCTATAAGTTTGTAAGCTTGTTGAAATCTTTAAGAAGAAATTAAGTCCCATGCTGAGACCTTTCTCAAAATTCAGACCGGTGGCAGGCTGCCAATTAACAAAGAGAAGAAATTATCGCAACCTCGACACAAGTGTGCTCAGTCAAACGATGAACTTACGACCGGCAGAAAACAACTCCACTTGAGTATGCCGATGCTGTATCTCAACCGTGTTGGCTTGAAAAAATTAAACATGCTAATTAAACCCATAATCGTATAATTATTTTTAATAGAAACCGTATCTTAGTTTGTACTTGCACTGTATCATATCGTGTATTTCATCTGTATATGTGTAATGTGTATATATATAAATGACTACACTTTTAACGCATATTCTGCAACAGACAATAATTAATCACCTTATTATTGGACAGTGGACACCGATTTCAGTATACATGTATGCTGTTTAATTGTTAAAAAAAGGAATATGCAGGAAATTATATGTAACAATTAACTGTGTACTAATTACATGTTTGAATGTTACCAGTTTTGCGTTCTGAGATACAGTGATGTAAGCATCTTCTACAATTAACAATACATGTACATAATAAAATACAGAACTCTCTGCCAGAATTTTTCGTGGAAATTATTCGATCAAGTATAAATGACTGCGTGACAAGACAAATCAACTATTTATACCCGAAAAAAGAAACTGGCTTATTTTAGGAACAGTGCTACATCAGGACATTTGAAATTTCTAACCAAGCAGATACATTAGAGACAGTGACTAGACTACATTTACGTAATCCGTATCAATCTGTCGGAGACCTACCAAATTTACCAAGTTTTATTATTACTATATTTATTACAATGCAAATACTTTAGTGATACATTTTTCAGAGGAGGGGGCATACACACATGTATATTGCTTCCGTGTGTGAATGCAGGTAATACTTGGCATCTCAGTTCTCAGTTTTATACCGGTTGTATATCTGAATTTGTATATGGAACCATGCGTACAGCATGACAATTACTAGCTAGTTGTCAGTCTACAACACACATAACACGGTCAAACAATTTTGGGCACCGCTTTTGCAAGTTATTTATTACAATAATGTTTATTAAAATCTATTTCAATTTGTTTTCACCATTTTCCCTGTTCCATTCCATGCATGTTTATGTTGCTACATCTTATTGCTCATGTTCCCAAGTATTATAAAACACTTTGATGTCTCTCCTTCCTAATCTAACGTTAAAACATTTCAGGTCATCTAATACACAAGAGATGATACCAAGACATATTTAATTCGGTTTTATGGTCTATGCGGTCTTACAATTGATTTTATTAGTCTATAAATCTTATGTCTAGTACATATTTTAACAAACAGGGCTGTTAGCTGATATAAGGAAGGTAACATCCACTTGAATTCCCAGTTGACGTATTTACTTTTGTTTTAATCAAATATGAGGACTGTATACGACATACGTTAGTCTCTTAACGACGTTTCTACAATTATTATTTTGAATAAGCCGTTAATATGCCAGTTGTGACAGGCCTAGGGATGAAGGTATGGTAGCTGTAGCAGACAGATTGACAGTCGTTGTTACGTGCGTCACTAGGTAATTAGTACGGCATTGACCTTGTTGATTGTTACTATAACACGTCCCATTTTAATTCTGGAAATCCAAAAGTCCAGAAACTCTACGCTCTTTGCCCAGTCTCGGTTAAAGGTATTTACAAAATTAAACATGCCGTTTTCATGGGAACATATATACCAAGGAAGAAAATTGTTTAAAAACTCAATATTTAGACTATGTCGCCCATGGGCCTGCCCATGGGCGAAGTCTGGCCCATGGGTAGGCCCATGGGCAGGCCCATGGGCGAGAATATGTTCCTTTACTTAAAACTCATGTTTTTGTTTCGCAAATACATGTAATGTATTCATTCAAGTATCATGACACAATATTTAACTCATTTTAACTTAATTCAACGATTTAATAGCGATATTGAAATATTTCGCCCATGGGCGAGAAAAAGGTTTGGCCCATGGGCGAGAATATGTTCCTGTACTTAAAACTCATGATTTTGTTTCGCAAATACATGTAATGTATTCATTCAAGTATCATGACACAATATTTAACTCATTTTAACTTAATTCAACGATTTTATAGCGATATTGAAATATTTCGCCCATGGGCGAGAAAAAGGTTTGGCCCATGGGCGAGAATATGTTCCTGTACTTAAAACTAATGATTTTGTTTCGCAAATACATTTAATGTATTTATTGAAGTATCATGACACAAAATTTAACTCATTTTAACTTAATTCAACGATTTTATAGCGATATTGAAATATTTCGCCCATGGGCGAGAAAAAGGTTTGGCCCATGGGTAGGCCCATTTACTACATTTACGTAATCCATATCAATCTGTCGGAGACCTACCAAATTACCAAGTTTTATTATTACTATATTTATTACAATGCAAATACTTTAGTGATACATTTTTTAGAGGAGAGGGCATACACACATGTATATTGCTTCCGTGTGTGAATGCAGGTTGTACTTGGTATCTCAGTTCTCAGTTTCATACCGGTTGTATAACTGAATTTGTATATGGAACCATGCGTACAGCATGACAATTACTTGCTATTCGTCAGTTTACAACACACATAACACGGTCAAACAATTTTGGGCACCGCTTTTGCGAGTTATGTAGTACAATAATGTTTTATTAAAATCTATTTCAATTTGTTTTCACCATTTTCCCTATTGACAGTCGTTGTTACGTGCGTCACTAGGTAATTAGTACGGATTGACCATGTTTATTGTTTCTATAATTTGAGGATTTCTGTGACAACTGGCGGACGTAATTCAAACTCCTTCCGCACTGACACCGCATCAAATATATTTGTGTACCGATTACATAACTCTAATGGACAGGGTAGGGTGGTAGTTCACCGGACGACACTGTGTATATTGGGCGGCTCCTTTGATATCTCCTCCAAACATACGTTTATTGAATGACCCCATTAAACAATGATACACATCTCGATGAATATATCAAGGCACTAATTCATCTTTCATAAACATTGTTTTGTCTTTGTGCTTAATATATCCACATATCAACGAACATTTGTAAAACATGTATCCTAAAAAAACAAAACATTTTCAGGCTAGGTATTTGCCCACAGCAACACCTGCATAACTGTTTATTCACGCGTGGTGTGGTAGATCGTAATTGACCGAGAGCAGGTATTGTAGAATCACCTGTAAATAAGGCCGACACTGTAATTAGATACAACGTACTAATGAGAATTATCATAAGAAGGCTGTTGTTTTTTCTGAACTGTTACCATTTTCATACCAAAAGTGACAATGCAGTTAAAAGTTGCTTTAGTGTCACAATATTCACTCACGTTTTCCTCAATCGCATTGAAACATAATTCCCACTGGTCAGTTCGAAACCGCATGTAATTAGATAATTATTTCGAGATTTCGTTAGAATGTAAGATATTCAGCCAAACGTTATGCAATAAAAGACGAATAGTTTTTTTCATTTAAATACGCGCACGCGTACCTGTATATTGCATACCTGGTGTCACGTAATTGCCCAGTGTGATGTATCAACGGGACATTAAATGGGAAA
The DNA here is from genome assembly GCF_023055435.1 of Haliotis rufescens. NCBI lineage: Eukaryota > Metazoa > Mollusca > Gastropoda > Lepetellida > Haliotidae > Haliotis > Haliotis rufescens. The sequence continues at coordinate 68,722,107 of NW_025963890.1, forward strand.
TGAAATAGAAACTAACTAAAATTTAATGTTGTTGAAAATAACTCCAATGAATTGGAGTACACGCACATGAATTCGTATGATAAACTGTCAAAACGTTTTGAGAGGTAAGGCCGGGTTCATTAAAGATCGCTACAATATGTAAAACAGGTGAAATTTGTAGAACTAAAGGAAACATCCAACGAAATGCCCTTTTTAAATAGTAATGTAATGATATAATATAAAGTATATTTCACATGATACAATATACTTTGCAAACAGTTAGTTGATGCTTGAAAGGGACTGAAGAAAACATGGGCGAAATATTTTAATAACGCCGTAAAATAGTTGAATTAAGTAAAAATTAGTTAAATTTTGTGTCATGATACTTGAATAAATACATTTAATGTATTTGCGAAACAAAAACATGAGTTTTGAGTAAAGGAACATATTCTCGCCCATGGGCCAAACCTTTTTCTCGCCCATGGGCGAAATATTTCAATATCGCTATAAAATCGTTGAATTAAGTTAAAATGAGTTAAATTTTGTGTCATGATACTTGAATGAATACATTAAATGTATTTGCGAAACAAAAACATGAGTTTTAAGTAAAGGAACATATTCTCGCCCATGGGCCTGCCCATGGGCCTACCCATGGGCCAAACCTTTTTCTCGCCCATGGGCGAAATATTTCAATATCGCTATAAAATCGTTGAATTAGGTTAAAATGAGTTTAATTTTGTGTCATGATACTTCAATGAATACATTTAATGTATCTGCGAAACAAAATCATGAGTTTTAAGTACAGGAACATATACTCGCCCATGGGCCAAACCTTTTTCTCGCCCTTTGGCGAAATATTTCAATATCGCTATAAAATCGTTGAATTAAGTTAAAATGAGTTAAATTTTGTGTCATGATACTTGAATGAATACATTAAATGTATTTGCGAAACAAAAACATGAGTTTTAAGTAAAGGAACATATTCTCGCCCATGGGCCTGCCCATGGGCCTACCCATGGGCCAAACCTTTTTCTCGCCCATGGGCGAAATATTTCAATATCGCTATAAAATAGTTGAAATAAGTTAAAATGAGGTAAATTTTGTGTCATGATACTTGAATGAATACATTAAATGTATTTGCGAAACAAAAACATGAGTTTTAAGTAAAGGAACATATTCTCGCCCATGGGCCTGCCCATGGGCCTACCCATGGGCCTACCCATGGGCCAAACCTTTTTCTCGCCCATGGGCGAAATATTTCAATATCGCTATAAAATAGTTGAAATAAGTTAAAATGAGGTAAATTTTGTGTCATGATACTTCAATAAGTACATTTAATGTATTTGCGAAACAAAATCATGAGTTTTAAGTAAAGGAACATATTCTCGCCCATGGGCCAAACCTTTTTCTCGCCCATGGGCGAAATATTTCAAGATCGTTATAAAATCGTTGAATTAAGTTAAAATGAATTAAATTTTGTGTCATGATACTTGAATGAATACATTTAATGTATTTGCGAAACAAAAACATGAGTTTTAAGTAAAGGAACATATTCTCGCCCATGGGCCTGCCCATGGGCGTACCCATGGGCCAGACTTCGCCCATGGGCGACATAGTCTAAATATTGAGTTTTTAAACATTTTTTTTTCATTTTTTCTTCCTTGGTATGTTCCCATGAAAACGGCATGTTAAATTTTGTAAATACCTTTAACCGAGACTGGGCAAAGAGCGTAGAGTTTCTGGACTTTTGGGTTTCCAGAATTAAAATGGGACGTGTTCTATACTTTGAGGATTTCTGTGGCCAGTGGCGGACGTAATTCAAACTCCTTCCACACGGACACCGCATCAAATAAATTTGTATACCGATTGCCTAACTCTTACGGACAGGGTGGGGTGGTAGTTCACCGGACGACACTGTGTATATTGGGCGGCTCCTTTGATATCTCCTCCAAACATACTTTTATTGAATGACCCATTAAACGATGATACACATCTCGTTGAATATATCAAGGCACTAATTCATCTTTCATCTTTCATCTTTCAAACTTTTTTTTGTCTTTGTGCTTAATATATCCACATATCAACGAAAATATGTAATACATGTATCCACAAAAAATATACATATACAGGCTAGGTATTTGCCACAGCAACACCTGCATAATTGTTTATTCACGGGTGGTGTGGTAGATCGTAACTGACCGAGAGCAGGTATTGTAGAATCACCTGTAAATAATGCCGACACTGTTCTTAGATACAACGTACTAATGAGAATAGGAGAATTATCACAAGAAGACTGTTGTTTTTTTCTGAACTGTTACCATTTTCATGGTGACAATGCATTTAAAAGTTCCTTTAGTGTCATAATATTTACTCAAGTTTTCCTCAATCGCCTGTAAACATCGCACCGCATATAATGAAACAATTATTTCGAGATTTCGTTAGAATGTGAGATATTTAGCTAGACGTTATGCAATAAAAGACGAATCGGGTTTTTTCCCTATTAAAATACGCGCACGTGTACCTGTATATTGCATATCTAGTGTCACTTAATTTCCCAGTGTGATGTATTAACGAGACATAAAATGGGAAATGAAAAAGAAACAAACTAAACTTTAATTCGTTGGAAAATAACGCCAATAAATTGGTGCACACGCGCATTAATTCGTATGATAAACTGTCAAGACGTTTTGAGAGATAAGAATGGGTTCATTAAAGATCGTTGCAATATGTAAAAAAGGTGAAATTTGTAAAACTTCTGCAAAGTAAACATCCAACCAAATGCCCTTTTTAAATAGTAGAGTAATTATATACATGTAATACAAAGTGTGTTTCACATGATACAATATACTTTGTAAACAATTAGTTAATTCTTTAAAGGGACTGACGAAAACATGGGCAAAATATTTTAATAGCGCCAAAAATTAGTTGAATTAAGTTAAAATGAGTTGAATCATGTGTCATGCTTATAATCCCTTAATGTATTTGCGAAACTAAAAACTGTTGAGCAAAGGAAAATATGCTCGCCCATGGGCGAAAGATTTCAACATCGCTATAAAATCGTTGAATTTAGTTAAAATGAGTTACGTTTTGTTAAATGATACTTGAAAGATATGCATATATGTATTTGCGAAACAAAAACATGAGTTTTAAGTAAAGGAACATATTCTCGCCCATGGGCGAAACCTTTTTCTCGCCCATGGGTGAAATATTTCAGTATCGCTATAAAATAGTTGAATTAAGTTAAAATGAGTTAAATGTGGTGTCATGATACTTGAAATAAATAAATTTATGTATTTGCGAAACAAAAACATGAGTTTTAAGTAAAAGAACATATTCTCGCCCATGGGCCAAACCTTTTTCTCGCCCATGGGCGATATATTTCAATATCGCTATAAAATAGTTGAATTAAGTTAAAATGAGTTAAATTTTGTGCCATGATACTTGAAAGATATACACTTATGTATTTGCGAAACAAAAACATGAGTTTTAAGTAAAGGAACATATTCTCGCCCATGGGCGAAATATTTCAATATCGCTATAAAATAGTTGAATTAAGTTAAAATGAGATAAAGTTTGTGCCATGATACTTGAAATAAATAAATTTATGTATTTGCGCAACAAAAACATGAGTTTTAAGTAAAGGAACGTATTCTCGCCCATGGGCCTGCCCATGGGTAGGCCCATGGGCGACCTAGTGTAAATATTGAGTTTTAAAAAAAAAAAAAATTCATTTTTTCTTCCTTGGTATGTTCCCATGAAAACAGCATGTTTAATTTGTAAATACCTTTGACCGAGACTGGGGAAAGACCGAAGAGTTTCTGGACTTTTGGGTTTCCAGAATTAAAATGGGACGTGTTTTAGAATGGTAATTGGTTGCTGGTATGTTTTCAACGTAATCCCCTCCGAGGTACACATACTTCTGCCAACAATGTTGGAGTGTCTGGACCCTACTGGTGTAATCTTTCATCCTAAGTATGCTACTTGCTTGTGTATTTCATTCAAATGCAGCCTATTAACACAGAAAGTATTGTACTTATACATGCAAACGGTGCAGGATGAACTTTACATTCTTCATAGTTAACTCAGACCTTCCCATCAAGCCCTCGTATATATTTTGTCAGCGGTTTGCAGCAATGATTTCCTTTATACTTACTTACACTCATTTCCATTCTCAATACCCCTTTTGGGACCCGGGGTAGATACCCCATCGCTGGTCGTAAGAGGGGACCTAATTGGGCAACCCGTTTGCCTTGGGTTGCGCCCCTGTGTCGGTTTGAGGACGGGACTCTGGTGGTTGAGGGCACCCGAGCAAGAAATAGGCGTTCCTTTGCCCAACACAGCACTTTGACCCTTACTTCACCTAGACGGGTGGTAGAACTGGCCAGGTTTCATCAATCGGCTGGGCACGCCATGCCCTGGATAGGTTGCCTTTCAAAACCATTGCTATAACATTATCTTCAACATGTCATACTATAATCCCAAAAGTCATGTTATAATTAAGAAGGCCAGAAGACAGTGGCTCATGGGCCACCTGGCATTATTGACTCCGCGTTCTATTTGTCATATGATAACTGTCTTGGGCGGAACCAGCCTGACTTTTACCCTGTTTGACAATTTTAGCTGCCAGTGTCCTTTTTGCTGGAGTATAGCACCCTTGTAACGCTTGTGTTTGTAGTCGGTGTCAATAACACTGTCCTTGTTGACACTCCATGGCGGGTGGAGAGCATGGGTGTCGAATATCTTTCTTTCATCATGGATAGACCCCTTTTCACTTGTTCACGATCAAACACTAAAAGAAGGCATATTGACACAGAAATTGCAATATCTTCTGATGAAGATTCTGTACACAATATTGATTCTTGGCCACGATGTCTTGTTGTAGAAGGAGTTGATGGTGAATCCCTCAAACTCAACCCCTTTGCAGTTTCCACATCAATTGAAGTTATATGCGGAAGTGTTTTAAATGTTACTCGTCTCCGGTCTGGTTCCTTGCATGTGGAATGTGCTCGGAGACAACATTCTCTAAATCTTCTCCAGGGACATCATTTCGTAAATACTGAGATTGTTGTCTCAGTGCACCAATCTCTGAATTCATGTCGAGGCATTGTACGGTACCGTGCAAAATGTTTTGCCGTATATCACTTGGGGGTATGATTACGTTTTGGGTTGTCATCGCACTAGTGATCCACTGATCTTCAAGTGCGATATACCACTGGAAGCCATATATAAGTACCTCTTTAATGAGGTATCAATCATTGGTATTGAGTGAATATGGACCAACCCATGGCAAATCGAACGTCATATATCCCGACAAAACCAAATTCTTTTCGCAGAAACCTTTAATCCTGTATATGTTCTAGGTACGTGTGCCTGATTCTACTATAATCTTCCAACACATGTTCCGCCATTTCTCAGGAATCTGTATGTAACCAGTTCGGCACAACTTGTGATATTTTGCTTCACAGGTAAATAGGTCCTTCCCTCTGATCCGCACCAGGAGAGGCTCATCGTTTTGACGTTGAGCTACTTCGATGACATGCTGCCATCCATCCCGACTGAAGTTTGTGAGGCCTTCTGTTGTCCAGCTTCCTTTTGACTTGAATTTCTTTCATGAATACGAAATACAAAAGATGCAGTCAGGTTGGAAGATGATGGGCTCATAGGATGGACGCCGAATTGGGTGGCCAGCTAGTTCCAAAGATTCAATTTTAGGTTGTTTCAAACGGTCAAGGTTCATTGTAAAACGCTGATAATATTCTCTGTGATAGCCATGGGGTTCTTCCAGAACTGCCGGCAGGCTTGTATATGACACTTCCATTTGATTTGGCGTTTCTCTAGGTTCTGCCATCCTTCTACGCTTGATCTCTCCTTCAGCTTTTCCATCTTCTCATCAGGATCTTTGGCTTTGCTCAGACGTTGTAGTGGGCCATACTTCAAGCCAGGTGCATGTATGATGCACACTGGCTCTGGATCACTGGGGATACGTTTCCGTTTAGGTTGAGATGTCATAGCTGTCTCCGAGTTGTTCCCGGTTGTATACGATGTTGGTCTCAGTCACAACAGCTCAACCTCAAAAGACACATAATCACGGTGATGACATTGTTACAAGGTGAGACATTTCCATATATATTTACTTGGGTTTTTCTGTAAGAGAATCTTAAGTATGTAATTGGAATGTTATCATTTATTTCTGTGAATGCATGGTCCCTGTTCATTTCAAGCCATTCATATACGATTTGGACAATGCGCATTTGGACATTTTCTGTAAATTGGAAACTTAAGTAGCTAAGTTATGTATGAATAAAATGTTAGTAAGTGAATTCGTCTTTTACCCTCGGTGGTGCCTCCTGCAAATTCACTTTAACTTGTAGCTGTACTAAATAATCTGAAACTCAACTTGAAATGGCAAAATTTGTCAAAATATCAATCCTGCATCCAAGAAATTGATTTCTATATTTGCTGATATAAATAACATTTACATTATGATCAGTTTTTTTGCACAGCTTTATGGTTGCCATCTTGAATATGTTTCACATGGGTCCATTTCATTCAAAGTTCTGAAATCGGCTCGAGCATTAAACTGTGAACCTCTTATATGCATACAAAAGTGAGTGATATCAGAGCTGTGAAGAAGTATTCTGTATGATTGTCAACAAGTAGATCAATAATCAGCCTACATCAAATTATGGTGTTTATATATGATTTCCTCTGGTATATAACACATCGAGGTCGATGAATAACACACAAGATGACAAGCCAAATCATGAGTATACATCCAAGCGTTGTTCCGATGTAGCTAAGCCGAGAATGCAATATTGGGTATCCTATCCAACTCAGAATTCAAGGCCCTGAAACATATTGAGGTGTTTTGACCGTTGTCAGTCCCCCTGCCTGGAGGTTCGTAACCCCATTCAACCCCCATGAGTTTCTCTGCTGACTTAATACATTGGAATTGCCGCGGACTTTGGAACAATTTTAATGACCTTCAGCCACTAATTCAAGATTTAAAACCATCAACATTTTATTTACAGGGAACATTCCTCAAAACCACAGATACATTTGATTAGCGACAGTACGACTCCTATCATTGCTTTCCCCTCCAGGTGATAAAGCAACTGAGGAATGTTCTGTTATGGTGAGGCAAGGCGTCATTATGGTGAGGCAGGGCGTCATTCACAGTCTAGTTCCTCACAATACTCCTCTTCAGGCTGTTGCAGTTTTTACTTTGTGCTCTTTGTATGTAATCTGATCTTCAGGCACACTAGGACCAGCTTCCTAAACAATGTGTCATCAAGGGAGATCTGGGGCAGTACAAACACCAATGCAAATGGAAAATTACAAAAGAAATTTTCTTAAATAACGATTTATGCATGTTTAATGATGGTTCTCACTCGTATCTTCATCCTGCAACTGGAACTTATTCTTGTCCGGACTTGTCAGTTGAAGATTATTATTAACTGAATGGATTTTGACTGTTCCACCGTCATCAAGATGGAATTTTACTAAAGCCAGCCGGACGTTATATGACACCCTCTGTACAACCAAATTAAAACCTGAAGTTTATATTGATGATCCCGACCCAATACAACTTTTCTCTGATGAACTTAAATAGCTGATGAATGTATTCCGAAGTTCACCACTAAGCCTCATGCACGTAAACCATGGTTTAACAATGACTGCAAACCAGCTCGGAAGACATGGAAAAAGGCTGAAAATATTTCGGTCGCCATCCACTGGTACATTATCTAAATAATTTCAAAATTATCAATGTTAAAGACTGGCACTCTTTTAAACAAAACAAACGCCAATCTTAGCAAAATTATGCATCCAAGATAAATTCACGGACGCCTCTGTCCAAGGTATGGAATATAATTCAGAAAATCAAAGGTTAGGGTACTATATCAACCATACTTCATCTCAAAGATGGGGATCAATTGTTAACTGATAAATCAGATATTGCCAGTAAACTTCAAACTCTTACTGAACCTTCTTCCTCGTCTAACTATGACCCTAAATGTTTAAAAAAAACCTATCAATTGTAATTCAGATAACGGGGAAGATTATAAAGAATCTTTTTTTCAATTCGTGAGCTCCATATATACTGCCCTTGGGGAAGCTCATGATACTGCTACAGAATCTGATAATATACATTATCAACTCTTGAAACATTTACCGCAATACTGTTTAGAAACCCTTTTGATAATATTTGACAAAATCTGGACGTCAAGAGAATTCTTTATGGCGTGAATCTATAGTTGTTCCTATACCTAAACCTAGACGTGATCATACTGATCCTTCCATTTATCAACCCATTTCATTGAACAGCTGCGTTGCATAACTATGGAACGCATGGTCAAAAATAGATCGACATGGTACTAAGAATCTAATAACCTAATTGAAAATATTTAATGTGGTTTTCGTACAAATCGCAGTGCCATTGACAAATTGGAGTCATTCTTTAAGAATGCAATTAAGAACAGCATGCAGTGTCTCTCTTTTTCGATGTAGAAAAAGCTTATGACATCAGATTGAAGTGCTGTATTTTAAAAGACTTACATGACTTTGGGTTGCATCCAAATTTTTAACAGACAATTTCAAGTTCGTGTGGGTTTAACCCTGTCTGATCATTATAATCAGGATCAGGATGCCCCACAGGGCAGCATTTCATCTGTTAGTTTTTTCAAAGGTTTAAAATGATTCAATTGATGGATCACTTTTTGCGGATGATTGTAACATATCATGTCGTGGTAAAAACATGCATACTTTCGAAAGACAAGTACAACTATGTCTAAATAAGATAAATATATAGTCGCTAGAAAAGGGTTTTGTAATTTTCATAATCCAAAACAAACTTTGTACACTTTTGTAGGAATAACAAACCCCATAAAAACCCTGATTTAGTTTTAGATAGCACTCCGATTAAAGTTGTACAAGAGTCTAAGTTCTTGGGTATTATTTTAGTTCACTATTTAACCTTTTTACCAGACATAAAATATTTGAAAAATAAATACCTGAAGGCCAATGACCAACTGCAAGTAGTTTCAAATTCAAAGTGGGGAGGGGATCGGACAACCCACCTCTAACTGTACAGAGCACTGGTTCGCTAAACTGGATTATGGCTCAATCATCTATGGTGGAGCCTGCAAAAGCAATCTTAAACTTTTGGATTCTATGCATTATCATGGTCTAAGACTCTGCATTGGATCTTTCCGAACTTCTCCTATTGACAGTCTGACCGTTAAGGCGGATGAGCCATATCTTGAACAATGCTGAATTAATTAATTATTCTTACAGTAGATATCTAAATTACTTTACTTGTAACTCGAATCCTGCATATGACTGTGTTTACGAAGGTCTCTACAATAACTAATTCTCTGTTCTCCCTCCCCTAGGAATAAGGCTACAATCTGATACTTCCGCTGCTGAAATAAGTCTTCAAAATATAGCCCTCACGCAGCTTTCGGCAGACAACTAACTTTACTGATCAAGAACAATATAATAAATTAAGAATACTTACATTTTCTTTGTTACAGATGGATCGAAGGATAGTGGCGCTGTTGCCAGCGCCACTGTAATTGGATCCAGGCCTATATCCTCCAAGTTACCCGATAATAGTTCTATGTTCCCAGCAGTGGCCAATGCCATTTTAACAGCTTTACAATATATCAGTAAACAGTAAAAATATAAGAAGTTTTTCATATTTTCCGATTCTCCTTCGTGCCTACAGGCTATTTATAACATGTCATGTCAACATCCACTATTAATCGAAATTATTGAATTACTTAATGAACTTGCTACTGGCCATTTCGACATCGTCTTCTGATGGTTACCCAGCCATGTTCACGTCATTGGTAACACAATGGCTGATGCTCCGGCTAAAGCAGCAATCAACAAAAAATTGTGACACCACTTTTGCTCCCATTCCCTGATCACAAGCCAGTGATCCTATATCCGAGATCTGATGCAAAAGAAGTGGGACACCCAAGTAGGTATAAATACATTACATGACATTAACCCAACTATTGGTTACACCTACCTGGGTTCTCAGTCCAGATTTGAAGAGGTCATAATACCTGGCCAAAGCAGGTATACACATGAATATTTACTGAAAGGTGAGGATCCTCCATTTTGTATCCCTTGTGATGAGAGAATCACAGTCAACAATGTCCTGTTTGAATGTATAGAGTTTCCCATCACAGGGGATAATTCAAATCATCATCTCTTAAGGATCTTTTTAATATTAGTTCTCATTTAATTAGGGCATTCTAAAAAGAAATAGAACTTATTGATACATTTTGATTATGCGGATAGTTATTTTTTTTTTTAATATTGGTAGTGTTTAATCTGTAACTTAGATGGTTAGTGGCTGTATCCTCAAAGGGAGTTGAAGTAGTGTGCAATTATTGTCACCCTGAAAGGATAAGTAAGACCACATTCTGAAAGAACGTTTATTCAAACCAAAGTATTTAAAGGTAGTATGTTTGTATATAACTGATAGTTAAATTGCGTACAATCGCCTGCCACTGAAAGGATGGTGTAAATCCTGCTGGGGCCCATGCAGGGAGCAAAGGTACTATAAGTTCCCATGGTCCATAATATAGTGATCTACCTTCAGTTGCTGGCGATCTGTAGCCCTTTTTATATTATATTGTAACATATAGTGGTATCTTTTTTTATGGTTTTATTCTAGTTTTAAATATTAATCTGTGATATTCTACAGTCCGTTTGACTCCAAATGAGAACGATGAATCGCAAAATAACTCGAAATCCAGAAAAGTGTATGAAACATCAATACGGTACTTGACCATGAATACTCTGTACCCAACAAAATCTGAATTTTGTTTATTTTAAGACCCATGACGGATGAAGTTCTTTAAGAAACTATCATGTAATTTTGTATAGAAATGTGTACATGACACCTAGGGGGACAAACCGTTGAAGGAACAGCGCAGTCACGGTCTGCACGTGCTACACAGTGACCGTGTTCATTCAATGACAAGATGCGCTACTCAGCAGATGTTAAACAGTTGATGTTGAACGTGTATGATTTCTTTAGAAGTGAAGCAGAAAGAGCAAAGCCTTTTTATGCAATTAATACATTCTTGAAACGAGCTTCAAAAGCTCTTGGTTTGTCCCCTCAGAAACTTAAAAATGTTGTTAGTCGACGAGATACAAATTGTCAGGCCAAGGAGGTAGGGAACATGTCAAAACCACACAAGCTTGATAAATAAGACAGTTTTCAGAGGGATCAAGTCAGACGTGCAATTGTTAAACTGCACTCAGAAAATAAGTACCTGTCCCTAAGAATTTTGAAGAAACACCTTGAAACTGACCATGATTTACGTGTTACAAAGTACAAACTATGGCAGCTGTTACATACATTTGGTTACAAATACAAAAAGAGAAAATAGGGCTGTGTTGTGTGAACGGTCTGACATTGTTCGTCTCCGAAATCATTACCTTCGTAACATCAAGCAGAAACGTGAAGAAGGATATGAGCCCGTCTTCTTAGATGAGACATGGGTAAATGCGTCACACACAGCCAGCAGTCAGTGGGTACCCAATGGTGACTGTAAGGAGTCTGGTAGAAACTTACCAACGGGAAGAGGGGAAAGACTCATAGTCTTCCATGCTGGTTCTGCTAGTCAGGGGTTTCTCCCAGACTGTGACCTCGTCTTTAGAGCCAAGGAAAGACAACAGGGACTACCACACAGAAATAAACGGCAATGTATTTCTGGAGTGGGTGAAAGATAAATAAGTCCCTGCTTTGCCTACCAAGTCTCTCATTGTCCTGGACAATGCACCGTATCATAGTGTGCAGGATCCAGAAAGCAAGACTCCAACCTCTAATACCCGAAATGGAGACATGGTTACTTGGCTGCAACGGAGGAACATTCCCTTTCCTTCTCGAGCGACGAAACCACAGCTCTATGAAATCATCAAAACTATGAAACCTGACCCCGTGTATAAAGTTACATCAAAGGTCAGGGTCACGCTGTCTTACGACTGCCACCTTATCACTGAGACCTGAATCCAATCGAGTTGGTATGGGGCATCGTCAAGGCTGACGTTGGACGATCGAACACAACGTTCAAATTACGAGACGTTGAACTACCCCGTAAAGGAATCCCTTGGTCGGGTAACAGTAGAAACATGGAGGCGTTGTGTGGCCACAGTCGTTGACGAGATAGAGCCACGTTATTGGTCACGAGATGGACTACGGCCAGCAACAGTCCAACCTATAATAGTGGCAGTTAGTTCAGGCACCAGCAGTTCCGACGACGAGATCTACGGCATGAGCGAGTCAGATTGCCACTGAAATTATCATGAGACGGCCCCTCTAACGCTCTGTCATTTCGGTTTACCCCCACTGTGCCCACTTTTGAATTTGGATCTTATAACAACAAAGGATTAAGGGATTAGGCCGTATCACTAGGGTTGCAGTGCCCACCTTGTCACAGTGCATGTATAGACCCATGAATATACTAGTATATTGAAATAAGCATACACAAGAATGTGAATAATGATTTAATATTGGCAAAATAAAAACATATTGTACAACAATCCAAGCACAATTATGTGTACAAAATCATTCTACATGTACAATTATGTGTACAAAATCATGATACATATACATGTTATTTCCTTAATTTCATGATATGCACAGAATCAGCAAACTGTTAAATGGTCTTGGTGCCATTCTGCAGGTGGTGCTTCTCTATCTGCAGTCTGTCATCAAGTTGTCTGTACTTTCGCTTTCTTGGACGAATTTTCCCACCAGACTCTAGCTGATGGATGGTCGACTCGACGTACGCTTGTTCGGCTTTGAAAAATGATACAATCTTGAAGATATTTTGATGAGGCGCACCCAATACCTTCGCAATCTTGCTGTGCCACCCCTCCAAGTGATAAAGTAGTGAACAAATTTCACAAGAGTGAACACTTGTGAGAACATTTCACTTATCACCGCAGTGCCCACTGTACAGGTGAGAACATTTTAGCTGATACGGTCCCCCGCTTAATCCCTAATCCCCCCATTGTCTTCCCCATGTTGTTTTAGGACCAAAAACCAAAAGTGGGCACAGTGGGGGGACACCGTCATTTCCCCTACCACAGAACGTGCAGTGCATGCGTGCTTGCGCTGTGCCTTCCACAGTTTGTCCCCCCTACGTGTCATGTACACATTTCTATACAAAAATACATGATAGTTTCTTAAAGAACTTCATCCGTCATGGGTCTTAAAATAAACAAAATCCAGATTTTGTTGGGTACAGGGTATTCATGGTCAAGTACCTTATTGATGTTTCATACACTTTTCTGGATTTCGAGTTATTTTGCAATTCATAGTTTTTCATTTGGAGTCAAACGGACCGTAGTTATTTTACTGTCCATCGTTGACAGGTTTTATTTAGTCTAAACATATGCATTAAGAAGCATGAAATACTCATATCCCCCGCATATATGAGATGTCTGATTGTGTGCAATGCATTAAATCCTGTGAACTATGTTCACTGGACCATTTTGTAATTTGTCTAATTGCAGCTCTAAAAAAAGTTTTATGATATGACACTGCAGTTTATGATAGAATACGCAACTGTATTTGTAATGAGTAAGGATGAGACACATGGACAAACAACTTCTATATAATAATTAGGAGCGCCGTTTCGGTGTAGGTTCTAACACAGTTATCAAGCAAGTGAAGTACAGTTGGTTGGTTGTTTAACGCCGCACTCAGCAATATTCCAGCTATATGACGGCGGTCTGTAAATAATCGAGTCTGGACCAGACAATCCATTGATTGACATCATGAGCATCCATCCACGCAATTGAGATCGATGACATTTATCAACCAAGTCAGCGAGCCTGACCACCCGATCCCGTTAGTCGCCTTTTACGACAAGCATAGTCACCTTTTACGGCAAGCATGGGTTGCTGAAGACCTAAAGTGAAGTACAGAGTATGGTTGACAAGAATATATACAGGATAGGAGGCAGTGTTTATACAGTTGAGTAGGTGTAAGATAAGATACACTGTTGTATTTGTAATGAGGTGTGTTATTACTTAAACAAGAGTCATCAGAAAGATGACATATCCCCCCGGCAGCTGTCTGTAAAGTATCGACTAGTAAATGTGCGATTCTGTGTGTAATGAGTCAATAGTTGAATGTTCTTTAAGAAGCATACATTGTTTACCCACTGAATGGTTTTCGAATTCTGGACCGGAAACGAACCCCTTTCCCAATAGAGTCTAGGTCCAACTTTATTCCATACAAATTTTAAAATATAAACATTCGTAAAAAAATAAATATCAAAAGACACCACTTCGATATGTGCCTGATAGCTTTGCCAAGTTTTGATCAAATACACTGAATGGTTTTTGAATTCTGCCCCGGAAACGAACCCCATCCCCAATTGAGTCTATGTCCAACTTCATTCCATACAAATTAAAAACTAAAAATTAGAAAAATCCCAAAATATCAAAAGGCATCACTTCAGTATGTGCCTGATAGCTTTGCCAAGTTTCGATCAAATACACTGAATGGTTTTTGAATTCTGCCCCGGAAACGAACCCCATCCCCAATTGAGTCTATGTCCAACTTCATTCCATAAAAAAATTAAAAACTAAAAATTAAGAAATCCCAAAATATCAAAAGGCACCACTTCAGTTTGTGCCTGGTAGATTTGCCAAGTTTCGATCAAATACACTGAATGGTTTTCGAATTCTACCCCGGAAACGATCGCGAGCCCCTTCCCCAATTGAGTCTATTTCTAACTTCATTCCATAAAAATTGAAAAAGTTAAGATTAGAAAAATCCCCAAATATCAAAAGGCACCACTTCAGTATGTGCCTGATAGCGCTAGCTTTGCCAAGTTTTGTTCAAATACACTGAATGGTTTTCGAATTCTGCCTCGGAAACGAACCGCAACCCCAATTGAGTCTATGTCCAACTTCATTCCATAAAAATTGAGATAAATAAAAATTTAAAAAATCCCAAAATATCAAAAGGCACCACTTCAGTTTGTGCCTGGTAGATTTGCCAAGTTTCGATCAAATACACTGAATGGTTTTTGAATTCTGCCCCGGAAACGAACCCCAACCCCAATTGAGTCCATGTCCAACTTCATTCCATAAAAATTTAAAAAAATAAAATTAGAAAAATCACAAAATATCAAAAGGCACCACTTCAGTATGTGCCTGATAGCGCTAGCTTTGCCAAGTTTTGATCAAATACACTGAATGGTTTTCGAATTCTGCCTCGGAAACGAACCCCAACCCCAATTGAGTCTATGTCCAACTTCATTCCATAAAAATTGAGATAAATAAAAATTTAAAAAATCCCAAAATATCAAAAGGCACCACTTCAGTATGTGCCTGATAGCTTTGCCAAGTTTCGATCAAATACACTGAATGGTTTTCGAATGCTGCCCCGGAAACGAACCCCAACCCCAATTGAGTCTATGTCCAACTTCATTCCATAAAAATTGAAATAAATAAAAATTTTAAAAATCCCAAAATATCAAAAGGCATCACTTCAGTATGTGCCTGATAGCATTGCCAAGTTTCGATCAAACACACTGAATGGTTTTCGAATTCTGCCCTGGAAACGAACCCCATCCCCAATTGAGCCTATGTCCAATTTCATTCCATACAAATTTTGAAAAATAAAAATTATTAAGATCCTTAAATATCAAAAGGCACCACTTCAGTATGTGCCTGATAGCTTTGCCAAGTTTCGATCAAATACACTGAATGGTTTTTGAATTCTGCCCCGGAAACGAACCCCAACCCCAATTGAGTCTATGTCCAACTTTATTCCATAAAAATTAAAAAAAATAAAATTAGAAAAATTCCAAAATATCAAAAGGCACCACTTCAGTATGTGCCTGATAGCTTTGCCAAGTTTCGATCAAATACACTGAATGGTTTTCGAATTCTGCCCCGGAAACGAACCCCAACCCCAATTGAGTCTATGTCCAACTTCATTCCATTAAAAATTAAAAACTAAAAATTAGAAAAATCCCCAAATATCAAAAGGCACCACTTCAGTATGTGCCTGATAGATTTGCCAAATACACTGAATGGTTTTGTAATTCTGCCCCGGAAAAGGAAATGATTACGGACGGACAGACGGACAGACAGACGGACAGACAGACAGACTGGCTGATCGCTATATCTCTCCGCATTATATGCCGGGGGGATAACAATTATCAGAGAAGTAAGGGAGTTTTTACTTGACTTAGAGATCAATGAGGGCAGGGGTGACCATGAGGTGTACTGAGAAGTACAGTACCAATCGGGGGCACGGGTGGCCCAGTCGTCTAAGGCGCCGCGATTCGCTGTGCAGAGTTGCGTCCCTTGGGCACGCCAGAAACCTATGATTGTGGGTTCGAATCCCAGTTCGCCCCGATTATGTTTCTAGGTTTGTCAGCACCATACCCGTGCTCGTGGGTTTCACCGAAGTGGTAAACGTCTGAGACCTGCATCACTTCGGCCTTTCCTCCCACATGAAGCTGACACGCCGCGATATGACTGGAATACTGTTAAAAGCGGCGTTAAACCCAACTCACACACACACACACACACAGAACAAATCATCTGATGATCTGAGTAGTAGACTGGACTCTGGAATGCGACAGCAAAGTCAAAGTCGTTGCGATGGAAACTCGAAAAAATATCCTTTTTTAAAATCCCAAACTATCAAAAGGCACCAGTTCAGCACCAGAACTATTTATGTGCCATGTTTGGTGAAGATATATGGTACGGTTTTCAAGATCTGCTCCGGAAGTGAGGACTACCGCTATTTTCAGTCTAAGTCAAAGTCGTTGCCATGGAAACTCAAAAAAAGACATCTGTCATGGTTTTTGTGTTCTGTTCCGGAAACGAACGAACGGACGGATGGACGGAAAGACGGCACCCATTCATATATCCCCCTTCCACTTCGTGGCTTGGAACAATAATGCACTTCTCGTCACGATATGGTTGAAATATTGCCGTTGAGACGTTAAGCATTAAAAGTCACTCACATACCATTCTCAAAAGACCGCACCCGTCATGTTGTGGATAGAGCGTATGCCTGGAGGGCAGAAAGTCGGTAGTTCGATTACGGTCTGTGTCATACCCAAAGACGTTTAAGGATGTACATACACGTTGCTTTGTCAGTGCAATACTCTTGATCGCTTTCATTAGGTGTGTTCAAAACAGCGTTAAACAGGCGGATACAAAATTCTCTTTCACAATGATGTCCGATTATTTGTTCCTGCAACAATCAAATGTTAGCAACTTATATTAACCATGCAAAATATAAAGTGCGCATCTGGTGAAGTGGCAATCACTCATGTGACATTTGCTTCACCAATGCAGAAAATGTGGTGGTGATCAAACTGCTGCCAATATGAATTGCCCTAAGTACAAACAACTGACAATGTCCAAAGGGTTAGGGTTGAGAGTAACATATCCTATGCTGAAGGTTCCAATCTCATATGACACAGCTCCCAAGATCGCAGGTCTTACACCTGTCGTGACTGCTGCAGAACCACCAGTTGAGATTAGATTACATCGTCGCCTCTCCCTTCTTCGAAATGTACCTGCCATTGTCAAATACATGTTTCAGATCGTGTATACTAGGTATTATCGCCAGAGTTATTTCCGGCATTACCATGTACTTTAATGCAACAAACTATAATTATAAAATGGGCAAACTGTCTCTATAGCAAAAAGACATTTCCGCCTCGGTTTATCTGAAGATATTGTATTGCCCTTCATAGTAACCACGATTAATTGAAGAGGCTGTATTATTTCTTACACTTTTACAATGGAACGCTCAAATTTGGTGTCTCATGGTTGTGACTTCAAACGGTTTCTCCAGGATATATTGTACTCATCCTGAGTTTATTTGTGATCTAGAACCTTCCCATTTGCCGGAAGGCATTTTTAAGATTAATGGCGGTATCCTTTTTCGAAAAGAAAGTCTTCCGTGTAATCGAAAAGTTAAGAATCATTGCAGAGGTGGTTGTGCAAGATTTATGCGATCAGACCTTCTCTACATGGGACAGGAATTGCAAGTTGATGCCTTTGAAGCAAATGCTATTACAATATTGCATGATGAAAACATATCTTTCTTGTCCATAATATACAAAACACTACAAGACAGTGTTTTGATAAATATTTAATATAAATCAGTTCCTTGCAATATGACATCTTCATACATTGACTTCAATATTCCTAACAAATTGTGAATGATTAGAATAAAAACGATTTTGTTCTTCTAAACACTGGGAAAATTACACGAGTTGAACTTATGATTCTTGATTTTTTATTGGAATCATCGTCCACAACTGCTACATGCAAAAGGAATGTTTATCGACAAGATCACTTCTGTTTTCGCCGAAAGTTATAACTGAGATCCCTACTTTGCGTCAGTGGGAATTTAAGTCTGCCAGGTTGCTGAATTTCTCTTAGTGAATCCCGGGTAGATGTGTAGTTGATCTCATATGAAGAAGATGTTGATATTTCAAATAACAAAATTACATCTGAAATTATGGAGATCGCAGAGAGATATATTGGGAAAAGGGTGTCTTCAGACTGGATCTAAAATACCCCAATCAAGGGAATGTTGAATGCGAAATAATGCTCATAAAATAACAAACTTCGTTTTTGGCATTGAGATATGAACTAGCTCTCGTCAGGAAGAATCAAGCAGATGTGAAAGCTGGTGTACATTTGTCTCTGGCATTTCCAAGTCCAAACCACTAACAAGCAGTTGATCTAGAATAAAGAAATTTAGTGGCAACAATAGCAGAAGTCCAATACAAGGAAAGGGTAGGGACAATGCAGTAATTACAAAATCTCAAAAGTCTCATATTCTTGCTGAACAGTTTATAAAAGTTATGAGCTCAGACAATTTTGTGGGTGTATTTTGACGACACAAAGAAACATTTGAAAATGATTTGGTGTTAACATCTATTCTGTTATATCTGATGGTAACTCTTGTCGCCATACCTCTATTTCTGCTGATGAATTAAGACAGACACTATCGAATAGCAAAATACCTCCAGTGGAACTGATAGATCAATGCCGTCCTATTCTCGAGAGGTATCCGCCATCTTCTCCGTGAAGATCCGGGTTGCGTCTTCAGGAACCCACGCTTGCCGTAAGAGGCGACTGTGCTTGTGAGAGGAGACTAACGAAATCTGGTGGTCAGGTTCGCTGATTTGATTAATGTATGTTATCGTAACCCTGTTGCGTGGATCAGTGTTTATGATATTAATCACTTGATTGTCTGGTCCAGACTCGATTATTTACAGACGTCATAAAGGTGGAATATTGCTGAGTGTGGCGATAAACAACAAACATACAAACACCATTTGATATCCGCCTTGGTACATTATAAAATAAATGGAAACATGCGATAGTTGTTTCTCTTCTCAAAGCAGGTACGTATACCTCTTTACCTACTTCATACAGATCTTCAAAGCCTTAACATCGGGCCCAGTCGTCTAAGGCGCCGCGATTCACTGTGCACAGTTGCGTCCCTTGGGCACACCAGAAACCTATGATTGTGGGTTCTAACCCCGGTTCGCCCCGATTATGTTTCTAGGTTTGTCAGCACCATACCCGTGCTCGTGGGTTTCACCGAAGTGGTCAACGTCTGAGGCTTGCATCACATCGGGCGTTCCTCCCACATTAAGCTGACACGCCTTGATATAACTGGACTATTGTTAAAAGCGGCGTTAAACTCACTCACTCACTCAGTTTAACATCTAACCTCTGCAAAATCGTGGTAAAAATAGCCACTCGCTAGATAAACATTCATCTTGAAATATAAAGTGACAAAGATCATGTCCATAATTATAAGATATCTCAATTAATCGAGAGCCCATTGAACGATTCTTACTTTATCATAAACATGCGTCTGTGAATCAACAGGAAAAGGTAGCATCAAACATGCTCAATTGCACCTCAATAGGTAGACACAAACGACTGAAGCTGCTGGAATATTTCTTGACATTAAGGGAAAGTTCACAAATGGAAAGTTTAAGTCATCCCTCTCTCATACAGTATTTGATCTCTCTTCATTTGCATGCATAGATCATACTATAAAACAGATGAGGTGGTTTTGCTGTTCTCTTTCATTTCTAGTTCACGTGGATAAATCAATGGAAGAGAATTGTCTATCGAATCACCGATATACCACGACTTTAAGTTATACTTCTTGACCAAACTGATTTGTTTAAATACTTTCAACGTATAAATAACTTTTCAGCATTAAACAATTAAATGGTAAATTCACAAGACACAAAAGCTAGTTTTAAAGCCAAGGGTAGAGATATAACTTCATTATATCTCAAAATAATATAACATTCATCCAGTTTGATTAGTAATACCTGCAAAATATATTTAATATCCTTCTGACTTCTTATAAGGATGCTTGTTTAGGCTTAGCAGTCGAACAATCTTGCACAAATCTTAAAACTGTAAAGTTGGAAAACACTAAACTGAGGCTGAAAGAGAATAGATGATATAGTGCAAGACGACACGTCTTACTCAAGACTAGAAAAACACGTTAAACTGAACGTTCGGATTGTCGGACTTTAGAGATCATTGAAAAACATTAAGCTGTAAGAGGTTTGAAACTCAAATAAACGTAACTGTCAATTGTAACAATTAACAGCAAGATCGTTACACAGTAATCTAATTTAGCAAGACTGGCTCCTACGTTATTTTCATTTGGTGTCATGAACTTAAAGTTTACCTGCGTTGAAATGTTTATCGTACTCTGCACTGACAGTCCACGCAGATTTGCTGAAATCTTCTTCTGTGATGGGAAAGGCCATATCAAGAAATGCAATGATTCGTCTTCTTTTAATTTGATTCCGAATGCTCCTAAATTGTAACTCACTTTGGTATAATTTAATATTTCTGTGATATATTTTAGATTAATTTGTCTATGGCTAACATTTTGATGTTTTGCACATGCCTTAATCACCGACAAGTCATCATCAGCGAGAGATTTGCCTTGTTTTAAATTTATGAGCCTCAAGTTTGGTAGCCTGACAAAGAAAGACAGCGTCTATTTATACACTTCAACTTCTTGGTCCTGGTTAGGCTAGTCACAAAAGTGAAGTCAATCGCAGAAACATTGTCACCAATATCAGCTTTGGGATTTTCGAAGTATCTAAACCTTATTGATTTTATGAAGCTGTATTGGGGAAAATATTCTCCCGTATTACTCAATGTCTCTCCAAACTCTAGGCATGCGATTTCCGTAAATTTGTTACATGTACTCATTAGTCCACGAGTACATTCATCAAACGAAAGAAACTGAAGACGAGAATAATGATTTTAAATTGGTAGATTTATAAGTTCAAACTCTATATGAAATGGAAGCACTACGGTCACAGCATTGTTTTATCTCGCTTTGATTAAAAATATAATTGGTTAAATATCATGCTTAAATGTAATGTCAGGCTGTTCTAATTCATTTTGACATTGAAATGGCATAACCGACTATATGGTGAGAAGAGTGTTTATTTTAATTGATAATGCAAGATACAGATAATATCATATAGCTGAACACCTTTTATACTTTATGATGCTGAGTTTGAGCGTGAAATAATGTTAAAAAGCCACTACACCTTACAACTCTCTTTGATTGGGGTTTGGCATTTCTGAAACATTGCTTTGTATCCATGTTCGGTTAAGTAATGATGTATCATGAACATTTTAACCCGTAAATTGAATTCTACAAACAGTTTTAACAATTTGGTTTTCAGTCGACCAAGCATGTCCAGCTGGACGTTATGAAGTCGACTGTAACAAGGACTGTAACGCTCGTCACTGTCTTCAGGAATCCTACTGTGATCCTGGTACTGGGGCATGTTCAGGTTCCCAGTGCCAGACAGGATGGAGCGGACCAGACTGTGCAGGTGAGTATGAAGACGACGATGACACTATTCAATAAGAATAATTATGGAAATCAAAATTAATAATATTTGGGCAGAATACACTAACGAGACAGGTTAAATACAATCTAGCCTTAGTTTTCAATACTGTCTCCCACATGAATATGTATTTGAATTGAGGTCAAGTAGATATCACTTTTTCTCCATTACTTGATGGGCGATTGGTTGGTTTTTGGTTGATATATTGCAGATGCATTCTAACATTCACAACCACTGGACGACTGAATACAAATAGTTCCGGCACAGACCTAATGATTCCATATAGATAGTTTTTTTTGGTATTAATACATCTATGTTTGTAATATATATGAAATAAAATGTATCTAAACAAAAGCTTGAAACTGTTATGCCTATGTATGCCTGTTATGTCTAATTACAGCTTAAATATGTCCACAAAAGGTAATTTGTTGAGTTACATTCGGTTATACAAGACGCTGCAATTTGATGTGAAGATTTGTTTTCATTTGGCTTGTAAATGACATATGATCGTTGGTGGAAATCCCAAATTGTCCCTGCTAATGTTTCTTGATTAGACATACCGAGGTAAGGAGGGCCGTGTTAAACAGGTCTTCAGTTAAAACACTGCGGTCTAGTTGATTGTGGGTGGAGAGGGATGCAGGTCCTTGATTCTTGTCGTAAAAGGCGACAAACGGGATCGGGCGGTCAGGCTCGCTGATTTGGTTAATCCATGCCATCGATCTCAATTGCGTGGATCGATGCTCATGATGTCATTCACTGGATTGTCTGGTCCTGACTCCATTATTTTACAAACCACCGTCATATACCGGGAATAATTCTGAATGGGGCGTTAAACAACCAACCAACCAACCAACCTTGATTCTTGCCACTTTAGTTAAACCCTGGTGCACGAGCATGCTTTCAATAAACCAAGTATCACAGCTGGGGCAAATATAGTATTCCAACACGGGATCAGCATATTCTAGTACAGCGAAGGAGTATAGTGTTCATTTATTATGACATTTCCCGTTCCCGTCAACGTTATAATAACGACCTGTTTACATGAAGAGGGTACCTATTTCAAATAAAAGTTAGGAATTGAATATTGATGAATGTAAACATATGAATTATATCATCCGCTGTAATAAATGGAATTAGAAATCGAAAAAGTCTTTTATTCCAGTGTGTACATCTGGACGTTATGGAGTCAACTGTAACAAGGACTGTTATGCTCGTCACTGTCTTCGGCAATCGAACTGTGATCCTGGTACTGGGGCATGTTCAGGTTCCCAGTGCCAGACAGGATGGAGCGGAATAGACTGTGCAGGTGAGTTTTAAGATTACGATGACACTATTCAATGAGAATAAAAATGGAAATTCAAATTATAACTATAGAAGTTACAGTTAAAACATCGGACCATTGCTGAATTCGTTACTTATGAGACTAAAGGTTTTGCTGCTATCTAAAATGAAACAGTGTCATTACATGTTTTTGATTAAGCCGATAGCATGAAGTACCCTTATTGAATTTAACTTTGCTTCTATTGAGACTGCTGTAACGGGCATTGCAACTTCCGGCACTGTTTTCAAAGGTTCATTGGTACAAACAATTTGCTGTGCAGAGTTCTGTTCTTAAGTGTGCCGGATGCCAATGATGGTGGGTTAGAACTTCAGATTCTGGATGATTGTTTCTTGATTTGTATTACCATTCCTGTGCTCGTGGATTTCGCATTTGTTTCAACTGCATTTGTTTTTCCGAAACTGAAAGTAACATGTTATTGTATTGATTAACTCTACTTCAAGTGCTGATCAATCTGTGCTGTATCAGTGAGCCTAGCTTTGATGAATCACAAACTATTTAGTAAACATATATAGGGAAGAAGTTGCATTGAATGTTAAATAAGCCGAAGTCAATTCGTTCTGACCTTTAGGCAAATAGCAAGACATGATGATGAGGCTGCTTCGAGGTGTTTTCATTTTATGCAGTGGCATATGTTGGCTTTGTATTCTGTCATTGTTGAAAAAGAGACCTTATTTTTGCAATGAAGTGTCTATCTTCGCGGTCGTGCAGTCATCCTGAAATAATAGTCTAACAATACTAATTATTTTTGAATGGATGAGTAGCAATGCATGGTAAAGAAATGAATGTGCGTTTATGCTTGGGCAGAATGCACTACCGAGACAGGTTAAATACAATCTAGCCTTAGTTTTCAATACTGTCTCCCAGAGGAACATGTATTTGAATTGAGGTCAAGTAGATATAACTTTTTCTCCATTACTTGATGGGCGGTTGGTTGGGTTTTGGTTGATATATTGCAGATGCATTCGAACATTCACAACCACTGGACGACTGAATACAGAATGTTCAGGCACAGACCTAATGATACCATATACATAGGTTTTTGTGTGTAAACTGATGAGGCTGCAGCGTTAAACAACCAACCAACCAACCTTGATTCTTGCCACTTTAGTTAAACCCTGGTGCACGAGCATGCTTTCAATAAACCAAGTATCACAGCTGGGGCAAATATAGTATTCCAACACGGGATCAGCATATTCTAGTACAGCGAAGGAGTATAGTGTTCATTTATTATGACATTTCCCGTTCCCGTCAACGTTATAATAACGACCTGTTTACATGAAGAGGGTACCTATTTCAAATAAAAGTTAGGAATTGAATATTGATGAATGTAAACATATGAATTATATCATCCGCTGTAATAAATGGAATTAGAAATCGAAAAAGTCTTTTATTCCAGTGTGTACATCTGGACGTTATGGAGTCAACTGTAACAAGGACTGTTATGCTCGTCACTGTCTTCGGCAATCGAACTGTGATCCTGGTACTGGGGCATGTTCAGGTTCCCAGTGCCAGACAGGATGGAGCGGAATAGACTGTGCAGGTGAGTTTTAAGATTACGATGACACTATTCAATGAGAATAAAAATGGAAATTCAAATTATAACTATAGAAGTTACAGTTAAAACATCGGACCATTGCTGAATTCGTTACTTATGAGACTAAAGGTTTTGCTACTATCTAAAATGAAACAGTGTCATTACATGTTTTTGATTAAGCCGATAGCATGAAGTACCCTTATTGAATTTAACTTTGCTTCTATTGAGACTGCTGTAACGGGCATTGCAACTTCCGGCACTGTTTTCAAAGGTTCATTGGTACAAACAATTTGCTGTGCAGAGTTCTGTTCTTAAGTGTGCCGGATGCCAATGATGGTGGGTTAGAACTTCAGATTCTGGATGATTGTTTCTTGATTTGTAATTACCATTCCTGTGCTCGTGGATTTCGCATTTGTTTCAACTGCATTTGTTTTTCCGAAACTGAAAGTAACATGTTATTGTATTGATTAACTCTACTTCAAGTGCTGATCAATCTGTGCTGTATCAGTCAGCCTAGCTTTGATGAATCACAAACTATTTAGTAAACATATATCGGGAAGAAGTTGCGTTGAATGTTAAATAAGCTGAAGTCAATTTGTTCTGACCTTTAGGCAAATAGCAAAACATGATGATGAGGCTGCTTCGAGGTGTTTTCACTTCATGCAGTGGCATATGTTGGCTTTGTATTCTGTCATTGTTGAAAAAGAGACGTTATTTTTGCAATGAAGTGTCTATCTTCGCGATCATGCAGTCATCCTGGAATAATAGTCTAATAATACTAATTATTTTTGAATGGATGAGTAGCAATGCATGGTAAAGAAATGAATGAGCGTTTATGCTTGGGCAGAATGCACTACCGAAACAGGTTAAATACAATCTAGCGTTAGTTTTCAATACTGTCTCCCACAGGAATATGTATTTGAATTGAGGTCAAGTAGATATAACTTTTTCTCCATTACTTGATGGGCGGTTGGTTGGGTTTTGGTTGATATATTGCAGATGCATTCGAACATTCACAACCACTGGACGACTGAATACAGAATGTTCAGGCACAGACCTAATGATACCATATAGATAGGTTTTTGTGTGTAAACTGATGAGGCTGCAGCGTTAAACAACCAACCAACCAACCTTGATTCTTTCCACTTTACTTAAACCCTGGTGCACGAGCATGCTTTCAATAAACCAAGTATCACAGCTGGGGCAAATATAGTATTCCAACACGGGATCAGCATATTCTAGTACAGCGAAGGAGTATAGTGTTCATTTATTATGACATTTCCCGTTCCCGTCAACGTTATAATAACGACCTGTTTACATGAAGAGGGTACCTATTTCAAATAAAAGTTAGGAATTGAATATTGATGAATGTAAACATATGAATTATATCATCCGCTGTAATAAATGGAATTAGAAATCGAAAAAGTCTTTTATTCCAGTGTGTACATCTGGACGTTATGGAGTCAACTGTAACAAGGACTGTTATGCTCGTCACTGTCTTCGGCAATCGAACTGTGATCCTGGTACTGGGGCATGTTCAGGTTCCCAGTGCCAAACAGGATGGAGCGGAATAGACTGTGCAGGTGAGTTTTAAGATTACGATGACACTATTCAATGAGAATAAAAATGGAAATTCAAATTATAACTATAGAAGTTACAGTTAAAACATCGGACCATTGCTGAATTCGTTAATTATGAGACTAAAGGTTTTGCTACTATCTAAAATGAAACAGTGTCATTACATGTTTTTGATTAAGCCGATAGCATGAAGTACCCTTATTGAATTTAACTTTGCTTCTATTGAGACTGCTGTAACGGGCATTGCAACTTCCGGCACTGTTTTCAATGGTTCATTGGTACATACAATTTGCTGTGCAGAGTTCTGTTCTTAAAGGGGCACTGATCTAACGGACTGGTTGTTGCCTTTGTTATTGTTTTCCCCCCGTGAGTACCCGGATGATACGCAACGCAACTGAGCGTGACCAGAGACTGGGGTACCGTCTGCAAGGACAGCTAAATAAACTTGGAGGCTGGAGGCAATATTTGTTTTACGCATTTTTGAACACTGATTGGTTAACTGTGATCTATAAAGATTTCGACAAAGGGCGCATGTTAATTCATTTCTTCAGCCTAAACAAACAGACAAAAAGAACAAGGGAGCTCATCGGATGTCGTCATTTGGAAATACCCCAGATGGTTATAGTTTAATACTGAAAAAAATATCCATGCAGTGAAAGCATTTTCGGATTTCGGCTTGCGTCGATAATACGATTACTACTCCCTTGTTGTCATCCACGTTTTCTCGTATAACCCTACACTTGTGTATTTGTTGTCATTCACTTGATGCTCAGTTAATGAATTTATTACAGGTACAGTTAGTGGTAGCACCACTTATATTACCTGACAAAGGTTCCCATTTGGCATTTATTGTGTCTGGGGTAATTATTCAATCTAAATCCAGGTTTGAAGTGAGGTGAAATGTGTGTTATGTAATATGCACGTGGCAGCCCAGCAAGAGATGAATGATCAGTTGATTTACTTTTTTTTGTAAATCAACGGATCGTTCCTAGTCATCAAAGGATTAACAGAAAATACGTTGATTGATTAATCACTGTTATCTTGCACAGTGGATATGTCAATAGTGAGTGTTTACATGTCTAGGT
The DNA here is from genome assembly GCF_023055435.1 of Haliotis rufescens. Classification (NCBI taxonomy): domain Eukaryota; kingdom Metazoa; phylum Mollusca; class Gastropoda; order Lepetellida; family Haliotidae; genus Haliotis; species Haliotis rufescens. The sequence goes on from NW_025963890.1 coordinate 68,749,566, forward strand.
TTACTAAAACAAAGGGAATACACTCATACCATGGCGCGAAGTGCCGATGTAAAAACAACATACTTTGTTCAAAGGGTTAACTGATAATACGTTGATTGATTGATCATTGTTATCTATCACTCAATGGAATTTTTAGGAACCGTGGACGCTATGAAAATAGTTGTCACGTGGGCTTTCTCAGCCGACCATTGAGACTTGACACCTATGTAAAACACCTGAAACAATCCAAGCGATCAGTTGAGAAACGAACACGGGTTATAATATCCCGAAACGATATATATATTTTAAAATATTTGATTGTTACTGAGACACGTGACATCGAATAAGTTTCTTTGTACAGCTGCAGACGAGTGGGATATTGTTCCTTTGTGTGGATATTCACGGATACATTCCTCGAACAAGGAAGCTGCCTAAAACTTATACACATAAATTTGGTAGGTTGTAATTATGATATCTGCATTTTGTTTTCCTTCAGGTAAATTCTTCAATGCGCGATAGACGTTGTTGTCACAGGTCTTTTCCTTTGTAAGCGTGTATATATTACCGTCAATTTGTAAAATGTGATTCTCTCAGGCAATTTATAAAATGTGTAAATATTTCAGTCATTTTGACTAAAAAATCTGTCCAGATTGATCAAGACGATCAAAAGGGCCTACAAACATCACGACAGATTATTATGTAGGATTAAAAGCCAAACAACTTAGAAATGTACTTTTCAACGTTACATTTTCAGTCTCTTGGTGATGACATTAAACATCAAAATGTTTGGAATTCGTTGTCATAATAATACAGATGGAAATGTCTTTCCGTCACTTTGTAAAATAACTGAATATTTAGACGTTTGACAGTAAAAAAATATACACACTATAAAAAAAGCATATGCTCAGGTGAAATGTTTACTTTGTGTTGCAAGTCAAAATAGTGTAAACGAAAATCGCAAAATTACCAAGCAAGTGACTTATCAAAACTTCGTCACCATTACCGATGATACTCACAAAGATACCTACATTTCCTTATTATCTCGAAAACTGTATTTCATTTTGTTGATCAATGTGACCATACGCCCTTATTACTACCCATAATGTGACTAATGCGCTTACGAATGGCGCAGCAGAGGTCGCGAACTAGTCTAGATTTCTGCTATACATCTGGGTATTCACTGGGAAAAAACAATAACAAAGGCAACAACCAGTCCCGGGGAATTGCGTTAGATCAGTGCCCCTTTAAGTGTGCCGGATGCCTATGATGGTGGGTTAGAACTTCAGATTCTGGATGATTGTTTCTTGATTTGTATTACCATTCCTGTGCTCGTGGATTTCGCATTTGTTTCAACTGCATTTGTTTTTTCCGAAACTGAAAGTAACATGTTATTGTATTGATTAACTCTACTTCAAGTGCTGATCAATCTGTGCTGTATCAGTGAGCCTAGCTTTGATGAATCACAAACTATTTAGTAAACATATATCGGGAAGAAATTGCGTTGAATGTTAAATAAGCTGAAGTCAATTTGTTCTGACCTTTAGGCAAATAGCAAAACATGGTGATGAGGCTGCTTCGAGGTGTTTTCACTTCATGCAGTGGCATATGTTGGCTTTGTATTCTGTCATTGTTGAAAAAGAGACCTTATTTTTGCAATGAAGTGTCTATCTTCGCGATCATGCAGTCATCCTGGAATAATAGTCTAATAATACTAATTATTTTTGAATGGGTGAGTAGCAATGCATGGTAAAGAAATGAATGTGCGTTTATGCTTGGGCAGAATGCACTACCGAAACAGGTTAAATACAATCTAGCCTTAGTTTTCAATACTGTCTCCCACAGGAATATGTATTTGAATTGAGGTCAAGTAGATATAACTTTTTCTCCATTACTTGATGGGCGGTTGGTTGGGTTTTGGTTGATATATTGCAGATGCATTCGAGCATTCACAACCACTTGACGACTGAATACAGAATGTTCAGGCACAGACCTAATGATACCATATAGATAGGTTTTTGTGTGTAAACTGATGAGGCTGCAGCGTTAAACAACCAACCAACCAACCTTGATTCTTTCCACTTTAGTTAAACCCTGGTGCACGAGCATGCTTTCAATAAACCAAGTATCACAGCTGGGGCAAATATAGTATTCCAACACGGGATCAGCATATTCTAGTACAGCGAAGGAGTATAGTGTTCATTTATTATGACATTTCCCGTTCCCGTCAACGTTATAATAACGACCTGTTTACATGAAGAGGGTACCTATTTCAAATAAAAGTTAGGAATTGAATATTGATGAATCTAAACATATGAATTATATCATCCGCTGTAATAAAAGGAATTAGAAATCGAAAAAGTCTTTTATTCCAGTGTGTACATCTGGACGTTATGGAGTCAACTGTAACAAGGACTGTTATGCTCGTCACTGTCTTCGGCAATCGAACTGTGATCCTGGTACTGGGGCTTGTTCAGGTTCCCAGTGCCAGACAGGATGGAGCGGAATAGACTGTGCAGGTGAGTTTTAAGATTACAATGACACTATTCAATGAGAATAAAAATGGAAATTCAAATTATAACTATAGAAGTTACAGTTAAAACATCGGACCATTGCTGAATTCGTTATTTTGGAGACTAAAGGCTTTGCTACTATCTAAAATGAAACAGTGTCATTACATGTTTTTGATTAAGCCGATAGCATGAAGTACCCTTATTGAATTTAACTTTGCTTCTATTGAGACTGCTGTAACGGGCATTGCAACTTCCGGCACTGTTTGCAATGGTTCATTGGTACATACAATTTGCTGTGCAGAGTTCTGTTCTTAAGTGTGCCGGATGCCTATGATGGTGGGTTAGAACTTCAGATTCTGGATGATTGTTTCTTGATTTGTAATTACCATTCCTGTGCTCGTGGATTACGCATTTGTTTCAACTGCATTTGTTTTTCCGAAACTGAAAGTAACATGTCATTGCATTGATTAACTATACTTCAAGTGCTGATCAATCTGTGCTGTATCAGTGAGCCTAGCTTTGATGAATCACAAACTATTTAGTAAACATATATCGGGAAGAAGTTGCGTTGAATGTTAAATAAGCTGAAGTCAATTTGTTCTGACCTTTAGGCAAATAGCAAAACATGGTGATGAGGCTGCTTCGAGGTGTTTTCACTTCATGCAGTGGCATATGTTGGCTTTGTATTCTGTCATTGTGGAAAAAGAGACGTTATTTTTCCAGTGAAGTCTCTATCTTCGCGATCATGCAGTCATCCTGGAATAATAGTCTAATAATACTAATTATTTTTGAATGGATGAGTAGCAATGCATGGTAAAGAAATGAATGTGCGTTTATGCTTGGGCAGAATGCACTACCGAGACAGGTTAAATACAATCTAGCCTTAGTTTTCAATACTGTCTCCCACAGGAATATGTATTTGAATTGAGGTCAAGTAGATATAACTTTTTCTCCATTACTTGATGGGCGGTTGGTTGGGTTTTGGTTGATATATTGCAGATGCATTCGAACATTCACAACCACTTGACGACTGAATACAGAATGTTCAGGCACAGACCTAATGATACCATATAGATAGGTTTTTGTGTGTAAACTGATGAGGCTGCGGCGTTAAACAACCAACCAACCAACCTTGATTCTTTCCACTTTAGTTAAACCCTGGTGCACGAGCATGCTTTCAATAAACCAAGTATCACAGCTGGGGCAAATATAGTATTCCAACACGGGATCAGCATATTCTAGTACAGCGAAGGAGTATAGTGTTCATTTATTATGACATTTCCCGTTCCCGTCAACGTTATAATAACGACCTGTTTACATGAAGAGGGTACCTCTTTCAAATAAAAGTTAGGAATTGAATATTGATGAATGTAAACATATGAATTATATCATCCGCTGTAATAAAAGGAATTAGAAATCGAAAAAGTCTTTTATTCCAGTGTGTACATCTGGACGTTATGGAGTCAACTGTAACAAGGACTGTTATGCTCGTCACTGTCTTCGGCAATCGAACTGTGATCCTGGTACTGGGGCATGTTCAGGTTCCCAGTGCCAGACAGGATGGAGCGGAATAGACTGTGCAGGTGAGTTTTAAGATTACAATGACACTATTCAATGAGAATAAAAATGGAAATTCAAATTATAACTATAGAAGTTACAGTTAAAACATCGGACCATTGCTGAATTCGTTATTTTGGAGACTAAAGGTTTTGCTACTATCTAAAATGAAACAGTGTCATTACATGTTTTTGATTAAGCCGATAGCATGAAGTACCCTTATTGAATTTAACTTTGCTTCTATTGAGACTGCTGTAACGGGCATTGCAACTTCCGGCACTGTTTGCAATGGTTCATTGGTACATACAATTTGCTGTGCAGAGTTCTGTTCTTAAGTGTGCCGGATGCCAATGATGGTGGGTTAGAACTTCAGATTCTGGATGATTGTTTCTTGATTTGTAATTACCATTCCTGTGCTCGTGGATTACGCATTTGTTTCAACTGCATTTGTTTTTCCGAAACTGAAAGTAACATGTCATTGCATTGATTAACTATACTTCAAGTGCTGATCAATCTGTGCTGTATCAGTGAGCCTAGCTTTGATGAATCACAAACTATTTAGTAAACATATATCGGAAAGAAGTTGCGTTGAATGTTAAATAAGCTGAAGTCAATTTGTTCTGACCTTTAGGCAAATAGCAAAACATGGTGATGAGGCTGCTTCGAGGTGTTTTCACTTCATGCAGTGGCATATGTTGGCTTTGTATTCTGTCATTGTTGAAAAAGAGACCTTATTTTTGCAATGAAGTGTCTATCTTCGCGGTCGTGCAGTCATCCTGAAATAATAGTCTAACAGTACTAATTATTTTTGAATGGATGAGTAGCAATGCATGGTAAAGAAATGAATGTGAGTTTATGTTTGGGCAGAATGCACTACCGAGACAGGTTAAATACAATCTAGCCTTAGTTTTCAATACTGTCTCCCAGAGGAATATGTATTCGAATTGAGGTCAAGTAGATATAACTTTTTCTCCATTACTTGATGGGCGGTTGGTTGGGTTTTTGGTTGATATATTGCAGATGCACTCGAACATTCATAACCACTTGACGACTGAATACAGAATGTTCAGGCACAGACCTAATGATACCATATAGATAGGTTTTTGTGTGTAAACTGATGAGGCTGCAGTGTTAAACAACCAACCAACCAACCTTGATTCTTGCCACTTTACTTAAACCCTGGTGCACGAGCATGCTTTCAAAAAACCAAGTATCACAGCTTGGGCAATTACAGTATTCCAACACGGGATCAGCATATTCTAATACAGCGAAAGGAGTATAGTGTTCATTTATCATGACATTTCCCGTTCCCGACAAAGTTAAGATAACGACCTGGACCCGGTTTTATCAAAGCCTCATTAACTAATGGCTACATTAAACCCTAATGATACATTAAATGCTTAATGCAGTATTAGTTAATGGCATCATTAAAATCGGTTGTATCAAACGTTTATTAGCATATCATTATCTAATGATTCCTTAATGTAAGTGTCTTCATTACCCTGTCATTAAATTCGGTGTTTCCCCTAAATATTTCCCACAATTCCTTGACGTCAACACGTACGCGTTACTTCCGGTCGTCTGTCAAAATGGTATCGTATCCACCTAAACCTAGGAATAGAAACAAGAATTTCGACAGCTCCGAAATTCAGCTATTAGCCGAGTTGGTGTAGAAACACATCTCCATACTTAACAGTAAGTTGTGTAGCACCGTTACCCACGAAAGAAAGAAGGCTATTTGGGCAGACATAACTTCCAAAGTTAACGCTCTCGGTGTTTGTCAGCGTACAACAAAAGAAATAAAAACAAAATGGACGAACATGCACCAGACGCCAAAAGGGAATTCAGTAACAGACAGCTGGACATGAGGAAGACCGGGGGAAGATCCTGAAATAATAGTCTAACAATACTAATAATTTTTGAAGGGATGAGTATCAATGCATGGTAAAAAAATGAATGTGCGTTTATGTTTGGGCAGAATGCACTACCGAGACAGGTTAAACACTATCTGGCCTTAGTTTTCAATACTGTCTCCCACAGGAATATGTATTTGAATTGAGGTCAAGTAGAGATCACTTTTTCTCCATTACTTGATGGGCAGTTGGTTGGCTGTGTTTTAGTTGATGTATTGCAGATGCATTCAAAGATTCACAACCACTAGACAACGGAATACAAAAGGTTGAGGCACAGACCTAATGATTCTATGTAAATAGGATACTTGTGTATAAATATATCTACTTGTGTATTATATTTCGAATGAAATGTGACTGAACAAAAGCATTTAAGCTGTGATAACTATGACTTCCTGAATAATATGTCTGTTTAAAGCTTTCATATGTCTACAAAAGCTAATTTTGTTTGGCATTCGGTTATATAAGACGCAGCAATTTGATGTGCGGATTTCTGGTCATTTGCTTGTATGACGTATGATCGTTGGTGAAAATCCCAAATTGTCCCTGCTTATGTTTCTTGATTTGTCTAACCGAAGTAAGGAGGGCCGTGTTAAACAGGTCTTCAGTTAAACCACTAAGTTCTAATTGATTGTGGTTGGAGAGGAATGCAGGTCACCCAGGTGCACGAGGATGCTTTGAATAAACCACGTAGCATAGCTGGGGCAAATCTAGTATTCCAACACAGGATCAGCATATTCTAGTACAGCAAAGGAGTACAGTGTTCGTTTATTATCACATTTCCCGTTCCCGTCAACGTTATAATAACGACCTATTTTACATGAAGAGGGTACCTCTTTCAGATAAAAGTTAGGAATTGAATATTGACGAATGTATACATATGAATTATATCATCCGCTGTAATAAATGGAATTAGAAATAGCAAAAGTCATTTATTCCTTCCAGTGTGTACATCTGGAGGTTATGGAGTCAACTGTAACAAGGACTGTAATGCTCGTCACTGTCTTCAGCAATCCGACTGTGATCCTGGTACTGGGTCATGTTCAGGTTCCCAGTGCCAGACAGGATGGAGCGGAACAGACTGTGCAGGTGAGTTTTAAGATTACGATGACACTGTTCAATGAGAATAATTATGGAAATTCAAAATATAAATATATAAGTTACAGTTAAAACATCGGATCATTGCTGCACTCGTTACTCTGAACACAAAAGGCTTCCATAATCAATAGAAATAGAGTCGACTAGTACTGTACGATACAGACCAGATCATGAGCATGTGTTTATGAATCACTATCAAAAAGGTTTGATACCAGGTATTCGCGAAAAGGTAAGCGCGTCTTCCCCGCCAACACAAAGACCCGTCACAAACACATGCAAGTAATATGTCGACCTGAGAAGAAAAAGCGGGAACATATTGTGTAAGGCAAAATATGGGATTGCATGTCACTGATCTTTGGAAATGACCTCCACATGTCTACCATAAGAACGTTTTAAGAGTTTTACTGAGGACTTTAATGTTGTAACCCTGATCCAACAACTTCCGAGGAAGAGTCGTATGACGCTCTTGAGAATCGTGTTAGAAAGAGAATGCTCGTTTGTATCTGAAAATGTGTGAAATGTAAACACCAAGGACTGGATCTTTTGTAATACTGGAAAGTTGAATATTGCAAAGTCACCCCTCTTGTCACACAGTCTTGTGGAGAGTGGTATGCAGAATCAAAATATGAAACAGATGAGGCTGTCCCACTGGTCTCCTTTATTTTTAGTTCAGGTTGGTAAATCAGTGCAAGGGAATTAGCTTTTTGAAGGTTATTGAACAATATCAGATCACCGATATACCTGAAGCATAAGTCATACTTCTTAGCCAAATGGCCTTGTATTGACTTTGCCAATCAGAGCAGAAATTCCTCTTCATATGCATAAAGAAACAGATCCACAAAAAATGGAGCACAGTTTGTGCCTATGATGATGCATTCTAGAGATTGTCATGTGGAGGATAGTGGTGTACAAAGTTGAAAAATCAAATGTTTTAACAGAATGGAACTTGGATCTTTTCTCAGATTGTAAAAACCCAAGCAAATCGTTTGGTATTAATTCCACTTGTCTAAAATTTTGTGAATATAAAGAAAATATTTTCTTGATTGTACAAAGGCTTATGGCAAGTCTTTAAGACAGGGATTTGGTGGTACATTTGCTGGAGTATAAAGGAGGAATGGACATGTGTTCAGGTTTTAGAGTCAAGCCAAAAATTGATGGTACTGATGCATGGTTTCGACAGGTTTGTTCCTCTGTTAACATATTGGCATTATATGTGGCATTTTTATATGCCATTTATACCAAATTCTTTGACCAAACAACTAACATAGTGATGCCTTCATATAACGGCTACGTTATCTGAGGCCTTGCCAGTGGGAACAACTGTAAACTGTTCGTGCAGGGCAGCCAGACTTTGTTTGAATGGCACTTGTCAACTGTATATGCCCACTGAAATCTCAACTGAGTGAAAGTACAAAGCACTACATCTGTGATGGTCTCATTCATATATATGTCAACATCATTTATTTTCCAACATAATGTGAGATTTGCCGATCACAGGTTAACCATGAAATATAATTTTGTAAATTAAAGTGTAGTTATGTACTGTCTTAAACATACATTTTCATATCTCTCTGTTATAATGTTAGTAGAAAACTTCTGAAAACTGAAAGTCAACGCGCCATCCAGCATCAAGAAAATAGATATCTGTCTTTTATTTTAAAACACATGGCTAATCCTGATATTAATAATTACCTTCTATACAGATTAAGATTTGGCATTTTCATTACCTAGCTTGCATCACTGGAAGATATGGATCAAACTGTGACCAAATCTGCGATGCTCGTCACTGCAAGATGAACTCCATCTGTGACGCGATACAAGGACAGTGTGACAGTGGATGTGGGGATGGATATCAGGGATCAGACTGTATTCAAGGTAATGGTTTCAACAAACTGCCCTCATTTTGAATGTCTTTGATCTAGATTAAACATATTGTATTGTTTGTCAGTTGTTTCCTTGATTCAAACTCTGGTAGATAGATAATGTCAGGACATTCATTTATCTTGGCATCTTTTAAGAAATGAGGTCATCTATATATATGAACCTTTGAGGTTGAACCTTCTGGCAAAATGTCTATTCTTTGATAAGTAGTTGTCGTGAGAGTCAAGGGCATGGTGAAGTAAGTGACAGTCATAATCTATAGCTTTAGCCACTGTGTGGATAGGTGCAATATTCTCAAGCAGTAGCATCCTGAATAAAGTTAACGGTTTTCCTATTGGTATTTTTACCTCGTTACAGATAGAGAATCTTACTGACTATAGAATACCGACGCCACGCCACCCGCTAGTACATCTTTGGCGGGGGACAGGCCAGATATTTCACTGTTTGCTCTACAGTTTTGGCCCTAGTTTAAAGTGATGGAGTCAGGTATCACTCTTAGTTAAGACATAAAATTCTTAGCTGGTGTCAAAATTCGTGGTACCCATCTGGCGGACATTCGGTTCAGGTGGAGTCTGTCAGTAATGTAATACAGTAATAGTATCAGTGATATGCTGAAGTGTTTCATGTCAGTCAACTAAAACTAAAGACAGCTTTGAGTTTCTGATGAGTCAACTTTACGATATATTCTGTGGGTCGATGATCATAATATCAATCCCTACATTGTCTAGTTCAGACTCGATTATTTACAGACCGCCGTCATATAGCTGGAATATTGCTGAGTGCGGTGTTAAACAACAAACCAACCAACCAACCAACCATCCAATAGCTGAAGGTCACACATTACTCGATTTACCTTCATAGGAGGTCACTGACAATAGTCACATAGACATATCCTCGAGGTTATGTGCATAATTAATTACGTACATACCAATACAAACAACAAAGAACATGACCATGACCTTATGATTCCGATGAATCCCCTGTCAAGTAAACCCTTCCACACTTGTACGTTGTGTTTCCTCCTAAATGTTTTGGGTCGCAATATGTATTGCACAAACTGTAATCTGACCTTCGACCACCACTTACAATGTTTGCATCTGGTAGCAACGATCCCTGAAAACCTGACTACTTAGAAATTGAAATGTTTTTCTTAAGAAAACAGATGTATGGACATTCGTAGCGTTTGTAAGCGTACATGGAGATCGCCATATCTCACAGATCAAGTAATATATAAACGTGCATCTGTTTGTGAATCCTTTTGGGACATTAAACCAATTTTCAAATTTGATAAGTAAATCTCTGGGTACTTCAAAATGACCATATTTGACATGCGGGACCGAATATTAAATACTTGGCTCGTCCTGGTGTAATATGATGAAACTAATCCGCTATATGCTATTCCAAACAGAGTGTCCCAACGGCACATATGGCATCAACTGTGAATCAACCTGCGGCCACTGTGCTGATACCAACACATGTCATCACGTCACTGGAGCCTGTCCAGGTGTATGTCAGGCAGGCTGGCAACCTGACCTGTGTCAGACAGGTGAGTGCTTACCCTCTATCAGAAATGCACTTGACCTTAGTTAACCATATACTGAAGAAATACGATCTACTGTTTTCATTATTTTGTAAAAATAGAAACGCCTGGTAGAACCCGAAACTACCTCACATAAGAGTGAGTAATTTCAGCAATCAAAATCGTATTATGAATGCAATTGTTCATTTTCGATTCAGAGTGTGACAACAGGACGTACGGTTTGAACTGTGAGAAGAACTGTGGCCACTGTAACGGCACATGTAATATTGCTGATGGTCGATGTCTGGGGGGATGTACTGAGGGATTCAATGGTTCCCACTGCTCAGTGAAGCTTTGTGAGTTATCGCATATACCCCACAAAAGGTCTGAACCTCATGGATCTGGTAATGGGCACCAGGAATCAATATTAGGGCTTGATTATTTACGTTATACAACTTGCTGCGCAAATGTTAGAGGGTTTGTTGCGAATTATGCGATATTTGTTTTATATGTCTCTATACGAAGTACTTGATGAGTATTGCTGTATCGACACTCAACTATATCACGTTAAGGCTTTGGTGTAGATCAAGGTTTCACCTGCATGCTGCAACATATAACATATAATTAATTTACCATTGCCTTGTCTCCACAGATCATGTCTGTAAAATCTAGTTGTGTGATTATTTTATTGCAACTCGTATTACTCTATAAGGTACTGTTGCCACAAGCGAAGTTTCATGCTGTAAAATAGTTTATTTACCAGATACATATTGTACACATTTACAGCTGCTCTAGATGGAAAAGACACATCCCAGTTGTTTCCAGTGTCAGCTGTCGCGGGAACAGTTGCAGGTCTACTTGTTGCGGCTATCCTCATTATTATTGTGGTCCTTGTCATCAGGTAATTTCTGACAACAGTATGCACTCCAGCTAAGTGTGACTCCATATGTATGTACATTTAGCACACGACTACCTGTTGCACACTAAACGTCAAACCATACTTGGATATAGTGTCAATTAGGTCTAGATTTCAGCTTTTAAACAATGTTAAATGGTTCATCCGGTAAATGGGTTTCGAAACCCATGCATCTTTTGGACTACGTATATACCGCACAATACTGCACATTTAAGGTATTTTACTGGTTAACATAAGGTTATAGCAGTAATTTGATCAGAATATTGCATACATCTGATAAATATCTCCATTGTCAAGTAATCTGAAAACAGAATAATGAGTTGTTTTCAAGAAAATTTATTTGGACAGGCAATGTTACTTTTTTAGAGAATGACCCATATATATTTTCCTTGATAGATATATTTTTCACCGCCGATGCTAGAACCGTGTGTTGTGTTTATGTAAGTGCCGTGTGTGGTTTGTTTATAGTTGTAGCGTGTGTTTTGTTTTTCTTAGTCCCATGTGTTTTAATTTTGTTAGCCCCATGTGTTTTGTTTATGTTTGGCTATGTGTTTTCTCTATGTTAGTAAAGCTTGTTTGTTTATGTAAGTCCTGTGTGTTTTGTTTTTGTTAGTTCCATGTGTTTTATCTATGCTAGTACCACGTGTTTTGTTAATGTTAGTCCCATGTGTTTTGTCTATGTTAGTAACGATTGTTTGTTACGTAGTAGTATGTGGTTTGTTTATACTCGTACCATTCTGATGTCACAGGAAGAGGAGGCTTCACCAAGGCGACATCAACAAACACGTTGCAGAGTTTCACCCTGCAGCACAAGGTGAGAACACTAAGACGACAAAGTAGGAAACCATTTCGTCCACCACGTCTGTTTTATTTTATATTTTGTTTTGTGGAAACAAGTGTTAGAAATTATTATTAAAGTTTCAAATCTGTTTATATGTATGCAGGATTTGCCCTAGTTGTAGAGCTTAGGATAAGAATTGTGACTGTTGTTTTAGGTCGTTTGTAACATGTGAATATACGCCTTGAGGGAAACTATAATTTTAGGAAATCCAGGCAAAGTAAATACAAAAATCGTATTGGATCAGGCACGTACTTATTTTGCTTTTCTTAGCTACATTTCTTTTCTTTGTCCTGTGATAAAACAGGCTCATAACTTTCATTACAACAGACAGCCAACCCGAAGTATAATGCATGTACTGTATGCTTTCCATTGCTGTAGAGAGCGGCGCTGCTGGTAACGTGGTTCTAGGTGAGAACAAAGCAGTCCACCAGAAGCCACCAATAAAACCAAAACCTGCCATACACGCAGCATCAAGCAAACAGCTAAGTTCTAAAGACAAAGACCAGGAGGAAGAAGACGTTGATGAGGAAGTTCGATCACCTGACAGCTGTTACTACAACGCAGACGCCGAAGACGCCATCAGAGACGTCGTTGTGCCTGAATTAGCTGCAACAGTGGCAATGCTTAAACAGAGGAAAGATGGATTCGAAAGAGAATATAACGTGAGTCACAGATAGTACTTCACAGGGGGAACGCCGTTGTATTATTGTATTTCATTGCTGGTACCGGATGTTGTGTTTATGTAAGTCCCTCGTGTTTTGTTTTTGTTGGTCCTGTTCGTGTATGTTTGTGATGTTTATGTTGACTCACAATCAGTGGCAATGCTTAAACAGAGGAAAGATGGATTTGAAAGAGAATATAACGTGAGTCGTAGATAGTGTATTACATTGCTGGTACCGGATGTTGTGTTTATGTAAGTCTCTTGTGTTTTGTTTTTGTTTTTGTTCTGTTCGTTTATGTTAGTGATGTTTATGTTGACTCACAATCTGCCTCTGCATAACATAATATGCTACCCGAGATCAGATTTCATATCTGAAATGTATTGTACTTACAGCGACTGCCGACTGGATTCACAGCGTCATATCAAGACTCTCAGAAACCCGAGAACAGTGGCAAAAACAAGTTCAGAGGCTATTACCCCTGTGAGTTGAACTGATTTTGTTGAGCTTACAAAAATATACAAGATGTGGTTATCAAGAGTTTAACTGACATTATTTTAAATTTCAGACGACCATAACCGAGTCCGCCTGACTCTCCTACCTGATACCCCTGGCTCTGACTACATCAACGCCAGTCTCATGCACGTGTGTACTTTTGTAATTATCTCGTCTTCTTTCATTTAGTGTCATGCCATGTTAACCTTTTCACGGTTATATTTCAAATCTGTTTACTCCGGACATAGTCATCTTTGCGAAATCGCCCGGATTAGGGGTACTGAGAAATGTTCCTTTTGGTATAACAAATCGTTCAGAAGGCGGGGTTTCGAGACTAATACGGCGTACACAATTCAAATACAGAAAATAGATGGCTGCAAGGATTAAACTATCCATCTGCCCCGTTTCTGTAATTTCAGAGTTACAACCAGAGGAAGACTTACATAGCAGCTCAAGGTGAGATACAAGTACATGTATTATGGCGTAGTGTTTTTGAAAACGGTTGAATAACCTGTTGATAGAATAAAATAACTGACACAGATGTGACCAGTACATCTTACTAATTCTATAATGTACACACTTGTCTCTGTGTGTATCTGACCGCCTCCATGGTCTAATGGTAGAGCGTCCGCCCGGAGAGCGGAAGGTCCGGGGTTCGATCCCCGGCCGCGTCATGCCAAAATACGTTAAAAGATGGTACTTGTTAGTCTGTCTGGCGCTCGGCATTAAAGGGCGAAAACAAGGACTGGTCAGCTCGCAGCCAGTTTACTGTGTCTGTGTGGGGTATGCATGTATATCAGTGTGCTAGAACTATAAATCGGCATCAGTCTGGACTAGTACAAGCAGCCATAAAAACACATACACGTACATGTACGTCGTTGTACAAGTAATAATCTTGGAGCTTTGATCTAATGCATATCATTCGAAAAGACAGTAGTTGAGGGGATGTTTCAATCTTGTGATGATTTAACGAACAAATGGAAATTTGTACATCAAGCCAATAACATCCTCCTTGTTTCAATAACCCATTAATTAATGTGTCTAGCCCCCAACAAGAAGACAGTGGGCGACTTCTGGAGGATGATCTGGGAACATTCCTGCAGCGCTGTGGTCATGTTGACTGGTCTGGTGGAGGAAACTAAGGTAGGATTTCACGATATATAAATAAATAACGTATCGATTATCCTATTCAACATTCAGTTAAAAAGGCAAAACATCAGAGAAAAATATATGAATGGATCAATAACGATCTTGGCTTCCATTAAAAAAACGTGCAAGATTTCATTATAGCTTTGTGTCTAATCGCAGGAATGCACATTGTGTCAATATAGACCAACTATTTCAAATCGTAGGTGAAATGTGAGCAGTATTGGCCGGCAGATGGTGTAATGGACGTTGGCCTCTTCACAGTAGAGGTGGAGGTAACACAAATCCGTGCGAACTTCACAATGAGACACATGAAAGTCACTTCAAAGGCAGTGAGTATTGGATCAAAACAGTCACTGCATGTGTTCACTAAATTATGTCGTGGTATAACTGGACAATATGCTGAAGTAGTGCAGGAGTCAACATCTAAATTCACATTGACACACAGCAATTTGAATTAATAAGGTAGCTCAGCAAGTAAAACATATGATTGAAGTTTGTTTCATGTCACCACGAAATATAAAACACCTTCTGTAACAGACAGGAGAGAGTCGGACAGTTGTCCAGTTCCACTTTACATCCTGGCCTGACCACGGTGTCCCCGACACCCTCGCTCTCGCCAGCTACATCTGGCTTGTCAGACAGACAATTGAAGGAACAAACGGACCACTGCTTGTCCACTGCAGGTAGGTAAACTTTAGTTACAAAGATAGCTAACCACTACTTTTTCACAGTAGATTGGGAAGCCATTCTTCAAACAAATAGGAGGACTAGAAATTGCGAAAAAAATCCTACTTTAATCACTTCTTGATGATTACATCATTCACACCATTTTGTTAAATGTTCTGACATTACGACTGGGACATGCAAAAATTAAAGGACTGTAATTTTTGAAACCACATTGTTCTGGACCCTGAAATACGCTGATAAATACTTGTAAATCCAGACAATTTATCTGGAATCAGTGTCGTCGTGGATAACACGTATCCACTGTAATATGTTCACATCACTGGTATATGATGTGATAGAACAGATATCGTTGACGATTTGAGCTCAGAAATTTGACAGTTTAAGTAAATACATGCATATGAATGGACTATTTCAGAGAGTACAGACACATATATGTACATTGTGGACAATTGCAGTGTGGGTATTGTATGTACAGGCAGAGATAAGAATATTGTGGACTATTTCAGTGCGGATATTTGACGTACAGGAACAGATATGTACATTGTGGACTGTTTCAGCGCGGGTATTGGACGTACAGGCACATACATCGCCGTTGACTCCCTGATAGACCAGGCCCGAGGGGAGGGGGTGGTGGATATCCTGGGGTACGTGTCCGTGATGAGGGGACAGAGAAAGAACATGATACAGACAGCGGTAAGTGGAAACAACAACTACATACCTTTGTATGACACGTTAGTGGCGGGAGCAGGACACGCTTATCCTTTCCAAGAACACCTGGTGTCATCAGTTTGTTTCACTGACCCATTCTTATAATGTCATCAATAGTTTGGGTTAGACCCAGTGGAATCTGTTTCGGAAGATAATCGCGACTAAAGATTAAAGCATACGTAAAAGGGTTTACTGGCTGAAATAAACCCCTTATATCTTGTGTATTCTGCTATATATACCTATAGCAATAAACCTTTTCAAAACCAATGTTGAATTTCGACTGCATGACGAACATGTGTTCATGAATCACTATCAATGAGGGATGATACCAGGTGTTCGCCAAAAGGTGAGGGTATCCTGCCCCACCGGTGGCATCCGCACAAACATTAAATATTATTTGTAGTGTTTTATCGAAAACAATTGTCAAGTCCAGATACTGAAAGAAACGGCAGTAAAATATGTGCATAACCCGGCGCAACCTCGTCATAAACTGCCTGCACGTCAACGATAGGGTCTCGAACAATCATGTCATGATGATCTTCTGAGGTTAGTATATATTTCTGATAACTGAAAATCGTTTATTATATCAGAATATATTCTGATTGTGTCAGTCATGAAACCATTTGAACCGAGGTTCTACTCCAATTAGAATGTTTTCTGAAAAAGGAAGTGAGTCGGAAGTTTAATTTACCATCTCCTAAATTGAGCTGCAATGGCAGTACTTTCAGTTCAAAGTATTTAATGCAATAAGAATTTTTTTCGAAACGGTTCATACCGACGTGAAACAACATTATGTGTTTTTTCTCAATCACAGGCCCAGTATGAATGTGTCTTCCACTGTCTGGTAGAGATGACGACATACGGCAGCACCAGCATGGACGTCTCCAACTACACCACCAGTTACGGCAGCATCGGCATGGACGCCACGGTTGATGGCCGGACTCTCAGACAGTTGTCACAGGTCAGTGTTGAAACGTATGTTTATTTGTTTGTTTTTTTCTTTAACGCCGCATTCAGCAATATTACAGCTACATGACGGCGGTCTGTAAATAATCGAGTCTGGACCAGACAATCCAGTGATTTCCATCATATGTGTTAACCTAAAGAATGTCTTTGTCGCACATTTAAAACATGTATCGAGAAACCTCGGAATAAGTGTAAATTGCTGGATGTCAAAGACATTTTGCACAGTGATAATTTGTGAATAAAATAGCAAAAGGCACAGACTCTTGGTCCCAAATACTCTCACCTCAGTCTGCGATTATACACATTCGACACAATACATACCGTCCTGTTGGACTACCTTAATATTCAAGTAGGTCACATTCCAAATATTTTGTAATTCCACGGACACGGACAGAATTCCTTCTGACATACATATATACCTTCTTGTTCCTACACGAAGGTGATATTCAACATTTCTTGGAATTGCAATTCTTATCCATTTCTTATGTTATATTGAGAGAATGAATTACTTTCCTTTTTTCTGTATTTTCACAGATGCTGGTGTCAGAGACCCGAGATGGTAAGTACACATGATTGTCAAGATTAAATTTGATTCAAATATATGCATTGACGCTGAAGATATGCTGTAAAGTGAACATGCACTCTTTTCAACAACACAGTCCACAACCTTACACATCCAACGTGTCTACTAGTGACCCAAGAACATGTGCTTTCAGTTTCAGTCCCTATGGGCACGGAAGTGGACGTGTAGCTACATAGCAATAGCTACATGTGTAAGATTAGAAACGTTCGGGAAATTCCCTGTTCTAAGACATGCAATTCATTTTCTTGGATCAGTGACCTGAATATCCTTTACACTGCTGTCAGCAGTACTTTAGTTAAATCACGGTATCCAGGCAACTCATTGACTGAAAGCATGAGATCCATGTCATCGGGGATTCTGACATACAATGCACCAAGTCACATTGAACCTATTCACGCCTTACGACCAGCATGGAAGATGAGTTCATCTTATAATCCCTGCATGATACTAAAGTGCCTAGTTTTCGTCAAATTAAAGGTTAAGTTGGTTAGGTGTAAAGTCGCTGTGAAGGAAACCTTGAAAAGATGCAGGTCTTTGACGATTTACACTTTTGTGAGACCCACAAACAAGGGTACCGTGAAGACAAAACAAGAAACAGGATGAAGGCGAGTCTTGGATTTGAACCCACCATCAGCAACGCCTTAGACGACATGGCCACTTGTGATTGAAACGATTAACCAAACATGAAAATTGAAGATATCATTGCTTATGGAATAACCCACAACCTCCCCATCCATAACTTCGTCGACAATCAAAGCTAACTGAGATTTCTCCAGACCTGGACCCACTTGCACAAAGCGATCTTAACGCTAAGATGATCGTAACTCCCATACTTTAACATAGGCTTACAATAGTCTTAGCGCTGAGATCGTTTTTTTGCAAGTGGGCCCTGATGCTGAATGATGAGACTACATATTTATGTCCTCTGATATTCTGTTTGTACTGTAACATTTTGCAGATGCCCCTAACCGACACAGAATGTGGGTGGATGGTAACCCAGACTTCATTGTCCGTGTGGGGCCGGTAGGTGGACAATATGTTTAATATTTTTTATTACTCATAAAACCGTTTAATAACACGTTTACAAGTATAATAAAGAATACCAAATTTACTGCTGAGAAAAATTCTGATGAAACAACTGCAAGGGCTCAACACACACAATGTTGCATATAAATATAGCAGGGAGACTCCTTGTTAATATTACCACCCATGGCACACATATCCATTCCTCCTTCCAGACCTTGACGTGCCTGAGGGGGTACCTGCAAGCCGTTACCCCAGACCCGAGATTAGTGAAGTTGTTGTGGAAACTGGTTGAAGAGAACAACGTCCACAACATCATCGTCGTCACGCCAAATGTATGCACATAGAATCTTTTGAAATAGTTAAAGAAGTTGTTCTTCACACTTACGCATTGTGTTGTAGATTGATAGACCATAATGCCAAAGCTGTAACATTTCATTCATGGTACTAATATGTTCACCTCAAGCAGCGTTTTTACTACCTGGAGCCTGCTTGTTTGATAGAAGTGAAGTAATCCCGACTTCTTGTCTGCACCACATGATATTGTAGTCTGCCTTTTGATTAAAAAACATGCATGTGTTAAATACTGACGTTTTGAACATGTCCTCCCTAGCCGGGCTTAGTGGAAGCAGAGGGCAAGTCCAAGACGCACGGCGGGATTACTGTGACGACAACGAGTCAAACCAACTTATCAGCGGACCTCTCCATGATCAACTTGCAGCTTGCTACAAAAGTGAGAGTTCTTGGTCATTAGCTTACAGTATTAGAACAAATATGTTCGCAATACAATCTTTTCTTGACTGACAAAATGCACCGAATAATATTAGTCGAGTCTCTTTAAGTATGCTCCTGTTAACTGAATACTTTCTTTGGTCACAGTATTTCTTTTCTCATCGTCGTATGGCTCCTGATAACAAAACTCCTTCAAGCTGAAATTACGATTAACAAAATGAACTGGCTCAAAACAATGTGCCATACATCAGCTGTACATGGACACATTTAACGTTTGTTTTAGAGACATCATATCGTTTACGTACAGTAGTTGTTGTGGTCCCTACTGACAAAATGTCACCACATACACATTATAAACTAACTATGCACAAGTACCTAAATCTGAGGAGCTTGCTATAATCCTGAAATGTAAATAAAACTATTTCCATAATCATACGAAAGCAGTGTCCATCGCACGATTCCGTGCAGTAAGTGACTTATCTCACGGTCATATTGTAACGATACCAGGTGTGGGCGAAAAGATGGCATCTCCTGTGCATCGCAGAACGTCATTCTTTCTATGCGAGTTTTTTGGATGTTTCAATCAACAACCAGGACGGTTAATATGTCTGTAAGTGCAATTGCACTGGTATATATTGGATTACATGACAATGCCAACATCATATGTGTGATAGGACAACAATATAAACAATAAATATGCATGCAAGTGAAGGTTATTCTGTCTGCGGACAGTAGAGTGATATTATCTTGCAATATTTCACACGTGTCACACAGGCAGGCAGACCCCGGCAAGTGAAGATGGTAAACGCTGACGCCCACTTAACAATGGAAGCCATGACATCACATTTGTTAAACCACGCCGACCTTCAAAACACATCAACTCAGACCCACCCTGTTGTTGTTGTTCACAGGTGAGAATGTCTCCAGGATATTTGACATATTATCATTCAGATTTTTAGCCGAATATGTTCCCCATTGTAAGTATAATAGTCAAAGAAATCAAATTGTATTTTGTAATTCCTGATATATGTTAGTTAAGACTGAAGCACATGCGGGTCAAAATCTCTTTGTTATATTATATCTTTCTTTAAATAATCGAAGTTAAATACATAAAAAAAATTATTTTCACTCACTGATGCAAATTTGAAAACTATTGTAATACACAGACCGAGTAAATAACTTCCCACTTTTGCAGTAAGTGAAGCCCATGCTTATTTGGTTACAGAAATACACACACTTCCGGAAACCTCCATGTACTTTATTTGGGAATGATTGACAATGGTTTATTGAGGAAGTGGGCGTGCCATCGATCCATAGTGCATATCAAAAGTAGTTCCTGCTTGACGACCTCTTGTGTAAATATAGTGGGTCGTGATACAAAGTGTATATGCTTGGTTTATCGTATTGATAACACGATCCATTATGTGATAAACACATTTACTGTTATGGATACATGACACACAAAACATAACAGGAAACATGACATGTTACTATTTGAATTGCAGCAACAATGACCGAAAACTTGCTGTCTCGCTCTGCATCATGGGTAATATTCTGTCCGGTATTCGTGAGGATGCCCGTGTTGACGTCGTCGATCACGTGAGGACGTTCCTCCGATGTTGCCCAGATCTTCAGTTCACCCAGGTAGGGACACAGGAGTTTCCTCAGTTTGCCGATAAATTCTATTTTTAAATAACATTTAATTTAATGTCTTGGCATCATTTTGGGTTGATTATATGATCGAGTGATCAGCTTCGCTGTCTTGGTTGATGCATGTCATCATATCCAAGTTGCGTGGATCGATGCTAATGATATCAATCACTTGACTGTGTGGTCCAGGCTCAATTATTTACATACTGCCTCCATATAGCTGGAATAATGCTGAGTGCGGCGTTACACAACAAAGAATCAAACCTTACATAAGGAAATCAGAATAGACATCAAGAAGAAGCCGGATTCAGAAGACTGGTCTCAGTCATCACTCACTACTGTCATTATTGATACTGAAGTGAAATTATAGCATTATGTAGCACATGTAGTCCCGAAACAGGAGCGTAGTACACTTTAGAAATTGCCAGCAGCAATGGGTTGGACTGCAGCTGTGTGGAAGTTTAAACCGTAGCCGGCAGATCAACGTCAGCTGTTGACCAGAACTAGCCACAAGTTTTTTAAACTGGGCTTGTAGACTGTTATAATACTTTGAGAACGTCTGTGGCTAGTAACGGATATTGAATTGATGCTTACCTCTGACTCAGACCTTGCGGTAGCCCTTAAACAGTGAGTTGTGTACCGATCGCGATGTCATAACCGTAACACCTGTACGATCTTACCGGGGTTGTTTGTTCCCCCAACAACGTTCAACACTATCAGTTGTCTAATATAAGATAGAATGTGACCATTAATAATCGAATGTAAAACATTATAAACACAAAATATGGTAAGCTAAATGTTGAGTTTCTCATGAATACTCTTTCAGTAATAGGAATTTGTTTTCATTTTTCAGAGCGATGTGCAGATGTTCCACGACTTTGCGCAGCAGTGTATTCTGAGGACAGACCCAGCTAATACCTATGCCAACATCTGAACTTACCACCAAACAATCCCAAAGGACCACATTACATCAACTGTGCCAATATCTGAACTTATTACCACACCTTATGAACTTCATCTTGCCAACACCTATGTCATTGTCTCTGTATGTGTTTCCTTAGCTTTACACTCAACACCTGTATCCTAATATGTGATTCGTGTATCATATACGAATATGTAGTCTTCAATTCAACTTGTGGTAATCGTAAGGTGAAACTACCGTTACAGGTGGGAAACGAAGGAAGGGATATCCAGTGCTGTCGCGGTTATATAGGCTTCGTGCTATGCCCGCCCTACAAAATATATATGTTGTTTTCACATATGTTTCGACAAGCATCATATTCATATACTGATAATATACACTTGCAATGGGTTACGTGAAAGTATCAACTTCTTAATTACACAGAAGCGTATGCACCGTCTACTTATGCAGCACCTGAGGCAAATATGAATGTCACATAATTATTGCTTCTGAATAGTTTACTTACCATTGTAGTATACCCAGAGTGCACCCTTACAATGTTAATATTGACTAGATAATATCTTGCTGACGTTTGATATACCACTGCAAGATGGTCAACCCCCAATCTTGTGAAACCGGAACGTATTTGCTCGTCGTCTTGGTCTATGCAAATACTCGGTGGACCATGTGCTTTTCACGTTGTGTTCTTGAATGCCTCAGTTATGTCTGAATACTAATGTACTTCCCCAAACGGTGCTAAGAGATGTTAAGTTAGGACCCTGTGGGTCAAACAACACGCTAGTACAAACGCTACATCAAAGCATTCCTATGCATGTATATTTCAATCGAAGGCTGGCATACTTAAGGAGGTACCGTGTAAAAAACGGAAATGTTAATGCTCTTAGTCGTGATACATACTGAAGGAAGTAGTTATGTTTTTGTACGAATTTCAAAATGTCCACTGTATTTCTACGATCTAGCACTTTCTTTAGTTACACATATCAACCACATGTTACATATTCGTGCTCTAGTAATGAAATGTGTGAAGCGCTGTGATATTGCTGGAATATTGCTAACAGCGGCGTCAAACTTTACTCACATACTCTAGTAATAAACTGTATGCTATAAAAATGAATTGATATGATAATCAGAAAGCGAATCGAATGGTAAACAGAAAAAAACCATATATAAGGCAAGATAAAGTTCATCAATATATCAAACAGATATGCATGACCTATCCACTAAACAGCGAGTGAGTAAGTGAGTTTGATTTTACACTGCTTTTAGCAATATTCCAGCAATATCACGGCGGGGGACACCAAAAATGGGCTTCACACATTGTACCCATGTCGGGATTCGAATCCGGGTCTTCGGCGTGACGAGCGAACGCTTTAACCACTAGGCTACCCGACCGCCTCCAACTAAAAGTTAACATGTGTTGCCTGAGACACAAAACTTGGAATGTATAGTACAGGTCAAACGAGGGAAATGGATTGGACATAATTTTGGTCAGTGACGCCTGAAAGTTGGCAATGTCCTCCATATGTCTGGCATAAAAAAATATTTTGAAAGATTTACTAATGCCTTGAATGGTGCAACCCTGATAAAATCATGTTTAAGGAAGAATCATATGATGTTTTTCAAAACCTTTGTAGAAAGAACTTTTTCGCTCGACTGTACATCAAACGTTGTGAAATGTTCTCTACATGTCTGGCATAAAAATATTTTGAAAGATTAACTTATGCCTTGAATGGTGCAACCCTGATAAAATCATGTTTAAGGAAGAATCATATGATGTTTTTCAAAACCTTTGTAGAAAGAACTTTTTCGCTCGACTGTACATCAAACGTTGTGAAATGTTGACATCAAAGACTGTAGCTGCTGGACTATTGCTCGACGTAAAGGTGTAGCTGACCTCTGAGAAGTCACTCCTCTCATCACAGCCTGGTTGGAGAGGAAGGGGCGGGATTTCATTACTCTTCATTTGTTTGCAAATGTCTAAATATGAAACAGAAGAGGCGGTTTTACTGGCTCGTTCTCTTTCTCGTTCAGGTGGGTAAATATGTAGAAGGGAATTACCTATTTGGCCATTTGTCGCACATGTACATGTGTATCAGTTGTTATAGCTGTATGCACGTTGTATTTGATGTACGGCCTGCATCGTATCACGTAGATTCGTGATATAAGTACATAATGTATGCAGACGCACGTCTGTCATGCAAGTGCGTCATAAAGCATGTACGTAATAAAATCGTACAGTCATGGACACATGCATGTACATTCCACTAAAACAATAAAGGTGATGCCTGTGTATTTTTGTATACTTTTACCCTTTCTTCCCGATTCTCAGTGAAAGACCTGCTATCTGGGAGATCTTAAACATTCGCGAGAACTGCTCGTGATCTGAAAGAGTTTGTCAGCTGGTTAGCATCTGTGTTATGATCTGTTAATATAACCCGTGAAGGAGATTCTCTACTAGCCGGGATTGGACCCAGTGGTCATGTACATGTGTATATGCAATATCCTCTTTTTATATGGTGCTTATATAAACTCTTTTTTTTTAATTCCTTTACTTACATTTACAATTATAGACTATAATTTATTTAATATCCTTTTCTGTAACCAGCACTACTAATTATTTGAATTTGTATATTTGTTTTGATATCTTCGCTTTAAACAATACAAAAAGTTCTTAAATATATATATTGCTTACATTTTTAAATACAATTATAACATAAATGGGCGAAACACTGTCGGGCACTGACATCTTAGAAGTTGTATTTCATGAAAATTGTTTAAATGTCAATATTTTTGTATCATCCTATTGGGGACCCTGAGTACGATTAGGTCCCCGTAACGCAATGTCTGTCGGAGGAGCCGTCTCCACAGGATGTGTTTACGCTGATGGCGTCTCATCGTGCCCAAGGGCGCTGCTCATTCTAGCATTGGTTTGTCTGGTCCAGCCTAGCTGCTTTTATAAACTTTTGTTTTTATTTATTCTACAAGAAATGAAATATTTATAGAAATATGGGTAACAAGTAAACTGTGTTGAATATTTGAAAACATCTGCTTGTGATCTGTTTGTGTGTTAGCTAGTTTAGCGATTATGACATGATCTGTTCAAATAGCATGTGAATATCGATGTATCTGCAATATCCTCTTTTTCTATGTCGCTTTAATAAACTCTTGTTTTAATAAAGATACAAGAAATACAATATTTCCTTTAAATATGAAGTATGATATATTGAATATGCTTTTCTGTAACACAGCAGTTTATTCATTTCAATTTGATTATTTGTTTTCTTCCCTTCACTTTAGTCAATAAAACTTCATTAATTATATTCATTGCTTACAAGTTTTTACACAACTATTTAGTGATGACGTCAACGATCGTGAAGAACGATAGGGATAAGATGGGAAATTGCAAAGTTGATGTTTTTGGATGTGCAGTTCGTAATATACTGCCACGATTTGTCAAACAGTCATTCAATGGGCGAGGAATACCGCGTATTAGTCTCACAATGTTGATTTGAGGGAGTTTGTCCCATTTCTACTTCAGCCAACGTGGTCGGCGGCTAATGATGTTGACGCACACGTCCCGACGTGTTCAATTGATGAGGTGAGGTGAAATGGGGTTAACGTCGCGTCCAAGATTTTTGCGTGCGTGCGTGCGTGCGTGCGTGCGTGCATGCGTGTGTCTGTTTGTACGTGTCCGGTGAATGCCGATTTTAAAGTGCTGGTCCAAAGAGATACCATGCCGCAGTTTAATATGAAAACCCGTCTCAGACTCAATATACTGACTTCCAGCCGACCAGACCTTTTGCCTCTTAATGCCGAGCACTGGCAGGTTAACAACATATACCATCGGACGTTTTTTTGTATGACGCAGCCGGGGATCGAACCCCAGACCTTCCGTTCTTCAACTACACCATGGTCTGTTCAATCGGGAAAAGGTCTGGGCTCATTGAGGGGGCACGGGTGGCCCAGTCGTCTGAGGCGCCGCGATTCGCTGTGCAGAAATGCGTCCCTTGGGCACGCCAGAAACCTATGATTGTGGGTTCGAATCCCGGTTCGCCCCGATTATGTTTCTAGTTTTGTCAGCACCATACCCGTGCTCACTGGTTTCAGCGAAGTGGTAAACGTCTGAGATCTGCATCACTTCGGCCTTTCCTCCCACATTAAGCTGACACGCCGTGATATGACTGGAATACTGTTAAAAAAAACAGCGTTAAACCAGACTCACTCACTCACTCATGCTCTTATACATCGAGCCACAAGCATGATATTTATCTGGGTTAAACATGTATTAAAATGAATGCATGTGAGTAAATGTATGATAGAAGCCTCCAGGCGCCGGAAGTATTATCGCTGGTCTCCATTCAATGTGTAAATATTTCCCGAAAATGATTCGTATCTCACAATACAAGTAAGCCTGCGCTAATAAAGAACAACACCGATGTTACGCAGCAGTCACTGCAAACATTATATAAATGGAAAGTGATACAGCTAGTACTAAATTGGGAATCAACAACGAAACTTTCGCATGTGAAACTAAATTTAAATAATGAAACTATTCACTGGATTCACTCATTCAACTATGACATGAATGAAAATGAATGAAAGTAGTCACAGAACCGATGGCAATAGATGATGCACAGATATTCTTGTCGAATATCCCGAGTTCTGATATAGATAATAAACGTGTATGCCTCCTTACTATCAAACGCCCCAGTCTATTGTTTTGTGCAGATGTTTTGCGTGCTGACATCTATGAACTTGAAATTACCATTACCTTAGACCTTAAATGTCAACAATGCCCATGTCAGGGCATATTTTAACACTAATATGCAATCACATTTTCAACAGGTTTGGGTTACAAAACTGTTACTTATTACCCCTCAACTACATATTCGTGAACGTCCTATCGCACCTAACGAGAATGGGTACAGCAATCTTCGTGCACGAGTGTCAGACACGTGCTGAATAACATTGTAGAACACTACAGAAAGCTGTTGACAATCATCATTTTTTTAGTCACTCAGTCGTTTATAGTGTAAATTTTTAACACCCCACCCCACCCCCGTCATATAATGCGGGGGGATACAGTTATCAACTGGTCTGTCTTTCTGTCCGTCCGCCCGTTCGTCGGTGTATCGTTTCTGCAGCATAACTTGAAAACCGCGAAATATATTTCATCCGAGTTTGGTAGATGTTTTAATCAGGGGCTGAAGTGGTACCTTTTGTAAATTACGAATTTTCCAAAATTCGTTTCCCCAGGTTTCCATGGAAACAAGTTAATGTTACCTGAAACGGAGATAGGTGTCGTTCCCGAGTACTAACACCTATTCAACATTTTCCATTCAAGCAATTAAAAAGGTTTCGAAAAAATAAAACAAGAATTCGACAAAACAGATAACAGTTTTCGTGAAACGTGTTGACACTATTATTTCATGAAGTAGTATTTTTTCCTTTTCACATACCTGTATCCGTGGTATAAGGGCATGTTGTATGCAGGGTGCTACAGTCAAAAATCGTCAACAGTCTGAATCCTACATTTCATTACTACAATTTTCATGATGGTATGTTGACGAGAAACTCGGGCAAGCATTAGGTGTTGTGCCCTCGCTTACTGTACATATCGCGGTACGATCATTCGGTGTAAATAATGTTCTTTTCGTCAGCCTCTGGACTGAGGCTCCGACACAAATAATCAGAATCCACAGTCATGCAACATTCCCCATGCGATCGCATATGCAGGAACGGGTTAATCTCTATGGGCACAATTACGTTCTCAGTATAATCTTCGTAACCTGTCAGGTTTACATGGGTTAACGCTGCTGTGTATTCCGGGCCTTTGTCGTTGTGACCTCAATATGTATTCAGAGAGGGAAGTTCAGCTCTGCATATGATCTCCAGTCAAGCGGAGACTGAAACAGCAATATACTTCCTTGTGTACTAGCTTACTGTGATGCGGTATTATCAGTGTCTACTCCTGTATAAAATCGTACACATGCTCCTCAGTTTATATAAATGGATTCATGTTGCAGAAACAATTTGACATCGACAAAACATGACTAATGTCAAATTAAGTTGAAATAATGTTTTATAAGTAGAGTGTGACAAGAAAATACAACCCCCAATTTACTTGCAAATCACAAGCTTTTATGTCCATGTCAACCCAAATGACTAACGGGTATGAAAAGAACTACTTCAGTGTTTGAGAGAGAAGGTAAAGTGAATTATATCACAGTGCTTGTTAACTGCGCGAGCGATAGAACGCCTACATTGTCCAGGGTTTGTCATAATATATGTCAATCGTCAGGCTTGACTTACAGGTACATGTTTATCACATAACAACTCGCCTATTGTGATGGGAGAAACGTATAAACTACTCGGATAGATATATATGTCGGTAGTTTTGTTTCTGTTTGAACCATTACTTTCTTGACCTCAGAACTTATACGATGCTCAGAGTCTCTGAAGCGGGACAATATCAACAATTAATGTTGAGGAAGAGGATGTCTTGTTTCGGGAATCGTGTGTGTATCAGGTGTTGGATACCGTATGTAGTTAATAAGGTGCACCCTTATTATTTATCTAATGTTATCATATTGTTTGAGGCGCATGTACGGTCTCTCTAAGCAAAATACAGAATTTACCATGATGTTGAATAAATACAAAGAAATAAAGATGGTACTTTAAGCTTTCATTACATAAGCAATAGCCTTACTCAGTGACCTCGCCAATATGATCAATTGGTTTTTTTCACCGGAATTCTTGCATAATTTTACTTTTGGGAGTTGCTGTTGTCCCTGTTATCTAACATCATAAAGATCGTCGAACTGTGTATAGCCACTCGCAGACACCATGTTGTTTTCTAGCAGACGCAGTCAATACTGATCACACGACAGGCCAATAGTGACCAGGCAATATCCAAGGTCAGCGTTTGTGACATGATTTGCCCAAAACTTTATGGTAAACAATCAATACAGTGACTTGTGATTGGATATGCAACGCAACACATACATGCACGTCACTAGTGATTACCAATGTGACTAAAATGCCGTTTGGGTATGATGGCATCATCTGCAAGGTCGAAACTGAGAGTTGTCTCCCTGCATTTATTCTCCAAACCGTGACATGTTCACATTTTCTAACATTTCAACGACATTCATCAAGCACTGAGTACCAACTCTGCCAATGATTCCTAGCTTGATGTTGTGGCCCAATTTCACACCTATAAATGACTTTATGACCCCCAAACAAATTGAGCGATGTCCTGAGTGTCTAACAGTGCCATTTCCCTATCTTTGGTATATAGCTACTCAAAGGCAAGAGTTGCTGTAACGCAGACGTTTTAAAATTGCACAAATGTCAAATTTCATGGAAAATCTTGAAGAGAGAATGCTTGAATCCGATATGGCGCAGCGTGACTTAGCACGTCAATTGAACATCCAAAGGAACACCATATAGAATGTATGCTTATATTATCAACCGAACAACCACGTCTGAGATCGCCCTATAGTGGCCGCACAGTCCTGGCAACCCCTCGCCTGAACAATGAATCAACGTCGATGTCTCCTGTGGTGCAGCTAACACTTGCGGTGGAGGAGGGTCATCATGACCATATAGCTCCACTGACGAGGAGCTTCATGGAGTATACATTGTCCATAGAGCACTTTACAATAAAGCCCTGGCTACCTTCAGCTGCCATTGCAGGCAATCCTCACATTATGCCATGATTCGTTTTCTAACATATCATTGTGTAATGGATAACATTGCAACAATGGTAATCTAGTCATTAGCTTGCTGTTCATGAATATGTCAGGTTGAGCTTTTCTGTATATTTCCTTGTATACATGTACCTCAATATACTGAGCGAGTGAGTTGCCTAAGGAATTAGCTGCGCTGAAGTTCAAGTTTGGTCCCTGTGTATTCCTTCTTTATTCATTATTTTCGGTTGTATCCAACCTCGGATAATTCGAAGTATTTCCGAATGTCCCTTCAACTTCGACACAACGGTGTTTGACTGTATTAATTTGTGTGTGCATTTTCATACATGATGTGGACTTTCATTTGAAAGACATAAGCATAAAAATATGACATCATAAACAACAATTTACTTTATTACGCTACTTTTGATATTCTTCTTGATGATAGTAGTTTTCGGTGCATTAGGCGCATTAAAGAGAAATATTCTAACAAGATAAAATACACCCCACAGTGGTTCACAATGAACGTATCTAAATAGCAACGTAATATTCTTCCTGATGTGTGCAGCAGGGTGTCACAATGGCGGTGTGGGCCAGAATTGTGTTTGTGATAGCAAATCTGAGTCTCGTAGCAGGTAAGAACATCCTTTACCTACATGAGTTTCAGCCTCAGATACTTGAGTAATATTATTCGGTTATCAGTTTTACTTTAAAATAATCGTTGAGACATGTACCGAATGATTATCAGACAACATTTCTGTTGCTGAACGTTGTATAATACATAGAGTCCTTTTGAATTATCGTCTGCTAAGGTGTATACGTATCAGGAACACTAGCCCAGCGTTTTCTCTTAATACACTAAAATGTTTCCTGATAGATCATTGACAACAGCGTATACGAGGGATGGTCCAGAAGTTCTAGGCTTAACAAACAAAACCAACAATTGTGAAAGTGTTTTTAAATTTATTTTTCAACATAATCTTCTGCTTTTCAATACATTTCTCATATCGATAGTGAAGCTTTTCAATTCCGGTCAGGAAGGCTTTTTCTGAAGCAACCCTGAAAAACCCATTCAGGGAAGCTTTGAGGTCATCATTATCATCATAGCGCTTTCCACGCAGTTATTCTATCAGTTTAGGAAACAGGTGGAATTAACTTGGTGCCAGGTCTGGCGAGTATGGAAGGTGCGGAAAGACACATTCGAACACACATTATCCCACAGCAGCCTTTGCAAGTCGAGGTGTGTGAGAAGAGTCATTGTTATAAAAAAGGTACAACTCCAGCGATCAGCATTTCTCGTACTTTTCGTTGATAGAATATCCCAGGCGATGAAGCAAATCAGCATAATAGGCACCGGTAAGCGGTTATCGACTAACTTTCTAAGTAATCAACAAGAATCACACCCTGTAGTGGTAGTGGTCGAGTCTTGACAAGACAATCCAGGGGTCGACCTCATGAGCATCGTTCCCCGCAATTGGGATACGATGACATGCATCAACCAAGTCCCGTAAGTCGCCTCTTACGACAAGCATAGTCGCCCATTATAGCAAGCATATTATAGCAATTATATACTGAAGACCTATTCTATCCCGGATCTTCACGGGTCTAATATACAAACGGTCTCAGACTAAATACACTTGCAATAAACTACTTTAACAATGTACTATGTTGACCAGCCCCCATAATTCGTTTATTGTCACAATATCATTATGTGTTATATCTTATAGCCTTCCCGTTATTAGAAGTGAATCGTTAATCAAGAAATGAAGTGTGACCTGAACGATCGTGGTAATGAAGTATGCAATGGTGGCATATCGTCTTAATTTGCTGACAAGCTATACGATAGTTGAGCTTTATTGAAAGTGTCATGATTAGAAGTGTGTATGTTCATGGTATCACTAACGCAGCCATTGTGACCTGGATGGAGATCTGTAGCAGAGATAAACATACATTTACCACTTATCATCACCAGTTAAACACAGATCTAGTCTTTTGTGTATACATGCTTCGATAGTGGGAAGTGTTGACTCGGCGCGCCTCACCGCCCGACGTATGTCACGTCATGAGTAACATTGCGATACATCCAGCACATCAAGTCATGTAACGTCATGAGTGACATTGCGATACATCCAGCACATCAAGGCATATCACGTCATGAGTGACATTGCGATACATCCAGCACATCAAGGCATATCACGTCATGAGTGGCATTGCGATACATCCAACACATCAAGGCATATCACGTCATGAGTGACATCGCGATACGTCCAGCACATCAAGGCATATCACGTCATGAGTGACATTGCGATACATCCAGCACATCAAGGCGTGTCACGTCATCAGTGACATTGCGATACATTCTACACATCAAGGGATATCACGTCATGAGTAACATTGCGATACATCCAGCACATCAAGGCATATCACATCATGAGTGACATTGCGATAGATCCAGCACAGCAAGGCATGTCACGGCTGCCTGTAAATATTAAAATCTGGTTCAAGGATCAACTATCAGCGATGGGCCCGATATCACACTGTCACTCAGCCGACACATTTTAACCAATTAATCTTCATCTTTCATCTGAATATGACATTGGCGATCAATTCAATTCACGAATTGCACCAAACATACATGAAGTGGCCGTTCTTCTGATTATTTCTCGGAACGGTTGTTTACCGTTACTGTTTTTAAACTTTGAAAGAACCTGAAAAATTGAACTAAGTCTTCTTACAGCATTTGATTTCAAAGCCATTTCAGTCCCCTGTTGCAATACGTGCACCACAACTCAAATCATCAGGCTTATGTGCATTTTTGTTTATCGGACGTTTAATCATAAACTTGCACCTTCACATCTGTCCACCTACCCAGGTACATATTCCATGCTGCCCGTGTTTCAGTAACATGTCTTGTATAACCGTATGAATTATTTATTTTGTCTTAATATCAACAGATATGGATTTAAGGATTGAGTGACGGAGTTGGGTTTTACACCGCTTTTAACAGGATTCCAGTTATGGGCGTGTCAGCTTAATGTGAGAGGAAAGCCCGAAGTGATGCAGGTCTCAGACGTTTACCACTTCGGTAAAACCCACAAGCACCGGTATAGTGTTGACAAACCTAGAAACATAATCTGGGCGAAACACGAGTGTGCCACCCGTGCCACATAGATTTGAGGATTGTTTTCTGTGAGCAAAAGGTTGAGTTATATAAATGTTAAACTACACTTGCCTATTTAATATCATTCACATGTAATTACTTGATCTTGACACATGAAGGCTGACCGCATGTGGTAAAACTTGAATCAAGGCTGAAGAGTAAATATCATGTGCCTCCCTTACCGTAACTGAATGACACGAAGCTGGGATCCATTTCTTTTAAAACGCATGTGTGACGTCATCCTATTGTTTAAACAACCCATTATTTTCCTATAAAGGACAGTTCGTTGTCAAGTATCTATGCCCTCGTCATCTTGAAACCACATGTCATTTAATGCTTTGACTTCAATCTTAAAGAAAATTTATTTCTACATCGACTCGAACCCGTATCGTGTAATGGAGGTCATGCGACAGCTAAAAAAGTAATATGAATTGTGTGTTGTGCATGTTAGGTATGTTTACATTGTAAGTGCGCCAATGCGCACGTGCAGTGACGTCTCTTTAGGTGTGACGTCATTATGTTGTTGTAACCTAGGCAGCTGTGTGAGGCAGCGCCAGTTCTCCATTAAACACTGATTGAGCCAACTGCGGTTTTGTTATGTATTGAAGATTTGATGTTCCTCCAATGTGCGGGTCGGACAAATAACATAATGAATACACAACAGTGGCGACGAGGATAAAACTTTCTAAACGTGATTACATTCAGTGCTTTTCCATAATGACAGGCGTCATTGGAGATGTTGGACAGTTCGATGAAAGTTTAGAAGATTGGATGTCATATTCTTAAAGAGTGAGTTTATATTTCGATGCTAATGACATTCCAAATGAACGAAGAGTTTCCGGGTTTCTTTCCATGATTGGTACAAAAACGTACAATGTTCTCAAATCGTTGGTTTCTCCTGATTTGCCTCGTACACGTACTTTGGAACAATTATTCACTGTTGTACGTGATCATTACATGCCTAGACCAAGTGTTATTGCTGAAAGATACAGATTTCACAAGAGAATGCAGACCGAAAACGAAACTGTTTCACAATATGTTGTTGTTTTGAAAGTATAGGCCAGATTTTGTGACTTCGGCGCTACACTGAATGAACGTTTAAGAGATCAATTAGTTCTTGGACTGAAAAGTGTAAATGTTCAAAGGAAATTGCTTGCAGAATTAGAATTGACACTAGAACGTGCAGTTTCAATTGGAAATTCAATGGAATTAGCTGCGAATGATCCAGAAGAATTGTGCCACAACGGATTACCAAAGGAACAATCACAGTCAGAGGTGTTTTCTTTCAACAACAGAAGATCTAATGAACGTTATTGTTAAAGATGTGGAAAGCCTTCGCATTTAGCTGATACTTGTAATTTCAAAGATACAGTTTGCTCATTCTGTCAAAAGAAAGGTCATATTCAGGAGGTATGCAAAGCGAAGAAATGGAGTCAAAGGTCAGGTCAAAGTTCAACATCCGGGTTTCGTCAAACAGGAAGTGCTAGCTCCAGCAATGTGAACGGTAGGCGTCTAACTTTTCGTGTAAATACTATCAATGAAGAACTTTGTTCAACCCATGAATATGAAGATGACATTCTAGATGATTTAGGTGACTGTCTAAATCATTTGCTCGCTATTCACGGTGCTGCAGATATCATATGGGTGACAGTGAATGTAAATGGACGTGATCTAAAGTTGGAGTTAGATACTGGCTCAAGAAGTTCTATCATTACTGAAGGCGTTTACAGACAGAACTTTTCAAAATGCAGCTTACAAGAATCGCCAATCCCAATGAGAACATACACAGGTGAGCTTGTCACAATTCTTGGTATCATACATGTTGACGTTCGTGATGGTGAAAGAGTAAGCCAGTTACCATTACATGTCGTGCAGGGAAAAGGTCCTCCGTTACTGGGGAGGGCGTGGTTACCATACGTAAATATTGATCGGAAATCATTAGGAAATAATGTCAACATGTGTCACAAAATGTCAAGTGAAGATCAACTCAGTGAAATGTTTGTGAAATACTGTGATGTATTTTCTGATGGACTGGGTACAATTAATGGAATCAAAGCCCATTTAGAAGTGAAAGATGGCATGTCTCCTAAGTACATGAAAGCTAGGCCTGTTCCTTATGCACTTCATGATAGAGTGAATGAAGAAATTTCAAGAATGGAGAAAAATGGCGTGATTATCAAAGTAGAACATTCTGAGTGGGCTACACCAATAGTTCTAGTGGTCAAACCTGACAAATCTGTCAGAATATGCGGCGATTTCAAATCTACCGTAAACCCAGCTTTAAATGTGAACCAGTATCCACAAAACAAGATTGAAGACATGTTCGCTCAACTTGCCGGAGGTCAGAAATTCTCAAAGATTGATCTTGCTCATGCTTATCAACAAATGGAGGTGGATGAAGACTCACAGAAACTACTCACCATCAATACTCCAAAAGGACTCTACAGGTACACAAGACTTGCTTTCGGCATTGCTTCAGCTCCTGCAATTTTTCAAGCTACAATGGACCAAATTCTTCAAGGTTTGCAGAAAGTATTATGTCATCAAGATGATATTCTAGTGACCGGTTCAAATGATGAAGAACACTTACAGAACTTGGATGCAGTTTTGTCAAGATTACAACAATTCGGCTTGAGAGTGAAACAGAGTAAGTGTAAATTCTTTGTAGACTCAGTCAAGTATCTCGGTCATGTTATTGACAAAGAAGGACTTCATACTTCAGAAGATAAGGTGAAAGCTATCATCAGTGCTCCAAGACCTGAAAATGTGACACAACTACGTTCCTTTCTCGGTGGAGTCAACTACTATGGCAGATTCATCGAGAACCTTTCTACAATCGTTCACCCGTTAAACGAACTGTTGCAGAAAGACAAGAAATGGCTATGGTCAACTGAATGTGAGAAATCTTTCAAAATGTCTAAAGCAAAAATTGAAAGTTCCGATGTGTTGCGTCATTATGATCCATTGTTGCCAATAACATTGGCATGTGATGCATCTTCCTAAGGCGTGGGTGCTGTACATGTGTTGTCTCATGTGATGAGTGATGGTACTGAACGACCGATTGCATTTGCTTCAAGAACACTGAACAAGGCTGAAAAGGGATATTCATAAATTGACAGAAAGCCCTAGCAATTATATTTGGTGTGAAAAGATTTCATCAGTATGTGTATGGTAGGCATTTCACTCTCGTGAGAGATCATCGACCTCTCACTGCCCTGTTTGGTGAGGGACGGTCAGTACCATCATTAGTTGCTGCTCGTCTACAGAGATGGGCATGGATTCTCCGTGCATATGATTACAAAATTCAGTACAAATCTTCCTCTGCCAATGCAAATGCTGATGTGTTGTCTCGTTTACCTCTACCTGATACAACAAAATGTGTGAGTGATGATGTAGATTTGTTCTATGCAAGTCAGTTTGAACATCTGCCTATTACAGCAGGTGATGTGAGAAATGAGACAAGGCGAGACAAATGATGATGTAGATTTGTTCTATGCAAGTCAGTTTGAACATCTGCCTATTACAGCAGGTGATGTGAGAAATGAGACAAGGCGAGATCCTGTTCTTTCACAAGTGTACATGGCAGTGATGAACAGTTGGGATAAAGATCACAGTGAGAACTAAATAATGAAACCATTTCACTCAAGAAGATATGAGCTTTCGATTCAATTAGGATGCATTGTATGGGCAATGAGAGTAGTGATTCCTTCTAAACTCAGAAACGGTGTTCTAAATGAGTTATATGGTGGTCATTTTGGAATGGTGAATATGAAATCAGTTGCTAGAAGTTATGTGTGGTGGCCTGGAGTAGATGCTGATATTGAAAGTACTGCAAGAATGTGTATTACATGCCAGAATGTTCAAAATGATCCAACAAAGGCTCCTGTTCATCATTGGTCATGGCCATCAAAACCATGGTGTCGCATTCATTTGGACTTTGCTGGTCCTTTCATGGGTCACATGTACCTCATTGTTGTAGATTCTCATTCCAAATGGTTAGAGGTGATTGTTATGAATTCAACTACTGCTGATGCGACAGTGAAAGTGATGAGAGGTTTGTTCGCGAAATATGGATTACCACTGCAAGTTGTTACAGATAATGGTCCACAATTTGTGTCAAATGAGTTTGAAACATTCTTGAGAAGTAATGGTGTAAAACACATCTTATCTGCTCCATATCATCCTGCTACAAACGGACTTGCTGAGAGAGCTGTTCAGTCTTTCAAACAAGCTATGAAATCAACTAGAGGGGATGATACAACATTACAGAAGAAGATTGATAGGTTTCTGCTAGCCTATCGTTCTAATCCCCATTGCACAACTCAAGAAACTCCAGCAAAACTTTTTCTTGGAAGAGAACTAAGATGTAGACTTGACTTAATCAAGCCTAATCATGCTGGTGTTGTTGCTACAAAACAGTTTTCTTCATTGTGTCAACCTGGCGACACAAGACAGCTAAATGACAATGATAAGGTGTGGGTGCGTGAGTACAACAAAGAAGACAAATGGACTGCTGGCAAGGTGATGACAAAATGTGGTGAAAGACATTATGATGTTGACATTGGCAATAGAACTGTCAAGCGTCATATTGATCAATTAAGGTGTAGAGATGCAACTAGTAACCATGGTAACGAGAACATGATTGTTCAAAGTGACTGTAGTGCAGGGATTGTAGAAAGTATCAGGGTCAACAAAGGCGACCCTATCGTAATACCTCGTGCATCACAGCAATGTGATGAACACCAGTGTGAAGACAGTGAGGTGACAATTGCAAATGTACCAGCAAAACAAACCGTGAGACGTTCAGAAACAGTGAGAAAACCTACCGATAGACTAGGTTAGTCTCTGTGAGAACACAATGTAGGAACTGACAGTTTTGACAATTAAGTCATTGAATAAAGTATTCAGCAATGTGTAGCAGATATCGTATATATATGAGTTTATCATTTGTGGTTGAAAGTTGTGGTTGAAAGCTGTAACATTGTTAAATTATAACTTTAGAAAATAGCTCATAGTACTGTGTTCTGAATATTGTAAATGTATTGGTTAGAGAAGTAGAAAGTAATTTCTTTTAAGGGGGAGAAATGTTGTGCATGTTAGTTATGTTTACATTGTAAGTGCGCCAATGCGCACGTTTATGTTGTTGTAACCTAGGCAGCTGTGTGAGGCAGTGCCAGTTCTCCATTAAACAGTGATTGAGCCAACTGCGGTTTTGTTATGTATTGAAGATTTGATGTTCCTCCAATGTGCGGGTCGGACAAATAACATAATGAATACACAACAGTGTGGTTATAAAACAATGTTACCTAAAACAATATTCATGTTAAAGTAATGTGATAATACTTTATGAGAAATGTAAAACAACAACCTGAAACACATGTATCCTTGTCCCGGGCTCAACATGCCATGTTCTGAAAACGTGCTCGCGATTTATAAAATACTTGTTGAGGGCCCCACGAAATTGTAAACCATGTACTGAACAACTTGTGACAGAGAACGTGCGTCAGCAGCATTTAATACATTACACGCGTATCACACAAGAACGACTCACAAAGTATGAATACAAACTACAAACAGTTGTCATTTATGTTTTGTCAAAGAATAAACATGTCTAAAATTGGAGCCATTCGTCGTAACTGTCGGCTCGTAAGAATCCTCGTGTGTTCTCCTTTACGGTGACGGTTGATATACCTTCTGTTCAGTACACAGTGCATGACATTGTCATATTTCCGTAATTCCTCTTAACCCCTTTTCATATTTAGTTTATGCACAAATTGTTCATCATTATTGTGTTTTCCAAAGTTGTTTGAAACAAATGCGTGAATGTAATTATCAAAATGTACATAATAGTCTGGACTAACCAAACCAGTGGTTGACATCATGAGCAACAGTCAGTCACACCACACGTTGTAAACATCGGATGCCCATTTACTGATTTTATATAAACTACGAGAACCCTTGGACATGTTCTGCAAAGAAATCGATTAAATAATAAGCAGCTAGCAACAGGTTGACACCCTGGCATACTACGGGAGATAATGTCACAACATCAAAGTAGAAGGAACATGCATGGTTGTACTCATGTGAGGCTGAACCATTACTTCCCCTGGTTTTGGGGAAGTGCAAACGATGAAGTCTTTTTCCTGGGGAATGTATTCATGTTTGACGTGTTACGAGCCATGCATTACGTTATACGAAGATATGTGTGTTGCCATGCCTGATCTACTTCTTTCATACAGACAAACCTAACCAGCAAGTATCCTTTTTAAAACGCTTTTTTGTTTTGTTTATTATACTAAGCATGTCGTTTCGGTTTTTGGGGCGCATCAAATGTCAATAGATAGTTTGTATGTCATGTGAGAAGCATGGTGTCATAGATATCAGTCACATTTGTCCAACAGAATTCACTTCTTGGTCGTTTACAATGAACAAATCTAAATAGAAACGTAATGTTCTTCCTTGTCTGTGCGCCAGGGTGTCACAATGGCGGTGTGGGCCAGGGTTGTGTTTTTGGTGGCCAGTTTGAGTCTCGCAGCAGGTAGGTACATTCGTTACCTACACGAGATTGATCACAAGATATTTGAATATCATTGTACATTAATGAGTTCTACTTTTACACAATCGTTTAGACACGTGTACCGAATGGTATATCAGACAGCATTGTCATTGTTAAACTGGTACCTGACAATCACCTTGTATCATATATTAGGAACATTATACCAGCGAATTCTCTCAATATGCTTAAATGTCGCCTGATAGACAAATGACAAAAGTGTTGAATTTATTTATTGTCACAATATAATTATATCATACATGGTAATGAAGTTTGCAATGGTGGTATGTCATCTTAATATGCTGAAATGCTGTATGACATACGATGGCCTCCGAGGTCTTGTGGAAGAGCGTCAGCCCGGAGAGCGAAAGGTCCGAGGTTCTATACCCGGCCGCGTCATACCAAAAGACGTTTCTCGGAGTCAGCATAATGTGTCTGAGTGGGGTATTCATGTTAAACTGCACGTCGTTATATAAGTACAATAATCTGGTGCTCGAGGCTAAACCCCATTACACCTCACCTAGATGACATGCCATCAAGTAAATTCATTGTATAACTAACGCGAACATTGTGGCCTGACGAGAACACTGTAGCCGAGATACACATACATTTATACCCTAGCATCACTAGTTAAACACAAATCTAGCCTTTTATGTTATTCGCGTCGAAAGCGGAAAGGTCGACTCGCCGCGTCTCACCACCCGACATTACTTCCTAAATGACTGTCACGGTTGAATCAACAGGCTTGTTTTTGTGTGGATACCAGTCGCGATACTCATTCTCGGATTACCATCACGCGTGGATACGTCTGTGTTTAGAAAGGACAAGTTGAAATGCAAATTTTGTGTAACAAATGTCACTTCAGAGAACAGGCCACAGGCACTCGCCTAGGTATAGATTACCTATTGATCATTCGTGAACTGCTTTGCATCAGGTTTGTAATGGAGACACGTTGACCTGTAAAGATGAACGTGTCTCTATTACAAAAGTTTTCAAACTGGAAAAAACAAGTTTGCTGGCATGTATTATTCAAGTGCAAATGACACAACTGACATTCCGAATTGTATATAGATTACGTTATATCAGTGTGTGTGTGTGTGTGTTTGTGCGTGTGTGTGTGTGTGTGTGGGGGGGGGGGGGGGGGGGGGGCAGCATACAAACGACCCGTTCCCTCAAGTAAACTTTAAGCAAAACCTGACTGTTTATTCCGTTCCTTGTATAAGCCATTGTACACACATAAACGGTCACTCATAGGTACGTACACACGTGTGGGTACAAGAGCAGCGTGGGTTGTACGATTCCGACTATATCATGAATATGTGTTTATGATGCCGGGCGTTCGTAAAAAAGTGAGAGAATCCTACCCTACAGGCGGCACTCGTCACAAATTTGCTGCACAATATCGAAGTGGGAATAATACATATCCGAAAATGAATCACAAGTATCTAAAGTGAAAGCAATGATCCCCAGGCACACCTACGTTGTTTGTAGCGCGGCGTATCTATAATATGTTACAGTGGCTGTCTGTGTGATACCCAGCCTTCATTATCACCTACGCCTTCACTGCTTACTGAACCAGATCATGCTTATTGTTACATTCACATGGATGCAGTTAGGAAATCGATATCCACACTGTGTGCACAGCCGGCCCTGGTTATCACTGATTATATAATCATTACATGATATATTGTTGTCAATATTTTTAAAGCTATTTCTTTGATAAAATTGATAAAGAAACACATTAAGAATGTTTATTCTAATCTCGATTGCTTGTTTGAGCTTGTGCTGTGGACATACAATGTGTCGGTTAACATAAAGCAGCAAGTGTGTGCTGTGTACTTTGTTCAACATCACTGTGCTATCTATTACATCATGATGTTTAAAGTCACATGGATATTTTTGTGCCATTTGATGTCATGTTGATTACCTCCAGTAAACAACATAATGGATGAACATCCTCCAAAAGTAGTCAACTAATGTTCAACATCCAATAGTTTTCAACCAATAGTACAGGAACGAAAGCAGTTAAATAATCGTAGAATAGCAAAAACGCAACGCATTCTTTTTCAAGTGAATAAAATTCAAAAAGTACACTTCGGAATTGTTAACAAGTGAAATAAAACAAACAAGAAACAATTACGCATTTTACTCTAGAAGGCCAAAGA
Organism: Haliotis rufescens; assembly: GCF_023055435.1. NCBI lineage: Eukaryota > Metazoa > Mollusca > Gastropoda > Lepetellida > Haliotidae > Haliotis > Haliotis rufescens. Next base: position 68,790,920 of record NW_025963890.1, read on the forward strand.
GACATCTGTTCTACCAGGTAGATTAACTTTCGAATCTTTCCTCTCCGATGCCGATGCTGACGTTGATTGGACAGCCATGTCTACAATTCTACCCGTTGAGTCTTCCGTTGTAGCAGGTACTGTTGCCCTCGATTCCAGATGGAATTTTTGGTAACGGATGTGGCACCTTTCAAGGACTTCCCACGGATAACACTGTTCAGGAGGCCTCCATCTCTGCGGATGTTCTCTGCAATTTAGTATAAATAAGTACATTTTAAATATTCTTTTTCTGGGTTTTTGACATAGAGTTACAGCATATCAAGAACAAGACAAGTATGCATATTTTTCAGTCCATCTTGGTTATTGGCGGTATTTATAGTTATAAACTGGATAAGGAATCATTGAACATGAACCGAATATACTGTTCCCCTTCACAGAGACACTGCAGCCAATGTCGCAGGTGCTCACTGACAACACTTCACCGACAATCTCCATAAAAGCATATACGGTAATCAAATATGGCATACAAACAGCTGATAAAAAATAATGAACAACAAAAGCATCACTCTATAAATCAAAGTAATCTATTTTGCTACTAAATAAGCTATATACATCAATGCAATTTGAACTGATATTACATTGTTTTCGAAATTAAAAACAATTAAGAAATTATTGCTTTCAAATTAATATTGTTTCCATCAGTTCATAAGATCTTCTACCTTTTAAAATAATACTTTATATATGGGACTTTATATCTCGCCCACAACAAATGATTACTGAAGTAACCTTGAAAAATAAATAAAAACAGAGTTCCAACTGTTCGATCACTTTACATGAGAGAATTAGCGTGAAATGAGGCTGAAACCCGGCCGATATAATTATATCTGGTTCCGGTTCCGATTGCGCCTGTGCAAGGGACAGTCTATTATACAGGAGCGCCGTATAGTACAAAGTTCTCTATCTCCCTCCGAGTCTTTATCATGCTAATAGATAAAGGCTACGAAAATGTAAAGTTTAATGGATGTGAATGGGACGTCTAGATAACCCATCGTATGACTACTATCCTATGATGTAGTCCTTGTGCCAAGAAGGCACGCTGGTCGCTCTGGTGGATCGGCGTAGACCCGGTGCTGGTGGTATCACGTCGGGCTCTGGTGGGGGTGGGGCTCTCAGGGTCACAGGGGCCGGTGATGGCGACTGAAGGATAGCGCGCCTCGGTGTGCCTCGTCCTTGTCTGCCTGCGTGACTGAATCGGGTGGTGTTTTGCGCCGGGGTGTGCTTACTGACGTCAGTACCGGCGGCAGTGTGGGCCCTGTCTGCGTCGTTGGGTTGCTGTCGAGGGCACGTAGCTGCAGTGTCATGATGGGTGCTGTACAGTGATGCGGGTTGCTATGTCGTCATAGATCGAATGGGGTGGCAGCTGGTCATTGTGAACTGGGCTTGTGAACTGTGAACTTGGAATTTTAATTACCGTTAATCTTGATCGGGTACTGGTCGTGCTGCCGTACCTCCACGATACTGCCCGTCTTGTTTCTGGTTCTGTTCACGGACTAAGTCCCCTACCCCGAGTGGCGGAAGGCCTTTTGTGTGCTCCGCCCAGATGTCAGCTTTGTTGATATGGCATTGCGGAGGGCTCTGTTGGTCGAGTAGGCGCGATGCCGAGCGCTTTCCAGACTCCCTGGCCTCGATATACTCTATCATGTCCTTTAAATGGCATGGCATGGTTCTTTTCACTGAGCAGGTCAAGTTGTATTTCTTGGTCCGCGATGTCGGGGCCAGTCACAATGCGTAGTATCTCTTCCGTGATCGCACCCCGTCTTGGTGCATTTCATCTCATACTTGCGTGTGTCCGCCTACCCCTTGATGCCGGCGTGGAATGACCGGGTGGGTTCCTCATGTCCCTGCCGTATGCTAGACAGAGCCTCTCGAGCTACCATGATGTTCTCCACTCGGACGGCCAGCACCTTCATCGCCGCGAGGACGTCTTTTTCGTCACTGTCCCCTAGGCTTTTGCCCGCCGCGCGAGTGAAATCTCTTCTCAGCTCCTCCTCACAACACTCCAGTAGCTGTGTGACTATGTCGGGTCCGACAAGTTTAGTACCCGTCTTGTACTCACCCCAGCGGGTTATGAAGTACGACCAAGTCTCGCCCATCCCAGCCAGTGCTATGAAGGGACCCTTGAGTTTCTCAATCTTTGCATTCGCGCCCGGCGCCCTGGGGACTGCAGCGTGTACAGAGGCGTATATACTAAGCATGGCCGCCACCACCGCCTCTGCGTGCGTAGCTATATTGTCACAACCCTCGATCGGGCACTCCATATTCACAGGCACCATCGGGACTGTTATTCTGTAGCGAATGTCGTATTTTAGGCGATACACACGTGTGAACAGTGTTCTGGGGGCTTCGATTGGGTACGGAACCTGTCGATGTTCTCATGGTCCGCTTGCACCAAGTCGTGTCTTCCTCAGAACTGACAATCTCCTCTTGCCTGCCTCAACTTGTTCAGTTATAAAAAAGAACAGAGTTCCAACTGTTCGATCACTTTACTTCAGAGAATCAGCGTGAAATGACAATAACTAATCAAGATTTGGACATGTTGAAACAAGGGCGTGTTTATAATTATATCTGGTTCCGGTTCCGATTGCGCATGTGCACTGGTACAAGGGACCGTCCATTATACAGAAGCGCCATAAAGTACAATGGTCTCTTAATATATCATCACCTTTGTCGCAGAGCTGGGATACAGTTGACCTCGTGTTTTCCTACGGCAGTCTCAGCATCTCAAACATTGTCCTTCGTGTAAGCGGAAGGTCACAGTTAAAGTGCCTTGTATTTTCTTACTTTTCCGGAGCATAAGAATATTAAGTAATATGTATTAAGATTCAGGATTTTGCAGGAAATGAAATGAAATGAAACCATGTGACTCTTTTTCATTAACTAATGTCTTCGTTAATCCCTACTAGTTCCATTAATTTTTAATGTTTGGTATCTCAGTGGGCTAGCACTAGTAATCGCCATCAGTCCGGACTAGCACAAGCAGCCACACACACACACACTAACACACACACGTGCATGTACGTCGCTATATAAGTGCAAATATCTTGGACGCGACGTTAAGCCCCATTTCACCTGGTCAAAGTATGCATATATTTTAAAACATATCGGTTATACATACAGGTGTGAGACAAAATGTCGCCCGGAACAAACCAGCATGGATGAGTACAACACGCCAACCTTCACAGTCTGCCGGTAATGCTGTAGATGGAGTGACTACTGCAGTCAATGAGACGTTCTCAATTCACACCAATGGTAGTGAACCTGAAGCCTGGTGGAAGGTGGATCTACAGACGCAAGTACAGTCAGCACAGGTTAAAATCTACTTCAGAAAAGACTGTAAGTGCATTATACTCATGTTAAAGCATGATTTATATGCTGCTTCCTGAATTCCACTGCACCTTACCAGGATTTTTACTGTGACCGTCATAGTATACGTTGATGTTGTTATAATATATACACGAAACTCGCGTGTACAATACACGAACATGGAAGCATCGTTATCAATATATACTAACTGAAACAATCCACTGTAGATTAACATAAGTTCACCTTAAACCCGAGTGGTGAGCGTATGTCAATATGATAGTACTGAAATGATAATAACCAGTACCTAATTGACTTTTTATTGATTGATATTCTAGCTTTGTTATCATTAAGTACTACTTTTACGTGAAAAGATAATATAGCCTGATAATTATATTTAACGCTATGTATATCTTGAAAGTGTCTCAGTTTGAGAAAGAAGGACAAGGTTCCATGACAATAAGAACTGGAGTTTTGATGTTGTTTTATCCGAATGTCCTGCACAAGCGTCATTCACAATGGCACTGCTACAGCATTCTTTAAAGGCAGGGATATATTTGTACAGCATCTGCAACTAGTTAGTCCATGTCGTCAACTCGCTCTATTTGACCACGCAGCTGTTGACATGAAGTAAATTTGACATAAGCGGTTGTGTAAGTTTTGCTGGATTTCAGCTTCATTGGGCTTTCCTAGGTTAAACCACAGGACCAGGTTGTATCAAATATTCATTAACTAATGTTTTCATTAACCCGTACTAGTTCCAGTAATTCTAAATGTTTCATTAGTTATCAATCGTCATTATCGTATGTCACTGTAAGACTAAAATTTCCATCAACGTGTAATTAAAGTAAGGTATTGCCATATATGTTCCCAAAATTCCGTTCTTGCAAACAAGCACCTTCTTCTTCCTGTCCTGTACCAAGTGATACAAGTTGTAGCAGTTCTCTCGACTCGAAAGTTTGATAAGTCATAATTGCCGAATGCACTTCTGACGTTCGTGTTGTGATGTGTTTTATGTATTTTGTTGCATTTCAGTGCAAAACATACAGTTCTCTGACTGGACCCAGGGATGCATATAATCAACGCATCAAGTTTGGTTCAATGACCCGTTAATGTACAGAAGACGCCATTAATAGTTTGATACAGCAGCATGTAATGACAAATTAATTAATGGAGGTTTAATGACAGGTTAATGTATCGTTAACGTTTGATACAACCGGGTCCAGATATTTATGTTTATTACATCATTACAACCTAAAACTTCTAAAAATATATGAATCAAGAAGCAGTGGCAACGTTGAATTGTAAAATGCAAAACGGAACGCGCCACTCGAGAGGATACATACCGTAAACAGTATTAAAATCGGACATGTTCTCAAATGATAATCACCAAAGGCAATTTCAATAGTACCGCAGTTGACAAAGATGTACGGTGTAATATAGCAGTGGTGTGTACATCGTGGTCAGTAATAGTACAGACAAACAGATACAGTAGCAGTGGTAATAAATCATGTATCGTATTCTGTCAACGACTGTGATTGTCAACCTTTGTCAAAATATATATTACATCGCCATCCCTCCAGTAAACTGTAAATCTATGTTGGTAGCTTTTGTCGAATTTTAGATTACATACCAATCGCTGCCAAGGCAATGGTTGAAAACTAAATTCTTGTTAATTCATGATAATCCCCTTGATAATTTGCATTTACATATCAGAATGCCTTGTAACCATAAAACGCCAGATAAAAACTTATTCTAGAGTTTCCGTCAAAACAGATTCCATTGGGCGCAGTGGGCGAGCGATCTAAAATCTAGTAAGCGCCAGGTGCTGATCATGAGGTTGTATCCTGCTAGTGGCAATGTTGTTAAACCATTCAGCCTAGGCTTACATGTCGTTACGGTGTTGTCAGCCCTAGTGTACAGTACAGTCACCCCTTGCACTCAAAGGAACCCAATCATTCATTGCTAGTTGACCAGATACATACAATAACAAGTGCAAAAACGTGTTGTATCACCATGGGCAAGTGACTTACATGTAGTTTAAATGTGTCTCTGTTCACCCAGCAGGAAACGGGTACCCAATGTGTGGGGAGGGTGTAAAAACCGCCTGCACCTGAAGGCAGTATGGGTTGCATACTCCCCAGGGAGTTGAGAATGATACCAGGAGCCAGGGATCAGGGAAAACATATACCAAAGTTGAGCAGCCATATCTGGATAAGTGCGGAATGCAAATGTGTAATATGAATTTCGGCGCCAAAGACCAACAACGACGTTCTTTCGTGAACGGAAGTTTACTAGGAAAATACAAGATTGATATGGCACTGAAATTAAATTAGAAAAAGACAAACTATACGAACCACAAAAAGTAAAACGCAGTCAAATCTACATGGTAACAGGTCCTAAAAGGCAAAATAGCGGTGAAAAGTATATGAATGGAGCACCGAAAATCGGTGATGACACAAAAGGTAGAACATGATCTCCAACGATGTCGTCCCGGTAGTGTACGCTACGTGTTCTCCAATGAGTTAAGATGCCACCCCATACCATTACACTTCTACCTCCTGAACTGACATCGTTGAGTAATGCAGGCGTCACTAAAATGTTCTCCTGGACGACTGTAGTCCCCTGCGGGACCATCAGACCTTTCCATATGAAACCTGAACTTATCTGTGAACAGTATACCGCCCCAGCCTCTGAACCTAAGATGCTTTCTACACCAAGCTAGGCGTGGAATCACGACCTAAAAGACGTGGAGATGTCTTAATGAACATTTATCATGACCCATTATTAAATTTAATAAAATATTTATTTCTACTGAGCTTTATATGAAGCACTGTTATTTTCCCCCGTTAGTATACACATTTAATATGGCTCATTATGGTACTGACTGTTTCATTTTGGAAGCCAGGTTAAGAAAACATCACAGTTGATACAAAACAGCTGGTGTGGCGCAATCGACTTATTATATTCATTACGCATATATACACTTGTATGTCACGTTGTCGTAAGCCCACGCCGTACTGCCTTATCTATAATGTCGAGAATCAATATACAGATAGATAACATTTTAGCAAATATTCCTTTCAGACAAGAAACGACGCAATGGCCTTCAACTCTACACTTCTGTGACAAATTCATCTGAGCCCAAAGAAGGAAGTCTATGTCACACAGTTACTGGACGTCCTGACGGTACAGACGTCGCGGACGTACTGAATGTGACTTGTCCTGGAACGTGGAGCTACCTGACTGTCTACACTAATACAAGTAATGAGGAAGCGGAGGCTGTGCTAGACTTTGCTGAGGTAGAAGTGCGGAGTAAGTATAAACACAAAGACGGATCATGTGCATGTTTATCTGAATTGGCGTGTTCTCGTGGCTACGTTGTAGCGCATGAATATATTTGTCAATTTCAAAGTCGTGTTGCATGGCACAAAGATGAATCAGTTCTTAGTTAACAAGAAATAGTGGTTAAACGTTATGTTTGTATTTATGATGACAAGCCACGTGTTACAGGAATAGCACACACAGGTAACATGAGTAAAATCAGAAATCACAATGTCACTGCAACATCAGGGACAACGTAAAGTGTAAATCAGTGAATATGCAGCCTAACCAGGTTTGTATTGGATGCTGCCTTGACAAAATAGAATAATTCGTATGTTGAATTGTGTAATCTATCACCAGTCGTGGATCTTGAACTGCGAATGAAGTGTCACGTCTAAGTCACATTAAGAATAGCCCAGCGGCTTACTTGCAGCTGTTTAGTGCAAGGAATGATGGAGAGTGTCACCAATGGTGGAACTATAACACGACATCATGAACAAGCATGAGGTTCACGGTACCTACTTTGACCCGTTTGGGAATATAGGAAGGCAGTTGCAGTTCACTACCGTCATGCCCTGATGTTTCATACACAAATATGTCCGCTTAACCAATTACTGATCGCCAGAATAATCCTGGCAGACATGTTTCATGTGGCCACATTTGTTTTTGTCAAGAAGGGTTCACTGCGCCCCAAACAATTGAAGGAGTTATAGGTTTGTACATATATACATGTAAGTTCACATTGGACCATTAATGAAGGTTATATACGGGATAATCGATGGGACACTTCATACATATATAGCAAGCACTCATAACTGCGATATTGTGTTTTGTTACTTGTTTGACTGGTATGAATTCAATTCTATACGTGTTCTTGATTCATAATTTTCTATTTGAAAAAAGACGCATGTCTTATGTTAAAGTGTTGCTCTCTCATTCCATTTGTGAGTATTGTTTCATTACACTTGGGGGCATTCATTCTTCCTATCATATTTCGTCCTTTTTCGTTTTTTAGCCCTGGACCTTCATTTGGATAAAATGTTGCTCAACTTAAATAGGCCGTAATTAAGCCCAGGGCGTGCGTTCCAAGGATCTATCTAAAGTATTCTTCTCATTAAACAACCTGTTTTGAGCCGCTGTATAAAACTTCAATGAAGTACTGAAGCAAACATATGATTGATCGTCATAACGAATACTTCAGAAACACAATTTTAAGCATCATGTATTAGAATGTTACTGAAGACAAGCACTCCCCCCCCCCCCCCCCCCCCCCCTCCCACACACACATATATATTCAATTGCAGTTTATTCCAGCAGTAAAGAAATAACACTTGTACACGATATTTTATAACATTCGTCAAGTATGCTTTATATTATAATTACCTTATTTTCACATATTCACGTGGAATCGGTTAAGTCGAGTAAACCTGCAGACGGATGCGAAAACAACGTACATACAGCTATATTTGTTAGAACGGTTCGCCAGAACCGAGGCAGAATAATAACGTTCAAGAGTTCAAGATACATACTCGCAATCTTAACAGTGCGCAAACATTAATTTGACAGTGGCGAATTACGATAAATGTCAATGTGAAAAAGCGTATTTGTGTGTCAGTTTTGTTCAATATAAGTTTATTTTCGATTATCAATAATCAAAGACAGGTCCAGTTTTTTCTCAAACGAACTAGTTTTACACTCGGTGGGAAGGAAAGTTTCAAAAGGGTTGGGGTAAGGGGTGGTGTAATCCCCTAAATCCATCCCCTCGAACCACCCCGATGACGATTATTTGTCGTTTTCTGTTTAAATCTGGAATAAGTTATCGTCTGACAAACATATTACGATTTTGGTTTCACACCATCGAAGACCGTGAAATCACGACTAGAATTTGGACCTGGCCTTCTGGTGTGATGTAATCACTAGTCTATATCCCATAGTAAAAAGAGTGAAAAGCACGGTTATAGATCACGAGAACAAAAGGATGTATACATGTGGACATATGAATGGAAATGGTCGCATAACAAACTAAATGCAGTTAGTTATTTGTTGCAGTCAATAAAGCCACGGACTTGTGTAGTTCCTAACTGCTTGTTTAAAAAAGTGTTATTTCATGTGAAGTATTACTGCTTTTATTGATCAGTACATGTTTTGCCATAAAGGATATTGAAAGATCTTTTCTGGCATAACATAACATGAAACCTATCCACCAGATGAACAGCAAGCCGCTAGATTAACATAGACACTCTGAATATTCATAAAAAAACTTAATTGTCCTTTGATATGTCATCGAAAGGAATACAGAAAGTTTGTCTGAAGAAATCTGTTTGCAGGGGATGTTTTGGAAAGTAGCTATAGTATTTCACGATTAGACAAACGCCTAGTCTCTGAAATCATATTATTTCGATAAGTTTGAGCAACTATATTTAAATTGAAAAGAAGCCCCAGTAACATGTAAATTTCAGCCTGAACCCTAACGAAAATCTAGGCTTGCTTCATTTTGGGTTATAGCATTACAGTAAGGGCTGGGCGGAAGGGAAAATAATATGGTTCAGGGAGCGCGAGACAAACTACTTCACGGTCTGTATGATAGACTAGCAAGCCGTGGGCTGTTTACCGTCGTGATCTTGCGAGCCTAGCAAATTGAGCCATCTGAAACGGGACATCAGTTGCACCCATCAGATACCAGCTGTCACTAGTTATCTACCCAAACGTAAAATAAAAGGAAACATGTCGGAAGTGTATATTTTTTAACCTTCAAACTTACCATTTAGATACGTTTTAACTTTTAATAAGAGTCAATGTATCTCGTGTACAAAAATGTAAAAGTCATATATGCGCGCGATGCTTGTGTAGTGTTTGTCGCCATTATCTAGCTTTTGTGCAGTAATTTTGAATATTAAGTACATGTATTGAAATATGAACCAGTAAAAGAGCTCAGCATTGAACGCATTTAAATGCTGTGTGCGTTTATACTGCTCAACTACTTATACACACTTTTACTACACAGAACATATAAAGATTTTCATTGTACCTTATTATTCAACAGCCTCCTCCAACAATGAGGTATTAAACTTCTTATTTTATCACATATATATAGTTTGATTAATTTATTAATTAATACTCTGCTCACTTGTGTTGATAGTTTGTATGTAAGATAGTGCACATGTTTAAACCCCTAGAACTTTGGACTCTTGACTTTTCATAATGGGTAAGTTACGTTCGGTCTCTGGTTACATACTCAAACGAACAGATTGAAATGATTCGTTTTGTTTCTTATTTCAGGGAATTAATTCATACGAAGAATGTATCAGTCAAACCACTTTATATCACTATGTGGTGTTACTCTTTTATTTGAGATAGTTATAATGATTTCAAAATGCAGAAAGATATACTGGGTTAGACATTAATAGTATCTCACCTTACATATGATTAATATATACTCACACGCTAAAGAAACGCAAGTCGAGTATGCAGTATACATGTTATTTATTTTCAACAGTAAAGACAAGAAATACTAATAGGGCAAGATTGACAAAAATTTGACTGAAGACAGTCTAATGGATTAAAAGGCAGATGACAAAATTGTTTTTTTCAAATGTTAAGGGCTTACACAGTTTCGGGTCAATGTCAGTCAATACCTGGGGTGACCACCATTAGCATTGATCACTGCCACACATATCCTGTACATTGAGTGGATCAGACGATTTGTGAAGGCCCTGGGGATCCTCCTGCACACATCAAGAGCAGCTGTGCGAAGTTCATCGGCAGTTGTAGGGACTGGGCACACATTTGGACTCTTGACTTTTCATAATGGGTTACGTTCGGTCTCTGGTTACATACTCAAACGAACAGATTGAAATGATTCGTTTTGTTTCTTATTTCAGGGAATTAATTCATACGAAGAATGTATCAGTCAAACCACTTTATATCACTATGTGGTGTTACTCTTTTATTTGAGATAGTTATAATGATTTCAAAATGCAGAAAGATATACTGGGTTAGACATTAATTTCCCATTATTTGAAATGGAATATTTCTCAACAATTAAGATATTTAGAGTATGATATAATGATTCGATTTGACGATTTGTGTGGTGGTAATGCACACTAGACAGTGCCCTTGTTTGTGTGCCCTTGTTCTATTCAGTCAACAATCCAAACTTGAGACTCGGCAACCTATCTGACTGGTCCAGGCTGGCACTAGCAGGATTATACCTTCTAGTCACTTCTCCATGCGATACTGACGCAATAGTATGTCTCAAAGACCATAGAGAATATAAATTAAAAAAGGAACCAACTCAAGTTTGAAACGATTTGGCAAGTCTAGATTGTTCTGGGCTTCATTGGATTATAGTTTGTAGATACGGGGTTTTTTCTGGGACTAAATGTTAGTCTACTGACAACAGTACTGCCCCTAGTGCACCTATTTATGGCTCATTGTCCGATGTGAATAAATCAATGACAAATAAAGATCTCATGCTTATCGTCGATGCCACGCTACATTATCGCGTATTTATTATGATCAAATATGACTCGTTTGTACATTACTTTAATGAATATGTACATGATCACACACTTAGTATTATCAAATAATATAGGCTATATATTGTGCGATAATTGAACTTTATCAGTGGTGACATGCGATATCAATTTTCCATTAATATCGTTCTTGGTTGGACTATTCATGTTTTACAAAAGCAATTTTACATAATTCACTGAATCATGTAGATTGATTGTATACATGTAATATACAGATTGTATTTTACTACTATTCCAAGAGAAGCTGAATATTTGCCATCAATTATTTGTGGGCTTGCGTTTTGTTCCGCTGCTATATTTTTAACCGGAGAAACATTCATAATGAACAACACAGGAAAACGAATCACAGCTCATACCATACAATGACAAGTTTAGTTTCGCCCTTCGACCGGAGCTAATGCCCCTTAACGCAGCTGGCTCTTCGTTATGTCGTCTAATATGGCCATTGAATGTCTAAAGTGAAAAAAGACGAAACAGTGAGGGGTCGTATCTCACCTTACATATGATTAATATATACTCACACGCTAAAGAAACGCAAGTCGAGTATGCAGTATACATGTTATTTATTTTCAACAGTAAAGACAAGAAATACTAATAGGGCAAGATTGACAAAAATTTGACTGAAGACAGTCTAATGGATTAAAAGGCAGATGACAATAATTGTTTTTTTCAAATGTTAAGGGCTTACACAGTTTCGGGTCAATGTCAGTCAATACCTGGGGTGACCACCATTACCACTGATCACTGCCACACATATCCTGTACATTGAGTGGATCAGACGATTTGTGAAGGCCCTGGGGATCCTCCTGCACACATCAAGAGCAGCTGTGCGAAGTTCATCGGCAGTTGTAGGGACTGGGCACACATTGTGCAGACGCCTTTGAACCTCATCCCACAAGTGTTCGATGGGGTTCAGATCAGGGCTGAGAGCTGGCCACGGTAGAACACGGATGTTGTGTTGTTGCAGAAAGGCCATGGTAGCTCTGGCAACATGGGGACGAGCGTTGCCCAGCTGGAAAATGTGTTGTTGATGTTGTGCAAAAAATGGAACAACGTTGGGTCTGATCAATGGTTCGATATACCGCTGAGCAGTGCCGCCTTGTCCCCGACCTTGACAAACATTCAGATAGCACATGGGTCCAAGTCTCGCATTAAGTCCAATCCCTGCCCATATTATGACGCTAGGCCCACCCCATTTATCCCTTTCCACAACGTTTCTGTCAGCGAAACGATCACAAAAGCGACTTTCATCAGAGAAGATGACACGCATCCACTCACGATGACGGCAATTGTGATGACCCTGTGCCCAATGAAGTCGTGCTTGTCGATGCCGTGGTCGGCGACATCTGAGGTTGTTGGAACGGATCACTGTGTCCCGGCTAATGTGTCGATTATGTGTCGATTATGGTCTGTCGAGAACTTTCACTTGCAGTTAGGAACGGATGTCGATGGTAATCTCCTGATCTTGTCGAGGTGTGGTGACCCTAGGACGACCGCTCCGAGGAAGGTCATCTATGGTCTGTGTAGCATTGTATCGATGCAGGAGACGGTAAATTGTGGTTATGTTAACGTTGAAATGACGGGCAACATCTTGGACAGACTCTCCAGCTTCCAAACGCCCGATAGCCTGGTTTCTCTGAATTTGAGTTAGGCGTGGCATTGATGACCAAGGAGTGGTAGGTCCAAGAATCGGCCACAGTTTTATACCCACTACAGTTCGTGACAGTTCGATTTCGCGAGAAATTGGTGCATGATACCCACATATTCATTGAAATGGTGCGTTTTGGCGATTCGTTTTTTATGTTACGTATTTACTCGGGGCTTCCAAAATGCAACCAAAAATATTGATAACACCATCAGGCTTCACTACATGCTAAAACTCGTATCAATTTATGGTTCCGTGTTTGTTATCTATTTAGCTTAAGACCACTTGCGTTTCTTTTGCGTGTGAGTATATATTTGCTGTCGAATAATCAAAACAGAGTCAGTGAATACGTTCAAAAGACATATGACTATGGTCTCTATTTGAAATGGCTACAGTTTGAAATAGGGTGTGAGTGTTGTTTAACGCTGCACACGGCAATGTTCCAGTTATTTGACAGCATTCTGCGTATAATCGCGCCTTTGATCAAACGATCAAATGATTGGTACTATGAGCAACGATTATTGCCGTCGGGGTACGTTGACTCGCCAACAACAATTCAATCTTTTCCATGGACACATACGACCCTGATTCCCTTCCGATATACCACGTTGCCTATTGACAACCTGACAATATTACCAAAATTATTTCATGACATTGAAAACCTTCACATTGATCCTCATTTTTTATCCGTATGCAATGTTTCAATCTGTATTTGTCTTCATACTTAACATGTGCGTAACTTTGCATCATATTGTGAGAGTGGGCACATCTATCTGCTCAATTAATGTCTTTAGCCAGTTTTGTTTAAAGAATCATTCACATCAATGCATTAACTTTGATATCATGTGACAATAGTCTTATTAAACACATAATTTCTTTATTGCTAGCTAGGTAGTGTTTTCCACACAAAAACAATGCATCAATGCATAAATAGTCCTTGTAGTGTATTCGTTGTTTTTTCACACAAATGTATGCAGTCATCTACATAGAGCGATAATGGTCACAAAGACATCTGCAAACATATCAAAACGTAGCAAGAATAATGGGATTGGCGACAACACGCTCAGGGTTGTCCAGTTAAAACGGAGAGAGAATAAATGTCAATTTAGGAGAAGCCATACGTCGACGAATTTCAACAAATACTTTAAATTGTGATATTATGATTTGAGTTAAAAAGAAAAACTCTGATGAACTGAGATATCATTATTGCTAATAATTGATTGCTACTCTGTATGCACGTTGAAAACACAATTATCATAACGTTCACGTTCATTCGACGATGTAACACAATCGCTTACCCTTGCTATGGAACAATAAATGGCAGTGGTCTGTTTTCACAACTCCCAGCTTGCATGAGATAATCTTTGGGATAGTGTTTTGTTTTATATCGAGTCTACATATTTTTTAAGCTTGAAAAGCTGGGGTTATATTCCCTGAAAATCAACGCTCACGACCCTCTCTGCAGCCCCCTTTTACCACCATCCGGCCTCCCTGTCAGTCGCGTTATCCGTTACTTGTCCCAGTCCTTAAAGTGGGAAATCAAAGATATGCCAAATTTTCTTGCTGTGGCAGTAGAACGACACAGAGCGCCCCGTCTACTTTCGCCTACACTGTTATCAAATCCCAGGTTATCTTTCTTTCGTAGGCCCTATAATTTATAATGAGCTTAACTGATACATAATTTTTATCAACATGTATTTACTTATATAACTAGTTTTGTTCACTATCATAAGACTGTTTTATTGAATAAATATAGGTCTTTGAAAGGCATTTAGAAGTGATACACATGAGGAACAGAGAATATGGATGTCAACTTCATTATTATGAGGAACACAACGTTTCGGAGCATATGCTTAATTACTCCTTCATCAGCTAAATTGATATGTAGTAGTAGTAGTATTGTGGATTTTACGACCGCTTCAGCCGTTGGCTATTTCGCAGTCGGTACTTACTTACTTACTTACTTTGGAGATTTAACGTGCGCTTTCCGACTGATGCGTATTTCGCACACAGGCCTGGCCGGACCATTTAGTGTATTCCGAAAAGGGTGAAAGTGGTGTGTGCAATCGAAGAGGGGGCTTTTAGGGTTTGCGTATATTGAATTTTTGGAATTTTTAAATTTGGAATAAATGCCGAGGTGGGTAGAGGAGGAAACTAAGGGAGCCGGGTGAGGTGGGTGTTTGTATGTTTATTGGATTTTGGATTGGTAGATTAATTAGTTTTTAGATGCGCTTAATTAGGTCTGTTTTGATTAGGAATACGTCTAGGGCCTTGAAGTTTTTTCGTTTATTTTGAGGGTTTAGTATTTCATCTAGAGTAGGAACCTTATTTAGATTGAGGGTGGTTTGTAGTGTGGTTCTGTGTGTTTGGTAGTGGGTGCAGTGGATGAGTGCGTGTTCTGTGGTTTCGGGTTGTTTGCAGTGTGGGCAGTTGCCTGTGGTGTGCCTTTTAAGTTTTTTTAGGTGGTAATTTAGGTTGGTGTGTCCTGTTTGGAGTTTTGTAATTAATCTGTCAAATTGTTTTTTAGGGGTGTAGGATTTTAGGTTTGGCTAGTGATTTGCTGAGCACTTTTTTGATTTGGCTATTTGAGTTTTGATATTGATTATGCCATTTTTTGGTTATTTTTTGTTTGTTAACACTGATTTTGAGATGGGTAGGTTTAGGCTTATTTCTGGTATTTTGAGAGATAATTTAGCTGTTTTATCGGCGCTTTCGTTGCCGTAAATTCCTAAGTGGGCGGGGATCCACAAGAAGGTTATTTGTTTGCCTGCTTTTGTTAGGTCGTTGGAGCTTTTAATTATTTGGTTTATTAATTTAGGTCGTTTTTTGGTATTTTTGTTTTGGAGGGCTTGTAGTCCACTAAGGGAGTCGGTGAGAATTAGGATTTTATTGTTGTTTTTAGATTGTTGGTTATGCAGGGCTGAGGCCATGCCCATAAGTTCGGCCGTAAATATAGATTGGTTGTTAGGGAGTCGGTAAGATTGTGTGGATATAACTGGTTGTGTGGTATGGACTCCAAAGCCTGTGTGGTTGGAGATCGGGTCTGAAGATCCGTCAGTGTGTATGTGACACCAATTTGGCCAATGTTCGTGTATGTATGCAAGTGTGGTGGTTTTAGCTATGTTTGAGTCGGGTTTTTTTTTATTTGGTTAGCTAGCGTTGTGTCTATTTTGGGTATTTTAAGTTTAGGGGTGAAGATATTTGATTTTTTTGCAGTTTTGTTTAAGATTTTGAGTTTGGTGTTAATTGAGTTAGTTGGTTATTCTTTGGGATATTGGGGTGAGTAAGGGGTGTTTGCGAGCTAGAGCTTGGTTTCTTCGGCTAATGTTTTGGTTAATTAAGTTTTGGATGAGAAGGTTTGTTTTGGACGCGGCCCAGAAATTAAGGCTTAGATGTTCCCTGCGTAGATTTAGTGGCATTTCCCCTGTAAGGGCCTGAAGTGAGGTGTAGGAGGTGCCATGTTGGGTGCGTGTAATTAGTTTAAGGGCTTGGTATTGTATTGAGTCAAGTTTTTTAGATAGAGAGTTGTTTAGGATTTTGCATATGGCGTAGCCGTAGTCTAGTTTTGATCTAATTAGTGCTGTATAGAGTGAGAGGAGGGTATCTTTGGAGGCTAACGAATTGCGTCACCTTAAATGACTGGGCCACACATGCTTTATGATGACACTTGCACAAATATCCAGGATCTTAAACACATAAACAGTTATGGTATTCACTAATAAAGCCTGAACCTTTTTTTAAAAGAATGTTGACGTTCCCATTTCTGTTTAGACTGTCCAGATAGCTATTTGGGATATAACTGTTCCCTGACTTGTGCTGACAGACATTGTATCAGTATAACATGCCCTGACTCTACTGTGATGCAGATAAGTTAATATCATACAGAATTCCTTGTAGCTCAAGAGTCTTTGTAACAATCCAGGTGATACTTCCTTTGGTTTATACATGTTGTGTAACAAAGCTAAAAATGTATCCCATAACATAATTAATTTCAGCCTGCGTCACTTGGATGTATGGAGAAGGGTGTAGCAAGTACTGCAGCAGCCGTCACTGTAAGACACCATCTGACACGTGTCATAGCGTGACTGGAATGTGTTCCGATGGCTGTATCAGTGGTTTCATGGGAGATGACTGTTTACAAAGTATGTTTATTTCTCTTTTGTTTATTGATTAACGTCTTAAATGTGGTGAGCAAAGATATACATAGCTACATATCTACAGTCCGTTTGACTCCAAATGAGAACGATGAATTGCAAAATAACTCGAAATCCAGAAAAGTGTATGAAACATCAATACGGTACTTGACCATGAATACCCTGTACCCAACGAAATCTGAATTTTGTTTAATTTAAGACCCATGACGGATGAAGTTCTTTAGGAAACTATCATGTAATTTTGTATAGAAATGTGTACATGACACGTAGGGGGGACACACCGTGGAAAGAACAACGCAAGCACGGTCTGCACGTGCTACACAGGGACCGTGTTCATTCAATGACAAGATGCGCTACTCATGATCAGCAGATGTTAAACAGTTGATGTTGATTGTGTATGATTTCTTAGAAGTGAAGCAGA
Source organism: Haliotis rufescens (assembly GCF_023055435.1). Taxonomy (NCBI): domain Eukaryota; kingdom Metazoa; phylum Mollusca; class Gastropoda; order Lepetellida; family Haliotidae; genus Haliotis; species Haliotis rufescens. The sequence continues at coordinate 68,808,338 of NW_025963890.1, forward strand.
AAGAGCAAAGCCTTTTTATGCAATTAATAAATTCTTGAAACGAGCTTCAAAAGCTCTCGGTATGTCCCCACAGAAAATTACATGATAGTTTCTTAAAGAACATTATCCGTCATGGGTCTTAAATTAAACAAAATTCAGATTTTGTTTGGTACAGGGTATTCATGGTCAAGTACCGTATTGATGTTTCATACACTTTTCTGGATTCGAGTTATTTTGCAATTCACCGTTCTCATTTGGAGTCAAACGGACTGTATGTTCAGATCATTTTGTCAAAAAATGAATGCAAACGCCATCTAAAGTTTACTCAGAAAACAATTATGTGAAATGCTAGACGTCATTATTGACAACATCCATGTACAATTGTGGGTAAAAAAATTAGGCAAGAAGTATGAATCCCCATTGGCGCTCCCCTTCTTGCTAATCAGTTTCCTTATGCATAGGAAACATTGTTTCCATTCTAAGTTAATATTATATAGAATACCTGCCCCAATGGTATATACATATACATATATATGGTGGTGTTACTTCAATAATATTATTTTTAAACACGCATTTTTATTCGTATGTCACAAGAAAGGGATACACAGATAATTAAAATGTGATAAACAATCCATGACACTGGCACTCAAGAATCATACTAAGGGTTCCTCGTAGCTCAAGAGCGTTTGTAACAATCCAGGCGATACCTCCTTTTCAATTTTTTTGTCGACGTTGGCATGCACTCAGTGTTGTTAGAGCCCTGAGCTGATTTGAACTTTACTAACATCGGCTATTTTATAAATATATCTTAAATATGGTTTTAATGCTATTGTATCAATGCGATACATACCGTCGGCTCAGCCTTCATCTTTGTAATTATCTTCTCCATTGTGTTTTCTTGTTTGGTCACTTCTTTCCATAGACAACGATACGATTATCGATCCCAGTAATTATTTCGGTATATTTCCCCCTAACGAGATTGATTTCTATCAATGAGCCCTGTAATTCTATACCATTTAGTACATATTTTTTCTAACGTAGGAGGCGTGGTGTTCATTAAAAGCAGTATATTGCATGTTATTTGAAATTTGACCATTTGGACATTAAAATCCTTTCTAGATCAGAGATAGATTCAATGAAATTATATTTGTATCAATATATACCAACAGTTATGATCATTAACCTGGTACAATTCAAAACGCGCTAACTTAGGAACTTAGACTCGATTATCTAGATGAAGAGATTCCATTGGGCGTAAAGTGGTGGAAATTAAATGAATGGATCACTAAATATCAGGTGTTAGCAGACGAAAGGGAAGCATGCCCTGCCCTACCGGTAGCTCCCGCCATTCGCACATCTTTGCATAAACGATTTTGTGTAATGTTGTGACAAAGTCCATTGTTTTGTTGTTATTAGAGGTGATATTGATTTGTAAAAAGAAGTAAAACTTCGTTATCTACTCGCATCACCTGGGACATGAAATCAATGTTTTTAACTGAAATGTAAGTTGGAGGTACATTGGTTAAAAACTGCCCTGTTCTTTTCTATGGTTAGATTAGTGCAGAGTTGCCCAGATGAATCTAATTTGCGATATTTCAAACAGAGTGCCCAAATGGCACATATGGCATCAACTGTAACTCAAGGTGCGGCCACTGTACTGATAACAACACATGTCATCACGTGACTGGAGCCTGTCCAGGTGGATGTCAGGCAGGGTGGGAAATTCCCCTGTGCCAGACAGGTGAGTGTGAACAATCTGAAGTAAACAAACGTGATTAGTATTACAGTGCGCATATATTAATGTGAACAATCTTTTGTTTACTGTTTCCATTGTGGTGGGTACGGTGGTTAAGATGAGTGTGGGGTGGAGTGATCGGTGGGTATGGTCGGTGGTGAGGATTATGGAGGTACTATACTTTTTGTTAGAAACACTGCTTCAAACATTCATATATTTTCAAATGAAGGACGAAAATTAATTCCCATAACACATTATTTTCAGGACACCCAGCATCCAGCTTTTAATGTGGTAATCACCAGTCAGTAGTCAGTGTTATACTATAACGTTTCCACTACTGCTCGGACAACAATAACCAGCCATACATCAATAGCAAAAACATCTCCATCTTTGTCAAGACCACAATTTCCCATTCGTTCTCTTGGTACGCAACCCCTGTATTCGCCTGCATCAACGTATTCTCTTTGAATATTACATGTCATTAACTTGTCATTGCTAAGTCTGTATGTCTTTCATTAATTCATTCATTCATTTATTTATAACTTCCAAAGAAATCTCACAGTATGATTATGTAAGTAAGCGTAATCTGATTCTATAAGGATACATTTATCTATCACGTCGTATCATTAAATAAGTAGGTACATCAGTTTTTCTCGCCTAATCTAAACGAGTTACGGCGTCGCACTATGTTCTTCGACGCAGCTGTGACAGCCAAAAATCGTGATCAATGATGTAAACTATACATTTAAATCCGTTATGTGCACTATATATTTATAACCTGTCTTAGAATTGTGCTTTTGGCACCAAGGTTTTAACAAGTTTTACACCGTCATTGATTAGATTGCATTGTATGTTTTCAGCTGCTTTGAATGGAGAGCCAACATCCGATTTTTTGGTCCCCGCAGTGGCAGGAACAGTTGCAGGTTTACTGGTGGCGACAATAGTCATTGTTGTTGTGGTCCTTGTGGGCAGGTAAATCCTTATAACATGATTTAAACCAGCTACTGCTCCATATGATAAGACAGTTTGTATGCTTCCCCTCAGCCTTTGCACACTGAACTTCAACGTTACAATAATGGCAATTAAATCTAGTCAAATTAACGTCCCAAATAATATTCGTAAAAGCGAATTGCAGCAAAACGCATCAGCCTGAACGTTTGCATTTTAACATTTACAGGTTGCCTGAAACCACAAAACTAGAATACACTGTATGTTTCTCATCAATTGCCAGAGAAGTGTTTGTCAAAATGTGCTTGTGTTACAAACGTCGTAATATCCATAATGTCAATGCCAGATAATAACCAGTCTCGATCATCCATCGACAGATTGCATTGGGTGTAAAAGGCAAAAAGTGATAACTTTTATAGGAAAAGGATTCGAAACCTGGAAAGCATTGACTTTCGTAGGCAAAATATTCTTTGACAGATATTGTTTCTAACTGCCCATAGAAGTTGGTTTGCTCATAGTGATATTCTATATATATTAAGAGCATTCTGCCAGCGATGAGGTCCACATGGCACCCACTGTGTAATGCACTGTTACTTGTCTGGTTGTGTGAAATTGTACCTTGAGTACCCTGTCATGCTAATATCACCTGGTTTGTCTTGCGCTGATTCAGTTATGTCTAGTACATTACTCTATCCATTGGCGTTAAACCTCATTAGATCTGGAATCAAAGCCCAAAAGGCACAGATGTTAGACAATTGTTTGATTAAGAGTTTTCAATTTGCCAGTGCTGTGTAGAAAATAAATACTCAATAATACCTGCAAATCAGAACACGACTCCAAATCAGAAGGTTTTAGATTTGAGCGCAATTCAAACCTCGATATATCATAGCGTTCAATCAGTCAAATAAATACATATTCTTATTAAACAGACAGGCATACGCCTTTCAAGCGAATACGATTAACATAGTAAAACATAAATACATTGTCAAGTACCAACAATATCCAATTCCGTTTTCGACCGCCACTTCGGTCTAGTGGTAGAGCGACTCCCTGGAGAGGGTAAGGCCAAGGGTTCGATCCTCAACCGCGTCATACAAAAAAACGTTAAGAAATGTTACTGCTGTTACACTGCCTGGCGCATGGCACTGACTGGATAATGTGTACGAATTCTGTCCTGGGGAATTCTGCGCCATTCTGCTTGTAACGCGTTGGTCAGTTGTGGGAGTGTCTGCAGCGTGTTCTGACGTTGACATACATGTCGATCGAGTTCATCCCATAGGTGTTCGATTTGGTTCAGATCTGGAGATCTCGACGGCCAGGACAAGGCGTTGATGTTGACATTATGGAGGTAGTCTAACTTGACACGGACGTTGTCCTGCTGAAACACACAGCTCCCTCTGGCGGTCAGTGATTGGAAGAATCAGTCGAAGAATTTGATTCGTGTAGCGATTTTCTGTCACATTTCCCTGAACCATACAATCAAGTCAGATCTCAGGGTGTAGGATATGGCCCCCGACACCATGACACTTCCGCAACCAAAATTGTCGAATTCACGTACACAATGTGAGGCAAAACGCTAATTTCAACGACGATAAAGACGTTGTCTTCCATCTTGCCGGTGAAGAAGAAATCGAGATTCATCGCTAAACCGCACTCGTCTCCAGTTTTTAAAATGCCAAGGCTGTAAGATATGTCAGTAACGCAAGCGTTGCTGTCAATGGATCTGTTGCAAAACAGGGACGATAACTGGTCTTCTGGGTCTGATTCCAGCCTCGCGAAGATAGTTCCTGACAGTCTGGTCATTTATCCTCCTCAAACCCGGGATAAGTCGTGCAGTCTCAGTAGCTTTTACATTGCGATGACGTAGGTGGAACAGTTGGCGAGCAACAGAAGACTGTGTTTCCCCTCTTTGGATACGTCCTATGGTGATGTTCCGATCGGCAACGCTTAGTCTCGGCATTTTCGAACTTGTTGAAAATGTTGGCAATTGAATGACTAATTATTGGCTTATGCTTATTTTATAGCCATTATGACGAGTCAGGAATTTCATTACGTGCATGTGCATTTTGCTTTACTGTTTTCCTCCATGACGTTTTTGAACAAATGTGAAAACAATGTCGTTTAAGACATTGCAAATCGATAATGGCTGCGTTTGGATGCACTGTTTGTCGAAAATCAGGCCACCAACATTTTCCAAAAACATATATCCAATTTATATACCGAAACTTGTGTAGTCGGGTTCAGTAAACTGCATACTACCTGTGCGCTTCCTTGTTTGAAGAGTGTGTGTATATATATTCAGTACAGTTCAGTACAGTACAGTTATTTTACGCTTAATTCTTGATGTTTGAATTAGACAAAAGATACAAATTTTACAGTCGTGAATTTCTTGCTTAAGAGATCACAATATCGTTTTTGAAATCATCTCAGCTTTTATGTTTTGTTTTGATAGTACGTGAGTTTTGGTTAAATTAGTACCATGTGTTTTGTTCCATCCCCAATTTCGTTGTTACAGAAGGAGGAGGAGGTTTCACGATCGCGGTATCAACAAACACACTGCTCAGTTCAACCCTAACGCACAAGGTTAGAACTCAGAAAGTTTCAGATGTATTCAAATGGACGCAGGTTTGGCACTAAAATTAATGTAGAGTGAAGGCTTAGAATTCTGATCAGGTTTAGGGAGCGTTTTTGTTATATTTGAACGCAAGGAAGTCTTTGAGAAAGACTATATCGTTAGTAGAGGGAAGGAAGTACCAAACATTTTGTTAGATCACGGACTTGCACGCAGTTTTTATATTTTGCTTTTCTCAGCAACAGTTCTTTTCTTGGTCTTGTGATAAGTCATGGTCAAAGCTTCCTTTAAAACAGTTAGTATTCATGACTGATCCCAACCGAAGGTATAATGCATGTACTGTATACTTTTCAATGCTGTAGAGAATGGCGCTTTTGGTAGCGTGGTTCTGGATGAGAACAAAGCAGTCCACCAGAAGCCACCCATAAAAACCAAACCCACAACACACGCCGCATCAAGCAAACAGCTCAGTTCTAAAGATAAAGAACAGGAGGAAGAAGACGTTGATGAGGAAGTTCCATCTCCTGACAGCTGTTACTACAACACAGACGCCGAAGACGCCATCAGGGACGTCGTTGTGCCTGACTTAGCTGCAACAGTGGCAATGCTTAAACAGAGGAAAGATGGATTTGAAAGAGAATATAACGTGAGTCATATCGAGTTCTTCCCATTTGGAAGGCCTTTGTATGTTATTGCATGTTTAGTTTGTCTCTGTGTTATAAAGACAAAATATTCACTGCAAGTCTATCTTAGCTAAACAAAGTAAGGTGTCCAAGATCAGATCTCATATCTGAAATGTATTGTTCTTACAGCGACTGCCGACTGGATTCACAGCGTCATATCAAGACTCTCAGAAACCCGAGAACACTGGCAAAAACAAGTTCAGGGGCTACTACCCGTGTGAGTAGGATTATAATTGGTGAATGGACACAGGACTGAGATTAAACTTAAACAAGTGATGTAGATTTCTGCAGTTCAACTGACTTGATTCTATGTTTCAGACGACCATAACCGAGTCCGCCTGACACCCCTCCCAGACACTCCTGGGTCGGACTACATCAACGCCAGTATCTTGCACGTGTGTACTTTACTAATTACATCGTATCATTTTTTCATTTCCTGTCTTGGAAGCTAGATCAGGACACATGCAACTTAGTGAAATCATTCGGACTAAAGAATATCTGGATTGTCAATTCTGAGCCTGATTCTTCGGTATGACAAAATCGTTTAGACAGCGGTGTTTTGAGACAATCAAGGCCAGCACTGACGGGTTTCTGCATCATCATACACCATACTCAGCATACAATTGATTGCTGAAAGGTTTAAACTATCAAATTGCCCTATTTATTTCAGAGCTACAGCCAGAGGAAGACTTACATAGCCGCTCAAGGTTAGAGAGATATACGCTTGTTGATTTGGTGTCTTGTCGAACATTGTTCACTTGTAAACTGTCGAAGGAATAAACTGCCTCAGATGGGACCATAAAATATTTTATTGTCTATTATAATGTATACAATCGTCTAATTACGTGGCTGTTGTATATCATTGGAAAAGAGTCTTTTGGGGATGTTTCAGTTTTATAAGTATTTATCTTTTACTCCTAGAAATAAAAGCTATAATGGTTGGTTGGTTTGTTGTTTAACGCCGCACTCAGCAATATTTCAGCTACATGACGGCGGTCTGTAAATAATCGAGTCTGGTCCAGACAATCCAGTTATTAATGTCATGAACATCGATCCACGCAATTGGGATCGATGACATACATCAACCAAGTCAGCTAGCCTGACCACCGATCCCGTTAGTCGCCTAAAAAATTGTATTATTGTTATCAATTATAGGGAATGAGTTCCTCTTTGTTTTAATCGGCCACATTTGATGTATGTAAGTCCCGGCAGAAACACAGTGGTGAACTTCTGGAGGATGATCTAATGGTGTTTTGTCTATTCACTGGTAAACTGTCGTCGTAATAAACTTACACAGATGTGACAATATTTAAAAGCTTACTATGCTCTTAACATACACGGTCGTCTTGCCATGTATTTAACGTATGTCATAACATGAGACCTTTGAGGACGTTTCTCCTTTTATAAGGATTTGTGGCATGTACCAAGAAATAAATTAAAAAAATAGAAACTTTGACATCAGGCCGATGGAATATTTTTTCTCCGTCTTAATCAGCGACTTTTTAACGTGTCTAGCTCCAAACAGGAAGACAGTGGGCGACTTCTGGAGGATGATCTGGGAACATTCCTGCAGCGCTGTGGTCATGTTGACTGGTCTGGTGGAGGAGACTAAGGTAGGATTTTAGGTTATGTAAATATATGACGTCTCGAACATCCGACAAAAAATAGGATACAAAAGGCAAAACAGTAGAGAGCAAATATATTAATGGATCAATGAAAATCAAAGCTTCAATTTGAAAAAATGTATAATTCCATTACAACTTGTCTAATCAAAAGAATGCAAACAATGTCAATATACACCAACTATTTCAAATCGTAGGTGAAATGTGAGCAGTATTGGCCGGCAGATGGTGTAATGGACGTTGGCCTCTTCACAGTAGAGGTGGAAGTAACACAAATCCGTGCGAACTTCACAACGAGACACATGAAAGCCACTTCCAAGGCAGTGAGTATTGGATCAAGACAATCATTGTATGTGATCGCTATATTACGTCGTGGTATAACTGGACAATAGTCAAAATGTGAATTCGCATTTACATAGTTTGAGCATATAGCGATTCAAATTTATGAAGTAGCTCAGCAATTGAAACATATTATTAAAGTTTGTTTTATGTTATAATTATCATGAAAGACAAAACACCTTCTATCACAGACTGGAGAGAGTCGGTCAGTTATCCAGTTCCACTTTACATCCTGGCCTGACCACGGTGTCCCCGACACCCTCGCTCTCGTCAATTACATCTGGCTTGTCAGACAGATAGTTGCAGGAAGAAACGGACCACTGCTCGTCCACTGCAGGTAGGACAGACTTTAGTTTCAAAGATTGCGAACCAATGATTGTCTACTGCTGCTGGGAAAGCCATTTTTCAAACACGCAAATCAAAATTGACAAAATTGCCTACTAAATTGACTTCTTGATGAATCATCATTCATACTAATTTCTTAAATATATTGAACCACAAAAGAAACGTCACCTTGGATAGATATATGAGAAACCTTATTTGTCCAAACACTGTAAACATACTTTCAGACATATTAAAAAGATGAAAGGTTGAAATTAAAGCGTCAAATGTTCTTAAAGTGAAACAAAACACTAGTCTCTGAGAAAATGGCATCACAAGTCAGTATCTCTAGTGTCCGTCATGTGCATTGACGACTGCCGTGCAACGTCGATACATGAATTGGATGAGGCGGTTGATGAAGGCCATAAGGCACTTGAGCCCACACTCTGAGGAACGCCTGACACAGTTCAGCTGCAGTTGTCGGCCTAGGTCAGACGTCATTCAGCCGGTCCCGACGATGACGTGGTGTCAGAATGGGTCCTCGGTGTACGGCCTGTGACACCGGAGGTGTCTACTCGTCAATCGTCGACACACGGTGTCCGCACTATGTCGCTGGTGTGTCCCCATGGTCTGTCGAGCAGTTTCTGCAGCAGTAAGAAAGCGACCTTTAAGATGCTGTCGCACAATCTGACGATCCTTACGTCTTGTGGTGACCCTTGGTCTTCCACTACGTGCTCGGTCATCTGTAGAGTTGGTGGTCTGGTACCGTTGTTGGAGCCTGTATATGGTCCTTACGTGGACTTGAAACATTGGCTACTTGCCGGGCGGTTTGTCCAGCTTACAATCGTCCAAGGGCTTGGTATCGCTGATTTCTTGTCAATCTTAGCATGTGGTAGCAATTCAATAACGAATGAATTTTATCCGATCTTGGTGGAATTTTACAGGCCAAGAAATGGGGTAACGCATGTGCATTTCAATTTTCACGGAACTCACGTGAATCGGGTTACCATGGCCGTTGCCGTGATGTGTTTGGGCGATCGGTTTTATTGTCATCTGCTTTGTCTTTTTATCATCAAATTTCATTTTTCCGGGCAAGGTAATGCTAAATTTTAGAAACTGACAAAAAGTACCCAGATATTTAAAAGAAAACTTTTCATGCAATGTTACTTGGGGTGACGTTTCTCTTGCGTTTCAGTATAGTTTGACTATACGACTACGAAAAATAAAGAATTGTGTTTTTTAAACCTCATTATTATGGACCCTACTAATATAATGCGCTGATACTCTGTGTTGTTGACAAAGTGACATATCTAAATTACAATGATTCAGTAATCAAAATTTGTGTTTAATCCAGACAATTTATCTGGAAACAGTATCGCCGGGAATAACAAGTATCCACTGTAATGAGTTAATCTTAAGGGTATATGACGTGCTGTCACACACCCTGAGCATGGACTCTTTTAGCTCAGGCAGAGACAGTATATTCATGAATACCTATGGACTATTTCAGTGCGGTTATTGGACGTACAGGCAGAGATATGTACATTGTGGACTATTTCAGCGCGGGTATTGGACGTACAGGCACATACATCGCCGTGGACTCCCTGATAGACCAGGCCCGGGAGGAGAGGGTGGTGGATGTCCTGGGGTACGTGTCCGTGATGAGGGGACAGAGAAAGAACATGATACAGACAGCGGTAGGTGGATATAACAAACAATACATACTTTTGTATGAAATGTGTGCGAGTTGAGGTCGCTACCGGCGGAGCAGGTCACGTCTTCCCTTTTCAAGAACGCCTGGTGTCATCAGTGTTTTCCATTTATCAATTCTTATAATGTCATCACTAGTTTCCCTTTCACACCCAATCGAGTCTGTTTCGGAAGATAATCCAGACAAAATATTCTCTGGCGTTCGTAATAGGGTGTACTGGCTGAGTAATCGTAACAGTAGAAATAAAACCTTTTCATAACCATATGACATCTATGCTAAACGCATAGTCTATTGTTAAATTCCGATTATATCATGAAAATGTGTTGATGAATCACTATCAATTAGTTATGATAGCACGCATCGCGAATAGGTGAGCGAATCTTGCCCCGTTGATTGCACCCGTCTCAAGCTTATGCCTAAATAACGCCATATTTCGTTTAGAGTGTTCTACCGGAAACGTTAGTAGAATTACCACGTCTAGATACTGAAAGAAACGGCCGTACAATATGTGCATAGCCCAGTCCATCCTCGTCATAAACTGCCTGTACTTCAACGTTAAGGTCCCGAACAGTCTTGACATCTAAGTCTTCTGGCTGGTATACATTTCTGTAACTGAAAATCGTTTATTATATCAGAATAAAATCATCATGACACCGTTTGAACCGTTCTACTACAATTAAAATATTTTCCGATACAGGAAGGGAGACGGAGGTACAAATAGTTAAATAAAAATTGAGCTGCAGTGGTAGGACTTTCAGTTTAACGTTTTAAATGCAGTTAACTACTTTTTTTTCGAAACTGTTCATATTGACGCGCAGAAGCACAAAATGTTCTTTCTCAATCACAGGCCCAGTACGAATGTGTCTTCCAATGCCTGGTGGAGATGACGACATACGGCAGTACAAGCATGGACGTCTCCAACTACACCACCTGTTACGGCAGCAGCGGCATGGACACCACGGTTGATGGCCATACTCTCAGACAGTTGTCACAGGTCAGTGTTGCAGCATGTTTGTGACATTAAGAGCGTGGTATTCGCATAACATGTGCTGCCGATATCGATTTTTTTTTTAAGCTAACAAAAGATGTATAAGTAACTGGCTGTAGCTTATCTCTATGCCTGACTCCCGTTATCGAAAACGGCATCTTATATAGTCAAACACAACTAAGTTCCGAAATGTAAATATATCCTATGTAGCTTTGGTTCCGGATATATATGAGAACAGCAGTATATTCACCAACCAAAAGCTTTCTTACCTGAATTCATGTCACGCCTATAATATACCTATGGACACGATTGGCACAGCATGCTCCAAAATGGTACATGTACAAAACTTCGTCATATGGTTAAAGTTACTTTTGAAAAAAGAACTGACCTCAATTTTATATCTGTTAAGAAATTCAAAGTTTAACATACCGTAAAGTGGTCGATTATGTTAATGTTGCAATTATTGATATATTGAGGATGAATATCACTTACTATTAATTTGCTCTGCGTACTAACATCTACGTACAATATATATAATCGTGATAAGAATACATTTTATCTTCTAATGGCCACAAGAAGCGGTACTTGTATACAAAATCTAGCCATGCACCTTTATTATGCGATGCTCCTACGTCACAAAATTAAGAAGCTATAATGTCATAAATCTTCTATCTTGTCAACTATTTTATATAAATATGTTGTATGTATTCTACACATCATGTAATCGAATGTAAACATGGGCCGTTGGCCTACATTTATACAGTATAGAGTATATAAAAAACATGTAACGAGAAACTTTGGAAGTGGTAAATATTGGTGCATATATTAATCTCAGTCATTTGGGTGGTGATAACACTCTCATCTCAGCCTGCGAGTATATACATAATATATACACTATATACACTGCTCTAGCATCATATACATGTAGGTGATATTCCACATATCTTGGAATTCCATTTTAGTAATGCAAATTGCCAGTTTTCAGTTCCTTACGTTTGTAAAGAGAATGCATTATTTTCCTTTTATCTGTATGTTCACAGATGCTGGTGTCAGAGACCCGAGATGGTAAGGTCACATGGTTGCCAACATTAAATTCAAATTTATGCATTGACGCTGATGTTATGCTGTAAAGTGAACATGCACCCTCCTCAACAACACAATCCACACCTCACATATCCAACGTGTCTACTCGTGACCCATGAACACATACCCTCAGTCCCTATTGGCACGGGTGTGGAGTTACAGGGCGACATGTGTAAGAGTAGAAACGTTTGGGAAATACTGTGTTCTAAGACATAAAATTCATTTTCCCGGATCAGTGAACTGAACATCATTTACGCTGGAATCTTCGGTAGTTCAGCTTTATCACTGTATCCAGACAATCCATTGACTGAAAGCATGAGAAGCGAAGCAGGCAATCCATTGACTGAAAGCATGAGAAGCGACCCATGCAATCCATTGACTGAAAGCATGAGAAGCGACCCATGCAATCCATTGGCTGAAAGCATGGGAAGCGACCCATGCAATCCCTTGACTGAAAGCATGAGAAGCAAACCAGGCAATCCATTGACTGAAAGCATGGGAAGCGACCCAGGCAATCCATTGACTGAACGCATGGGAAGCGACCCAGGCAATCCATTGACTGAAAGCCTGAAAAGCGACCCATACAATCCATTGACTGAAAGCATGAGAAACGGCCTATGCAATCCATTGACTGAAAGCATGAGAAGCGACCCATGCAATCCACTGACTAAAAGCATGAGAAGCGACCCATGCAATCCACTGACTAAAAGCATGAGAATCGACCCAGGCAATCCATTGACTGAAAGCATGAGAATCGACCCATGCAATCCACTGACTAAAGGATGAGAAACGACCTATGCAATCCATTGACTGAAAGCATGAGAATCGACCCATGCAATCCACTGACTAAAAGCATGAGAATCGACCCATGCAATCCACTGACTAAAGGATGAGAAGCGACCAATGCAATTCATTGACTGAAAGCATGGGAAGCGACCCATGCAATCCATTGACTGAAAGCATGAGAAGCGACCCATGCAATCCCTTGACTGAAAGCATGAGAAGCTACCCAAGTCATCCATGGACTAAAAGCATGACAAGCGACCCATGACATTGGGGATTCTTACATACAATCCACCAAGTCACCTTGAACCTATTCACGCCTTACAACCAGCATCGAAGATGAGTTCCTCTCATTATCCCTGCATGATACTAAAGTGCCTAGTTTTTGTCATATTCAAAGGTTAAGTGGGTTTGGTGTAGAGTCACTGTGAAGCGATTTCAGTTTAATTGTGTTGTGGAGGAATCTCTAAATATATAAAGGTCTTTCACGATTACCACTTTGGTGAAACCCACAAGTACCTTGACGACAAAACAAGAACTATGATGAAGTCGAGTCTTGGATTTGACGCCTTGGACGACATGGCCGCTTGTTCACCCCATTTAGATTCAAACGATTAACCAAACATAAAATTGGAAGATATCAAATAAGATACAACCTCCCAAACCATAATTTAGTCGACAATCATAGCTAACTGAGATTTCGTTTGACCTGATGCTAAATGATGAGACGACATGTTTATGTCCTCTGATATTCTGTACTGTAACATTTTGCAGATGCCCCTAACCGACACCGAATGTGGGTGGATGGTAACTCTGACTTCATTGTCCGCGTGGGTCCGGTAGGTGGAAAATGTGCAACTATATCTTAAATACTTATATTGCTCATAAAACCGTTTTGATTAATACATTTACAAGTATAATACCGAATACCAAATTTATTGCTGTAAAACATGAAAATATCTGCAAGAGCACAACACACACACTGTTGCATCTAAATAAGGCAGGTAGACTCCCTGTTAATATTACCACCCATGACACATATCCATTCCTCCTTCCAGACCCTGACATGCCTGAGGGGGTACCTGCAAGCCGTTACCCCAGCCCCGAGATTAGTGAAGTTGTTGTGGAAACTGGTTGAAGAGAACAACGTGCACAACATCATCGTCGTCACGCCAAATGTATGCACATAGAATCTTTTGATATTGTTAAAGAAGGTTGTTCTTCACACTTACGCATCGTGTTTGAGATTGATAGCCCATAATTCCTAAACTGTAGCATTTCATTCATGTTGTTAATAGTTTTTTTATAACTACCTTGATGTTTGTACTGTGCCTGAATAGGTGGCAATCATGAGACTTCATGTGTGTACCACATGATATTGTTGTCTGCCTTTTTTAAAATACAAAACACGCATGTGTTAAATTCTCACGTTTGTAACATGCCCTCCCTAGCCGGGCTTAGTAGAAGCAGAGGGCAAATCGAAGACGCACGGTGAGATTACTGTGACGACAACGAGTCAAACCAACTTATCGGGGGATCTCTCCATGATCAACTTGCGGCTTGCGACAAAGGTAAGAGTTCTTGGTAATTAGCTTACACAATTGGTACAGGTATGCTCGCAATACAACCTTTTCTTGACCGACAAAATCAACCAAGTTCGTTTGGAAGATTATATCAGTCGAGTCTCTTCAAGTAGGCTTCAATTAACAGAATACTTTCTTTGGACTTAGTATTTGTTTTCTCATCATCGTATGGCTCCTGATCGCTAAAGTCCTTCAAGCTGTATATCAGCTCTCCATGGACAAATCTATCATTTTATTAGAAAGATCATATTTTTCTCGTACAGTAGTTTAAATGCCACCACATGATAATATGCCCAAATCTGACACGTGTATTATAATATTCTAACGTAAATAAAAGCAACAAAACTATTTCCATCGTACGATTCCGTTCCTACCATGAGCAGGTGTCACTATCATATGATACAAGCTGTGGGCGAACGCAGAACATCAGTCATTCTATGCGAGTATTTGACATGTTTGTGACAAGAAGGATGGTTTAATCAACAAGGGCATGGATATGTCTGTGTGTGCATTTTATTCTGCACTGGTACAAATGTGACGTTATCATCTAATAAGACAACACGATTAACAATATGTATCATGCAAGTTATTTTCATTCTGTCTGAGGAAAGTAGACTGACATTATTTTGCAATATTTCACACAGGCAGGCAGGCCCCGGCAAGTGAAGATGGTCAACGCTGAAGCCCACTTAACAATGGAAGCTATGACATCACATTTGTTGAACCACGCCGATCTTCAAAACACATCAACTCAGGCCCACCCTGTTGTTGTTGTTCACAGGTGAGAATGTCCTCAGAATATCTGGCATATTATCATTCAGATTATTCGCCGAATGTGTTCCCCATTGTAAGTATAATAGTCCAAGAAATCAGTTTGTATGTTTCGACTCCTGATATATGTTACTTAGGATTGAAGCACGTACGGGTCTCTTTGTTTTCATTCTTAAAATAATCTAAATTAAAAACATTTTCACTCGGTGAAGCAAATTTGAAAACTATGTTAATACAGATAGGGTACATAACACGATCCATTTTGTGATAAACACATTAACTGGTGATGGATACATGACACAAAGTAACAGGAAACATGACATGTAACTATTTGAATTACAGCAACAGTGACCGAAACCTTGCTGTCTCGCTCTGCATCATGGGTAATATTCTGTCCGGTATTCGGGAGGATGCTCGTGTTGACGTCATCGGTCACGTGAGGGCATTCCTCCGATGTTGCCCTGACCTTCAGTTCACCCAGGTAGAGTTCCTCACTTTGCCGATAAATTCTACTTTTGAAATGAAATATGTCTGAGCAAAACCAGTGTTTATTACATGGTAGTTATGCCCTGAATTGTAACAGCTAAGCTCAAGTGATCTATAGTTATAACCACTCGTGGCTTAGCCACTGTCTAATAGACAACAGATGATGCGACATGCGAGTCATACGCGACAGCGTACAAAACCATCAGGTGTCTAATAGAACATTGATCTCTCCTCCAACCACAATAAAATCTGATCATAGATTATGCAGGGTAAAGCATCATAAACACAAAATATCGTAAACTACATGTTGAGTATCTCATGAATACACTTTCAATAACAACATTTTGTTTTTGCTTTTCAGAGTGATGTGCAGATGTTCCACGACTTTGCACAGCAGTGTATTCTGAGGACAGACCCATCTAATACTTATGCCAACATCTAAACTTACCACAAAACAATCCCAGAGGACCAAATTACACCAACTTTGCCAATATCAGAACATATTACCACAACTTATGAACTTGATTCTGCCAAAACACCAGTAGGTTCATAGGTGATGCATGTATCATATACGAATGTATTGTCTTCAAGTCAACACGTGCTTATCATTAAGTGAAACGGCCTTCACGGGTGGATATATACCGACTCATGCTGTGCCAGCCATTCAATATGTATTGCGTCATAATTCAGACACGTGACAAGTATCAACTTCTTAGTTACACAGAAGCATATAGTTTGAAACTAACATCGTCTACCTATGCATCACCTAAAGCAAATGAATCTCACATACTTATTGCATCTAAGTAGCTCATGACAATATCGCTTGCTTACCATTGTTGCTTACCCACACTACATCCTTACAATGTAAATATGGACTACATACAGTTTTGCTAACGTTATATGTACCACTGCAATGTGGTCAACGTCCAACATCGTGCAAAACCAGAACGTGTTTGTTCGTCATATTGGTCAAAGAAAATATTCAGTGGGTCATTTTTTTTTCTTATTGTCTTCTTTGTTGTCTCAGTTATGTCAGACAAGAACACCAGCAAGATGAATGGTTATGCTCTCCCCTATACGGTGCTCAGTAGTGTTACGTAAGGACCCTTTAGGTCAAAGTACAAATGTCACGTCAAAGCATTCCTGTACATGTATATGTCAATCAGTTGTTGCCATAGTTTGGGTATGCTGTTATCAAACAACTCCTGAGCAAAAATCGGATGACACTCTTTGAACCTTTCTTAGTAAGAGCATGCTCGTTTCTATTTAAATGATTCCGAAATATATAGGAATATTGCTCGACATGAAGGGAAAGTTGACTATTGAAGAGACTTTCTAGCTTTGTCACTAGTCTTTAGTCACCATGAAATATATGAATACATAGATCAAAGTATGAAACAGATGAGGCGCTTTCACTTGTTCGGGAGCACATTCTCATTCAGATGGGCAAATCAGTGGCAGGGAATTTGCTATTTGACCATTTTCCGCATGTGTACATGTGCATCCATTGTTAAAGTTTCACGTCATATTTGATCTGCGTACGTCATGCATGAACATGATTGTGCGTCGTACATGTGCGTGGTTTTTGTATGTTATTTGTGTAATTCATGCAAATGTGTTTTGTATGTGAATTAAAGTGACGAAACCATTTCCATAATCATCAGAAATCTCTTCTGAAAGCAGAATCCTTTGTACGTTCCATTATAAAGTCATGTATGTACGTGAAAACTTTAGGTTTGTTATTATCTCTTTCTACGTTCCTTTTATAACTATGTGTTTTATATGAAAGTTATATTTCATAGATGTGAAGCATAATGTATTGTATATACTTTTCTGTGACCCATCTTATTCTTCATTTCAATTTGTTTATTAGTTTAATTCTCTTCGTTTTTAGTAATAAAATAGTTGTAAATTATTCTTATTGGTTACAGGTTTGCATTAATGATAGCAAACATGAGGTTCACACTGTCGGGCACTGACATGTAAGAAGTTGTTTTTTATGATAATTGCTTAAATGTCAACATATCTATCAATCATTAGGGACCCTGAGTAATAAAAGGCCCCCGTGGCCCAATGTATGTCGTAGGAGCAGACTTCAGAGGATCAAGTGTTTACGGTTTGTGACATGGCTGATGGCGTCTTATCGTGCCCGAGGGCGCTGCTCATGCTGGCATTGGTTTGTCTGGTCCAGTCTGGGAAACAAGTCGCCTATAGTTTGAAACAGCGGAGATATAGCGGCGTTAGTCATCAACTCAGATCGTCAAATAACCTCCAGCGGAACTAAACTGCCTGACAGGGAAAGTATACACTTGAAATTGGATTTGACGAAAACAATAAAAAATTTATCAAAACTTGGTTGAAAACAGTCTCTAAACCACTGCAAACTTAAGGTCCAAAACACAACTGTGGTACCCGTGTCAAATACATCACCATCGAATAAGTATTTCTTGTTTGTTTTCTTTTTAGCCACCTTCTAATATATGTTGTCCTGCAGTATATTTAAATGGGACCTGAATATGATGGCATTGCGTTGAAACTGCTTATTGCCAATGACAAATTCTCCTTTTGGCTCATAATTCACCATACTGATACATGCAGATTTTAATTCTTTTAGGATTTCTTTGCCCGAAATCCCTCTTTGAAATAAAGACCCAGATGAGTGAAGAAAATCTTTGGCGAACATTGCATACGCTTTATTCCTAATAGATGATAATTAAATTATTGAAAAACATGACGCTAATTATCTATTTGTCTGTATTTTACATGTTTTCATGAATTGCCCTTAAAAACCGTGTATGGATACTATGCAAGTGTCGCATTCATTTCCTTCTCACTACAGTAAATCTCGTGTGATCTTACAGTGTCAAATGATTTATCAAAACATTATGATCACATGGCGATCAACAATCTGAATTTCATTTCGAAACTGAAACAGTGTACAGCGCAGTGATACAGTGGTATGCCAACTATTAACTTGGGCGTTTTAGCAAGGGTCGGTTGTTGGTTGGTTTGTTGTTTAACGCCGCACTCAGCAATATTCAAGCTTTATGACAGCGGTCTGTAAATAATCGAGTCTGGACCAGACAATCCAGTGATTAATATCATGAGCATCGATTCACGCAATTTGGATACGATGACATGCATCAACCAAGTCAGCGAGCCTGACCACCCGATCCCGTTAGTCGCCTTTTACGACAAGCATGGGTTGCTGAAGACCTATCCTACCACGGATCTTCCCGGGTTAATAGCAAGATAGTAAGCGTTAAATTAGTGTCTTAGCTGCTCTCCGAATAAATCAAAGGGATAGCCTATATTTGCCGGGCGGCGTGGTTCCTTCAATTGTACTGACGTTTATTGTCATATTACCACCATAGATAGGGATCGCACATCGTCCCTCATGTTACCGAGACGGTCATATATTCGATGATCGATCGAGAAGCAGCGCATGAAACACATCAAAAAAAGGGGATCTCGGAATTGGCACTCTGCAATTTCTGGGATGTTGGATTAGTCAATATTCTTGATATTCACGGCGTCGAGACTCAGGAGTATTACTGTAATTGTTTATTGGCGGAATGGTTGTTTGTTTTGTGACCAGTGATCTGCATGATTTCCGTTGGATGTTCTGCGCTGTCAGAAATGTTCCTCACAATGAGATTTGTGGGCCGCTTCCATGACTGCATGTGAGCAGCAATGCAGGTTACTGTCAATTACATTTGTTACAACTAACGCCAAACTAATCATCAAACGCTGCTATAAATCTCTCTTAAATATTGAAACCTACTTCCAGTACATTCATATAAATGTACAATGCAAGAGTAACATTGATGTTACCTTGTAACAACTTAATGATTGATTACAGCAGTATTGATTACGAATCTCAACAATGCAATTAATGTTCTTGATTTGTTTGACACCATATTGAAAATGATGTTCATGCTTAGGTTGTTTTCAATGCATTTCATGATTTAGGACACAGGCTTCTTCATCCGAAAATAATGCTGCGCCATCAATTGAAACCTTTTTAATCGCAATGCTCAATGCCAAGACACAATGGTTAAAATATGTATTTCTATAAATTATATCTATATCGCTATTTTGTAATGTCCATATATGTATAGTTATCGTATACACATGAATGTGGTTTTACAAAATTAAACTATCTACATATGAGTTTGTTTTGGCTGATGAGCTGATGGGCAGGCTCAAAGGGATCATCCATACCACATTAATCGGAAGGAAATCTGGACTGGTACTCGTCTTTATATTCCTCATCTCGCCTGGTCGTGGTGTGGATTCCTTCTCAGTGGCACAGCTCTCACACATATGTGCATGTCCTTGTGCTCGTCACTATCACCAAGACAAACATGCCTAATTTATGATAACTTGAGAGTTTGTGGATTCACGTTGGTTGTTTTCCCATGGGAATATCTTTTTTCCCACCAGGTTTATTTTGGTTTGGTAAGTTGCCCATTTCACTGTGCTATATGTCTAGACGTTAATACCTCTCTAACCTTTGAAAAGTCACGAACAAAGCAACAACAGACGTGTCTACTTAGATAATGGTCAGTGCTTGAAATATAGGATCTGTCAGTTGTACACGAAGTTTCATGGTGTCCATACCATCTTTCTCTACTGGAATATCCTGAATTTTTCTGTTTTCACGTTGAGATGCAATGTTTTCATGCATTATTTCATTTCTTGTGATAATGTGATTAATATCGTGATCAGAAACTTGCCTGAAGCTCTTAGATGGAGCGGCAAACGTGATCATGCAAATATCAATATCAATATAAAAAAATTGTTTAACAAATGATCATCATATTGTTGACATCAGTGATCATCAGGGTAGACTCCGACAGCGGCGATAGCGATTCGGACAACAGCGACACCGATTCCGAATGCACTGTCACGGCTTCAGAAACCTGCAACAGTGACTCCGATTGAACACCCAAACGGCTTTTGAGATGACCCCCATATACGGTGTACATGCTTGTTCATTACCTAGCTGTTCCATGAGCGACTGGTCCTCCCTGGTATGGGATGGCGAAAAATGTCAACAATATGATGATCGTTTGTTAAACAATTTTTTAATCGGGTGTCCAAAATTATGAGACAAACAATCAGAGTCGGTCTGTCCAATTCATGTCGCTGTGCACATTTTGGTTTTGTTGCAATTATTATATTTTGAGTTAGTGAGCAATTCATCGGTCTCAGATGGAATCAAACGGACTGTAGATTAAGAGGAGAAAGGTATGTGCCCGTGTTTCTGAATACATAGAATTAATAAAGGCTTCAAATGCACAAAGTCCCTTTGACAATGATTCTGACTGGACGGTAAGGGGACTGAAACTTACGATAGCACTGATGAATATTATCATCGTTTTGAAACTGAAGAGGATGATACATCTTGCATAGATTTAAATCCTTTAACCTGACAAGAATGTACAAATTCAGAAAATCAGGCAGGCCCATTTCAGACTGAAAATAGGGCTGAGAATACACGATAACTACCAAGATCTTTAGCTCCTTTGATTAAGTCAAATGTCTCCAGTCAGTCCTCTCGATGGTCACGGCGATACCGCCTCAGATGATTTTTGAGGACGCTTTGAATGTGATGTGTTTGGGAATTATAGTGCGGATAGTGAATTTTCCGATGATGATAAGGTTTTGAACAGGAAGAACTTGTGCAAGCTAAGATTCCCCACGCAACTTGGTCGTCCTTGATGGGTGAGCGAGTGAGTTGGGTTTAACGCCGCCTTTAACAGTATTCCAGTTATATCGCGGCGTGTCAGCTTAATGTGGAGGAAAGCCCGAAGTGATGCAGGTCTCAGACGTTTACCACTTCGATGAAACCCACGAGCACGGGTATGGTGCTGACAAACCTAGAAACCTAATCGGGGCTAACCGGGATTCGAACCCACAATCATTGGTTTCTGGCGTGCCCAAGGGACGCAACTCGGACGTACAGCGAATCGCGGCGCCTTAGACGATTGGGCCAGTCGTTTTACACATCAACAGTTGATACTGATGCCATTGACCTGGCCATTGCATTGTTTGACGGAGCAGATATGTCACACCTCTGGATACTTTTGAGACTTGCAAACATTTCAGATATTTTGCGGTTCATGTCCATTATGAGGGGGAAAAGATGTGACTGTGTCGTGCCCCATGTAATTGGTACACTACACTACTGCCTAAAAGTTCATTCCCCCAACACGCGTTGAGAACGCGTGTAACACGCATGTGCCACGGGTGCTCAACGGGTTGCACACGGGGTAAGCACCCGTTGGACACGGGTGTGCAACGGGTGTGAATCGCGTGTGCAACCCGTTGCACACGCGTGTGCCACGCGTGTAACACGGGACCGGGTTCCAGTTGAAGTTGACAAATTTATCAAATGAATAGTGAGATAAAACAAAACAGTGAGATGTGAAATTTGAGTTAATGAGCGGCCATTGAGCTGTGTTCACCAGACCGTAAATATAAGGTCGGCCCATCTTAATTAGTGTTCGGTTGCTAGACTTTTATGGCATGAACCATTCCACTAGGGTCCAGTCTAGCCATTGTGGCTAGCCGACAGTAGAACAGTAGTGAATTTAGATGCGAGTTTATTGCTAAGGGAACCCCCGTGTTGACACGATTGTCGCGGGTTGGTAAATGTTCGCCATTAATAAAATAATTGTTTGTGGATTGCGAACATATTCATTTGCCCACACGAGTCATTTCATTTGATTGCAAATATAACGTTTTTCGTTCGCCAAATTTATGCTTTAGACAGTTCAATTATGACATAGCCGTCACCACTACTAATGTCTCATTATTTCACGTAGGAATATGTCCCATTTCCCCACACCCCACTTTCTGTGTTGTATTTTGAAAAATAAATAAAAGAAGGTTTTGTGTGGGACACTTTTATACTAATTATAAGAGGATGTTGTAAATGAATATGAACAGCCATGCTGTCTGACAGTTGATAAAATTTGAGATCTTCACAATCACCGGGTGTGACCATGTAGACAGAATCTCGTTAGGGTTTGTGATTTTTACATTTGCCCAATGACCATAGTGAGTATTGCTGGGGATACCAAACGTAACAGTTTATTATTAGAGGTTGTGAGTACCTATACCACGTAGATAGGATATCTTTAGGATTTTAATCCTTCTTTGACATTTTCATAAACTTGGCAAGTGATGATGAATTATAATATTAATATTATTATAGTTTATGAAATTGTTAATAAAACTTTAATAAAATTGTGCTTCACTCTCACGAAAAATATATTGTCTGTGAGTAAATTTATTTGTCACGTTACATCGGCATTTTTCAGTGATATTGGGACTACATGAAACATGGCTGGTTTTACATTTCTGATACAGGTGCTTGACTGACTGGGTAGTTCATGATCAATAAGATATGTTTAAATCAGTCAAGTTTGCAACAATAGATGAATAAGTTGATACATTTGGACCGCAGTTACCGATTAACAACTTAAGACATAGAGACAGGGAGGAGATATATAACCAAACCTATGATCCTGTTGAGACAGTTGACAGTTAGAACGTTGGATTAAATGACAGTAACTAATTTGAACATTCCCCAGTTATATCATAAAATACATCATAACTCATAACAGTCCGAGAGACAGCTTCCAGACATATACTAGTATTGAAGGGACAATCGCTTTTGACAGTTTAAAAATAAACTCACCTTAAGGTGCTTGGCAAGTCAAAACTGACCTCCCTGAATATGTTTTTTAGGTTTGACAGCAACTATGCTTGTGGATTTCAGAGATAGACATGATTGGTTAGCTAGATGTTATTACAATAAGCGAAAATGTCTTAAAAATCCACAGTTGGTTTAATAGTACAAAAAGTGTGTTATAGATCTATCAACGTTTTCTTTTTTTGAACATAATATTTGCACTATATTGCTGTAAGCTGTAAATAATCTAGCCTCCCCATGTACGTAACTTACATATATTTATGTATGGCCAGAACAGCAAATAGAGTTCTGGTAGATAGGTACCTCGGAGATTTAACGTGCGCTTTCCGACTTAAGCCTATCTCGCACACGGTGAAGCACTTGTACTATTAGGGTAAAAAAGCGTAATGATTAAATAAAGAAGTGCAACCCCCCAAGATCAAAGGCGCCGCACAGCATTTATTAGATAACAGACGGGGTCGTCCGTTTCGCTTTGAACAACCACCCCACCTGTCTGTAGGAGTTATATAATCGGTGCGCAAATAATTGTGTCAAGTCCACTGCCGGGCTGATGCGGTGTCAGTGTCAGCGATGAACATGAATGCTCAAATTATAGACTTGTAGCACTCACAAGTTGCTTAGCCAAAATATTTGAAAAGTGTATATTCAATTCTCTGATAACAGCAAATATAACCTTAGAAATAGATTCAACATACAAACAATCAAATGTAGAACACAGTCCTATGCTTATTATCATTTCTTCTGGATATGATCAACCTGTGGAACCCTCTATCCGATGAAGTAACTAATGCTCGCTCATTAAAAGAAATCAAATCCTTAATTAATCGTTCTGATGCAATTATTAATAATTTTGACTTCAAATATTTTCATAGATCATGCCAAATTGTCCACTGTCGCCTTAGGCTCGGCTGCAGTGACTTAAACGCTGATAAGTTTAGACGACATGTATCAGACATACCAGACTGCATTTGTGGATATCACCTTGAAGATGCAATTCACTTTTTCTATAACTGTTAAAAAATACGATAATATCAGAAACACTGTGTATTTCTACACACATGGGTATGGTCTAAAAATGATATTATATGGCAGTAGTTAAGCAGTTCTACAAACATGACTCTTCTTAAATCAGTTCATGACATCATTGTCAAAAGCAAAAGGTTTGAGTAGCTTAATTTTATGCATGTAGTAAAGGAAAACTGCATTACCTTATTTTACAGACACCACTTGCTTCAGTGTATTGGCTTCGTGTATTTCATTTGTGCATTTTGTATGTTTATGTTCATCACTCTCTTATATATATCCAGCTGTTGTTAAGTTGTTACCTGGAGAGGTATTACATAAGCAAGTTTTGCTTGTTTACCGATCCAGATTTCTTTTGAAATAAAAATACGTTTAAGCCAACACAGCTAACCGTAAAACACATGATTGTAAACTATTCAAAAAGGGGCACTAATCTCTGGCTTCTTCTCGGGTGTCGGACTCAAACTCATTTATTCTTAGAATAACATGACATACAATTATCTACAATTTTTATTATGTACAATTTAATAAAAATAGGATACGTGGATACTAATACAATTTACCAATTGTATTGTACACATTGTTAAGGAATTTAGATAGGCCTTTTAGATTTCTTACACTGTTAGTGGTCATAATTTTCTTAAAAGTTTGGAAACTTAAGATATTGCTTATTTAAGAGTTCATATCGCCGTTGGTGAAAAGCTTCACATCGGAATATATAATGCAATTCATCTCCCACAGCGATAGAATCACAGAGTGGACACTTGTTGTCTTCCCTGGGAATGTTCAGCCATCGACCAGTTTCAACTGGTACTCCTTGGTTAGAAAGTTCTGACTTTTAGTATTGGGAGAAATATTGATTTTGAGAGCAGTAGATGTTTCGCAAATGAAGGTTGATTCTTCAGGTAACACGACCTTTGGATTTCCGCTTGGGCTTACTAGCTGCCGTGAGTCAATTTGCTCGTTAACGCAACCGAGCGTGACAAGAGACTGGGCTACCAGTCTGCAAGGACAGCTAAATAAACTTACGCATTTTTGAAAACTGATTGGTTACCCGTGATCTATGAAGATTTCAACAAAGGGCGCATGGTAATTAATTTCTTCAGCCTAAACAAACAGACAAATAACGGCGAAAGCTCATCGGATGTCGTCATTTGGAAATACCCCTGATTGTTACAGTTTGATAATAAAAAAGTATCCCTGAGTGAAAGCATTTGCGGATTTCGGATTGCGTGGATGATACAATTACTACTCCCTTGTTGTCATCCACATTTTCTGGTATAACCCTACACTTCTGTATTTGTCGTAATTCACTTGCTGCTCAGTTAATGAATTTATAACATGTATACTTAGTTGTAGCACCACTCAGGTTACCCGATAAAGGTTCAAATTTGGTCTTTCTTGTACCTGGGGTAATTATTTAATCTAAATCCAGGTTTGAGGTGAGGTGGAATGTGAGTTAGGCACGTCGCAGCCCAGCAAGTGATGTATGATCAGTTGCTTTACTTTTTTTGTAAATCAACTGATCATTCCCAGACATCAAAGGATCAACAGGAAATACGTTGATTGATTAATTACTGTTATCTTGCACAGTGGATATGTCAAAAGTAAGTGTTTACATGTGAAGGTAGGGTTACTAAACCTAGGGAATACTCATATCATGGCGTGAAGTACAGATGTAAAAACAACATACTTTGTTCAAAGGGTAACCGATAATACACTGACTGGTTGTTCATTGTTATCTAACTCAATGTATGTTTTTAAGAACCGTGGACATTATAAAAACAGTTGTCACGTGGGCTTTCTCAGCTAACTTGGCACCTATGTAAAACAATTGAAACAAAATAAGTGATCAGTTAAGAAACAAACACGGGTTATACTATTCGATACATTTAAATAACGTTTAAAAACGATATATTTAAATATTTTAATATATTTCATATATATTCCAAATATTGTTTCCAAATAATTATTATTAAAGTATTTGTTTCTCACATAGACATTTTACATCGAATAAGTATTTTTGTACAGCTGCAGACGCAATGGATATTGTTCCTGTATGTTGATATTCCCGGATACATTATAACTTTGGTAGGTTGTTATAATGATATTTGCATTTTGTTTTCATTCATTCGCTGCAGCTTTGAACAGAATCATTCTTGTTCCTTTCCGTTTGGTTGGGAAGTTTTTCGATGCGCGATAGACGGTGTTTTCACAAGTATTTTCTTTTGTAAGCGTGTATATGTTACAGTAAATGTGTAAAATATGATTCACTCAGGCAATTTATTAAATATCTAAATATTTCAGTCATTTTACAAATTGACTGAATAATCCATTCATTTATTTAACCGACTGACTAAAAATGATAAAGACGACCAAGAGAGCTTAAACACATCACAATATAATTATTATGCTACGAAAAGAAGCCAAACAATACAGAACTGTACTTGGTGATGATATTAAACATAAACAAATATTTGGAATTCGTTATCATATTAATAAAGATGGACATATTTTTCAGTTAATTTGTAAAATAAACTGAATATTTAGGCGTTTAATACATTTCCTTAGTGAAATCTGTTTACATTTTGAATGTAAACATATACACACGGTAAAATAAGCAATGTTCAGTGAAATATTTACTCTGTGTTGCAAGTCAAAATAGTGTACACGAAGATCGCACAATTACCAAGCAAGTGACTTATCAAAACTGCATCACCATTACCGATGCTCCCCACAAATATACCTACATTTCAAAAACTGTATTTCATTTTTGTTGATCAGTTATACGTCCTTCTACTTTCAATTAAAATGCGCTTACGAATGGCGAGCACAGGTCGCGAACAAGTCTAGATTTCTGCTATATCATCCGGGTACTCACTGGGAAAATACAGTAATGCACAGGTAACAACTACTCCCGCGGAATTGCTTTAGATCAGTGCTCCTTTGTACGTTGAAATACTATATATTGTGAATGCCAAAATGATGTATCAAGGATCAAGTAGAAGATACATTGACCGTAGCGCTGGGAGTTTATTCAACAGACCGTGAAAATAACACTGCTGTATCTTATTATTTATTTTAGATGACGCAGGCAAAGCTCACTTCTCCTGGCGGCCATTATCAAACGGCCAGCTAAAACCCCGCGCTTACGTCTACAGGTCTCTTCCTGTAGTACGGTAATTAATATTCTCTCCCTCAAGTGTATCCTCAATGATATAACCCACCCTCATTAATTACATGCTGCTCTTTTCCAGCCTCACGGCTATGGAGCTGTGATAAAGAGTCCAAGTCATCATAAAGTAATTAGGGTCCAATAAAAACAATGCGCCGCCAAACCTCAAACATATTATCACTGAAAGTCGTACTACAGACGGTTAATGTCAAATCACAATAAAAGCATTTCAATTGCAATAACATGTTCCAGGACCATGTATTCTCTTAACACCATCGGATTTAGAAGCAATGGTCGTATAAAACAAAACAGATCTATTTAATCGCAACAGTATTCATGTTATTCCCACAAAATCACATAAAGAAAGGAGACATTAGGAAATACATGTGTATTATCATTTTTCGTCAGGATAACAAAATTTTCTCTCCTTGTTACCACCTCCAGGTTCAGCTTAACACGGGTCCTCCTTTGGTCAAAAGTTTGTTCCCCCTCTAATGAGTGTGTCACGCGTTGCACACGAGTGGCGGACGGGGTGCACACCCGTGTGCAACGCGTTGCACACGGGTCTCACACGCGTGACCAACCCGATGCACACTGGTTGCGTAACGCGTTGCCCATGCGTGTAAGGGGAATGAACTTCTAGGCAGTAGTGTACTTGCAAATGTGTTGACAACTGTGATCACATCTAATTGTTCCTAACCAACCAAAACCATTTACAGCATATTTTAATAAAAAAAAAATGTTCTTAAACATGCTGCTGTCATTGTATTCACCATATGAGTATACAATATTGTTATAGTTATAGCCTTAATATAGTATGTCTTAAAGGTATGCCGTAAAAGAAAGGAATACGCGGTGTTTTCAATCCTTTCACACTATAGATTAACAAAATCAACATAAATAGTCTATTATGATAAAATTATTGACATTGCAGATATAGCGTTAAGTAAATACATTCCAAAATGTTTAAATTGTAGGTCATGTGCAGGTGAAATGTACTAGAATGTCATTCCTCCATGGCAGTCATATTGGATTTTTTTGGCTGGCCCAATATCTGAAAATATTTTGAAGATTATTACCTACAGAATATGGGCTAAGGTTATAGTCTGTTTTGATCTATAGCCTATAATCGAATATATATATATAAATCAACAGAAAATATTTCTGTCGCGTGTCGATTCCCAAATTGAAATAATAAGTTAACCCAGAAATCTGTACGTAAAAGAATTACGTGCGAAACCAACAAACATCCAACAAATTGTATAAATCAACAAATGTGTGACGAAATTCACGTGGTTTACAAATCAATACACATTACTGCACAGCAATTCCACCGTACACAATAGGGTGGAAGTACAATGTTCAGTGCGGAATATAACATGATGGCAGTGGTCAGTATCATATACTAAAACAGGGGTTATTGTAAAAGTCAGTGATCTTCACATGAAAGCTTGTCTTTATGTAATAAACTGTGAGAGATGAGACACGTACGCGCCCACTCCACTTATATAGTCCATCTAGCTTCCAGAACTTCATCACAGTGCCAGACCAGTATATTGTCTCAAGAACCTCACAGAATATTCAACACGTTTCTATAACGCACAATAAATTGACATCCATTCATGCTATTCCACCACACTTGTATAGTAACTTCCTCACCACTGCTTTCATTAATTCGTACTACATTCCTGACAACTTATCATTGTCCAAATACAATGCAATGCATGAGCTCCTACTGAATCACAATAGAAACGATGAAATACACTTACATATAAGAATCTATAAAGGTTTGTTCATTCACATCGAATTATTCTGGTGATGCATTTACATTTCATTATACATTCGTGGCATTCATATCATTCGGTATTCACGAATACAGTAGCCAGCTAATCAATATGTACTCGTACATCACAAAATTCATGTATTATTCATATCAGAAACCCATGCTTGCCGACAAGGCAGCTATGCTTGTCGTATGAGGTGACTAACAGGATCGGGGGGTTTATGCATGTCATCGTATCCCAATTGCGTAGATTGATGCTCATGATGTCAATCACTGGGCTGTCTGGTCCAGACTCAAATAATTACAGACCGCCGTCATATAGCTCGAATATTGGTGAGTGCGGAGTTAAACAACAAACATCATTATCTTACTATTCATATTAGCATAGCATATACAGACATATTTTACATTGACACTCCAACAAGATGGGGAACATATTCAATGGCAGAATGTGTTCCCTGTCGCAGACGGGTCTTCAGGAGGTTCAGGCGGTCATCTTTGACACGATACATGTTCTTTGTGGGAAAATGAACCTGCCCACACGTTAGACAATGGCGGCGTTAAACAACAAACAAACAAACAGTATTTATATCTAAATATCAAAATTACATCGGCTTTATTTTCAATATTATTATTTCCATATAGTGATATAGATAGACCTGGTCCATACATGAATGTATGAGTTATAATGTCTTAATATGAACATATTCAATTAAAATCAGAGGAAAAGATTGCCATCACAACACATTTGTACCTCCGGTATTTTGATATACCATCACTGTTCGCGTGCATGCGTAACCAGAGATCGAGACAACGCACTAACGTAACCGTTTGTGAAAAGTCAAGTGGTCACAGTTTAGGGTATACAGGAAACCAACTGTGTTTATGCTTCTCAACAGTAAGGATCTAGTAGCTATGACATATAGTTACAAATGTAGTTAATGCAAATCCAGTTAACTTTCACTACAGGGTTTCATTAGCTGTGCCTGCCAGTAATTCAAGCTCTGTCCTTCCATAACGTAAAGCAATTATATTATTCAAGCTCGTCGGTCCAAGACATGAAACAATCATATTATATTCAAGTCACGGAACTTCACCGGTAGGGCGAGACTTCATATATTCCACATTGTCTACACGTATACTCACTAATCACATCACTGTCGTAGCAATCTGGGCTTTGCTTGTAAAATCAAACTTCAGGTGCAACAACGGCTAACAATGGCTATTAAAACAGTTCAAGCAGTCAATTTGAAGAAACAACTGGGTCTCATTAGCACGACAAGTTACATCACTGGCAGCATTATAGGTAAGGTATTGTGCGATCTATAGTCCATTGTCAAATTAATTACCTTTAATCCATTGTGTAGTCCCGTTAACCATAGTCAATGTGGTACACACTAATAAAGACCGTATCGTCATCGTCTTCCAAAAAAGCTAACACGCCGTGATATCACTGAAATATTTTGTAAAGCGGCGACAAAGCAAACTCACTGACTCCGTTATCCTCAAAAAATATAGTGTCAGGACTTGCTCACTTTCGTTATGATACATTAGTTTAATGTACACTTTATTAACAGAGACGTGTGGGTATGTTGACGGTATGGTTATCTCACAAAGGCACACCGACAGAGGAATGATGGTAAGTTTGTGGTGAGGTGCTCTAGCTCACTGAGATACCATGCCGCGGTTCAACATGAATACCCCACTCAGACACAATATACTGACCCGAGCCGACCAGTCCTTGTTTTAGCCCCTTAATGCCGAGCGCCAGACAGGGTAACAACAAGTACTACCTTTTAACGTCTTTTGGTATGACGCGGCCGGGGAGCCCGGACCTTCCGCTCTCCGGGCGGATGCTCTACCACGGGGCAAAATAGCAGAAGACATCATATCTAATTCGTACGAAACATACAAAAATTTGGATTCAGAAATTACATACGTATCTACTGAGTTTTTACATGTTCATTTAATAATGGCAGATACTGTATTCTTCCACGTATTAATGTTTCTTATCTTCGCACACAGGGACAGGTATCTTCATCAGCCCGACTGTTGTACTGGAGGGTGTGGGGTCCTCAGTGGGCTTATCTCTCCTTGTGTGGACGCTGTGTGGAGTTGTGACCTACTGTGCTGCCATGAATGAATGAATGAATTAATGAATGATCTTTATTTCCTCCATTAATTTCGGAGAGTGATATACATTTGGAATCATGTTAACACAGCATATTTACACGAACATTATATTATGCAGAGAAATTGGCAATACTGAATATTTACATGTCCTGGTCCTGGTATGAGATATACTGTCTATAGGTAGAGCAGTGATCGCAGGTTCCAGGAGCTTAATTATGTCTCGTGATACAGAAGATATGAATTCAGCCCATCTGTCAAGGCTCATATCCTCTACAATAGGGGTTATACCACCCAGCAATGTCACAAGTTTGACTTCGTCATCTGCACAGTCCTCAATACGCATGTATTGTTCGAGGTTTAAAGAGTCAAATAGATGTTCATAGAGGGTGTTCCTTGCATCAGCTAAAGCTGTACAACATAACAGTTGGTGCTTTATTATGTCATCGCATTCCTCATCACACATTAAACACTGTCCAGGTGTTATTGGTAGTGTTCCTAGTTTCACAAGTGCATACATTGGTCTAGTTGGTATATTGTACAGAATACACATATTCCACAGTCTATGAGGTACAAGCTTACTGTGAATTTTAATAAATCTGTTTAATTCAGGGTGATCTCGCAGACTCGTGTGCCAATGAGCAGTTTCATGTTCTGTTATTTTAGTCCGTACGGTTTTGTTCCACACATCCTTGGATGGAAACTGGTTAGTTTTCATAAAGTGAACTATTATGGTCCATAATTCATATTTCTTTGCCACATTGAGTAGATCATGTGTTACAGACTTACTTTTGTCACTGCCTGTTATATATTGAGCACACTTGAAATAGAACACCTTTTTCGGGGCATATCTGTGGCTGCTTCTACACATCCTCCCAAGGAACATCAGCTTCATTTTGTCAATCACGGATGTCATTGTCCACAATCCCAGCGTCTGAATACTTGCAACGGTCGAAGATCTTACATGAAAATTTTGTACATTACGTGCAAAGTAGCGCTGGAGTTTTTCAATTTCATTGTGTTCTGTCTTGGACATATTTGACCACAGTTCACACGCGTAGAAGGCACCTGGAATTATTACTCTACGCCATATGTTCATACAGCAGACTGGGTTCAGACCACCTGCTCTTAGACCAATATCTCTCAGGGAATTCAAATTCTTCCTCGCCTTAGCGCAAGCTCTCCTGGTCCTTTCGGATTCTAAATGAGTACTGATAATAGAACCTGCATATATTGTGTTCGATTTCATTTCCAGTATATGGTTACCTAGTCTAAAAGAACCTGGTTGGTTGATTTTGTTTCCACCTTTAAACACCAGAACACAGCTTTTTCTTGCATTATATGTCAATCTCCATTGGCAAGCATATTGATGTACAGTCTGTAAGGACATGCATATGCCACTACTTGTTGAGCTTATGAGAGTTGTGTCGTCCGCGAGTAGGACAACTGGGAAGTGATCACGTCCAAGCATAACACCTTGTTTCAAATGGTCAAGGCGGATTATAAGCTCGTTAATATACACAAGGAACATCCAGGCGGATAAGACACGTCCTTGTCCTACACCTTGTCCGATTGGGAACGTTCGACTTGTCTCACCGGCATATTTGACACATGCAGTAGATTCGTGATACGACTGACGTATGATATGCCAGGCTTTCCCTTGCACACCAAGGATGAATAATTTTAGGAGTAGTCCATTGTGCCAGATGCGATCAAACGCTTTCTCATTATCAAGAAACACAGTGTATACGTTAGAAGACCTTTCCGTATAGAAATATATGACTTCTTTGAGTATGTAGGTAGCTATGTTTGCACCGTGTTCTCGCCTGAAGCCACATTGTAATCTATGTGGGAAGTCGGGCTCCATATATTTGATATGTCTCTCAATTCTCTCTAATAGGATCTTTTCGAACAGTTTTCCCACCACTGACGTCAGAGTGATACCTCTGTAATTTGCAGGATCCGATCTGTCCTTTTTGTTTCCTTTATATATTGGAATAATTGTACCAGATCTCAACAGTGCAGGGCTGTAGCATGTTCGTATCATCATGTTAAACAGTTGAGTTAAGTGTTTTAGAAGCATATCTCCAGCGAAATAGATATGTTCATTTGTGATTTGGTCCGGTCCTGGTGACTTTCTCATTTTTAAGCTTTGTTTCAGTCGTTTTAGTTCGTGTATTTCTATGTCTCTCTTCAGTATAGGATCATCGTCCAGAAGTGGTATCTTTGAGATGTTGTTTATTCTAGAGTCCGTCTCAACACGAAAGTCGTTGTCAAACTCCGGCCGGTCGAGAGGTGATAATAAATCTGCATAGTAGTCTGCCCACAAGTTGCACACCTCTGATGGTGTATTGCAACAGCGTTCTTTGTACTTGAGGTGTGTATTTACAGTCTTAGGTTGTCTTTGTTTCTTTACAATCCTGTAGAATTCAGCAATATCTACTTCACATGCTGAGTTTATTTCAATATATTTTTCTTTATTCCATTGTCTCTCAGCCTGTCTTTTGCAACGTCGGAAGTCACATTTAGCCTGTTTGTATAGGGTATACGAGTCGTTACCGGCACCCCGAGGCCTGTCTTCTGCTGACCACAATCTTTTCGCCTGGCGCATCTTGTAATGATAGAGGTCAAGGTTTGAACTCTTCCAGTAAGGTTTCAGGTGAGCTCTATAGTGTCCACGTGGTATGAACTTAGCAGCAGACGTCTTTAGTGCGCTGACAATCGAGTCAAAATAACTCTCTATTACATCAGCTCCTATATTCCCAGTGTCAGGCATTACATCACCAAGCAATCTGTGAACCTCGGCTTCATACATACTTAGTTCTAAGTGACTAGCTTTTGTCCATTTGTACGTCTGTATATCACTGAACGAGTCCTTTTTAACTAAAATAGCAACTCCACCTTCGCCTCTGTATCCTCTCTGGTCTTCTTTGATTTTTACCACGGCGTCATATGACGAACTCAGCGAGTCGAAAAATGTCTCAGTTCTTTTGGTCAACCAGTGTTCAGAAACAGTTAACACATCACATTTGTTAGCTATGTTTTCAAGGTACTGGCGACTGTACAGTGCACCTCTGGTATTCCAAGTGCCGATGTTCAGCATGAACAGTATTAGGAGCAACCTAAACATGTTTATGGTTACTTATTTCCAGCATCCCGCCGCGGGTAGGACACCCATTCGCGGCATTTTACATTCTTTGGCCAAAAATGTTCATTTTCAAGAACTTTATGTCCTGATCCAGTGTCAATGTTGATCCGCAGTGTATATGTTGGGTACATACCGGTCCAGTGTTTCAAAAGTCTGACCATGCTCACATGGACATCTTGTTTCTTGGCGTATGCTACAATAGCATCACGAACTACGTCAAAGGGCATATCAGCTTTGATGTTTGACAGTGCAAGTGTTTTTCTTTTAAATCTAGGTGAAGCCCCCTTGAAAGCCCTGTCCCATTCACCGTCAAAGTGTATGTTTCTTTGTGAGTGAGATATATCATTGTTGGAACGTTGCCCGTACTCTTGTAATGTCTCGCGACGTATACTTTGTCTATCCTTTGCCTGAATCCGTGTATCACTGTGACATGTACTCAGGATTACGTCAGCGCTATCATCGTCACATGATCCATCACCCCTGGCGGGTGTATGGGAATTATACTCCACCTCTTTGGAATATGTTGCCTGTGTATCTATGGATGCTCCAGGCTGTATACTGCCGTTTTCAGGAGTTTTGGTGGATTTACGCATTGGAGGACTCGTTAGTGTTTCAGAGTACAATAGTCTATCTCTGTTATTCAATGAATTCAGTTTTCCATCAATATCACTTGTCTTGCGAGAGATTGTGTCAATGCTCGTTTTAAGTTGATCTTTAAGGAGGCTGATCTGTGAGTCTTTATCCTTCATTTGATATACTAAGACCCTGATATCACTGCGTAGTTTTAGTTCCGCGGTATGAAGTCTTTCTAATTCTCCAGTAGCAGTTATCAGCTCTTTATTTTTCTCCTCCAATGATCGGTTGATGGCTTTGATGTTCAAGTCAAATTTCTCACACAGATGCTCAATTTTGCGATCAACGGACTGTGAATGTTCCATTAAGCAATCATGCATTTCTAAAACTTTGGCAAACATGAGTGATGTAATGTCCATAGTCTTCTGTGATTGTTTTTCTTGTTGGCAAGAAACAGAATCAATGACAGTGTCCTCAGGGTTTCGGCTCTTTTGCTTCTTCAAAACCTCTTTCTGGAGGACGTCAGGGTGGACAGATCCTGTTATAAATCCGTATAGATAAAACACATCTGAAGCATATTTCTCTGTTATGCTTTTTCTTGAGTTTTCCCTTTGTACCCTCTTCATAAGAAATCCAATGGGCACATTTTGACACCTCTCCTTGGCTATATCATAAAGACTGTATCTCACCTCGTTCAGCTTGTCTTCATCCCCTGTATATAACTCGACCAATTCACTTTCGAATGAAATCCTGTCAAGTTGTCCAAGCTTCTGGTGTATCTCACGGAATATGTCATTGTCTATATCCTCCACTGGTTGTGTGTAATAACGAGTGTCTCCCTCGTCACTCTCGGAGCCGCTCATTGTGTTGTAGTGAGGTCTATTGT
Source organism: Haliotis rufescens (assembly GCF_023055435.1). Lineage (NCBI taxonomy): Eukaryota > Metazoa > Mollusca > Gastropoda > Lepetellida > Haliotidae > Haliotis > Haliotis rufescens. Next base: position 68,844,386 of record NW_025963890.1, read on the forward strand.
TTATCAATCAGTCCAGGGTCTGCGGCTTGGCTGGCTGGACAGGCTTGGGTACAACTATCCCTCCTTGGCTCAGCATTTTGAACTTAGAACTCACATTTTGAAACTTTGCAACAAGTTACCATGCAAGATATGCATTGTTTTTCATTTTACATACCATAATTCTGTTCAGCGCTTCAGGGGCATCATTTTAATGCATCTTGGAGCTTGTTGATAGAAGTATTAGAAGCAGAGAACTAGGTATTTTGCGAGAGCAGATTTTCACCAACCTTGCAGATTGACGCATGTACGTTTGTGGTGAGGTGCTCTAGCTCACTGAGATACCATGCCGCGGTTCAACATGAATACCCCACTCAGACACAATATACTGACCAGAGCCGACCAGTCCTTGTTTTAGCCCCTTAATGCCGAGCGCCAGACAGGGTAACAACAAGTACTACCTTTTAACGTCTTTTGGTATGACGCGGCCGGGGAGCCCGGACCTTCCGCTCTCCGGGCGGATGCTCTACCACGGGGCAAAATAGCAGAAGACATCATATCTAATTCGTACGAAACATACAAAAATTTGGATTCAGAAATTACATACGTATCTACTGAGTTTTTACATGTTCATTTAATAATGGCAGATACTGTATTCTTCCACGTATTAATGTTCCTTATCTTCGCACACAGGGACAGGTATCTTCATCAGCCCGACTGTTGTACTGGAGGGTGTGGGGTCCTCAGTGGGCTTATCTCTCCTTGTGTGGACGCTGTGTGGAGTTGTGACCTACTGTGCTGCCATGTGCTACGCTGAATATGGTACACTTTGCATTGAAACATGCAGAACTGTCATGCGAAACGTCATTTACAAAACGTGTATGAACTCAAATACTCATACAATGCAGTGCAGGGACATTTTAAAAGTAGATTCACATATTTCATTTTAATACAATTCTGCTCTTGAAAGCATATTTAGCATAAAAATATTATGTGGTTGCCATAAGGCGAATAAATTGTTAGACTGAAGGTCGAATTACGCATACGTATTTATTTGGTTTCCATTGCTTCCGTATGTGTTTTAAGGTGGACATATAAAGGTGAAACGATACAGATCTTCGATATTGTTATGGTTACCATATTTGAACAATCTTTCTGATTTTGGAATTTTGTAGCGTTTGCCGGTATCAATATTAAGACTTGTTTGAGCACGAGTAAAATCGGTAGAAAATGTACACAAATTTAAGTATTTCTGACGGTGTTATAGTGCTATTCCACTGACAAATACATTGGCATATGGATATCCCACTCAAACACAGCTCATTGAGCTGACCATAACGGGTTTTATCAGCTTTATGCCGAGGCAAGGTAACATCAAATACCATCTTTTAACGTCTTTTGGTACGACGTGGTGATGGATAAAATCCCCGACCTTCCGCTGTCATTTCCGATTTCGACGTTGGTTATTAAGTATTTAGCAACATTTCGGTCAACTGTTACACCAAATCCTTCCAGTGTCTTCACGTTTATCAGTTATTAAGGGGCATGTGCATGCAAATTTGGTTCATGCTTTTAACATTAAAATTATGAAGAATGCTGACTGTTCCAGGCACGCGTGTTAAGAAATCCGGTGGCACCTACACCTACATCCGAGAGGCGTTTGGAGATCTGGCGGGATTTGTGTTCCTATGGACTCAACTGGTTCTGGTGCGTCCTCTGTCTGTGGTCTTGGCGTCCTTGGCATCTGCAGAGTACATCATGAGGCCACTCTTCCAGGCCTGTCCTGACATGGCACCAACAACATCCAAAGTCATGCTCGGCTTTGTCATACTTGGTACATATGTCTTTTGTTTACAGGAAACAGTACCAATATTTAATCAGTACATTATCATATAAATTCAAACGTTACAGTTCAGGCACCAAAGAAATATTTTGTTTGACCCAAATTCGAATTTGCCAAAATAACGTTCGTAACAATTTGGATGATATGAGTTGGCTACGTTGTTGAAGAGGCAATTAACTCAATCGATCACGTGTTTTGTGACAGATATTTTTTACAAAGTGTCTTTTGATCAAAACTGCATATGTCGTAGATAGGCAGTTACTTTAACACACATAACCACGCACGTCTTAATCCTAGAGGCTTCTTTATGCAGTCCAAAATGCAGGTGTTGATACATATATTGCATCTACAATACCGTGTACCCTTCTGGGGCTCTTTATAGTCCAATGTAAATCGATTCATAGACCCTGCAAATACCAATGTGCGCTAATGTTAAAGGGTTCTTTGTGATGGCCAACATGTACAGTGTACGACTGGGTGCCCGGCTGCAGACCATTGCAACTGTTTGCAAGGTGTTTGCCCTTCTCAGTATCATCGTAGGAGGGCTGCTACATTTATGTCAAGGTCAGTGTTTTCTGATACACGTCAGCTAAATAAAGCTATATCACGTTTGTCCTGTAAATAGATTAATATTCCACACGATCTCCATTTACTACAAGTGTGAGACGCTGTAACACCCCCCCCCCCCCCCCCCCCCCACCCCCCACCCCCCCCCACCCACCCCAAAAAAAAAAAAAGAAAAAAAGAAAAAAGAAAAAAAGAAGCTAGGCCACAACCTTATTCGCAACTACCTTGACCCTGAAGGTTTAACTTTAGATACGTTTGATTTACAGGAACGAAATATGTTCTATGTTAGCGCAATGATGAGAATACAGCAACTCCCTCCTAAATACAGGAGTAGATCTGACAATTCAAGTACAAGCCACTAATTGAAAATGTATGTTTGAAAAGATTACACTTTTAACAGGTCACACAGAAAACTTCAGCGATCCGTTCAGGACCACCACCTTAAAACCCGGCAACGTTGCTATGGCAATCTATGCTGGATTGTATGCATATGGCGGCTGGTAAGCTGTTTGTAGTGTTATTTAGAAATTAATTTCACGTTCGTTATACTTCAACCGCTCATTATACCGTTACTAGTGTCCCTAAAAAATAGAGATGAGAGAAATCGAGAGAACAATGATCATACTTATCCAATCCTTACGTCGAGCCTACAAGACAATTTTTGCTCTTAGACTTGAAAGTAATATTCAGTATCATGTCAGTTTTCTCAAGTGACCAAGCTTTATCTCTTGAATGCAAAAGATGAATAAACACGATCTCTGTTGGGACCGGCCCATGAAGATCCGGAGTAGAATAGGTATTTAGCAACCCCTGCTTGCTGTAAATATCGACTATGCATGTAGTGAGAGGCAACTAGCTTGTCGTAAGAGGCGACTAACGGGATCGGGTGGTCAGGTTCGCTGACTTGGTTGATCCACGTCATCGATCCCAGTTGCGTGGATCGATGCTCATGATATCAGTCACTGGATTGTCTGGTCAAGACTCGATTATTTACAGACCGCCGTCATACAGCAGGAATATTGCTGAGTGCGGCGTTAAACAACGAACCAACCAAACAATCTGTTGGCACCTTCCTTTCACATCAGGATACTGAGGTTCACGGTATTTTATCTTGAACATATGTATACTGATGTTTTGTATATTCAGTATCTACATAATGCAGTGTCGCTTTACCTTGGTAAACCTGAAAGATAAGGAAGTTTCAAAGTATTGTATCGTGAACATCTACATGCATGAGGTGTCACTGAATAGTATCTTGATAATGAGGTTTCAATGTGTGGTATCTTTAACATCCAGATAATAAGGTGTGACTGGATTGTATCTTAAAGAACCATATAATTTTATCATTGAGTAACAGTGGTTAAGAAAGGACTGCTAGTGATTCTCTTATGCCATACAGATAATAAAAAAATAATCCTTGTCACATGTTTGAATGAACAATCCTTTTACGTCATACACAGGGACAACGTTAATATGGCGGTAGAAGAAGTCATGAATCCTCACAGGTAACCAAAGCATGACCCACAACTCATTTTAAGTAACTATTAGATGGAATACTGTTTTTATTTAACATGTCCAACAGTGATGACATTCTTTCAGCGCTGCAGATACCTTATATCCCATAATTTAAAGACTGTAATACTGGCGCTGGAACACTTACGAAATTAGAGCCCTGGTGAATGATTGATACATTAATACTGACATAAACAGTTTCAAATGACTACCAATATCCTAGTTCTTTACAATCGGGTATTTCAGATAATTTCCGTCTCATTTGATAGAACGATCCCTATATGCATTCTTGGTGGCCTTGCCATACCGACCTTGGCCTACATTCTAGGAAACGTTGCCTACCACGCAGTTCTCACCAATGACGAGATCCTTTCTGGTATTGCTGTTGCTGTTGTAAGTAAACAAAACATTCATACAAATATGTTGTAAAATCTTTGAGCAGGCTTCACTTTCCGTTTGTCACTTTTAACAGAAATGTGTTTCTGAACGCCACACTGTCATTGCAGACCTTCGGAGAAAGAAAACTCGGATTATTCAAGTGGATCATTTTACCTTGTGTGGCGATATCGGCAGGAGGGATTGCAAATGCTGTTATATTCACGTCATCCAGGTAATATTGCTCATTGACGTTAATGCAAAATATAGCTTTTAACACAGATTTCTTATGATTATTACAATGGTATTATCGCTTTATTATACAACTTTAAGATAAGATATGGCGTCACAGTCATATATAGAAAAGTGCCAAATAGTAAGCTCCCTGGTGTCCTTCAAACTTGAAATATATTCTAATGTGTTGTCTGCACTAAATGTATTGCAACACATTCTTTGAATATTGTGGTAACCGCAGCTTTGTATTAATCTTTCCTATGCTTATTTCATATAATTATGTAAATACGCCTACCGACAATGACTGTTGTACTTTTCTAAAAATATTAGCTTCCGCGGTGATGCAACCGTCAAATCGGCTGTTTCAATCAATCATAGGGGGGTTATTTTGATTTGATAGCTTTGATTGACCAATCAAAATAGAGTATTTTCCAAATTCCTAGAATTTACGTTATCATTAACCTGTACAACCGACCCTCGCATTTATAACCATGAAATAATAATGTAATTAGTGTGTTTTACTTTTAACAAAGTTTTCTTTGGGACCTAATGTAAATAATGTGAACTTCGACTTTCAGTTTGTCATCCAAACATTAGATTTCTGTCAATGGCAGGTTTAATACTTACCCCACACTCAGACAACAAGTTCAAAATCACATAGTAGAACCATTGATAACAACAAGTAAAATTACCAACACATTTAACAGGAATTAGTATTGGGTATCGGTGTTTTCAGGTTAAACTTCGTTGGGGGACGTGACGGACTTTTCCCTCGATTTCTGGGTATGGTCAACGTTCAGAGAAGGACTCCGCAGCCATCCATCATTACTCTGGTATGACAGCTTTCACCTGGGGAAGGTCCGAACATATTTAATACAGATATTCAATAATCCAGCATGACAAAAACGTCTGATTTAGCTGCTCATTTCTTAAGACGTCAGTCACTGGCAGTTCAGTGACCATCAGGCGTTCAAATTCCAGACAAGATTCCACCGGACAAAATGTAACGTCATGTAAAGACATATCAATTAAAATGAGTTCTCTTAGTTTGACAATACACAAATTGTGATTAAGCAGTTTTTTCTACCTACTTTTTGTTCAGCCTGTGTGAAGGTGAGGGGAAATGGGCCCTTTTGACGCGTTGAAAATTATCTCACTCATTTAGCAACGTGCATGAATGTGTGTACGTGTGTGTGTGTTCTTCGAAAACGCTCTGTCCACCACACGAAGGAGGGCGTCTATTTGTGCAAAAAACTATCAAATTATATTGCAGAACAATTCTAGTTTGTTGTGATTTTTGTCATTAAAAGGCAGTATGTGTTGAATGTGTGCCTATGAGGTCTGTCCTCATGTAATCCATCTTCCATTTTCCTTTGTCATTTAATATTTCACAGTTTCTGGTTGCCGTCCTGGTTATGTGCCTTGGAGATGTAAGGAGTGTCATCGGAGCATACTCTTTCTTCAAAGCAGGAGGGGAATTCTTGGGCGTACTGGGAATGTTCAGAATTAGACGCAAACATCCAGCTACCAAACAAACATACAAGGTACGTCCCTGTGTATCTGCAGCACATAACGTTCTCTCATGTATATCAATTCCATTTCTAAATGAAATCAACGATTGAATATTGTACCTCAATGCATGTGCACTGTGAATGTATGAATCCATAAAGTTGTTCTTCTTCATAAGGTACACTGGTTGTTCCCGGTCATCTATGTTGTATTTTTCCTGGCTCTGTCCATCACGGCCGTCGTGTACGATCCTAGAACATACCTGGTCCCCTTCCTCATCATGCTTCTGGGTGTCCCTCTGTACTATATGTCTAGAAGTCGCTGGTGGCAAAGTGGACATCTCGCCACGTTTAATAGTAGGTTTTTGCGTCCATACCTCAAAAACTAAGATAATCTTTGTCACAAACCCTACCACACAATGACTGATTAGAAGAATAAATTGAGCCAACCACTCAGTGATACCTTGGAAATGGAATTTGGTATCTGTAACATATAAAAAATGACAACATTGCCAGAAATACAAATATTAAAATAAAACTATATGTGTCTGTAGTATGAGGTGTACTTACTGTTTCAGAATGACCCGAACCTCAGAATGTCTAATAGATGTCAATTTCTGTGTTGCAGGATGGATAATTATGATATGTCATCGCCTTTTGTTATGTGAACATGCCTCTCAGGAAGCAGGCTGACATCCTTGTGGACGTGTTCTCTATTTGCATGTGAGTGTGTTTACTGACAGCATTCGTGACATCAAGCTCATGTTACATGTATGAAGAGAAAATGGCAATATCCATTTGGAAGAAAACCTTCACACAAACAGTACCCCGTGATGAAGGATTTGTATACGTCCAACTGATCGTGTGTAATAGTTAATCAGTACTGAAGGATCGTTTTCGGTTTATGTCATAAAAACGTAAATTTAATCGGGGTTCATACTTATAGTCGACGTGTGTTGTAGTTTCTTATTAATAATGCACTTTTATGTTGTATATTCTCAGATCGTGTCTAGTCAATTGAAATGTACTGTAATGACCTGAATTGATTATTCAAAATATAAACGTCACTATTTGAGGGCGTGTATCATCTGTACGAGAGTTGATCGATCTTCTGAACATTGCCTAGTGTGAGCGAAAGTGGGCAAGTGGTCAAAAACGCCAGGCGAGCAAGCACCAGGTGGTAAGACCGTATCCGGCTAGTGATCAGGTTGTTATTCAGCCTTGGCACCAACAATGTTTACAGGTCACTACCCCTTGTGTATGGTACATACACCTTGTGCATTCAAACGAAACCACTCGTCCGATGGTAGATGACCAGATTGTGGAAACACGAATACGCACATACAACCGAAAACACAAGTGTCAAAACCTGTAGTGTCACCCTAGGCTAGTGGCTTAGTTCAAATATACCTCTGTTCACCAAGCAGGGAATGGGTACCTGATATGTGAGTTGGATTAAAAACCTTCTTGCGCACCCAGGCAGCTTGGGTTGTACACTCACCAGGGAGTTGAGAATGTACCTGGAATGCAAACGGATCCACTCGTCGGGGAACAAAAGGAAACCGCATTTGAGCAGATACTAGTACCTGGATACCCGCGGTATATAAATCATGCTACTACTACTAATAATAATATACTGAACCGCAAAATAAACGTCATCCCAAGGAACATTGCATGAAAAGTTGTCATTTTAATATCTGGGTAACATTTGTCAAAGTTTCTAAAATTTAAGATTGAAATGCACATGCGTTTCCAAAGTTCTTGCCCTATAAAAATCCACCCAGATCGGATAACGTTCATTCGTTATTGAATTGCTACCACATGCCAAGATTGACAAGAAATCAGCGACACCAAGCCCGTGGACGATTGCAAGCTGGACAAACCTCCCGGCATGTAGACATTGCATTTCAAGTCCACGAAAGGACCATGTACAGGCTCCAGCAACGGTACCAGATCACCAACACTACAGATGACCGACCACGCAGTGGGAGACCAGGGGTCAACACCCGACGTCAGGATCGTCAGATTGTGCGCATCTCCAAGATCATCTTGTTACGGAAACTGCTCGACAGACCATTGGAACACACCGGAGACACATCAGTGCGGACAACGTGCGTCGACGATTGACAAGCAGACACCTCCACTGTCACAGGCCACACCGAGGACCCATTCTGACACCACGTTATCGCCGGGACCGTCTTCAATGGGCAACACAGCACCAGCAGTGGAGAGAGTCCTCTTCTAAGACGAGAGCCGTTACTGTATCTCAACAGCAGATGGCAGACGGAGTCTGGTGACGCCGTGGGGAACGTTATTCGGATGCTTGTGTTGTTGAGAGAGACTCGTGGGGAAGAGGCAATGGTGTCACGGCAGCTCGGTACATTGATCAAGTCTTGAGACCACACGCCATACCTCATTTGGCACGTCGCCGCCATCACGAGTTTTTAGCATGATAATGCCCGTGCCCACACTGCGAAAAGCAAAAGTCTCAGCAAAAAGAGACTTCCTCCAGCGGAATGGCGTCAGAGACATGCAGTGGCCGATTTATATCCCATTGAACACCTGTGGGACGAGACGGCTGAATGACGTCCGACCCAGGCCGACAACTACGGCTGAACTGCATCACTCGTTCCTCAGAATGTGGGCTCAACCACCTCATACATTCCATGTATCGACGTTGCACAGCAGTCATCAATGCACATGGCGGACTCACGAGATACTCACTTGTGATGCCATTTTCTCAGAGACTAGTATTGTGTCTTACATTAAGAACATTTGACACTTTCATCCTTGATGATCAGTTTTGCCAAGTTTAATCTTTTTAATATGTCTCAAAGTATGTTTACAGTAAGACAAATATGATTTGAACATTTATATAAACTGACGGCCAATAGAAACGTTACCATCGATATTTCTAGGATAAAATATGACCAACACAATTTGAAGCAGCAATAACAATTGTATTGTAGAAATTCATCATTCAGAACAGAAAAATGCGAATTTACTAATTCAACAACAAAGTCCTTGACCTCCAACAGTGACATTTCTTGACAAGGGGTCATTCCTCCAGTATTCGATCAACAACATTGGTTACAACTTTTAGGTGGCGACGGCCCAGACCGTTCAATACGGGATATGATCTCCATGAGCGGCAATACATCTTCGAATGCGGCGTCGAACTGAGTAGACAAGCGTCTTAACATTGACTGCAGGTATCCGATTCCATTCCTCACGTAGGGAAACGATCAACGCTTGTCTCGTGAAGGGAGGATGTTGACGTTTCCGAAGACGACGTCCCAGCTTGTCCCAGAGATGTTTTATGGGTGACAGATCTGGTGATCGAGCTGGCCACGGTAGGACAGTCACGTTGTTGGCGTTGAGGAAGTCTCTAGTAATACGGGCTTTATGGGTAGTGGCGTTATCTTGTTTGAACACCGTCCGTTGTTGACGCTGAATGAAAGGAAGAACCACTGGCCGTAAGATATTGTCAATGTAGCATTGTGCTGTCAGATTGCCTTCGATGATGAAAAATTCCGTCTTCTCGTCCCCGCAAATGCCGCCCCAGACTATCACACTTCCGCCCCGTAAGGTTCCACCTCCTGGACACAATAAGGAGCCGTACGTTCACCACGTCGTCGATAAACTCGCGTCCACCCATCAGGTTTGAAGAGTTGGAACCTGCTCTCGTCACTAAACAGCACTCGCCGCCATTCCCTTTTGTTGCCATCGCTGAGTTTGCCTGCACCATGTCAATCTGGCACGTCGATGTTGACGGGTCAAGGTCATATGCCCTTGAAAGGGCAATAAGCCCGGAGACCATAATGTCGTAGTCGTCTGGTCACTGTTTGTCTGCTGAACGGATGTCCTAAGCTGTTGGCAGCTGATGATGTCACAGTAAGAAATCTTTTCTTTAGGTGAAGAACCCGTAAACAGCGGTCATCCTGCGGGGTCGTGACCTTTGGTCTGCCACTCCGTGCTCTGTCTGCGGTTCTGCCAGTCTGTCGGAGACGTGCGACCAGTCTGGTAATGGTCTTGGAGCAGTTCATGTTAATGGCAACCGCTCTCTGTGTCGCTCCCATCTGCAGCATACCTATGGCTCTCTCCCTCTGGACAGCGGTCAATCTTCTCATGTTCGTAAGTGTTAATCATCGCAACCAATGATAGGGAACAGATCCGTGCGTAATTTATACCCGCAAATTGCACGATAATTTGGGAAAGAATGTTTTAAAAAATTGCTGACAAACACCAATATCTCCCAAAGTCCGTAAAGCACGTGCAAAGAACGACAGAGAACATGAAGGCTGTATTCGTGAGATGTGTTCTTTACTGTTTTTGAACAGGTTGGCATCTTTGTTTCAAAGTGGCAAATCAGTAAATGTTGATAACGTTTCTTTTGGCCCTCGGTTTATATATAATGTGACGTTTCTTTTGCGGTTCAGTATACTGATTAAAAATATTGACCTTAAGACATGAGGATTTTGACAAAAACAATCCCCTGTCTCCATTGATATACTTTTGTTGGAGGGATTGTATCCCAGTTTCGCAGCAGTTCTCTTGGTTGTCCAAACGTTCTCCAGAGATGCTATGACGTCATCGTTCGACTCGAAAAGGGTTCCAGCTGGGGCCTTCTTTATATTTGGGAACAATTGGAAGTAGGACGGCGTCAGATCAGGAGAATAAAGTGTTTGTTGAAGGAGTTCAAAGCCACACTCGTGAACTGTAGCCATGACCATGCATACATGTTCTTAGCTTCCCACTTCTCTTAACTTCCATCCCGTAATTGCCTCACAATTGCAGCATAATATGTTCCTTTTATTGCCTGGTCTTTTGGAATATGCAATGTGACACGATGACACCTTCGGCATCCCAGTACACGCTTAACCTTTCCAGATGACAATACTGGTAACGTCGAATGATTCCACTATTTGTTTTGATTGTTGATTGGAATCAAACTACAAGCGTTGAACATAGATGTCATCCATATCGTCAAATCGTCACCAAAGAAATTCTGGATCAGCTTCAAACAGGGCTAAATTATCATGAGACATTTTGTGCCTGGTGCATTGTTTATCAGTTGTCATAGGTTTTGGAACCAAACGAGCTGATACCTTCTTCATTGCCATGGTGTCTGTGATAATGGAATGTACTCTCTCCTGTGATTTGCCGTCGGAACTAGCAATGTGACGCTCAGTCATTCGACAATCGGTTCCACCATTTCGTGAATTCTCTAAATCATTTCCTGATGTCACAGCACTTTCAGAACGGTGTCGTCTTCAAGGCTCACCCCAGCCATGTTTAAAACTATTTACGGTGGGAATGGAAGTGACATTCTTCCCTAGTATTTTGCGCACGTCTTCATGAATAGCGTTTTGTGATAATGCTTTTTTCTGCAGCTACACGCGGATTGATTACTTCCTTGCTCAGATTTGGCGTTATACGCATGGGACATTTCGCAGATGATTTACAGCATGTATGCGATTGACACAACGCACCTGCTGCAACCCATATTTCTTATTAAGTAACGCAATGTCTCATTAAATAACGCAACGGTTGTTGGGATAGGGCATGGCTTACATGGCTGAACGTACCGAAAACGGATATTCCTTTAAAAATAACAAACAAATACGAAAACAAATGTCAAACTGCAACTTAATACCTTGCCAGCTCAAACAACTTACATGTTTCTTTATAGGAGGTGACTGATTGGTATATAAAGATAATTGGTCTGATATTGCTTACAATTTAAAAGATTTGTGCAATGTTATCATGTGGTCGACCATGTTCTGTTATGGTAAACAGTTCGCTTGTCACAACACTCGGACCTGTCTATTCTTTTGTTATCAAGGTTTATATCAACATCGATGGCGCATTATGCATGTATGGTATTTAAGAAATAAACGACTCGTGGACCTTGCCGATTACAACCTGTGTCTAGTGGAATTGTGATGACTGGTTTGGACTGTTAATGGTGTGTAAGTTTAAATATTGCTAAGATGGTTATTATTAACACCTACCTCCTGGGAGATCCACACTGGCCAATTGACACAAACTTGCTCCAATGAGCCATTGTAATGTATCAGGCCTAACGCAGACATAGAATAGAATTGCATTAAATCCCCACTCATATTAATGTCCATTTTATTAGAACGAACACAAAAGCAATTCCCAGGTATCAAACTGTTAACATTAATGTTGAACAAAGAGTAAGTATGACATGTTGCAGGATTATCTCCTTTTATCAACAGATGTTGGAAGTACATAACAAATCAAACATACCTTGAACTAGGTTGCAAGTTGATGTAGGCTTAACAACCGATTTTACTTGAAGCAGAGTTGACAGTGTCAAAGTCACAACTTTTGGTTCCTGAAGTATTTCATTGTAGAAAGCGGATACCTTGAATACGCCAACATTTAACTATGAGAATCACGTTTTCGTCTAGTCGAAGAGTTTTCCTCCAAGACAGGACTCGACTCATGTGACAGGCTGCACATTGAACATCCTATTTGAATGTACTACATGTGCTATGTTATGTGTATATACAGACCTAATACAACGATTTATGTTTTAAAAATAACTTTATGTTTATATTCAAGGGAAGCGAAAGTGAGTTCTATACCACTTATCCTTTGGATATGACCCATTGACGTCATATGGTGTGTTTTTGTGAGGGTGGGCTAGAATCCACTACACACGACTATGGAGAGGAGTGTTGGGGTCATACAGAAAGAATGATAAATCAGTCACACTAGATAAATACGTAAATGTCCTTTTATATATATATATATATATATATTATAATTGGTTCAAATAACGAATAAAGCCATTTACAGGTACACAAATACAAACAATACGTGTCTCACCAGGTAATTGTTTTACTATACCTCCTTAAATGTGGAAAATTCCCCCATGTGTTTCTTTTAATGGAATGAAATCGCAGATGTCGCTTGCAAGTAGAAATTAAACAAATGGGCGAAATATACTGAACTATATGCCCACAATGGTGATTGAGTACATTAATCACTTGACACTCTTTTGATAGGACGATTTACATTTCATGCAATATGATACTCAAACTTCTGAACATTTAATCGCAATACACACCTGACTGCATTCGGCAGAGTGCATAACAATAGTGCTCAAGATCAGTAGCTCACATCCATTTCTAAATAACGAGATGTGATGTTTGTTGTTTAACGCCGTACTCAGCAATAGTCCAGCTATATGACGGCGGTCTGTAAATAATCGAGTCTAGACCAGGCAGTCCAGTGATTGACATCATGAGCATCGATCCACGCAATTGGGATACAATGACATGCATCAACCAAGTCAGCGAGCCTGATCACCCGATCCCGTTAGTCGCCTCTTACGACAAGCATAGTCGCCTTTTACGACAAGCATGGGTTGCTGAAGACCTGTAATTCTACCCCGCATCTTCACGGGTCCTAAATAAAGAGAAATACTAAACATGAGTTGAGCATTGTCTCCCTGTGTGCAGTGGGTCGCTCCTATGCGTTGAATATGTTTTTTGGTTCAGTTGTTCTCTTATTACAATGTACGTTCTACAAGTGTTCATAAGCCTTGTTCTTAATCACGTCATAGTCACCGTTCGCCTTTGCCTCGACATCAAGTGCAGCATAGTCGTTTATGTAGATATTGCGACCACCATCCTGCTCAGATAACGATGTGTAGTTGTCTGACGACTGTGTAGTGTCCTTGTCCACTGGCTCTTGTGTTTCCTTACTTTTAACCGCATCCTTCTGAGAAGAGTTTATCCACTGCAACCTGCGAAATATAATGTATAACGGTGTCGGTCTATGGGAGGCGATATACAGAAAGAACGGTGTACACCATAATTAATAAAAAGTATCATGTCGGTGGTGTTTTGCAAGCTCTACTTACCTCCCGTGTCTCACCAGACCCACGTGCATTCCAACTACAAGAATCAGCATGAAACATATTCCAGCAGCTAAGCCGATTATACCAGCTGTTGTAGGAGTGATTGCCGAATCCATCTGTAATTCTTTAAAACAAGAGAAATAGTATAATACACTGTTTAGGTTGGATGAGGTTAGGTAACAAATTGAGTTTAATATTATACCAACTACATCGCAACTGGCATGCACATGTGTGTGTATGCTTGTACTTGTCCGCACTAATGCCAGTCCGGACATTAAAACTGCCCCCACTTGTTGCAAAAAGAACATATTTCTTAAACGTTTTGTTTTACTTAAAAGCAGCAGAATCGCTGCACTTGTACACAGCAGACGTAATTCAAAATGAACACATCGTTGTTTGTTTCAACAAATTAAGAAAATGCTATCGTGTGATTTCTGGCCCATCACTGGATTGTCTGGTCTGTATACAGGTCGCCGTCGCATGTCAGGAGCACTGCTGTGCGGTGTCATGCAACAGTCACTTTTATGCAACTTGTGTGAGTGGTGGGCCCTACTGGTACTGATTTTCACTAATTTTCAGTATTCCGTTAATAGAATTTTCACTGCTTTATTGCCTTTTACGTCTGTCTAGTCGGAGAATTGAGGCTGGTTATTTTCTGGCGGTGACGTTATATATTATAGAGGTAGTCTACTGAAATAACACGCCCAAGTGTAAGATTGATATCCCACACAGACACAGTATACTGACTCCGAAACGATCACTCCTTGACTTTTCCTCAACATCACGGGGGTAAGAGCAAGTACCATGTTTTAGCATATTTTGGTAGGCTGTGGCCGGGCTGATCGAACCACCGACCTTCCACTCTCCTGGCAGACGCATTATCCACTACACTACGGAGGCGATGACTACACAGAGAATGAAAACCTTCTTCTCGGTGCAATTACAGTATGTAGGTTCTTCACGTACATGCACCACTTATGTACTTTCAATTTCAAGTTGATGTTGATGTCCGATTCTCCTGACACCCATCACTTCAGGCACTCATCGGCAGGACAGTGTGACTATGGATAGGTGGTTTACACCGACACTGACTGTACGAATCTAAATGTGTGACTCTGTCTTGGGATATAAACCACAAATGGCTAATTCTAAATGAGTGAGCGATGATTATGAAAGATAAACACTAAAATTATTCATTTTACATATGTCTATGGATGGAACCTCCCATGGTAGCATTCTATAATTAGTGTATGAATGCCACTTTTGCACAAACATAACCGACTTTCTTGTGAAACCAACAGTATTCACTGATACATTATTTTAGAACACGTTTGGAAACTGTATCGACGAGCGCACATGAATTAAAGTCTTGTCAGCATGTTTCTGTGAGATAAGGATGATGATTAAATACTCTATGTGCTAGTGTCTCGTCTTGTCATCTGTGATATGTGTCTGAATGTATAATGACTCATCAGTGTGAAAAACACCGACTCTGACTACGATGATGCTGGGTAATTATTATATGTGCCTCTTTCTTATCTCAAGAAAATCTTTGTTTAATTTGGTGAGCATATAGTGGTGTGGTGGCTCTCAAAGTTTTCTCAGGAGTAAGTGTTTGTATGAACATGAAACTTTAGGATACTGTAAAGCACCATAAAAAATTGCTTTCGTTCATTTAGGGATTGACTGGATTTTTTCGGTTCATTGAGTTATGAATCGAAAAACCGATGTGCAAACCGTACGAATCCGCGTAGCTGATATTCATACCTCAATGAACCGACTCAAAGATTAACCACAAGCCTTAATACAGTCAAAGGAGGACTTTTCTTGTATTGACAGAAAGTACTTGAGACAAGAGGATCCATGTGGATTCTCAAAATTAAAAAGCATTTGCTTGAGTTTTTGCAATCTCTGAAAAGAGCCAGGTTAAATTCTGTCAAATAAATGAATTTTCAACTTGTACACCACTATCCTACATGACAAACATAAACAAAAACTTCATTCCTTGATCCATGAGTGAGTGAGTGAGTGAATATTGCTTAACGCCGCATCAGCAATTTTGCAGCTATTCGCGGCGAGAAATGTCTTTTGTGTAATCATATATCAACCAATATAATAAAAGTGATGTTGAAAATCACTAAAATCTCAGTCATGTATCACATTCATAGGTTAAAGACTGACTGTTCAGGTAAAAATCTATATTTTATCATCGAGTTTGATTTCCTTTAAATACGCTAAAATCAAGTGATTAGAAACTGTGGTAAAAAGTTCGGATAAGGTATGAACATTATCATAAAAACGTTGTCTGACAAGTGCAAAATCAACACATTCCAGCAGAATGTCCTTCATAGTAAGAGGGCTATGGCAAGGTATACAACAAGGTGGATCTTCACCCTTCAATAAAAATGAATGTGTATAAAAACTGTGGCCAATGCGGCACCGCTGTAAAACAACTTCATCATGACGATATAAACCGGAATGTGCGTGACCTCCAATCAATGGTTTGATAGCATGAAGTTTGTTCATAGTCTTTGTATTCCAACTTTTTTGCCAATGATCATTCACCTATTGTCTGATGGAAGGTTTTAGATCAGAATAGGGGAAGTTTGAGTTTGAAGTTGGTTTATTAAGAGCGGCTTTTGCCGAAGAATCTGCTTTACAGTTGCCACTGATGCCAACATGACTGGGCAGCCAACAAAAAAATATATCTTTTCCAGCTACGGATAAATTGAGATGACACCTTAAAATTTCAGCTAAAAATGGATGATCCACTTTTCGATTTTTGATTGTCTGTAAACAGGACAAACTATAAGATAATATAAGAAAACTGCTTTTAGAAGACTCTTCCATATATTGCAAAGCTAATACTATAGCCTGAGCTTCTGCCGTAAATATCGAACTTCCGTCAGTTATACGTATAGACACTGTATAATTGTTAGCAACAGCTGCAGCAGACACCTTTTCATCATCTTTTGAACCATCAGTGTAAATACTGGTATAAGAGGAATATCGGTTCTTCAGTTCATGAAATTCTTGTTGATAAAATAATTGATTAGTGTCAGACTTCTTGAGGTTCGCTAATTCTAAATTAACATCAGGTTGTATCGATTGCCAAGGAGACAATTCTGAGATTTTGTATTCGGCAATGGCAGAGAGATTTAAATGGGCATCCATGATATGGGATTGCATGCGAATGCCAAGTGGTGGGATTGTGTTTGGATTTCTGATATATAAAAGCTGATATTCTGTTCAATGGTACTCGGGTTATCACTTGATCCATGTGACGTTTGTTACTAAACGTGGTGACCATAGATAAAGGTACATATCTTTCGTCAGAGGTTCAGGACAATTTGTCAAAACTCAAAGCAAAATGTGAAATGTTGGACTTCCTCATTGGTGACATTCTTGTGAGACGTTTTGAGATGTAGGCTTCCCCTTGGGTACGAGTTGTGCTCCTCTTCTTGCTGATGTTTTTGTTTTTGCACGTAAATAGGAATATCTACTCGGACTGGCAAAGTCAAAACAAGGTCTGTTGGCCACTACATTTAACTTTAGCGTCGGGTATATCGACGATCTGACATCGTGCATTATCATATAAAATTGGCAGGTTTCTCGGAAGGATCAAGCCAATTGATGAAATACGATATCTGTTAGGGGGATATGCGGATAGAGTTTCAAATATTAAAGGTCAAGCAGCGACTACTTTCAATGTTCACAAACAAACATGGCGTCGCCCTTGTCATTCGGCGATTTAGACAGAATTATCCATCGGGAATCATTATCATAAGAATAGTCTAAAAATACTGAAACTCAGTCTCATTTTACAAGTTTTGGCAAATTTGGAGATATATATTGCGAAACAATTTAGCGAGGACACTAGCCTTGCTTCCATGCTTGTAGACCATTGCGGCTTTGAACTTTTTCCTCCAATTAAAACAATTTGATTTGGCTGAAATATGTCTGAATTGGTTCTATGTTTCGTGTTGTTGCTGCCTAATACGGAATATTTTACATCCTCAAACACACTCGCGTGGTAACGTCTACATAACCATCAAATATCCAATTCCATTCCACTTATCTACCCACCTGAACAAGAAAGGGGAACAGAGCATGGGTTTGTGACGGATGTTACTGGTGGTGAAGGATACGCGCAACTTTTCGCGACACTTGATATCATCACTATTTTAATAGTATATAAAAAATAAATGCTAATGATATAGTCTGAATTGTATAATTGATTCTTCTTTAGGCAGAGTGAGTGAGTGAGTGAGTTGGGTTTAACACCGCTTTTAACAGTATTCCAGTCATATCAAGGCGTGTCAGCTTAATGTGGGAGGAAAGCCCGAAGTGATGCAGGTCTCGAACGTTTACCACTTCGGTGAAACCCACGAGCACGGGTATGGTGCTGACAAAACTGGAAAAATAATCGGGGCGAACCGGGATTCGAACCCACAGAGATTTCTTATAATATATAAAATAGTTCACCCGTAGGTGCCCCTAAATACTTCACGCAGAAATATATTATAGTTTAAAATATTCATCATGCGTTTTGACACGTTGAATCCTTTCCATGAACAAAAAGTAGCATTTTGTGGGTAAAAATCTCACAATCTAACACCATGCACTTCCTATTGGGGAGAGTATATTAGGTGCAGTTCCTTAACGTAAATAAACTTTATCCAGTTCGGCAGGATCTCGCAAGTGTCACAGTATCATAACTCTAGTTGAACTTTTCATTTTTTTGTTTCCCAAACCTCGTTAAGTTATCGTTAAGTGAAGCCTGTTGGTAATGCAATCGCATTTAGTCCAGCAGAGTCCAGAGTACGATTCCGTGTATATCGTGAGCATGTGTATATGAAGCACTATCTAATAGTGATTATATCAAGTATTCGCAAAAGGGTGAACGTATCCTGCCAAACCGGCGGCATCCGTCACAAATAAATGCAAGGGCAAGTAAATTGTTAGCCTGAAGATACAATAGAACATAGTACAAACCAGGGACATTATTTTTTACACTGATGCTTCACACTTAACATTTTCCTCCACAGCCAACCACAAAAACTCTTGAAAGCTTCCCGTGGGCCTTGATTCTTGTTACCCTAGTCAAACAACTTTTTAGCAATAGTCGTATGACGCTATTTGAAATGTTTGTAAACTGTGACGTGATGTGTTGACTATTATCTTAAATACAGTCTGTACCCTAATATCCAGTCGCACATCCACCTACACATTGTCCTCGTATGACGTCACAATTGGAGTCCATCTTGCAGTGATGAACCCCACAGCGTTGGCCACATTTGGATCCATAATGCCCAAATGTGCATGCTAGAAAATTAAACTGGCATATCTTAATCTTAATCACGATTATCAACCAGCTTGCAATTGCAGAACATACAAGACTCATCACCATAGTTTCCAAAAATGCCTAAAGATGCCAACACTTTGACTTAGGCTTATTTAACATTAAACGCACCTACCTCTCTGAATGCATTACAATACAATGTGATTCAGCAAATCAGATCGCAGCTATCTAACTGCAATGTTGCACAGTTTGTTAGCAATTCAAATATAGCACAGGAAGCATAGTTAATCAAATCAAAAGGGCATGTCATTATCACTTGCTTGAAACAAATGCTTGAAACAGCAGGTCTTCCCATGCTTATTGAATCACTACTTATATCCAGTAAACTGAATAAGAAGGTAAATATATTTTCAGTATAATATCATCCTTACCCAAATTCAGAAGGACCTGTCTCCTGTAGCAGGACAAAGACACATTGCTTCGTTATATGCATTAGAAACTAGGACACCGGAGATATCGAGATCACAAGCCTTTTGAATTCGTCAGCCACGATGCATGCCCCTATTCTGTAACACAACGTTTCTGGTATCTGAGACGGAAAGCTGTCATTCCGAGTTTGAATCGAACGATCTGCGCCTCTACTTGAAACAAACCAACACTAAAATGAATTATTTTCCAAAAACATAAACTTTCAAAGTACGTGTATCAAAATCATAATTTTTAGATTTGGTTTGAGTGTAGACGTAAGAGTGGGTTCCGACTTTATGTAAGCTATTGTGTCTGAATGTGTGAATGTTATGTAAGTTGGGGTGAAAGGCTTTGTCGTGTGTGCTGAGTGATTGAGTTGGGTATAAACGAGACTTTGACCTTTTTACCAGTGCATATATTTGAGAAATCTGACACAGGCTAGACGGTTTGGGTGACGTTTTCCCAAACTAATGGCGTGAGTAATACCCCATCTTGTTTCAGGTTATGATTTTGATGTATCAGTCTTTTGTACTTTATTGGCATGTAGCCTATTTTGATTCTGTGCCACATTGTATGTATGGATTACGTGGGTTTTAAAGTTAATGTGTGTATGATATGAGTACAAGTGAGGTGAAATGAAGTGAGTTGGTGCTATTATTTGTTAATAATCAGTTAATTAGTTTTGGATAAGACCTTTAGTTTAGTTTACACACTGATCAATAATTCATGTCTAACGTTGTTGTAACTCCCTGTTGTGACAACGTGCTAAAGCTATTTGCTTACCTGAACAAGAAAACGCAATCAGGGTAAACTGCAACTCATTATGTGTATACTTACTCCACACCTCTTCTTCAGCAAAGTCTAACATAGCACCACGTCCATCATTATCAGTCTCTGTGTAGACAGTCAGGTAGCGCTCTGTTCCAGGACAGGTCACATCCGGTATGTCCGGGATGTCTGTACCGTCAGGACGTCCAGTAACTCCCTGACACAGATGTCCTTCTTTAGGGTCCGATGAGTTCGTAACAGAAGTGTAGATTTGGACGCCGTTACGTCGTGTCTTGTCTGACATTTTTTGCACACGAATTACATGTGCACAATTATGTACATAGAATCTCACCATTACATGGAAATAGCTAGTCAATGTGGTCTTTAATTCTTTTCCATGACGTTTAATTGTGATAATTAACCTTTCCCCTCGATGTTGCCTACGTGCCAAGGTGTTTCATATTCCATTAACAATGACAGTCCAAATCATCGAACCATCTGCTATGAAGCGTGTAACCCGGTTATGACTCTGCATACAACTAACAAGTACCCCGCCACGCCCATGAGGCTGTTTATTCGAGAGATATGCACAGCCGCAATGATATTACACACTGAATCCCTCTTGGTGTCCCATATCACCAATATGTACAAGCAAACAAGCCAAAAGAAGCAGGGACGAAAGGGTGCTGTTGCGACTTTCAGAAGGCATGATGACTGGTGAGTGAATGTCAAAAACATGATGAACCACGTCATATGGTTACCTCACTTGCATACCACAGGTGACCGATATAGCTGAGAACAAAATCGGTAAACAAATATCTGCCATGGATTAATATTTTTCAAAATATCTTACCAATGTACAAAATTATTATGTTTCATTCATTTAAAAGATATTCGAGCTGACAGTGTACCATTCCGATTAGCCTTTAAAAAATATGGACAGACGTGTCTGCTCATTTTAAATAATACATTGAATATTTCACAACATAGAGTTGCGAAGTTATATTTTAGAGATGTGTGGAGAATTACACAAGTCACTGAAAACTGATGCAATATTCTTTCCCTCTGAAGCCAATCATTTCAACAAGCAAGAGTGATCTTACTCCCCCGGTAATATACCGGTTGTGAGAACATTTGGCACCAACTGCGCTGTATTCAAAGGGGGATATGCCGTGAAGCATTCTTATCATCAGATCGAAAAAAACATAATTTATAGATTCAATTTAGTCAGACAAACCGATGAAGGCCACGGTAGATAATTGATCATCACAACTGAGAACTTTTGCTCAATTTGCAGTTCTGGAATATGTAAACCCTTGATCTGCGTGATCCCTGGTATAGTTGTGTGAGATCAGTTATACTTTCCTATCATACACACGTGTGTGTTTGTAACATGTGTCAATGTACATGTTTTCAAATTATCTG
This sequence comes from Haliotis rufescens, assembly GCF_023055435.1. Classification (NCBI taxonomy): domain Eukaryota; kingdom Metazoa; phylum Mollusca; class Gastropoda; order Lepetellida; family Haliotidae; genus Haliotis; species Haliotis rufescens. Next base: position 68,866,261 of record NW_025963890.1, read on the forward strand.
CAGGATTTGCAAAATATATTCAAGTAGTTAGTTCTTTCTGGGCAACTCTGAATGGTACCTTGCTTGGCCATTAAATTTACCTGGTATTCTTTGTGCAGCAGAATGACATTAGCACGGACAAGAATATAGGTCCCCATACCAGCAACCTATACTTGTAAGAGGCAACTAAATTGATTTGTCGTCAGGCTCGGTTAGTGTCATAGAACCTAGGACTGGAGTATTGCTGAGTGCTGCATTAAACAACAAAAACATGACCAGATGTGATAAAAGGTTGTGCAATGTGACAGAAATCGGAATGTACAAGCTAAAATTTAAATGAGGAAATATCAATTTATTCATTAAATCCTTAGCTTGACTTAACATAACAGCTTGACTTAATAAGTCAGGGAAGGGAAATCATCGCCTATAGAATCAACACCCTTACTGGCACAGAGGAGTGATTATAAAACCTGATGACATTCACTGCCCAGTTAAGTATGCTATTTTGCAAAAATTATTTCGCAATTTTAGTAATAAGTAAATAAGTGTGTCTAATCTGAATGCCTTGTGCAAATTACCTTTAAGCATGAAATTACCTATCCTTCATTTTAGGTATGACATCAACGTGCATCAGATATTTGACAACCAATATGGCTGTTTAATTACGTTTCAAACGATATAATCCTGGTGTTCTAAAAAAAACTCAGCTCATGCTATGTTGCAAACAGCACAAATGAGACTAATTCTGTTGAAATGACTGTGACAATGACTTCAACAGAGCACCGAAAATTCCACTCTGATCTCAGATAAGAATGAAAACATAAGTATATAAACAATGTACATATGACACACTTCACCACACATGAGAGCTCCGTTTGAGAACTCTGAAATATGCCCAGAGTGCATTTTGTAAACATGAAATGTTTAATTAAGGATTAAGCTGCATGAAAGGCAAAGGTAATGAAAGCTTCATAACTGGAAGCATATATGGACACCCCACAATAAGAATATATAAATAGCCTCCATCTTAACAAACAATACAACAATAAACTAAGTGTTTTGTTGGTTAGTCATAATAAAGATGTCACCAATCTATTTTATTCGTTACTTCTTTGTCATCATTGTCCTAATTGGTGTTTCATGCTGGTCAGACTAGTGACAAAGGTTACACTGGAGACCTTGTTGAAGATGTTTCCACCATCAGTTTGCTATTGTACTTGTCTGTACTGTTCTTATCAACTCACTAAAGCATGTTTTGACTTTTACACTTTCCGTCTTGGTGGTATATGTCTACAGCGTCCTGTGCAGTTTAACATAAAAGTGTAAGCGCTACTACATACATTGATGAGTCAGGGCAGTGATAAACTGATAATCCTGATCAATCCATAAATGAAAGCGACAAAACCATTTCCATAATCATAAGAAATATGTACTACAAGCAGTCGTTTGTACAAATCCCACGATAGCATAATCACTGTCAAAGAGTGACGATACCAGGTCCCTTTATCAAACAATACATTGCATCTGTTACAGGTAGATATTTCTGATGAATGTGGAAAGGGTGTTGTCGCTTTTTTTACGAGTAAACACAAGGTTTGAATAAAGAAAGGTAAAGTCAAAATAATTACATACTGCGGAACCAATGAGTGAAATACAACAGTAAAGGGAGAATGAAACAATTTTATTTAAACGGAACCCAAAAGCAATTACAATTTCAATATAGCTATATTAAATACAATTTTGCTGGTTCACAGGTTTATAAGAATGGTTGGTAGTATATGGCATGCAAATACAATATAATGTGAAAATTATTTTTTCACCACTTGGCAAAGCTGTACAGACAGATGTACATCTTGAGAATGAAATGGAACCTGGAAATTTTGTATGTACGACTTTGGCTACCTAATTGTTCTAACAATTTCACGATCTTGGGTCTTGATCCATCGGCCTATTTTGACACATAATTACAAGTAATGTTCCGTACATCCTACCTCCTTTCTTCCATAGGCTACATGTAGACATAAGATACTTGAGCAACGAATATGTTTCACATGTACAAATCATCTGTTGAAATAAGTCAACTGAATATTGGCATTATAAAATATGTAAAACGTCAACCCCAGAGAATAATTCGATTATCCGCCCAAACAGATTCCAAAATAGCGGTGAAAAGTATATGAATGGATCGCTAAAAATCAGCGACTGCAGCTGATGTAGGTGAGAAGGGTAAACATATCCTGTCCTACTAGTACTCACAAAATTTGCATAAAAATCTAAGTGTTGTTGCCTGACGCCGCACAGCAGTTCCCCTGCCGTGCCTGTAAGCAAACCTCACAATCACGTGATCGATGGACCAACAAATCGAAAGACACAAAATGACACGATACCCCAAAATTTAAGTATGTACACATTCATGCTGAAAGAAAAGTAATGATCAAATATGATTGAAGTATCCATTTTTTACTATTGGTAATATTGAAAGTACACACAATACCTATCTTGTAATATGTTGCAAATACACACAGAAGCATGTTTTCCGCCTTTACTTCAAATAACGTTACACTGTCAAAGACACATCTTTCAACATTTTAGTTCATGAAGATTTGCATAGTAGCCAGGAAATACGTTTACTTTTCACTTTGAGAAACTCATTTCGTTCCTAATAGTTGTGTTTGCTGGATAATCTACATGTAGATTAGTGTTGTGATGTGTAGTTTGTGTATTGACGTCGACGTGCTTCCCTTAAAGTCAGTACAAGTCTCAAGGTTGAGGTGAGATGAAATGGCGTCTAACGGACTAATGACTGTTTTATAGTGCTTGCCCAATGAGATACCATGTCGAAGTTTAACATAGATACCCCACGCAGACACAGTTTACTGAATACGAGCCGAGCAGTCCTTGTTTTACCCCCTTGGTGTATTCTCCCAAGGACAGGCTGCACATTAAACATCATATTTGAATACACTACTATTGCGTGACATATGGCGATATAAATTTTGTATGCACAATGTTCGTAGTATCATGATTTATGTTCGATATAGGTCGATGACCTTAATACTAATTAATGGATGGTGTAAGAGGGTTTTATACCTCTAATCCTTCTGATATGACCCAGTTACGACATGTAGCGTTTTTTTGTAACGTATAGCCAAGAATCGACAATACACGGCTCTGAAGATGAAGAGTTTATATAGAAATATTTATGAATCAAGCACAAAGCCGACATTTCTTCCAAGCCAGAACTTACATTCAAGTTAGGAAAATAACTGAATGATACAGTGCATATACCAATCATTTACTAATGAGAAAATGTGTAATCAGTCATGTACAAAACCTTCTCGTATCATAATGAAAACGCAATACAGAAAAAAACATGATACCTGTACACTGGAAACCAATGACTGTTTTGTTACAGGAACATTTTGAAAAAAGTTTGGACTTTCCTTTCTTATATATTGTTATTGGTTCAAACTCAATTTGTGACAAATATCCAAAATAAACACTACAGATATTGGCAAATAGTAACTGCATATAGGCCAAATATAGATCTGGTTTAAAATACACACACTAGAAAAAAGTACGTAAGCTACATATAGTATTCGCCTTTTTCTGGAACATTGGAATACATATGTTTTATCACTTCGTTTAGACCCGATTTTCTCTGAAAGGTGCCAAATAAATCTTTAGGGACCCATTTTATATTTTGTGCGGAATCCAAACAGCAATATGTATTTTTGTAAACTCAAATACAAATGATTCTTTTCCAGTATTGTCCGAACAAATTAGTTCGAATTCGTCTGTACGAGCTCGGACCAGCAATATATATTTTTTTATATCAATATCCCAATAATGATGTAAACATATTAACAATAAATATAAAAATACAAACGTGAATTACAAACAATAAGTCTCTCCAAGTAATGTCATCGTCTTACTAAACATCTTTAAAATGTGGATAATTCTTCCTGTATGCTTCTTCTTATAGACGGATATTGCAGATATGGCATGCAAAGAACATAGTTTTTTACATAGGTCGAAGTACATTTCATTTAATATTGCTCTCAAACTTCTGAAATGTCTGGGACATATGAACACAATACAAATATAAATCTATCATCGTTCTGCAGAGTGTATAAGTTTGTGAATTTGTGAATTTATTTTCGAAATTCCATCTATCACTTGTGACTAAAAACAAGGACACAAATGGCTTCAATGCATTGTATTCATGAGCGAGGGGGGTCGCTCCCATGTGTTGAAACTGTTTTTAACAATTCTATCATAAAATAATATTTTAATATATACTGAGCCAAGTTAAAAACTTCACAATCCTAAAATTTTAACATTTTGACCAGTTATCATTGTGGGCCCTTATTGTGTATTTAAACGGTAATCGATGTGCAGGAGAATCGATCAAAATCATGTGCACGGCACTATAGTGGCAAAGGTGTTTTTTCACGTGCAACTGATCATGTGGCCATAATACCGCACGTGTTTTCAGCCATACTTGTTAGCAGTCATTAACAAAAAAAGAATAACACAAGAAAACAAAAGTCGTTACGGTCATTTGTAATGCCACGCCTTTCAAATGTGCAACGTGAACGTGCCATCAGCTTGTTGCAGACGGGAACGTCCGTAGCTAAAGTCGCAAGGACGATGGGTTGTAGTCGACGGACTGTTTATGATTTACAGACGCGTCTACAGCAAACGGGTACCACCGCTGATCGCCCTCGGCAAGGTCGACCACGTGTGACGTCACATGCAGAGGATCGTCAGATTGTCTTACGTCACCTCCGTAACCGATTTTTGACGGCTACATCAACCAGAAATGAACTGTTTAGGGGAAGACTGAGTGCGCAAACTGTTCGAAAGTTCTGAGAACTGCTCACCTTCAAGCACGACGGCCATACTGCGGGCCGATTCTGACTCGATTACACAGACGTCAACGTCAGTTGTGGGCACAGCGACACTTACGATGGACTCATAGGAATTGGAATCAAGTCGTCTTCAGTGATGAATCCCGATTTAATCTTCGATTTTCTGATGGTAGGGCACCGTCATGAACGTTACGCCCAGTGTTGTGTACAGGAAGCTGACAGATTTCGAGGCGAGAGTGTCATGGTGTGGGGTGCTTTCTGTGGCAATGCACGTTCCAGGCTTCTTATCATCCGTGGCAACCTCAACGCTGCTGCTTACCGCGACCAGGTACTGGCACCAGAACTTCTGCCTTTTATTGCAGCACATGGACCCGGTTTGATCTTCCAACACGACAATGCCAGACCCCACACAGCAATTTTGACAAGGAATTTCCTTCAGAATGCGGGAGTCAACGTCACGGACTGGCCGTCAAGGTCTCCCCACCTCAATCCCATCGAACACGTCTGGGATGCTCTTGGCAGAAGTCTGCGCACTCTCCAGAACCAACCGCAGAATTTGCAAGATCTTGGCCTCATTTTGCAGCAACAATGGCGTCATCTTCTCAATCATGTGTTCACAAGCATCACAAGGTCCATGCGGAGGCGTTGTGTGGCAGTTGTCAACGCACATGGTGGCCACACACGCTACTGAACGTGTGTGTCATCAGATTCTCGTGCTTGGGACTTATGATTTAAACTATTGATGTTATTACCGAAATACCGTAGGTGCTTGGAACAAATTATGTTTACCACCGTTAATTAAAATCCTTCTTTGGACATTAATGATTAACAATTACCTTCTCTGATACATTTGTCCGTTGTATATCATATATGGGATTACTTTTAAAAATGTGAAGTTTTTAATTTGACTCAGTATACATTCTACAGATTTTCATAAGCCTGGTTCTTAATTACGTCATAGTCATTATTCGCCTTTGCCTCGACATCCAGCGCAGCATAGTCGTTGTTGTAGATGTTGCGACCACGTGCCTGCTCGGATATAGATGTGTAGTTGTCTGATGGCTGTGTTGTGTCCTTGTCCACTGGCACTTGAGTTTCCTTGACTTCTACTGCATCCTTGTGAGACGAGCTTATCCACTGCAGCCTGCGAAACATAATGTAGAAAGCATTCGTCTGTTGAAGATGATTTGATGTAAGAACAAATATACATTGTAATTGATAAAAAGTATCATGTAGGTGGCGTTTTTGTAAGGTTTACTTACCTCCCTTGTCTTACGAGGCCCACGTAGAGTCCAACTCCTAGAATCAGCATGAAACATATTCCAGCAGTTAAGCCGATAATACCAGCTGTTGCAGGAGTGATTGCCGAACATCTCTGTGATTCTTTAAAACAAGAGAAGTAGCAACACAGTACATAGGTGAGGTAAGGTAATAAGGGGTTCAACGTAGCGATCAAGATTATTTCATGTATATTGAGACAAGAATGCACATGTATTAGTCGACTTGTACTAGTCCGAACTTATACGGGTTTTATACTGCTAGCCAACTAAGACACCATACCGCAGTTATCCCACTCAGACACCTTAAACTCATTCCGAGGCGACAAGTCATTGGTTTATCCTCTTATTTCCGTGGTCATGTATACTTCAGAGCAATTTATATGACTGAATTAATAACAGAAATGTCAGAAGTATTCAGAAGCAGTTGGCAAACATTGATCAAAAGAATTCTAAATCAACCCCAACGCAATGTTTCAGTAGATCGTTTGTGAAGCACATTGCATTTGGGTTTTAATTCCACCCTGGTCGACCGTGCGAGATCTAAAATAGGACATACGTTTACTGAAAGGTCACTGGTTCATGTCTCTGAATATAATGGATGTGAAATGACACTTAGAAAGCGTCCACATGCAAACGTATCAGACGTATATATCCGAAACCTACCTATGTCATGAAATGAGGTGATATTTTCTCCAAAGGAAGGACAAACATCTATTTAATGATTTTGATGTTTATTAAACATCAAATTTCATCAGTGTGGTCTGTTTAAATATAAGCCTTGCATCAAGCACAAAGAACCATCCGTCCATCATCAGTCAATTTGCTACCTAGTTTTGCTGGTAACTGTGGTGTTTTGTGACACTGTATCAATTTAAGGAACACTGACAATGAAAAGAATTCAAGAACCCATACCCTGAGCTCTTTTTACACCAAAACCAAAATACAAACAAAATGTGCCCCTTCTGATGTTTCCTCTGGTGAAATGATGTACAATATAATGCTTAAAGAATTACGCTACTTGTGGAAGTGATTAAATTATTACTTATCCACAATTTGATTAACATAGTCCTAACTATAGCTGTACTTCCCAGGGAGAAATCGTTTATTATTATTTAAAATGAGAAAAATAACGTACATTTTATCAAACTACAAGACAAATAATGTTCAATAGCAAAACTGATATTTGTAGAAACAAGCTTTTCGTGATTCGTCAATGTTGATAAATCGGAGCCCCCATCTCATCTACCACGAAAATATACAGTTGCTTCACTCTGTCCATAAGTATATCAACTGCACTTGGACATGTGAAACTATGTTTGCTGCTGCTTCTCCCTGTTTGCATATTACACTCTGTCTTTTGTAATATCTCAATTGTTAATCATGTAAATATTGTTGGACTCAAATCAATACACGATGTGGTGAGGTCTAGTGTTGGCAAACAACGAACATATTAACAGTTATTATATGATATTTCATTAACTACTTTCGGTTAGAGTGAATCCGAATTAAAACTACGTACGTTTTCGAATGTGATGTAATTACACAGTAATCACGAATCGTGATGCAAACATGTTTTAGTAAGATATACATAATGTACATATTGATACATATTTTGCCGGTGGTGCTTGACCAAGTTGACATCACGATATAGTCAGAATCGTACAATCGGCTATGCTTTTGGCAAAGATGTCTTATGAATGTCGAAAGGGATTTGTCGATCTTATTTCGAATGCGCGAAACCCCCGCCACCAATTTTGGTGTAGTGAGTTATATGTTACAGTCTGAGTGATACACCCAACAATGTTACATTTTTATATCTCATCCTTTAACCTACATCCCAGGTGGTATTGTTCAAAGCTCTTACTCCATAGAAATAACAATCGTGTGTGTATATGGGTAAATACAATGCCGGTGCCCCCTGTCGAATAATAGGATATTCCATATCAGTTTAGATCCCTTAAATTTGGTTGGTTGGTTGGTTAGTTGTTTAACGCCGCACTCAGCAAAATTCAAGCTATATGACGGCGGTCTGTAAATAATCGAGTCTGGACCAGACAATCTAGTGATTATTATCATGAGCATCAATCCACGTAATTGGGATCGATGACATACATTAACCAAGTCAGCGAGCCTGACCACCCGATCCCGTTAGTCGCCTTTTACAACAAGCATAGTCACCTTTTACGGCAAGCATGGGTTGCTGAAGACCTACTCTACCCCGGAATCTTCACGGGTCCTAAAATTTGGAGAGATTATACCAAAAGTGACAAAGAAACACATTTAGTTGATTCATACCCTCACAAGAAACTAGTTTGGAAGGATCCGCAGGCGTCATTGTATCGTACCTCTGCTTAACATTTCTCTTTAAGTGATCGCTGAGTAATGTTTTTTTAATGATAATTGGAACCCATTTATCAAATACAACTATGTCATTATCACCCTTCTGCAAATGATCTGCACCTAACAGACTTGTTCCTGGATGTCTTACTTAAAACGCTGTTAGCTTTTAGTACGATGTGTCAGTATTTCAGGCCCGATTTGACACAAATTGTTGAAGTAGTAATACCTCCTAAATGACGTCAATAATGGACCCTGTAGTTATTGCATCTGCATCTTGTGTAAACATGCTGTATTCAAGCTTACGGCGGGTAGTATGGACGACCTTCATATTCATATACCCACAAACCACTTCTTGCACGATGAAAATTAGCTGTGGCAAGTTTTGAGGAATTGAGTATAATCCAGACAAAAAGGTACTGTCGGTTCCAATGCAAAATACATGGTGCTAATATAAAACCAAAGTGCACGATTAAACGATTATTTAAATAATGAAATAATCGTCCATTTAAATTACGATTCTGACTATATAAATCAAATTATTATGGTGCCAGGTTTTTGCGAAAAGGTGAACGCCGGTGTCAGCTGTGGAAAAAAACCATGCAAGGGCAAGTCAATTATTCACTTGAACAAAAACAAAGGAAACACATGGCACAAGTGAATATGGGGAAAATGCCTTCAAGATATCTGGTATAAAACTGTATGTAAGCTTTGCGGAGCCTTTGAATGTTATCGCATGACGCTCTTTGGCGCTCGTAGACAGTAACGTGATGTGGTGGCTGTTACCTGCAGATGAGGTTGTTTCCTGGTATCCAGCCTGATACCCAGAGTTGTTTGCCCGTCAATTAGATGGTAATCTTAATTTCGATTATAAACGATTTGTAATGGCATTAAATACAAAACATGAAGCAGCATGGTTTCAAAAATGACTTGTCATGTTCAGCCTGATAACCTGTCTTGTGTAGCAGGACAAAAACATACTGCTTCTGGCCACCTAAGATTGATAAGCATTAGAGGCTAGGACACTCGGGATATTGTTGATGGCAAACCTTTTGAAAACCTAGTCCTGGATGTATGCTTTTGTTCTGTAATATAACAATTCTGGTAACAAAGACGCAAAGCCGTCATCAAAGGTTGGTTGAGAGAGTTATAGTGCAAGCCATTTCTTTTCAATACTTTTATTTAAAATAATGCAATTTCATTTAACAATTCATTTATCTAAATATCTAATTGGTTCAATGTGTTTCCAAGTGCACCGAAATTCTTGTCTGTTTGATATATTCAGCAAACATTCGGCGTACCTCCTCTTATCATAAGCCCCTCAGGTCAGGACCCTTAATCTCCAGCGCTATGAATTTCAATTAACACCTCCTAACGTCGCCGGATCTTACGTATATACATACACGTGGGACAATGACCTTGCCTCACGTTACGTAATACCTCGCTCTACAAAACCCGACTGACATGGTCAGTCAGGGAGACCACCAGAAGGTAAGTGACAGAACGGTTCTCCCAACCCGGGAACATTGGCCACTCGGTCCCGGTGTGCGTTCTGTCACGTTATTATCAACATGTACCTTTTCGACTCATTTCAACCTGCATCAATATACATGGCTGCTGTAGTCTTAACTTCACCCCTGAGTTTTGTCTTCCGTCATCACCCAGTGCTACAAACCGAGGGCCGAAACTTACGCCCTTGGACAAGAGCATGGACTGAGCGATCCCGGTCTCTACTTTGAAAAAAACCCACTCAAATGAAATATTTCGAAACATATATTATGAAATATTGTATTCTTTTGGTTGCACGAAATTGTTGTGGGTTTTCTAAATTCTTTTGGATAATGTGTTGTCGAAAATGTTCTGTAAATGGTCCGCGTGAATCTCTATCCGAATGTTTGAAAGATGAATGGACTGACGTTAATGCAGATGGTAAAGGTCGGGATGTTTTGCAATGGTGGCAATTGTGTCCATAGGTGGCCAAGGTTGGTAATACTTTCTGGTCGGAATTATTTAACTCAAAACTGACAAAAACCGTGACCTGTATTTATTGTATGAAAGGTACATTTTAGGTGTTATGGTGTATGGCGATAAACACATTTTCATGAGATTTTCATTATTCATTATAACTGACGTTCAATTCTTATAATGTCATACTGTGTAGTTTACTGGTCTCACTGAATAATATCGTAACAATGTTTGCTTAAGTTTGAAGTCCTCTGGTTTCGCGGAAGAACATTGCAACAATGTTATTTTGTCGGTATTTGCCGGCTATCGGTCACATACGTTTCCCAACTCATACTGAGTTAAATAGTTCTTTGAATATATACAACATAACCTGAAAATATGTCGACATCTCCCGGGAACTCCCGGGAATATACCAATAGTCCGTCAGTGTCATTTCAAGATTACGACCTCGTGAAAACGCATGAACGTAGCATTGTGTCGTTTATACGCTTCTGGACGTCAATTTCGCGGTCATGTGACCGACCTCTCGTCCAAGGAAAAAGTCGTATATCGTGCAAACTTCACATAAAACAATTATTTATGACCTTGTGTTTTCAATGTAGAGCTTGGTTACTTGTTGATTTAACTGTGCGAGCTTTAATTTGGAACAAAACGTGCAGCGTGAAGTTTCAAATGTTAAATTTAGCGCGGTTAAATTTACAGGTTACCCAGCGCAAAATTTAAAACACAGAATATTTTTGTCTATTCTACCATGACTAAATAAAACGCGAACTCTTTGGTGTTAGCAAATATATTGAGTTAAGCGGCATGGGGTGCGTCCAGTGTTTTGAATGGGTTGTCGATGGAATCACAGACAACAGCCTTTAAGCAAAATAGGTTGGTACCCCTACAGAAAACTAAGCATACCTTGCAAAGCTTTCGTTGTACACCGCACGTATTCATTATGACGTCATATCGCTCATTGTGAGGCAAAGGATATATCATCATGTAGACGTAAATAGAAAAGGGCCAAATTCCAAGCTCTCTGTGGTCCCCTAAACTTAAAATACATTCTGTTTGTAGATTTCTATAGTCTTTTCTGCAAAAAATGAATTGCTGCACACCCTTAGTACATTGTAGTAACCACAACTTTTCACTTTGTAAGCTATAATTGCAGATATGATTATTTATATATGTCTACCGACAATGACTGAAAAAAACCCATTATTCTATGAAAAAAGCTTTCAGGGTGATGCGGCCGTTAAATTGGTTGTTTAAATCAAATAGGGTTTATTGTGATTTGATAACACCTGACTGACCAATCAGAATCGAGAAATTTCCAAATGTACAGCAAAATTCAGATTCGCTTGTAATTAATGTATGTAAGCATACCATCGGATACAGTCACATACATTTCATTACAAATGCCAAGACATGTATTATATTCGTGATGCCCTGTGACCTGCTGCTCATCTCTGAAGTTCAGACCATTTATTTATTATGATGAACTACACAGTATATCTTACCACGCTTCACTGCGCATTTGGAACCAGTGTATCCCTCAGCACATCCCCAGAGACATCTTCCATCAACAGCATCACATGTCCCGTTACAGCGGTCGCAGTGTCTCTCACAGTTCACGCCGAATTTCCCATTGTCACAACCTGAGTAGAAAATAAACAGTTGTATATTTGCAGCTACATTATACATAACCTAGTTGGGTTGTTGATTACTCGTAAGCGTGGATCTGACATTTCAATCGTTTTTTTCTCGGGAGTTTAAGGTACTGGAAGGCGTTCTATTTGATTCTAATAAATAACAGAAATAATTATATATTTATGATATCTCTGCAGGACTGAGGGCTAAACGGGTCATAAAGGGTCCTTTGTTGAGAGATCACAACAAAGCTGCTCGTTTAGCATGGTGTATTGCGCGACAGAATTGGAATCTGAGAACTTGGAGACGGATCCATTGGTCAGACGAAAGTGGCTTTCTGCTCCACGTCACCGATGGAAGAACGGCCTTTATCCCTTGGAACATTAAACCGACTGTTGCATAAGGCGGGGGCTCGGTAATGGTTTGGAGTGTATCTTTCATGATTGCAGGTTGGAAATTTTCACCATAAGGGGCAACTTAACAGGGGCTCAGTACATCCGGGACGTTTTGAGGCCAGTCATCTTTCCTCATTTTGACAAACACCCTCTTGCTACGCGACCTCAGTACATAGATGACAATTCCAGGCCTCATCGTTCGCATGCAGTCGTGGATTTCATGAGGGCCAATGCAATAACGACTCTACCCTGGCCAGCAAGGAGCCCAGATTTGAACCCCCTTGAACATGTTTGGGATATTCTGGGGCGGCGCATAGAGGCGCGAGTTCCTCCTGTACAAGATTTACGCCAATTGGAAGCAGCATTGCATCAGGAATGGTTGTTGTTGACCCATCAACAGATCCAACGTCTGACTAGAGGCATGAGACGTACATTGGAATGCATCATCCGGGCACATGGCGGTTATACCCGCTTCTGATCTGTTTCTCGTGTCATGTCAAGTAGAGACTTTCAGGAACATTTTCACACGCATCAAACGTAACTCGTTTACCTTACCCTGCAGCTCTATACCTTTTGTAGGTATTGCCTAAGGTCAAAAACAGTACCCGTGTCACCATGATGGTTTTGTCAGTAAATTTCAGTTACACCTCACCTATATCTTTTTATTTGTTGTCAAATGACATTGGTATTGCCCAGCTCCTGTGGTCCGTCATCCCATGCCATGATTTTTGCCATTTGTCATGGTTCAGAAATAGGGGTGTGCTTAACTTTCTTCTTTGTGTATATATTCCAACTGTTAGACTGAGCACATTTGTTACTTATTGACGGTTTACACTAACCTGTCTGGCACAGGGGACGTTCCCACCCTGCCTGACATCCACCTGGACAGGTTCCATTGACGTGATGACATGTTTTGTTATCAGCACAGTGGCCGCAGGTTGATTTACAGTTGATGTCATACAATCCACTTGGACACTCTGTTTGGAATAGCACAGAGCAAATAATAGTCCTATCTTAACACATCAACACCGAGGGACCGATCCATCATGTTCGGGGAAGGGGAGGCGGAAGACTGTGCCTGGGATTTATGTAAGAATCAGGATATATGTTCCATCACCGACTAAAAGCATTTTTTTCTGTAAAGTGAGGAACAGACATCATTATTTTCATAACTCGTATTTTTCAAAAAACATCAAGCATGTCAAACGTACAATTTATCTTTGGGAAATAAATTCTGAGAATAGAATATGTTCTTGCTGGATCAAGTTATTTTGTATTAATAATGGTCGGCCCCTATTATACACGTAGGATGTCAAATCAGGTCATTTTACAACCAAGGAACCTTGAGGGTCTCATGTCAGATTCGAAACGTATTTCCATGTCGCCAAAAGATTCATACCATCGGATACAGTCACATACATTTCATTACAAATGCCAAGACATGTATTATATTCGTGATGCCCTGTGACCTGCTGCTCATCTCTGAAGTTCAGACCATTTATTTATTATGATGAACTACACAGTATATCTTACCACGCTTCACTGCGCATTTGGAACCAGTGTATCCCTCAGCACATCCCCAGAGACATCTTCCATCAACAGCATCACATGTCCCGTTACAGCGGTCGCAGTGTCTCTCACAGTTCACGCCGAATTTCCCATTGTCACAACCTGAGTAGAAAATAAACAGTTGTATATTTGCAGCTACATTATACATAACCTAGTTGGGTTGTTGATTACTCGTAAGCGTGGATCTGACATTTCAATCGTTTTTTTTCTCGGGAGTTTAAGGTACTGGAAGGCGTTCTATTTGATTCTAATAAATAACAGAAATAATTATATATTTATGATATCTCTGCAGGACTGAGGGCTAAACGGGTCATAAAGGGTCCTTTGTTGAGAGATCACAACAAAGCTGCTCGTTTAGCATGGTGTATTGCGCGACAGAATTGGAATCTGAGAACTTGGAGACGGATCCATTGGTCAGACGAAAGTGGCTTTCTGCTCCACGTCACCGATGGAAGAACGGCCTTTATCCCTTGGAACATTAAACCGACTGTTGCATAAGGCGGGGGCTCGGTAATGGTTTGGAGTGTATCTTTCATGATTGCAGGTTGGAAATTTTCACCATAAGGGGCAACTTAACAGGGGCTCAGTACATCCGGGACGTTTTGAGGCCAGTCATCTTTCCTCATTTTGACAAACACCCTCTTGCTACGCGACCTCAGTACATAGATGACAATTCCAGGCCTCATCGTTCGCATGCAGTCGTGGATTTCATAAGGGCCAATGCAATAACGACTCTACCCTGGCCAGCAAGGAGCCCAGATTTGAACCCCCTTGAACATGTTTGGGATATTCTGGGGCGGCGCATAGAGGCGCGAGTTCCTCCTGTACAAGATTTACGCCAATTGGAAGCAGCATTGCATCAGGAATGGTTGTTGTTGACCCATCAACAGATCCAACGTCTGACTAGAGGCATGAGACGTACATTGGAATGCATCATCCGGGCACGTGGCGGTTATACCCGCTTCTGATCTGTTTCACGTGTCATGTCAAGTAGAGACTTTCAGGAACATTTTCACACGCATCAAACGTAACTCGTTTACCTTACCCTGCAGCTCTATACCTTTTGTAGGTATTGCCTAAGGTCAAAAACAGTACCCGTGTCACCATGATGGTTTTGTCAGTAAATTTCAGTTACACCTAACCTATATCTTTTTATTTGTTGTCAAATGACATTGGTATTGCCCAGCTCCTGTGGTCCGTCATCCCATGCCATGATTTTTGCCATTTGTCATGGTTCAGAAATAGGGGTGTGCTTAACTTCTTCTTTGTGTATATATTCCAACTGTTAGACTGAGCACATGTGTTACTTATTGACGGTTTACACTAACCTGTCTGGCACAGGGGAAGTTCCCACCCTGCCTGACATCCACCTGGACAGGTTCCATTGACGTGATGACATGTGTTGTTATCAGCACAGTGGCCGCAGGTTGATTTACAGTTGATGTCATACAATCCACTTGGACACTCTGTTTGGAATAGCACAGAGCAAATAATAGTCTTATCTTAACACATCAACACTGAGGGACCGATCCATCATGTTCGGGGAAGGGGAGGCGGAAGACTGTGCCTGGGATTTATGTAAGAATCAGGATATATGTTCCATCACCGACTAAAAGCATTTTTTTCTGTAAAGTGAGGAACAGACATCATTATTTTCATAACTCGTATTTTTCAAAAAACATCAAGCATGTCAAACGTACAATTTATCTTTGGGAAATAAATTCTGAGAATAGAATATGTTCTTGCTGGATCAAGTTATTTTGTATTAATAATGGTCGGCCCCTATTATACACGTCGGATGTCAAATCAGGTCATTTTACAACCAAGGAACCTTGAGGGTCTCATGTCAGATTCGAAACGTATTCCCATGTCGCCAAAAGATTCAAACAAATGCCCATGCATTTGATCTGTGACTGGTGATTTATGCATAAAATGCTCGCCGCTTTCATGCACCTAAAAATGACCATTTCATATTCTAACTAGTCGGGTGTTCAGGGAACTTGACACATATTTTGTCCTACCAGCACCAATAGCTACAGCTGCAGAATGTGGCTTTCACTTTCTTATCATCACTTACTTACTTACTCTCAATGTCTTCTGACCTAGAACCCTCTGAGTTTTATCTCTTCCCTTCACAGAAAACACAACAAATGAGCGAAGAAAATAATATGAACGGGTCACTGCAAATCAGTGATGACGCCAGGTAATCGTGAAAGGGTAAGCAAGTCCTCCTCTGTCGGTGGCATTCGCCACGCATAGAAATAAGTGCCAGTTAGTAAGCAGATTTAAAAAAACCATCCAAAGGTAATAACAGGGTATAATATCGCCAATCCTGTTGATAAGCGAGGTGCCATATTTAGTAAATTTTTCTGCATATCTGCCACAAAATGTATGGAATAACATAAGCAGGACTATGAATACTCTTACCTACCTAAACAGTTGATCAAAGTAGATGCCTTTTACCGGAGCTAATTGTATGCTGCTAGACATCAGACAAAATCGAAATCACCCCTCATGTCTGACTCATAGGTACAGACACTGCCTTTATTCAGAATGTCTGAGCACAAATCCAGATAAGCCTCTGAATGTTGTTTCTTTTAGTTGACAAGAGAAGTCGAAATATCCCAAACATATACAAACAGATCAGCTACGGGAACTCACGGGATCAAACGTATAAAAACAGATCAGCTTCGGGATCTCATGGGGATCAAACATATACAAACAAATCAGCTCCGGGATCTCACGGGATCAAACATATACAAACAGATCAGCTTCGCGATTTCACGGGATCAAACATATACAAACAGATCAGCTACGGGATCTCATGGGGATCTCATCAAACGTATACAAACATATCAACTTCGGGATCTCACAGGGGTACCTACTACTTGTCCCCAAAGTTGACCCAGATATTGTCAATTTGGAATCCAGGACACACATATTTGGATACATGAAGCTACTATGAGAAGAGCTACTTTCATTCGTAACAAATTGACTACATCCTTCAAACAATTATCTAAGACACAAAAGACCTGTTGATAAGAAATAAGAATGTGATTTCTCTTTCTAATTATCGTGGGACAAAGATGAAGCATCACTGGACCAAGTGTACTGACGTCAAATGTAAATAAAAGCCACAAAACTTGTCATTAATCAAACGAAACATGTCAAGATCCGCATTGGAATTTGTCTTCACCTTCACCCTTGTCGTAAGAGGCAACTAATGGGATCGGGAGGTTAGTCTCGCAGACTTGGTTGATGCATGTCACCCTATCCAAATTGAGCGGATAGATAAAAGGCGTTAAACAATTAACAACCAAACAAACAAACATAATCAATAGAAATCTCCGTTGAAAGCAGAGTCGATTGAACGACTCTGACAAAATCACGAAGCCACGAACATTTTCAGGAAAAATACATTGCTAATATCTTTCCAAAATTCCTTGAGCAACTTTAAAAAAAGGTAACTGTGTACCGCCGTTTTATTGTTAATGATATATCCTCATCTTGTGTTAGATGTACGTTTCTGTTGTATGCTTGAATTATAATAGATGGCAGACTTGTATATAAAATATATGTATGTCAGTTTGGTACCAGAAAATTGAATGTTACCTTGTGTGCAGTCCTGCCGTGTCCATCCCACATCACATTCAGCACTGCATGCTCCATCAACAAGACAGGATGTACTAGTACAATGTCTATCCGCACATTTCAGAGAGCAGTTATTTCCATAAAAGCCATCAGCACAGTCTGAAAGTAAATGGACTTAGTAATCACTTTACACACTATGTTCCGGAATTCAAGTGTTATTATTGTACCTTGAATCCTATGATTCCTTATTATTATATATTTTTGAACAATATATTGGAACCTAATTTGTGTTTCTTTAATTTCAACCGCGCCCAACTAACCTTCACGCGTTATCATCATTTTAGTGGAGGGAAAAGAAGTCGAATTATTTTGAAGCATTTTGGGGATTCCTGGCTGAGTGATAATTTATAATGAGAAATAAGTGTCGCCTACAACATGCACGTACAACCTGTGCAGAATAACACAGTGCTTATAGATACGAATAAGACATATTCATTGTTTGATTTTAGTCCAGATAAAGTAAATGGCCTATCATTTCTTTTCACGGAAATACTCTGCCTCAATGATATACTACTGACAGGACTGTTACACAACCTTTTTTTATGTTATGAGAACTTTCTTTTGAAACTGTTAAAATAATGGTGCCTTTAACCTACTTCTTGTGCAGTCTATCTCTGTCCATCCATCTTCACACCCATCAGGACACCGTCCTATCACTCTGTCACATGAAGAGGGGCGTGTCTTACAGTGTCGGGAACTGCATTCTCGGGCACAGTTAGGGCCGTACATCCCCGATGTACATGCTGTGTCAGGTAGGAGTGAAAGCTACGTTTGAGAGTGTATAAACTTGAAAAGACTTCAAACTGCCACCGAATTGACCAACCAGTCATCAAAAAATAATTAAAAGTATGGATTAAGAAAAACTGGAAAATACATCCTCACACGTAAATGCAATATATCTGGTGGTAATGCAGAACAACACAGGCACACACTCGCTGAATCAGTTAAATAAACGCAATTAAAAAGTACGTTTTGTAAATAACACCAAAAAACATTTCCATAATCATAAGAAATCTCTACTTACTGCAGAGCTAAGTGTACGATTCCGACTACAACAAGTAGGAATTATACCAGGTCTTCGAGAAACAGTAAGCGTTTCCTGCACCCGTCATGGATCTGGTGTGTTGACTATTACCTTGAATACAGTCTGTTCCTTGATATCCAGCCGCACACCCACCGACACACTGTCCTTGTACGTCACAACTGGAGGTCATCTTGCACTGACGTGCATCACAGCGTTGTTCACAGTTGCTTCCGTAATACCCAGAAGTGCATGCTGGTAAATAAAATGAGTGCAAAAATTCGGTTGAGCGCAAATTTGACCAAATCAGTTATATAGCGATGTGTCTGCTTGATGTGGGAGGGAGCCCGAAGTGATGTAGGTCTCAGACGTTTACCACTTTCGTGGAGCCAATGACCGAGGGTATGGTGCCGACAGACCTGGAAATCTAATGAGGACGAATCCGGCAAAGGGGCGCAAGTATCTACATCGACTTGTGGCGCCGTACACGGATTCTAAGCTTAATGATATATTTCACATATCAGATGTTAATAAATATATTTCTTGATATTGAAAAAAATAACGTATTTTCAGTAAAATCAGTATTCAGGCTTTCAGAATCAATCATAGGGTGACCCAAATGACATCAGAGTTTTTTTTAATGATAACAATGTCATATTTCCTATAGTCAGATACGTCAGACTGCATGTTATTATTGCAATCAAAATATATCGCACAGTATTTATTAAAGGGCAAAAAGGACTACATATTATATTATTTTCAAACGAAGTCATTGCCTAAGGGTCAGTTGTATCAAAATAGGACAGTGTCGCGGACACCCGTTCAAGGAACACATTTTCTACAGATATTAGCAAACAATAACAGACACGTATTGGCTATGAAAGGTTGTTCATTTTGCAAAAATAACTTGATAACAAACGTTGGTACAAATATCGAACAAACTACACGCAAATTCCCTGGCCTTCAAGAATTGGTCTACTGAGAACACAGCAATAATCTTCACATGCAAAACCTGACGTATCTGATGTCAACCTGAATCAACAACAAAAGTTCACAAGTGCCCGATCTTTGGCTTAAAACCGTCTGAAGTTTAAACATGTATATGAAAGATGAAGTTTATATTTTCTCCATATGACATTCAGCACAAACTCTAACATAATGTATCTGATGCTTTTTGAGGCATCGTTGAAATCTGGGACATTTGTACAAAATACGAAGTGAATGTTCATTTGAATGCCTTCTCGGAACGGGCGACGTCACGTGCAGCTACCTTGTACTGGCGCCTTGTTTTGCCAATAGCGACCGGTTCATCAATAAAGCAGAGCACATCGTCAAATTCTACCCAAATTTCATCAGGGCGAGATAGACACTTATACGTACAAGAAAAAAGAACCCAATTCTGCTGCATGACTGCGTGCATATTCATTGTACCATGTACAACCTTTGCGTTAGAGGAAGATATGTCCTACTCAGCCTTCTCTACTTCAGCAGTAGAGTAGAATCTATATTGGATTGATTTTTTATTGTGTCTCGCCAACTCATAAAATTCGTGGACATCTTGAATTGTCGCTTTTCCTTGTTTAACTGCGTCGGATGCCTGGCGTTTACATGCACCTCCTAGTCCATCACAGGGACCTTTCCCTTGGCCAATCTTCCTAAATGACATTTGGGGATAAGTTAATTGTACATGAATAATATTTTGCCTTGTCCTTTGAGTTGAATAACTGATAAGATATCTTACAGTATTATGAATATGGAAAGAAAAGGTTTGTGTGTTAAACAGTTTCCTTCTTGCACTACCACATGCACTGTTTGCTAGAATTCTTGTGAGTAAATAAGAAATCGTGCACCTTTATGGATTACAACTTCTGGTTTGTTACATCTCGCAACGTTTCAATGTAGATTCATAGCAATGCGGGAATGGCTCCAACCGTCAGTCGATCGCAGTTGACGTCAAGTGGGAGTACATTTTGATATTAAATATGGAGCAATAAAGTATACCATTCGATTCAATTAAGAAGTTTTGAGATTAAAATAAATAGTTATGGGATAAGATAGGTATGCTATGTTAAACAAAGAATATAGATAAGAAACATTGTTAAACATAAACATAAAACAGCGGCTGACAGAGAGGCAAGGTGCTGGTAAAAGGGGGCTGCAGAGAGGGTCGTGGTTGTTGATATCATACTCGACATAAAATGACTGCTTTTATAGTTTAAATAAGGTATTGAATATGTAAACAATCAGATAGTTTACCGTCTATCTTAATTGGACACAACGCGCACATGTTTTGTATCAATTTTACATAATCAGATATCCCAAAGAATATTTCGAAACAACCAACATTATGGCGAGTCGTAAGGTATCAACATTCTGCATATCAATAACAACATAAAAAACAATTCCCAGACCAAGACAATTCTTCTAAAATTGTGCATATATGTTAACAAAAATTATTATCCATTTCGTTAAAGATATATATATATATATATATATATATATATATATATATATATATATATATATATATATTCAGTTAAAATAAATTTAAAATCAAATGAAATGGCTTTTCATTAACCTGTTTTATATGACATTACAATATTGACTATTGCAATCCAAAGAAATACGTACATGCTGCAGTTACATTTACATTTCATCGTCTGACACTTCTCTGAAGGAAAAACAAATGTCGTATATGACACTACAAACTTATCAATTTCTTATGTAAACAATGTTCAAATAATCAGGAGATTATCAAAGGTTCATACATTTTGTGGCCAAAATCTCCGTATGATATCATATTGAACATTGATAAATATCCATAGTGACGTTAATTGTGTGAACAATGTATAAAAGATATGCAAAATCAACATCATAATTGAAACTGTCCACAGCAGGATACAATGATCTGTGAGCTGTCGTTCAAGGACCTTCACCTCAAAGAAATTACCAAAGATGTACAACAATGTTGACCTATAAGATCACTACCGGTGTCCGGCTTTTAAAAATTGGCGTGTTCACTAACAACGGTTAGCGGGAATTTACGAGGGGACTTTCGTTGATTCAGGGGTCGTATATACATAAATGTGACATGTAAGTTATCAGAAACATTCTGACAATCTGTTTACTGGTATATGTTGTTATATTTCTCATTGAAACCAAGAGAAATAGTCAGATATTCCGATAAATACCGTTGTCGCTGTGCGTGATTTTGCGTCAGTCATGGCGTCACGCAGGACGGAAACTTTGACTATTTCTGTTGAATTTATCAATTCCTTGCAATATACTTATGTTTAATTCCCTAAATCTTCCTACGATTCTCTTTTCATGCATATTCTGAAAATGTTGAATCAATGTATGCAACAGATAGACAATATATAGCTCAAATTAGGAGAAAATGCTACACTATGTAAAATCTGAATGTTGTTTTGTTTACATTTCAAACAAATGCAGTTTTCCGAGCCAACGTTCGTTTTCACACCTACTTTGTTTTGCTTAATTTCTTTGTCTTGGTGACAAAGACCATTTGTCATTTGATTCTTAAATGTATGAGGAATTCAAGGATGTATGCTTTGCAGCTGAACTTGAAATATATGTAATGTAATTAGAGTCTCCTTACCGGTATGCATGGAACGTAGTTTTGTAAACCCTATCCAATATGGCGGAAAGTTCACTTTGGCGGTCGTATTTGCGTATTTTCCAAAGCATTCTAAACGATTCTAGGGTAATCGGCTAACGTTTTGGAAATATCATTTGTGATTTCATTAAAGACAAATACCGGTGATCAGTAATATGCTATTTTTTAAATTCATTTTTCCTAGTAAATATCCGAAATGTCAATACATGTGGTAATTAACGCCGTGAATGGTATTTCGTAATGCCTTCGCTGATACAGTTCAATTCATCGCATAATAGAACTGTAGTATTTGATAATACTGCGTGCGTGATCACGTACATGTTTATTGAAGTAATGTCGACACCAGTCAATTTGATCATGATGAATACGCGATAATGTAGCACGGCGTCGTCGATAAGCATGCGATTCTATTTGTCAACGAATGATTTACATTGGACAATGAACTATAAATAGCTGCACCACGGGCATTAATGATCCTAAAACATCGACTTTTGGCAGGAATGATTATGGAAGAGTTTCGACGCTTACACAACTGCTAAACATGAGTGATAATGTCAGTATATAGTCATGTAACAGAAAATATGTGTCAATTTCTCATTGCCTTATCATGACGTATCCGTGTCAAACCAATCATGAAGAATATACAAATATCGTTGACTCCGACGTACAATAGAGTCATTATATATGATTATCCTTTGATGTGCCCTATTTCTTTTTTTTGCTTACTTTGAAGCACAGGGACTATACATTTTATTAATCAAGTCTTTGTATCAATTGCAAAATAATACCAATTAAATTACACAACTAAACTAAAGATAAATTTGAAATAAGAATTGAGAATTGTAATAACAATGCCGATGTTAGAAATTATCTCCATATGCATACCTCCCTCTGCTTGATATGAAAAAAATAGTAACTTTTATTTGTAGTAATCTAAAAGAATGGTAATGACAATAATATCATAATCATAATATAAATATATGACTAATCTTAAATTGAAGTAGTCCTCTACACTATGCATTAAATGAAGAAGCCTATCAGCTAGTGGTGTGACGATACGGGAGAGTCGCGATACAGGGGTCGCGATACTATACGTATCACGATACAGTGTTTACTGGTACAAGCTAAGCCAAGTTAATGTCTTTCTGCTCTCTAAAAGATGTGACAAGTACAGTTGAAGAAGATATAAGGCATGTATTTACTGTTATAGCAAATTGTCAGCAATACAGTATGTTTTACTGAAAATACTAAATGGCTGAAAGAAAAAGTTACTCATAACTTTGTGCCAAAAAATAAACATAAACTTTAAATATCATTTATCAAGTTTCAACTTGTTTATTTCAGTAAGTTCAGTTCAGTTTAACTTCAAGTTTTTCTTTAAGAATATCAATCTGTTCACATGCTTCCGTTTGAGAGCAGATCGCTGTGCTGTGACCACATCACCTGCGGTGCTAAAAACTCTCTCTGATGGCACAGATGTTGACGGAACGCTAAGATATCTCTTAGCTAGCTTTGAAAGCCTGGGATAAAACAGAGAGTTCTCATCCCACCATCTAAGTGGAGAACTTGTAAGTACAGGAGTTTCTGTTCTTTGATAACGAAGAATTTCGTCTTGGGCCATCTCAACGGCTGACTTTTGCTTTGTCTTAACTTTGGTAAAGAACGTATCACCAAACATTCTCACAAAGAATGCCGCCTCCTCCACTTCCACATTCAAGAATCTCATGTTTGATATTCTTTTTTTCAGGAGATGAGTCAGAAGAATCACTTGTGTGGCTTGTGTCATGATGCCCCTGATCCTCCTGGGGAGTGGTCATGTCATCTGGAAGTTGGAGCATGGGTAGTGGCGGTTCCTCAGCAACCATCCCATCCTGAGCGCCCTCTGGTTCCGTCTTCACCTCCATGAAAAAGAACTATTTTAATATCATAATTTGTAAAAAAATAAAATTGATTTGAAAAATGAACAACTGTATTTGCTCACTCAACATATGTTCATAGGATTCAATAAAATGGAATGTATCATTGTTTGCAAATTCATGAGTCAGTTAGAGGAACAGTCTGGTTGTTAACTTGCTTAATTAATAATTATCAACATAGAATTATGAACTACCTGAACTAAACCTGCCACTTCACTCGCAGTGACTGCCAGTTGTGAAAAGATTTGGTGTCGTGCCAAGTCATCTACAAAGGGGAGTCCTTTGAACCGGGGATCCAATGCAGATTCAGTCACCAGGAAGTCATGGTCATCTGAAATTATTAGAAATATACATCTCCATACCCATAAGTTCATAACTGCAATTATCATTTAACACTTTTATCATCTGTCATTACTTTGAGAATATTCTAACTAGTTTGTCATATAAAATCACTTTAATGAAAAAGAACAGACTCTGTACAATACAGACTAGCCCATGGAGAAATGAGTACAATATCAAATTAGGTAGACATTCTCCAACAAAACTTACAAAAGACATTCTCTAAAATTCTCTTAAACAAAATATTCACCAACCTTTATATCTTGGCTGTAGATCTGCAAGCATAACCCGCTTCATGTCCCTAACAACTGTGCTATCGTCAGCCTTTGGTGATAAGTCTTGTAGTAACTTGTGGTACAGGGGATTCACCATTGATATGGTTGGACCAGTGTCTTCGCTGAGGGCAACTGTAGCTATTTTCATAGGCCTCATAATACCAAGGATGTCTTCAGCAACAGACAAATCGCTGTCGGCAAAAGTTGCCAAATCTCGTTAAGATTTTCTTATTTCTTTGCTGAGCATAGCAGCATGCACTGCAGGCTGCTGTTCTAGGTAACGTTCGATCATCTCGTAAGAGCTGTTCCAGGGATTGAAACATCTATCTTCAGTTTATGTTCAGGCAAATTGAGTAACACTTGTTTCTCTTACAAGACATTTGTTGCAATTGAACTTTTGTGGAAAAACGATACAGTTCTTCTGATTTTTGCAAGCACTGTGGAAGCAGCAGGTATATTCAATGCTTTCTGCGAAGCAATGTTCAAAGTATGGGCAAAACACCGCATATGATGATATGGAAGAAGTTTCATGGCTGCCACCATGTTGGAGGCATTGTCAGTTACAACTGAAAATGTTTTTTCGTTAATATCCCAATCTTGCAAACATTTAATAAGAGCATCAGCCACATTTTGAGCAGTGTGTGATTCGTTCATAAGTTCTGTCTCCAGTACATAACTTTGCATATTCCAGTCAGCTGTAATGAAGTGACATGTGACAGTGACGTAAGATTCAGTATGGCGTGAGGTCCAACCGTCTGTTGTCACGCTGACAGACTCAACTGCTTTAAGTTGAAGTTTCAAGTCATCCACCACTTGAGAATACATTTCTGGCACAGCTTTATCAGAAAAGTAGGGTCTTGACGGAATTTTGTATCTGGGTTCCAACTGGTAAATGTTTCGCTTGAAACCTTCGTTTTCAACAACTGAAAAAGGTCGGAGGTCTTTCACAATAAATTCGGCAATAGATCGGGTTGTAGTCTGAGATCTAACACTTGTAAATTTTAACTTACTGTCAAAGTTCAGCTTAGGTTGAGAGGAAGTTGCAAATGCGCCACTACTTGTCGCTGTCTGACTTCTTCCAGACTGGGATTTTGCGAGATGAACATCCGGGTGACGCCGTTGCATGTGCGTCGTCAAGTTTGTGGTATTGCCAGAATACTTCACTGCTATTCTACAATGTTTGCACATTACTTTTGATTTATCGGGAGTTGCTACACCTCTGCTCTCATACGTTGCTTCAATACCAAAATGTTTCCACACAGCAGCCCGATATACTGCCGGTGGATCTGGCAGTCTCGTCTGCCCTTCATTGGCGGCCATGTTTGTTGTTAACTTGATATGAAGTGCATTGTGGGTAAAAACAATACTAATAAAACTATTTTTTTTCTAGATCTACTAACTATTTAACATTTTAGGACCACTTTCATAGAAATGTATCAAAAAAAAGAAAATTATAAATGTATTTCGTAATTTCGTTTCGGAAAAGTGAACAGAAACTCTCGTCAGTGTTTACAGATGGCGCTTATAGGCTATTTATAGTCAAGCATGTGGCAGGTGGCACGTTCGGATAGTCTGGTTTTCATTCACTGGACATTCCTTTTAAACTGTTAAACGTATTTCATGTTTAAAAGTAAGTAAAACTGTGTTATGAAAATATCGTATGTATTGCGATACATGCTTTCCAAATCGATGCATCATATCGTGGGCTGTGCATCGGGATACAATACTTTATCGCCGTATCGTTACACAACTACTATCAGCCATTACTTCTACGATGTGGGTGGTTTTTGTTGTTATTGTAACATGGCGGAAAGCTACGAATCCAAAAAGGTACGAGAATCTGTACTTTACTAAGAACGTGTTACCACAAATATAACATTTGTTACATTACACTTTCTAAATTGCACTGTGTATTGTATTGGAACCGTGCCAATTTACACTTGTCAGAGGGGTGATCTAGACTACCAGTTGGCGGATTTTCATTTTTGTGGAAGCCTCGATGGGTGAGTGCGTTAGATCGCTAACTTTATGTGCTAGCGATTAGGTGCCTCACTCTGGCAGTGTGGGCTCGAATGCCAGACGGGACTCAACCAAAATAAAAAGTATGAGAATCTATACTGTACTAAGAAAGTGTTATCCCAAATATAACAATTGTTTCATTTGACCACTTTCTACTCGTAAATGTATTGTGTATTCATCCTAAAAGTGTTGTTTGTCAAACGATAACTTATTCCAGATTTGGACCGAAAATGACTGAGATAATGGTCATCGTGGTGGTTCCAGAGGCTTGTTTCAGGTGTTACACTCACTGAAATATGATAGGGTGAATGAATGCTCCAAGTGTAATGAAACAAACCTCACAAATGGAATGAGAGAGGAACACTTTAACATAAGATGTGATTTTCTTTTTCAAATAGAATATTTAAAATTGTGTGCAAACCTATAACTCCTTCAATTGTATAGGGCGCAGTGAACCCTGTTTGACATAAAAGAAATGTAGCCACATGAAACATGTCTGCCAGGATTACTCTTGCAATCAGTAATTGGTTAAGCGGACATGTTTGTGTATGAAACATCAGGTCTTGACGGTAGTGAACTGCAACTGTCTTCCTTTATTCCAAAGCGGGGGAAAAAATAGTCACCATGAACCTCATGTTTGTTGAAAGAGCCGACGAAATGACTCTTATGAATGTCTGTCATTCCCCGACCGCGTGTGTGGTTGTGCATGCCGTCAGTTATTGGTTGGTCTTGAATATTCCCAAGATGTCGTGTTATAGTTGCACTCTTGCTGACACTCTCCACCATTCCTTGCACTAAACAGCTGCAAGTAAGCCGCTGAGGTGTGTTCTTTTCTTAATGTGACTTAGACTTGACAATTCATTTGCCGTTCATGATCCAAAACATGGTGTTAAATGACACGATTCATTTTTACGATTTTTTCTCTTTTGTCAAGGCAGCACCCAACACAAACCTGGTTTGGTTGAATATTTGACAATTTTCAGTTAACGTTTCCCTGATGTTGCAGTGAGATTTCTTTTTCTGATTTTACTCCTGTTACCTGTGTGTTATTCTGTAACACGTGACCTTTCTTCAATAGTACAAACATGACGTTAACCATTATTTCTAGATTAGTGAGAACTGATTCATCTTTGTGTTATACGATACGACTTTGTAGCTGATAACATCCATGATTTCACAAATATATTCATGCACTGTACCGCGAGAACACACCAATTCAGATTAACATGCAAATGATCTCTCTTTGTGTTTATACTTACTCCACACTTCTACCTCAGCAAAGTCTAGCACAGCACCCTGTCCATCATTACTTGTCTCAGTGTAGACAGTCAGGTAGCGCCATGTACCAGGACATGTCACTTCCAGTACGTCCGGGATGTCTGTACCGTCAGGACTTCCAGTAACTGTGTGACATAGACTTCCTTCTTTGGGCTCAGATGAATTTGTCACAGAAGCGTAGAGTTGAAGGCCATTGCGTCGTGCCTTGACTGAAAGGAAAATTTGCTAAAATAATATCTATCTATATATTGATTCTCGGCATAATAGATAAGCATATACAGCGTGGGCTTACGACAACGTGACATACAAGTGTATATGTGTAATGAATATAAACTGACGTCCAAAAGAAACTTTACCAGAGTTTGAAATCACTCTTGCTCAAGAACAACAAAACATACATGCACGAAGTAAAGTGTATTGAGAAGATCAATATATCAACATAATCAACACTGAAAATGACAATCATACCGCGACCGAGAATGACGTCAGAGCCCTCCAAAGTTGGGTGTGGTACAAAACTCGAGCTTTCAGAATCATGGACAATAGGCAGAGTACATAAACAATCGCTCACGTTCAATAACAAACCATTAGTAGCGTGTGTGACCACCAAATGCCTCAATACACGCAAAACTGTTCGACGCACAGAAAAAGTCAGTCAACTGATGAGGTCACGTGGGATTTGACGCCATTCTTCTTGGAGGGCAAAGATAAGTTCTTGCCGGTTGGCTGGAGAGTGTGGTCGTTGTCGAACACGACGATCCATCAAGTCCCAGAGGTGTTCTATCGGGAACATGTCGGGTGAGCATGCAGGCCACGGCCGGACGTTGACGTTGCTGGCTGCGAGAAAGTTAGTGACAATTCTGGCCGTATGGGCTCTGGCGTTGTCATACTGATAAATGACACAACGTGGCTGCTGTTGGAGAAATGGTAGGACAACTGGATGTTATCCATGTAACGCTGAGCTGTCAAGTTTCCATCAACGATGACCAGCGGTGTCAACTCCTGCCCACAGATCCCTGCCCACAACATGACACTCCCTCCACCATATGGTACAACCTCAGGGACGCAACACGCCGCGGTTCGTTCACCCTGAACACGTTGTCTTCCATCAGCCCTAAACATACAGAATCGACTTTCGTCAGTGAAGACAACCCTCTGCCAGTCACGTCATTGCCAACGTCGTACAGTCCGGGCCCATCTCAATCGCAGACGACGATGTTGCGCTGTCAATAACTGTCCTCTGTATGGTCTAAAAGCCCTGATTCCATGAGCCCTGAGTCTCCTGGCCACTGTCTGTCGACTAACCCTGTGACCTAAGGCATGTGTCGCCGATGACCTCACTGTCAGGAAGCGATTCCGGAGGTGCAAGGTACGCAAGTACCGGTCATCATGGGGCGTGGTCACCCTGGGTCTGCCTGTTCTTGGCATGTCAGCTGTCCGCCCTGTCTGTCTGTAACGTTGCAACAAGTTGGTAACGGCAACACGGGAGCAACCGAAGGTTCGTGCAATATTGGCGTGGGCGGCTCCCATCTGTACCATACCCAAGGCTCGTTCACGTTGTTCGTCTGTGAGTCGTGGCATTTCTTTTGTGTTCTTTTATCACTGTGGATGTCTGACTTGCCGTTGCAATCGTTTTATACCCTTACCCGCACGTTCATTTGCAGTTGTCCGTGGTGCACGTGTTTTTCACTTTTTCGCGTGTTATCTCGCAAACATGTTACAGACGATTAACATTTTCTGCATACACTATTGTTGTATTTAGTTTTTTTTATGTGTTTTAGATAGACTTCATCGAAAAAATATTTATACTTTGTCTGAAATTTATATTTTCAGTTGGTAAAGTTTCTTTTGGACGTCAGTTTATTATAACAACATTAACGTATACTATGACGGTCACAATAAGCATCCTGGTAAGAAGCAGTGGGATTCAGGAAGCAGCATATATGATCTAACATGAGTATAATGCACTTACAGTCTGTCCTGAAGTAGATTGTAACCTGTGCTGACTGTACTTGTGTCTGTAGATCCAACTTCCACCAGGCTGTAGATTCATCACCCTTGGTGTGGATTGAGTAATCCTCGCCGTTTGCAGTAGTCACTCCATCTACAGCTCTACCAGCAGACTGTGAAGGTTGGCGTGTTGTACTCATCCATGCTATTTTGTTCAGGGCGACATTTTCTCTCACACCTGTAGCATAAACAACGTATTGAAAGTACATGCATAAAGTACATGCGTAATAAAAGGGAACCAAGAGAGACTAAACAAATCTGCAGAGCTATAAGTGCTTGCAATTTCACAAGATGTTGAAAGGTTCTATCACCCATCACTGACATGCCATTGAGAGTGTCTGTAACAGGAATATTGATTTATCGCTCCTACCACATGCAGTAATCTAGATTTGCCAAATATTATAGATTGACATGGGCTGTATTCGATTTATTTGTTTCACAATCTGTATTTCGAGACGCTACACATTTTAGCAACCAAACCTTAACACACCCCTCCGTGGATGTATGCAAAACTAGACGTTCAAAGTGTTCCAGTGGTATTCCGTCATTATTAATTAAGAATTGACTTTCACTTTGTGTGAACCTTCATAGAGTGAAGACCAAACTGTATGAACGTCAGTGCTTGCGACATTCGAACCCACGATCATAGGTTTCAGACGTTAACACACATCCGTGTGCCGTTTTGATCATAAAAACGACACCGACAATAATGATATGTGAAATGATTTCGAGAGAAAAAGGGACCCACATTTCCACTGCGACTCACAAAAGACAACTGGAGTATAGACAAAAGGAGTTTTACCATTTCTTCGTCTGCGTAG
This sequence comes from Haliotis rufescens, assembly GCF_023055435.1. Lineage (NCBI taxonomy): Eukaryota > Metazoa > Mollusca > Gastropoda > Lepetellida > Haliotidae > Haliotis > Haliotis rufescens. Next base: position 68,897,262 of record NW_025963890.1, read on the forward strand.
ATTAACTCACTCACTGTATACATGTGCACGATTAATCGAAAAGGGCGACAACGTAACAATGCCACATTATTAAGATCTTGCTTTGGCACATTATCGCATTTTAACGCCTCTATTACGCATGTTTGATGGCGCGACAAACCGATATATTTTAGTCCTGAAAATTGTCGCATTGTGGCATTGTCGCCCTTAGGTAACTTTTGAATATGAAGCGCAACAATGCGACACAAGGCTATAATGTCGCATTGTCGCGCTTTGTTCAATTTTGAAGTTGGTTGCCTGTTCTTATAAGGGCGACGACGCGACAATGTCCCTTTCATAGTCTCTCGCTGATGTGCATTAATCTGTCAGGGGCCCTGAAGCGACTCTGTCCTACTGAACTGCATGACGACGTCCCGGTTTGTCAGGTTTGCACACACATGTGTGAAAGTGTGTGATACAGCTCCTCTACAAATTAAACACTGAAGTATGTTTGAACAAAATCCTTATACCTATGAGTGACTGTTTATGTGTAACAATAGCTTATATACATGCTTGTATGTTTTATAGGTTAGGTGTAATGGGATTTAAGGTCGCATGCAAGATTATTGTACTTATATGGCGACACGCAAGCACGTGTATGAGTGTGTGGCTGCTTGTACTAGTCCGGGCTGATGCCGATTTATAGTGCTAGCCCACTCAGATACCATGCCGCAGGTTAACAGAATACCCCACTCGGACAGAGTACGCTGTCAGTTTTAGGATATTTTAACTTTTAGGAATTCAGACACACGCCAAGTCAAACTAAACCACGTTACTAAGTTTATTGACATCACATATCCTTCTGCCATGCACAGTTAGTTCTATCGGTCACTCGGTTGCCTATTATTTGGTTACAATAGTAAATGAAATTTAATCTTGAGAAATATGAAATGTTGCTTATAGCGATTAAAATGGACTAATATACCTTATTCTTTTAGTTACTTACGCTCAACATACACATAGTTATATATAATGTAATGCCTGGCTCGTAACACGAAAATCAGGCATGGCAATACACATATTTACAGCATATTCCCACCACTGGAGGATATAGTAGTAATTACGTTCTTGGTACCATGCATGTATATGACCTGTAATAATATGCGTTTAAAGATATGCGTTAATACAATACACGCCGACACTAGTATATTCTAAACAATACAATTGGATGATTGAATACGATTTCTAGTACATATTACATCACATCCCTTCACATAATACTGACAACCTGTGAAGATCCGGGGTAGAAAAGGTCTTCAGCAAACCATGCTTGTAAGAGGCGATTGTGCTTGTCGTAAGAGGCGACTAACGGGATCGGATGGTCAGGCTCGCTGGATTGATGCATGGCATCGTATCCCAATTGCGTGGATCGATGTTGATGATATCAGTCACTGGATTGTCATAACAGTGATGCCAGTCGTCACTATTGCCGATCATGAAAAATAGTTTGTGCATCAAAAGCGTATGCCGCCACACAGATGGCACTCGTCACAAACACATTCAAAGACAAGTCAGTTGTTATCCTAAACCTTCACGGACACATTATGGTACAAATGTAGTGATGTAAGTCCTCACCATTGGCCAGCATGAAAAAACAATAACATAACATTCAAATGATAAATGGACTTAGATTTGCATGTAACAGACCCAACACCCCTGCATTCTTGGGAGCGAGCCATTTGGTATTTAGGGAGGGAGTGGGTTGGGATAGAGTCATGTATTCTGTCTTATTTTCAGAGGATTTTTGTCTTCATAACAGAGAGCTGAAATATCTAAGGTCACATTTCAAATACAACATTTGGAAAAGTTATTTATATTTTCTCACTTTTCCCTAATAGAGTGCAGATGTAGGTGATTTGATAAACAATGAAAATAGCTGTATGATAAAGCATTTTTAGATCATAAAACACCATGTGTTGCAAAAGCCCAATGTTCAGCTTTTTCCCATTTGACAGAAAACTGGTCAACTTTACATGTTTGTGTCCAAACCGTTGAACAGTGACAAATAACATGGTAAGATTCACGCTACAACACGATACTGCAGCTGACAGGCAGACTGGGCGGAAGAAGGGAAGAGAGAGAGATTAGAACATTAATCTTGTAGGATCTCCTTGACCGTCAAATTAGAGCACGACCAGGTGACCATAATAATTATAACAAGCATCAGTTCAGCACAGGCCCCCTGCAAAGAATGGCGTTGAATCTTATTTCTTCTGATCAGACGCCTCACGTCTTCTGCAATGGTCGAGTTTGGGAGTGCATTGACGCCCGTAGAGGGCATTGACGCTATTGACTGACAGGCTTGACATTTTGAAGGAATAAAGGGAGTTTCATGTGCTGATTTCAGTCTTGATTGTGTATCGAGTACTGATCAACTGGCCCGATCATCCAAACTGTGGGCACACTACGTTCAGTTTTGTTCACATTCACGGCATTGCTTCTAATGACGTCCCTTATTAATTCTGGAAACCCATTTGTCCAGTAACTCTCCATTCTGTGGCCAGCCTCTGCCCAAGGTTTTTGCAAAATTGAACATGCTGTTATCGTGGGTACATAAAATGGGAGACAAAATGTAAAAACTATCTTTTTAAAAACTCAAATTTTAAACTATATCGAGATTGGCCCATTGGCCTGCCCATGGGCGAAGAGTGGCCCATGGGCAAGCAAGTGGGCGACAATATTTTCCTTTGCTCAAAACTCATGTTTGTCTTTGGCAAATACTTAAACGTGCGTCTACAAGCATCATCACATATGATTGAACTCATTTCAATTTAATTCAACTAATTTGTGGCGTTATTAAAATATTTCGCCCATGGGCAGGCCCATAGAAGAAGTTTCAGTTTTGTTTGTCGTTTAAGGCCGCACTTTGTGGCGGCGGTCTGTAAGTTATTGAGTCTGGACCGCTGACTGACATGACCGCTAATCTACGCATATGGGATACGATAACATGCATCAAGTCAGTGAGCCTGACCACACGATCACGTTAGTCGCCACTAACGACATGCCTGGGTTGCTGAAATTCTAACACGAATACTAAAGTACAAGCATGTTTCATACATATATTACATCAACATCAACCTGTACTATTGAGATAACATCTTGAATAGGGATTCAGGATTAAGGACGCATACATTCAGAAACAGAACTGTAATACGCTTACAGTCTGTCCTGAAGTAGATTGTAACCTGTGCTGACTGTACTTGTGTCTGTAGATTCACCTTCCACCAGGCGGTAGGTTCACCACCACTGGAGCTAATTGACGAAGTCTTACTGACTGCAGTAGTTACTCTATCTACAGCCTTACTAGCCTACTTTGAAGGTTGACGTGTTGTAATTTTGGATGGCATCACAAACAAAAAACTGGGTGAAATGAATTGAAGCAATTCATCATGCACTAAAACTCAAACTCAAACTCATACCGGAACTACCGGAAGCAAAGGCAGTTATCCTATCAGACTCGCTATGTACACTTCAAGCCAGCAGCAGCGGAAACTCAAATTCGACACCAAACACAGTCAACACAATTCTGTACGAATACACAAAACTATCGGACCAAGGGCAACACGTGGAGTTGTGTTGGATCCCGTTTTACATAGGTATTCATGGAAATGAGAAAGCAGACACTCCGATGAAGCTCTCTCGAGACAAAGTGAAGCCTGTTCCTTTCGGTAAACCTTAGATAAAAAGCACAATCAAAGCCTCCACAGCCCAAAGATGGCAAGCCCAGTAAGATCGGCAGATGGCTATACAAAATTCACAGGTCATAACAAGAAAGAAGTGAGTAAAGCTCACATACCCCCGTTATCCCCGCTGGTCAACAACAAATAGTAAATAGTTTGTTAAAATCTAGGACGGAAGGACGGACAGACGGAACGCTATATACCCCCGATTTACTTTGTAAGCGTGGGTGTAAAAAGCACTATGACAAGGTATACCAATCTTGCAATCAACCTGAACCCATTGTTCACGTGTTTGCTTGAATGTTAAGACCATGCCCCAGCCTAGGCTCAGTTAAAGCAAGAATTGCAGTTAGATCCGATTTCTATCGTATATCTAAAGCTAAAGACTGTTATTAATGTAAAACAATATCATGACTGATAATTATTATTATGAGTATAGAAGTGGCAAATGGTATGCATATAGTGTACTTGCATGGATATTGTCATGTCATTAGCTCAGTTATTATTGACAGTGTTAGTGAATCAGATGTATTGTCATGAATAGTTGTGCATTTATTGCACTTAAGAACAAGCATAACAACTGTATTGTACATACTTTATATACTAAGATTTGTTCAACAGCGAAAATCATGTACGATTTTTCACATTACCTTCGAGGTATAATTGAGATATGATTTAAGTAATTGTATGAATGGTTCCTGGATGAATATTATCCAATGTTATTTTGAAAGAATGAAGTATTATGATTGGTATAACTCTACCATTTGAAATATTAATGTCCCCATCCAAATGTAATGTGTATATGAGATCATTGCTTGCATTGATTATTTATGTACAACACATTGAACCTCACAATAAATACTGGAGTATCTCGGTGACATCACCGTCTCACGTAATTCCCCCTTCCATTTTAAGACTAAGATTACCACTTGTTGGAAATAAGTAACAGGATAACAGATTCCTTTCTTGGGTATATATTATATCCAATTAAACACAAATGTTCAGTAGTTTCGTAATGCTTCATGCCTGAACAAAATGTTACAATGGTCCCTTATATGCATAACAGTTTAATGTGCCAGAGCTCTTTTTTCACATTATGTCAGAGTTTGTGTTTTTCATGTATATATGTACACATTAGAGCACACACAAACAGTTGTTTATACTAAAAGCTCCCTTCTGTGTGACATTAATGTTTGAGATCAATCTGTTACTTCCTTGTACTGGTACGCTGTCATTAATAATGGCAAATACTTCACAGTTCAGAAAATCATGACGTCAGTGTATTTGTTTTAGACCTGACCTTTGTATGTTTGCTTCACGAGGCAGGAGAAAATACGTTCTTAATTAAGTTTATTTGTCTTCTTTCTGTTGAAGAAAGAACCAACCCATACAACGTAGTCTTCAAGTGTCGAATCAAGTGAATGTATTTAGTATTTCTATCTTGTGCTATCATTCCTTTTTTATGAACATGTACACATAAGGTTAATAGACTTGCAGAAAATAGAGTGACAGAAAACCTTCGACAGTCTTACCTACACTGTACTCTGAAGTGGTCATGGTATCGAACATGACAGTACACTCTTTAAATCGTTGTTCGTCGAGTTTTCGCCGAAGAAATATTGCAACAATTACTTAAAATACTTGTAATCTAGTATTGCAACCCTTCAACGTTCAGTTTTAAAGTACATAGTGCTTTCATGACGTCATAATGTTCTGCATGCATTGTTACATGAAGGACATGACATTGGTGTGGTCATGGTACCGAACTTGACAGTACAGTTATCGTTGTTCGTCGAGCTTTTCGACGAGGAAATATTGCTACAATTGCTTAAAGTACTTATAATTTAGGAACCGCAACAGATTATTTAGCAATGTTTTTAAAGTAAGACCAGTATTTGAAAGCCTTACGTGTGTGTAGGTTTGCGAAAGACGTGCTTGTTGATGCCACATTCAGCATAAACTAGATTGTAACAACTAAAACGTCCTTATTGATTAAACTATTTACTGACAAAAACATAATGATTCGGTCGGTGGATCACGCATAATAGACGTAGCGACTGTTTACCGTGAAACTGACTGCCTCTGTGGTCTAGTAGATTAGCGTCCGCCCGGAGAGCAGGAGGTTGGTGCTTCGATATTGTATAACAATATAAGGTAATCAACATGTAAATCTTAATGTCATTTCTGCTATGTTCATTTCAAAAAAGGAACGAAGGCAAATTAGTTTTCCAATTCTTGCAACCATCTGTCTGAAGCACACCCACGTATGGTCCCTATGAGTGATAATCAAAAATTTGAAAGGGGCACAGTGACACAGCCTGAACCAACGTAAATTACACAAACGAAACCACTGTGACCGATTCAGTGACATCATAAACATGTTGATGTTGCGGTTCAACTCACCCTTTCTTCGTATAGACGTTTTCCCGTGTACAATTTATACATTGTATATAACGCAGCTGGTATCTGGACAATAACAAGCCTGCTGATACACCCGTGACAGTCAAACAGGAAGAAACGTCGGGTGTTGAGGCGCGGTGTGTCAACATCTCCCACTATCGACCCGTGTACACAAAATACTAGTGTTGTGTTTAACTAGTGATAATAGGTGATCATTTTATCATTAGCATGGCAATTGTGTCCCATTTAATCAACACTGGTTGTGTGAATTAACGAATGAACATACCGCTCCTAAACATTACACAGACAGCAAGGCTCAACTGCCTCACAGCGTGTCAGCACACTGAGAGGATATACCACCATTGCATACTTCATTACCACGATCGTATTTTGTCTTCAGTTATGAATAAAATTCTGTTCAGGTCACATTTCATTCCTTGAGTAACGAATCACTTCTAATAAAGAGGTAAACAATGATACTCAAGTAGCTGGTGCTGAAACCCATGTAGGTAAAGAATGTACTTACCTGCTGCGAGACTCAGACTGACGATAAGAAACACAACACTGGCCCACACCGGCATTGTGACCACCTGCCGCGCAGACCAGGAAGAAGATTACGTTCCTGTTGAGATTTGATTATTGTTAGTGGGTGAGTTGGGTTTAACGCCGCTTTTAACAGTATTCCAGTTTTATCACGGCGTGTCAGCTTAATGAGGGAGGAAAGCCCGAAGTGATACAGGTCTCATACGTTTACCACTTTCCACTTTGGTGAAACCCACGAGCACGGGTATCTGTTTATAGGTAAACACCGGATAGTGAATTCTTTTGGACAACACGGGCTGCCTTTGAAGTAACTATTTAATGTTAAGGTTGTCCTATTTTTATGCTTGTGTAAATCACATGAAAGTAACATGCACGGAAATACACATATAAAAAGCAACATGTCCAACATATTTTAATTCCCAGGCTAAAGGCAACATGGAGTATACTCTCCCACAACAAGGTAAGGTTATGTGTCAGCCTTGCATGAGTTCCTTCTACAATGTTGTTTTCAAATATCTATAGACTATGCATTACCACCCTTAGGGACTGGCCATTTGATAATAGGGGGAGGTAGGGGTTGGGGTGAGGATTACTGGAATTTCATCGAAAGATGTTAAAGAAATAATTATGCTACAGACATTGTGCAAGGTGTTTTCCTCAAATATCTGATCGACACAAAAGCGCAACCCAAGCACACAGCCCACCCCCACCCGACCCCCAGCACACACACACACACAATATCAAACGGTCATCCCTCACTATATACTTAGACACATATCTAATGTATGATGACACTTCAATGTGGTACGTTATCGGTTGAAATCAATATACTTTATATATTGTGTTGCAATTATTTTTTCCAATCTACGTTCATTTTTCAAGGGATCTCATATCAATCGATGGTTGTGGTCTGACTGACATTTGCTCATGATCTCAACCACTCGGTTATTTACAGGCCGCTTTGATACATCTTGCATTCTGGTGATATTGTGCAAAGTAAACATCCACGTGTTTATTTGAACACATCTTTCAAAATACAATATTGCAGACACAACAAACACGAACGGTACTCACACAAGTTGTGCTTCGGATAAAAATGCAAGGCGTAAAGAGGAAATTGGGATATATGACAACGTCAGATACTGTAGAGTGGACGGAGGGCATATTCCTGTCAGACTTCCTGTTAATACGAGCAACTATCAGTTCGTGATTAAGAAGGGACGAGCCATGCAGGGGCGGGGGCTGTTCACGAGGCGACAGTTTTAACATAATTAAATCATATTTATACTTTTTCAAACTTAAATACGTCCCTACATTAATACTTTGACACCACATTCCTTTGTGGTACATATATATTTGAAAGATAAATGAAAACTGTTTGTAATCTGTGTACTTTGTGAGTCATTCTTTTGTGATGCACGTGGATGATATTCCCTGCGGCTGCTGCACGTGCTCCTTCGCAAGTTCATCTTTACAGTATATGGTTACAAGTTTGGTTGGGTCCTAAACGTGTATTTAATCAATCCCGTTCACATTTGAAGAATAATTATGAGTATGTTTTAAAATGAGACAATGAGATAACTTTACAAGTTTGATTCCTGAAAGGATTCATCTCCAGTGCCCCCCGACTGTCTTATTTGGTGAAAGGCACTCGTGAAGAGCAACCTCCTCGTGGTGAGTGCTGGGTAACGCTAATCGCTCTTCCCCCGTGTGGAACCGGGGTAGAATATTTCCACAGCACCCCATTGCTGGTCGTAAGAGGCGACCAAAGTGGGCAGCCCGTTTGCCGTGGGTTGCGTCCCTGTGTCGGCGGAGGACGGGAGTCTGGTAGTTGAGGGCACTGGTTCCTGGAACTGTGTTCCTTTGCCCAACACACTACTTCGACCCTTACTTCGCCTAGACGGGTGGTAAGATGGGCCCGGTCTTATCAATCGGCTGGTCATGCCAGGCCCTGTGCGTAATATTGTATATGCACTCCTGTGTTGTATTATAATGTATATTTTGGACTTGGCCAAGCATACTTTGTATGAATTACCAATTTTTGATGGAATAAATTGCCTAGAGTCTTACGCCAGAAGGCGGTGGCTCATGGGCCAATCTGGTACTTTCGACCTCTGAGTTCTGTATGTCTTCAATTTCTTGCCATGGGCCGAACCAGCCTGACATTTTATTTGTTAGACAAATACAGCTATTCATGTTGTTCTTACTGGAGTATACCACCTCTGTATCCCTGATGTTTGCATGTTGGAGATCCGGTGCAGGAAAACATCGCTCTTTATCGCACTCCATGGTGGGTGGGGAGCAGGGGTGCTGAACCACTTCCTTTCATTATGTCGACACAACACTCTGGTTCGAAAAGAAAACACCTAGATGCTAGCTCTTCTGATGACGAAACTGATCTCAAATTAGATTCCTGGGCTCGATTCATAGTAATCGAGGCTTCTGATCATCAACCTTTGAAATTGAACCCGTTCACTATTTCTAAGGCCATCAATGGTTGTTGTGGTACAGTTAACAATGTTACCCGCCTCCGTAATGGCTCCATACTTGTGGAATGTGCCAGGAAACAGCAATCTCTTAATCTGTTATCAATCAGCCAATTTGCAAATGTAGAGGTTGCTGTCTCGGCACATAGGACTTTGAACTCGTGTCGAGGCATTGTGAGAGACAGAGCCCGATGTTTAGCTGACATGAGTGAAGATGAGATTGTGACCGAACTAACAAATCAAGGTGTTACAGCTGTCAAGCGTTTCACCAGAAAACAGGATAAAAACATCATCAAAACCAACACCTATCTCTTTACTTTTTCCCTTTCCAAAATTCCTAAATCTATAAAAGCTGGGTACTTTAATATCGGAGTGGAAGTTTATGTACCAAACCCACTCCGATGTTACAAATGTCAACATTTTGGACACGGTGCCAAGACCTGCACTCTCAGCGTAGTTTGTGTGCGCTGCAGTGGCTCTCATGAGAGCACTGAGTGCACTGATGCCACAAAGTGTGCAAATTGTGATGGGGACCACTTGGCCTCATCAAAACTTTGTCCACACTTTATCCGTCAATCTCAAATATTAAAAATTAAGCACACCAACAATATCTCTTTTCATGATGCTAAGAGGCTAGTTCAGTCACAATCTCCAAATAACTCAACAAAATCTTACTCAGCAGCAGTAACTGTCACTCCTGTTGTCAAGGCCGCCACAGTTTCTGTAGGATGCCAAACAACCATCTCTTGGGTAGGTACTCAGCAGATGCTAGACGACAAGTCAGCCAAATCATCTCACAGTGTCACAACAAGAGTAACATCAGCTTCACAGACGGAGCTAGTGCAATCAACAAAAATAGTAGAACCAGAATCATCTCCAATTCATGGAGACCTCCATTTAACAAAAACGGAAAAAAAGAAACTGAAAAAAACGGCTAGGGCACTCCAACACTTGGAGGTGCCTTCTTCTCAGCCGCCACCTGTTATGGTTCAAAATCAATTTGAACCTTTGGCGATGGAGATAACTCCATCTCCAACAGACCATGGGAGTGGACCTCCCTCTCGGTCCAGATCCCCAGTAGAACCACCATGACCTGTTCTAACCCGATAATACAATGGAATTGCAGAGGACTAAAAAACAATTTTAATGATTTACAGCTTTTAACACAGGATTTCAAGCCAACTGCCTTTTGTCTACAGGAAACATATTTTAAAAATACAGATCAACTCAACATCAGACAATATGATTCTTATCATTTCTTTTCACCTCCAGGAGCTAAAGCAACTGGAGGATCTTCAATCCTGGTGAGGCAAGGTATTATTCATAGCCCTGTTCCTCTGAATACACCTCTACAAGCTATCGCAGTTCGTATCACTATGCACATTGTTTTTACTCTGTGCTCTCTTTACGTTCCTCCATCTGCATCTCTTCAGCAATCCGATCTTCAAGCTCTCTATGACCAGCTTCCTAAGCCCTGTATTATAATGGGCGATATGAACGGACATAACCCACTTTGGGGTAGTGATCATACCAACGGTAAAGGCAAGCATTTAGAAGATTTTATTTCAAACAATACTCTGTGCCTTTTTAATGATAATTCAAACACATATTTACATCCTGGTACAGGCACATACTCTTCTCTGGATTTGTCTGTTACAGATTCCAACCTGCTAAATGAATTTGAGTGGTCAGTCCACGATGACCTCTGTGGAAGTGACCACTTTCCAACCATTCTACACCCTATTACCCCATCTGATGTTCCTCCGTCCTCTAGATGGAACTTTACCAAAGCTAACTGGCCTCTGTATGACCTTCTATGTACAGCAAAGTTAACACCTGATCACTTTACTGACATTCCTGACCCGATAACATGCTTTTCTAATGAACTCATCAAAATAGCTGAAGATTGTGTTCCCAAGTCCTCTGGAATTCCACACATACGTAAACCATGGTTTACTGATGAATGCAAACGAGCTAGGAAGGCGAGGAAAAAGGCGGAGCATTATTTCCGCCGCCATCCTATGGTTCATAACTTAAATAAATTTAAAATCTTAAACGCAAAAGCACGGCGTACATTTAAAGAAAGTAAATGCCAATCTTGGCGAAATTATGTGTCAAAAATAAATTCAAGGACGCCCATGTCCAAGGTATGGAACATGGTCCAAAAAATCAAAGGTAAGGGCACTAAATCTAGTATTCATCATCTTAAAAATGGGGACCAACTACTAACTCATAAATCAGATATTGCTAATAAACTTGGCGAAACTTTGTCTAAACACTCTTCATCATCTAACTATGTACCACAATTCCAAAAGTATCAAAAACAGCAAGAAAAGGAACCTATAAATTTTAATTCAGATAATGGGGAAGATTATAATGAACTATTCTCTATTCATGAACTCCACACTGCCCTTGGACAAGCTCATGATACTGCTACAGGAGCTGATAACATACATTATCAACTCCTGAAGCACTTACCAGAATCATCCTTAGAAACACTTTTGAATATTTTTGATGTCATTTGGACCTCAGGGAAGTTCCCTCCTTCGTGGCGTGATGCTATAGTTGTCCCGCTCCCCAAGCCCGGTCGAGATCATACTGACCCATCAAATTACCGACCAATATCATTGACAAGCTGCGTTTGCAAAACCATGGAACGCATGATAAACAATCGTCTCGTTTGGTACCTGGAATCCAATAATCTTATTACTAATATACAATGTGGTTTCCGGAAAAACAGAAGTACCATCGACCATTTGGTTCGCTTAGAATCATTTGTAAAAAATGCAATAATAAATAAACAACATGCAGTGTCTATCTTTTTCGATCTAGAAAAAGCATATGACACTACATGGAAACATGGTATTTTAAAAGATTTACATGATTTTGGATTACGAGGCCGTTTGCCTCAATTTATATCTGAATTTTTAACTGACAGGCACTTTCATGTCCGCGTGGGTTCTACCCTGTCTGATCATTATAATCAGGATCAAGGTGTCCCACAAGGTAGCATCTTGTCTGTCACATTGTTTAGTATTAAGATCAATAGTTTGTCCAAAGTTTTAAATGATTCGATTGACGGATCGCTCTTTGTGGATGATTTTAATATTTCGTGTCGTGGCAAAAACATGCATACTATTGAAAGGCAGCTTCAGCTATGTTTAAATAAAATCCAGAAATGGTGTCTTGAAAATGGTTTTAAATTTTCAAAATCTAAAACCAACTGTATACATTTTTGTAGGAAATATAAACCCCATAAAGATCCAGAATTAATTTTAGATAACACTCCCATTAAAGTTGTAACGGAAGCCAAATTCTTAGGTCTAATATTCGATCATCATTTGACCTTTCTGCCCCACATAAAATACTTAAAGAATAGGTGCTTGAAGGCCCTAGATTTATTAAAAGTTGTCTCAAATTGTAAGTGGGGAGGGGATCAAAAAACCCTCCTCCAACTATATCGAACACTTATCCGCTCGAAACTTGATTATGGCTCCATCATCTATGGTGGGGCCTGTAAGAGCAATTTAAAATTACTTGACACCATTCATCATCAGGGCCTGAGGCTTTGCCTTGGAGCCTTCAGAACTTCACCTGTTCATAGTTTGTATGTGGAAGCTAACGAGCCTTCCCTAAAACACCGTCGCATTAAATTAGCTCTCCAATATATGTCTAAATTACGTTCCAATAACTCCAATCCAGCTTATGACTGTGTTTTCAATCCCCTTTACGGTAATCTATTCAAAACAAAATCTTCTCTTATTCCACCACTAGGAATACGACTACAAGCAGATATTTCTGCTGCTAACATTAACCTTAGTAATATAGCCCCCACTCAGCTTTTCTCTTCTCCACCATGGCAGTTAGTACATCCAGAGGTGGATCTAACTTTAACTAAACTGAAGAAATCTGTCACAAATCAACTAATTTATCAACAACAATATAATGAATTAAGGAACACATATAATACTTACAAATCCATATTTACAGATGGATCCAAGGATGGTGCCGCTGTTGCCAGCGCCACTGTCATTGGATCCAGAACCATATCATCTAGATTACCGAATGACAGTTCTATTTTTACAGCAGAATCGCAGGCAATATTAACTGCTCTTAAATATATAAATACCCAAACTAAACATAAACGGTTCATTATCTTCTATGATTCACTTTCCTGTCTTCAGGCAATAAATAATATATCTTGTCATCATCCACTTTTACGTGAAATCATTGAACTGCAAAATGATCTTGCTACTGGCCAGTACGACATCGTCTTTTGTTGGTTACCAAGCCATGTTGGTATCATTGGTAATACAATGGCCGATGCTGCTGCAAAAGCAGCACTCACCAAATCTGTGACACCACTTCTTCTACCATACACTGATTATAAACCCTTAATTAGATCTTACATCACTGATCTAATGCAACAGAAGTGGGACACTCAAGTAGGTATAAATAAATTACATGAACTTAAACCAACTATCGGCTACACCTACTTGGGCTGTCAGTCCAGATTTGAGGAGGTCATAATACGACGATGTCGTATTGGCCATAGCAGGTATACAAACGATTATTTTTTTGAAAGGTGAGGATCCTCCATTTTGTATCCCTTGTGATGAAAGAATCACCGTCAAGCATGTCCTGCTTGACTGTGTTGATTTTTCCATCACAAGGGATAAATATTTCAAATCATCATCAATGACGGATCTTTTTAATAGAATCAATTCTCATTTAATTATTGGCTTTTTAAAAGAAATTGAACTTATTGATAAATTTTGAATTGTGTAAATAGCTATATTTTATATTGGTAATGTATAATTTGTAACTTAGATTGTTAGTGGCTATATCCTCTAAGGGGGTTGAAGTAGCGTAAAATTATTGTCCCCCGGAGAGGATATGTAAGACCACATCATTCAAAGTACATTTATTCTTACATCGGTTTTAAACGTAGTATATTTGTTTATTTTAAGTGTTGGCTTAATTGCTTCCCATCACCAGCAGCTGAAGGGTTGGTGTAAATCCTGCTGGGGAGCCGTGCAGGTAGCAAAAGTAATGTAAGTCCCCACGGTCCCTAGTGAGGTGGCCTAACTTTGGTTGCTGGTGATCTCTAGCCACTTTTTATATTGTATTGTTGAATGAAAATTTATTCTTTAAACTATTCTCAACTAGTTTTAACATCGAAACTGTGATACTCTAGTTATCTTACTGTCCATCGTTGACAGCTTTTAAATTAAATGAAAACATAAATATTATAACTGTTTCGTCACGATATGGCTGAAATATTGCCGATGTGACGTTAAATTTCACTCACTCACTCACTCACTAGACGGGTGGTAAGATGGGCCCGGTCTTATCAATCGGCTGGTCATGCCAGGCCCTGTGCGTAATATTGTATATGCACTCCTGTGTTGTATTATAATGTATATTTTGGACTTGGCCAAGCATACTTTGTATGAATTACCAATTTTTGATGGAATAAATTGCCTAGAGTCTTACGCCAGAAGGCGGTGGCTCATGGGCCAATCTGGTACTTTCGACCTCTGAGTTCTGTATGTCTTCAATTTCTTGCCATGGGCCGAACCAGCCTGACATTTTATTTGTTAGACAAATACAGCTATTCATGTTGTTCTTACTGGAGTATACCACCTCTGTATCCCTGATGTTTGCATGTTGGAGATCCGGTGCAGGAAAACATCGCTCTTTATCGCACTCCATGGTGGGTGGGGAGCAGGGGTGCTGAACCACTTCCTTTCATTATGTCGACACAACACTCTGGTTCGAAAAGAAAACACCTAGATGCTAGCTCTTCTGATGACGAAACTGATCTCAAATTAGATTCCTGGGCTCGATTCATAGTAATCGAGGCTTCTGATCATCAACCTTTGAAATTGAACCCGTTCACTATTTCTAAGGCCATCAATGGTTGTTGTGGTACAGTTAACAATGTTACCCGCCTCCGTAATGGCTCCATACTTGTGGAATGTGCCAGGAAACAGCAATCTCTCAATCTGTTATCAATCAGCCAATTTGCAAATGTAGAGGTTGCTGTCTCGGCACATAGGACTTTGAACTCATGTCGAGGCATTGTGAGAGACAGAGCCCGATGTTTAGCTGACATGAGTGAAGATGAGATTGTGACCGAACTAACAAATCAAGGTGTTACAGCTGTCAAGCGTTTCACCAGAAAACAGGATAAAAACATCATCAAAACCAACACCTATCTCTTTACTTTTTCCCTTTCCAAAATTCCTAAATCTATAAAAGCTGGGTACTTTAATATCGGAGTGGAAGTTTATGTACCAAACCCACTCCGATGTTACAAATGTCAACATTTTGGACACGGTGCCAAGACCTGCACTCTCAGCGTAGTTTGTGTGCGCTGCAGTGGCTCTCATGAGAGCACTGAGTGCACTGATGCCACAAAGTGTGCAAATTGTGATGGGGACCACTTGGCCTCATCAAAACTTTGTCCACACTTTATCCGTCAATCTCAAATATTAAAAATTAAGCACACCAACAATATCTCTTTTCATGATGCTAAGAGGCTAGTTCAGTCACAATCTCCAAATAACTCAACAAAATCTTACTCAGCAGCAGTAACTGTCACTCCTGTTGTCAAGGCCGCCACAGTTTCTGTAGGATGCCAAACAACCATCTCTTGGGTAGGTACTCAGCAGATGCTAGACGACAAGTCAGCCAAATCATCTCACAGTGTCACAACAAGAGTAACATCAGCTTCACAGACGGAGCTAGTGCAATCAACAAAAATAGTAGAACCAGAATCATCTCCAATTCATGGAGACCTCCATTTAACAAAAACGGAAAAAAAGAAACTGAAAAAAACGGCTAGGGCACTCCAACACTTGGAGGTGCCTTCTTCTCAGCCGCCACCTGTTATGGTTCAAAATCAATTTGAACCTTTGGCGATGGAGATAACTCCATCTCCAACAGACCATGGGAGTGGACCTCCCTCTCGGTCCAGATCCCCAGTAGAACCACCATGACCTGTTCTAACCCGATAATACAATGGAATTGCAGAGGACTAAAAAACAATTTTAATGATTTACAGCTTTTAACACAGGATTTCAAGCCAACTGCCTTTTGTCTACAGGAAACATATTTTAAAAATACAGATCAACTCAACATCAGACAATATGATTCTTATCATTTCTTTTCACCTCCAGGAGCTAAAGCAACTGGAGGATCTTCAATCCTGGTGAGGCAAGGTATTATTCATAGCCCTGTTCCTCTGAATACACCTCTACAAGCTATCGCAGTTCGTATCACTATGCACATTGTTTTTACTCTGTGCTCTCTTTACGTTCCTCCATCTGCATCTCTTCAGCAATCCGATCTTCAAGCTCTCTATGACCAGCTTCCTAAGCCCTGTATTATAATGGGCGATATGAACGGACATAACCCACTTTGGGGTAGTGATCATACCAACGGTAAAGGCAAGCATTTAGAAGATTTTATTTCAAACAATACTCTGTGCCTTTTTAATGATAATTCAAACACATATTTACATCCTGGTACAGGCACATACTCTTCTCTGGATTTGTCTGTTACAGATTCCAACCTGCTAAATGAATTTGAGTGGTCAGTCCACGATGACCTCTGTGGAAGTGACCACTTTCCAACCATTCTACACCCTATTACCCCATCTGATGTTCCTCCGTCCTCTAGATGGAACTTTACCAAAGCTAACTGGCCTCTGTATGACCTTCTATGTACAGCAAAGTTAACACCTGATCACTTTACTGACATTCCTGACCCGATAACATGCTTTTCTAATGAACTCATCAAAATAGCTGAAGATTGTGTTCCCAAGTCCTCTGGAATTCCACACATACGTAAACCATGGTTTACTGATGAATGCAAGCGAGCTAGGAAGGCGAGGAAAAAGGCGGAGCATTATTTCCGCCGCCATCCTATGGTTCATAACTTAAATAAATTTAAAATCTTAAACGCAAAAGCACGGCGTACATTTAAAGAAAGTAAACGCCAATCTTGGCGAAATTATGTGTCAAAAATAAATTCAAGGACGCCCATGTCCAAGGTATGGAACATGGTCCAAAAAATCAAAGGTAAGGGCACTAAATCTAGTATTCATCATCTTAAAAATGGGGACCAACTACTAACTAATAAATCAGATATTGCTAATAAACTTGGCGAAACTTTGTCTAAACACTCTTCCTCATCTAACTATGTACCACAATTCCAAAAGTATCAAAAACAGCAAGAAAAGAAACCTATAAATTTTAATTCAGATAATGGGGAAGATTATAATGAACTATTCTCTATTCATGAACTCCACACTGCCCTTGAACAAGCTCATGATACTGCTACAGGAGCTGATAACATACATTATCAACTCCTGAAGCACTTACCAGAATCATCCTTAGAAACACTTTTGAATATTTTTGATGTCATTTGGACCTCAGGGAAGTTCCCTCCTTCGTGGCGTGATGCTATAGTTGTCCCGCTCCCCAAGCCCGGTCGAGATCATACTGACCCATCAAATTACCGACCAATATCATTGACAAGCTGCGTTTGCAAAACCATGGAACGCATGATAAACAATCGTCTCGTTTGGTACCTGGAATCCAATAATCTTATTACTAATATACAATGTGGTTTCCGGAAAAACAGAAGTACCATCGACCATTTGGTTCGCTTAGAATCATTTGTAAAAAATGCAATAATAAATAAACAACATGCAGTGTCTATCTTTTTCGATCTAGAAAAAGCATATGACACTACATGGAAACATGGTATTTTAAAAGATTTACATGATTTTGGATTACGAGGCCGTTTGCCTCAATTTATATCTGAATTTTTAACTGACAGGCACTTTCATGTCCGCGTGGGTTCTACCCTGTCTGATCATTATAATCAGGATCAAGGTGTCCCACAAGGTAGCATCTTGTCTGTCACATTGTTTAGTATTAAGATCAATAGTTTGTCCAAAGTTTTAAATGATTCGATTGACGGATCGCTCTTTGTGGATGATTTTAATATTTCGTGTCGTGGCAAAAACATGCATACTATTGAAAGGCAGCTTCAGCTATGTTTAAATAAAATCCAGAAATGGTGTCTTGAAAATGGTTTTAAATTTTCAAAATCTAAAACCAACTGTATACATTTTTGTAGGAAATATAAACCCCATAAAGATCCAGAATTAATTTTAGATAACACTCCCATTAAAGTTGTAACGGAAGCCAAATTCTTAGGTCTAATATTCGATCATCATTTGACCTTTCTGCCCCACATAAAATACTTAAAGAATAGGTGCTTGAAGGCCCTAGATTTATTAAAAGTTGTCTCAAATTGTAAGTGGGGAGGGGATCAAAAAACCCTCCTCCAACTATATCGAACACTTATCCGCTCGAAACTTGATTATGGCTCCATCATCTATGGTGGGGCCTGTAAGAGCAATTTAAAATTACTTGACACCATTCATCATCAGGGCCTGAGGCTTTGCCTTGGAGCCTTCAGAACTTCACCTGTTCATAGTTTGTATGTGGAAGCTAACGAGCCTTCCCTAAAACACCGTCGCATTAAATTAGCTCTCCAATATATGTCTAAATTACGTTCCAATAACTCCAATCCAGCTTATGACTGTGTTTTCAATCCCCTTTACGGTAATCTATTCAAAACAAAATCTTCTCTTATTCCACCACTAGGAATACGACTACAAGCAGATATTTCTGCTGCTAACATTAACCTTAGTAATATAGCCCCCACTCAGCTTTTCTCTTCTCCACCATGGCAGTTAGTACATCCAGAGGTGGATCTAACTTTAACTAAACTGAAGAAATCTGTCACAAATCAACTAATTTATCAACAACAATATGATGAATTAAGGAACACATATAATACTTACAAATCCATATTTACAGATGGATCCAAGGATGGTGCCGCTGTTGCCAGCGCCACTGTCATTGGATCCAGAACCATATCATCTAGATTACCGAATGACAGTTCTATTTTTACAGCAGAATCGCAGGCAATATTAACTGCTCTTAAATATATAAATACCCAATCTAAACATAAACGGTTCATTATCTTCTCTGATTCACTTTCCTGTCTTCAGGCAATAAATAATATATCTTGTCATCATCCACTTTTACGTGAAATCATTAAACTGCAAAATGATCTTGCTACTGGCCAGTACGACATCGTCTTTTGTTGGTTACCAAGCCATGTTGGTATCATTGGTAATACAATGGCCGATGCTGCTGCAAAAGCAGCACTCACCAAATCTGTGACACCACTTCTTCTACCATACACTGATTATAAACCCTTAATTAGATCTTACATCACTGATCTAATGCAACAGAAGTGGGACACTCAAGTAGGTATAAATAAATTACATGAACTTAAACCAACTATCGGCTACACCTACTTGGGCTGTCAGTCCAGATTTGAGGAGGTCATAATACGACGATGTCGTATTGGCCATAGCAGGTATACAAACGATTATTTGTTGAAAGGTGAGGATCCTCCATTTTGTATCCCTTGTGATGAAAGAATCACCGTCAAGCATGTCCTGCTTGACTGTGTTGATTTTTCCATCACAAGGGATAAATATTTCAAATCATCATCAATGACGGATCTTTTTAATAGAATCAATTCTCATTTAATTATTGGCTTTTTAAAAGAAATTGAACTTATTGATAAATTTTGAATTGTGTAAATAGCTATATTTTATATTGGTAATGTATAATTTGTAACTTAGATTGTTAGTGGCTATATCCTCTAAGGGGGTTGAAGTAGCGTAAAATTATTGTCCCCCGGAGAGGATATGTAAGACCACATCATTCAAAGTACATTTATTCTTACATCGGTTTTAAACGTAGTATATTTGTTTATTTTAAGTGTTGGCTTAATTGCTTCCCATCACCAGCAGCTGAAGGGTTGGTGTAAATCCTGCTGGGGAGCCGTGCAGGTAGCAAAAGTAATGTAAGTCCCCACGGTCCCTAGTGAGGTGGCCTAACTTTGGTTGCTGGTGATCTCTAGCCACTTTTTATATTGTATTGTTGAATGAAAATTTATTCTTTTAACTATTCTCAACTAGTTTTAACATCGAAACTGTGATACTCTTGTTATCTTACTGTCCATCGTTGACAGCTTTTAAATTAAATGAAAACATAAATATTATAACTGTTTCGTCACGATATGGCTGAAATATTGCCGATGTGACGTTAAATTTCACTCACTCACTCACTATTTGGTGAAAAATGAGGATTGATTGGTCACCTGACTGACAGAGTGTTGTCGGGCCCATCCACGTTAATCGTTGATCAGGGTATAAACCATTGGTTTTCCTTTGACCTGATATGATAATTTAAAGGCAGCTATGATATATAATGATGGAAATGAATAAGGGTACACTTAGTCTTAGACACAGCAAAATGGTATGCTATCATGGTTTCCCAGCCTTGCCTACCAAATACGCGTTGGAAACAACGCACATTAACACATCTCAAAGCCTTGATTCTTGTTGTAGGTGGCTAAAATCTCACTCGCAATGTGATTATATCAATAATATTGCTTGTTTGTTGTGTAGGAAGCTGTACAGTGTATACATCAGAGCCACCACTGTCAATTCTATACACTGTCATCTACGCTATTAGAAGGTTGAAACTAAGTTCATCATGCTAAAAAGTGTTTTTGAATTACTGGCACAGTGTATTTGTATATTCGTTAACACGAAATGTTTTATACGGTTGAACGGCTATTAAATGGGTAGTTGATGTAATAAAGCTTGAAAATACAGTTCATACATGTCCAATTTCGAGTAAAGATCTAACTGAAACTCCAAAACCTTCTGGACGATTTATAGATAAACTCATCTTACCTAAAACGTTTTGTGCGATTCATATTTCAAATGACGGAGATTCAACTCCCAACCCACGCACGCACGCACGCACGAACGCACGCACGCTAGCTCGCACACACAACTGCCGCCACATCATAAGTTCGTTCGAGGTTGACAAGGAAGTTATGCTACATCAGTAGGCTGCGATGTAGTGTGTGTTAGACCAGGAAGCCAAGTACACAATTGCTACTTGAGATCTACATTGTGTTGGGTTATTTTGAAAAGACTTGCCAGGAAGATCACATTCGATGCAAGCACCACATGCTGAATTTAGAAATTATACTAAAAGGGTATCTTGAATTCATATGATTGTGACGAATAAATACGTACCTTTTGCATACCATTAAGTAAATAATGACAATGAAACATGATTTTTTACTGTAATCATAACTACAAATCTACAATAAATCTTAATTTCAAGTACAATGAAATGATATTAAGAGGTTAATAACTCACTTTTCACACTATGCCCCATATACGTGCAAGACTTTTGTATCAGTCCAATACGTCCATATCAGTCAAAGACACTTATGTCAGTCTAACACTCATACTTATGTCAGACCAAGACTCCCATATCAGTCAGAGACTCCCATATCAGTCCAATACTCTCTTATCAGTCCAAGACTACTACATCAGTCCAAGATTCCCATATCAGCTCAAGACTCCTTTGTCAGTCCAACACTCCAAAATCAACCCGAGATTCCCATATCAGCTCGGGTCTACTATGTCAGGCTAACACTCATAATTATGTCAGACCAAGACTCCCATATCAGTCCAAGACTCTCTTATCAGTCCAAGACTACTACATCAGTCCAAGATTCCCATATCAGCCCAAGACTCCTTTATTAGTCCAACACTCCAAAATCAACCCGAGATTCCCATATCATCTCGAGGCTACTATGTCAGTCCAACACTCATAATTATATCAGTCCAAGATTCTCTTATCAGTCCAACACTCCTATATCAACCCGAGATTCCCATATCAGACCAAGACTCCCATATCAGTCCAAGACTCTTGCATCAGTGCAAGACTCCCGTATAAGTCCAAGACTACTACATCACCCTAAGACTCCCATTTCAGCCCAAGACTCCCATAGCGGCCAGAAACTCCCATATCAACCCGAAACTCCTATCTCAGCTGCCATGTTAGCCTGAGATTCACATGCCTTCTCGCGATTCTTATATCAGCGCTCGACTTTTAGTAACAGAGTTTTTATCATATACTAGAAAATAACACAGACAGATTACTCGAAATGACTTGTTGCTTATGTTGTGTGATACGGATACATGGTCATACGCCTTTAATAAAGATATCGATATGCATTCCGAAGCAATGAAAATGCTTCAGGGTCCTACCTACCCAAACACTTCAACGTTCCAGAAAGTGCCCTCATTACATAGAACATTACATATATTTCGGTAACAGGCTCTCACCGTTCGGTAATCCGAACCGGAATGTTTCAACACCGCACTAACATCTAAATATGGAAACCTCCTGACGACTGATCACAGTCCAAACATAAATGCCATGAGCGTCTACAGAATCTGAACAGAAACAACGCAACATACCTAGAATTATTGCTAAACAATAAAATACACAGCCCATTAACATAAGGCACAATAAAATCACTTTTCGCAGATATCCTTTGAGGATTATTCAAACTGTCACTGTAAGAGAAAATGAAGCAACCCTTATACGTTCAGTTTTAAAGTACATACTGTATGCTTTAATGGCGTCATTATGTTCTACAAATAGGATGTCCAAGCATTGTTACATGAAGGACATGACATGGATGTGGTCATGGTACCGAACTTGACAGTACAGTAATCGTTGTTCGTTGAGGGTTTCGCCGAGGAAATATTGCTACAATTGCTTAAAGTCCTTATAATCTCGGAACCGCAACAGATTATCTATGAGCAATGTTTTCTTAAAGTAAGACCCATATTTGAAAATAAATTACGTATGTGCGGGTTTGCGAAAGACAATGCATGTTCTTAAGTAATTGACGCGTGGACTCAGGGGAATGAAATGCTAAGAAACAGACACTAGGTAAATGGCATTGTGATAGGAACAAGACACCTCTGTCAATCCAAGGCCCTATATCAGCCCTCGACTCCCATATTAGACCAAGGCGAACATAAACACAATATCCTTAAGACATGCTTCACCCACCTGATCACAATGATAGTCTGAAGTAGACAAGATCAACCCACCTAAACACAGCAAAAGTCTGAAGTAGACAAGCTTAACCAACCTAAACACAGCAAAAGTCTGAAGTAGACAAGCTTAACCAACCTAAACACAGCAACAGTCTGATGTACACAAGCTTAACCCACATAAACACAGCAACAGTCTGACGTGGACAAGCTTCACCCACCTAAACACAGCAACACTCGGAAGTAGACAAGCTTCACCCACCTAAACACAGCAACACTCGGAAGTAGACAAGCTTCACCCATCTGACCACGATGATAGTTTGAAGTAGACAAGCTTCACCAACCTGAACAAAATGACAGTCTGAAGTAGACATGCTTCACCAACCAGATTACAATTTAGTTGTGAATTAGACAAACTTCACCCACCTGATCACAATGACAGTCTGAAGTAGACAAGCTTCCCTTACTTCCTCACAATGATAGATTAGATAAGAGTTACTTCGCGTGTAATTTGGGTTACTTCCAGCTGTCATAAAAGGTTGACTTAACTAGGTTTTATGTTGTGCATGTCAAGTTGATTAAAATCTACTACCACCTGGGAGTTATCTCCCTTGTTCTCTAGCACATGTTGAGTCAGAGACACCTGTCATGGTCATTGCTGTCTTACATGGTCTCAGAAGTAAACTGGAAATGGAAAAAATAAGCCCACCTCCTGGACTGAGTTTGTAGGGCAATTAGGGAGAAAACTGGAGAAGATTTAAGCAGCAATTTAGGATTTATGTGATTGCAAGCGGTACTGCTGAGAAGGATGAAGAAGTGCAGGCAAATAGATTGCTTCACGTGTTCGGAAATGATGATTTGAAGATTTACAACAGTAGACAAATGCCGGTGATGAAACAAGATGCGAAATTTGACGCTTACTGTAACCCAAGAAGAAATGTTACCAATGAGAGACATTTGTTCAACACAAGAATTCAAGGTCCATAGACAGTAATGTTACTGATCTCACAAATAAGGCAAAGACTTGTGAATATGGTAATTTGAAAGACACTTTAATTACAGATCATATTGTTTGTGGAATTGTCAGTGATCAAGTCAGGGCAAGATTAGTGTACTGTTGCATGATTCAGACATTAGATAAGGCGATAGACGTATGTAGGGCGGCAGAAGCAAGTGCATCACAGTTGAAGGAGTTATCAGGAGAAACAGTAAAAGAAATTCATGAAATTTCGAAGAGAATCCAAGGAAAAGAGCAGCACCAAAATCCTCATCAAAATGAACAAAAATAGAAATCAATAGAAAAAACACAAATTCAAGGTCAGGTATGAAGAGAGGGAAAAGAAACAGAAATGAAAAGGACTGTTATATATGTGGAAGAAAACACAGAAAAGGAAATTGTATTGTATATGGTGAAACATGTGGAAACTGCGGCAAGAAGAATCACATGGCACGCGTTTGTCGTTTCAATCAGCAGGATATAAGGAAGGAAACAGTTCACATGCTGGAAAATGACATGACAGATTATGAATCTGAAAATTCTGATGGAAGCAAAGACGAAACTTTCTTCACGGACGCACTGACAAATGGAAAGACATGGAAAAAGACTGGAAAATTGATGATGAAGTTTGTGGAAACCAAGCTTCAATGAAACTGGATACTGGAGCTGAATGTAACGTCATGTCAAAGGAATTTTACAAATCGTTTCGAGGAAGAATGCTTACCAGATGAAAGGCAATGCTAGTGTCATATTCTGGACACAAACTTGAACCGATGGGTAAAGCACATCTTGTTGTCGAATACAAGAAGGAGATGTTTCCTGTGGAGTTCCAAGCACGTGTTCAGTTTAGAGATATTAAAGTGTCATTGTTGTTTGTCACCTGTCGTGGTCATTGATGTCTTACACAAGCGATTTAACCGATCAGTCCGGTGTTCTCCATCATTTGTTACACCAACTGGCAGGTCGAAATGCCATTACAGTGTCTGTCACTGCATTGCTTCAGACAGTCTTGGTTTTATGTCTCATTGTCACACTGTGCAACACGACG
This sequence comes from Haliotis rufescens, assembly GCF_023055435.1. Classification (NCBI taxonomy): domain Eukaryota; kingdom Metazoa; phylum Mollusca; class Gastropoda; order Lepetellida; family Haliotidae; genus Haliotis; species Haliotis rufescens. The sequence goes on from NW_025963890.1 coordinate 68,922,475, forward strand.
GGCCCACCACGGCAGATCACACAGATCACAGCTCAATGAGTGTGCGATAATCATGGGTAATATTAATCCCTCGTACAGCCTGCACACACAGTTAGCAACGCACTCAGCCATTGAAGTGTCCACAAAATGGGAAACCTACGAGTGGTAGTGTGTTGGCGATTACATGCCTCTCTGTGAGAGAGTGGGTTCAAATCCCACAAAGTACGTCATATAGACTGCCACCTGTCGAACTTTCCCTTTATGAGAGCCTCAGTGAGTTACATCGCTTTTTCATCGTGCTGGTTGATTAGGTGCTTCACTCTGAGAGTGTGGGGTCGAATTACCAGAGCAAATGACGTCCACTTTTATCTACAGTAAGTCTTTCAAATGTTTCCGTTTGCTTATTCTTACGAGACATCATAGGTTCAAGTGGAATTTGTCAGCGTTAGGCTACGAGTGTCTCAGTCGCCTGAGACGTATTTGAGAGAGCTGCGTCGTTTGTATGTGTTTTTTGACACAAGGCCCGTGTCATGTGTGTCGATGTGGTGGAAAACATCAAAGTACTTCATCACATCCACTAAACCAGTCATTCAACTATCCACTCACTCAACCACTTACTCAACCATCCAATCGTTCACACAGCCATGCACTCACCCACTCAACCATTCACCCACCCACTCAACCATCCACTAAAAAAAATAGCCATTCCTTCACACACTCACCTACTCTACCAGTCAAAACACACACCCCACTCAATCATCATCATTGATACGAAACATCCGGAGCAATCAAAATGAATTGAAAATAATACTTACAACCACCCAGCCAGGAATTATAACTTTACTATTTCCTGGACACAATACACCTCCAATTGCACAAAGGTCTTCACCAGACATTATTCTAATATTACGGCCCCGTTACCGCGTTATGACTTTCACTGGTCTTATTGACATCCAACGTGATGCTACCAACAGAATTACATTATCATAATTCCCTCAAATGTCAAAGTCTATGTTCCTGACAATTATGTACATTATGTCACACAGCAAACGCAGCCACATGCTGAAGTTTTATCATCAAGGTTCATGATCTCACTCTGTTTCAAAATCAATAAAAACATTAAAAACACATCAACTGCACGATAAATATGCAAGTTCCTCAATTGAGTCCCTGGCCTCAAAAGGACTATTTGCAATATGAAAAATAATAGCACTACCAATGCTATAAAAGTAACTGAACTGGCAGATAAAATTCCATTTTTGTCTGTTTGTATATATCATATTACGGTAAATACCGTCTGTTCATCATTTAAACAGTAGCTTTTACCACCCAGTTGGCTATAACGGTTCTAAATATATTTTAAATTTGAAATAACATATTTATGTCATCCTTAATACAAGATTACCAACATCATACCTATGCGGGTAGGTTTGTGTAAATAAAACGAAAACTCTACAAAACGTGTTTCTTAGTCCCTTGGGACATACCCGGCCTCTGGGAATATTGAAGTCAACCAGTATAGAAGGTGAGTGAGTGAGTATGGTTTTACACCAGCAATTTTGCAGCAATATCATGACAGTCAATTTTACTATATGAATACGTCAACAATAATAACTCCACAGATAGTTCACTTTATCATCAACACAAAAAGCTGTAGACACCCGGTACGAAATGAGTGACATCGTTCGGCACAATAATGCAACACAAGCGACAAACAAATGTCAGTCAGTTCAATGTCAAACTTAACTCTATTTTCAGACAATCAGGAAGAGGTTAAGTAAAACGAGATCCCGGTCAAGACGGTGTCGTTTGAGTTCTACTGATCACTGACGCCAGATGCGATGTTGAATACACAGATGTTAAACTAGAACTAGAGAGAAAGGCTGATGACATCACTCTTGGAACTGTGTAAATCGACAAGGACTATTTCAAAAAGGAACCCATGTCTGGTCATCTGATGGTTGTCTATCGGCTATTCTTGTCATAGTGTCAACGTGCATGTTGACGGGGAATTGGCTCTTAGGGGAATCAAGGACAAAATCGGCATCACTGTCCTGGAACGTTTTATGCACAACATATAAACAATAAACAGCAAATTTCACAATGAGCGGAATACCTGCTCTGACAACACAAACACAGCGACGAGAGGAACTTCCAGCTCAATCACATCCTACACAAAGTCTTCCTTACGCAAGCACTCAAAATACCAAACTGATTAACAGTGTAATAAGTAATGATAAAAAGTAATGGATGAACAACTTCTTTATTACAATTAAGAGCGACGTTTCGTTGTAGGTTCTAACACCGTTATCAAGCAAGTGATAAGAAGTTGTTCATCTATAAATTCTTATCCTTTCTTAGTACTCCAACTTCTAACAGCCTATCAAAGAAGTTAACAGTGTAATCATAACACATAAATTGTAATGAACAACAATGAACAGAAAAATAGATAATGACGTTGCTCTGGACATGGGACATATGGGTGTGATGAACCGACACAGCTCAGGGGATAATCAATTAAGGCAAAAATGTTAATCTCTAAATAACAGTAATTAACGGGAAGTGATATGGTAGCCCAGGTTGGCTGACAGGCAATATACAATGAAATGTTGGTGAGGATTAACGACGGGGATAAGCGCCAATGGTTGTCCCAAATTCTGTCACTCTGAAACAAGCATCACACTCCACACTTATCTCAAGTGGTCGGAGCCTTAATAATAAGTATCCACATAGGTATATATGAGGGGCGTTCAATAAGTTTTGCAACTTCAATATAAGACCAAGTCGCAGAATATATTTTGCACCTTTTTTTTGCAATATATTCTCCATTCACCTCAATACAATTAATACCACTTTTATAGAAATCTGCTGATTGGCCTTCTAACCATGCCTCTGTGGCAGCCTTTATGTCACTGGTGGCTAAGTCTGGGATGTAGGGTGGGCGATTAATCTGTACAGCCCAGACTTAGCCCCCCAGTGACTTCTTCCTGTTCCGGCAAATGATATCTGCCCTACGTGGAAAACGCTTCCAGGATGACGAGGAAGTGTGCGTGCAGTGGACAATACGTTCACTGTTTCACAGTCTGTCATTAGCAAACAATGTAACAGGCACCAATAACCCAAAAGGTTGACAATCGACCCCGTTCAGGTCGTTCCATGTCAACGACAACAGGACAGGATCGATTGATCCGAAACCAGACTCTTCAAAATCGAGCTCATACGACGAATCGAGTTGCTGCAAAATTTCATCAGGCTACTGGATTACGAGTTACCTGTCAGACGATCAGTATTCGTCTTCATGCAGCTCATCTCCATACTCTACAGCCACGTGTTGTGCCGCAGACATTAATGGTGTACACAACGTCGAAACTTGGGTAATCGTCGCTGGTCACGAGTCCCTGTTCACTTTGCACTTCATTGATAGGCGTGGTCGTTTCTGGCGACGTCAAAGTGAATGTCAAGCCAATGTCAACCCCAGACCACATTACTGTTATGGTGGTGGATCGGTTTTGGTGTAGGGTGGTATCACTATACGTGTGCGAACCCCACTTCATGTGCAAAGAAGGGTCATTGTCTATTTCTGTCGGGATAAGATATTGACACCGTTGTTTGTCCCGTTTGCATGGCGTGTGGGTCGAAGTTTTGTCTTTCAGGACGACAACGTCCGTGCTCATCGTGGACGCTTCGTCAATGTTAAAATCCTGCAGCAAAACGTTCCAAGAATGCCATGGCCTGCCTTTACCCCTATGAATACATCTGTGACATGATAGGCAGACGTGTGCGTCAACGTCATAGACCGCCGACCACGTTGACTGAACTTGACCAGGCGCTGCAAGGGGAGTGGGCCAAACTACCTTAAATCGCCATTGGGAGACTCATACGCAGTACGCCTCGTCGAGAGAATGAATGTTTGATAAATCGTGGTGATAAAACGCCAGCATTGAAATTTCCCATCTCACTCCTGTTGTCCTTCAAGATCGTTGGCGTCGACAACATTTACCGTCAAACTTTACTTCCGGTTGTTATTTGTTCCCAAACTGTTAATTATTTTCATACAACTATTACTGGAAACTATTATCTCCAACAGTTATGGAAATAGTAAATTGTTTCCGAGCACCCCTTACATTTTGTTAAGAGTATATGATAAAGCCAATTGTTGAGTGAGTGAGTTAGCCTTGAGTACCCCGCACGGCGGGGCAAATCAGATATGGCCTTCACGCAGTGTACCCATGTGGGGAATCGAACTCAATCGTTGAACCTGTAATTCGGTCAGCGAAGCCTGTGATGTCCATAGATCAAATGAAAGGCCTTGGTTTAACAGCAAAATTCTTTGGCTTAAGAACAGAGAAAAGCAAAACTTTGAAACAAATCTTTTGATTTTTCAAGGTACGAAAATATAGAAACGTTTAAAAATTAATTGGGATTGCTTAGTTGTTACCTTTATCTAAACAAATATAAGAATTGTTGGAAATTACTTCTACTCCATTGTAGAGGCCTTTTCTCATTTTCTACTAATATTGATCGATGTACTGACATAGGCATTGGCACGTTTTAAATCGGAATGCCAGTTGTGTTATGTTGACCGGAATAAGGAAAGGAAGACAAAGGGGTGTTTCCAGTTTGACAACAGCACCCGAGTAGAATACCCAGGAGTGAGTACGTAATTTGCATTATCACACGCGTGTCAGACTTAACGTGATGGGTTTCTAAAGCAACTCGATGCACTTGTCGCGTATGCTATAACCCGCCATATCTTTTCACACAGATCTATTCATTTGTTCCCGAGTACATGGTGCATCTATAACTGCTGGTATCCACTCAGCTACAAGCCTGGTGATTCGCCCATGAGAGTCAAACAGGAAGTCAACATCTCCCAACATCAACGCGTGTAAATAAATATAGACGAGATATGTGAGCCATGAACATTCACGCTTCAAAGCATAACACTAACAACAACCTTCAGACGATATACCACCATTGCAAGTTTGTCTTCAGGTATAAATACAATTTTACTCAGGTTCCATTTCATTCGGTGTTTTTCGAATGACTTCTAAGAGCGAGAAGGATTTAGGATATGACTACATTATGTTGTGCCAATAAAGTATGCACATTGTGTCAATCAGGCGACATTTTAGTGTATTGGAAGAAATAGTGGAATAGTTTCCTCATACGAATCACATAGCAGATAATATTCAATAACATTTATGTGATACACTTATCAGTTCAACAACGGCACTGTTTTCTGATATACCATTCGGTACATGTTTCTCAACGATTATTTTAAGTTCAAACTAAAAGAACAATGATGCATGTACTCAAGCACCAGGTCCTGAAACCCACGTCGGTAAATGTACTTACCTGCTGCGAGGCTCAGGCTGGCAATCACAAACGCAACACTGGCTCACGCCGCCATTGTGACACCCTGCCGCACACACCAGGAAGAGAATCACGCTCTTATATAGATCAGTCTATTGTGAATCAACGTGACTTGAATTCTATTGGACAAAAGAAACTCCGTTTCCTTTGCACATGATTAACATATGATATAAAACTATCTCTTGAACTTGTATGCACCAACAACACAGGAAAATACATAAGCATACATAAATGCGCATTTAACCATAACATATTGCTTGTAAAACGTCTATACATTATAAACGCTACGTGGATTTTACTGAGCCATAACAAATGTGTAAACTGTAAATGAGATAATGTGGAAACCTCTCATGTCTTACATGGGTACAGCTATACATTTCTGTTATGTGTACTAACGGACTTCGATACATTATCGCCCATATTGCATGTAAGGATTTATCACCTAGTTGTATATACACAAACATATATTATAAGACCTCAACGTCATGAATTCCTCACTTCTCGGAGGCACAGGATCGGTTGGTTGAAATCAATGTACTTCTTAAAGTTTGAATACAAATTGTGTATTTAGTATATTATATAATCGAGTTTTCATTCGGGGAGGGGGGGGGGGGGGGGGGGGGTATGGATCCAGGGGATATCGTGATTCATAAGAGTCAAGAAAAGGGACATTCGAAGTGAACAAAGTGCATTTTATGGTGGACAAGGTTTGAATACTGCTGGTGTGCAAAATAATATTCACGTGTATATTTGAAACACCGTTCAAAACACAGCATTAAAAACAATAATTGAGAATATGACTTACACAATGTGTGAATTGATTAAAAATGGACAGGGTTGATGAGGGAGTGTGGGTGTGACATTATATTCAGCTACTGTAGTCTGCACGGTGGCATATATTCAAACGTTCTAGACAGTGCCCTCATTAGATAGAACATTGCATAAATTTCGGTAACATGCTCTCACCGTCCGCGGTGTTCCGAGCCGGAAGTTTACACACCACACTAGCATCTAAATGGTATACGTCCCTTTCCCAGACCAGGCCACAGCGCTACGTTTATCGAGTGGTATACCCTTTGCAAGGGACGCGACTCTTCCCATTAATTACTCGCGCTTAGTGCTACTGTCATGGCGGATCTGTTTACGCATTTGTTTACTGTCGAAGGTCGGCTTGTTGTTATATTAACTTACAGATCGCTTACTATAACTTCCAGGAAGTCACTTAGGTGGGTTATGGTCGGTTTTATTGTGGTTGTGTCAACAGTGAGAATGCAAAATTTGTTTGCCACCAAGTATGATTAAAATCGATATGGCTCAAGACATATCTTTTAGTATCGGAAAATACATATTATGTTATCCACGCGTGCCTCTTAGATCCTTTGGGTTAGTTGTGTCAGATTTGTTTGTTTGTTGTTGTTTAACGAAGCACTCACCAATATTTCAGCTAAATGACGGCGGTCTGTAAATAATCGAGTTTGCTCATGTATTGTCATTTTAGCCATTAATAATAAGCGGCACTGAACTTTTCAACCAAACCTTGTGAAATCATTTTATGCCACCCGTTATTATTTCTTGTGTATCATGCACAATTTTAGACAAAAGGGTGTGTTGAAAGTCTCTATGTTCTAACACTAATATGTTGAGTTTGTGTTCTGTTTCCAAAATAGAAAACACTACCATTTAACACTGCAAATTAGGGCTGGGACGGGTGACTCGGGTACTCGAGTCTTGTGGGTCCTGAGTAGGACCCGGGTACCCACAGGACTAAGCCGGACCCGTGGTTAGTCACGTTATGTATTGTTTAAAGACAAAAACATACTATAGCTCAGTGGTTACACTACAAGTCGCTAATGTTAGCATTATTCTCTGACGATGCACTCATTCCATTTGACTTGTAAATGTTTGAGTAAAGATAAAGCTTCAGTCATCTTCAGTGTACGCATGATCTGATTGTTTGATACATGTATCTGAATAGCTTCAGCCAGGGCTGCGGTAAAACAATTACCAATCTGACATTGTGTTCCCTACTCTTGAGACTTGCAGTGGGTACCCGGGTAATAGAGGATCGGGTAACCGGGTAGTAAATTTGAACTCGTCCCAGCCCTACTGCAAATATATCACAAAATAAATGCCTCGATAACTGCAAACTGTGAAAAGTTTTATTGAGGTATGGTACTTAGTTTTAAGTCTTAATTTCATTTCATCTGTGCTTTAAAACTTAAATTTACAAATAAAGCGTGTGTGACAGTGTTAATGCACTTTCACACTTCCAAATACAAGGAATAAAATCTGGTATTCAAGTTTCAGTGAATGTTACTTTTGTTAGAAATACAGTCAAAATCAATTGGGTTTCTGTCACTTGCAGAACTACAACAACATTTTCTAGTGTGACTTATAACTTGAAAACATAGATTCTTCTCAAACTTTGAGTATCAACAGGACAGGTGCTGTGTGAGGTTTGATTTCAATTTTTGGATTTTCTGAAAAAATACAGCTGTTTTTCATTGGGTTACTTATATTTTTTCTACTTAAACATTTTAAGTACTGCATGCATTCTTTTGAAATTTAGGAACAGTTTCCATACTAAAATAGAGGAGGTGCAGTGCAAAGTTTGATAAGTGGAATTTCTCAGAAAATATACCGGTATCTTGTTTCATGTTTTGAACTTAGAAATATTTTTATACCCCTGACCTAAAAGCTTGAAAAGGGCAGCGCATCATATTTAGGACATAAACATACTGTGTTTTCAATGTAGAGCTAGGTTACCTGTAGATTTAACCATGCTAAATTTAATTTGGAACCAAAAGCGCATCATGTGGTTTCAAATATTAAATCTCCATTCTACCACGACTAAATAAAACGCCAACTCTTTTGTATTACAAAAATATATTGAGTGAAGTGGCATGGATTGAGTCCAGTATTTTGAGTGGGTTGTTGATCTGAATTTACGGAATCCCTGACAACAGCCTGTAAACACAATATGGTGCTCTTTGTCCAGCAGTTCGTTTACACTCTAATACTTCACACAAACTTATCAGACCCATGAAGACCCGGGGTAGATTAGGTCTTCAGCAACCTATTTTTGTCATTGATATCATGAGCATCAATCCACGCAATTGGGATCGATGACATGCTTCAACCAAGTCAGCGAGCCTGACCACCCGATCCCATTAGTCGCCTCTCATGACAAGCATAGTCGTCTTTTGGGGCAAGAATGGGTTGCTTAAGACCTATTCTACCCTGGATCTTCACGGGTCAACTGTTATGATGTCATAACACATGTAAGATATTTATTATTTTTAGTATATATGACTCCTACTGGAACGTCTACACATTATTATATAAAAGAAACCCCACTGTGTTTTTACCAATATCAATTAAACGGGAGACGAACACTGGTCGCGGAAAGGGACAACTACAGACTTTTCATATTGCTTGTATGGAGCGCGTGGGTAAATAGTGGTCACTACCTCCACAACTGTTGAAATATAATGATTATTTTTACTATATATGACTCCTACTGGTCACTCTACACATTATTATATCTAAGAAACATCCCTGTGTGTTTTCCATTGTCAATTAAATGGGAGACGAACACTGGTCGCGGAAAGGGACAACAACAGACTTTTCATATTGCTTGTATATAGCGCATGGGTAAATAATCGTCGCTACCTCCACAATTGTTGAAATATAATGATTATTTGTACTACGTATGACTCCTACTGGACCGTCTACACATTATTATATCAAAGAAACATCCCTGTGTGTTTTCCAATATCAATTAAACAGGAGACGAACACTGGTCGCGGAAAGGGACAAGTACAGACTTTTCATATTGCTTGTATGTAGCGCATGGGTAAATAATCGTTGCTAACCCCACAGCTGTTGAAATATATTTATTAGTTTTACTATGTATGACTCCTACTGGTCAGTCTACACATAATTATATCAAAGAAACATCCCTGTGTGTTTTCCAATATCAATTAAACAGGAGACGAACACTGGTCGCGGAAAGGGACAAGTACAGACTTTTCATATTGCTTGTATGTAGCGCATGGGTAAATAATCGTTGCTAACCCCACAGCTGTTGAAATATATTTATTATTTTTACTATGTATGACTCCTACTGGCTAGTCTACACATAATTATATCAAAGAAACACCCCTGTGTGTTCTCCATTGTCAATTAAATGGGAGACGAACACTGGTCGCGGAAAGGGACAACAACAGACTTTTCATATTGCTTGTATATAGCGCATGGGTAAATAATCGTTGCTAACACCACAGCTGTTGTAATATATTTATTAGTTTTACTATGTATGACTCCTACTGGACCGTCTACACATTATTTTATCAAAGAAACATCCCTGTGTGTTTTCCAATATCAATTAAACAGGAGACGAATACTGGTCGCGGAAAGGGACATCTACAGACTTTTCATATTGCTTGCATATAGCATGTTGGTAAATAGTGGTCACTTCCTCCACAGCTGTTGTAATATATTTATTATTTTAACTATTTATGACTCCTACTGGTCACTCTACACATTATTATATCAAAGAAACATCCCTGTGTGTTTTCCATTGTCAATTAAATGGGAGACGAACACTGTTCGCGGAAAGAGACAACCACAGACTTTTCATATTGCTTGTATATAGTGTGTGGGTAAATATTCGTCGCTACCTCCACAACTGTTGAAATGTAACGTTTATCTTTACTATGTATGACTCCTACTGGACCGTCTACACATTATTATATAAACTGAAGCAACGCAACACAATCATTACTAAACAATAAAATACACAGCTATATCACATGGCACAATACAATCACTTTTCGCAGAAATCTTATGAGCATTATTCAAACTTTCATTCCAAGAGAGAATGAAGCAACCATTGCAATGTTCAGTTTTAAAATACTGCTCTCGTGACGTCATAATGTTCTACAAATAGGATAGCATTGTTACATGAAGGACATGACATGGATGTGGTCATGGTACCGAACTTGACAGTACACTCTTTGAATCGTTGTTCGTCGAGTTTTTCGCCAAAGAAATATTGCTACAATTGTTAAAAATACTTAAAAATAATCCAGGAACCGCAACCGATTGTTCAGCAAAGTTTTTTAGAGTTAGTATTTGTTTGCGTTTACGAAAGTGCTTGCAGATGCCACAGTCAGAATACTAGATTGTAACAACTAAAAGGTCCTTTGCAACAAAACTATTTACTAACAAAAACATAATGATTCGGTCGGTGGATCACCAATGATAAACGTACAGAGTAGTGGTATAGCGTCCACCCGGAGAGCGGGAGTTTGGGGGTTCGATACTGTATAACAATATGAGGTAATCTACGTGAAATTTGAATGTCATTTCTGTAATGTTGAACTCAGCTAGGCAAAGCAGGGAAACCGGTTTTTCAGGTTTGTGCAACAATCTGTCTGAAGCACACCCACGTATGGTCCCATGAGTGATAATCTAAATTTTGGAGCGGTAGTAATACAGCCTGAACCAACGTAAAATACACAAACGAAACCGTTGTGACCTATCCACCGGTTCAACTCATCCTTTCCTCATACAGACGTTTTCCAGTGTATAATTTACATATGTCGCAGCTGGTATCTGGACAATAACAAGCCTGCTGATTCGCCCGTGACAGTCAAACAGGAAGTAACGTCGGGTGTTGATGCACGGCGTTTCAACATCTCCCACTATCGACGCGTGTTTACAAAATACTTATGTTGTGTTTAACTGGTGATACTAGGTGCTCATTTTATCCTTAGCATGGCGCTGTGCCCCATTTGATCAGCAACGGTTTGTGCATTAAAGGATGAGCATACCACTCCTAAACATTACAGACAGCAAGGCTCAACTGCCTCACAGCGTGTCAGCACATTGAGACGATATATAACCATTGCAAACTTCATTACCACGATCATATTTTACTTTAGTTAAAAATACAGTTCTGTTCATTCCTTGATTTACGAATCACTTCTACGAAATAGGTAAACAACGAGACTCAAGACTCTGGTGCTGAAACCCATGTAGGTAAAGAATGTACTTACCTGCTGCGATACTCAGACTGACAATCAAAAACACAACACTGGCCCAGACCGCCATTGTGACATCCTAGGGCACAGACCAGGAAGAAGATTACGTTCCTGTTGAGGTCTGTTTATAGTGAGTGAGTGAGTTGGGTTTTACGCCGCTTTTTACAGTATTTTAGTTATAGCACGGCGTGTCAGCTTAATGTGGGGGGGGGGGGGAAGCCCGAAGTGATACAGGTCTCTGACGTTTACCACTTTGGTGAAACCCACGTGCACGGGTATCTGTTTATAGGTAAACACCGGGAAGTGAATTCTTTTGGACAACACGGGTTGCCTATAAAGTAACTATTAAATGTTTAGGTTGTCCTATTTTTATGTGTGTGTCCATCACATGAAAGTAACACATCATGAACGGAAATACACATATAAAAAGCGAAATGTCTAAGATATTTTAATTCCCAAGTTAAGGCAACATGAAGTGTACTCCCCACAAATAAGCTGCACGTGTACCTTCTACAATGTTGTTTTGTAATATCACACACACACACAAGAACAAAAGGTCATTCCCTCACTGTTTGCTTAGCCACATATCTAATGTATGCTGACACTTTAACGTGGTACATGATCAGCTGAAATTAATATCCTTTAAACATTGTGTAGCAATTATTTTGCTCCAATCTATACTATTGGAGGGGGTCCAAGGGATCTCATAACAATCGATGGTTGTGGTCTGACTGGCATTTGCTCATGATCTCAACCATTCGGTTACTTACAGGCCGCTTTGATACATCTTGCATTCTGGTGATATTGTGCAAAGTAAACATCCACGTATTTATTTGAACACACCTTTCAAAACACAATATTGCAGACACAATAACCATGAACGGTACTCACACAAGTTGTGCTTCGGTTAAAAATGCAAGGCGTAAACAGGAAATTGGGAAATATGACAACGTCAGCTACTGTAGACTGCACAGAGTGCATATTCCTGCCAAACCTCCTGTTAATACGAGCAACTATCAGTTCGTGATTAAGAATCGACGAGCCATTGAGGAGCGGGGGCTGTTCACGAGGCGACAGTTTTAACATAATTAAATTATATTTATACTTTTTCAAACTTAAATACGTCCCTACATTTATACTTTGACACAACATTCTTTTGTGGTACATATTTTAAAAAATAAAATAAAAATGTTTGTAATCTGTGTACTTTGTGAGTCATTCTTTTGTGATGCCGTGGAAGGTATTCCCTGCGGCTGCTGCACGTGCTCCGTCGCAAGTTCATCGTTACAGTATGTGGTTAAAAGTTTGGTTGGGTCCTAAACGTGTATTCAATCAATCCCCTTGACATCTGAAGAATAATTTTGAGTATGTTTTAAAATGAGACAATGAGATAACCTTACAAGTTTGATTCCTGACAGGTTTAATCTCAAGTACCCCCCGACTGGCTTATTTGGTGAAAGATGAGGATTGATTGGTCACCTGACTGACAGAGTGTTGTCAGGACCATCCACGTTGATCGTTTGCTCAGGGTATAAACCATTGGTTTTCCTTTGACCGGATTTGATAATTTAAAGGCCGCCGTGATATATACTGATGGAAATGAATAAGGGTACACATAGTTTTAGGCACAGCAAATTGGTATGCTATCATGGTAGCCTTGCCTACCAAATACGCACATAAACACATCTCAAAGCCTTGATTCTTGTTGGAGGTGGCGTAAACATCTCACTCACAGTGTAATTACACCAATAACATTGCTTGTTTGTTGTGTAGGAAGCTGTACACTGTATACATCAGAGCCACTACTGGCAATTCTGTCATCTACGCTATTAGAAGGTTGAAACTAAGTTCATCATGCTAGAAAGTGTTTTTGAACTACTGGCACAGAATATTTGTATTGTCGTTAACACGAAAGGTTTTAAACGGTTGAACGGCTATTTAGAGGGTAGTGGATGTAATAAAACTTGAAAACACAATTCATACATGTCCAATTTCGAGTAAAGATCTAACCTTCTGGACGATTGATAGATAAACTCCTCTTCCCTAAAACGTTTTGTGCGATTCATAATTGAAATAACGGAGATTCAACTCCCGACCCACGCACTCACGCACGCACGCACGCACGCACGCACGCACGCTCGCACACACACTACTGCCGCCACATCATAACTTCGTTCGAGGTCGACAAGGAAGTTATGCTACATCAGTAGGCTGCGATGTAGTGTGTGTTAGACCAGGAAGCCAAGTACACAATTGCTATTCGAGATCTACATTGTGTTTTGTTATTTTGAAAAGACTTGCCAGGAAGATCACATTCGATGCAAAGCACCACATGCTGTATTTAGAAATTATGCTAAAAGGGTATCATGAGGTCATATGATTAGGACGAATAAATACGGACCTTTTGCGTACCCTTAAGTAAATAATGACAATGAAACATGCATTTTTATTGTAATCATAACTACAAATCTACAATGGTTAATTTCAAGTAAAATGAAATGATATTAAGAGGTTAATGGCTGTCACTTTGCATACTATGCCCTATATAAGTGCTAGACTTTTGTATCAGTCCAAGACTCCTATATCAACCCGAGATTCCCATATCAGCTCGAGGCTATTATGTCAGTCCAACACTCATAACTATATCAGACCAAAACTCCCATATCAGCCCAAGACTCTCTGATCAGTCCAAGACCCTCTTATCAGTCCAAGACTCCCGTATCAGTTCAAAACTACTAAATCAGTCCAACATTCCCATATGAGCCCAAGACTGCTTTATCAGTCCAACATTCCAATATCAGCCCAAGACTCCTTTATCAGTCCAACACTCCTATATCAACCCGAGATTCCCATATCAGCTCGAGACTGCTATGTCAGTCCAACACTCATAATTATATCAGACCAAGACTCCCATATCAGTTCAAGACTCTTGCATCAGTGCAAGACTCCCGTATCAGTCCAAGACTACTACATCAGCCCAAGACTCCCATTTCAGCCCAAGACACCCATAGCGGCCAGAAACTCCCATATCAACCCTAAACTCCTATCTCAGCCCGGCACTGCCGTGTTAGCCTGAGATTCACATGCCTTCTCGCGATTCTTATATCAGCGCTCAGTGACTATGAGTATCATATACTAGAAAGTAACCAAGAGAGATTATTCGAAATGACTTAATGCTTATGTTGTGTGATACGGCTACGTGGTCATACGCCTTGTTATAGAGACATCGATATGCATTCCGAAGTGATGAAAATGCGTGAGAGTCGAAATGTGTAAGAGATACGTAAACACGCCCTTGTGCCCTTATACACAACCTACCCGACCACTTCAACGTTCCAGAAAGTGCCCTCAGTACATAGACCATTACATATATTTCGGTAACATGCTCTCACCGTTCGGTAATCCGAACCGGAAGTTTACACACCACACTAACATCTAAAAGTAGAAATCTTTTGAGGATTATTCAAACTGTCACTGTAAGAGAGAATGAAGCAACCTTTCAACGTTCAGTTTTAAAGTACATACTGCTTTCATGACATCATTATGTTCTACAAATAGAATGTCCAAGCATTTTTACATGAGGGACATGAAGGATGTGGTCATGGTACCGAACTTGACAGTACACTCTTTGAATGGTTGTTCGTCGAGTTTTCGCCGTGGAAATATTGCTACAATTGCTTAAAGTCCTTATAATCTAGGAACCGCAACAGATTATCTGTAAGCAATGTTAGTAAGACCCTTATTTGAAAATGCCTTACGTGTGTACGGGTTTGCGAAAGACATTGCATGTCCTTAAGTAATTGACGTCTGGACGCAAGAAAAAGGGGAATGAAATACTCAGAAACAGCCACTAGATGAATGGCATTGTGATCGGTTCAAGACACCTCTGTCAATTCAATGCCCTTTATCAGCCCTCGACTCCTACATTATCCTTAAGACAAGCTTCACTCACCTAAACACGGCAACAGTCGGAAGTAAACATGCTTCACCCACCTGATCACAATGATAGTCTGAAGTAGACAAGTTTCACCCACCTGAACATAATAATAGTCTGAAGTACACAAGCTCAACCCACCTTAACACCGCAAAAGTCTGAAGTAGACAAGCTTCACCAACATAAACACAGCAACAGTCGGAAGTAGACAAGCTTAACCAACCTAAACACCGCAACAATCTGAAGTAGACAAGCTTAACCAACCTTAACACAGCAACAGTCTGAAGTAGACAAGCTTAACTCACCTAAACACCGCAACAGTCGGAAGTAGACAAGTTTCACCAACATAAACACAGCAACATTCGGAAGTAGACAAGCTTAACCAACCTAAACAAAACAACAGTCTGAAGTAGACAAGCTTAACCAACCTTAACACAGCAACAGTCTGAAGTAGACAAGCTTAACCAACCTAAACACCGCAACAGTCGGAAGTAGACAAGCTTCACCAACCTAAACAAAACAACAGTCGGAAGTAGACAAGCTTAACCAACCTAGATAAAACAACAGTCGGAAGTAGACAAGCTTCACCAACCTAAACACCGCAACAGTCGGAAGTAGACAAGCTTCACCCACTTAAACACAGCAACAGTCTGAAGTAGACAAGCTCTACCCACCTAAACACCGCAACAGTCGGAAGTAGACAAGCTTCACCAACCTAAACACCGCAACAGTCGGAAGTAGACAAGCTTCACCCACCTAAACACAGCAACAGTCGGAAGTAGACAAGCTTCACCAACATAAACACAGCAACAGTCGGAAGTAGACAAGCTTAACCAACCTAAACACCGCAACAGTCGGAAGTAGACAAGCGTAACCAACCTTAACACAGCAACAGTCGGAAGTAGACAAGCCTCCCAAACCTAAACAAAACAACAGTCTGAAGTAGACAAGCTTAACCAACCTAGATAAAACAACAGTCGGAAGTAGACAAGCTTCACCAACCTAAACACAGCAACAGTCTGAAGTAGACAAGCTCTACCCACCTAAACACCGCAACAGTCGGAAGTAGACAAGCTTCACCAACCTAAACACCGCAACAGTCGGAAGTAGACAAGCTTCACCCACCTAAACACAGCAACAGTCGGAAGTAGACAAGCTCAACCCACCTAAACACCGCAACAGTCGGAAGTAGACAAGCTTCAACAACCTAAACACCGCAACAGTCGGAAGTAGACAAGCTTCACCCACATAAACACAGCAACAGTCTGAAGTAGACAAGCTCAACCCACCTAAACACCGCAACAGTCGGAAGTAGACAAGCTTCACCAACCTAAACACCGCAGTAGTCGAAAGTAGAGAAGCTTCACCCACCTATACACAGCAACAGTCTGAAGTAGACAAGCTCAACCCACCTAAACACCGCAACAGTCGGAAGTAGACAAGCTTCACCAACCTAAACAAAACAACAGTCTGAAGTAGACAAGCTTCACCCACCTGAACATAATGATTGTCTGAAGTAGACAAGCTTCACCCACCTAAACACCGCAACAGTCGGAAGTAGACAAGCTTCACCAACCTACACAAAACAACAGTCGGAAGTAGACAAGCTTCACCAACCTAAACACCGCAACCGTCGGAAGTAGACAAGCTTCACCAACCTAAACACAGCAACAGTCGGAAGTAGACAAGCTTCACCAACCTAAACAAAACAACAGTCGGAAGTAGACAAGCTTAACCAACCTAAACACAGCAACAGTCTGAAGTAGACAAGCTTAACCAACCTAAACACCGCAACAGTCGGAAGTAGACAAGCTTCACCAACCTACACAAAACAACAGTCGGAAGTAGACAAGCTTCACCAACCTAAACACAGCAACAGTCGGAAGTAGACAAGCTTCACCAACCTAAACACAGCAACAGTCGGAAGTAGACAAGCTTCACCAACCTAAACAAAACAACAGTCGGAAGTAGACAAGCTTCACCAACCTAAACACAGCAACAGCCTGAAGTAGACAAGCTCAACCCACCTAAACACAGCAACAGTCTGAATTAGACAAGCTTCACCAACCTTAACAAAACAACAGTCGGAAGTAGACAAGCTTAACCAACCTACACAAAACAACAGTCGGAAGCAGACAGGCTTCACCAACCTAAATAAAACAACAGTCGGAAGTAGACAAGTTTCATCCACCTGAACAAAATGATTGTCTGAAGTAGACAAGCTCAACCCACCTAAACACAGCAACAGTCGAAAGTAGACAAGTTTCATCCACCTGAACATAATGGTTGTCTGAAGTAGACAAGCTCAACCCACCTAAACACCGCAACAGTCGGAAGTAGACAAGCTTCACCAACCTAAACAAAACAACAGTCGGAAGAAGACAAGCTTCACCCACCTAAACACAGCAACAGTCTGAAGTAGACAAGCTTCACTAACATAAACACAGAACAGTCTGAAGTAGACAAGCTTAACCCACTTAAACACAGCAACAGTCTGAAGTAGACAAGCTTCACTAACATAAACACAGCAACAGTCTGAAGTAGACAAGCTCAACCCACCTAAACACAGCAACAGTCGGAAGTAGACAAGCTTCACCAACCTAAACAAAACAACAGTCTGAAGTAGAAAAGCTTAACCCACCTAAACACAGCAACAGTCTGAAGTAGACAAGTTCAACCCACTTAAACACAGCAACAGTCGGAAGTAGACAAGCTTCACCAACCTAAACAAAACAACAGTCGGAAGTACACAAGCTCAACCCACCTTAAATCCGCAAAAGTCTGAAGTAGACAAGCTTCACCAACATAAACACAGCAACAGTCGGAAGTAGACAAGCTTAACCAACCTAAACACAGCAACAATCTGAAGTAGACAAGCTTAACCAACCTTAACACCACAACAGTCTGAAGTAGACAAGCTTAACTCACCTAAACACCGCAACAGTCGGAAGTAGACAAGCTTCACCAACATAAACACAGCAACAGTCGGAAGTAGACAAGCTTAACCAACCCAAACAAAACAACAGTCTGAAGTAGACAAGCTTAACCAACCTTAACACAGCAACAGTCTGAAGTAGACAAGCTTAACCAACCTAAACACCGCAACAGTCGGAAGTAGACAAGCTTCACCAACCTAAACAAAACAACAGTCGGAAGTAGACAAGCTTAACCAACCTAGATAAAACAACAGTCGGAAGTAGACAAGCTTCACCAACCTAAACACCGCAACAGTCGGAAGTAGACAAGCTTCACCCACCTAAACACAGCAACAGTCTGAAGTAGACAAGCTCTACCCACCTAAACACCGCAACAGTCGGAAGTAGACAAGCTTCACCAACCTAAACACCGCAACAGTCGGAAGTAGACAAGCTTCACCCACCTAAACACAGCAACAGTCGGAAGTAGACAAGCTTCACCAACATAAACACAGCAACAGTCGGAAGTAGACAAGCTTAACCAACCTAAACACAGCAACAGTCTGAAGTAGACAAGCTTCACCAACCTTAACACAGCAACAGTCTGAAGTAGACAAGCTTAACCAACCTAAACACCGCAACAGTCGGAAGTAGACAAGCTTCACCAACCTAAATAAAACAACAGTCTGAAGTAGACAAGCTTAACCAACCTAGATAAAACAACAGTCGGAAGTAGACAAGCTTCACCAACCTAAACACCGCAACAGTCGGAAGTAGACAAGCTTCACCCACCTAAACACAGCAACAGTCGGAAGTAGACAAGCTCAACCCACCTAAACACCGCAACAGTCGGAAGTAGACAAGCTTCAACAACCTAAACACCGCAACAGTCGGAAGTAGACAAGCTTCACCCACATAAACACAGCAACAGTCTGAAGTAGACAAGCTCAACCCACTAAACACCGCAACAGTCGGAAGTAGACAAGCTTCACCAACCTAAACACCGCAGTAGTCGAAAGTAGAGAAGCTTCACCCACCTATACACAGCAACAGTCTGAAGTAGACAAGTTCAACCCACCTAAACACCGCAACAGTCGGAAGTAGACAAGCTTCACCAACCTAAACAAAACAACAGTCTGAAGTAGACAAGCTTCACCCACCTGAACATAATGATTGTCTGAAGTAGACAAGCTTCACCCACCTAAACACCGCAACAGTCGGAAGTAGACAAGCTTCACCAACCTACACAAAACAACAGTCGGAAGTAGACAAGCTTCACCAACCTAAACACCGCAACCGTCGGAAGTAGACAAGCTTCACCAACCTAAACACCGCAACAGTCGGAAGTAGACAAGCTTCACCAACCTAAACAAAACAACAGTCTGAAGTAGACAAGCTTAACCAACCTAGATAAAACAACAGTCGGAAGTAGACAAGCTTCACCAACCTAAACACCGCAACAGTCGGAAGTAGACAAGCTTCACCCACATAAACACAGCAACAGTCTGAAGTAGAAAAGCTCAACCCACCTAAACACCGCAACAGTCGGAAGTAGACAAGCTTCAACAACCTAAACACCGCAACAGTCGGAAGTAGACAAGCTTCACCAACCTAAACACCGCAACAGTCGGAAGTAGACAAGCTTCACCCACCTAAACACGGCAACAGTCGGAAGTAGACAAGCTCAACCCACCTAAACACCGCAACAGTCGGAAGTAGACAAGCTTCAACAACCTAAACACCGCAGTAGTCGAAAGTAGAGAAGCTTCACCCACCTATACACAGCAACAGTCGGAAGTAGACAAGCTCAACCCACCTAAACACCGTAACAGTCGGAAGTAGACAAGCTTCACCAACCTAAACAAAACAACAGTCTGAAGTAGACAAGCTTCACCCACCTGAACATAATGATTGTCTGAAGTAGACAAGCTTCACCCACCTAAACACCGCAACAGTCGGAAGTAGACAAGCTTCACCAACCTACACAAAACAACAGTCGGAAGTAGACAAGCTTCACCAACCTAAACACCGCAACAGTCGGAAGTAGACAAGCTTCACCAACCTAAACACCGCAACAGTCGGAAGTAGACAAGCTTCACCAACCTAAACAAAACAACAGTCGGAAGTAGACAAGCTTAACCAACCTAAACACCGCAACAGTCGGAAGTAGACAAGCTTCACCAACCTTAACACAGCAACAGTCGGAAGTAGACAAGCTTCACCAACCTAAACACCGCAACAGTCGGAAGTAGACAAGCTTCACCCACCTAAACACAGCAACAGTCTGAAGTAGACAAGCTCTGCCCACCTAAACACCGCAACAGTCGGAAGTAGACAAGCTTCACCAACCTAAACACCGCAACAGTCGGAAGTAGACAAGCTTCACCCACCTAAACACAGCAACAGTCGGAAGTAGACAAGCTTCACCAACATAAACACAGCAACAGTCTGAAGTAGACAAGCGTAACCAACCTTAACACAGCAACAGTCTGAAGTAGACAAGCTTAACCAACCTAAACACCGCAACAGTCGGAAGTAGACAAGCTTCACCAACCTAAACAAAACAACAGTCTGAAGTAGACAAGCTAAACCAACCTAGATAAAACAACAGTCGGAAGTAGACAAGCTTCACCAACCTAAACACCGCAACAGTCGGAAGTAGACAAGCTTCACCAACCTAAACAAAACAACAGTCGGAAGAAGACAAGCTTCACCCACCTAAACACAGCAACAGTCTGAAGTAGACAAGCTTCACTAACATAAACACAGCAACAGTCTGAAGTAGACAAGCTTAACCCACTTAAACACAGCAACAGTCTGAAGTAGACAAGCTCAACCCACCTAAACACAGCAACAGTCGGAAGTAGACAAGCTTCACCAACCTAAACAAAACAACAGTCTGAAGTAGACAAGCTTAACCCACCTAAACACAGCAACAGTCTGAAGTAGACAAGTTCAACCCACTTAAACACAGCAACAGTCGGAAGTAGACAAGCTTCACCAACCTAAACAAAACAACAGTCGGAAGTACACAAGCTCAACCCACCTTAACACCGCAAAAGTCTGAAGTAGACAAGCTTCACCAACATAAACACAGCAACAGTCGGAAGTAGACAAGCTTAACCAACCTAAACACCGCAACAATCTGAAGTAGACAAGCTTCACCAACCTAAACAAAACAACAGTCTGAAGTAGACAAGCTTAACCAACCTAGATAAAACAACAGTCGGAAGTAGACAAGCTTCACCAACCTAAACACCGCAACAGTCGGAAGTAGACAAGCTTCATCCACCTAAACACAGCAACAGTCGGAAGTAGACAAGCTCAACCCACCTAAACACCGCAACAGTCGGAAGTAGACAAGCTTCAACAACCTAAACACCGCAACAGTCGGAAGTAGACAAGCTTCACCCACAAAAACACAGCAACAGTCTGAAGTAGACAAGCTCAACCCACCTAAACACCGCAACAGTCGGAAGTAGACAAGCTTCACCAACCTAAACACCGCAGTAGTCGAAAGTAGAGAAGCTTCACCCACCTATACACAGCAACAGTCTGAAGTAGACAAGCTCAACCCACCTAAACACCGCAACAGTCGGAAGTAGACAACCTTCACCAACCTAAACAAAACAACAGTCTGAAGTAGACAAGCTTCACCCACCTGAACATAATGATTGTCTGAAGTAGACAAGCTTCACCCACCTAAACACCGCAACAGTCGGAAGTAGACAAGCTTCACCAACCTACACAAAACAACAGTCGGAAGTAGAGAAGCTTCACCAACCTAAACACCGCAACCGTCGGAAGTAGACAAGCTTCACCAACCTAAACACCGCAACAGTCGGAAGTAGACAAGCTTCACCAACCTAAACAAAACAACAGTCTGAAGTAGACAAGCTTAACCAACCTAGATAAAACAACAGTCGGAAGTAGACAAGCTTCACCAACCTAAACACAGCAACAGTCGGAAGTAGACAAGCTTCACCCACATAAACACAGCAACAGTCTGAAGTAGACAAGCTCAACCCACCTAAACACCGCAACAGTCGGAAGTAGACAAGCTTCAACAACCTAAACACCGCAACAGTCGGAAGTAGACAAGCTTCACCAACCTAAACACCGCAACAGTCGGAAGTAGACAAGCTTCACCCACCTAAACACGGCAACAGTCGGAAGTAGACAAGCTCAACCCACCTAAACACCGCAACAGTCGGAAGTAGACAAGCTTCAACAACCTAAACACCGCAACAGTCTGAAGTAGACAAGCTTCACCCACATAAACACAGCAACAGTCTGAAGTAGACAAGCTCAACCCACCTAAACACCGCAACAGTCGGAAGTAGACAAGCTTCACCAACCTAAACACCGCAGTAGTCGAAAGTAGAGAAGCTTCACCCACCTATACACAGCAACAGTCTGAAGTAGACAAGCTCAACCCACCTAAACACCGCAACAGTCGGAAGTAGACAAGCTTCACCAACCTAAACAAAACAACAGTCTGAAGTAGACAAGCTTCACCCACCTGAACATAATGATTGTCTGAAGTAGACAAGCTTCACCCACCTAAACACCGCAACAGTCGGAAGTAGACAAGCTTCACCAACCTACACAAAACAACAGTCGGAAGTAGACAAGCTTCACCAACCTAAACACCGCAACCGTCGGAAGTAGACAAGCTTCACCAACCTAAACACCGCAACAGTCGGAAGTAGACAAGCTTCACCAACCTAAACAAAACAACAGTCGGAAGTAGACAAGCTTCACCAACCTACACAAAACAACAGTCTGAAGTAGACAAGCTTCACCAACCTAAACACAGCAACAGTCGGAAGTAGACAAGCTTCACCCACCTATACACAGCAACAGTCTGAAGTAGACAAGCTCAACCCACCTAAACACCGCAACAGTCGGAAGTAGACAAGCTTCACCAACCTAAACAAAACAACAGTCTGAAGTAGACAAGCTTCACCCACCTGAACATAATGATTGTCTGAAGTAGACAAGCTTCACCCACCTAAACACCGCAACAGTCGGAAGTAGACAAGCTTCACCCACCTATACACAGCAACAGTCTGAAGTAGACAAGCTCAACCCACCTAAACACCGCAACAGTCGGAAGTAGACAAGCTTCACCAACCTAAACAAAACAACAGTCTGAAGTAGACAAGCTTCACCCACCTGAACATAATGATTGTCTGAAGTAGACAAGCTTCACCCACCTAAACACCGCAACAGTCGGAAGTAGACAAGCTTCACCAACCTACACAAAACAACAGTCGGAAGTAGACAAGCTTCACCAACCTAAACACCGCAACCGTCGGAAGTAGACAAGCTTAACCAACCTAAACACCGCAACAGTCGGAAGTAGACAAGCTTCACCAACCTAAACACCGCAACAGTCGGAAGTAGACAAGCTTCACCAACCTACACAAAACAACAGTCTGAAGTAGACAAGCTTCACCAACCTAAACACAGCAACAGTCGGAAGTAGACAAGCTTCACCAACCTAAACACCGCAACAGTCGAAAGTAGACAAGCTTCGCCCACCTAAACACAGCAACAGTCTGAAGTAGACAAGCTCTGCCCACCTAAACACCGCAACAGTCGGAAGTAGACAAGCTTCACCAACCTAAACACCGCAACAGTCGGAAGTAGACAAGCTTCACCCACCTAAACACAGCAACAGTCGGAAGTAGACAAGCTTCACCAACATAAACACAGCAACAGTCGGAAGTAGACAAGCTTAACCAACCTAAACACCGCAACAGTCTGAAGTAGACAAGCTTCACCAACCTAAACAAAACAACAGTCTGAAGTAGACAAGCTAAACCAACCTAGATAAAACAACAGTCGGAAGTAGACAAGCTTCACCAACCTAAACACCGCAGTAGTCGAAAGTAGAGAAGCTTCACCCACCTATACACAGCAACAGTCTGAAGTAGACAAGCTCAACCCACCTAAACACCGCAACAGTCGGAAGTAGACAAGCTTCACCAACCTAAACAAAACAACAGTCTGAAGTAGACAAGCTTCACCCACCTGAACATAATGATTGTCTGAAGTAGACAAGCTTCACCCACCTAAACACCGCAACAGTCGGAAGTAGACAAGCTTCACCAACCTACACAAAACAACAGTCGGAAGTAGACAAGCTTCACCAACCTAAACACCGCAACCGTCGGAAGTAGACAAGCTTCACCAACCTAAACACCGCAACAGTCGGAAGTAGACAAGCTTCACCAACCTAAACAAAACAACAGTCGGAAGTAGACAAGCTTCACCAACCTACACAAAACAACAGTCTGAAGTAGACAAGCTTCACCAACCTAAACACAGCAACAGTCGGAAGTAGACAAGCTTCACCCACCTATACACAGCAACAGTCTGAAGTAGACAAGCTCAACCCACCTAAACACCGCAACAGTCGGAAGTAGACAAGCTTCACCAACCTAAACAAAACAACAGTCTGAAGTAGACAAGCTTCACCCACCTGAACATAATGATTGTCTGAAGTAGACAAGCTTCACCCACCTAAACACCGCAACAGTCGGAAGTAGACAAGCTTCACCCACCTATACACAGCAACAGTCTGAAGTAGACAAGCTCAACCCACCTAAACACCGCAACAGTCGGAAGTAGACAAGCTTCACCAACCTAAACAAAACAACAGTCTGAAGTAGACAAGCTTCACCCACCTGAACATAATGATTGTCTGAAGTAGACAAGCTTCACCCACCTAAACACCGCAACAGTCGGAAGTAGACAAGCTTCACCAACCTACACAAAACAACAGTCGGAAGTAGACAAGCTTCACCAACCTAAACACCGCAACCGTCGGAAGTAGACAAGCTTAACCAACCTAAACACCGCAACAGTCGGAAGTAGACAAGCTTCACCAACCTAAACACCGCAACAGTCGGAAGTAGACAAGCTTCACCAACCTACACAAAACAACAGTCTGAAGTAGACAAGCTTCACCAACCTAAACACAGCAACAGTCGGAAGTAGACAAGCTTCACCAACCTAAACACCGCAACAGTCGAAAGTAGACAAGCTTCGCCCACCTAAACACAGCAACAGTCTGAAGTAGACAAGCTCTGCCCACCTAAACACCGCAACAGTCGGAAGTAGACAAGCTTCACCAACCTAAACACCGCAACAGTCGGAAGTAGACAAGCTTCACCCACCTAAACACAGCAACAGTCGGAAGTAGACAAGCTTCACCAACATAAACACAGCAACAGTCGGAAGTAGACAAGCTTAACCAACCTAAACACCGCAACAGTCTGAAGTAGACAAGCTTCACCAACCTAAACAAAACAACAGTCTGAAGTAGACAAGCTAAACCAACCTAGATAAAACAACAGTCGGAAGTAGACAAGCTTCACCAACCTAAACACCGCAACAGTCGGAAGTAGACAAGCTTCACCCACCTAAACACAGCAACAGTCTGAAGTAGACAAGCTCTACCCACCTAAACACCGCAACAGTCGGAAGTAGACAAGCTTCACCAACCTAAACACCGCAACAGTCGGAAGTAGACAAGCTTCATCCACCTAAACACAGCAACAGTCGGAAGTAGACAAGCTCAACCCACCTAAACACCGCAACAGTCGGAAGTAGACAAGCTTCAACAACCTAAACACCGCAACAGTCGGAAGTAGACAAGCTTCACCCACATAAACACAGCAACAGTCTGAAGTAGACAAGCTC
This sequence comes from Haliotis rufescens, assembly GCF_023055435.1. NCBI lineage: Eukaryota > Metazoa > Mollusca > Gastropoda > Lepetellida > Haliotidae > Haliotis > Haliotis rufescens. The sequence continues at coordinate 68,948,439 of NW_025963890.1, forward strand.
AACCCACCTAAACACCGCAACAGTCGGAATTAGACAAACTTCACCAACCTAAACACCGCAGTAGTCGAAAGTAGAGAAGCTTCACCCACCTATACACAGCAACAGTCTGAAGTAGACAAGCTCAACCCACCTTAACACAGCAACAGTCGGAAGTAGACAAGCTTCACCAACATAAACAAAACAACAGTCGGAAGAAGACAAGCTTCACCTACCTAAACACAGCAACAGTCTGAAGTAGACAAGCTTCACTAACATAAACACAGCAACAGTCTGAAGTAGACAAGCTTCACCCACCTAAACACAGCAACAGTCTGAAGTAGACAAGCTCAACCCACCTAAACACCGCAACAGTCGGAAGTAGACAAGCTTCACCAACCTAAACAAAACAACAGTCGGAAGTAGACAAGCTTCACCCACCTGAACATAATGATCGTCTGAAGTAGACAAGCTTCACCCACCTAAACACAGCAACAGTCGGAAGTAGACAAGCTTCACCAACCTACACAAAACAAGCAGTCGGAAGTAGAGAAGCTTCACCAACCTAAACAAAACAACAGTCGGAAGTAGACAAGCTTCACCCACCTGAACATAATGATCGTCTGAAGTAGACAAGCTTCACCCACCTAAACACAGCAACAGTCGGAAGTAGACAAGCTTCACCAACATAAACACAGCAACAGTCGGAAGTAGACAAGCTTAACCAACCTAAACACCGCAACAGTCTGAAGTAGACAAGCGTAACCAACCTTAACACAGCAACAGTCTGAAGTAGACAAGCTCAACCCACCTAAACACCGCAACAGTCGGAATTAGACAAGCTTCACCAACCTAAACACCGCAGTAGTCGAAAGTAGAGAAGCTTCACCCACCTATACACAGCAACAGTCTGAAGTAGACAAGCTCAACCCACCTTAACACCGCAACAGTCGGAAGTAGACAAGCTTCACCAACATAAACAAAACAACAGTCGGAAGAAGACAAGCTTCACCCACCTAAACACAGCAACAGTCTGAAGTAGACAAGCTTCACTAACATAAACACAGCAACAGTCTGAAGTAGACAAGCTTCACCCACCTAAACACAGCAACAGTCTGAAGTAGACAAGCTCAACCAACCTACACAAAACAAGCAGTCGGAAGTAGAGAAGCTTCACCAACCTAAACAAAACAACAGTCGGAAGTAGACAAGCTTCACCCACCTGAACATAATGATCGTCTGAAGTAGACAAGCTTCACCCACCTAAACACAGCAACAGTCGGAAGTAGACAAGCTTCACCAACATAAACACAGCAACAGTCGGAAGTAGACAAGCTTAACCAACCTAAACACCGCAACAGTCTGAAGTAGACAAGCGTAACCAACCTTAACACAGCAACAGTCTGAAGTAGACAAGCTTAACCAACCTAAACACCGCAACAGTCGGAAGTAGACAAGCTTCACCAACCTAAACAAAACAACAGTCTGAAGTAGACAAGCTAAACCAACCTAGATAAAACAACAGACGGAAGTAGACAAGCTTCACCAACCTAAACACCGCAACAGTCGGAAGTAGACAAGCTTCACCCACCTAAACACAGCAACAGTCGGAAGTAGACAAGCTCTACCCACCTAAACACCGCAACAGTCGGAAGTAGACAAGCTTCACCAACCTAAACACCGCAACAGTCGGAAGTAGACAAGCTTCACCCACCTAAACACAGCAACAGTCGGAAGTAGACAAGCTCAACCCACCTAAACACAGCAACAGTCGGAAGTAGACAAGCTTCAACAACCTAAACACCGCAACAGTCGGAAGTAGACAAGCTTCACCCACATAAACACAGCAACAGTCTGAAGTAGACAAGCTCAACCCACCTAAACACCGCAACAGTCGGAATTAGACAAGCTTCACCAACCTAAACACCGCAGTAGTCGAAAGTAGAGAAGCTTCACCCACCTATACACAGCAACAGTCGGAAGTAGACAAGCTCAACCCACCTTAACACCGCAACAGTCGGAAGTAGACAAGCTTCACCAACATAAACAAAACAACAGTCGGAAGAAGACAAGCTTCACCCACCTAAACACAGCAACAGTCTGAAGTAGACAAGCTTCACTAACATAAACACAGCAACAGTCTGAAGTAGACAAGCTTCACCCACCTAAACACAGCAACAGTCTGAAGTAGACAAGCTCAACCCACCTAAACACCGCAACAGTCGGAAGTAGACAAGCTTCACCAACCTAAACAAAACAACAGTCGGAAGTAGACAAGCTTCACCCACCTGAACATAATGATCGTCTGAAGTAGACAAGCTTCACCCACCTAAACACAGCAACAGTCGGAAGTAGACAAGCTTCACCAACCTACACAAAACAAGCAGTCGGAAGTAGAGAAGCTTCACCAACCTAAACACCGCAACCGTCGGAAGTAGACAAGCTTCACCAACCTAAACACCGCAACAGTCGGAAGTAGACAAGCTTCACCCACCTAAACACAGCAACAGTCGGAAGTAGACAAGCTTCACCAACATAAACACAGCAACAGTCGGAAGTAGACAAGCTTAACCAACCTAAACACCGCAACAGTCTGAAGTAGACAAGCGTAACCAACCTGAACACAGCAACAGTCTGAAGTAGACAAGCTTAACCAACCTAAACACCGCAACAGTCGGAAGTAGACAAGCTTCACCAACCTAAACAAAACAACAGTCTGAAGTAGACAAGCTAAACCAACCTAGATAAAACAACAGTCGGAAGTAGACAAGCTTCACCAACCTAAACACCGCAACAGTCGGAAGTAGACCAGATTCACCAACCTAAACAAAACAACAGTCGGAAGAAGACAAGCTTCACCCACCTAAACACAGCAACAGTCTGAAGTAGACAAGCTTCACTAACATAAACACAGCAACAGTCTGAAGTAGACAAGCTTTACCCACTTAAACACAGCAACAGTCTGAAGTAGACAAGCTCAACCCACCTAAACACAGCAACAGTCGGAAGTAGACAAGCTTCACCAACCTAAACAAAACAACAGTCTGAAGTAGACAAGCTTAACCATCCTAAACACAGCAACAGTCTGAAGTAGACAAGTTCAACCCACTTAAACACAGCAACAGTCGGAAGTAGACAAGCTTCACCAACCTAAACAAAACAACAGTCGGAAGTACACAAGCTCAACCCACCTTAACACCGCAAAAGTCTGAAGTAGACAAGCTTCACCAACATAAACACAGCAACAGTCGGAAGTAGACAAGCTTAACCAACCTAAACACCGCAACAATCTGAAGTAGACAAGCTTAACCAACCTTAACACCGCAACAGTCTGAAGTAGACAAGCTTAACTCACCTAAACACCGCAACAGTCGGAAGTAGACAAGCTTCACCAACATAAACACAGCAACAGTCGGAAGTAGACAAGCTTCACCAACCTAAACACCGCAACAGTCGGAAGTAGACAAGCTTCACCAACCTAAACACAGCAACAGTCGGAAGTAGACAAGCTTCACCAACATAAACACAGCAACAGTCGGAAGTAGACAAGCTTAACCAACCTAAACACAGCAACAGTCTGAAGTAGACAAGCTTCACCAACCTTAACACAGCAACAGTCTGAAGTAGACAAGCTTAACCAACCTAAACACCGCAACAGTCGGAAGTAGACAAGCTTCACCAACCTAAACAAAACAACAGTCTGAAGTAGACAAGCTTAACCAACCTAGATAAAACAACAGTCGGAAGTAGACAAGCTTCACCAACCTAAACACCGCAACAGTCGGAAGTAGACAAGCTTCACCCACCTAAACACAGCAACAGTCGGAAGTAGACAAGCTCAACCCACCTAAACACCGCAACAGTCGGAAGTAGACAAGCTTCAACAACCTAAACACCGCAACAGTCGGAAGTAGACAAGCTTCACCCACATAAACACAGCAACAGTCGGAAGTAGACAAGCTTCACCAACCTAAACACCGCAGTAGTCGAAAGTAGAGAAGCTTCACCCACCTATACACAGCAACAGTCTGAAGTAGACAAGCTCAACCCACCTAAACACCGCAACAGTCGGAAGTAGACAAGCTTCACCAACCTAAACAAAACAACAGTCTGAAGTAGACAAGCTTCACCCACCTGAACATAATGATTGTCTGAAGTAGACAAGCTTCACCCACCTAAACACAGCAACAGTCGGAAGTAGACAAGCTTCACCAACCTACACAAAACAACAGTCGGAAGTAGACAAGCTTCACCAACCTAAACACCGCAACCGTCGGAAGTAGACAAGCTTCACCAACCTAAACACCGCAACAGTCGGAAGTAGACAAGCTTCACCAACCTAAACAAAACAACAGTCTGAAGTAGACAAGCTTAACCAACCTAGATAAAACAACAGTCGGAAGTAGACAAGCTTCACCAACCTAAACACCGCAACAGTCGGAAGTAGACAAGCTTCACCCACATAAACACAGCAACAGTCTGAAGTAGACAAGCTCAACCCACCTAAACACCGCAACAGTCGGAAGTAGACAAGCTTCAACAACCTAAACACCGCAACAGTCGGAAGTAGACAAGCTTCACCAACCTAAACACCGCAACAGTCGGAAGTAGACAAGCTTCACCCACCTAAACACGGCAACAGTCGGAAGTAGACAAGCTCAACCCACCTAAACACCGCAACAGTCGGAAGTAGACAAGCTTCAACAACCTAAACACCGCAACAGTCGGAAGTAGACAAGCTTCACCCACGTAAACACAGCAACAGTCTGAAGTAGACAAGCTCAACCCACCTAAACACCGCAACAGTCGGAAGTAGACAAGCTTCACCAACCTAAACACCGCAGTAGTCGAAAGTAGAGAAGCTTCACCCACCTATACACAGCAACAGTCTGAAGTAGACAAGCTCAACCCACCTAAACACCGCAACAGTCGGAAGTAGACAAGCTTCACCAACCTAAACAAAACAACAGTCTGAAGTAGACAAGCTTCACCCACCTGAACATAATGATTGTCTGAAGTAGACAAGCTTCACCCACCTAAACACCGCAACAGTCGGAAGTAGACAAGCTTCACCAACCTACACAAAACAACAGTCGGAAGTAGACAAGCTTCACCAACCTAAACACGGCAACCGTCGGAAGTAGACAAGCTTCACCAACCTAAACACCGCAACAGTCGGAAGTAGACAAGCTTCACCAACCTAAACAAAACAACAGTCGGAAGTAGACAAGCTTAACCAACCTAAACACCGCAACAGTCGGAAGTAGACAAGCTTCACCAACCTAAACACCGCAACAGTCGGAAGTAGACAAGCTTCACCAACCTACACAAAACAACAGTCTGAAGTAGACAAGCTTCACCAACCTAAACACAGCAACAGTCGGAAGTAGACAAGCTTCACCAACCTAAACACCGCAACAGTCGAAAGTAGACAAGCTTCGCCCACCTAAACACAGCAACAGTCTGAAGTAGACAAGCTCTGCCCACCTAAACACCGCAACAGTCGGAAGTAGACAAGCTTCACCAACCTAAACACCGCAACAGTCGGAAGTAGACAAGCTTCACCCACCTAAACACAGCAACAGTCGGAAGTAGACAAGCTTCACTTACATAAACACAGCAACAGTCGGAAGTAGACAAGCTTAACCAACCTAAACACCGCAACAGTCTGAAGTAGACAAGCGTAACCAACCTTAACACAGCAACAGTCTGAAGTAGACAAGCTTAACCAACCTAAACACCGCAACAGTCGGAAGTAGACAAGCTTCACCAACCTAAACAAAACAACAGTCTGAAGTAGACAAGCTAAACCAACCTAGATAAAACAACAGTCGGAAGTAGACAAGCTTCACCAACCTAAACACCGCAACAGTCGGAAGTAGACAAGCTTCACCCACCTAAACACAGCAACAGTCTGAAGTAGACAAGCTCTACCCACCTAAACACCGCAACAGTCGGAAGTAGACAAGCTTCACCAACCTAAACACCGCAACAGTCGGAAGTAGACAAGCTTCACCCACCTAAACACAGCAACAGTCGGGAGTAGACAAGCTCAACCCACCTCAACACCGCAACAGTCGGAAGTAGACAAGCTTCAACAACCTAAACACCGCAACAGTCGGAAGTAGACAAGCTTCACCCACATAAACACAGCAACAGTCTGAAGTAGACAAGCTCAACCCACCTAAACACCGCAACAGTCGGAATTAGACAAGCTTCACCAACCTAAACACCGCAGTAGTCGAAAGTAGAGAAGCTTCACCCACCTATACACAGCAACAGTCTGAAGTAGACAAGCTCAACCCACCTTAACACCGCAACAGTCGGAAGTAGACAAGCTTCACCAACATAAACAAAACAACAGTCGGAAGAAGACAAGCTTCACCCACCTAAACACAGCAACAGTCTGAAGTAGACAAGCTTCACTAACATAAACACAGCAACAGTCTGAAGTAGACAAGCTTCACCCACCTAAACACAGCAACAGTCTGAAGTAGACAAGCTCAACCCACCTAAACACCGCAACAGTCGGAAGTAGACAAGCTTCACCAACCTAAACAAAACAACAGTCGGAAGTAGACAAGCTTCACCCACCTGAACATAATGATCGTCTGAAGTAGACAAGCTTCACCCACCTAAACACAGCAACAGTCGGAAGTAGACAAGCTTCACCAACCTACACAAAACAAGCAGTCGGAAGTAGAGAAGCTTCACCAACCTAAACACCGCAACAGTCGGAAGTAGACAAGCTTCACCAACCTATACACCGCAACAGTCGGAAGTAGACAAGCTTCACCCACCTAAACAAAACAACAGTCGGAAGTAGACAAGCTTAACCAACCTAAACACCGCAACAGTCGGAAGTAGACAAGCTTCACCAACCTAAACACCGCAACAGTCGGAAGTAGACAAGCTTCACCAACCTACACAAAACAACAGTCGGAAGTAGACAAGCTTCACCAACCTAAACCCCGCAACAGTCGGAAGAAGACAAGCTTCACCAACCTAAACACCGCAACAGTCGGAAGTAGACAAGCTTCACCAACCTAAACAAAACAACAGTCGGAAGTAGACAAGCTTCACCAACCTAAACACAGCAACAGCCTGAAGTAGTCAAGCTCAACCCACCTAAACACAGCAACAGTCTGAATTAGACAAGCTTCACCAACCTAAACAAAACAACAGTCGGAAGTAGACAAGCTTAACCAACCTAAACACCGCAACAGTCGGAAGCAGACAGGCTTCACCAACCTAAATAAAACAACAGTCGGAAGTAGACAAGTTTCATCCACCTGAACATAATGATTGCCTGAAGTAGACAAGCTTAACCCACCTAAACACCGCAACAGTCGGAAGTAGACAAGCTTCACCAACCTAAACAAAACAACAGTCGGAAGAAGACAAGCTTCACCAACCTAAACACAGCAACAGTCTGAAGTAGACAAGCTTCACTAACATAAACACAGCAACAGTCGGAAGTAGACAAGCTTCACCAACCTAAACACAGCAACAGTCGGAAGTAGACAAGCTTCACCAACCTAAACACCGCAACAGTCGGAAGTAGACAAGCTTAACCAACCTAAACACCGCAACAGTCTGAAGTAGACAAGCTTAACCCACATAAACACATCACTAGTCTGAAGTATGCATACTTTTACCCACCTGATCACATTGATAGTCTGAACACGGCAACAGTCGGAAGTAGACAAGTTTCATCCATCTGAACATAATGATTGTCTGAAGTAGAGAAGCTCAACCCACCTAAACACCGCAACAGTCGGAAGTAGACAAGCTTCACCAACCTAAACAAAACAACAGTCGGAAGAAGACAAGCTTCACCAACCTAAACACAGCAACAGTCTGAAGTAGACAAGCTTCACTAACATAAACACAGCAACAGTCTGAAGTAGACAAGCTTCACCCACCTAAACACAGCAACAGTCTGAAGTAGACAAGCTCAACCCACCTAAACACCGCAACAGTCGGAAGTAGACAAGCTTCACCAACCTAAACAAAACAACAGTCGGAAGTAGACAAGCTTCACCCACCTGAACATAATGATCGTCTGAAGTAGACAAGCTTCACCCACCTAAACACAGCAACAGTCGGAAGTAGACAAGCTTCACCAACCTACACAAAACAACAGTCGGAAGTAGACAAGCTTCACCAACCTAAACACCGCAACAGTCGGAAGTAGACAAGCTTCACCAATCTAAACACCGCAACATTCGGAAGTAGACAACCTTCACCAACCTAAACAAAACAACAGTCGGAAGTAGACAAGCTTAACCAACCTAAACACAGCAACAGTCGGAAGTAGACAAGCTTCACCAACCTAAACACCGCAACAGTCGGAAGTAGACAAGCTTCACCAACCTACACAAAACAACAGTCGGAAGTAGACAAGCTTCACCAACCTAAACACCGCAACAGTCGGAAGTAGAAAAGCTTCACCAACCTAAACACCGCAACAGTCGGAAGTAGACAAGCTTCACCAACCTAAACAAAACAACAGTCGGAAGTAGACAAGCTTCACAAACCTAAACACAGCAACAGCCTGAATTAGACAAGCTCAACCCACCTAAACACAGCAACAGTCTGAATTAGACAAGCTTCACCAACCTAAACAAAACAACAGTCGGAAGTAGACAAGCTTAACCAACCTAAACACCGCAACAGTCGGAAGCAGACAGGCTTCACCAACCTAAATAAAACAACAGTCGGAAGTAGACAAGTTTCATCCACCTGAACATAATGATTGTCTGAAGTAAACAAGCTTAACCCACCTAAACACCGGAACAGTCGGAAGTAGACAAGCTTCACAAACCTAAACAAAACAACAGTCGGAAGAAGACAAGCTTCACCAACCTAAACACAGCAACAGTCGGAAGTAGACAAGCTTCACTAACATAAACACAGCAACAGTCGGAATTGGACAAGCTTCACCCACCTAAACACAGCAACAGTCGGAAGTAGACAAGCTTAACCAACCTAAACACCGCAACAGTCGGAAGTAGACAAGCTTAACCAACCTAAACACCGCAACAGTCTGAAGTAGACAAGCTTAACCCACCTAAACACAGCAACAGTCGGAAGTAGACAAGCTTAACCAACCTAAACACCGCAACAGTCTAAAGTAGACAAGCTTAACCCACATAAACACATCACTAGTCTGAAGTATGCATACTTTTACCCACCTGATCACATTGATAGTCTGAACACGGCAACAGTCGGAAGTAGACAAGTTTCACCTTCTGAACATAATGATTGTCTGAAGTAGACAAGCTTAACCCACATAAACACATCACTAGTCTGAAGTATGCATACTTTTACCCACCTGATCACATTGATAGTCTGAACACGGCAACAGTCGGAAGTAGACAAGTTTCACCTTCTGAACATAATGATTGTCGGAAGTAGACAAGCTTCACCAACCTAAACAAAACAACAGTCGGAAGAAGACAAGGTTCACCAACCTAAACACAGCAACAGTCTGAAGTAGACAAGCTTCACTTACATAAACACAGCAACAGTCGGAAGTAGACAAGCTTCACCAACCTAAACACAGCAACAGTCTGAAGTAGACAAGCGTAACCAACCTTAACACAGCAACAGTCTGAAGTAGACAAGCTTAACCAACCTAAATACCGCAACAGTCTGAAGTAGACAAGCTTCACCAACCTAAACAAAACAACAGTCTGAAGTAGACAAGCTAAACCAACCTAGATAAAACAACAGTCGGAAGTAGACAAGCTTCACCAACCTAAACACCGCAACAGTCGGAAGTAGACAAGCTTCACCCACCTAAACACAGCAACAGTCTGAAGTAGACAAGCTCTACCCTCCTAAACACCGCAACAGTCGGAAGTAGACAAGCTTCACCAACCTAAACACCGCAACAGTCGGAAGTAGACAAGCTTCACCCACCTAAACACATCAATAGTCGGAAGTAGACAAGCTCAACCCACCTAAACACCGCAACAGTCGGAAGTAGACAAGCTTCAACAACCTAAACACCGCAACAGTCGGAAGTAGACAAGCTTCACCCACATAAACACAGCAACAGTCTGAAGTAGACAAGCTCAACCCACCTAAACACCGCAACAGTCGGAATTAGACAAGCTTCACCAACCTAAACACCGCAGTAGTCGAAAGTAGAGAAGCTTCACCCACCTATACACAGCAACAGTCTGAAGTAGACAAGCTCAACCCACCTTAACACCGCAACAGTCGGAAGTAGACAAGCGTCACCAACATAAACAAAACAACAGTCGGAAGAAGACAAGCTTCACCAACCTAAACACAGCAACAGTCTGAAGTAGACAAGCTTCACTAACATAAACACAGCAACAGTCTGAAGTAGACAAGCTTCACCCACCTAAACACAGCAACAGTCTGAAGTAGACAAGCTCAACCCACCTAAACACCGCAACAGTCGGAAGTAGACAAGCTTCACCAACCTAAACAAAACAACAGTCGGAAGTAGACAAGCTTCACCCACCTGAACATAATGATCGTCTGAAGTAGACAAGCTTCACCCACCTAAACACAGCAACAGTCGGAAGTAGACAAGCTTCACCAACCTACACAAAACAAGCAGTCGGAAGTAGAGAAGCTTCACCAACCTAAACACCGCAACAGTCGGAAGTAGACAAGCTTCACCAACCTAAACACCGCAACAGTCGGAAGTAGACAAGCTTCACCCACCTAAACAAAACAACAGTCGGAAGTAGACAAGCTTAACCAACCTAAACACCGCAACAGTCGGAAGTAGACAAGCTTCACCAACCTAAACACCGCAACAGTCGGAAGTAGACAAGCTTCACCAACCTACACAAAACAACAGTCGGAAGTAGACAAGCTTCACCAACCTAAACACCGCAACAGTCGGAAGAAGACAAGCTTCACCAACCTAAACACCGCAACAGTCGGAAGTAGACAAGCTTCACCAACCTAAACAAAACAACAGTCGGAAGTAGACAAGCTTCACCAACCTAAACACAGCAACAGCCTGAAGTAGTCAAGCTCAACCCACCTAAACACAGCAACAGTCTGAATTAGACAAGCTTCACCAACCTAAACAAAACAACAGTCGGAAGTAGACAAGCTTAACCAACCTAAACACCGCAACAGTCGGAAGCAGACAGGCTTCACCAACCTAAATAAAACAACAGTCGGAAGTAGACAAGTTTCATCCACCTGAACATAATGATTGCCTGAAGTAGACAAGCTTAACCCACCTAAACACCGCAACAGTCGGAAGTAGACAAGCTTCACCAACCTAAACAAAACAACAGTCGGAAGAAGACAAGCTTCACCAACCTAAACACAGCAACAGTCTGAAGTAGACAAGCTTCACTAACATAAACACAGCAACAGTCGGAAGTAGACAAGCTTAACCAACCTAAACACAGCAACAGTCGGAAGTAGACAAGCTTCACCAACCTAAACACCGCAACAGTCGGAAGTAGACAAGCTTAACCAACCTAAACACCGCAACAGTCTGAAGTAGACAAGCTTAACCCACATAAACACATCACTAGTCTGAAGTATGCATACTTTTACCCACCTGATCACATTGATAGTCTGAACACGGCAACAGTCGGAAGTAGACAAGTTTCATCCATCTGAACATAATGATTGTCTGAAGTAGAGAAGCTCAACCCACCTAAACACCGCAACAGTCGGAAGTAGACAAGCTTCACCAACCTAAACAAAACAACAGTCGGAAGAAGACAAGCTTCACCAACCTAAACACAGCAACAGTCTGAAGTAGACAAGCTTCACTAACATAAACACAGCAACAGTCTGAAGTAGACAAGCTTCACCCACCTAAACACAGCAACAGTCTGAAGTAGACAAGCTCAACCCACCTAAACACCTCAACAGTCGGAAGTAGACAAGCTTCACCAACCTAAACAAAACAACAGTCGGAAGTAGACAAGCTTCACCCACCTGAAGATAATGATCGTCTGAAGTAGACAAGCTTCACCCACCTAAACACAGCAACAGTCGGAAGTAGACAAGCTTCACCAACCTACACAAAACAACAGTCGGAAGTAGACAAGCTTCACCAACCTAAACACCGCAACAGTCGGAAGTAGACAAGCTTCACCAACCTAAACACCGCAACAGTCGGAAGTAGACAAGCTTCACCAACCTAAACAAAACAACAGTCGGAAGTAGACAAGCTTAACCAACCTAAACACCGCAACAGTCGGAAGTAGACAAGCTTCACCAACCTAAACACCGCAACAGTCGGAAGTAGACAAGCTTCACCAACCTACACAAAACAACAGTCGGAAGTAGACAAGCTTCACCAACCTAAACACCGCAACAGTCGGAAGTAGACAAGCTTCACCAACCTAAACACCGCAACAGTCGGAAGTAGACAAGCTTCACCAACCTAAACAAAACAACAGTCGGAAGTAGACAAGCTTCACCAACCTAAACACAGCAACAGCCTGAAGTAGACAAGCTCAACCCACCTAAACACAGCAACAGTCTGAATTAGACAAGCTTCACCAACCTAAACAAAACAACAGTCGGAAGTAGACAAGCTTAACCAACCTAAACACCGCAACAGTCGGAAGCAGACAGGCTTCACCAACCTAAATAAAACAACAGTCGGAAGTAGACAAGTTTCATCCACCTGAACATAATGATTGTCTGAAGTAAACAAGCTTAACCCACCTAAACACCGCAACAGTCTGAAGTAGACAAGCTTAACCCACATAAACACATCACTAGTCTGAAGTATGCATACTTTTACCCACCTGATCACATTGATAGTCTGAACACGGCAACAGTCGGAAGTAGACAAGTTTCATCCATCTGAACATAATGATTGTCTGAAGTAGAGAAGCTCAACCCACCTAAACACCGCAACAGTCGGAAGTAGACAAGCTTCACCAACCTAAACAAAACAACAGTCGGAAGAAGACAAGCTTCACCAACCTAAACACAGCAACAGTCTGAAGTAGACAAGCTTCACTAACATAAACACAGCAACAGTCTGAAGTAGACAAGCTTCACCCACCTAAACACAGCAACAGTCTGAAGTAGACAAGCTCAACCCACTTAAAAACCGCAACAGTCGGAAGTAGACAAGCTTCACCAACCTAAACAAAACAACAGTCGGAAGTAGACAAGCTTCACCCACCTGAACATAATGATCGTCTGAAGTAGACAAGCTTCACCCACCTAAACACAGCAACAGTCGGAAGTAGACAAGCTTCACCAACCTACACAAAACAACAGTCGGAAGTAGACAAGCTTAACCAACCTAAACACCGCAACAGTCGGAAGTAGACAAGCTTCACCAACCTAAACACCGCAACAGTCGGAAGTAGACAAGCTTCACCAACCTAAACAAAACAACAGTCGGAAGTAGACAAGCTTAACCCACCTAAACACAGCAACAGTCGGAAGTAGACAAGCTTCACCAACCTAAACACCGCAACAGTCGGAAGTAGACAAGCTTCACCAACCTACACAAAACAACAGTCGGAAGTAGACAAGCTTCACCAACCTAAACACCGCAACAGTCGGAAGTAGACAAGCTTCACCAACCTAAACACCGCAACAGTCGGAAGTAGACAAGCTTCACCAACCTAAACAAAACAACAGTCGGAAGTAGACAAGCTTCACCAACCTAAACACAGCAACAGCCTGAAGTAGACAAGCTCAACCCACCTAAACACAGCAACAGTCTGAATTAGACAAGCTTCACCAACCTAAACAAAACAACAGTCGGAAGTAGACAAGCTTAACCAACCTAAACACCGCAACAGTCGGAAGCAGACAGGCTTCACCAACCTAAATAAAACAACAGTCGGAAGTAGACAAGTTTCATCCACCTGAACATAATGATTGTCTGAAGTAAACAAGCTTAACCCACCTAAACACCGCAACAGTCGGAAGTAGACAAGCTTCACCAACCTAAACAAAACAACAGTCGGAAGAAGACAAGCTTCACCAACCTAAACACAGCAACAGTCGGAAGTAGACAAGCTTCACTAACATAAACACAGCAACAGTCGGAATTAGACAAGCTTCACCCACCTAAACACAGCAACAGTCGGAAGTAGACAAGCTTAACCAACCTAAACACCGCAACAGTCGGAAGTAGACAAGCTTAACCAACCTAAACACCGCAACAGTCTGAAGTAGACAAGCTTAACCCACCTAAACACAGCAACAGTCGGAAGTAGACAAGCTTAACCAACCTAAACACCGCAACAGTCTAAAGTAGACAAGCTTAACCCACATAAACACATCACTAGTCTGAAGTATGCATACTTTTACCCACCTGATCACATTGATAGTCTGAACACGGCAACAGTCGGAAGTAGACAAGTTTCACCTTCTGAACATAATGATTGTCTGAAGTAGACAAGCTCAACCCACCTAAACACCGCAACAGTCGGAAGTAGACAAGCTTCACCAACCTAAACAAAACAACAGTCGGAAGAAGACAAGGTTCACCAACCTAAACACAGCAACAGTCTGAAGTAGACAAGCTTCACTTACATAAACACAGCAACAGTCGGAAGTAGACAAGCTTCACCAACCTAAACACAGCAACAGTCGGAAGTAGACAAGCTTAACCAACCTAAACACCGCAACAGTCGGAAGTAGACAAGCTTAACCAACCTAAACACCGCAACAGTCGGAAGTAGACAAGCTTAACCCACCTAAACACAGCAACAGTCGGAAGTAGACAAGCTTAACCAACCTAAACACCGCAACAGTCGGAAGTAGACAAGCTTAACCCACATAAACACATCACTAGTCTGAAGTATGCATACTTTTACCCACCTGATCACATTGATAGTCTAAAGTAGACAAACTTCACCCATCTGACCACGATGATAGTCTGAAGTAGACAAACTTCACCAACCTGAACAAAATGACAGTCTGAAGTAGACATGCTTCAACCACCAGATTACAATTTGAGTTATGAATTAGACAAACGTCACCCACATGACCACAATGACAGTCTGAAGTAGACAAGCTTCCCTTACCTCCTCACAATGACGGTTTGGATGAGAGTTACTTCGCGTGTCATTTGAGTTACTTCCAGCTGTTATAAAAGGTTGACTTAACTAGGTTGTATGTTGTGCATGTCAAGTTGATTGGAATCTAAAACCACCTGGAGTTATCTCCCTTGATCTCTAGCACATGTTGAGACAGACATGTCAAAGTGTCATTGATGTCTTACACCTGTCTTGGTCATTGATGTCTTACACCTGTCTTGGTCATTGATGTCTTACATGGCGTCAGAAGTAAACTGGAAATGGAAAAAATAAGCCCACCTCCTTGATTGAGTTTGTAGGGCAATTAGGGAGAAAACTGGAGAGGATTTAAGCAGCAATGTAGGATTTATCTAATTGCAAGCGGCACTGCTGAGAAGGACTAAGGAGAGCAGGCAAATACATTGCTTCACGTGTTTGTAACTGATGATTTGAAGATTTACAACACTGGACAAATGCAGGTGATGAAACAGAATTAGACCCAATTATGCGAAATTTGAAGTTTACTGTAATCCAAGAAGAAATGTTACCTATGAGAGACATTTGTTAAACACAAGCAATCGAGGTACCAATGAATCCATAGACAGTTGTGTTACTGATCTCACAAATAAGGCAAAGACTTGTGAATATGGCAATTTGAATGACTCTTTCATTTCAGATCGCATTGTTTGTGGAAGTGTCAGTGATCAAGTCAGTGCAAGACTAGTACTTTTGCGTGATTCAGACTTAACATTAGATAAGGCGATAGACGTCTGTAGAGCCGCAGAAGCAAGTGCATCACAGATCAAGGAGTTATCAGGAGAAACAGAAAAAAACAAATTCATGAAATTTCGAAGAGAATTCAAGGAAAAAAAGCAGCACCAAAATCCTCTTCAAAATGAACAAAACTAGAAATCAAACTGAAAGAAAACGCAAATTCAAGGACAGGGATAAAGAGAGGGAAAAGAATTAGAAATGAAAAGGACTTTTTTTTGTGGAAGAAAACACAGAAAAGGAAATTGTATTGCATATGGTGAAACATGTGGAAACTGCGGCAAGAAGAATCACTTGGCACGCGTTTGTCGTTTCAATCAACAGGATATAAGGAAGGAAACAGTTCACATGCTGGAAAATGGCATGACAGATTATGAATCTGAAGATTCTGATGGAAGCAAAGAAGAAACTTTCTTCATGGACGCGCTGACAAATGGAAAGACATGGAAAAAGACTGGAAAACTTATGTTGAAGTTTGTGGAAACCAAGCTTCAATGAAACTGGATACTGGAGCTGAATGTAACGTCATGTCAATGGAATTTTACAAATTGCTTGGAGGAAGAATGCTTACCAGATCAAAGGCAAAGCAAGTGTCATATTCTGGACACAAACTGGAAACGATGGGTAAAGCACATCTTGTTGCCGAATACAAGAAGAAGGTGTTTCCTATGGAGTTTGTCGTCGTCGACAGAGACGTACAGCCAGGACTTCATGCACCTGGAGTTATCTCCCTTGTACCCAAGCTCATGTTGAGTCAGACATATTAAAGTGTCATTGTTGTTTTTCGCCTGTCTTCACCAGCGACTCAACCAAGCAGTCCGGTGTTGTCCATCATTTGTTACACCCACAGGCAGGTCGAGGTGCTATCACACTGTCTGTCACTGCATTGGTTCAGACAGTTTTGGTTTCATGTCTCATTGTCACACTCTGCAACACGACGGGCCCACCACGGTAGATCACAACTCAATGAGTGTGCTATAATCATGGGTAATATTAGTCCCTCGTACAGCCTGCACACAAAGTTAGCAACTCACTCAGCCATTGAATTGTCCACAAAATGGAAGTCCTACGAGTGGTAGTGTGCTGGCGATTACATGCCTCTGTGTGAGAGAGTACGGAATATAGACTGCCACCTGTCAGATCTTCTCTTTATGAGAGCCTCGGTGAGTTAGATCGCTTTTTGCATTGTGCTGGTTGATAAGGTGCTTCACTCTGAGAGTGTGGGTTCGAATTACCAGAGCAAATGACGTCCACTTTTATCAATAGTTAGTCTTTCAAATGTTTCCGTTTGCATATTCTTACAAGACATCATAAGTTAAAGTGGAATTTGTCAGCGGTTAGTCTACGAGTGTCTCAGTCACTTGAGCTGCGTCCTTTGTTTTTTGGCACAATAGCCGTGTCATGTGTGTCGATGTAGTGGAAAACATCAAAGAACTTCTCCATCACATCCACTAAACCAGTCTTTCAACCATCCACTCACTCAAGCAATTACTCAACCATCCACTCGTTCACAAAGCCATCCACTCACCCACTCAACCATTCACCCACCCACTCAACCATCCCCTAAAAAAATAGCCATTCCCTCACACACTCAGCGATCCACTCACTCAATCAACAACTCACTCACCTACACTACCAGTCAAAACACACACCCCACTCTATCATCATCATTGGTAATAAACACTCGGAGCATTAAAAATGAATTGGAAATAATACTTACAACCACCCAGCCAAGTATTATAACTTTACAATTTCCTGGAAACAATACACCTCCCATTGCGCAAGGTCTTCACCAGACATAATTCAGTTGGCTATGTCCTCCTTAATACGAGATTACCAACAGCATACCTATGCGAGTAGGTTTGTGTAAATATAACGAAAAATCTACAAAACGTGTTTCTTAGTCCCTTGGGACATACTCTGCCTCTGGGAATATTGAAGTCAACCCGTATAGAATATGAGTGAGTGAGTATGGTTTTACACCGGCATTTTTGCAGCAATATCACGACAGTCAATTCTTCTATATGAATACGTCAACAAAAATAACTTCTCAGACTGTTCATTTAATCATCAACACAAAAAGCTGTAGACACCCGGTACGAAATGAGTTCGGCACATTAATGCAACACAAGCGACAAGACAAATGTCAGACAAACCTAACTCTATTTTCAGACAATCAGGAAGAGGTTAAGTAGAACGAGATCCCGGTGTCGATTGAGTTGTACTGATCACTGACGCTAGACGCGATGTTGAATACACAGTTATTAAACTAGAACCAGAGAGAAAGGCTGATGATATCACTCTTGGAACTGTGTAAATCGACAAGGACTATTTCAAAAAGGAACCCGTGTCGGTCATCTGATGGTTGTCTGTCGACTATTCTTGTCATTGTGTCAACGTGCATGTTGACGGGAATTGGCTCTTGGGGGAAAAGGTCAAAATCGGCATCACTGTCCTGGAACGTCTTATGCACAACATATAAACAATAAACAACAAATACACAATGAGCGGAATACCTGCTCTTACAACACAAACACAGGGATGAGGCACCTTCTACACGAGGTCTTCCTTACACCAGCACTCAAAATACCAAACTGACTAACAGTGTAATAAATAGGATAAAAATGTATGGATGAACAACTTCTTTATTACAATTAAGAGCGACGTTTCGGTGAAGGTTCTGACACCGTTATCAAGCAAGTGATAAGAAGTTGTTCATCCATAAGTTCTTATCCTTACTTAGTACTCCAACTTCTAACAGCCTATCAAAGAAGTTAACGGAGACAATGGCGTTGCTCTGGACATGGGACATGTGGGCGTGATGAACCGACACAGCTCAGGGGATAATCAATTAAGACAAAAATGTTATACTATATATAACAGTAATTAACGGGAAGTGATATGGTAGCCCAGGTTGGCCAAAAGTCAATATACAATTAAATGTTGGTGAGGATTAACAACGGGGATTAGCGTCAATGGTTGTCCCAAATCAATCGCTATGACAACTGTCTGAAACAAGCCTCACATTGCACAATATTCTCAAATGGTCGGAGCCTTAATTCTGATTCTAATTCTGATTCTGAATATAAGACCAATCCGCAGAATATCTTTTGCACTTTTTTTCAATATCATCTCCATTCACCTCAATACACTTTTAATACCACTTTTATAGAAATCTGCAGATTAGCCCTATAACCTACGTGGAAGACGCTTCCATGATGACGAGGAAGTTAGCGTGCAGCGGACAATAAGTTCATTGTTTCACAGTCTGGCATTAGCAAACAATGGAACAGGTACCAACAACCCAAAAGGTTGACAATCGATCCCGGTCAGTTCGTTCCATGTCAACGATAAAAGCACAGGATCGATTGATCCGAAACCAGGCTCTACAAAATCGAGCTCAAACGATTAATCGAGTTGCTGCAAACTTTCTTCAGGCTACTGGATTACGAGTTACCTGTCAGACGATCAGTATTCGTCTTCATGCAGCTCATCTCTATAATGTACAGCCACGTGTTGTGCCGCAGACATTAATGGTGTACACAACGTCGAAACTTGGGTAATCGTCGCTGGTCACGAGTCCCTGTTCACTTTGCACTTCCTTGATGGTCGTTTCTGGCGACGTCAAAGTGAATGTCAAGCCAATGTCAACCTCAGACCGCATAACTGTTATGGTGATGGATCGTTTTGGTGTGGGGTGGTATCACTTTCAGTGTGCGAACCCCACTTCATGTGCAAAGAAGGGTCATTGGATATTTCTGTCGGGACAACATATTGACACCGTTGTATGTCCCGTTTGCATAGCGTTTGGGTCGCAGTTTTGTCTTTCAGGGCGACAACGTCCGTGCTTATCGTGCACATATCGTCAATGTTAACATCCTGCAGCAGAAAACGTTCCAAGAATGCCATGACCAGCAAGAAACCCAGACCTTTACCCCATTGAACACATCTGGGACATGATAAACATGAACTTGACCAGGCGCTGCAAGGGAAGTGGGCCAGACTTCCTTTAAATCGCCATTGGAAGACTCATACGCAGTGCGCCTCGTCGATCGAATGAATGTTTGACAAATCGTGGTGATAAAACGCCAGCACTGAAATTTCCCATCTCACTCCTGTTGTCTTTCAAGATCGTTGGCGTCGACATTTACTGTCAAACTTTACTTCCGGTTGTATTATGTTCCTAATCCGTTCATTATTTTCATACAACTATTACTGGATGCTATTATCTCCAACAAATATGGAAATTGTAAATTGTTTCCTAGTACCCCTTACATTTTGTAAAGAGTATATGATAAAGCCAATTGTTGAGTGAGTGAGTTAGCCTTGAGTACCCCGGACGGCGAGGGAAATCAAATATGGCCTTCACACAGTGTACCCATGTGGTGAATCGGACTCAATCGTTGAATCGGTCAGCGAAGCTTGTGATGTCCTTACATCAAGGGATAAGCCCTGGTTTAACAGCAAAATTCATTGGCTTAAGAACAGAGAAAAGGAAAACTTTAAAACAAATCTTTTGATTTTTCAAGGAACGAAAATAAAGAAACGTTGCAAATACAATTCAAAAAGAAGCAAACGATGGCGATTGGGATCGTTCAGTTGTTAGCTGTCTCTAAACAAATATAACGAATTATTGGAAATTACTTCTAGTCCATTGTAGAGGCCTTTTCTCATTTTCTTTTGATCGACGTACTGGCACCAGTGACCCGAGGCATTGGCGCGTTTTAAATGGAATGTCATTTGTGTAATGTTGACCGGAATAAGGCAAGGAGTAGAATACCCAAAGTATGTGAAATGCATTGTCACACGCGTGTCACCCTTAACGTAATGGGATACAGTGACAAAGCTTCACATTCGGGTTTCTAAACCAACTCGATTGAGTCGTCGCGTATGTAATATTTTTTAATCTTCTTACAGTAATAGTTGGCCTATTTTTATGCTTGTGTCCCTCAGATGAAAGTAACACACTATGCACAAAAAGCACATATAAATATAATGTAATGTATCGCTTATGTTTTTATCGTTTATGATGTTAACCTTCAGGATAAGGTAATTACCCTACACCGAGTCAATGGACAAACAAATACACACCTGTGACGCATTCAGTGAAGTGACACTATACATATATGTTGCCGTTGGAGTTCAACCCGCCATATTTTTCACAAATGTTTCATTTGTATCTGTTTACCGAGTACACTTTTTATATACAACTCCTGATATCTACACAACAACAAGCCTGGTGATTCGCCCGTGAGAGTCAAACAGGAAGTCGGGTGATGAGGCGCGGCGAGTCAACATCTCCCACTATCAACGCTTGTAAATAAAGACTAGATTTGTGAATTATGAACATTTACGCTTCAAAACATAACACTGACAACAACCTCAACTGTCATATAGCATGTCAGCATATTTAGACGATATACCACCATTGCATATTTCATTATCACAGTCGAAGTTTGTCTTTAGTTGTGAATACAATTCTACTCAAGTTCCGTTTCATTCGGTGATTTTCGAACGATTTCTAAGAGCGAGAATGATGTATGGTATGATTATAATTATGTTGTGACAATAAAGTATACACATTGTGTCAATCTGCCGACATTTTATTGCATTGGAAGAAATCGCTGGAATAGTTTTCCTCATACGAATCACACAGCAGATAATATTCAATACGATTTATATCATACACGTATCAGTTCAACAACGGCAATGTTGTCTGATATACCATTCGGTAATGTATCTCAACGATTCTTTTAAGTTCAAACTAAAAGAACAATGATACGTACTCAAGCTTCAGGTCCTGAAACCCACGTCTGTAAAGAATGTACTTACCTGCTGCGAGACTCAGACTGGCAATCACAAACGCAACACTGGCCCACACCGCCATTGTGACACCCTGCTGCACACACCAGGAAGGGAATCACGCTCCCATATAGATCAATCTATTGTAAATCACCGTGACTTGTGACTATCCAGAGACGGGTCAAATCACTGCTATCAGTTGGTGAATAACAATCGACGAACTGTGAACTGTGAAATGGTTGAATGTACACAACGCTACTTTGCTCGCCATATACAAGGATTCGGTATAAGACATCCAACCGCTTCGTCTATTTCTAACTTGGTAAAATGCCGGTTGTGAGAGCATTTGGCACCAACTGCGTTGTATTCAAAGGGAGATATGCCGTGAAGCATTCTTATCACCAGATCGAAAAAAACATAATTTATAGATTCAATTTAGTCAGAGAGACAGATAAGGCCACGGTAGCTCATGGATCATCACAACTGTAAACTTTTGCTCAATTTGCAGTTCTAGAATATGTAAACCCTTGATCTGCGCGATCTCTGGTATGGTTGTGCCGGATCAGTTATACGTTCCCATCATACACACGTGTGTGTTTGGAACACGTGTCAATGTACATGTTTTCATATTATCTGCCTGATTTGCAGAATATTACAAGTAGTTAATTCTTGCCGGGCACCTCTGAAGGGTACCTTGCTTTGGCCATTAAAATTACCTAGTATTGTTAGTGCAGCAGTATGACATTAGCACGGACAAGAATATAGGTCCCCATACCAGCAACCTTTACTTGTAAGAGCCGACTTAATTGATTGGTCGTCAGGCTCGGTGAGTGCCAAAGAACCTAGAACTGGGCTATTGCTGAGTGCAGCGTTAAACAACAAAAACGCCACTAGATGTGATTAAAGGTTGTACAATATGAAAGAAATCAGAATGCACAAGCTAAAATTCAAATGAGGAAATATCAATTTATTCGTTAAATACGTAGCTTGACATAACAAGACTTAATAAGTGAGTATGAATAATGTCTTACAAAGCCTTCAGTTGTTTTACAGTCAGGGAAGGGAAATCATAGCATATACAATCAACACACATACTGGCATAGAGGAGTGACTACAAAACCTGATTTCATTCACTGTGCAATTAAGAGTGCCATTTTGCAAAAATATTTTCACAGAAAATGACGAGTATGCAAGTTTTGTAATAAGTAGTGTCTAATCTGAATGCCTTGTGCAAATTCCCTTTAAGCATGAAATTACCTATCCTCCATTTTAGGTATGACATCCACGTGTATCAGTTTGACAACCAATATGGCTGTTTAATTAGGTTTTCAGAGATAAAATCCTGGTGTTGTTTTGTTGCAAGCAGCACAAGTTAGACTAATTCTGTTGAAATGACTTTGACACTCTGATCTCAGATAAGAATGAAAACATAAACATATAAACAGTGTACATATTCCACTGGAAGCATATATGGACATCCGAAAATGAAAATATATAAGAAGCCTGCATCTTTACAAACAATACAACAATAAACTAAATGTTTCCTTGGTAAGTAAATTCAAGGTATCACCAATCTATTTTAATCATTACTTCTTCGACATCATTGGTGTTTCATGATGATCAGACCATTGGTTCATCATGTATGATATCCCGTCCACATGTTACACTGGCGACCTTGTTGAAGATGTTTCCACCATCAGTTTGCTTTGGTACTTGCCTAGTGGTTAAAGCGTTCGGTCGTCACGCCGAAAACCTGGGTTCAATTCCCGACATGGGTACAATGTGTGAAGCCCATTTCTTGTGTTCCCCGTCGTGAAATTGCAGGAATATTGCTAAAGACGGCGTCAAACTCACTCACTCACTGTACTCTTCTTATCAACACACTCAAGCATGTTTTTGACTTTTACATCTTCCTTCGGAGTGGTGTTTGGCTACAGCAACTTGTGCAGTGTGTTTAACATAAAAGTGTAAGCGCTGTTACATACATTGATGAGTCAGGTCTGTGATAAACTGATAATCCTGATCAATCCATAAATAAAAGCGACAAAACCATTTCCATAATCATAAGAAATATGTACTACAAGCAGTCGTTTGTACAAATTCCACTCGATCATAAGCTTGTGTTTATGAATCAATGTCGATACCAGGTCTCATTATCAAACTATACATTGCATCTGTCATCGGCAGATATTTCTGATGAATATGGAAAGGGTGGTGTCGCTTTTTTTACGAGTAAAGAAAGGGTGATTAAATACTACGAAGCCAATGAGTGAAATATAACAGTAAAGGGAGAATTGTATTCAAACGGGAATTGTATCCAAAAAGCAATTACAATATCAATATAGATTTATTACAGACAATTTGACTGGTTCACAGGTTTATATGAATGGTTGGTAGTGTATGCGATGCACATACAATATAATGTTTTTTTCATCACTTGGCAAGGCTACAAAGACAGATGTACATCTTGAGACATGAACTGGAATACCTGTACTGTTCGTATGACTTTGGCTTCCTTATTGTTCTAACAATTTCACAATCTTGGCCCTGACCAATCGTCGAATTTTGACACATAATTACAAGTAATGTTACAACTTCCCTTCCATACGCTACATGTACACGTAAGATATTTAAGCAAGGAATACTGTTCACATGTACAAATCTTCTGTTGAAATTGAACATTGGCATTATAAAATATGTAAAATGTCAACCCCAGAGAATAACTCGATTATCCGCCAAAATAGATTCCACAGGGTGTAAAAGGCAAAATAGCGGCGAAAAGAATATGAATGGATCACTGAAAACCAGCGACTATAACTGATGAACGCGAAAAGGGTAAACATATCCTGTCCTACCGCTACTCACAAAATTTGCATAAAAATGTAAGTGCTGTTGCCTGACGCCGCACAGCAGTTCTCCTGCGGTGCCTGTTAGCAAACCAGACAATCACGTGATCGATGGACAAGCAAATCCAATGAAACGATACACCTAAATTAAAGTATGTACACCGTTCACATCAAGGCTAAAAGAAAAGTAATCATCAAATATAGTAGGAGTATTCCTTTTTAACTGTGGTAATATTGGAAGTACAAAAAATATCAAGTATACATGTATCTTGTAATATGTTGCAAATACACCTAGAAGCATGTTTACTGCCTTTACTTGAATTAAAGTTACACTGTCTAAGTCTCATTTTAAACATTTTAGTTCCTGAAGAGTTGCCTAGTAGCCAGGAACTACGTTTACTTTTCACTGTGAGGAACTCATCTCGTACATAATAGATGGGTTTGCTATGAAATTTGCGAATATCCACTTGCAGAAAACATCCTGTGTTGGTTTAACATGAATTAGTAAAGGTTAATTAGGGATGCCAAACACGTTAATTAATGAAAGAAGAGTAGTCAAAACACTATCATTCCCTGCCCAGGACATCACACCCCTACACGCTAAGGTCGGTGAGAAACTTTCTCATCAAAGAAAGAATTTTCGGTATGGACTCTCGGTACGTAGCTATAATTATCAGTTTATTACATTGCTGAAGATGCATTTTGATTCAAATTCAAATGAGCAAAACTATACGTTTCTGGACAATTGAGATCTGCCTAGATATGCACGTTTCGTTTTATTATTCTGCAATCCATTTTTACTGTTACCCGCTGGCCCGGCCCGGCGCCGGCCCGACTTTTGTTGGCCCGACTTTTAGGCAATCCCCGTTTAACAGCCACACGACTGTTTTATGGTACACCATAGCTACCCAACGCAGACACACTATATTGAATACGAGCCGACCAGTCCATGTTTTGTCCCCTTAATGTTTTCTCAAATCACAGGCTGTACACTAAACATCATATTTGAATACACTGGCATTGCGTGACATATGGCGTGATATATTATTTTGTATGCACAGACTTCTACTGTTTGTAGTATCATGATTTATGTTCGACAAAGGTCCATGACCTTAATACTAATTCATTGTTTGAGTATACCTCTAATCCTTCTGATATGACCCAGTTACGACATGTGGCGTATTTCTTTTAACGGATAGCCTGGAATTGACCATACACGGTTCTGAAGATGAAGAGTTTACATATAAATATTCAAGAATCAAGCACAAAGCTGACATTTCTTATATATAGAACTTATATTCCGGTTAAGAAAATTACTGAATGACACAATGTATATACCCATCTTTCACTAATGACAAAATATGTAATCAATCATGCATAAATAATTCTCATATCATAATGAAAGTGCAACACAGAAAAACATTATACCTGTACAAGCAATGAATGTTTTGTTACAGGAAAATTTTGAAAAAAGTCAAGTTTGTATACTTGTTAACTTTCCTTTCTTATATATTGTTATTGGTTCAAACTCAATAGTTGCTACGTATCCAAAATAAACACTACAGATATTGGCAGCTAGTAACTGCATATAGGACAAATATAGATCTGTGTTTTCAAATAGACACACTGGCAAACAATACGTAAGCTACGTATAGAATTCGTCCTATTCTGGAACATTGGAATACATATGTTTTATCCCTGCGTTAAGACAAACTTTTCTCTGAAAGGCGTAGAATAATTCTTATAATCCAGACAACAATATATATTTTTGTAAAACCAAATACAAACGATTCTTTCCCAGTATTGTCCAAACAAAGTATCCAATCACATAGTTACTACATGTTAATAGTTTTAATTGTTCCGACCCTGCTGTGACCTCAGCAGTAAGTGACCCACCACTACCCGACTATCTTTTTTAAGAACCGTCATCGCGAAACTGATCCAAGAAAATTTACATATCTTATAAGTTACTTGACAATTTCAGCTACTTAAGTTCAGCTGTTTCAGAACTGATGGTATCGAGACGGAAATGTGACAAAATTTTGCGAATGGTGAAACTGTCAAGGCAAAACCAACGTCAAGACTTACTAAATAGCAGAGAAGTGAAACGAATGTTGAACCCCGCGATGACGATAACGACGACGATCATGAATGACGTAAGCTCGCATAGTAAACTATGGTATATAACGAACTAATGGACCACTTATTTCAGTTCGTTATAAGTTTCGTATGAGCATGTATACAGCATATAAATGGCCGGGACCAAAAAGTTATTTCGTTATATCTGCCAGTTCGTTATAAGTTTGTTCCTTTTAAACTTATTTTACTCTATATGTTAGAACATGTCTCACTAAATATAAAGTATGCAGGGTACTAAGCTCGAATCAACCGAGGATGAAAAATATCACACATAAAAAGAGAATCAAGTCCATCCGTGAAGAAGTGACTAACCACTGAGACACAAATGGATTCAACACATTGTAGTCATGAGCTACCTTGAAACTGTTTTTAACAATTTTACCATAAAAATATAATGAATTGCACGGTTTTCTGTTACTGCAATATATGTTCTACAGATTTTCATAAGCCTGGTTCTTAATCACGTCATATTCACTGTTCGCCTTTGCCTCGACATCCAGCGCAGCATAGTCGTTGTTGTAGATGTTGCGACCACCTGCCTGCTCGGATACAGATGTGTAGTTGTCTGACGGCTGTGTTGTGTTCTTGTCCACTGGCTCTTGAGTTTCCTTGGCTGTTACTGCATCCTTCTGAGACGAGCTTCTCCAGTGCAGCCTGTGAAGTGTAATGCAGATAATATTCGTTTGTAGAAGATAATTTGAAAGAACAAACGTACATAGTAATTGATAAAAAGCATCATTTACATAGTAACTGATAAAAGTATCATGGCAATGTTGTTTTCGTAAGGTTAACTTACCTCCCTTGTCTCACCAGGCACACGTGCAGTCCAACTCCCAGGATCAGCGTGAAACATATTCCAGCAGCTAAGCCGATTATACCAGCTGTTGAAGGAGTGATTGCAGAATCCATCTGTAATTCTTTAAAACAAGAGACGTAGCAACACAGCGCATAGATGAGGTGATGTACAAAGGGGTTCAGCGTAGTGAGTGAGTATGATTTTACGCCGCTTTTAGCAATATTCTAGCAACATCACGGCGGGGGACACCAGAAATGGGCTTCACACATTGTACCCATGTCGTGAATCGAACCCGGGTCTTCGGCATGACGAGCGAACGCTTTAATTACGAGGCTACCCGACCGCCACTGGGTTCAACGTAGCGATCAAGATTATTTCATGTATATGTGTATACGTGTACTAGTCCGAATTTATACTGTTTTGTTTTGTGCTAGCCCACTGCGACACCATACCGCCGTTTAAGATGGATACTGAACTAGTAATAGAAATGTAAGTAGTATTCAGGATCATTTTGCAAAAAAAATTCAAAAGTATTCTAAACCGACCCCTCCGCAATGTTTCGGCAGATCGTCTGTGAATCACATTGCAAATGGGTTTTAATTCCTGCCTTGTCGACCCTGCGAGACCTAAAGTAGGACATACGTTATTGATAGGTCACTGGTCATGTCTCTGAATATAATGGATGTGAAATGACACTTAGACAGATTCCACATTTAAACATATCAGACGTACATATCCGAAACCTACCTGTGCCATGAAATAAGGTGATATTTCCTCCAAACAAGGACAAACACATCTATTTGGTGATTTTGATGTTTATGATGTATCAAATTTGATCAGTGTGGGCTGTTTTAATATAACCCTTACATGCAACACAAAGAGCCTTCCGTCCATCAGTCACATTTAAAACTAGTGGTGCAGATAACTGTGGTGTTACAGTTATTTTAGAGTTATTTCATGAACTACTTTCGGTAAGACTGAATCCGAGTTTAAACCACGTACGTTTTCAAATTCGATGTAATTACACAGTAATCTCGAATCGTAATGCGAATAGTTTAAGTTAGATATACATAATGAACATATAGATACATGTTTTGCTGATGGTGCTTGATAAAGTTGATGTCATTATCAAGATATAGCTGGAATCGTACAATCGACTCTGATTTTGGCAAAAGTGTCATATGTATGTCGTACCTCTGATTTACATTTGTTGATTACACAAATCCCGTTAGTGACCGTTGACTAATGTTTTTTTCATGATAATTGAGACCCTTTTGCGAATGATCTGTACCCTACATATTTGTTCCTAGGCATCTTACTTAAAACGTTGTTAAGCTTTTGGTACATGGTGTCAGTATTACCGAACCGATTTACCGTAAACTCTTGAAATAGTAATACCTCCTAAATCAAGTCAAAAGTGGACCATGTAGTTATTGATATAATATTAAAAACTGCATTTTGTGTGAACTTGCTGTAGCCAAGCTTGAACCTATGGACAACCTTCAAAATCATATACCCTTACAGAAGAACCCACAAACCACTTCTTGCACCATGAAAGTTATCTGTGGCAATGTTGTGAGAAATTGAATGCAATATACATGAATATGCATTATTATAACGGTAACGCTATTTTTCAGGGGATTATCATTTGAAGAAGCCCGATGTCTTCCATTAACTGTCCGACGAAGGAGGGCAGTTGAATGGACCGAGGCTTCTGCAAATGATAATGCCCTGAGAAATTGCGTTACCGTTATTATAGCTAAAATGGGTGGAATTTGTTATATATGATAATTCTATCCATTTTAGCTAAAATTCATAGGGGCGGTCGGGTAGCCTTGAGGTTAAAGCGCTGGCTCGTCACGCAGAAGACCCGGGTTCGAATCCCGACATGGGTACAATGTGTGAAGCCCATTTCTGGTGTCCCCCGCCGTGATATTACTAGAATATTGCTAAAAGCGGCGTAAAACCAAACTCTCTCACTCACTATAATTCATGCTAATAACAAATCAACTGTGCAACAATCGCTCAATCAGTTATATACACACGATTGAACATTACAGGTTATGTAAATAATCGTACATTAAAGTTATGAAATTGACCTATCCCGTGCTGCCGGTGGCATCTGTCAAAAACACATGCAGGGGCAAGTCAATTGTTACCTGAACAAAGACCAAGGAAACACATTGCACAAGTCAATGGAGGGAATTGCCTTCAATATATCTTCAAGATGAAACTATGTAAGTTTTGCTGAGGCTTTGACTGCTGTCGTATGACGCTCTTTGACGCTCGTAGACAGTAACGTGATGTGTTGACTGCTACCTTAAGCACAGTCTGTTCCAGCCTGAAACCCAGCCTCATAACCTGAGTTGGATGCTGGTCAATAAGATGGTAATCTTAATCATGATCATCAATGATTTGTTATTGCATTAAATACAAAACATAAAGCAGCCTTGTTTCAAAACTGCCTTAAGATGCAAAAAAAATGAGATCCTGATCTTTAGTTTGAATAAAACCCACTCAAATTTATTAATATTTAAAAACATATATTAAAAAGTATTTTATTCTTTTGGCTTGCACGAGATGGTTGTGGGTTTCCTTGATTTTTGGGATAATGTGTTGTCGAAAATGTTCTGTAAGTAGTCCGCGTTCATCTATATCCCACCGGGGCAGAATAATTCCACAGCACCCCATTGCTGGTCGTATGAGGCGACCGAATTGGGCAACCTGTTTGCCGTGGGTTGCGCCCCTGTGTCGGCGGAGGACGGGATTCTGGTGGTTGAGGGCACTGGTTCCAGGAATAGCGTTCCTTTGCCCAATACACCACTTTGACCCTTACTTCGCCTAGACGGGTGGTAGAATGGGCCCGGTTCTATCAATCGGCTGGTCACGCCATGCCCTGTGTATGAAACATGTTCATATTCAAATATTGCAATTTCCATGTATGTGAATGTTGGGTATGTGTATATGTTATTAATGTATGAAATCAACTTGCCTAGAGTCCCATGCCAGAAGGCGGTGGCTCATGGGCCAATCTGGTACTATCAACCTCTGAGTTCTGTCTGTCTCCAATTTACTGTCATGGGCCGAACCAGCCTGGCATTATATTTGGTAGACAAATTCAGCTATTCATGTTGTTTTTACTGGAGTATACCACCTCTGTATCCCTGATGTTTGCATGTTGGAGATCCGGTGCAATAAAACATCGCCTTTTTGGCACTCCATGGTGGGTGGGGAACAGGGGTGTTGAATTATTTTCTTTCATCATGGCTCAGCAATACCCTGGTTCAAACCGTTCCAAACGACGACATGTCGATCTAGATGAAACTGATAATTCATCTCCTGTTTTAGATTCATGGGCCCGATTTATTGTCATAGAAGCAGCTGACAAACAACCAATCAAACTTAATCCCTTTGCCATTTCCAAGGCTGTATCTGGAATTTGTGGAGAAGTTAAGAATGTGACGCGTCTTCGCAGTGGCTCTCTTCTTGTTGAGTGTACACGGAGACAGCAATCTCTCAACCTGCTATCTTTAACTACATTTGCAAATATTGAGGTTGCTGTGTCCGTGCACAAAACTTTGAATTCTTGCCGAGGCATTGTTCGAGACAGAGCTCGTTGCCTGTCCGACATGTCGGAGCAAGACATTACAGATGAATTAAAAACACAAGGTGTGACTGCAGTGAAGCGTTTCACTATGAAATCTAGAGACGGTGCCATCATCCCGTCCAATACATATCTGTTTACCTTTGCACTTTCAACAATGCCTAAGTCTATCAAAGCTGGTTATCTGAACATCAGAGTGGAGGTGTATGTCCCCAATCCACTTCGATGTTTCAAGTGCCAAAAGTTTGGTCACGGCTCCAAATATTGTAACCACTCTGCGATATGTCAACGTTGCGGCGGTGGACATGAGAACACCGATTGTGATGCAGAGATAAATTGTGCAAATTGTAAAGGACAACATCTGGCTTCTTCACGGTTATGTCCTGTGTGGCAAACCCAATCACAAATTCTAAAGGTCAAACATGAAAATAACATATCATTTCATGAGGCAAAGAAGCTTGTTGAGAACAAATCTCCCCCAACGTCACAAAATAAAACATATTCTGCAGCTGTTGCTCGTCCTGTTACACAAACCTCATCAATCTCTGTTCAGACAGAGTTGTCCTGGGTAATGTCAGATCAACCTGTCAGCATAACTTCTAAAACATCTTCCACCCAAACTGTGCATCTCTCTGAACCAGACAATACAGTGTCTGCTGCTGAAGTGCTTGTCACTAAGGAATCGGATGCTGTAGAACCAGACATTCATCCTTTGACCAGGAAAGAAAGGAAAAAACTTCTTAAAAAACAGTCAACCAGGAACTCCTCATCTTCAGAGATAGTTGTTCATAACTCCTTTGATGCTCTTGACATGGATGTCACCCCATCGTCACAGAGCAGTAGTAGGAGTCCTTCCTCCTCACGTGTACGTGAGCGTTCACCGATTGAGCCACCATGACTCAATCGTACAACTTAATTCAATGGAATTGTAGAGGATTTAGGAATAATTTTAATGATTTACAGCTTTTAATTCAAGATTTTAAACCATCAGCTATGTGTTTACAAGAAACATATCTTAAGAACACAGATAAATGTGATGTCAGGAAATATAACATGTATAACCTCTTCTCACCTCCAGGGGCAAAAGCCACTGGTGGTTCTTCAATCTTGGTGAGACAGGACATAATCCATAGAGAAATTCCTCTTACCACCAATCTTCAAGCCGTTGCAGTCCGGCTAACTTTTCACATCGCCTTCACACTTTGCTCTTTGTATATTCCACCATCTTCTCCCCTTCAGCAGGCTGATCTTCAGTCTTTATTTGACCAACTCCCTCAACCCTGTGTCATCATGGGTGACCTCAATGGACATAACCCTCTGTGGGGTAGTGTTGATACCAACGCTAAGGGCACGGTCCTTGAAGATTTTATAACAAACAATAATTTATGTATATTTAATGATGGTTCAAACACGTACTTACATCCTGCAACAGGAACTTATTCAACATTGGATCTGTCACTTACAGATGCCAATTTACTGAATGAATTTGACTGGTCCGTTCATGATGACCTGTGTGGAAGTGACCATTTTCCCACATTACTAGAAACTATTCTTCCAACTGATGAGCCACCTTCAACAAGGTGGAATTTTAATAGAGCAAATTGGCCCTTATTTCATACCCGTTGTTTTGAAAAACTGAAACCTGAAACTTTTCAAAACATTCCAGACCCTATTCAGATGTTCTCTGAACAGTTGAAATACATAGCTGATGAAACCATTCCTAAATCCTCTGTGAACCCGCACATTCGCAAACCATGGTTTAGCGATGATTGCAAACAGGCCAGAAAACGTAGGAAAAAGGCAGAAAAGTTTTTCCGCCGACACCCTACGGTCCATAATCTAAATAATTTAAAAATAAATAGTGCAAAGGCTAGACGAACATTTAAACAGAATAAACGTCAGTCTTGGAGAAATTATGTCTCTAGAATCAATTCACGCACACCTATATCTAAGGTGTGGAATATGATTCAAAGAATTAAAGGCAAGGGTTCTAAATCCAGCATTAAACATATCAAAGATGGTAATAATATATTAACGGATAAATCCGACATAGCAAATAAATTAGGTGCAACTTTAGCCAAGCACTCTTCATCATCCAACTATGATCCCACATTTCAGAAATTTAAACAACAACAGGAAAAGAAAAAGATTAATTTTCTCTCTGATAATGGTGAAGATTACAATGAAGTATTTTCACTACATGAGCTCAATACCGCCCTTGGGCAAGCTCATGATACTGCAACTGGAAGTGATAATATTCATTATCAGCTGTTAAACCACTTGCCTGAATCATGTCTCCAGACACTTTTAACTATATTTGATGATATTTGGACATCAGGGATTTTTCCTCCTTCGTGGCATGATGCAATTGTAGTCCCTATACCAAAACCTGGACGGGATCATACAGATCCATCAAATTACCGTCCCATATCTCTCACTAGCTGCGTTTGCAAAACTATGGAGCGTATGGTGAACAATCGATTAGTTTGGTATTTGGAAACCAATCATCTCATTACAGATATACAATGTGGTTTCCGGAAAAATAGAAGTACCATTGATCATCTTGTGCGTTTAGAATCATTTATAAAAAATTCCATTGTAAATAAACAACATGCTGTATCTATCTTTTTCGATTTAGAAAAAGCTTATGATACAACTTGGAAGCATGGCATTTTAAAAGATCTTCATGATTTTGGATTGCGAGGTCGTTTACCTCAGTTTATATCCAGTTTTTTAACCGACAGACAATTTCAAGTCCGTGTGGGTTCAACCCTATCTGATCATTACAATCAGGATCAGGGTGTCCCACAAGGCAGTATCTTGTCTGTCACTTTATTCAGCATTAAAATTAACAGTCTCTCCAAGGTACTGAATGACTCAATTGATGGGTCACTCTTTGTAGATGACTTCAACATATCTTGTCGTGGCAAAAACATGCGTACAATAGAAAGGCAACTGCAGCTTTGCCTAAATAAAATCCAAAAGTGGTCACTTGAAAATGGCTTTAGATTTTCTAAAGCAAAGACAAATTGTATTCATTTTTGTCGAAATTATAGACAGCATCAAGACCCGGAACTATTGTTAAACGGTGCCCCCATCAAGGTTGTTGAGGAGACCAAGTTCTTGGGTCTTATTTTTGATCGCCACTTGACGTTTGTCCCTCATATTAAATATCTTAAAACTAAATGCTTGAAGGCTCTTGATCTACTAAAAGTTGTTGCAAATACTAAGTGGGGTGGGGATCTGGCAACCTTACTTCACCTGTATAGATCCCTTATTAGATCTAAACTATCGTTTAGATATGACATCGTTTTCTGTTGGTTACCAAGCCATGTTGGACTCATTGGTAACACCATGGCTGATGCTGCTGCAAAAGCAGCTCTCAACAAATCTGTGACACCACTTCTTCTTCCATACAGTGACTATAAGCCTTTTATTAGATGTTACATCAGGGACCTTATGCAAAAGAAGTGGGACACCCAAGCAGGTGTAAATAAATTGCATGAAATTAAACCAACTATTGGCTACACCTACTTGGGTTGTCAGTCCAGATTTGAAGAAGTCATTTTGCGGCGATGTCGTATTGGCCACATGAGATATACACATGAATATCTTTTAAAAGGTGAAGATCCTCCGTTCTGTATCCCTTGTGATGAAAGAATCACGGTCAAGCATGTCCTGCTTGACTGTATTGATTTTTCCATCACAAGGGATAAGTATTTCAAAGTCTCATCCATTAGGGATCTTTTTAATCAGATAAGTCCACATTTTATACTTGCTTTTTTACAGGAAATTGAATTGATAGATAAATTTTGATGACTATGTATTGTAAATAAATAAATAACTTTTACTATTGATAGTATGAATAATTAACTGAGATTGTAAGTGGCTATATCCTCGAAGGGGTTAAAGTAGTGTCAAATTATTGTCCCCCTGAGAGGATATGTTAGACCACTTCATTCAAAGTAATTTATCTATCACTGTTTTTAAACGTAGAATATTTGTATATTTTAATTTTCGGCTAATCTCGTCAACCTTCGCCAATAACTAAAGGAATGGTGTAAATCCTGCTAGGGAACCTTGTAGGTAGCTAAGGTACTGTAAGTCCCCTTGGTCCCTAGTATGGTGGCCTAACTTTAGTTGTTGGTGATTAATAGCCTGTTTTTATAATGTGTCGTCTGCTGTAATCAAATCATTTTATTGCTCTAAAACTAGTTTTACACTTATGATCTGTGATATATTGCTGGTTGTTATACTGTCCTTCGTTGACAGCTTTTATATAAATCTATAATATAACTGCATAACTTGTTCAAGTCACGATATGGCTGAAATATTGCCGATGTGACTTAAAATTAACTCACTCACTCACTCATCTATATCCCAATGTTTGAAAGATTAATGGAATGACGTTATTGCAGATGGTATGGGTCGGGATGATGATGTGTTATAGTGTATGGCGATCATTCTCTTAAGCACATTTTCATGAGACTTTCATTATTTGTCATATTAAGGACCTAAGGACTAATGACCTAAGACGAAAGTAACATCAAATCTAATCAGATGTAATATCATCACGGCTTCTGTATATCAAATTTGGTCCTATGTGCGACAATATTTCCAGAAGGACATTTTTAACAAAACTATTTCATAATGCATGAGTGAGTGATTGGACAGTGCTGTCGCCAGTTTTCTCCAGTTTGACCAACAGAGAATACCTGGTCACTTTGAGGCCCGCAGAAACATGATGATATCGAAGCAAAAATGAATTATTGTACATTTTACGACCGGAATTGCATACAGCAAAAGTTTGAGTTGCGCCGCAAAGTCCCTTAAGTTCTAGTGTGATACATCCGTCAATCAACAACATCGCTACTATGAGCGCAATCCTTGTCAGCATTGTAGATATGGAGCTTGCTGTGAGTTTCATACAATGTTTGGCCCTCACTCTATAAAGGTTCTTACGCTAATGAACTAACGCAAAGTGAAAGTCACTTCGTATGGTTTATATCACTACTTTGTACCCGAAGGATGTAATTCTATAAGTTTTATAAGTACGTTTGACTTCACGTTTAAAGTGGCAGCCATACAACAGCCATCTATCTGTATCGCGGAATGAAGCAGTTCCTCAAAACGAGAGGCGACATGAGCGTATGTACGTTACATTGTTCTACAGATACATCTTTTGTAGTTTGTTTATAGCTATTATATTCAAATAATGTTATAACTAGATAAGAAAGATCTGTTACGAACAACCTCAGTAAGTCAGTCACAATGACAGCTCATCGCAATACAGGTCGCTTACATCAATACGTCAAAATGGCAGACACGATAAACGTGACGAGAAAAAAAATCCGAAGTTGCCAATGAACCTGTGGCGATTACAAGTGTAAGACATCATTAATCAATTGGCCAATCATTGAAAGGTGATTGTAAACGTGTTACATGAGTTTAAGGAAGAAAATGGAAAAATGAGAGCACGCATGGATGAGCAAGCAAAATGTATTTTGCGTTTACAAGAGACTGTTAGTAAGCAAGATGCCTACTCAAGAAAAAATAATTTATTGTTTTTCGGTATTCCTAAAGAAAATGAAGAAAATGTGACCACATGTCAAGAGAACTTAAGGACTTTTATTAGTGAGGAATTGAAGATAGATTCAGAGGGAATTTATTTTGATTCTGTGCACAGACTTAAAACTAAACAGAATCCCCAACCAGTGATCGCTAAATTTCTTAGTAAGAGCGAGAAAGACTCAGTATACAGAGCAGGGAGGCAAATGTTGAAGAATAACAAGAATTATCACATTTCAGAAGATTTCTCCAGACATGTGAGAGATCGACGCAGATTGCTTGTTCCATTCCTTGTAGCTGCTAGACAAGAGGGGAAAGAAGCTTTTCTTGCACAAGATAGGCTGATCATAGACAAAGTTGCGTTCGAATATGATAACAATGCTAGAGCACTAGCTAGGATTTCCTATGAGCCAAAGGATTCTGGAACTCATGCTGCTGCTATTTCCACCACTGTGGCAAGTATCCATGGCAATGGCAGCTAGAATGGAGGCCGTGACCGAATTAATACTCTCACTAGCGTTTCGGATATAGTCAACAAATTTCATAAAGGAATGGACGTTTCTAACTTGGAATGTGAGGGGTTTATACACCAAGCTGGGTGACAATGACTTTATGTCTGTCTTCAGTGATTTAGACATTTTGTTTAACAGAGACCTGGGCAAAAAATGTAAATGACTTTGTTGACATTTTTCTTGGTTATCAGTGTTTTCAGTTTGTGAGAGAAACGCCGAAGTGTTTAGGGCGTTATAGTGGAGGAGTGGCAATATATTTATCCCAGCTACTTGCAGAATTATTCCATAGAATACATTCTGAGTGGGCTGACAGCGTCTGTCTCATTTCAGAGAAGCCGTTTTTTGATGGACATAAATATCTTGTATTATTAGGTGTGTACATACCCCCTGAGCAGTCGTCCAGTAATGATCAGGGCATTGAACTTTTGGATAGTATGATATTTACATTAAAGTATGAATATACCAATATGGAAATAATACTGTGTGGTGACATGAATGCCAGGACTGGAATAGATACAGATATTATTGAAGATGACAGCATAGATTTCCTTCCACTAGATGAGAGTGTTTATACGCAGAACTGGCTTCGTCCTGCTAGAAGGTTGAATAAAGACACTATAATAAATAACTATGGAAAACAGCTATTAGATTTATGTAAAACCCAAGATATTATTATAGTTAATGGAAGATTTTCAGAAAGTTCTCAAAATATTTATGTTGATATTAGTGCAGCAGTCAGTGATTTGGTAGCGGTATTGAGTTGTTGTGGTTCAGAAATGAAGAGTAAGGCATTTATTTGTAAATTATATAAGCAGCCAGAGTGGTTTGATTTAGATTGTGTAAATGCTAAAAAGGTTAAGTATAGATTGTTAAATGATTTAAGAAGAACATCTACCAAGGAGGACTTTCTTCAGTATAAGCAAGCTCAGAGAAGTTTTAAAGCTTTATGTAATAAGAAACAAAAGTTGTGCAAACAAAAGGTCAGTGATAATCTGACCGAGGCAGCTGGTAATAAAGATATTAAGACATTTTGGAAAATTATTGAGAAATACACCAATAAACAAGCAACTTTTAATAAGATAGAGCCAGATATGTGGGTAAGCCACTTTAGTGAATTGTTGAACCAGGAAGTTTATGCTGATAAGTAATTTTCTGAGACAGTTGTTGATGTTGTGTCAGTTCATGATGCTACAGATTGCCTTATGTGTACTAATAGTGATGATATATTGTCGGCAGATTTTACAGCATCTGAAGTAACTAGAGCTATAACAAATCTAAATTCAAACAAATCTCCAGGGGATGATGGTATCCCAAATGAGTTTTTTAAATGTGGTGTCAATACCTTAACCCCTTATTTAACTTTATTGTTTAATCAGATATTGAGCAACGGACAGTTTCCAGAAGCCTGGACATCTAGTATTATCATACCTTTGTTTAAAAAAGGGCAGTGTTAGTGATCCCAATAATTTTCGTGGCATCTCTCTTTTAAATTCCATGAGTACATTTTTTGTATCAATACTTAATTTTAGGTTGGAGTATTTTGTTGAATCTCATCAAATTATCGGTGAATACCAGGGTGGTTTCAGACGTGAACATTCCACCTGTGATAACATTTTTATTTTACAGTCTATGGCTCAGAAATTCATAACGCGCAAAAAGGGAAAATTTTATTGCGCATTCATAGATTTTCAGAAAGCCTTTGATAGAGTTAGTCATGATAAGTTATTATTTTTATTGTTACAAAATGGTATACATGGACAGTTGTATAATGTTATCAAGAGTATGTATGATAATGTGAAATCTGCTGTTGTAGTTAATGGTGGTAGAAAATTATCAGAATATTTTTCTTGTACTGTTGGTGTTCGCCAGGGATGTACATTAAGTCCCCTGCTGTTCTCCATATTCATTAAAGAGCTTGTTGATTATATTAGCAAGTCTTTTGATGATGGTATATTTATATCCGAAGAAATGTACAATATTCTTGCTCTCCTTTTTGCTGATGATCTCATTCTTGTAGCAGACACCCCTCTTAGATTGCAAAAGCGATAAGATCAGCTTGCTGTTTATTGTTTTAAGTGGGGAATGGAGTTAAATATGGATAAGTCAAAATAATAGTTTTTAAGAATGGAGGTAAACTTTCTAGATATGAGAATTGGACATATAATGGTGTTAAAATGGAAACTGTAAGTTTTTATAAATATTTGGGGTTGATGGTAACACCAAAGGTTGTTTGGACTAAAGCATGTAAAGTATTATCAGAGCAAGCTAGTTAAGCATTAATCCCAGTAAGGTCTTTGATAAGGAAATGTGATATTCCAGTGGAAAATTCATTTCAAATTTTTGACAAGAAAATTATGCCAATTCTTACATATGGTAGTGAAATATGGGGTTTTATGGAGAGGGAGAGTATAGAAATTGTTCATAGAAAGTTTTGTAAATTTATTTTGAATATTTCTTATAAGTTACCAAATGCAGTAGCCTATGGAGAATGTGGCAGACGTCCACTTAAAGTTGTATATTATGTCAAATGTATAAAATATTGGTTACGGCTTATCGCAATGTCCAGAAGTAGGTACCCATATCAGTGTTATCAAATGCTAAGAAGTTGTTGTGATAGGAAACAACCTAATTGGGCCACTCATGTTAGAAATTTATTATGTTTTTATGGTTTTGGAGTAGTATGGGTATCGCATGAAGTGGGAGATGAGCAGTTATTTCTAAACATATTTAAGCAAAGCGTGTTGGATTGTGCAACACAGGATTGGCATCCAGATGTGGAACAAAAGAAAGTGCTTGTTTTTTTATTCCCCATTTAAATCTTTGTTAGAATGTGAAAAATATGTGGTTTGTATAAATGTAACTAAATTTAGAAGAGCGTTGTTAAAATTCAGAAGTGGTTTTAATTCATTTGGAATCCAGAATGTTAGAAAAGGTAAATGTGTTAAGGAGGATAAAGAAGCAATTTGTTTTTTTTGTAATGTTTTTGAGGATGAAAATCATATTATATTTCAATGTCCTAGGTATGAAGATAGCCGAAAGGTTTTTCTAGAGGAGTTGAGAAAAAAGAATAAATCATTTGTTACTATAAATATGTTGTGTACATCAGATCAAAGTGAGATTTTATATTATTTCTCCAGATTTCTATATACCATTTTCAGTATCAGAGGGGATGTCTAGTATTTTTACAGTTATCACTAATTGAAATAGTTCAGGGTTCACTGTACTAAGAAAAGAAAACAACTAACTGAAGCGTCTGGAAAATCTTAGTTTGTCAGATTTATATAACACTTTATATAATCCCATCACTGTCAGTATGCTATCTGTTTCTATATTTATATTGAGGTCTATTAGCTAATAGAGCGCATCCAAAATATATTGTAACTATGGGTCATGTGGCCTTCTTTACTGAATAAAATTCTGTCTTCTTCTGTCTTCTGTAAACGTGTTAACTAAATACTAAGGCAAATTCATAGATTGCTGTAGACTGTATTTATCTGTCTGGACACGCCACAACGACAGTTTGGATGTGCATTTCGTTTCGATCACTAGGATTGGTCGTAGCGGGAATAATTGTGAACGATCATGCATTCAAACTCTCTGACTTTTCTCAAGACTAAAAGGTCTAAATGCAAAGAAATACCGCTTGAGTATGTATTCGTGCTTGGAAACTCTCAATGGTTTCCCAAGAAATATACAAGTAGTCTGTCAGTGTCCTTTCAAGATTATGATCTCGTGAAAAAGGCTTGACGGTAAGATACTGCGGTCATGTTACCGACCTCTCAGCCAAGGGAAAAGTCGTATATCATGTTAAGATATTGTGTTTTCAATGTGGGGCTAGGTTACCTGCATATTTAACCTCGTTCACTTTAATTTGGAACCGAAAGTGTACCGTAAGGTTTTGAATGTTAAATTTAGCGCGGTAACATCTACAGGTAACCTAGCTCTACACTGAAAACTCAGTTTATTTATTTCTATTTTACCATGACGAAATACAACGCGAACTCTTTGGTGTTAGCAAATATACAGAGTGAAGCGGCATGTGTTGCATCCAGTGCTTTGAATGGGTTGTCGATCTGAATCATGGAATCACCGACAACCGCCTTTAAGCAAATTAGGTTGGCACCCCTTAACAAAGCAAGCCTTGTAAAGCTTTCGTTCGACGCCGCACGTAACCATTAAGACGTCATATCGCTCATCGTGAGGCAAGGGATATGGCGTCTTATATAGAAAAGCGCCAAATCAAAGGGGGTGTATTGTGATTTGACAACCTCTGATTGACCAATCAGAATTGTGAAATTTCTAAATATATGGTAAAATTCAGATTCGCTTGTAATTAATGTGTGTAAGCATACCGTCGGATACAGTCACAGACATTTCATTAGAAATGCCCAGAAATGTAGTAAATTCCTGATGCCCTGTAACCTGCTGCTCATCTCTGAGGTTGAGACCATTTATTTATTATGATGAGCTATACAATATATCTTACCAAGCTTCACTGCGCATTGGGAACCAATGTATCCCTCAGCACAACCCCAGAGACATCTTCCGTCAACAGTATCACATGTCCCGTTACAGCGGCCGCAGTCACTCTCACAGTTCACACCAAATTTACCATTGTCACAACCTGTGTCGAAAATAAGCAGTTGTATATTTGCAGCCATTATACATAACCTAGTTGGGTTGTTGATTACTCGTAAGAGTGGATCTGACAATTCAAACGTTTTTTTTCTCGGGAGTTTGAGACACTGGAAGGCGTTATATTTACGCCTAATAAAATCAGAAATATTTACATTGTGTGTGTGTGAAGAAGGCGTCCTATTTTAATTTCAATGAAAACATAAAACAAAAGACAGCTCATAAATATATTTTAAACGTAAGACTAAGCACATTTGTTACTTATTGATGGTTGACTCACCTGTCTGACACAGGTCAAGTTGCCACCCTGCCTGACATCCACCTGGACAGGTTCCATTGACGTGATGACATGTGTTGTTATCAGCACAGTGGCCGCAGGTTGATTCACAGTTGATGCCATACGATCCACTTGGGCACACTGGAATAGCACAGAGCAAATAATAGTCCTATCTTAGCACATCAACACCGAGGGACCGATCCATCATATTCGGGGAAGTGGACGAGGGAAGAGGGGGACTGGGACTGTAATTTATGTAAGAATTCGGATTTTCCGTCACTGCCTTAAAGCATTTTTTTGTGAAGTGAGGAACAGACATTATTACTTTCATAACTCATCTGTTTCTTAAACATCCAGCAAGCCAAACGTACAATTTATGTTTGGGCTGGAAGTTATTTTGTATAAGAAATGGTCGGCCCCTAATATTCACGTAGAATGTCATTTTACAACCAAAGTACCTAGAGGCTCACATTTCAAATTCGAAACTTGTTTCCATGTCCAAATAATATTTTATAAAATGTCCATGTATTTGATCTGTGACTTGTTACTAATGCATAGAATGCTCAGAGCTTTCATGCATCTAAAATTGACCATTCAATTTCTAAATAGTCTAGTGCCTTTCCAGTAGCAACAGCTGCAGATTGTTGCTTTCGCTTTCTTACGTTCACTTTCCCATGCTTGTCGTGAGAGGCGACTAATGGGATTGGGTGGTTAGGCTCGCTGACTTGGTTGATGCATGTCATCGTTTCCCAATCACTAAAAGCAGTGACGATTCTATGATTCCGACAAAATCACGAAGCCACGAACATTTTCCGGAAAAGGTATTGCCAATATCTTTTCAATTTGCCTTGAGCCACTCTAAAAAAGGTTACTGTGCACCGCAGTTTTATAGCTTATTTTGTATCCTCATCTTGTGACAATTAAAGGTAAGATGTACTTTTTTGTTGAAAGATTGGTTTATAATAGATGGCAGAAGTAATATTTGTATATATAATATATGTATGTCACTTTGGTGTCAGAAAATTGAATATGTCCCCCCAACTCGATGAAAGATGTCACAAGGACACCGGTGCGTCCAGCTCAAGAAGCAATTCTTTGTCAGATCTTCCTTTGACAATGCCAAGGGTGTTATCTATCTACTTTCCTGATTAAATTAACTGTCACACATGTATATTAGACACAAAACGCAATAAGTTAATTCATTAATCACAAGAGAATACACATACTTTGCATACAGTCATCTCCCTTGTATCCACTGATACAGCCATCAGAACACAGCCCAGTCGTGTGATTACATGTGTTAGATGGTGTCTTACAGCGACGGTTGCTGCAGTCCTTGCTGCATCGTTCTCCATAACTCCCAGGACCACAACCTGAAATTAGTGATTAGCTAACTAATGTGCTTCAGGCTACGTTTTAATTTTGACAGACAGCATGTATACACCGATTTGCATATTCATTAACTTTATGTCAATCACACACAGAGCGTCTAAATATTCAAACATAGTCATATTTCTTGCTACACAGACAAACTTTAAAGTTGCCCTAAAATCGCTTGTTTTCGACTTTGGGTGGCTGTATAAAAATGACCATCAAACGAAATATATATGTTGTGATTTTGTTGTTGTTTGGAAGATCCTTAATAATAAGTCCTTGAATTGAGTCAATGTTGTAAAAATAGAAATATGCCACCACCCTACCCCCATCCCCGTCACACACACTCGATGAAAGATGTCACAAGGACACCCGTGCGTCCAGCTCAAGAAGCAATTCTTTGTTAGATGTTGTCTTTCTTTGACAATGCCAAGGGTGTTATCTATCTACTTTCCTGATTAAATTAACTGTCACACATGTATATTAGACACAAAACGCAATACGTTAATTCATTAATCACAAGAGAATACACATACTTTGCATTCAGTCATCTCCCTTGTATCCACTGATACCGCCATCAGAAGACAGCCCAGCCGTGTGATTACATGTGGCAGATGGCGAATTGTTTTAATATACCACATCACATAGTGCATCAGGTACACGCAACATGAAGTACGTCTGTATATCAGTCAAAATTGCTGCTGGTAACTGAAGTGCTCCATGAATTTACACAAAGGAATTAGAAAGGAATTCAAAAACCTATACTCAAGCAGTTATGCCAGTTTGGCAAACAACAAGCATATTCACAGCCATTATATTACAAGAGAGTCCGTGCATTACTTTCATGAATGACCAGGCGTCTACTTAATATATCTAAAATCTGATATTGAAAACCGCTTCCAGAGTGAACAAGC
Source organism: Haliotis rufescens (assembly GCF_023055435.1). Classification (NCBI taxonomy): domain Eukaryota; kingdom Metazoa; phylum Mollusca; class Gastropoda; order Lepetellida; family Haliotidae; genus Haliotis; species Haliotis rufescens. The sequence goes on from NW_025963890.1 coordinate 68,992,670, forward strand.
TGTCACCAAACTCTAATGTTTGTGGGTGATATGGGCGTTTCTTCAAATGTATTTGCCCCTTGCATACTGAAAAGAAGTACCCACACACGACTTCTTGCAAAATGTGAATTATCTGTGATCAAGGCTGGAACATTTGAAACCTGATGTTGAGTTTATACGCGAAAAAAAGGAACAGTGTAAGTATGAAGGCAATACATCTGGTGGCAATATAGAACAACACACTCGCTGAATTAGTTAAATAAAACCAATTGAAAAAAATAGGTTGTGTTAATAACAGCAACAAAAACGTTTCCATAAACATAAGAAATCTCTACTAAATGCAGAGCCCATTGTACGATTCCGACTACATCAAGCAGGGATGATAGCTGGTCTTCGAGAAATAGTAAGCGTATCCCGCCAAAGCGGTCGCACCCGTCATACAATCTTATGTTGACTATTACCTTGAAGACAGTCTGTTCCTTGATAACCAGCCGCACATCCACCCACACACTGTCCCTGTATGGCGTCACAGCTGGAGTCCGACTTGCAGTGACGTGCATCACAGCGTAGACCACAGTTGGTCCCATGATACCCAGATGTGCATGCTAGAAAATTAAACTGTTATATCATAATCTTAATCACGATTACCAGCCAGCTTTCTATCGCAGTACATACAAACCATAGTAAGCGTATCCTGCACCTGTCATGCGATCTGATGTGTTGACTATTACCTTGAATACAGTCTCTTCCTTGATATCCAGCCGCACATCCACCGACACATTGTCCATGTCCATCACAGCTGGAGGCCATCTTGCACTGACGTGCAGCACAGCGTTGTCCGCAGTTGCTACCGTAATACCCAGAAGTGCATGCTGGTAAATAAAATGAGTGAAAAACTTCAGTTGAGCGTAGCTTTGAACAAATCAGTTATATCGCGGTGTGTCTGCATGATGTGGGAGAAAGCCCGAAGTGATGTAGGTCTCACACGTTTACCAATGACCTCACGTGTGGTGCTGACAGACCTTCGAAACACACTGAGGACAAATCTGGCAAAGGGGCGCAACTATCTACATCGAATTGTTGCGCTTTAGACGACTTGACAACCTGTGCCTCAAATGGAACTGTCTTGTCATAATCATGTAGGTGGTATTGTGATTTCTTAAGTGATGTAAGACGTTTCACGCAATAACTCCACTTTGTCAATTATGTAAAAATATTAATTAGATATATATCAGGAAGGTCACTGATACTGAGCATCTTTTGACATTCACTCTATCACGTTTCCATTGAATAGAAAGTTGGAAAAATATATTATGCTACAACTACAAGGCTTCACATGCATTTGAATTCTCCATTACCAAACATTTCTTCATGTGAACAAGTTAAAGTTTATTGACGCCATCATGCAATTTTATTGCATTTATCAAATGCACGGAATTCTACATGCTAAATGGTTTGAATGACATTCTGATATCAGAATGTAAGTGAGGATATGAATAAAAAAACAACTGATACGTAAAATGTTCTGCGCAGAATCATAGCGTGCATAACACTAGAAGCTAATAACTGAGTAAATCCTAGCATCGCCCTGACATCACCCTCTGTTTCCGAATGACCCCACTCCTTGGAGCACAGAGATACATGTTGTGGGATATGATCATTCTTACATTACTACTGGCTGATGAAAGTACCGTAGTCAGAACAAGTCTTAAAGGTATGTTGACCATAATATGAACATCAGACTCTTATGCTGTGAAGTTGAAACGAAGGATTCGTAACCGATTAAGCGGTAACTCTAAAGAAAATGAAGCAAGCCTTGTTATGTATACATCTACACTTGTGTGTGACATCACCCCTCTCATTGTGACGATAAAGATATTTTGCTCCGGTCGAGAAGCACAAGGTATTGTCACATATAATTGGAATGTTTGTATTCATTGGCCTGCCAGTCTACATGTTGTTATTTAGTTAAATATTGGTTTCTGCAGTGATGCAGATGTAGACTATTCAACTAAAATGATTACTGTAAAACGCGATTTTAGAACAGGGCTATGTGATTCATCCACGTCAAAAACACACCTGTACAGTCTGGTCCAGTCCACCCTTGTTGGCACCCTGAACACGCCCCTGTGTCAGAGGGACAGGAGTCGCTCGTGTAGAGGCAGTGACGGGAGTTACAGTTCTTGCTACAGTTGTCTCCATAAAGTCCAGGCGTACATGCTGCAATAAATGATCAGTTATTTAACTGGTTCAGTCAAATACCAATTACTTTCACTGTTCCGAATTAAGTCGTAGTTAAACCTATTGTTGTAATTATCAAATCTAGACTGGTTAATTCAGCAGTGATACGGTGTCATAACACCACATTTCACCAGTGTTACTTTGACTTGCATAAACACATGCAAAAGGAATTATATCAAAGAACAATACAAAGGGTGTTTTTTTATTGAATTTGCTATCAGCTATTATCTATGTCCCATTGCTCAAAATGAAATATGTTGTACACCTTCCATTATCCAAATAAAGCGACAAAACCCTTAACACATAACCAGTAGAAATTTCTGCATAAAGCAAAGTCATTTTTACGATTCCTACGACACCATGAACATGTGTATATGAATCACTATAAAATAGCTATGATACCAGGTGTTCGCGAAAAGGTTATCGTATCCCGCCCCACCGGTGGCACCCATCACAATCACATGCAAAGAGAAGTCAATTGTTCAACTTGAATGTCGGAATCACAATCAATGACTATCAAAGATTTAAGGCGATATAAATATTTGGCTGTTATGGTAACAATGGATATTAACATGTATAGTTAAGCGCAGTTTGCGTGACTATACTACGAACAGAAATGGTGGTGGTATACGTGATCAGTTTGTAAAATTATTGAAAAGCGCTCTCAACACAATTGAAACCATCACACTGCTTCAGCGAATCATTCATGAAGCACACTGCACATTGATTTGGATTGCAGTTGTCACTCAGTTTGGAACAGTCTCGTATAACACTAGCCAAATCCAGCATACTATGGGAATTTCTTGAAGGTATTTATTCTATATCAGCATGCCTAGCTCATCTCACATTACATCAGGACCAGCGGATGTGTGAAGTGCAATGTTTGTACCCTGGATATCCAGCCTAGGCCTATTTTGGAAGCTTTCGTTTACATGGAATCCTAGTTTAACCCACGTACCTATTCATATTTGACGTAATTGCACTCTAATCTCTTAACGTTATGCAAAAAAAAATTAAGCTTCTATTTGTATTAAATAATGAGAGTGAGAACATTGTAAATTATATATTTATCAAGTCACAGGCCAAGAGATAAGTTTGTGCAACAAACACAGCTTACCTAAAGCTATAAAACAGCAAACTGTTTCATATTTTGTCAGAATACATGCTTCATTGCGACGAGACATACTGCCTATGAAGGAAGTTAGACAATAAAGAGTCATGCTGTCTCAATATCTCACCAACCCTGCTTTCATAACGCATATATTGTTTTAGATTTGTTTAATTGATGTTGTCCTTCATGATTCCCCCAATATTTTCAACTGTGTTCCGGTCCGGACTGGAGCTGGGCCATTGCAGGAGTGTAACATTTACTTGTTAAACCATTCCTGAAAACGCTTCGCTCTATGTTTTAAATCATTGTCTTGCTGTCATATCCAGCCGTCACCATACAAAACTTATGCTGGTAGAACGCCGTAATATATATTGAATACTGTTAAAAGCGGCGTTAAACCCAACTCACTCACTATGCTGGTAGAAGGAGGGATCCCTCTTGAATGAATATCAGTGTACACTGCACCAGGCATGTTACCTTCAAATACACATAATGGTGTGGCACCCAAAACAGGAATTATTTACTATGTTTATTTCACATGCCTCGTTGTGTGATCGCTGAATGATGCGTTTTAGTACGATTTATTTTAGTGCTGATTTTGATACAAACTGTAGAAATATTCATACCCTCTAAATCATGTCACGAGGGGGCCAAAAAGATATTGATTTACTATTGAAAACTGTTTCTGGTGTGAACCTGCTGCTACTGAGCTCTTAACTTACAGCAGGTAATATGGGCATGTTTTCAAAATGAATAAACCCATTCACACCGAAAAGACGTACCAACAAACCACTTCATGCATCATGAAAATGTCTGTAACAGCGTATTAAGGGTTTGCGTATGACCCAGACCAAAAGGAACAGTTCGGTTTCAAAAACAACAGAGCAACAAACATGTTTATATAAATCATTGTCATATAGTGATGATAAGAGGTGTTCGCGAGAAGGTGAGCGTATCCTGCCACACCGTCGGCATCCGTCACAAATACGTGATGGGAAAAGTTAACTGTTCACCTGAAAAAAAGGAGGGAAGGCATGGTACAAGTCAACATAGGGATGCGTCACTGATGCGTCAAGTTTGTAAATGCTATCCACGTGTTTCCCATAAAACTTCTTCAAAAATTTGCCGAGGTCGTGAATATACTGCAACCTTGGTCATACAACTTCTACGCAAGAGTAACATGGTGTTTTGACTATTACCTTGAGTACAGTCTGTTCCTTGATATCCAGCCGCACAACCACCAACACACTGCCCTTGTACCACATCACAGTTAGAGTTGAATTTACAGTTACGGGTATCACAGCGTTGGTCACAGTTGGTTCCATAATAGCCAGAGGCACATACTAGAAATATAAATAGTCGAATCATAATGTTAGTCTTAATCACGATTATCTACCAGCTTATTATTTTCATACAAAACTGAAAACAGACATTTTCCAAAGTGCCTAAAAATGCTGACACTTTGACTTCGGCTTAGATTACATAGACGCACATCCCTCCCTAAACATACTGAGTCAGCAAATCTGATGACAGCCATCTAATCAAAATGGTGCACATTTGTTTAGCAATTCAAGTATAACACATGAAGTCAATCCTATAGTATTTCAGTGTCACTTTTCAAGAACAATTGTTTAAAACAGCGGGGCTTCCCATGCTTATTGAATCATCACATATCTCTTGTAAACTGAATAGGAAAAGGATTGTTTTTTTCAGAATAAAGACTTCTTTTCCCCAGGTTAAGAGAATACCTGTCAACCGTAGCGGGACAAAAACACAATGCTTCTGACTAACTTAAGATCGTGTTAGGGCATCATTGTGTCTGACCCTCAAGATGTGGTGATGACAAGCCTCATGTATTCCTCATCCATGATGCATGCCCTTGTTCCGTAACATATCTTTTCTGGTAACAAAGACGGAAAGCTATCGCCACAACAAACGTGGTGAGGTGAGGTGAAATGGGGTTTAACGTCGCGTCCAAGATTATTGCACTTATATATCGACGGACATGCACATGTGTGTGTGTGTGTGTGTGTGTGTGTGTGTGTGTGTGTGTGTGTGTGTGTGTGTGTGTGTGTTGCTGCTTGTACTAGTCCGGATTGATGCCGATTTATAGTGTTAGCCCACTGAGATACCATGCCGCAGATTAACATGAATACCCCACTCAGACACAGTATACTGACTCCGAGCCGACCAGTCCTTGTTATAGCCCCTTAATGCCGAGCGTCAGACAGGGTAACAACAAGTACCATCTCTTAACGTTTTATGACGCGGCCGGGGATCGAACCCCGGACCTTCCGCTCTCCGGGCGGACGCTCTACCATTAGACCACGGAGGCGGTCTCGCCACAACAAACACTCAATGAACTATTTTCCAAGTATATTACAAAATAGTTTTTTTATTCCTTTTGATTGTACAAGAATGCTTTGGGGTTTCTATATTCTGTTGTATGGTTTGATCGAAAATGTTCCCTTGGCTATCTATATCCAATTTATAAAAGGAATATTGGAATATATGCTTAAAATTAGGTCATTGATAGGTCCAGATGTTTTGCAATGATGAAAATCTTAACAATTCGTTTCATAATATGAATCTGACCAACATATTTTCCTGAGATATGCCTAATTGTCATGTTTATCGTTTGAAAAATCTAAATGCGATGCGCTACAGAGATAAGATTCTTGCTCATCATGTTGTCCCTAACCTAAACGCGAACGCCAACGCCGACATGACGTTTCAGCATGACGACTCCACAAGTCACACGACACGCATCACACGGTACTTACTGCAGGCAGGCTGCAGCCTCGTGGTTGTCATGCCTTGGCTAACCAAAAGTCCGGACATGAATCCAATTGAACTTCTGTTGGATTCTTTGACAGACGTGTAAGACGCCGTCAGAATCAGCCTCAAAACGTCCGGGAACTTGAAACTACGTTGCTTGCAGAATGGAATAACATTCCACAACAAGAAATTTATAGACATTAGTGACGTCAATGAGACGCCGATGCAGACCTTTGAACTCTAGGCCAGATAGTCAATAACTTCCCCTAAATGGTGCATTATCTAATATAACTTAAAGACATATATTATATTTTTCTCAAGTAATACATTAACTCATTCCAAGTAAAATTTATAATGAATAGTGCACTTTTGCATTTTTAGCAAAGTTATAAATAATGAGAAACATGCACTCTTCGAAAAACGGAAGGGGCGGTATGGTAGTTTAGTGGTTAAAGCGTTCGCTCGCAACGCCGAAGACCTGGGTTCCATCTTGCCATGGATAAAATGTGTAAAGCCCATGTCTGGTATCCCCCGCCGTGATATTGCTAAAAGCGGCATAAAACCATGCTCACTCACTCACTCGAAAACGGAAATACCTAGACTAACTTTGAAATGTTCATTTAAATGTGCATCTGACAGACACAAGGATGAAAATCCGAGAGGAGGGCGTTCCGATCAATCCCGGTGACCAACATATGCTGTTATCACTGCTCTACACCCCATCAGCACAAACTGAATAAATCAACGAATTCTGTCCAGTGAATTTATCCTCCATCTTTCCTGCAACGCGTAGGTCAGTTGTGCAAGTGTCTGTGGCGTCTTTTTACGTTAACGTACACGTCTACCGAGTTCATGCTACAGATGATCTATCAGGTTCAGATCCGCAGGTCTGACGAATGGTAGCTGATATCCAATCTTGCACAAAAAACAACTAATCGTCGGTCATAGCAATATAATTTTCTAATGTCAAGTGAGTGAGTGAGTGAGTATGGTTTTACGCCGCTTTTAGCAATATTCCAGCAATATCACGGCGGGGGACACCAGAAATGGGCTTCACACATTGTGCCCATGTCGGGAATCGAACCCGGGTCTTCGGCGTGACGAGCGAACGCTTTAACCACTAGGCTACCCGACCGCCCCCTAATGTCAAGAGCTAACAAAGATTAATTTTGATCGAACCATTTATGTGCTGTATCATAAACTGCAAATTAGTCATTTCTTTAATTTAGAATAATGTATTTCACAAATATACAAGACATTCAATCATTTCCACAGTGTTTGGACGGCTGAATCTTGCTGAAATATGCATTGTAAACTCTTTCAAAAATACTGGTCTGCTCTTCTACACTGTGGAACCCAAACATAGACATGAAATTCGTGACTTGAGAAGTTTCCAAGACAAGTAATCACCTCAATCGTCCTAACTGAAAGTCGGAGATCAGTTAATTGTACATGAATAATAATTTGCCTTGTCCTTTTAGTTGAATACCTGATAAGATATCTTACAGTATAATGAATATGGAAAGTGAAGGTTTGTGTGTTAAAAAGTTTCCTACTTACCCCATGCACTGTTTGCTAGAATTCGTGTCAGTAAATAAGAAATCGTGCACCTTTATGGATAACAACTTCTGGTTTGTTTCATTTCGCAACGTTTCAATGTAGATTTATAGCAATGCCGGAACGGCTCCAACCGTCAGTCGATCGCCGTTGAGGTCAAGTGGGAGTACATTTTGATATTAAATATGGAGCAATAAAGTATAACCATTCGATCCACATACGAATTGTTGAGATTAAAATAAATAGTTATGGGATAAGATAGGTATGCTATAATAAAGGATATAGATAAATTGTTCAACATAAAAAATGAGACTATAACGATATTTATGAAATGAAACAGTCTAATAATAGTTAACTAAACTAGTTATATAACTAAATAAATGTGGATACATACTATGTCTCAATTTAGCCGATTATTAAATATAATGCCAACGAAATAAAGATAATCTGGGTTTTGAAAACAGTGTAGGCGAAAGTAGACAAGGCCCTTGGTGTCGTTCCACTGTCCACAGTAAGGAGATTTGGCATATGTTTAATGACACACATCAAGGACTAGAAAAAGTGACGCAAACCGCGGCTGACAGGGAGGCCGGGTGCTGGTAAAAGGGGGCTGCAGAGAGGTTGTGGTTGTTGATATCATACTCGACATAAAATGACTGCTTTTACAATATAAATAAGGTCTTGAATATGCAAACAATCAGATAGTTTACCGTCTATCTTAATTGGACACAACACGCACATGTTTTGGATCACTTGTACGTAATGAGATATCCCAAAGAATATTTCAAAACAACCAAAATTATGGCTAGTCGTAAGGTATCAACATTCTGCATATCAATAACAACACAAAAAACAATTCCAAGACCAACCAATTCTTCTAAAATTGTGCATATATTTTAACAGAAATATTATTCATTTCGTTAACGATATAAATTCAGTTAAAATAAATTCAAAATCAAATGAAATGGCTGTTCATTAACCTGTAACCTGTTTTATATGAAATTACAATATTGAATATTGCACTCCAAAGAAATAGTACATGTTGCAGTTACATTTACATTTCAGCTTCTCACACTTGACTGAAGGAAAAACAAATATCGTACAGGACACTATAAACTTATCAATTTCTTATGTAAACAATGTTCAAACAAACAGGAGATTATCAAAGGTTCATACATATTGTGGCTCAAATTTACGTATGATATCTTATTGAACATTGATAGATATCCATAGCGAAGTTAATTGTGTGAAAAATGTTTGAAAGAAATGCAAAATCAACATCATAATTGAAACTGTCCACAGCAGGATACAATGATCTGTGAACTCATTCAAGGACCGTCACCTCTAAGAAATTACCAAATATGTACAACAATTTTGACGTATGACATCACTACCGGTGTCCGACATTTAAAAAAATGGCGTGTTCACTGACAACAGTTAGCGGGAATTTACGAGGGGACTTTCGTTGATTCAGGGCTCGTATATTCATAAATGTGACACGTAAGTAATCAGAAACATTCTGACAATCTGTTTACTGTTATTTGTTGTTATTTTTCTCATTGAAACCAAGAGAAATAGTCAGAAATTCCGATAAATACCGCTGTCGTGCGTGATTTTGCGTCAGTCATAGCGTCACGCAGGACGGAAACTTTGACTATTTCTGTTGAATTTATCAATTCATTGCAATGTACCTATTTTTAATTCCCTAATTCTTCCCCTCTTTTCATGCATATTCTGAAAATGTTGAGCCAATGTATGCAACAAATAGAAAAATGGATAGCTCAAATTAGGAGAAAAGGCTACACTATGTAAAATCTGAATGTTGTTTTGTTCACATTTCAAACAAATGCAGTTTTCCGAGCCAACGTTCGTTTTCACACCTACTTTGTTTTGCTTAATTTCTTTGTCTTGGTGACAAAGACCATTTGTCATTTCATTCTTAAATGTATGAGGAATTCAAGGATGTATGTTATGCAGCTGAACTTTAAATACATGCGTCTCCTTACCGGTATGCATGAAACGTAATTTTGTAAACCCTATCCAGTATGGCGGAAAGTTCACTTTGGCGTTCGTGTTTGCGTATTTTCCAAAGCATTCTAAACGATTCTAGGGTAATAGGCGACGTTTTGGAATGATCATTTGTGATTTCATTAAAGACAAATACCGGTGATCACTAATATGCTATTTTTTTAAATTCATTTGTCCTAGTAAACATCCGAAATTTCAATACATGTGGTAATTAACGCCGTGAATGGTGATTTAGTAATGTCACCGCTGATACAGTTCAAGTCATCGCACAGTAGAACTGTAGTATTTGATAATACCAAGTGCGTGATCATCTACATGTTTCAATTTGATCATGATGAATACGCGATAATGTTGCGTGGCATCGACATAAGCATGAGATTCTATATGTCAACGATTTATTTACATTGCAATTTACAATGAGCTATAAATAGCTGCACCACGGGCATTAATGATTTTAAAACATCGATTTTTGGCAGGAATGATTATGGAAGAGTATCGTCGCTTTCATTACTGCTAAACATGAGATATAATGTCAGTGTATAGTCATGTAACAGAAAATATGTGTCAATTTCTCATTGCCTTATCATGACGAATCCGTGTCCAACCAATCATGAAGCATATACAAATATCGTTGACTCCGACGTACAATGGAGTCATTATATATGATTATCCTTTGATGTGCATTATTTCTGTTTTTTTGCTTACTTTAAAGCATAGGGACTATACATTTTAATAATCAAGTCTATGTACCAATTAAATCACACAACTAAACTAAACATACATTTGAAATAAGAATTAAGAATTGTATTGACAATGCCGATGTTAGTAAGTATCTCCATAATCTCCATACCTCTCTCTGCTTGATATGAAAAAATAATAACTTATATTTGTAATAATCTAAAGGAATGATAATGACATATATAAATATATGACTAATCTTAAAATGAAGTAGTCCCCTACACTGAACATTAAATGAAGAAGTCAATTAACATAGAATGGAAGAATGTCTATCATTACTTTTACGATCTGGGTGTGTGTTTTTTGGATTATTTTAACATGTCCGAAAGTTAAGAATACATAAAAACAACGAAAATCTGTACTTTACTAAGAACATGTTATCCTAAATATAACATTTATTACATTACACTTTCTAAATGACATTGTGTATTCATAGCTTTCGGCCATGGGAACCGTGTCAATTTACACTTGTCAGAGGGGTACACAAAGTACGTGATCGGACTTATTTTTGTGGAAGCCTTGATAGTTGAGTGCGTGAGATCGGTGACTTAATGTGCTTGTGATTAGGTGCTTCACTCTGGCAGTGTGGGTTCGAATCCCTAACGGGACTCAACCCAAATAAAAAGTACAAAACACAGGTTATATGAGATAAATATTTTACAACGATACTAGGAACGCACGTTTTTAAACCCGGGCTTAATAACGGATTTTGCAAATTTAAGTTGAGTAACATTTTATCCAAATTAAAAAACGAAAAAGGACGAAATATGATAGGGAGAATGAATACTCCAAGTGTAATGAGTGAGTATGTGAGTTACACCGCTATTAACACTATTCCAGATATATCTCGGCGTGACAGCTTAATGTGGGAAGAAAGCCCGAAGTGATGCAGGTCTCAGACGTTTACCACTTCGGTGATACCCACGAGCACGGGTATGGTGCTGACAAACCTAGAAACATAGTCCGATCGAACCGTGATTGGAACCCACAATCATATGTTTCTGGCGTGCCCAAGGGACACACAGCAAATCGCGGCGCCTTAGACGACTGGGCCACCCGAGCCTTCCTATAGTCCCAAGCGGGTCAATATAGTTACAATGCACCACATGTTTGTTGAAAGAGCCGACGAAATGACTCGACTGAATGGCTGTCATCATACCCCGACCGCGTGTATAGTTGCGCAGGCCGTAATCGGCTGGTTTTGAATATTCCGAGGAAGTCGTGTTATTGTTGCACTCTTGCTGACACTCGCCACCACTCCTTGCACTAAACAGCTGCAAGTAAGCCGCTGAGATGTCGTCTTTTCTTAATGTGACTTAAACTTGACACTTCAATGGCAGTTCAAGATCCAAGACGTGGTGTTAAATTACACAATTCATTATTACAATGTTTTCTCTGTTGTCAAGGCAGCATCCAATACAAACCTGGTTTGGTTGAATATTTGACAATTTTCAGTTCACGTTTCTCTGATGTTGTTGCGGTGAGATTTCTTTTTCTGATTTTACTCCTGTTACCTGTGTGTGTTATTCTGTAACACGTGACCTTTCTTCAACAATACAAGCATGACGTTAAGCACTATTTCTAGATTAGTAAGAACTGAATCATCTTTGTGTCATACAACACGACTTTGTAGCTGATAACATCCATGATTTCACAAATATATTCATGTTACATGCAAATGATCTGTCTTTGTGTTTATACTTACTCCACACTTCTACCTCAGCAAATTCTAGCACAGCCCCCTGTCCATCATTACTTGTATTAGTGTAGACAGTCAGGTAGCGCCACGTTCCAGGACAGGTCACATTCAGTACGCCCGGGATGTCTGTACCGTCAGGACTTCCAGTAACTGTGTGACATAGACTTCCGTCTTTGGGCTCAGATGAATTTGTCACAGAAGTGTAGAGTTGAAGGCCATTGCGTCGTTTCTTGTCTGAAAGGAAAATTTGATAGAATGTTATCTACTATATATTGATTCTCGACATTATAGATAAGTGTGTACAGCGTGGGCTTACGACAACGTTATATACAAGTGTATATGTGTAATGAATATAATTAGTCCACTGCGACACACCACCTGTTTTGTATCAACTGGGATCTTTTCTTAACCTGACTTCCAAAATGAAACAATCAGTACCGTAATTAGCCTTTTTAAAACATTATACTAACGGGGAATAGTAACTGGGCTTCATAAAAAGTTAAATAAAAATAAATATTCTGTGAAATTTAATAATGGATCATGATTTAAGTTCATTAAGACATCTTCTTGTCTTCGAGGTCGTGATTCCACATCACCGCTAGCACGCCTAGCTTGGTGTAGATAGCACCTAAGGTTCAGAACACAAGGCTGGGTCGGTATACTGTTCACAAATGAGTTCAGGTTTCATCTGGACAGCTCTGATGGTCCCGCAGGGGTCTACAGTCGTCCAGGAGAACATTTTAGTGACGCCTGCATTACTCAACGTTGTCAGTTTAGGAGGTAAAAGTGTAATGGTATGAGGTGGCATCGTAACTCATTGGAGAACACATAGCGCAAGCTACCAGGACGACATCGTTCGAGGTCATGTTCAACCTTTTGTGTCATCACTGATTTTCGGTGATCCATCCAATTTTCACCAATATTTTGCCTTTTAGGACCCGTTGCCATGTACATTTTACTGCGCTTCACTTTTGTGTGATTCGTATCGTTTGTCCATTCTCAATTTAATTTCAGTGCCGTTTTGTATCAACCTTGTCTTTTCCAAGTAAACTTCCGTTCACGAAAGAACGTCGCTGTTGGTCTTTGGCGACAAATTATTAAATTAAACATTACACTTATCCAGACATGGCTGCTCAACTGTGGTTTATATTTGTTCCCTTATCAGATGTTACAAGTATCATTCTCAACTACCTGGGGAGTATGCAACCCATACTGCCTTCAACGGCTAGACGGTTTTTACAACCTCCTCAAATATCGGGTACCCATTTCCTGCTGGGTGAACTGAGGCACATTTAAACAAAGTCACTTGCCCATGGTGATAAAACACGTTTTGACACTTGTTTTGTAAAATGTATCTGGTCATCTATTAACGGATGAGTGGGTTCCTTTGAGTGCTAGGGGTGACTGTACTGTACACTAGGGGTGGTGACAACACCATAAAGACATGTAAGCCTAGGCTGAATGGCTTTACAACATGGTCACTACCAGGATACAACCTCATGATCAGCACCTGGCGCCTACTAGATTTTAGACCGCTCGGCAACTCCACCCAATGGAATCTGTTTCAGCGGATAGTCGAGAATAATTATTGTCTGGCGTTTTGTGGTTACAAGGCATTCCGATATGTAAATGCAAATTATCATGGGGATTATCATGAATAAACAAGATTTTAGTTTTGAACCATTGCCTTAAGATGACAACAGACATTTACATAAATTCTTAACAAGCGACAAACATACTTTTATAGTTTACTGAAGGGATGGCGATATGATATTTGTTTTGACAAAAGTCGACAATCACAGTCGTTGACAGAATACGATACATGATTTATTACCACTGTTAGGGTTTCTGTTTGTCTGTACTATTACTGACCACGATGCACACGCCACTGCTATATTATACCGTACATCTTTATCAACTGCGGCACTATTGAAACTGGTTATTATTAGCAGGGGAGAACATGTCCGATTTTAATACTGTTTACGTTATGTATCCTCTCGAGTGGCGCGTTCCGTTTTACATTTTACAATTCAACGTTGCCACTGCTGCCCGTCTTTCTTGATTCAGATATTAAGTTTTAGGTTGTACTAATATTTCAAATATTAGTATCTTGGCCCGGTTGCATCAAACGTTAACGATACATTAACTTGTCATAAAACCTCCATTAATTAATGTGTCATTACATGCGGCTGTATCAAACTTTTAGTGACGCCATCCGTACATAAACGGGCCATTAACTAACCTGTCATTATAAAAAACATGCCTGATGCGTTCATAAAATGCATCCTTGGGTCCAGGCACTCTGGGCCATTTTTCACTCAACTTGGAACAAATTACAACAAAATGTATTTCACCACAATGCATTTCTAAAAGGTCCCTAAAAACAATATACTAAAAGTCCCAAGCAATCCTAGTTTGGGAAATATGTATTGACTTCATGTAAACAGCTGCGTGGTCAAATAGAACGAGTTGACAATATTTTGCACAGCATGGACTAACTGGTTGCTGATGCTGTACAAATATATCTCTGCCTTTAAAGAAAGGTTGTGGCAGTGATTTTGTGAATGATGCTTGTGCAGATCATACACCACATCAAACACCAGTTCTTACTTTCATGGAACCTTGTCCTTCTTTCTCAAACTAAGACACTTTCAAGATACATCTAGCGTTAAATATAATCATCAGGCCATCGTGTGTCTTATCGTTTGGTAGGGTACAATGGGATTCAGGAAGCAGCATATAAATCATGTAAAGCATGTAATGCACTTACAGTCTAATCTGAAGTAGATTGTAACCTGTGCTGACTGTACTTGTGTCTGTAGATCCACCTTCCACCAGGCTGAAGATTCACCAACCTTGGTGTGGGCTGTGTACCTCTCGCTGTTTGCAGTAGTCACTCCATCTACAGCATTACCAGCAGACTGTGAAGGTTGGCGTGTTGTACTCATCCATGCTGTTTTGTTCCGGGCAACATTTTGTCTCACACCTATAGCATAAACAGTGTATTGTAAAGTACATGTATAAGTACATGCCAAATGAAAAGGAACCAAGAGACTTTCTTTATTTTCAGAGACTAAACAAAAAATTGCAGAGCAATAAGTGCTTACAAATTCACAAGACGTGGAAAGGTCCTATTACCTATCACTCTCATGCCATTGAGAGTGTGTGTGACAGGAATATTTATTTATTGCTCCTACAACATGCAGTCGTCTAGATTTGCCAAATATTATAGACTGACATGGGCTGTATTATATGGGCTTATTCTCTATTACGCATGTTAAATGGAAAAATTGTCATGTTGTGAAATTGTCTCCCTTAGGTACCATAAAAAAGATATTATTCAAAGCGCGACAATGCGACACATGACCATAATGCCGCATTGTCGCACTTTGGTTAATTTTGAAACTCTTTGCTTGTTCTTATAAGGGTCACGACGTGACAATGTCCCTTCCATAGTCTCTCTCTGCAGTGCATTAATCTGTCATGGGCCCTGAAGCGACACTACTCCTACTGAACTGCATGACTATGTCTCGGTTTTTCATCTTGACACACCCGTTTGAAGTCGTGTGATACGGTTCCTCAAAAAGTTAAACACTGAAGTAAGTTTTAACAAAATCCTCATACCTATAAGTGACTGTTTTTTTGTGTAGAATAGCTTATATATACATGCTTGTATGTTATATATGTTAGGTGTAATGGGGTTTAACGTCGCTTGCAAGATTACTGTACTTGTATAGAGACACGCATGCACGTGTATGTGTGTGCGGCTGCTTGTACTAGCCATGACTGATGCCGATTTACAGTGCTAGCCCACTTAGATACCATGCCAAAGTTTAACATGAATACCCAAATCAGACACAGTACGCTGTCAGTTTTAGGATATGTAAACTGTCATTGGAATTCAGACACAGGTCAAGTCAGAGTGAACAACGTTACTAAGTTTATTGACATCATATATCCCTCGGCCATGCTCAGTTAGTTCTATCGGCCACTCGGTTGCCTATTATTTGGTTACAACAGTAAATGCAAGTTTATCTTGAGAAATATGAAATGTTGCTTATAGCGATTAAAATGGACTATTATTTCTTTATTCTTTTAGTTACTTACGCTCAACATACATCTCGTATATAATGAAATGTCTGGCTCGTAACACGAAAATCAGGCATGGCAATACACATATTTACAATATCTGCTCTGATCCCAGCATATTCCCAGCACTGGAGGATATAGTAGTAATTACGTTCATGGTACAATACATGTATATGACCTGTAATAATATGTGTTTAAAGATATGCGTCAATACAATACACACCGTCACTGGTATATTCTAAACAATACAATTGGATAAATGAATACGATTTCTTGTACATATTACATCACATCACTTCAAATAATTTTGACAACCTGCGAAGATCAGGGGTAAGAGACTATTATGTTTGTCGTAAGAGGCGACTAACGGGATCGGGTGGTCAGGCTCGCTGGGTTGATGCATGTCATCGTATCCGAATTGTGTGGATCGATGTTAATGATATCAGTCACTGGATTGTCATAACAGTGATGACAGTCGTCACTATTGCCGATCATGAAAAACATTTTGTGTATTTTGTGCATCAAAAGCGTATGGTACGCCACACAGATGGCACCCGTCACAAACACATTCAAAGACAAGTCAATTGTTATCCTAAATCAACCACGGACACACTATGGTGCAAATGTAGTGATGTAAGTCCTCACCATTGCCCAGCATGAGAAAACATGCTGTACATCGAAAAGATGGAAGTGTATCAATAATATGTTCCGATTCCAACAAGTAGTACTTGTCATACATTTGGCAAAATGTATTGACTCAAAGCATTATTGTTAGTCAGAACGTTTCGATTCTCACATCGGCATATATTTGAACTCATCACCCAACCCATTATTGACAATCCTTATTCAGGAGCTATGAAATCAAAAGCTGTAACAGTCTTTTCTAACATTATATCATTTCCTGAGCATGTCAGGTTTCTTTTTCATAGCTCGGTGCTATTTAAATTTGTTCGAGTTCACAAGAAATTCAAAAACATAAATTTCGTAATATACCTTATTAGCAAACGTTATGAATACATGTGCGATGGGCACTCGTGAAGAGCAACCTCCTCGTGGTGAGTGCTGGATAACGCTAATCGCTCTTCCCCCGTGTGGAACCGGGGCAGAATATTTCCACAGCCTCCCATTGCTGGTCGTATGAGGCGACTAAAATGGGCAACCTGTTTGCCGTGGGTTGCGTCCCTGTGTCGGCGGAGGACGGGAGTCTGGTAGTTGAGGGCACTGGTTCCTGGAACTGTGTTCCTTTGCCCAACACACTACTTCGACCCTTACTTCGCCTAGACGGTGGTAAGATGGGCCCGGTCTTATCAATCGGCTGGTCATGCCAGGCCCTGTGCGTAATATTGTATATGCACTCCTGTGTTGTATTATAATGTATATTTTGGACTTGGCCAAGCATACTTTGTATGAATTACCAATTTTTGATGGAATAAATTGCCTAGAGTCTTACGCCAGAAGGCGGTGGCTCATGGGCCAATCTGGTGATGTTGACCTCTGTATTCTGTATGTCTCCAGTTTCTTGTCATGGACTGAACCTGCCTGGCACTACATCTGGTAGATAAATATAGCTATTCAAGTCATATTTGCTGGAGTATTACATCCCTGTATCCCTGGTGTTTGCATGCTGGACATCCGATGCGCTACAACACTGTCCTTGTTGACACTCCATGGTGGGTGGGGAGCAGGTATGCTGAAACACCTTTCTTTCACTATGTCTACCCAACAACCTGGTTCTATTCGCAATGACAAAAAACGACGTCTTGAAGATGTTGATTCTGGGAACATTCCCAACAAATATGATTCATGGGCCCGATTCCTGGTGATCGAGGCTGCTGACAAACAACCTATAAAACTCAACCCATTCGCTATCTCAAAAGCTATTAACGGACATTGTGGAGAAGTAAAAAATGTAACGCGACTCCGTAGTGGTTCCATTCTTGTTGAATGTGTGAAGAAGCAGCAATCTCTGAATCTATTGTCCATCAGTCAGTTTGCTAATGTTGAGGTTGCTGTTTCAGCAAATAAGACTTTAAACTCCAGTCGAGGCATTGTTCGTGACAGAGCTCGATGCCTTTCTGACATGTCAGAACAAGATATCGTCACAGAGTTGAAGGATCAAGCAGTGACAGCTGTAAAACGTTTTACAAAAAAAATCAATGGTGTTATCACTCCCCTGAACACCTATCTGTTCACTTTTGATCGAACTACCATTCCTCGTTCAATTAAAGCTGGTTATGTTAACATCGGGGTGGAGGTGTATGTCCCCAATCCACTCCGATGTTATACTTGCCAAAGGTTTGGCCATGGTTCCAAGTCTTGTGATCGACCTCATGTTTGCCAGCGTTGTGGTGGTAAACATGACAGCACAGAATGTAGGGCAGATGCCAAGTGTATCAACTGTGGTGGCCAACATGAAGCTTGGTCAAAGTCCTGTCCTGTATGGAAAACTGAGTCACAGATATTGAAACTGAAACACACCAACAATATTTCATATCTGGAAGCCAAGAAGCAAGTCAGTAACCAAGTCAATAACCAGTTAACTTCAACTACAACTTACTCTGCTGTAGTGTCACGCTCTGTTTCCACTTCATCAATCGAATGTCAGACTGCGTTGACCTGGGTTCACTCTGATCAACCAGTAGAAACAACATCTGTCATTCAGCCCAAGAAATCAGATTGTCAGCCCACTACATCATCTTCAGAATCACAGACTGATTCACAATGTTTACCAGAAATTGAAAAACCAGGAAATGTTCACATTTCAAAGACAGAAAGAAAAAAACTTAATAGACAACATCTTCGGACACCCTCTCCTTCAGAGGTGCCTGTCCATAACTCCTTTGGACCTTTGGATATGGAGGTAACTCCGTCTTCAGAGGCCAGTGTTAGGAGTTCTTCACGCTCGCGTGTGAGGTCACCCATTGAGCCGCCATGACTCAAACGCCTCATTTGATTCAGTGGAATTGCAGAGGACTCAGGAAAAAATTTAATGAGATACAATTGCTCATTCAGGACTTTACACCATCAGCAGTGTGTCTCCAAGAGACTTATCTTAAGCACACCGATATATTTGATTTACGGCAATATAATTGCTATCATTCGTTTTCACCTCCTGGTGATAAAGCTACTGGAGGCTCTACTTTATTGATCAGGCAAGGTATCATCCATAGCTCTGTTCCCCTCAATACAAATCTTCAAGCTGTAGCTGTCCGACTTACCTTGCACATTGCACTTACTTTGTGCTCCTTATATATTCCTCCTTCGACTACACTTCAGCAGGCTGATCTTCAGAATCTTTATGATCAATTACCAAAGCCCTGTATCATCATGGGCGATCTAAATGGGCATAACCCTCTATGGGGAAGTCCAAATACAAACAGAAAGGGTAAAGTGCTCGAAGACTTTATTTCGGACAAGAATCTCTGCCTTTTTAATGACGATTCAAACACTTATTTACATCCTGCTACAGGAACATATTCAGCACTGGATCTCTCCATCACAGATTCAGATCTTTACAACGAATTTGAATGGTCAGTTCATGATGACCTTTGTGGGAGTGACCATTTCCCTACCATCCTTAAAACTGTTAACCCTACTGATCGTCCACCAACAACTCGGTGGAATTTTACTAAGGCTGATTGGTCTTTATATGAATTATTATCCACTGAAAAATTAACACCTGCCATTTTTCAACATGTTCAAGATCCGATACAGTTGTTTTCGGACATGCTGCATGAAATTGCTGATGAAGCAATTCCACAGTCCTCTGCAATTCCTCATATTCGTAAACCATGGTTTAACAACGAATGCAAACAGGCACGAAAATATAGGAAGAAGGCGGAAAAGTATTTCCGCCGCCATCCTACAGTCCATAATCTAGATCGAGTCAAAATTACAAATGCCAAGGCACGACGTGCTTTTAAACAAAATAAGCGTATGTCTTGGAGGAACTATGTCTCCAAAATAAATTCTCGCACGCCAATATCCAAGGTGTGGAATATGGTGCAGAAAATAAAAGGCAAAGGTTCAAGATCGTCTGTT
The DNA here is from genome assembly GCF_023055435.1 of Haliotis rufescens. Lineage (NCBI taxonomy): Eukaryota > Metazoa > Mollusca > Gastropoda > Lepetellida > Haliotidae > Haliotis > Haliotis rufescens. Next base: position 69,012,931 of record NW_025963890.1, read on the forward strand.
CACCATCTTAAGGAAGGTGACATGTTATTAACGGATAAAACAGATATTGCCAATAAACTTGGAGAAACGTTAGCAAAACATTCTTCAACATATAACTATGTCCCTGAGTTTCAAAAATTTAAGAAACAACAGGAAAAGATAAAAGTTAATTTCACTTCTGATAATGGTGAAGACTATAATGAAGTCTTCTCATTACATGAGCTACATACCGCCCTTGGGCAAGCTCATGACACAGCAACAGGAGCTGATAACATTCATTACCAGCTTTTAAAACATTTACCAGAATCTTGTCTGGAGACACTTTTAGATATATTTGACCAAATATGGACATCAGGGAATTTTCCTACTTCATGGCATAATGCCATTGTAGTCCCAATACCGAAGCCTGGCCGGGATCATACAGATCCCTCGAACTATCGACCTATATCCTTAACAAGCTGCGTATGTAAAACCATGGAACGAATGGTTAATAATAGATTAATTTGGTATCTGGAAACCAATAATCTATTAACAAATATCCAATGTGGTTTCCGAAAAAATAGAAGTACTATCGACCATTTAGTACGATTAGAATCCTTTGTGAAAAATGCTATTGTCAACAAACAACACGTAGTATCAATTTTCTTTGATCTTGAGAAAGCCTACGATACTACTTGGAAGCATGGCATTCTAAAGGATTTACATGATTTTGGTTTGAGAGGCCGTTTGCCTCATTTTATATCACAATTTTTAACAGACAGACAATTTCAAGTCCGAGTGGGTTCCACCCTGTCTGACCATTATAATCAGGATCAGGGTGTCCCACAAGGCAGTATTTTGTCTGTCACCTTGTTTAGTATTAAAATTAATAGTCTGTCCAAGGTTTTAAGTAATTCAGTGGATGGATCACTGTTCGTGGATGATTTTAATGCATCTTGTTGTGGTAAAAATATGCATACCATAGAGAGGCAGTTACAAATCTGTCTCAATAAAATTCATAAGTGGTCTCTAGAAAACGGGTTCAAATTTTCTATGTCTAAAACTAACTGTATACACTTCTGCAGAAAATATAAGCCGCATAAAGACCCTGAATTATTTTTGAATGGCACCCCTATCAAAGTTGTAAAGGAGGCCAAATTCTTGGGACTCATCTTTGATAGCCATTTAACTTTCTTACCACACATTCAATCACTTAAAGCTAAATGCCTGAAGGCGCTTGATTTATTGAAAGTTGTATCCAATTCCAAGTGGGGAGGGGATCAGACAACCCTCCTACACTTATACAGGTCACTGATCCGTTCAAAACTTGATTACGGCTCCATCGTCTATGGTGGAGCCTGTAAAAGTAATTTAAAAAAACTTGATACTATCCATCACCAAGGACTGAGGCTTTGCCTTGGAGCCTTTCGCACTTCTCCTATTCCAAGTCTGTCTGTTGAGGCGGATGAGCCTTCTCTTAAACAACGCCGTCTGAAACTATCTTTACAATACATCACTAAATTATATTCCAATCAGTCAAATCCAGCCTTTAATTGCGTATTTAATCCTTTGTACGAAGATATTTACAATAAGAAAACATCTCTTGTTCCACCCCTAGGAATAAGAATTAAATCAGTCGTTTCTGCTGCGAACATTACCTTTCAGGATATAGCTCCGACAAAACTTTTTTCATCACCACCTTGGCAGATGGTAAGACCAACTGTAGACCTCACATTAACAAAACTTAAGAAATCTGATACAAATCCACTTATTTATAAACAAGAATACAATCAATTACGAAACACTTATGACACATATAAATCTATATTTACAGATGGATCCAAGGATGGTGGCGCAGTTGCTAGTGCCACCGTCATTGGATCCAGAACAGTATCTTCACGTTTACCCGATAATAGTTCCATATTCACAGCAGAAGCGCACGCAATTTTAACAGCACTACAATATATCAAGAAGAAATCAAAATATAAAGACTTCATTATATTTTCAGATTCACTTTCGTGCCTTCAGGCTATTAAAAATATGTCATGTAAACATCCATTTTTAATTGAAATTCTTGAGTTATTTAATGATCTTGCGACTGGCCAATATGACATCGTTTTTTGTTGGTTACCAAGCCATGTTGGGATTGTTGGTAACACACTGGCTGATGCTGCCGCAAAAGCAGCACTCAACAAATCTGTGACACCACTTCTTTTACCATACAGTGATTATAAACCTGTCATTAGATCTTACATCAGAGATCTAATGCAGAAGAAGTGGGACACCCAAGTGGGTATAAATAAATTACATGCAATAAAAGCGAATATCGGTTATACCTACTTGGGTTGTCAGTCCAGATTTGAAGAGGTCATTTTAAGACGATGTCGTATTGGCCATTCACGTTATACTCATGAATATATTTTAAAAGGTGAAGATCCTCCATTCTGCGTCCCTTGTGATGAAAGAATCACGGTCAAGCATGTCCTGCTTGACTGCATTGATTTTTCCATCACAAGGGATAAATATTTCAAGGTATCATGTATCAAGGATCTTTTTTATCAGGTAAGTAGTCATTTAATTATTGGTTTTTTAAAGGAAATCGAATTACTGCATAAATTTTGATTGTTATAGTTTGTAATTAAATAAATAACTTTTATAATTGGTAGAATTATTCAGTAACTGAGATCGTTAGTGGCTATATCCTCGAAGGGGGTTAAAGTAGTGTAAAATTATTGTCCCCCTGAGAGGGTATGTAAGACCACGTCTTTCAAAGTATGTTTATTTCTGCTCGTTTTTAGACGTAGTATATATGTTCATTTATTCTGGCTAGATTTGTCATTAATCGCCAACAGCGGAAGGGATGATGTAAATCCGGCTGGGGTCCATGCAGGTAGCAAAAGTACTGTAAGTCCCCATGGACCCTAGCATGGTGATCTACCTTCAGCTGCTGGCGATCTATAGCCCTTTTTTATATTGTACCGTTATATATAGTGATATCTTTTATAGTTGTATGCTAGTTTTAAATATTAATCTGTGATATTCTAGTAATTTTACTGTCCATCGTTGACAGCTTTTTATGTTGTATACATTTATGTATTATTAATGTACTTCTCGTCACGATATGGCTGAAATACTGCCGATGTGACGTTAAATCTTAACTCACTCACTCACTCACATGTGCGATGATTTCATATATATGTTCAGTTAATGTTACAGTAAGGAAGAGGTAGCCAACTTATATCCGCCGTTCATGAAAAAGATATCTTGTTGTGTTCAGTTTATATTAACCCAGATGGGTCGTCATGGTATGACGGTAAGAACTGTAGATGTGGTATCACTTTATTTCAAGAAGATTTATTTGATGTCCTGCAGAAAGTGGGCGATGTTGATATAATTCTTGGTGGCGATTTTAACGCTCGGACAGGCACAGATGTGGATTTTGTAAATGGTGATATAGCCGAACACTTAAATATAAATCTTTTTGATTTTATGTGTGATAGTCTCAATATTACTAAGCATTCATGTGACAAAATAATCAATAAATATGGCCGAAAATTGTTGGATCTCTGTGCAACTTTGAATATGAATATATTAAATGGGTCGTGATGCCGGTACAGGTGATTTTACCTGTATCAGTTCCACAGGAACAAGTGTGATTGACTACATTATTGCTTCCAGCAACCTGTTTTCTTTGTGTGATAGCTTTGACATTGTCTCGAGAGGGGAATCCCCCCACTTACCGGTCTCATGTTCATTTCAATCACATGTTCAGTCGACAGCACATACAGAGAGGCAAGAAGCACGTGCTGGTGCAAGTGCCAGTTATAAATATATGTGGGACACTGACAAGCTGTCTGATTTAAGGAACAGCCTTGTGTCACCAGATTTTATAAATATGTTAATGTCATGCTCTGACGTAGCTATGACTGATATTGATGCAGATATAGACAAACTTACCAAAGCTACATGCTCCGCAGCTGACTGTATGAAAAGGGATTTGTTCATGAAAAGGGATTTGTTCATAAAACCGAAGTCACAACCTTGGTATGATAAGGAATGTGTTTACTTCAGGGTGGAAAGAGATAGACTTTTAAAAGTATTCAGACGACTCAGGGACAATATATCTCTTCAGAACTTTATTACACAACTGTTCTAAGGAACAAAAAGAGACTTAATGCTGAGAAGATTAGAGTTACATTATTGTCACACATTTATAATGCTAAAGAATTTTTGAAAATATTGAGAGATTGTTCATCATCTAGTAATAATATATCACATATATCTACAAGTATGTGGTATGAGCATTTTAATGATTTGTTTAATAGTTCTGTTTATTCGACAGGCCCACATGAAGATGATGGTGAAGTTGACAATGAGTGTTTTGATGACGTTGTTGAACTATATGTAAATACCTTAACTGATGATGTCTCTAAGAATATTCTAGATTCTCCTATCTCCCGAGAGATAATATTAAAATCAATTTCACAGCTTAAATGTTCAAAGTCTGCAGGGTTGGATCATATAATACCAGAGTTCTTTGTGGCTGCTCAGGATATTTTAGTCCCATATATTGAACTTGTCTTTAATATTATTTTTGACACAGGGAATTTTCCACAATCTTGGTGTACTGGCATAATAATTCCATTACATAAGAAAGGTGATACCTCCCTACCAAATAATTATAGAGGAATAACTTTATTGACTGTATTTAGAAAACTTTATACTTCAATTTTAAATAGGCACTCGTGAAGAGCAACCTCCTCGTGGTGAGTGCTGGGTAACGCTAATCGCTCTTCCCCCGTGTGGAACCGGGGCAGAATAATTCCACAGCACCCCATTGCTGGTCGTAAGAGGCGACCAAAGTGGGCAGCCCGTTTGCCGTGGGTTGCGCCCCTGTGTCGGTGGAGGACGGGAGTCTGGTGGTTGAGGGCACTGGAGCCAGGAACAGTGTTCCTTTTGCCCAACACACCACTTTGACCCTTACTTCACCTAGACGGGTGGTAGAATGGGCCCGGTTCTATCAATCGGCTGGTCACGCCATGCCCTGTGCATGGATAAGTTGCACTTTCAATTCATTGTTATAACTGTATCTTCAACATGTAATATTATAATAAAAGTCATGTTGTAAATAACTTTGCCTAGAGTCCTATGCCAGAAGGCGGTGGCTCATGGGCCAATCTGGCATTATTGACCTCCAGGTTCTATTGGTCTTCAGGTAACTGTCTTGGGCGGAACCAGCCTGACTTTTACCCTGTTTGACAATTTTAGCTACCTGTGCCCTTTTTGCTGGAGTATAGCACCCTTGTAACCCTGGTGTTTGTAGTCGGTTACCACTACAACACTGTCCTTGTTGACACTCCATGGCGGGTGGGGAGCAGGGGTGTCGAATATCTTTCTTTCATCATGGCTACCCCCATGTCCACTGGTTCTCGATCAAAAACAAAAAGACGTCATATTGACACAAATAATGCAACTTCTTCTGATGAAGAGTCTGCACATATTGTTGATTCTTGGCCCCGTTTTCTTGTTGTAGAAGGAGTTGATGGTGTACCCCTCAAAATCAACCCCTTTGTAGTTTCCAAATCCATAGAAGGTATCTGTGGAAATGTGACCAATGTTACTCGTCTCCGTTCCGGCTCCTTGCTTGTGGAATGTGCACGGAGACAACAGTCTCTAAATCTACTTCAAGCTCATCACTTTGCAAATACTGAGATTGTTGTCTCAGTGCACAAGACTCTGAATTCATGTCGAGGTATTGTACGTGATCGTGCAAAATGCCTTTCCGACATGTCTGAGGAGGAGATTGCTACAGAACTGAAAAATCAGGGTGTGACTTCTGTGAAGAGATTCACAAGGAAAGATGGTGACTCCTTCGTAAAAACAAATACATATCTTTTCACGTTTGCTCTCGCAAAGCTTCCATCATCTATCAAAGCAGGGTATTTCAACATCGGGGTGGATGTATATATACCAAATCCACTCCGGTGTTTCAAATGCCAACAATTTGGACATGGTGCTAAATCTTGTCGCAACTCACCTGTTTGCTCCCGCTGCAGCCAGTCTCATGACAGCACAGACTGCACAGATGCCATAAAATGTGCAAATTGCAACGGTGCTCACATGTCCTCATTTAAATCGTGCCCCTGTTATGTGAGACAAACAAAAATTCTAAAAATCAAATACAATAATGACATTTCCTTCACAGATGCTAAAAAGCTTTTAGACCAAGAGTCACCTACTTCCTCTTCTAGGCTGAATTACTCTGCTGCAGTCTCCTCGTCTCCACTCAAAGTTGATGCTTCATGCCAAACGGCTATTAACTGGGTCTCAGACGAACAGACCATTTTATTTCCAGTTAATGCTGACAAGACCACTGTTTCTTCGTCAACAGCTTCACAAACTACAGAACCTCGGCCACGATCTGCACCTGAACCTGAACCTGAAACTATCACCGAAATGCTGCATAATGTAAGCATGACAAGAAAAGGAAAAAAACAACAAAAGAAAAAAGAATCAAAGGCCCTGAAACACAGCGAGGTGCCTTTACCATTGACTGTCCCTCTGGAGGTTCATAACCCCTTTGAACCTCTAGATATGGAAGTCACCCCATCTCCACCAATTCAACGGAGAGGGTCTTCCTCCCGCTCAAGATCTCCAGTTGAACCCCCATGAGTTGCTCTGCTACCCTCATTCAATGGAATTGTCGAGGACTTCGGAATAATTTTAATGATCTTCAGCTACTTATACAAGATTTGAAACCATCAACTATTTGTTTACAGGAAACTTTCCTCAAAACCTCCGATAAGTTCGATTTACGACAGTACGACTCCTACCATTGCTTTTCCCCTCCGGGGGATAAGGCAACTGGAGGATCGTCTGTTATAGTGAGGCAGGGCGTCATTCACAGTCCTGTTCCTCTCAAAACCCCTCTTCAGGCTGTTGCGGTACGTGTAACATTAAATATTGTTTTTACATTATGTTCATTGTATGTACCACCGTCATACTCTCTTCGACTGTCTGATATTCAAGCACTATATGACCAACTCCCTAAGCCATGTGTTATCATGGGAGATTTGAATGGCCATAACCCTCTTTGGGGTAGTAGTGACACTAATAATAAAGGAAAAGTACTTGAGGATTTTTTCTTAAATAACGATTTGTGCATTTTTAATGATGATACTCACACATATCTACATCCTGCAACTGGCACTTACTCTTGTCTAGACTTGTCTGTTGTAGATTCTAATTTACTTCAGGAATTTGAATGGTCAGTCCACGATGACCTCTGTGGAAGTGACCATTTTCCTACCATTTTAAAATCTGTGACACCATCTGATGTTCCTCCATCATCAAGATGGAATTTTACTAAGGCAAACTGGGCTTTATACGAAATTCTTTGCACTAATCAACTAAAACCTGATGGTTTTCTTGATGTTACCGATCCTATTAAACTTTTTTCCGATGAAATTCATACAATAGCTGATGAATGTATTCCGAAATCCTCCTCAAATCCTCACATACGTAAACCATGGTTCAGCAATGATTGCAAGCTAGCTAGGAAGGCAAGGAAAAAAGCTGAACACTATTTCCGTCGCCATCCTATGGTCCACAATTTAAATAAATTTAAAATATTAAACGCCAAAACTAGGCGTACATTTAAACAAAACAAGCGTCAATCTTGGCACCATTATGTCTCCAAGATAAATTCACGTACGCCGATATCGAAGGTATGGAACATGATCCGGAAGATTAAAGGAAAGGGTTCTAAATCTAGTATCCATCACCTTCAAAATGGGAATGAATTACTAACCGATACTTCTGATATTGCTAATAAAATTGGTGAAACTCTGGCTCAACACTCTTCATCCTCAAACTATGTCCCTAAATTCCAAAAATTTCAAAAGCAGCAAGAAAAGAAACCTGTAAATTTTAGTTCCGATAATGGAGAAGATTACAATGAAACCTTTTCCATTCATGAGCTCAATACTGCACTTGGGCAAGCTCATGATACTGCTACAGGGTCTGATAATATACATTATCAACTCTTAAAACATTTACCGCAATCATGTTTAGAAACCCTCTTGATGATATATGATAAAATCTGGACGTCAGGAGAATTTCCTTCTTCATGGCGCGATGCTATAATTGTTCCCATACCCAAACCTGGACGTGATCATACTGATCCTTCAAATTATCGACCAATTTCATTAACAAGCTGCGTTTGCAAAACCATGGAACGCATGGTCAATAACAGATTAACATGGTACTTGGAATCAAATGACTTAATCACAAATATCCAATGTGGTTTCCGTAAAAATCGCAGTACCATTGACCATTTAGTTCGACTGGAATCATTCGTTAAGAATGCCATTGTAAATAAGCAACATGCAGTGTCTATCTTTTTCGATCTAGAAAAAGCATATGACACTACATGGAAGCACGGTATTTTAAAAGACTTACATGACTTTGGATTGCGAGGCCGTTTGCCTCAATTTATATCCAAGTTTTTATCTGACAGACAATTTCAAGTCCGCGTGGGTACTACCCTGTCTGATCATTATAATCAGGATCAGGGTGTCCCACAAGGCAGTATTTTGTCTGTCACATTGTTCAGTATTAAAATAAATAGCCTCTCTAAGGTTTTAAATGACTCCATTGATGGATCTTTATTCGTTGATGATTTTAACATATCATGTCGTGGTAAAAACATGCATACTATCGAAAGACAATTACAATTATGTCTAAATAAGATAAATAAATGGTGTTTAGAAAATGGTTTTAAATTTTCAAAATCCAAAACAAATTGTATACACTTTTGTAGGAAATACAAACCCCATAAAGACCCTGATTTAATTTTAGATAGCACTCCGATTAAAGTTGTAAAAGAGGCTAAGTTCTTGGGTCTTTTTTTTGACCACCATTTAACGTTTTTACCTCACATAAAATATTTGAAAAATAAATGCCTGAAGGCCCTTGATCTCCTAAAAGTTGTTTCAAATTCCAAGTGGGGAGGGGATCAGAAAACCCTCCTTCAACTGTACAGAGCACTTATTCGCTCTAAACTTGATTATGGCTCCATCATCTATGGTGGAGCCTGCAAAAGCAACCTTAAACTTTTGGATACTATCCATCATCAAGGTCTGAGACTCTGTCTTGGATCTTTCCGAACTTCTCCTATTGACAGTCTGTACATTGAGGCTGATGAACCATCCCTCAAACAACGCCGAATTAAATTATCCTTACAATATGTCACTAAATTACGCTCTAATAACTCGAATCCAGCATATGACTGTGTTTTTCACCCCCTTTATGAAAATCTCTATAATAAAAAATCATCGGTTCTCCCCCCACTTGGAATAAGACTTCAATCTGATATTTCTGCCGCTAAAATTAATCTTGATGCTATAGCCCCCACGCAGCTTTTGTCTTCTCCACCTTGGCAGTTGGTAAAGCCAGAGGTGGATCTGACATTAACTAAATTAAAGAAATCGGAAACAAATCAACTTATTTATCAACAAAAATATAATGAATTAAGAAACACATATAATACTTACAAATCTATATTTACTGATGGATCCAAGGATAGTGGCGCTGTTGCTAGCGCCACTGTCATTGGATCCAGGACTATCTCCTCCAGATTACCCGACAATAGTTCTATTTTCACAGCTGAGGCCAATGCCATTTTAACAGCTTTACAATATATCAGTAAACAGTCAAAATATCAGAAGTTTATCCTATTTTCCGATTCTCTTTCTTGCCTGCAGGCTATCCATAACATCTCATGTCAACATCCACTTTTAATCAAAATTATTGAATTATTTAATGAACTTGCTACTGGCCAATACGACATCGTCTTTTGTTGGTTGCCCAGTCATGTGGGCATCAAAGGCAACTCAATGGCTGATGCTGCTGCAAAAGCAGCACTCAACAAATCTGTGACACCACTTCTTATCCCATATACTGATTATAAACCTGTAATCAGATCTTATATTTGTGATCTGATGCAAAAGAAGTGGGACTCCCAAGTCGGTATCAATAAATTACATGAAATTAAACCAAATATTGGTTACACCTACTTGGGCTGTCAGTCCAGATTTGAAGAGGTCATTATGCGACGATGTCGTATTGGCCATAGCAGGTATACACACGAATATCTTTTAAAAGGTGAGGATCCTCCATTTTGTATCCCTTGTGATGAAAGAATCACCGTCAAGCATGTCCTGCTTGATTGTGTTGATTTTTCCATCACAAGGGATAAATATTTCAAAGTTTCGTCCTTAAAGGATCTTTTTAATCTCAGTGTTCATTTAATTATTGACTTTTTAAAAGAAATTGAATTGTTGCTAAAATTTTGATTGATATGTTTTGTATATAGTATAGTTTTTATAATTGGTAAAATAAATTTGTTAACTGTGATTGTTAGTGGCTGTATTCTCGAAGGGGGTTGAAGTAGTGTAAAATTATTGTCCCCCTGAGAGGGTATGTAAGACCACGTCTTTCAAAGTCTATTTATTTCTACCACGTTCTTAATAGTAGTATATATGTTCATTTAACTTTGGCTAAATTTGTCATAATCGCCAACAGCTAAAGGGATGATGTAAATCCAGCTGGGGTCCATGCAGGTAGCAAAAGTACTGTAAGTCCCCATGGACCCTAGCATGGTGATCTACCTTCAGCTGCTGGCGATCTATAGCCTGTTTTTATCTTGTATCGTTATGTATAGTGCTATTCTCTTTTATAATTCCGTACTAGTTTTATATCTTTTTCTGTGATGATCTAGTAATTTTACTGTCCTTCGTTGGCAGGTTTTTATACAAGTTTCAATGTATGTATTATCTATAACTATTGATAGTCACGATATGGCTGAAATATTGCCGATGTGACTTAAAATTTAACTCACTCACTCACTCACTCAATTTTAAATAACAGGCTATCCTTTTGGTCCAGTGCATATGATTAAATTGTGGAATCCCAAGCAGGTTTTCGGAAAGAATACAGTACATTTATATTTTACAAGCAGTCATTCAGCGTTATTTAGCAAAAAAACATGGAAAAATGTATGCATTATTTGTAGATTTTAAAAAGGCTTTAGACCTTGTTGATCGGTCTAAATTGTGGTCTATATTAATGCAGCAGGGTGTATCCACCAAGTGTTTACTTTCCTTAAAGTCTATATATAATATAAGTGTGTTAAGGCTAGTGTAAGGTCAAATAATATTTTCTCTGAAGAATTTCATTGTCCTCTTGGCTTAAGGCAGGGATGCGTCTTAAGTCCATTAATATTTTCTATGCTTATAAATGAGTTGGCAATAGATATATAATTATCTTGTTCAACAGGCATACAGCTTCATCCTGAACTCATTCAACTAATTTTGTTGATGATGTTGTTTTGCTTTCTGACACTGTATATGGTCTTCAGAAACGTATTTATACGCTAAAATATTTTTGTGATACCTACCATTTGTGTGTTAATCTGGAAAAAAACTAAGGTCATTGTTTTTAAAAAGGGTGGTGTTTTATCAAAGTATGAGAAATGGAATTTTGATGGTTCCAGTCTTGAGCGTGTAACCTCGTACAAATATTTAGGTTTATCTCTTACAAGAACTTTATCATGGGGTAAACATGTTAAGGTTGCAGCACTACAAGCCAAGAAAGTATAATGTGGCATACTGAAATCTCTGTCCAATTTTAAGCCCATACCCTTTGATTTATTTTTTTAAATATTTGATACCAAAATTAGCCCAATTTTGCTATATGGAGCAGAAATATGGGGTCAGAGCCCTGAAATTTGTAATGATATTGAAATTATCCACATAATGGCTTGTAAGCGTTTTTTAGGTGTTAAGGTCTCCACCTCAAATCACGTTATAAGAGGTGAATGTGGCCGATATCCTTTATACATTTATGCTTAAAATAGAGTTTTTATAAAAAGTTTAATTTTTGAAAATGCCAGAATCTAGATATGTAAAGAAATGCTATAATATGGAACTGCAAGCTGTAGGTAATGGTAAAGTAAACTTAAAAAATTAGACACATTATGGTGTCAACAGGATTTGGTTTTATATGGGATCAACTGTGTGTTGCAAATATACCTTTGTTTATAAAGGATTTTTTTGTGAGACTAAAATTATCGTACCAACAAGACTGGCATTCAGCTATACATGAAAGTTCGTAATCATGTTCTTCTTCTTTGTATAAGCAAACATTTGGTGTTGAAATGTATATTACAGGGCTATCATGTGATATATTTAGAAGTATTATGGCTCGTTTCAGATGTACGTAGTTCTCATCATCTAAGAATTGAATCAGGTAGACATAATAAGGAACCTAGAGAAGAAAGAGTTTGTACTGTTTGTAAACATGATTATATCGAAGATGAGTATCACTTTATTTTAATTTGTGATTGTTATCAAGTTTTGAGGTCAGAATATATATCCTTGAATTATTATGAGTTCCCGACAAGACATAAGTACAATATTGCAATGTCATCCACCAACCCATTTACTGTTAAGAAACTAGCCATGTATATTCTAAAAGCTATGAATCTAAGGCAAAGTCTGTTGGGATCTCCAACTCCCATCACCACACTGTAACCATTGTATCATGGGCCTATGGCCTACAATACATCTGAATAAAGTGTATATATATATCCGCCGTAGTAGTACGTGTTCGACCGGATAATTGTTGAATTAAAAACACAAGTCCGTCTGTTGGTTCGCAACGTTTAAGTGTAGGCACTTCACTAGGTACATTGTGCTTAACTCCCAGTCCCATACTGCCCAGCTCGCGACTGGGTTACATACAAACACCTTCTAAAAGTGTTGATCATGTTCTTAATGAGGTCAGACGGCCAGGCCACGTAGTACCTCGTCCACAATACACAATGATCTTACTCTGGGCTTCATAAGACAGGAGCCTAGTGAGATTTGTATAATATGTGGAGACGATATAGGTAAAGTTCTTTTCAGAAGAATACTTTTCAATGGAAGTGAAAACCCCGGCAACTGTCCAAACTTGAAGATGTCCTGAATATTTTTACTGGGAGAGTGCTACACAAACATTGTGTGTAATAACTGCATCGGTGTAGTGACAAGAGTACTGAAAAAGTCAATCAACTGAGGTCGTCCTTTAAAAATACGTGAGGAAAAAAACTCATTGAACAACACTTTCTCAAATATTAAGTGTCGTAAGTTATCGCCTAGTGCGATCAGAGCATTACAAAAAAATGTCTTATATTCCTTGACAGTATAGCAACATCTCCAGCTGGATCTTTGCACTAAAGACCCGTGAAGATCCGGGGTAGAATAGGTCTTCAGCAATCCATGCTTGCCGTAAGAGGCGACTATGCTTGTCGTAAAAGGCGACTAACGGGATCGGGTGGTCAGGTTCGCTGACTTGGTTGATGCAGGCCATCGATATCGCTCGTGGTATCAATCAGTGGATTGTCTGGTACAGACTCGATTATTTACAAACCGCTGGAGTTCGGCGTAAACCAACAACCAAAATCCTGGTCAGTCACAAGAAATAATACTTGTGTTTTAAAACTAAGCCTTAATCATAGTCGCGATGGAGAATAGCTGTCATGTTTGTTTGAATAGGTCAGACCACGATTAGAGCAATGAAATACTAATATTTACACAATACAGTTGATAAAGAGTTTTGCTCTATAAGCAATGAATTAAGGCAGATATAGCTAGACTTGCATATTTGAAGATTATAGACTGCGTGCAAGGCCTCATACATATACTCTTCAAAACGAATACTTTAGGCCATAAAAGCAAAATTAGCAGACCAAGAAGTGCAAAATGAAGGGGTGTTATAGTATCATTGACTTTTACCGAATCAAAATGATCACAAAAAGGAAATGCAAACCATTAGTCGTGAAACACGAACGATTCGAAAAAAACGCACCGAGTGTATCATCAAAAGGGTCATAAAGCTGCACGCACTGCAGGAGCAGCACCACTATGAACGGCATTAAAGTGCAGGGGTTTTGACTGCCTGGCATCTGCGTCAATCGAACATTGAAAGTTCAACAACATGCCAAGATTAACAGAAGTGCAAAGAAACAACGTTTGCAGACAGGGAAGTCCCGATCAGCTGTAGCCAGGGTTTTTAATATAGCGCCCAGCACCATCCCAGCTATGGGATCGATTTCAACAGCACGGATCAACACGTCATCGGCAAGATCGGGACGACCAAGAGTAACTACCCCCGCCCAAGATCGCTACATCCGACTGCGCCACCTACGTGAAAGGACTACTACAGCCACCTCAACCGCATCCCAAATACCCCGAATGCGCAGAATCTCCGACAAGACCGTACGAAACCATTTAAGAGCAGAAGGCCTACGATGGAGAGATGTCTGGTTCAGCGAGGGGATGGAAGAGAACGGGTCCAAAGACGTCGGGGATAACGTTACGCCGGAAACTGCATACAGGAAGTGGACAGGTTAGGTGGGGGTAGCGTTATGATATGGGCTGCTATCTCTCATCATGACAGGACAGGTTTGGTCCATATCTAGGGTAGCCTTATGGCTCAAGGATACATCAAAGAAATTCTCCTACCACACGTCCTCCCAATTGCAGCCAACGGCAACGGTGTATTTCAGCAGGACAACGCTCGACCGCATACAGCACGGATCACAAGAGCGTCTTTACACAACACCAACGTAGTTGTTCCCTGGCCCTCCAGATCATTGCTCCAACGCGGTACTGAATGATTATTCCATGGGCGTATAGTAGTTCTATAATTTTATTAGACAAGTCTAGAAAAGCGCAATCGTCAATGCATCCATGTTGGGTGTTCTGATAATCTTCACTGCGATATTTTGTTCCATAATAAGAGTTAGCAGATGTCTCATAGTCGAGTGAACGTGAACTACCTGATGATTCTGTTTTAAACGTGCATAGTTTCTCAATCAATTATTAGCAAGGTATGAGGCAGCCCTCATGCATTCGTGTGAAAAACAACAAATACACCACAAGGGACATGTTCACCTCCATGCATGTTAGACGTTACGCCCATTTGAGGTGTAAAGAAAAATACAGCTTATGAAATATCGGTATATCGGTAATGAATCCGGACCAGAATTGGTCCCTAGCAACTTCAACTTGTAGTGCGAGGCAACTCATGATTGAATGGATCGGGTTGTTGGCGTGTCAACGTGCTCCGATGGCGTGAATCGTTGTTCTTAATCCAGCTCGTATAAGACAGTCGTCTGGATGGAGAGAATCAAAGGAAAATTCATCTAAAGGTTACTATTATAACACGTTTAAAGAGTTACCATCCCTTGAACCTTATTTACTAGAACTACCAATCACCTTACGCATCTCTCGTGCTCGTTTAAGAATAGCAAATCATAGATTACCCACTGAAACAGGAAGATGGTATAATATTGTAAGAGAGGAAAGAAAATGTACATTGTGTAAAAAATTGATATGTGATGAAATGCACTTTTTATTAGAATGTCCAAAACTCTCAGAAATTAGAAACAAATTTTTGCCTCAATACTACTGTATGTATCCTTCTGCCATAAAATTCTCACATTTGATGTCCATTACTTATAAGCCAATTCTATTAAACCTGGCGAGTTATATAAGATCATGTATGGAAATGTTCGACTGACATGTTTTCTCCTATTGTATCTAATTCCTGTATCCAATTACATCTCTGTATCACTGCCGATTTACGAGAATAAACATCATTCATTCATTCATTCATTCATTCATTCATTCATTCATTCATTCGTTCATTCGTTCATTCTCATTTCGGGAATATTGCTGAGTGTGGTTCATTGTCCGAAGT
This sequence comes from Haliotis rufescens, assembly GCF_023055435.1. NCBI lineage: Eukaryota > Metazoa > Mollusca > Gastropoda > Lepetellida > Haliotidae > Haliotis > Haliotis rufescens. Next base: position 69,028,696 of record NW_025963890.1, read on the forward strand.
AGGGAGAATCAGCCCAACGAAAGCCGAGGCCCAGGCAAACAAACGCTATCGCTTTTGGCTTTCAATTTGACTTCGTGTTAACAGATGTTAATGATAAAGACTGCTGAGACTGTACGCATAAATCACCGTTTTGATGGAATGGTGTGGCACTTTTACCAAAAGTGTTTGTGAATATTAGGAGATACACCTCTTCTGTTTTAAATTCGAGATGATTCATATGGATGAGCACAGTTCTATCTCCATTCTACCATGCCTATTGAGACAAGACAACTGAATAATGTTTATAATGTCTTCAGTTCCGTTTTGTTGACATCAAATGTACTTGTAGCGCATTATACCTGGGCAATAACATAGCATTCAAATGATACGTAAATGGACTTAGATTTGCATGTAACAGACCCAACACCCCTGCAATCTTTGGGGCGGGCCATTTGGTATTTAGGGAGGGAGTGGGTTTGGGGAGAGTCATGTATTCTTTTGTCGTTTTCAGAGGATGAGATTTTTATCTTCATAACAGAGAGCTGAAATATTTAAGGTCACATTTCAAATACAACATTTGGAAAGATTATTTATATTTTCTCACTGTTCGGCTAATACAGTGCAGATGTAGGTGATTTGATGAACAATGAAAATAGCAGTATGTGTTGCAATAGGCCAATGTGCAGCTTTTTCCCATTTGACAGAAACTGGTCAACTTTACATGTTTGTATCCAAACCGTTGGACAGTGACAAATAACATACTAAGATTCACGCTACAACACGATACATACTCTTGGTATGATGCATCAAGGAGCAATGCATGACAGCGTAGCAAGGAGTTTTGGCTGCACTGACAGGCAGACTGGGCGGAAGAAGGGAAGAGAGAGGGATTAGAACATTAATCTTGTAGGATCACCTTGACCGTCAAATAAGAGCACGACCAGGGCCCACTTGCACGAAGCGATCTTAGCGCTACAACTATTGTAAGCCTATGTTAAAGTATGGGAGTTACGATCATCTTAGCGCTAAGATCGCTTTGTGCAAGTGGGCCCAGGTGACCCTTATAATTATAACAAGCATCAGTTTAGCACAGGCCTCCAGCAAAGAATTGCGTTGAATCCCATTTCTTGTGATCAGACGCCTCACGTCTTCTAAAATGGTCAAGTTTGGGAGTGCATTGACGCCAGTAGAGGGCATCGACGCTATTGACTGACAGACTTGACATTTTGAAGGAATAAAGGGAGTTTCATGTGCTGATTTCAGTCTTGATTGTGTATCCAGTACTGATCAACTGGCCCGATCATCCAAACTGTCGGCACACTACGTTCAGTTTTGTTCACATTCACGGCATTGCTTCTAATGACGTCCCTTATTAATTCTGGAAACCCATTTGTCCAGGTACTCTCCATTCTGTGGCCAGCCTCTGCCCAAGGTTTTTGCAAAATTGAACATGCTGTTATCGTGGGTACATAAAAAGGGAGACAAAATGTAAAAACTATCTTTTTGAAAACTCAAATTTTAAACTTTGTCGAGATTGGCCCATTGGCCTGCCCACGGGCGAAGAGTGGCCTATGGGCAAGCAAGTGGGCGACAATATTTTCCTTTGCTCAAAACTCATGTTTGTCTTTGTCAAATACATGAACGTGCGTCTACAAGCATCATGACATATGATTGAACTCATTTTAATTTTATTCAACTAATTTGTGGCGTTATTAAAATATTTCGCCCATGGGCTAAAAGGTTTGGCCCATGGGCAGGCCCATAGAAGAAGTTTCAGTTTTGTTTGTCATTTAACGCCGCACTTTGTGGCGGCGGTCTGTAAGTTATTGAGTCTGGACCGCTGACTGACATGACCGCTAATCTACGCATTTGGGATACGATAACATGCATCAAGTCAGTGAGCCTGACCACACGATCACGTTAGTCGCCACTAACGACATGCCTGGGTTGCTGAAATTCTAACACGAATACTAAAGTACAAGCATGTTTCATACATCAACATCAACCTGTACTATGGAGATAACATCTTGAATAGGGATTCAGGATTAAGGACGCATCATATAATACATTCAGTAACAGAACTGTAAAACGCTTACAGTCTGTCCTGAAGTAGATTGTAACCTGTGCTGACTGTACTTGTGTCTGTAGATTCACCTTCTAGCAGCCGGTAGGTTCACCATCCCTGGAGTTAATCGACGGAGTCTTACTGACTGCAGTAGTTACTCTATCTACAGCCTTACCAGCCTACTTTGAAGGTTGACGTGTTGTAATTTTGGATGGCATCACAAACAAAAAAAACTGGGTGAAATGAATTGAAGCAATTCATCATGCACTAAAACTCAAACTCAAACTCATACCGGAACTACCGGAAGCAAAGGCAGTTATCCTATCAGACTCCCTATGTACACTTCAAAGCAGCAGCAGACTGTTATTAATGTAAACCAATATCATGATTGATAATTATTATTATGAGTATAGAAGTGGCACATGGAATGCATATAGTGTACTTGCATGGATATTGTCATGTCATTATCTTAGTCATTATTGAAAGTGTTAGTGAATCAGATGTATTGTCATGAATAGTTGTGCATTTATTGCACTTAAGTATAAGAATAACAACTGTATTGTACATACTTTATATACTAAGATTTGTTCAACAGCAAATATCATGTATGATTTTTAACATTACCTTCGAGGTATAACTGAGATATGATTTAAGTAATTGTATGAATGGTTCCTGGTAGAATATTATCCAATGTTATTTTTAAAGAATGAAGTATTATGATTGGTATAACTCTACCATTTGAAATATGAATGTCCAATTCCAAATGTAATGTGTATATGAGATCATTGCTTGATTATTTATGTACAACAAATTGAACCTCACAATAAATACTTGGGCATATCGTTGACATCACCGTCTCACGTAATTCTCCCTTCCATTTTAAGACTAAGATTACCACTTGTTGGAAATAAGTAACAGGATAACATATTCCTTTATTGGGTATATATTATATCCAATTAAACACAAATGTTCAGTAGTTTCGAAATGCTTCATGTTTGAACAAAATGTTACAATGGTCCCTTATATGCATAACTGTTTAATGTGCCAGAGCTCTTTTTTCACATTATGTCAGAGTTTCTCATGTATATATGTACACATTAGAGCACACACAAACAGTTGTTTATACTAAAAACAAACTTCTATGTGATGTTAACGTTTCAGATCCATGTGTTACTTCCTTGTACTGATATGCTGTCATAAAAAATGGCAAATACTTCACAGTTCAGAAAATCATGACGTCAGGGTATTTGTTTTAGACATGACCTTTGTATGTTTGCTACACGAGGCAGGAGAAAACACGTTCTTAATATACTAAGTTTATTTGTCTTCTTTCTGTTTAAGAATGAACCAACCCGCACAACGTAGTCTTCAAGTGCCGATTTTAATCAAATAAAACAAATGAAGGTATTTAGTATTTGTGCTAACAGTCCTTTTTATGAACATGTACATACAACTTTAATAGACTTGCAGAGTCAGAAAACCTTCAACAGTCTTTCCTACTTTGATGTGGTCTTGGTATCGAACATGACAGTACACTCTTAAAATCATTGTTCGTCGAGTTTTCGCCGAAGAAATATTGCAACAACTACTTAAAAAACTTGTAATCTAGGGACCGCAACAGATTTTTTAGCAATGTTTTTTAGGTAAGACCAGTATTTGAAAATGCCTTACGTGTGTGTAGGTTTGCGAAAGACGTGCTTGTTGATGCCACATTCAGCATAAACTAGATTGTAACAACTAAAACGTCCTTTATAATAAAACTATTTACTGACAAAAATATAATGAATCGGTCGGTGGATCACGCATAATAAACGTAGCGACTGTTTACCGTGAAACTGACTGCCTCTGTGGTCTAGTGGATTAGCGTCCGCCCGGAGAGCGGGAGGTTGGTGCTTCGATATTGTATAACAATATAAGGTAATCAACATGTAATTCTTAATGTCATTTCTGCTATGTTCACTTTAAAAAAGGAACGCAGGCAAATTAGTTTTCCAGTTCGTGCAACTATCTGTCTGAAGCACACCCACGTATGGTCCCTATGAGTGATAATAAAAAATTTGAAAGGGGCACAGTGACACAGCCTGAACCAACGTAAATTACACAAACGAAACCACTGTGACCGATTCAGTGACATCATAAACATGTTGATGTTGCGGTTCAACTGACCCTTTCTTCGTATAGACGTTTTCCCGTGTACAATTTATACATTGTATATAACGCAGCTGGTATCTGGACAATACCTAGCCTGCTGATTCATCCGTGACAGTCAAACAGGAAGAAACTTCGGGTGTTGAGGCGCGGCGTGTCAACATCTCCCACTATCGAGCCGTGTACACAAAATACTAGTGTTGTGTTTAACTAGTGATAATAGGTGATCATTTTATCATTAGCATGGCAATTGTGTCCCATTTAATCAACACTGGTTGTGTGAATTAACGAATGAACATACCGCTCCTAAACATTACACAGACAGCAAGGCTCAACTGCCTCACAGCGTGTCAGAACACTGAAAGGATATACCACCATTGCATACTTCATTACCACGATCGTATTTTGTCTTCAGTTATGAATAAAATTCTGTTCAGGTCACATTTCATTCCTTGAGTAACGAATCACTTCTAATAAAGAGGTAAACAATGATACTCAAGTAGCTGGTGCTGAAACCCATGTAGGTAAAGAATGTACTTACCTGCTGCGATACTCAGACTGACGATAAGAAACACAACACTGGCCCACACCGGCATTGTGACCCCCTGCCGCGCAGACCAGGAAGAAGATTACGTTCCTGTTGAGATTTGATTATTGTTAGTGGGTGAGTTGGGTTTAACGCCGCTTTTAACAGTATTCCAGTTTTATCACGGCGTGTCAGCTTAATGAGGGAGGAAAGCCCGAAGTGATACAGGTCTCATACGTTTACCACTTTCCACTTTGGTGAAACCCACGAGCACGGGTATCTGTTTATAGGTAAACACCGGGTAGTGAATTCTTTTGGACAACACGGGCTGCCTTTGAAGTAACTATTTAATGTTAAGGTTGTCCTATTTTTATGCTTGTGTAAATCACATGAAAGTAACATGCACGGAAATACACATATAAAAAGCAACATGTCCAACATATTTTAATTCCCAGGCTAAAGGCAACATGGAGTATACTCTCCCACAACAAGGTAAGGTTATGTGTCAGCCTTGCATGAGTTCTACAATGTTGTTTTCAAATATCTACAGACTATGCATTACCACCCTTAGGGACTGGCCATTTGATAATAGGGGGAGGTAGGGGTTGGGGTGAGGATTACTGGAATTTCAACGAAAGATGTTAAAGAAATAATCATGCTACAGACATTGTGCAAGGTGTTTTCCTCAAATATCTGATCGACACAAAAGCGCGACCCAAGCACACAGCCCACCCCCACCCGACCCCCAGCACACACACACACCCAATATCAAACGGTCATCCCTCACTACATACTTAGACACATATCTAATGTATGCTGACACTTCAATGTGGTACGTTATCGGTTGAAATCAATATACTTTATATATTGTGTTGCAATTATTTTTTCCAATCTACGTTCATTTTTCAAGGGATCTCATAACAATCGATGGTTGTGGTCTGACTGACATTTGCTCATGATCTCAACCACTCGGTTATTTACAGGCCGCTTTGATACATCTTGCATTCTGGTGATATTGTGCAAAGTAAACATTCACGTGTTTATTTGAACACATCTTTCAAAATACAATATTGCAGACACAACAAACACGAACGGTACTCACACAAGTTGTGCTTCGGATAAAAATGCAAGGCGTAAAGAGGAAATTGGGATATATGACAACGTCAGCTACTGTAGAGTGGACGGAGGGCATATTCCTGTCAAACTTCCTGTTAATACGAGCAACTATCAGTTCGTGATTAAGAATCGACGAGCCATGCAGGGGCGGGGGCTGTTCACGAGGCGACAGTTTTAACATAATTAAATCATATTTATACTTTTTCAAACTTAAATACGTCCCTACATTAATACATTGACACCACATTCCTTTGTGGTACATATATATTTGAAAGATAAATGAAAACTGTTTGTAATCTGTGTACTTTGTGAGTCATTCTTTTGTGATGCACGTGGATGATATTCCCTGCGGCTGCTGCACGTGCTCCTTCGCAAGTTCATCTTTACAGTATGTGGTTACAAGTTTGGTTGGGTCCTAAACGTGTATTTAATCAATCCCGTTCACATTTGAAGAATAATTATGAGTATGTTTTAAAATGAGACAATGAGATAACTTTACAAGTTTGATTCCTGAAAGGATACATCTCCAGTGCCCCCCGACTGTCTTATTTGGTGAAAAATGAGGATTGATTGGTCACCTGACTGACAGAGTGTTGTCGGGCCCATCCACGTTGATCGTTGCTCAGGGTATAAACCATTGGTTTTCCTTTGACCTGATATGATAATTTAAAGGCAGCTATGATATATAATGATGGAAATGAATAAGGGTACACTTAGTCTTAGACACAGCAAAATGGTATGCTATCATGGTTTCCCAGCCTTGTCTACCAAATACGCGTTGGAAACAACGCACATTAACACATCTCAAAGCCTTGATTCTTGTTGTAGGTGGATAAAATCTCACTCACAATGTGATTATATCAATAATATTGCTTGTTTGTTGTGTAGGAAGCTGTACAGTGTATACATCAGAGCCACCACTGTCAATTCTATACACTGTCATCTACGCTATTAGTAGGTTGAAACTAAGTTCATCATGCTAAAAAGTGTTTTTGAATTACTGGCACAGTGTTTTTGTATATTCGTTAACACGAAATGTTTTATACGGTTGAACGGCTATTAAATGGGTAGTTGATGTAATAAAACTTGAAAACACAGTTCATACATGTCCAATTTCGAGTAAAGATCTAACTGAAACTCCAAAACCTTCTGGACGATTTATAGATAAACTCATCTTACCTAAAACGTTTTGTGCGATTCATATTTCAAATGACGGAGATTCAACTCCCAACCCACGCACGCACGCACGCACGCACGCACGCACGCTAGCTCGCACACACAACTGCCGCCACATCATAAGTTCGTTCGAGGTTGACAAGGAAGTTATGCTACATCAGTAGGCTGCGATGTAGTGTGTGTTAGACCAGGAAGCCAAGTACACAATTGCTACTTGAGAACTGCATTGTGTTGGGTTATTTTGAAAAGACTTGCCAGGAAGATCACATTCGATGCAAAGCACCACATGCTGAATTTAGAAATTATACTAAAAGGGTATCTTGAATTCATATTATTGTGACGAATAAATACGTACCGTTTGCATACCATTAAGTAAATAATGACAATGAAACATGATTTTTTACTGTAATCATAACTACAAATCTACAATAAATCTTAATTTCAAGTACAATGAAATGATATTAAGAGGTTAATAACTCACTTTTCACACTATGCCCCATATACGTGCAAGACTTTTGTATCAGTCTAATACGTCCATATCAGTCAAAGACACTTATGTCAGTCTAACACTCATACTTATGTCAGACCAAGACTCCCATATCAGTCCGAGACTCCCATATCAGTCCAATACTCTCTTATCAGTCCAAGACTACTACATCAGTCCAAGATTCCCATATCAGCTCAAGACTCCTTTGTCAGTCCAACACTCCAAAATCAACCCGAGATTCCCATATCAGCTCGGGTCTACTATGCCAGGCTAACACTCATAATTATGTCTGACCAAGACTCCCATATCAGTCCAAGACTCTCTTATCAGTCCAAGACTACTACATCAGTCCAAGATTCCCATATCAGCCCAAGACTCCTTTATTAGTCCAACACTCCAAAATCAACCCGAGATTCCCATATCATCTCGAGGCTACTATGTCAGTCCAACACTCATAATTATATCAGTCCAAGATTCTCTTATCAGTCCAACACTCCTATATCAACCCGAGATTCCCATATCAGACCAAGACTCCCATATCAGTCCAAGACTCTTGCATCAGTGCAAGACTCCCGTATAAGTCCAAGACTACTACATCAGCCCAAGACTCCCATTTCAGCCCAAGACTCCCATAGCGTCCAGAAACTCCCATATCAACCCGAAACTCCTATCTCAGCTGCCATGTTAGCCTGAGATTCACATGCCTTCTCGCGATTCTTATATCAGCGCTCGACTTTTAGTAACAGAGTTTTTATCATATACTAGAAAATAACACAGACAGATTACTCGAAATGACTTGTTGCTTATGTTGTGTGATACGGATACATGGTCATACGCCTTTAATAAAGATATCGATATGCATTCCGAAGCAATGAAAATGCTTCAGGGTCCTACCTACCCAAACACTTCAACGTTCCAGAAAGTGCCCTCATTACATAGAACATTACATATATTTCGGTAACAGGCTCTCACCGTTCGGTAATCCGAACCGGAATGTTTCCACACCGCACTAACATCTAAATATGGAAACCTCCTGACGACTGATCACAGTCCAAACATAAATGCCATGAGCGTCTACAGAATCTGAACAGAAACAACGCAACATACCTAGAATTATTGCTAAACAATAAAATACACAGCCCATTAACATAAGGCACAATAAAATCACTTTTCGCAGATATCTTTTGAGGATTATTCAAACTGTCACTGTAAGAGAAAATGAAGCAACCCTTATACGTTCAGTTTTAAAGTACATACTGTATGCTTTTATGGCGTCATTATGTTCTACAAATAGGATGTCCAAGCATTGTTACATGAAGGACATGACATGGATGTGGTCATGGTACCGAACTTGACAGTACAGTAATCGTTGTTCGTTGAGGGTTTCGCCGAGGAAATATTGCTACAATTGCTTAAAGTCCTTATAATCTCGGAACCGCAACAGATTATCTAAGAGCAATGTTTTCTTAAAGTAAGACCCATATTTGAAAATAAATTACGTATGTGCGGGTTTGCGAAAGACAATGCATGTTCTTAAGTAATTGACGCGTGGACTCAGGGGAATGAAATGCTAAGAAACAGACACTAGGTAAATGGCATTGTGATAGGAACAAGACACCTCTGTCAATCCAAGGCCCTATATCAGCCCTCGACTCCCATATTAGACCAAGGCGAACATAAACACAATATCCTTAAGACATGCTTCACCCACCTGATCACAATGATAGGCTGAAGTAGACAAGCTTCATCCACCTGAACATAATGATAGTCTGAAGTAGACAAGATCAACCCACTTAAACACAGCAAAAGTCTGAAGTAGACAAGCTTCACCAACCTAAACAAAACAACAGTCGGAAGTAGACAAGCTTCACCCACCTAAACACAGCAACAGTCTGATGTACACAAGCTTAACCCACCTAAACACAGCAACAGTCTGATGTACACAAGCTTAACCCACCTAAACACAGCAACAATCTGATGTACACAAGCTTAACCCACCTAAACACAGCAACAGTCGGAAGTAGACAAGCTTCACCCACCTAAACACAGCAACAGTCTGATGTACACAAGCTTAACCCACCTAAACACAGCAACAGTCTGATGTACACAAGCTTAACCCACATAAACACAGCAACAGTCTGATGTACACAAGCTTAACCCACCTAAACACAGCAACAGTCTGATGTACACAAGCTTAACCCACCTAAACACAGCAACAGTCTGATGTACACAAGCTTAACCCACCTAAACACGGCAACAGTCTGATGTACACAAGCTTAACCCACCTAAACACAGCAACAGTCTGATGTACACAAGCTTAACCCACATAAACACAGCAACAGTCTGATGTACACAAGCTTAACCCACCTAAACACAGTAACAGTCTGATGTACACAAGCTTAACCCACCTAAACACAGCAACAGTCTGATGTCCACAAGCTTAACCCACCTAAACACAGCAACAGTCTGACGTGGACAAGCTTCACCCTACTAAACACAGCAACACTCGGAAGTAGACAAGCTTCACCCCTCTAAACACAGCAACACTCGGAAGTAGACAAGCTTCACCCACCTAAACACAGCAACACTCGGAAGTAGACAAGCTTCACCCATCTGACCACGATGATAGTTTGAAGTAGACAAGCTTCACCAACCTGAACAAAATGACAGTCTGAAGTAGACATGCTTCACCAACCAGATTACAATTTAGTTGTGAATTAGACAAACTTCACCCACCTGATCACAATGACAGTCTGAAGTAGACAAGCTTCCCTTACTTCCTCACAATGATAGATTAGATAAGAGTTACTTCGCGTGTAATTTGGGTTACTTCCAGCTGTCATAAAAGGTTGACTTAACTAGGTTTTATGTTGTGCATGTCAAGTTGATTAAAATCTACTACCACCTGGGAGTTATCTCCCTTGTTCTCTAGCACATGTTGAGTCAGAGACACCTGTCATGGTCATTGCTGTCTTACATGGTCTCAGAAGTAAACTGGAAATGGAAAAAATAAGCCCACCTCCTGGACTGAGTTTGTAGGGCAATTAGGGAGAAAACTGGAGGAGATTTAAGCAGCAATTTAGGATTTATCTGATTGCAAGCGATACTGCTGAGAAGGATGAAGAAGTGCAGGCAAATAGATTGCTTCACGTGTTCGGAAATGATGATTTGAAGATTTACAACAGTAGACAAATGTCGGTGATGAAACAAGATGCGAAATTTGACGCTTACTGTAACCCAAGAAGAAATGTTACCAATGAGAGACATTTGTTCAACACAAGAATTCAAGGTCCATAGACAGTAATGTTACTGATCTCACAAATAAGGCAAAGACTTGTGAATATGGTAATTTGAAAGACACTTTAATTACAGATCATATTGTTTGTGGAATTGTCAGTGATCAAGTCAGGGCAAGATTAGTGTACTGTTGCATGATTCAGACATTAGATAAGGCGATAGACGTATGTAGGGCGGCAGAAGCAAGTGCATCACAGTTGAAGGAGTTATCAGGAGAAACAGTAAAAGAAATTCATGAAATTTCGAAGAGAATCCAAGGAAAAGAGCAGCACCAAAATCCTCATCAAAATGAACAAAAATAGAAATCAATAGAAAAAACACAAATTCAAGGTCAGGTATAAAGAGAGGGAAAAGAAACAGAAATGAAAAGGACTGTTATATATGTGGAAGAAAACACAGAAAAGGAAATTGTATTGTATATGGTAAAACATGTGGAAACTGCGGCAAGAAGAATCACATGGCACGCGTTTGTCGTTTCAATCAACAGGATATAAGGAAGGAAACAGTTCACATGCTGGAAAATGACATGACAGATTATGAATCTGAAAATTCTGATGGAAGCAAAGAAGAAACTTTCTTCACGGACGCACTGACAAATGGAAAGACATGGAAAAAGACTGGAAAATTGATGATGAAGTTTGTGGAAACCAAGCTTCAATGAAACTGGATACTGGAGCTGAATGTAACGTCATGTCAAAGGAATTTTACAAATCGTTTCGAGGAAGAATGCTTACCAGATCAAAGGCAATGCTAGTGTCATATTCTGGACACAAACTTGAACCGATGGGTAAAGCACATCTTGTTGTCGAATACAAGAAGAAGATGTTTCCTGTGGAGTTCCAAGCACGTGTTCAGTTTAGAGATATTAAAGTGTCATTGTTGTTTGTCACCTGTCGTGGTCATTGATGTCTTACACAAGCGACTTAACCGATCAGTCCGGTGTTCTCCATCATTTGTTACACCAACTGGCAGGTCGAAATGCCATTACAGTGTCTGTCACTGCATTGCTTCAGACAGTCTTGGTTTTATGTCTCATTGTCACACTGTGCAACACGACGGGCCCACCACGGCAGATCACACAGATCACAGCTCAATGAGTGTGCGATAATCATGGGTAATATTAATCCCTCGTACAGCCTGCACACACAGTTAGCAACGCACTCAGCCATTGAAGTGTCGACAAAATGGGAAACCTACGAGTGGTAGTGTGTTGGCGATTTCATGCCTCTCTGTGAGAGAGTGGGTTCAAATCCCACAAAGTACGTCATATAGACTGCCACCTGTCGAACTTTCCCTTTATGAGAGCCTCAGTGAGTTACATCGCTTTTTCATCGTGCTGGTTGATTAGGTGCTTCACTCTGAGAGTGTGGGGTCGAATTACCAGAGCAAATGACGTCCACTTTTATCTACAGTAAGTCTTTCAAATGTTTCCGTTTGCTTATTCTTACGAGACATCATAGGTTCAAGTGGAATTTGTCAGCGTTAGGCTACGAGTGTCTCAGTCGCCTGAGGCGTATTTGAGAGAGCTGCGTCGTTTGTATGTGTTTTTTGACACAAGGCCCGTGTCATGTGTGTCGATGTGGTGGAAAACATCAAAGTACTTCATCACATCCACTAAACCAGTCATTCAACTATCCACTCACTCAACCACTTACTCAACCATCCAATCGTTCACACAGCCATGCACTCACCCACTCAACCATTCACCCACCCACTCAACCATCCACTAAAAAAAATAGCCATTCCTTCACACACTCACCTACTCTACCAGTCAAAACACACACCCCACTCAATCATCATCATTGATACGAAACATCCGGAGCAATCAAAATGAATTGAAAATAATACTTACAACCACCCAGCCAGGAATTATAACTTTACTATTTCCTGGACACAATACACCTCCAATTGCACAAAGGTCTTCACCAGACATTATTCTAATATTACGGCCCCGTTACCGCGTTATGACTTTCACTGGTCTTATTGACATCCAACGTGATGCTACCAACAGAATTACATTATCATAATTCCCTCAGATGTCAAAGTCTATGTTCCTGACAATTATGTACATTATGTCACACAGCAAACGCAGCCACATGCTGAAGTTTTATCATCAAGGTTCATGATCTCACTCTGTTTCAAAATCAATAAAAACATTAAAAACACATCAACTGCACGATAAATATGCAAGTTCCTCAATTGAGTCCCTGGCCTCAAAAGGAATATTTGCAATATGAAAAATAATAGCACTACCAATGCTATAAAAGTAACTGAACTGGCAGATAAAGTTCCATTTTTGTCTGTTTGTATATATCATATTACGGTAAATACCGTCTGTTCATCATCTTAAACAGTAGCTTTTACCACCCAGTTGGCTATAACGGTTCTAAATATATTTTAAATTTGAAATAACATATTTATGTCATCCTTAATACAAGATTACCAACATCATACCTATGCGGGTAGGTTTGTGTAAATAAAACGAAAACTCTACAAAACGTGTTTCTTAGTCCCTTGGGACATACCCGGCCTCTGGGAATATTGAAGTCAACCAGTATAGAAGGTGAGTGAGTGAGTATGGTTTTACACCAGCAATTTTGCAGCAATATCATGACAGTCAATTTTACTATATGAATACGTCAACAATAATAACTCCACAGACTGTTCACTTTATCATCAACACAAAAAGCTGTAGACACCCGGTACGAAATGAGTGGCATCGTTCGGCACAATAATGCAACACAAGCGACAAACTAATGTCAGTCAGTTCAATGTCAAACTTAACTCTATTTTCAGACAATCAGGAAGAGGTTAAGTAAAACGAGATCCCGGTCAAGACGGTGTCGTTTGAGTTCTACGGATCACTGACGCAAGATGCGATGTTGAATACACAGTTGTTAAACCCAGAACTAGAGAGAAAGGCTGATGACATCACTCTTGGAACTGTGTAAATCGTCAAGGACTATTTCAAAATGGAACCCATGTCTGGTCATCTGATGGTTGTCTGTCAGCTATTCTTGTCATCGTGTCAACGTGCATGTTGACGGGGAATTGGCTCTTAGGGGAATCAAGGACAAAATCGGCATCACTCTCCTGGAACGTTTTATGCACAACATATAAACAATAAGCAACAAATTTCACAATGAGCGGAATACCTGCTCTGACAACACAAACACAGCGACGAGAGGAACTTCCAGCTCAGTCACATCCTACACGAGGTCTTCCTTACGCAAGCACTCAAATACCAAACTGACTAACAGTGTAATAAGTAAAGATAAAAAATTATGGATGAACAACTTCTTTGTTACAAATAAGAGCGACGTTTCGGTGAAGGTTCTGACACCATTATCAAGCAAGTGATAAGAAGTTGTTCATCCTTAAGTTCTTATCCTTACTTAGTACTCCAACTTCTAACAGCCTATCAAAGAAGTTAACGGAGACAATGACGTTGCTCTGGACATGGGACATGTGGGCGTGATGAACCGACACAGCTCAGGGGATAAACAATTACGGCAAAAATGTTATACTATATATAACAGTAATTAACGGGAAGTGATATGGTAGCCCAGGTTGGCCAAAGGTCAATATACAAATAAATGTTAGTGAGGATAAACAACGGGGATTGGCGTCAATGGTTGTCCTAAATCAGTCGCTATGACAACTGTCTGAAACAAGCATCACACTGCACACTAATCTCAAATGGTCGAAGCCTTAATCATAAGTGCCCAGGTATATACGAGGGGCGTTCAATAAGTTTTGCAACTTCAATATAAGACCAATCCGCAGAATATCTTTTGCACTTTCTTTTCAATATAATATCCATTCACCTCAATACCCTTTTATACCACTTTTATAGAAATCTGCAGATTGGCTCTCTCACCTACGTAGAAGACGCTTCCAGGATGACGAGGAAATAAGCGTGCAGAGGACAATAAGTTCAATGTTTCACAGTCTGTCATTAGCAAACAATGGAACAGGTACCAACAACCCACAAGGTTGTCAATCGATCCCGTTCAGGTCGTACCATGTCAACGATTAAAGTACAGGATCGATTGATCCGAAACCAGGCTCTTCAAAATCGAGCTCATACGACGAATCGAGTTGCTGCAATCTTTCCTCAGACTACTGGATTACGAGTCACCTGTCAGACGATCAGTATTCGTCTTCATGCATCTCATCTCCATACTCTACAGCCACTTGTTGTGCCGCAGACATTATTGGTGTACACAACGTCGAAACCTGGGTAATCGTCGCTGGTCACGAGTCCCTGTTCACTTTGAACTTCATTGAAAGGCGTGGTCGTTTCTGGCGACGTCAAAGTGAATGTCAAGCCAATGTCAACCTCAGACCGCAAAACTGTTATGGTGGTGGATCGGTTTTGGTGTTGGGTGGTATCACTTTAAGTTTGCGAATCCCACTTCATGTGCAAAGAAGGATCATTGGATATTACTGTCGGGATAACATATTGACACCGTTGTTTCTCCCGTTTACATGGCGTTTGGGTCGAAGTTTTGTCTTTCAGGACGACAACGTCCGTGCTCATCGTGCACGTATCGTCAATGTTAACCTCCTGCAACACAACGTTCCAAGAATGCCATTGCCAGCAATGAACCCAGACCTTTACCACATTAAATATATCTGGGACATGATAGGCAGACGTGTGCGTCAACGTCATAGACCGCCGACCACGTTGACTGAACTTGACCAGGCGCTGCAAGGGGAGTGGGACATACTTCCTTAAATCGCCATTGGGAGACTCATACGCAGTACGCCTCGTCGAGAGAATGAATGTTTGACAAATAGTGGTGATAAAACGCCAGCACTGAATTTTCCCATCTCACTCCTGTTGTCTTTCAAGATCGTTGGCGTCGACAACATTAACTGTCAAACTTTACTTCCGGTTGTAATATGTTCCCAATCCGTTCATTATTTTCATTCAACTAATGCTGGAAACTATTATCTCCAACAATTATGGAAATTGTAAATTGTTTCCTAGTACCCCTTACATTGTGTAAAGAGTATATGATAAAGCCAATTGTTGAGTGAGTTTGTAAGCCTTGAGTACCCCGGACGGCGAGGGAAATCAAATATGGCCTTCACACAGTGTACCCATGTGGGGAATGGAACTCAATCGTTGAATCGGTCAGCGAAGCTTGTCATGTCCTTACATCAAGGGATAAGCCCTGGTTTAACAGTAAAATTCATTGGCTTAAGAGCAGAGAAAAGGAAAACTTTAAAACAAATCTTTTGATTTTTCAAGGAACGAAAATAAAGAAACGTTGAAAATACAATTCAAAAAGAAGCAAACGATGGCGACTGGGGTCGGTCAGTTGTTAACTGTCTCTAAATAAATATAACGAATTATTGGAAATTACTTCTAGTCCATTGTAGAGGCCTTTTCTCATTTTCTATTGATCGACGTACTGGCACCAGTGACCCGAGGCATTGGCGCGTTTTAAATGGAATGTCATTTGTGTAATGTTGACCGAAATAAGGCAAGGAGGACCGCACCCGAGTAGAATACCCAGAGTATGTGAAATGCATTGTCACACGCGTGTCACCCTTAACGTAATGGGGATACAGTGACAAAGCTTTAACATTCGGGTTTCTAAACCAACTCGATTGAGTCGTCGCGTATGTAATAATTTGTAATCTTCTCACAGTAATAGTTGGCGTATTTTTATCCTCAGATAAAAGTAACACACTATGGAGTTCAATCCGCCATATTTTTCACAAATGTTTCATTTGTATCTGTTTTCCCGAGTACACTATGCATACACAACGCCTGATATCTACACAACAACTAGCCTGCTGATTCACCCGTGACAGTCAAACAGGAAGTAACGTCGGGTGATGAGGCGCCGCGAGTCTACATCTCCCACTATCAACGCTTGTAAATAAATAAAGACTAGATTTGTGAACGATGAACATTCACGCTTCAAAACATAAGACTGACAACAACCTCAACTGTCATACAGCATGTCAGCATATTCAGACGATATACCACCATTGCATATTTCATTATCACAGTCGAAGTTTGTCTTCAGTTATGAAAACAATTGTACTGGGGTTCCATTCGGTGACTTTCGAATGACTTCTAAAAGCGAGAACGATGTAGGGTATGACTATAATGATGTTGTGCCAATAAAGTATACACATAGTGTCAATCAGGCGACAGTTTAGTGTATTGGAAGAAATCGCTGGAATAGTTTTCCTCATACGAATCACACAGCAGATAATATTCAATACGATTTATATGATACACGTATCAGTTCAACAACGGCAATGTTGTCTGATATACCATTCGGTAATGTATCTCAACGATTCTTTTAAGTTCAAACTAAAAGAACAATGATACGTACTCAAGCATCCACGTACCCACGTCTGTAAAGAATGTACTTACCTGCCGCGAGACTCAGACTGGCAATCACAAACGCAACACTGGCCCACACCGCCATTGTGACACCCTGCCGCACACACCAGGAAGGGAATCACGCTCCTATCAATCTATTGTGAATCACCGTGACTTGTGACTATCCAGAGACGGGTCAAATCACTGCTATCAGTTGGTGAATAACAATCGACGAACTGTGAACTGTGAAATGGTTGTATGTACACAAAGCTACTTTGCTCGCCATATACAAGGATTCGGTATAAGACATCCAACCGCTTCGTCTATTTCTAACTTGGTAATGTGGTCAATGAATGGCTACATTGATAAATGTAGACTACAATTATTAGAAAGGTTCTGTAATAACGATTGTAACTCAATAACAAAAAATATGTTGTGCGCACCTTTCTACCAACGACATTGTGAATATAAGCCGTCCAGTAAGCATATGCAGGATCCTTCTATATACTGCTAAAAATATCATTTAGATAACTATATCAAAGAATATACTGATAGTGGTTCATTTCCAACTAAATCGGCTTGGTGAGCTCTTGTAATCAGACGTCTATAAGAGAATTAACAGTACATTTGGAGAGAGAGAGACCCGATCTTTCACGGCGCCATAAAATTCATAAACGGTTACAAATGCATGTTTGTAGAATGTGATGTCTCTATCTACATTTGAGACAACCCCTGCCACTTTGTATTAAAATCGGATCAAGAGCAAAAGTGTCGAAAAGATTGTAACCATTGTAATAGTGAGTGAGTGGGTGAGTGAGTTAATATTTAACGTCACATCGGCAATATTTCAGCCATATCGTGACGAGAAGTACATTAATAATACATAAATGTATACAATATAAAAAGCTGTCAACGAAGGACAGTACAATAACTAGAATATCACATAATCTATTTAAAACTAGTTGAGAATATATAAAAGTCATAAGTATCAGAGAACACAATATAAAAATGGGCTAGAGATCGCCAGCAACTGAAGGTAGATCACCATGCTAGGGTCCATGGGGACTTACAGTACCTTTGCTTCCTGCATGGACCCCGGCAGGATTTATATCATCCCTTCAGTCACTGGCGACAGTGTACCAATTAAGCCAAACATTAAAATGACGAATATTCTACGATTAAAAACATGTGGCAGGTATGAGTATTGGTACATGCAGACTTGGGGTTGGGGGACTGGGTGTGCCTGTACTGAGGTTTTTTTGTTTCACTCACTTATAGTGTTTTCTTTCACTCAAATACTGTTTTACGCATTTTAATGACTGAAACTGTAGTGACTCAAAGGTCATACTGGCCGGGCATTCAACATATCTACCCCAACTACATACGTAGCCATTTTTATGGTGTACAATTCTTCTTCTACCTCTCTCACACACACACACACACACACACACACACACACACACACGCACGCACGCACGCACGCACGCACGCACGCACGCACGCACGCACGCACGCACGCGCGCGCGCGCGCATTAATTGTTTTATTAAATGTATCTTCGAGAGTCAGTAAGAAACTAGAAATAACTGCCTTTGTTCTGTAAACCTCACCAAGTTTCAGCTTTCGCCTCTTCCTTTGTGGACTGAGGTTTCACATTTGTAAAATGATCTCTCTTATCTGTCTGTACCATCAACTTAACTGCCCTCACCCCCTGCAGTTTTCCCGTCCCATATTGCCAAGCAGGTGACCCACAAGGAGGAATACCGCCCTCCCTCAGTCCAGTGATACTGTGCCTAGCACAATATGTTGGGGATACGTAGCCTTGCTGTGGCCAAACATTTTGTAACAATTTGGCAAACTTTGATATGTAAACAGCAAATATTATTCAGTTTTATTTCAACAAAAACGGAAAAAATCGGATCCTATTTATTTTGTGGATACCATAAAAATAAATCAAGCCAATAGATCGTTTGAGCTGGCATGAATATAAAAAATAATTAGCAAGTCGATAGTCATAATTCCCTCTGTTGGTCCCACGTGAAATGTTCTTCATGAATAGAATAGATGGCTGATAGACGTTCGACCGAATAATATCATTTGCTAACTTCAACTGTTCATCTAATTTCCATGAATGTATGTTACATAGTTCATATGTTCATGGGCTTCTTCACTGAATGTATAGTGTGGAGGACTACTTCACTTGAGGATAAGTAACATAAATAATGATGATAATTATGATAGTATTGCCATTATTATTCCTTCAGATTATTAAAAAAAAGTTATTATGTTTTCATAGAGAGAAAGAGGTATGGAGATTGTGATATTATTTTTAGCATCGGAATTGTTAACATAATTCTTAAAGATATTATGTTTTGTTTGTTTGTTGTTAAATGCTGCACTCAGCAACGTAAGGATATTAAAACATTATATTTAGGTTCAGTTGTATTTTTATATTTGTATCATTTTGCAAATGTTACAGAGACCTGATAAGGGATATATAATAATGTATAGTCGCTATTCTTAAAGTAAGAATATGTTAGATTGATCAACCAGAAATATTGCACACAAGAGGATAATCATATTTGATGACACTATTCAACGTCGAAGTCAACGATATTTGTGTATGTTATTGCTACATGACACGGATACGTCATGATAAAGCAATTAGAAATTGGCATAAGATAGCTACGCGATAAATCACAAAGAACAAATAAGGAAGCGATATTTATTTCACGATAAAACATTGTTCTATCATGACGTCATTTATTGAGATTCGAACATGCACTCGCAACTTGAAAAGTAAAATTTGTAAATTTGACCTTATTTTTGAGAGGTATGTGTCTAGTGAGTTGTTCCAAATAAATGTTGCTGGAGAATCCGAAAGTGAGAGTGATATGACAATCGGTATTGGGAGAAGAGGTACAGATGATTGACGAGAAAAGTGTGAGAATATGCGGGACCAAACTCAAATCCTAAAATGGATTTATCTAGCATGGCCGCTGTCGGATTCTATTCAAGGAATCATCATTATTTAAGTATGGGTAAATATTGTAAAGCGTGCATTTTTTCCAAATTTAACACCCTAAAAGAGGCTGTACGTAATGTTGATATCTCATATAGAAATACACGAGTCTCGGTCGTTCTTTATCGTACAATAAACAACTCCAACTCGTCGTTTGTTTCTTAATTACATGACCATATACACTAACATTATATCTTTTCATGTTTATCGGTCAACAAAAGCGACATAAGCATTTCCATTATCATGAGAAACCCTTGCCAAAAGTAGCGCCAACTGCACCATTGCGACAACATCAGGAGCATGTTTCATGATTCATCATAATAAATGATGACATTGGATGTTCGCAAAAACGCGAGCTCATTCCGATCCACTAGTGGCACCCGCCACAAACACATCCAAAGGCAAGCCAATTGTTCCCCCGAAAAGGCAGAGAATTGCATCTGACATCTTTTTTGTCATTGATACGTCAAACCTGGAAATGCCGTCTACACGTCCAACACAAAGCCCAAGCCAGGACCCAAATCCTTCAAACCCGGCCAAAGTTCTGTTAATTACATACATTTACCCCTAACCTTAAATAATCTATACTAGTTCTGAAGTAAATCGTATTTACCCGTATGAATCGTCTAATGTTATTTATTGCCGATAAACAGAATATGCACACTTTCTGAAAGTACTGTGTGATAAGTCACGCACCAAACCTATACTCTCGATATACATGCTGCTCTTACTTAAAAAAGAATATTGGGTTAACAAGATACGTATATTAAAGTACCATGCTTCCTGATGTGCCCTCATTCTAATTTGAAATAATGGCATAAATAGTTACCACTCATCTTTCAATATTTTTCAAGGTTGGGTTAATCACGAACATATTTGAATATGTACAACATCTATACTTACTTATCTTTATAATTAAAGGCATCAGGTTTGTCTGTCATAAGACCCCGAAACAAATATGTCCAACACAGCCCAATATTTGGCTCTTGGCTCCTTGTTCTTATATTTTATAAGTATTGTTTAAACAACTGTTTTTTTCTGTAAAATATGTTCATTTCAGAAATTAGATGTTATTCTAGCATCAGGTCTGTGGTACGTTTACTGCATCAGCATTACATTAAAACGATATTACATTATATAAATCCACACAGAGGAAATGCTTAACATTTATCTTTTAAGGAAGAGTGCAGGACGACTTGCTTAATACATATAAATGTGGACATATATGTATGGACATTTGGATGATACAGATATACCTCCTTAAAGATAGAGTTCGTAGATGACTGTAGAAAATGGAATAACTATGTGAGTAATCGGGTTAATACCACGTTCAGCAATATTTAGCCATATTGCGATATTGGTTTCCAACATACAACACGGACCATGAAATTTTGACTTGGCTTTCTGGTGTGATGTAACACCCCAGAATCTCCGGTAGGAAAAGGGCTCAAAGCACGAATTAAGATCACGAGATGATACTGATGTATGCATCTGGACATATATTGTCGTAGTATTACTACATGTACATATGTATACGGTTCTATTTTAAATGACTGCAGCGCTCCATTATGAAAACAATTTGTTTTAACGCCGCTCTCAGCAGTATTCCAGTGATATATGACGGCGGTCTGTTGTATATGAAATATATGCAAATTGAATCTTGAATCTTGAAAGTTGTAACATTTCCGCAAATAAGTATCACATGCAGTATACAGTATATCAACTGCAATATACTGTATACATCAGTATACAGTGAGTCGCGAGCTCTGCGCTGGGCTGGAGCACACATTTCCACCTCTCCCTTCGGCAAACACATCACGATGGTTGGAACGAGGTCACAGGTCAGGCGTGCACTCGTCAGTTGTCTAATACGGTAAAGAGTAAGATCTTCCGGAAGACCACTGCACTGGAGGTATGTAGATTATTGAGGAGGTACTACGTGTTTGGAACTGGGAGTTGAACACTAAGCACTTTTAGAGAAGAGCTCACAATAAAACGTTATGGACTCGCGGACGGACTTGTGTTTTCATTTCAAGACGTACATTTATCAGGTTGAACTTCCTAACTGTAACAATAACTGAACTTTACGCCTTTTATACACATTTGTGATGGGGCGACAATGCGACAACAAGACCTTGAAAAAGTCGCGTTACGGCATCGTCGCCCTTTTGTAAAATAAAGAAAGGATTATCAAAGAGCGACAATGCGAACACGCGACAATGCGACAAATGGCCAATTGTCGCGCTTTTGTTAATTTTGACACGTTTTGCTTGTTTTTGTAAAGGCGTCAATGCGGCAATGCGACAACGAGACAATGTCCCTTCCATAGTAATCCGTGCAAATAAAACTGAGTAATGAAATAGAAGTCTGACATGCCAGTTAAAAGATAGAGTGTTGCAGCTTCTGATTTCATAGATCTTCAAGAAGGGTTATCAATAATGGGATGGGTGTTGAGTTCAACTGCATACGCTGTGATTAACAATAATGCTCCGAGTCAATACATTTTGTCAAATGTATGACATGTATTACGTGAATGAACATATTGTTTATACTCGTCCATGTTTTTGACGGACAAAGTAATTTACATGCTCGGTAAAACTGAGGACGGGCATCATTGTGTGTTTCCGTGCTTTGTTCAGGTGAACAATTGACTTGTCCTTGCATGTGTTTGTGACGGGTGCCACTTGTGTGGTAGGATACGCTCACCTTTTCCCGAACACCCATTGGATGACCTGAACCACTTCGGATTTTTATCCCACATCAGTCTGATACACCATGATATAACTGAAATACTGAAATACTGTACAGTTGAAAATGATGTTTAATGCGATTACCGTAGTGTGTTACTGCAACTGTTCATATTTTGTGCAGTGATGTTATGTAATATGTAAAAGAAAGCATATTCAATTATCCAATTGATTTGAATAGAATATACTTGTGTCAGTGTATTTTATTAACGCCCCAAATCGTAATTTAAACACATAAAATAACAGATCACGCATGGTGCCTTTAGTTACTACTAGATTTAATGGGCCACCCCGGAATAAAATAGTTCCCCCCAAAGCGAGGAACATATGTTTTAGTATGTTTACAAGACATATATTCCAAACAATATCCTCATTAGATGAGAAGATCTTTTAGAGAATTACCTCAGTAAGTCAATTACAATGACAGAGCGTCGTAAAACATTTACATCAAGTACAATACGTCAAAATGGCCGACACGATAAACGTGACGGGAGATATTTTCGAAGTTGTTAATTAACCTGTGGCTATTTCAAGCCTTTGGCATTACTGATCAATTGGCCGATCATTGAAAGGTGATTGTGAAGATGTGTCAAATAGATACTAAGGTAAATTCATAGATTTCTGTAAATTGTCACTGCGACAGTTTGGTTTTTTTTCGTGTTTTTTCTCTCTGGGATGGGTTGTAGCGAGGGTATCCTTAAATGGGCTTGCAACCACGCTTCTGTATGAATTCGTACCAGGGAATTCCAAGGGTTTTCCCCAGGAATTTGGAAGTAGTCAGTGTTTACGCCTTTTCAAGAATACAGTCACGTGAAGAACGTCATGTGACCGACCTCGCGTCCAAGTCGTATATCTTGTAAACTTCACATTAAAAAATTAGTTATTGTTATAACCAAATGAAACACAACCCATTATCCGATAGGGGTAACTGTATATAGCCGTTACCACAATAAACTTAGTAACATTGTTTGGTTTGACTTCTTGGCGCGTGTCTGAATTCCATTAACATGTAACATATCCTAACACTAGCTTATCAGCAAATCTCGCTGCACTGCGCGCGACAGATACTAGAGCAAGGCATGCCAGAAATACGAAACCTAAAGCTTCCGAAAGGAAGCCTTGGACATCACGTGCGTCGGGGGATCAGCGCCATCTGATTGGCCGTTAACAGTTGTACAAGGCGGAGCAAAAAGCATCGTTTTTCCGTCCATTTTACACTTGAAAAACTCGACCCTTTTCTGGACACTTTCTAGACGCTGACCAATTAATCAATTTTAATGAATTTTTAGTCGTTTTTCCGTCCAATGACCATATACGGAAAAAAACGACGTTTTCGTGTTTGCAGTGAAACCTGGCATGCAGAAAAATACTTTGAATGATTTGGGACTTACATACCCTCCTAGGGGGACAATAATTTTACGCTACTTCAACCCCCCTCGAGGGTACAGCCACTAACAATCTTAGTTATGAATTTTGCACTACCAATCTTTAAACAATACAGCAATTACATCAAAATTTATGTATAAGTTCTATTTCTTTTAAAAAACAAAGTATTAAATGAGAGTTAACTTTACTAAAAAGGTCCTTCACTGTTGTTACACTGAAATATTTATCTCTTGTGATGGAAAAATCAATACAATCAAGCAGAACATGCTTGACTGTGATTCTTTTTATCACAAGGGATGCAAAACGGAGGATCCTCACCTTTTAGTAAATATTCATGAGTATATCTGCTGTGGCCAATACGACATCGTCGCAGAATGTCCTCTTCAAATCTGGACTGACAGCCCAAGAAGGTATATCCGATAATTGGTTTAATGTCATGTAACTTATTTATACCTACTTGGGTGTCCCACTTCTTTTGCATTAGATCACGAATGTAAGCTCTAATAACAGGTTTATAATCACTGTATGGGACAAGAAGTGGTGTCACAGATTTGTTGAGTGCAGCTTTAGCAGCAGCATCGGCCTTTGTGTTACCAGAGATACCAACATGGCTTGGTAACCAACAAAAGACGATGTCATATTGGCCAGTCGCAAGATCATTAAATAACTCAAGAATTTCAATTAAAAATGGATGTTTGCAAGAAATATTTTTAATAGCCCGAAGGCACGAAAGTGAATCGGAAAAAATAATAAATTCTTTACATTTTGATTGATTTTTAATATATTTTAGTGCTGTTAAAATTGCGTTTGCTTCAGCAGTGAAGATTGAACTATGATCTGGTAATCTTGATGATATTGTTCTGGATCCAATGACAGTGTCACTAGCAACTGCGCCACCATCCTTGGATCCATCTGTAAATATAGATTTATAAGTGTCATAAGTGTTTCGTAATTGATTGTATTCTTGTTTATAAATTAGTGGATTCGTTTCAGATTTCTTCAGACTAGTTAATGTAAGGTCTACCTCTGGCCTTACCATTTGCCAGGGAGGCGATGAAAAAAGTTGTGTGGTTTTCTTATTGTAAATATCTTCATAAAGTGGATTAAATACGCAATAAAAACGTGGATTTGACTGATTGGAATATAATTTAGTGATGTATTGTAAAGAAAGTTTCAAACGGCGTTGTTTTAAAGACGGCTCATCTGCTTCAACAGACAGACTTGGAATAGGAGAAGTGCGAAAGGCTCCAAGGCAAAGCCTCAGTCCTTGGTGATGTATAGTATCAAGTTTTTTTAAATTACTTTTACAGGCTCCACCATAGACAATGGTGCCGTAATCAAGTTTTGAACGGATCAGGGACCGGAACAAGTGCAAGAGTGTGGTCTGATCCCCTCCCCACTTTGAATTAGAAACGACTTTCAAAAAATCAAGTGCCTTCAGGCATTTAGCTTTAAGGTATTTAATGTGTGGTAAAAAAGTTAAATGGCTATCGAAAATAAGTCCCAAGAACTTGGCCTCCTTCACAACTTTGATTGGGGTGCCATTTAGAAATAGCTCAGGGTCTTTATGCAGTTTATATGTCCTGCAAAAATGTATGCAGTTAGTTTTTGATTCGGAAAATTTAAACCCGTTCTCTAGACACCACTTGTGAATTTTATTGAGACATAATTGTAATTGCCTTTCTATTGTGTGCATATTTTTACCACGACAAGATATATTAAAATCATCCACAAAAAGGGATCCATCAACTGAATCATTTAAAACTTTTGACAAACTGTTAATTTTTATACTAAATAGAGTGACAGACAAAATATTGCCTTGTGGGACACCCTGATCCTGATTATAATGATCAGACAGGGTTGAATCCACTCGGACTTGAAATTGCCTGTCTGTTAAAAAACTGAGATATAAAATGAGGTAAACGACCTCTCAAGCAAAAATCATGTAAATCCTTCAGAATGCCATGCTTCCAGGTAGTATCGTATGCCTTCTCAAGATCAAAGAAAATGGATACTACGTGTTGTTTATTAACAATAGCATTTTTAACAAAGGATTCTAACCGTACTAAATGATCAATAGTACTTCTATTTTTCCGGAAACCACACTGAATATTTGTGAGAAGGTTATTGGTTTCCAGATACCAAACTAATCTATTATTCACCATTCGCTCCATGGTTTTGCAAACACAACTGGTTAACGATATAGGGTGATAATTTGAGGGATCTGTATGATCCCGGCCAGGTTTTGGGATGGGGACTACAATGGCATTATGCCACGAAGGAGGAAAATGCCCTGAAGTCCATATTTGGTCAAAGATATTTAAAAGTGTCTCAAGACATGATTCGGGCAAATGCTTCAGTAACTGATAATGGATATTATCATCCCCTGCAGCAGTATCATGAGCTTGCTCACGACGGTATGTAGCTCATGCAATAAAAAAATACTTCATTGTAGTCTTCACCATTATTAGAATCAAAATTAACTTTTTTCTTCTCCTGTTGTTTCTGATATTTGTGAAACTCAGGGACATAATTTGTTGATGAAGAATACTTGGCAAGAGTTTCGCCAAGTTTATTTGCAATATCTAATTTATCAGTTATTAATCTGTCACCTTCTTTTAGATGATGTACATAAGATTTTGAACCTTTGCCTTTTATTCTTTGAACCATATTCCACACCTTGGAAATGGGTGTACGGGAATTAAGTTTGGAGACATAGTTCCTCCAAGATTGACGCTTATTTTGTTTAAAAGCACGTCGTGCCTTGGCATTTGTAATTTTAACCTTATCTAGATTATGGGCTGTAGGATGGCAGCGGGAAATAATTTTCCGCTTTCTTCCGATATTTTCGTGCCTGTTTGCATTCGTTGTTAAACCATGGTTTACGAATATGAGGAATTGCAGAGGACTTTGGAATTGCTTCATTAGCAATTTCATTCAGCAAGTCCGAAAACAACTGTATCGGATCTTGAACATGTTGAAAAATGTGAGGTGTTAATTTTTCAGTGGATAATAATTCATATAATGACCAATCAGCCTTTGTAAAATTCCACCGTTTTGTTGGTGGACGATCAGTAGGGTTAACAGTTTTAAGGATGGTAGAGAAATGGTCACTTCCACAAAGGTCATCATAAACTGACCATTCAAATTCGTTATAAAGATCTGAATCTGTGATTGAGAGATCCAGTGCTGAATATGTTCCCGTAGCAGAATGTAAATAAGTGTTTGAATCGTCATTAAATATGCAGAGATTATTGTCCGCAATAAAGTCTTCGAGTACTTTTCCCTTACTGTTTGTATTTGGACTTCCCCATAGAGGGTTATGCCACTTTAGATCGCCCATGATGATACAGGGCTTTGGTAACTGATCATAGAGATTCTGAAGATCAGCCTGCTGAAGAGTATTCGAAGGAGGGATATACAAGGAGCACAAAGTAAGTGCAATGTGCAAGGTAAGTCGGACAGCTACAGCTTAAAGAGTTGTATTCAGGGGAATAGTACTATGGATGATGCCTTGCCTGATCAATATAGTAGAACCACCAGTAGCTTTCTCACCTGGAGGTGAAAATGAATGATAGCAATTGTAGTTCCGTAAATCAAATACATCACTATGCTTAAGATAAGTCTCTTGGAGACACAGTGCTGATGGTGTAAAGTCCTGAATTAGCAATTATATCTCATTAAAAAATTTCCTGAGTCCTCTGCAATTCCACTGAATCAAATGAGGCGTGTGAGTCATGGCGGCTAAATAGGTAATCTCACACGCGAGCGTGAAGAACTCCTAGCACTGGCCTGTGAAGACGGAGTTACCTCCATATCCAAAGGTCCAAAGGAGTTATGGACAGGCACCTCTGAAGGAGAGGGTGTCCTAACATGTTGTCTGTTTAGTTTTTTTCTTTCTGTCTTTGACATGTGAACATGTCCTGGTTTTTCAATAATAGGTAAAGATTGTGAATCAGTCTGTGATTCTGAAGATGATGTAGTGGGCTGACAATCTGATTTGTTTGGCTGGATGACAGATGTTGTTTCAACTGGTTGAACGGAGTAAACCCATGTCAACTCAGTCTGACATTCTATGGATGAAGTGGCAAAAGAACGAGACACAGCAGCAGAATACGTTAAAGTTGATGGTAACTGATTTGCTACTTGCTTTTTGGCTTCCAGATATGAAATATTGGTTTGATGTTTGAGTTTCAATATCTGGGATTCAGTCTTCCATAGTGGACAGGATTTGGACCAGGCTTCATGTAGGCCATTACAGTTGGCACACTTCACGTCTTCCCTACATTCAGTGCTGTCATGTTTACCACCACATAGCTGGCAAACATGAGGTCGATCACAAGATTTGGAACCATGACCAAACTTTTGGCAACTATAACACCGGAGTGGATTGGGGACATACACCTCCACTCCGACATTAACATAACCAGCTTTAATTGAACGATGGATACTTGGTCTATCAAATGTGAAGAGATAGGTATTCAGGGGAGTGATAACACCATTGACCTTTTTGGTGAAACGTTTAACAGCTGTGACTGCCTGATCCTTTAACTCTGTAACAATTTCTTGTTCAGACATGTCCGAAAGGCATCGAGCTCTGTCTCGAACAATGCCTCTACTGGAGTTTAAAGTCTTGTGTGCTGAAACAGCAACCTCAACATTTGCAAATTGACTGATCGACAAGAGATTTAGAGATTGCTGTTTCTTCAGACACTCCACAAGAATAGAACCACTACGGAGACGAGTGACAATTTTCACTTCTCCACAGTGTCCGTTAATAGCTTTTGAAATAGCAAACGGATTCAATTTTAAAGGTAGTTTGTCAGCAGCCTCGATCACCAGGAATCGGGCCCATGAATTGGAGTTGGTGGGAATGTTCCCAGAATCATCATCTTCAAGACGTCTTTTTTTGTCGCTACGAAGTAAACCAGGTTGTTTGGTAGACATGGCGAAAGAAAAGTGTTTCAGCATACCTGCTCCCCACCCCCCATGGAGTGTCAACAAGGACAGTGCTGTAGCGCATCGGATTTCCAGCATGCAAACACCAGGGATACAGGGATGTTATACTCCAGCAAATATGACTTGAATAGCTATATTTATCTACCAGATGTAGTGCCAGGCAGGTTCAGTCCATGACAAGAAACTGGAGATATACAGAATACAGAGGTCAACATCACCAGATTGGCCCATGAGGCACCGCCTACTGGCGTAAGACTCTAGGCAATTTATTCCATCAAAAATTGGTAATTCATACAAAGTTTGCATGGCCAAGACCAAAATATACATTATAATACAACACAGGAGTGCATATACAATATTATGCACAGGGGCCTGGCATGACCAGTCGATTGATAAGACCGGGCCCATGTTACCACCCGTCTAGGCGAAGTAAGGGTCGAAGTAGTGTGTTGGGCAAAGGAACACAGTTCCAGGAACCAGTGCCCTCAACTACCAGACTCCCGTCCTCCGCCGACACAGGGACGCAACCCACGGCAAACAGGTTGCCCATTTTAGTCGCCTCATACGACCAGCAATGGGAGGCTGTGGAAATATTCTGCCCCGGTTCAACACGGGGGAAGAGCTATTAGCGTTACCCAGCACTCACCACGAGCCATTGTAATAGACATTGCTATGACTATGATTGCCATATTTTTTATGCCTGACAGAAATCATTTCGTCTCATGCCTGATTGATAAACTTGATGTTGACATATATGTTGAAATAAATATGCTTGATGATGATAAAAAATTATGCTTTCATTCTCTCTCGGTGCAGATGTCCATGACTTGACCAGCGAAATTGATTACTATACTTTCTGCCACTGTATATGGCATTTGAAGAAATACCTTATGTATATCTACTAGATACCTTACTGCTCGCAAAATGTACATTGTAAATTGTTTATTCATAGCACTGTAAACATGATTTCATCTGATATAGTCAAGCAATTTCACTGATGTATTGTAAATAATGTATTTGCCTTGTAAATTCTTCGGATTCAACTCTGGAAGAAATAAAGAAATGCATTCATTCATTCAGTGAGTGAGTGAGTGAGTGAGTGAGTGAGTGAGTGAGTGTGTGAGTGTAACGCCGCTTTTAACAGTATTCCAGTTATGTCACGGCGTCTCAGCTTAATATGGGAGGAAAGTCCGAAATGGTGCATGTCTTAGACGTTTACCACTTCGGGGAAATCCACGTGCACGGGTATAATGCTGACAAAACTAGCAACATAATTGGGGCGAACGGGGACTCGGGATACAGTCATAGGTTTCTGGCGTGCCCAAAGGACGCAACTATGCACAGCGAATCGCGGCGACTTGGACGACTGGGTCACCCACGCCCCCAGCTATTATTAAGATCATTACTGACACAATATGTGTATTGATTCAAAATGGAATGGGTTGAAGAGGGAGTTGAAATATGACAGTATTAGCTTCTGTAGTCTGGACGGAGGACATATTCCTGTCACAGTTTCTGTTTAGGAGTACATCCGAGTGACTATCCAGAGACGGACCAAATCACTGCTATCAGTTCGTGAATAACAATCGACAAAATGTGAACTGATTTTTGTCTTAGAGCCGACAGTTGCAGCTGCACTTGAAACGTACTTCATATATTATTTACTCAAACTTAAAATACTTCCCTACTTTTCGACTTCGACAGAACATTCAGTTGTGGTAAAAATAAATCGCTCTTGTGTGATGCACTTGGTAAATATTATCTTATGGTGATGCACATGCCCCGTCGCAAATTCATATTACAGTACATGGTTCAAATTTCTTTGGGTCCTAGTATTTCATCAATCGCCTGCACGCTTGAAGAGGATCCTATATCTAGGGTTATCAAGTTACTTTAACACGAATATCGTTTTAGGTTTCAAATGGTTAAACAATTATTTGAAAGTATGTAATAGTTTACACCAGGACTGCGTGATTGCTGTAGCCGAGATCTGCTGGTCAATGTCCTCAAATCTTTCGATGCGGGATCGAGCGATACCAGATTTCCGCACCAGATTTTAATCTGAAACGAAAGTTAACATAATTTAAAATGGGTATACAAGATATGTAAGCATCAACAATTGATCGTGAAAGACAATGGATCGTATAAACAATAGAGTAACGTCACAGCTATATTTTAATAAAACGAATCTCTTAACGTCAAGTGAATAGCATAAGGTATGCTCGTTTTATTCATCATAAAGCCTTCGTAAGAAACATTGCTGAATATATACATGTATAGCTGTTGAAAGAATATACAACAAACAATCCATACTTTTGACAACAAATGCGAGAAAAGCTTATGGTGGAAAGAGAAGGAAGCAGTTTTGTTGCATGTTATATGTACATGGACAGGTGGATAGATGTGAAGGTGCATTTCTATGATGAAACGTTCTATATACAAAGGTGCATAGCATCCAGAAAATAAAGGTTTGGGAGAATAAATTGCAACGATGATTGAAATGACTTGGAAAATATATGCCCTCAGTAATTCAATGTAGGGCTATTTCCAAATAAAAAACCTCCGCCCGTAAAGCTTGTTGGCTGAGACATAAACAACTCTCCTATAATTCTACACAGTGTGAACTATGCTATAAGCAAGCCAAACTTAAATTGATCAAGGAAGAAAGGAAGAAAATGTTCTGGGGTTTTGTCTAATTATTCTACAATATATTTGTATATTCCTTAACGCTAAATGAAGCGTTCGGTTGAACCCCCATTACGTGTGCAGATAATGTAGCATAACGTGTAAGAACAGTCCATGCATGTCTTTAAGGAAATAAAGATCTAACTGAAAGCAGAATCTTGAGCAGATTCTTAAAACCTACTGAATATGTTATAAGCTGAACTGCCCTGTCCGTAAACAGTGAGTGAAATAAAATTGAACATCGTGTGGATTCTTAGAAAATGGGAATGAAATGATGAGAAACAGGAAGTGACTCACAGCGGGTCAGCATTCAGTGATATGCCGATTTGAAATGACCTACTCCTTACACACATATACACACACCACACACACATACAACACACACACTAATACACCAGTCACACACACCACTCATACACATACACACTCACACATGCGCCACACACACACATTCATACACACACCACACACAATCACACAATCCACTCACACACAAATACTCTCTCACAAACTCACCCACACATATCATAACAAGGAAGCCAAATACAGAATTGACCCTAGATAGATGGCGTTGTGACAGGTTATCAGTGCTATTATCACTGTGTAGTTTTCCTGTAACCATTTAACCCTCACCCGGATGAACATTCAAAATATGTCAATATGATATATTGAATTCAAATGATTGTGACGAACAAATATGCTCCGTCGTTCAATAGGCAAATCTGGGACAAAATATGGTGGCCAGTGTCCAAGTTTATATCCTTATTTACATAATGACAATGAAATATGGATTTGTAAACTTTATTTTACCATGACATTGATTAATTCTTGATTCTGATTGGTTAAAAAGAAGTTTCCTTTTTGCTACGCCAACCCCTTTCAAATATATTAAACCTTTTCAGAAAAAAACGTGCGTATGAATACATAGATAGCCTACATATCGATTCATAGAAAATGGCTGCCGATCGATATGAACTGTAAAACATATCTATGTTTCCTCTAATACACGCTGGGTCTCTAATACCAGCCAGGTCTCTAATACACGCCGAGTCAAGTGCTCTCGCGAAATTAATAGACGGTGTAGCGTCAAATAGAGGAACTACGGTAGTTTGATATCGGATGTTTGGAGCGTTCTAGGCCGTAACCCTGACTGCTTCGATGATGATATTAAAAGATTTAACGAAGGCATATATTTTGCATACAAATGAAATGTTTATGAAACTGTTAGAGAAATGTTCTATGGTGACCAAAATCGGAACAATTTCAGCTATTTCCTCATTGAAACAACCGACAATGAAAGCAAAATATAACATCTTAAAAATTGTTTGAAGAAAACTTTATTCATGACAACATGTTGTTTACAAACCTTTTTTGATCGATATTCGTTGCCATCTCCGTCAACCACCACCGTTAGAATTTGGCAGGAGGGGATTTGAAAGTCCATCAGAAAACACTCCCCTTTCGAAAGGCCACGAAAACAATGTCCCAACCGAAGTGACAGCTTATCTCTTTATTATAATTTGGAACCTCGCGCTAGAGCGCTCGGTTTAAAATTATAATAAAGAAGTATCTATTCTACAGTGGGACTACATCAAATTTCAAAACACAGTAGGTTTATCTCCTAAATGAACTGCATACTGACAAGGGAATTTCAGGTTCTCATTTGTATCTTTACCCCATAATTCCAGGAGCCTCATATAAGTACAAGCCACCTCTGTCAGTCCAATGCCCCCATATAACCCACATGACAAGCTTCCCTAACTTGATCATTATGACAGTTTGAAGAAGACAAGTTTCATCCACCTGATGACAATGACACGCACACACGCACACGCACACGCACACGCACACGCACATCCACACATCCACCCACACTCACACTCACATATTCACTCAATCATCAATGATAAATAACGCTCACTTTCCCACTCGGAAACGAATTGAAAATAATAATTACAACCACACTTCAACAATACACCTCTAATTTTTGAAGGTCCTAACTGGACATAATTCTAATCTTACGGCCCCGTTTTCCTGTTATGAATTTCACTGACTGCACTGGTATTATTGACAACCGACGTGATGCTGCAAGCCACGTTATAATTCAATTATATTTCCGTAATTCCCTAAAGAAACGTATCCAAATGCTGAAGCTTATATCGTCAAGGTTCTTGATCTCGCCCTTTTTCAACATCAATAAAACTTGAATACATATCAATTGTATGATAAGCAATCAAGTTCCACATCTGAGTCTATCTCCTCAAAAGGTGAGGTGAAGTGAAATTGGGTTTTACTTCGCGTCCAAGATTATTGCACCTATATAGCGACGTGCATGCACGTGTGTGTGTGTGTCTGCTTGTACAGACACAG
The DNA here is from genome assembly GCF_023055435.1 of Haliotis rufescens. Taxonomy (NCBI): domain Eukaryota; kingdom Metazoa; phylum Mollusca; class Gastropoda; order Lepetellida; family Haliotidae; genus Haliotis; species Haliotis rufescens. The sequence goes on from NW_025963890.1 coordinate 69,063,009, forward strand.
TATATTGACTCCGAGCCGACCAGTACTTGTTTAAGCCCCTTAATGCCCGGCTCCAGACAGGGTATCAACAAGTACCATCTTTTAACGTCTTTTGTATGACGCAGCCGCAGATCGAACACCGGACCTTCCGCCCTCCGGGCGGACGCTCTACCACTAGACCACTGAGGCGGTCTCCTCAAAAGGACTTTTCAGAGTATGAAAAATAATGGCGGTACTAATGCCTACAAAAGTAACTGCTCTGGTAGTTTTAAGCTATGTATGTAATCATTTTTACTGGACTCAAATATTGTATGATTAAATATAATACGGTAAATACCGTTTGTTTATCATCTTTAACAATAGGTTTCACCACGAGATTCCAATTGGCTAGTGTCATCTGTCTAAAACGTTTTGGTTGTGCACATATAACGCTTCTAAATATATTAAAAAACTCGAAATAACATATGTATCAACTCCTTAATTAAGAAATAAACGGCGTACAATTAAACACTGCAGGGAGAATAAACCATGAGAGTCGCAGCCACGACTCGTACAAGCGTTCGAAACATTTACCCGTATTTAAAGAGTGATGCCTTCGTGGGGACCCGGTGGTAGAATAGAATGTGTCCTCAGCACCCGGGCCAATTGCTGGTCGTGAGAGGCTACCGAATTGGGCAGTCCGTTTGCCGTGGGTTCCGCCCCTGTGTCAGTGGAGGACGGGAGTCTGGTGGCTGAGGGCACTGGAGCCAAGAACAAGTGTTCCTTTTGCCCAACACACCATTTCGACGCTTACTTCATCTAGACGAGCGGTAGAATTGGCCCGATTCTATCAATCGGCTGGTCACGTCAATGCCTAGAATATTTCACAATTTTGCATAGAGTCTTATGCCAGAAGGTGTTGGCTCATAGGCAAATCTGGTGATAGAGACCTCTGAATTCTGTGTTTCTGTAGGACAGTGTTATGGGCAAAAAAAAGCCTGACACTTATTTGTTTCGATCTCATAGCTTGTCAAGTCCATATTTTCTAGAATATAACACCTCTGTATCCCTGGTGATGTAGGTTGACTTCCACTGTGACATCGTTCTTGTTGGCACTCGGTGGCGTTTGGGAGCAGAGGTGCCGAACCATATTATCCCAACATGTCTCAAACAAACCCCTCTGGTTCTAGCAAGACAAATATACGTCCTCATGTAGAGTCTAATTTGTCAGATGAAGAAGTTTCCTCTAAAGTTAAAGACTATTGGCCTAGGTTTGTTGTAATATTATCTTCTGATGAATTTATTTGCTATCTCCAAAGGCATTCAAAATGCCTGCTGAGAAGTGAAAAATGTAACTCGCCTTCGGACTGGTTCCATCCTGGTGGAATGTGCACGGAGGCAGCAAGCTGTCATAATGTTGGATTTACAACAGTTTGTTAACACACAGGTTGTTGTCTAGGTGCATAGGACTCCTGTCGTGGTATTGTCATTGATATCTCTGCACGTTGTCTCTCAGGCTTGGAGGAGGAAGAAATTGTTGCTGGACTGAAATCTCAGGGTGTCACCGGTGTGTAGCGTTTCACAAGAAAACAGGATGAAGATATTATTAAAATAAATACCTACTTTTTCCCCTTTTCACTTCCAAAACTGCCTCTATGTATTAAAGCTGGATACTTCAACGTCGAAGTGGAGGCACATGTAAAGGTATTTTTTATGTGTGTCATGCAATAAATATATTTGACTTTGTACCAAATCCAATCCGGTGTTACAAATGCTAACAATTTTGCAATGGCGCAAAGACATGTACCAATAAGTATATGTGTGTCCGCTGCAGTGGAACTCACGAGAGTATCGAATGCACAAAACAAATGTGCAAACTGCAGTAGGGACTTCTTGGACTCATCAAAAGTATACCCTTCTTTCATATATATAACTTCAGTCAAAATTATCAAAAATCAAACACACCAACAATATTACTTTTCTCAAAGCCAAAAACGTAGTCCAGCCTCAATTTCAGCTTACTTTCTCAAAGCCTTTTCAGCAGCAATTTCTTCCCTGAGTCCTGTTCTCATGATTCATGAGTCCGTCCAAGCTTCTCAAACGAGAAAAAAAACCTCTGTCAACCTCTGCCTCACATTGAACTTCTTTACCAGAACATCAAAGTCAAATATTAAAATCAGAACCAGAGGCATCAGTTCAGGTCGATGCCCATATAGCCCCAAAGACAAAAAAAAATGGAAATGAGGAGAAGAACCTTTGCTCAGTTTGCAGTTCTGGAATATGTAAACCCTTGATCTACGTGATCTCTAGTATAGTTGTGCGGGACCAGCTACACTTTCCCATCATACACACGTGTGTGTTTGGAACACGTGTCAATGTACATGTTTTCAAATTATCTGCAGGAATTGCAGAATATTACAAGTAGTTAATTCTTTCCGGGCAACTCTGAATGGTATCTTGCTTTGGGTCTTAAATTTACCTAGTATTGTTGGTGCAGCAGAATGACATTAGCACGGACAAGAGTATAGGTCCCAATACCAGCAACCTATACTTTTAAGAGGCGACTAAATTGATTGGTCGTCAGGCTCGGGGAGTGTCATAGAACCTAGAACTGGAGTATTGCTGAGTGCTGCGTTAAACAACAAAAACATCACCAGATGTGATAAAAGGTTGTACAATATGAAAGAAATCTGAATGCACAAGCTAAAATTTGAATGAAGAAATATCAATTTATTCGTTAAATCCTCAGATTGACATAACAAGACTTAATAACTTAGTATGAATAATGTCTTACACAGCCTTCAGTTGTTTTACAGTCAGGGAAGGGAAATCATTGCATATACAGTCAACACACTTACTTGCATAGAGGAGTGATTACAAAACCTGATGACGCTCACTGTCCAATTAAGTATGCCATTTTGCAAAAATGATTTCACAGAAAATGACGAGTGTGCAAATTTAGTAATAAGTAAATAAGTGTGTCTAAACTGAATGCCTTGTGCAAATTCCCTTTAAGCATGAAATTACCTATCCTTCGTTTTAGGTATGACATCCACGTGTGTCAGATGTTTGACAACCAATATGGCTGTTTAATTACATTTCCAAAGATCCTGGTGTTCTGAAAAGGACCTCGACTCATGCTATGTTGCAAGTAGCGCAAATAAGACTAATTCTGTTGAAATGACTGTGACAATGTCTTCAACAGAGCAACAGACAATTCCACTCTGATCTCAGATAAGAATGAAAACATAAGTCTATAAACAATGTACATATGACACATTTCACCACACATGAGAGCTCCGTTTGAGAATTCTGGAATATGCCCAGAGTGCATTTTGTAAACATGCAAAGTTTAATTAAGGATTAAGCTGCATGAAAGGCAAAGGTAATGAAAGATTCATAACTGGAAGCATATATGGACATCCCACAATAAGAATATGTAAGATGCCTCCATCTTAACAAACAATACAACAATAAACTAAGTGTTTTGTCGGTAAGTAATAATAAAGATGTCACCAATCTATTTTATTCGTTACTTCTTTGTCATCATTGTCCTAATTGATGTTTCATGCTGGTCAGACTAGGTTACAAAGGTTACTCTGGAGACCTTGTTGAAGATGCTTCCACCATCAATTTGCTATGGTACTTGTCTGTACTGTTCTTATCAACTCATTCAAGCATGTTTTTGACTTTTTCACTTTCCTTCTGGGTGGTATTTGTCTACAGCGACCTGTGGAGTTTAACATAAACGTGGAAGCGCTAATACATACATTGATGAGTCAGGGAGGAACCAATGAGTGTAATACAACAGTAAAGGGAGAATTAAACAATTTTATTTAAACGGAACAAAAAAGCAATTACAATATTAATATAGCTATATTAAATACAATTCTGTGGGTTCACAGGTTTATAATAATGGTTGGTAGTATATGGTATGCAAATACAATATAATGTGAAAATGATTTTTTCACCATTTGTCAAAGCTGCACAGACCGATGTACATCTTGAGAAATGAAATGGAACCTGGAACCTGTATGTACGACTTTGGATACCTTATTGTTCTAACAATTTCACGATCTTTGGTCTTGATCCATCGGCCTATTTTGACACATAATTACAAGTAATGTTCCGTACATCCTACCTCCTTTCTTCCATAGGCTACATGTAGAAATAAGATACTTGAGCAACGAATATGTTTCACATGTACAAATCTTCTGTTGAAATTAGTTAACTGAATATTGACATTATAAAATATGTAAAATGTCAACCCAAGAGAATATCAATTATGCGCCAAAACAGATTCCAAAATAGCGGTGAAACGTATATGACTGGATCGCTAAAAATCAGCGACTGCAGCTGATGTAGGTGAGAAGGGTAAACATGTCCTGTCCTACCGGTAGTCACAAAATTTGCATAAAAACGTAAGTGTTGTTGCCATGCCGCACAGCAGTTTTCCTGCCCTGCCTGTAAGCAAACCACACAATCACGTGATCGATGGGCCAGCAAATCAAATGACACGAAATAACACGATACCCCCAAATTAAAGTACATGTGTATGTACACATTAATGCAGAAAGAGAGTAATGATCAAATATGATAGAAATATTCCCTTTTTACTAGTGGTAATTTTGGAAGTACACAAAATACCATACCTATCTTGTCATATGTATAAAAAATACACAGAAGCATGTTTACCGCCTTTATTTGAAAAAGTTACACTGTCAAAGACACATTTTTCAACATTTTAGTTCATGCAGAGTTGCATAGTAGCCAGGAAATACATTTACTTTTCACTTTGAGAAACTCATCTCGTTCCTAATAGATGAGTTTGCTAGATAACCTACATGTAGATTAGTGTTGTGATGTGTAGTTTGTGTATTGATGTCGACGTGTTTCCTTTAAAGTCAGTACAAGTCTCAAAGTTAAAGTGAGATGAAATGGCGTCTAACGGACAAATGACTGTTTTATAGTGCTTGCCCAATGAGATACCATGCCGAAGTTTAACATAGATACCCCACGCAGACACAGTATACTGAATACGAGCCGAGCAGTCCTTGTTTTATCCCCTTGGTGTATTCTCCCAAGGACAGGCTGCACACTTAACATCATATTTGAATACACTAGCATTGCGTGACATATGGCGTGATATATATTTTGTATGCACACTGTTCGTAGTGTCATGACCTTAATACCAATTCATGCTTGGTGTAAGAGGATTCTATACGTCTAATCCTTCTGATATGACCCAGTTACGACAGGTAGCGGGTTTTTTGTAACGTATAACCTGTAATCTAAAATACACGGCTCTGCAGATGAAGAGATTATATAGAAATATTTATGAATCAAGCACACAGCTGACAATTCTTCCAAGCCAGAACTTACATTCAAGTTAGGAAAATAACTGAATGATACAGTGCATATACCAATCATTTACTAATGAGAAAACATGTAATCAATCATGTTCAAAACCTTCTCATATCATCATGAAAATGCAATACAGAAAAAAAAATGATACCTGCACACTGTAGAGCAATGACTGTTTTGTTACAGGAACATTTTGAGACAAGTTGAGTTTGGACTTGTTAAATTTCCTTTCTTAGATATTGTTATAGGTTCAAACTCAATTTTTACCAAACATTCAAAATAAACACTACAGATATTGGCAAATAGTAACTGCATATAGGCCAAATATAGATCTGGTTTAAAATACACACACTAGCAAAAAATACGTAAGCTACATATAGTACCTTTTCTGGAACATTGGAATACATATGTTTTATCACTGCGTTTAGACCCGATTTTCTCTGAAAGGTGCCAATTAATTCTTGAGGGACACATTTTATATTTTGTGCGGAAATCCAAACAGCAATATATATTTTTGTAAACCCAAATACAAATGATTCTTTTCCAGTACTGTCCGAACAAATTTGTTCAACGAATTCGTCTGTACGAGCTCGCACCAGCAATATAAAAAAATAATATCAATATCCCAATAATGATGTAAACATATTATGTAAAAATACAAACGTGAATTACAAACAATAAGTCTCTCCAAGTAATGGCATCGTCTAACTAAACATCTTAAAATGTGGATAATTCTACCTGTATGCCTCTTCTTATAGACTGAGACTGCTGATATGGCATGCAAGGAACATATGTATTTTTTAAATAGGTCGAAGTACATTTCATGCAATATTGTTCTCAAACTTCTGAAATGTCTGGGACATATGAACTCAATACAAATATAAATCTTTCATCGTTCTGCAGAGCGTATAAGTTTTTTGAATTTGTGAATTAATTTTCGAAATTCCATCAATCAATTGTGACTAAAAACTAGGACACCAATGGCTTCAACACGTATTCATGAGCGAGGGAGGGTCGCCCTCATGCGTTGAAACTGTTTTTAACAATTCTATCATGACATAATATTTTAATATACATTCTACAGATTTTCATAAGCCTGGTTCTTAATCACGTCATATTCACTATTCGCCTTTGCCTCGACATCCAGCGCAGCATAGTCGTTGTTGTAGATGTTGCGACCACCTGCCTGCTCGGATATAGATGGGTAGTTGTCTGATGGTTGTGTTGTGTCCTTGTCCACTGGCACTTGAGTTTCCTTGACTTTTACTGCATCCTTCTCAGACGAGCTTAACCACTGCAGCCTGCGAAATATAATGTAGAAAGCATTCGTCTGTAGGAAATGATATCATGTAAGAACAAATGTACATGTAGGTGGTGTTTTTGTAAGGTTTACTTACCTCCCTTGTCTTACCAGGCCCAAGTAGAGTCCAACTACAAGAATCAGCATGAAACATATTCCAGCAGCTAAGCCGATTATACCAGCTGTTGTAGGAGTGATTGCCGAATCCATGTGTAATTCTTCAAAACAAGAGAAATAGCAACACAGTACATTCAGTGAGGTAAGGTGAAAAGGGGTTCAAAGTAGCGATCAAGATTATGTCATGTATACTGACACAAGAATGCACATGTATGTGTATACTTGTACTAGTCCGAACTTATACTGGTTTTATAGTGCTAGCCCACTGAGACACCATACCGCAGCTTTTATTTGATCAAAAGCATTCTAAATCGACCCCTACGCAATGTTTCGTCAGATCGTTTGTGAAGCACATTGCATATGGGTTTTAATTCCACCCTGGTCGACGGGCGAGATCTAAAATAGGACATACGTTTACTGAAAGGTCACTGGTTTCATGTCTCTGAATATAACGGATGTGAAATGACACTTAGAAAACGTCAACATTCAAACGTATCAGACGTATATATACACGAAACCTACCTATGTCATGAAATAAGGTGATATTTTTCCAAAGGAAGGACAAACATCTATTTAATGATTTTGATGTTTATGATATATCAAATTTCATCAGTGTGGGCTGTTTTCATATACCCCTTTCATCCAACACAAAGAACCATCCGTCAAACAGTCAATATGATACCTAGTTTTGCTGGTAACTGTGGGGTTTTGTGACACTGTATCAATTTTAAGGAACACAGACAATGGAAAAGAATTCAAGAACCCATACTCACTTAATTTGAGATTCGAGTACCCTGAGCTCTTTTTACACCAAAACCAAATTACAAGAAAAAAGTGCCCCTTCTGATGTTTCCTCTGGTTAAAAGATGTACAGTATAATGCTTACAGAATTACGCTTCCTGTGCAAGCAATTAAATAGATCCAAAATGGTTCGAATAAGAGGACATTCCATATTAGTTTAGATCCCTCATATTTGGAGAGGTCCCACGAATCATGACAAAGAAACACATTTAATTGATTTATATCCTCTCATCATGCATTTTTTAAAGTTATGAAAGCTGTACTTTGAAATACCTGCAGTGTTTGAAACAAAGAAACCAGTTTGGCAGGATCCTACAGGTGTCATTGCATCGTACCTCTGTTTTCCATTTGTTTATTTCATTAGTCTCGTTAACTGATCGCTGAGTAATGTGTTTTTTATGAAAATTGGAACCCATCTATCAAATAAAACTATTTCATTTTCACCCGTGGGCAATTGATCTGTACCCTACAGACTTCTTCCTAGACATCTTACTTAAAACGTTGTAAGCTTTTAGTACGATGTCAAGTATTTCAGGACCGATTAAACACAAACTCCTGGAAAAGTAATACCTCCTAAATGTCGTACAGAGTGGACACTGTAGTTATTAGTATGATATTAAAACTGCATCAAGTGTAAACATGCTATATCCAAGCCCTAACTTACGGCGGGTAGTATGGACGACATTCATATTCATATACCCGAAAAAAAGTATCCAAGAACCACTTCTTGCACGATGAAAATTAGCTGTGGCATTGTTTTGAAAAATTGAGTATAATTCAGACGAAAAGGAACCGTCGGTGCCAATGCAATACACAGGGGGCTCATTTAAAACAACAGAGCAACAATAGCTGAATCAATTACATTGAGGGCCAAACGAAACGTTACCAACATTAACTGATTTGCCACTTTGAAACAAAGATGCCAACTTGTTAAAAAACAGTAAAGAACACATCTCACGAATACAGCCTTCATGTTCTCTGTCGTTCTTTGGACGTGCTTTGCGGATTGTGGGAAATATTAGTGTTTTTCAGCAATTTTTTAGAACATTCTTTCTCAAATTATCGTGCAATTTCCGGGTATAAATTACGCATGGATCTGTTCCCTATCATTGGTTGCGATGACTAACACCAACGAACATGCCAAGACTGACCGCAGTCCAGAGGGAGGGAGCCACAGGTATGCTGCAGATGGGAGCGACACAGAGAGCGGTTGCCATTAACATGAACTGCTCCAAGATGACCATTACCAGACTGGTCGCACGTCTCCGACAGACTGGCAGAACCGCAGACAGACCACGGAGTGGCAGACCAAAGGTCACGACCCCGCAGGATGACCGCCTTTTACAGCTACTTCATCTGAGGAACATATTTCTTACTGTGTCGTAATCAGCTGCCAACAGCTTAGGACATCCGGTCAGCAGACAAACTGACCAGACGACTACGACATTATGGTCTCCGGGCTTATCGCCCTTTCAAGGGCATGACCTTGACCCGTCAACATCGACGTGCCAGATTGACGTGGTGCAGACAAACTCAGCGATGGCAACTAAGGAAATGGCGGCGAGTGCTGCTTAGTGACGAGAGCAGGTTCCAACTCTTCAAACCTGATAGGCGGACGCGAGTTTATCGACGACGTGGTGAACGTACAGCTCCTTGTTGTGTCCAGGAGGTGGAACCTTACGGGGGCGGAAGTGTGATGGTCTAGGGCGGCATTTGCGGGGGACGAGAAGACGGAACTTGTCATCATCGAAGGCAATCTGACAGTACAACGCTACATTGACAATATCTTACGGCCTGTGGTTCTTCCTTTCATCCAGCGTCAACAACGGACGGTGTTCCAACAAGATAACGCCACACCCCATAAAGCCCGTATTACTAGAGACTTCCTCAACGCCAACAACGTGACTGTCCTGCCGTGGCCAGCTCGATCACCAGATCTGTCACCAATAGAACATCTCTGGGATCAGCTGGGGCTTCGTCTTCGGAAAGGTCAACATCCTCCCATCACGAGACAAGCGTTGATCGTTGCCCTCCGTGAGGAATGGAATCGGATACCTCCAGTCGATTGAGGACGCTTGTCTACTCAGTTCGACGCCGCATTCGAAGATGCATTGCCGCTCATATAGGTCATATCCCGTACTGAACGGTCTGGGCCGTCGCCACCTTAAAGTTGTAACCAATGTTGTTAATCGAATACTGGACGAATGACCCCTGTTGGAGGTCAAGGACTTTTTAGTAAATTCGCATTTTACTGTTCTGAATGATGAATTTCTACAATACAATTGTTATTGCTGCTTCAAATTGTGTTTGTCATATTTTATCCTAAAAATATAGTTGGTAACGTTACTTTTGGCCGTCAGTTTATAAACGCACAATGAAACGATTACTGAAATAAAGAAATAATCGTCCATTTTAATTACGATTCTGACCATATAAATCCCTATCAAATAGTTATGGTGCCAGGTTTTCGCGAAAAGGTGAACGTACCTGCGCCGCCGATGTCACCTGTGAAACAAAACATGCAAGTGCGAGTCAATTATTCACTTGAACAAAATGAAGGAAACACATGGTACAAGGCAATATGGGGAATTGCCTTCAAGATATCCGGCACATAATTGTATGTAAGCTTTGCGTGACGCTCTTTGGCGCTTTTAGACAGTAACGTGATGTGGTGCCTATAACCTTCAGCTGAAGTTATTACCTGATATCCAGCCTGATACCCAGTGTTGTTTGCTCGACAATTAGCTGGTACTCGTAATCACGATTTTCAACGATTTGTTATTGCATTATATACAAAATCTGAAGAAGAATGGTTTCCAAAATGACTTGTCATGTTCAGGCTGATAACCTCTTTTGAAGCAGGACAAAAACATACTGCATCTGGCCACCTAAGATTGTTATGCAATGTTCTGTAAATGGTCTGCGTGGATCGCTATCCAAATGTTTGAAAGATGAATGGAATGACGTTATTGCAGATTATATAGGTCGGGATGTTTTGCAATGGTGGCTATTGTGTCCATAGGTGGCCATGGTTGGTAATACTTTCTGGTTGGAATTATTTAACACAAAACTGAAAACAAATCGTGACCTGTATTTATTTTATGAAAGGTATATTTTATCTGTTATGGTATATGTCTATCATTCCAAGATATTTTTATGAGATTTTCATTATTTGTCATATTAAGGTCATGGACTAAGACAAAAGAATCACCAAATCTTATCAGATGTAATATCATCACGACTTCTGTAAATCAAATTTTGTCCCGCATGCGTAAATATTCCAGGACATTTTTTACAGTTATGTTAACTTTACTTTTTGAAACTGGATTTGGAAGGGAAAGCACAGCTTGGGTTTCAAATATAAGGTTTACTTAACATGCAGGCAGTTAATTGAATCAGGAAACTGGACACAGCCTTAAGTTTATTCATTCCTTTTCAAGATACATTTTAAGTTTATATATCGCCAATAATCAGATTAAATATGAATTTATATATCAAAGCAAGAGTGAATTGAGGTTCAGACATCCTATTGTGAGCTGTACTGATAATGAACAAAGCTTCACTCAGCTGAGAAAACAGCTGCATCCCTCAGTACATCCGTCAATCAACAACATCGTTACTATGAGCGCAATTCTTGTCAGAGTTGCATATTTTGCAGCTACATGTGTACATAGTGCATGATTTGTAGCATTATAGATTTGGAGCTTGCTGCGACGTCCATACAATGTTTGGCACTCATTTACAACCCACGTAACCTTTATGGTAGTTTCCACGGTGATGCGGCCGTCAACTCTGCTGTTTCAATCAAAGAGGCTTTATTGTGATGTGACAACCTGTGATTGACCAATCAGAATAGAGACATTTCCAAATTCACAGTGAGATTCTGAGTCGCTTGTAATAAATGTATGTAAGCATACTATCGGAAACAGTCACAGACATTTCATTGGAAATGCCCAGAAATGTATTATATTCGTTATATTCGACCTGCATCTCATCTCTAAGGTGCAGACCATTTATTTATTATGATGAGCTATGCAGTATATCTTACCAAGCTTCACTGAGCAGTGGCAACCAATGTATCCCTCAGCACATCCCCAGAGACATCTTCCGTCAACAGCATCACATGTCCCGTTACAGTGGCCACAGTCCGTCTCACAGTTTACACCAAATTTCCAATTGTCACAAACTGAGTCGAAAATACACAGTCGTATATTTTCAACTAAATTATACGAAACCTGTTTTGGTTGTCGATAAACTCCTAAGAATGGATCTGACAATTCAAAAGTTTTTGTTTTTTGTTGTTGTTGTTTTGTTTTGTTTTGTTTTGTTTTTTGTTTTTGTTTTTGTTTTGTTTTGTTTTGTTTTGTTTTGTTTTGTTTTGTTTTGTTTTTTGTTGTTGTTGTTTTGTTTTTTTTTTGGGGGGGGGGGAGTTTATGGCACTGGAAGGCTTTCTATTTACTTCTAATAAAAACTAAAATATTTCTAGATATACACAATTTTATGGATTTTAAGTAATGCCTATCAAACAAGTTAAGATATTTCTATATTTTTTTATATATCTGTGTGTGTGTGTGTGTGTGTGTGTGTGTGTGTGTGTGTGTGTGTGTGTGTGTGTTACGTTTAGCTTGTTTCAGGCACTAAGAGGCGTCCTATTTTAATTTAAAAGATATTCATAAATATATTTTAACCATTAGACCAAGCACATTTGTTTCTTATTGATGGTTGACTCACCTGTCTGACACAGGTCAAGTTGCCAACCTGCCTGACATCCACCTGGACAGGTTCCAGTTACGTGATGACATGTGTTGTTATCAGCACAGTGGCCACAGGTTGATTTACAGTTGATACCATACGTTCCTCTCGGGCACTCTGTTTGGAATAGCACAGAGCAAACAGTAGTCCTGTCTTGACACATCAACACCAAGGGAAATATTTTGGGAGGGGGAAGAGGGGTCTGGGACTGTGATTTATGTAAGTATCAGGATATATTTTCAATCACTGCCTTATAGCATTTGTTTGGTGAAGTGTGGAACAGACATTATTATTTCAGAACTCATCTTTTGCCAAAATATCCAGCATGTCAAACGTACAATTTATGTTTGGTGTATAAATTCTGAGAAAAAATAATGTTCTTGCTGGAACAAGTTATTTTGTATAAAAAATGGTAGGCCTCTGATATATACACAGAATGTCAAATCACGTCATTTTACAACCAAAGTACCCAGAGGCTCACATTTCAAATTCGAAACGTGTTTCCATGTCCCCAAAAGATTCATACAAATGCCTATCCATTTGATCTGTAAGTGGTAATATATACATGAAAGCCCTGCCCTGCTCTGTCGGTAGCACTCGCCACGCATAGAAATAAGCGCCAGTCCGTAAGCAGATTTAATAAATCCATGTGAAGGTAATAACAGGGCATAATCGCCAATCCTGTGGATAAGTGAGGCGCCATATTTAGTACATTTTTCTGCATATCTACCACAAAATGTATGGAATAACATAAGTAGTACTCTTGTTGTAAGTACTCAGTGAAATGTGAATAGAATATGCAACCCCCAAAGTACCGAAACAGTTGAGCAATATAGACACCTTATACTGGAGCTAACTGTATGCTGCTTGACATCAGCATAATTGAGTACAGAGACTGCAAGAATATCTAAGCACATATCCAGATAAGCCACTGAATATTGTTTCTCAACTGTTGCGATGATATCTAACACTGGTCGACAGATGAGGTGAAGAAACTCTTTTATATTGTAACTGTTAAAAAAAATGAGATCACTTATATATGTGAAACTGAACCTTTGAATGTTTTTGACACCGTGTCCTCTCTTTTTGTAAACAAGAGAAGTCGAAACATCCGAATCATATACAAAGAGATCAGCTTCGGGATCTCACGGGGATACCTACCGCTTGTCCCCAAAGTTGACACAGATATTGTCAATTAGGAAAGCCAGCACCTCACATGTGTGCATATATGAATACACTACGAGAAGAGCTACTTTCACTCGCAATAAATAAACTACAGAAAAGAGGCCCTGTTGATAAGATAATGTGATTTCTCTTTCTAAATATCGTGGGACAATGCTGAAACATCACTGGACCAAATGTGCAGACGTCAAACGCAAATAAAAGCGACAATTCCTGTCATTAATAAAAAAAACTCGCAAAGATACGCATTAGAATTGGTCTTCAGCATCCCATGCTTGTCATAAGAGGCGACTAATGGGATCGGGTTGTAAGGCCCGCTGACGTGGCTGATGCATGTCATCCCAATTGCGTGGATCGATGCTAATGATACCAATCAGTGGATTGTCGGGTCCAGTCTCAATTTCTTACTGACCGCCGTCTGTAACTGGAATATCGATGAGTGAGGAGTTAAACAATAAACAACCCAACAAACAAACATTATCAAAAGGAATATCCGCTAAAGCAGAGTCGACTGGTCGATTCCGACAAATTCATGAAGCCACATAGATTTTCAGGTTATATCATTGCCAATATCTTTCCAAAGTGCCCTGAGCCACTTTAAGAAAGGTTACTGAGTAACGCTGTTATCCTCCTCTTGTGACAATTACAGTTTAGATGTATTTGTTGTTGAATACTAGGATTATAATTGATGGCAGAAGAAATACTTGTATATATAATATATGTATGCCAATTTTGTGTCAGAAAAATGAATGTTACCTTGTGTGCAGTCCTGCAGTGTCCATCCCATATCACATCCAGCACTGCATGCTCCATCATTAAGACAGGACGTACTAGTACAATGTCTATCAGAACATTTCAGAGAGCAGTTATTTCCATAAAAGCCAACAGCACAGTCTGAAAGAAAATGGGCATATCAAACTCTTCAAATTCAAATTTTGGAATTCAAGTGTTATTAGTGTACCCTGAATCCTATGATTCCTTATTATTATATATGTTAGAGTTTCGGTTGCGCCCAAAAATATAACCTTCACGCATCATCATCCTTTTAGTGGAGGGAAAAGAAGTCGAACCATTTTGAAGCATTTTGGGGGATTCCTGGCTGAGTGATAATTTATAATGGGGAATAAGTGTCGCCTTCAACATGCCCGTGCAACCTGTGCAGAATAACACTGTGGTTATAGATACGAATTAAACATATTCATTGTTTGGATTTGAGTCCAGAAAATGGAAAATGGCCCAGCCTTACTTTTCACTGAAATACTATGCCTAAATGATATACTGCTGTCAAGATTTTTTCACCATATTTTTTATGTCATAAGAACGTTCCTTTGAAACGGACAAAATAACGGTGCTTTTTTACCTACTTCTAGTGCAGTCTATCTCTGTCCAGCCATCTTCACACCCATCAGGACACAGACCTGTCTCTCTGTCACATGAAGAGGAGGGTGGCTTACAGTGCCGGGAACTGCATTCTCGGGCACAGTTAGGTCCGTACATCCCCATGGTACAGCCTGTGTCAGATAAGAGCGAACTTAACGTACATGTATGAAGAGTGTATAAACTTGTAAAGACTTCTAACTTCCAGTGTTGACCATCCAGTAATCAAACAGCCATTAAAAGTATGGATTAAGAACTTGAAAATACATCCTTACACGGATTGTCACTCAGTTTGGAAAATAAATGTTTTTGTACTATCCGTGAATTGCTTGATATCATATGTTACTTTAAACTCCCCTGAAAACTGCATTTGTAGAAATATTCAGATATTCATGAATTTCTTCCCCATATGAAAGAAGGCAATTATGAAATGCATAAAGTTAACTCGTTAATCAATTACAAAGGAATAAACATACTTTGCATACAGTCTTCTCCCTTGTAACCACTTTCACAACCATCAGAACACACTCCACTCGTGTGATTACATGTGCCAGACTGTGTCTTACAGTGTCGGCTGCGACAGGACTTGCTGCATTCTTTTCCATAACTCCCAGGATCACAGGCTGAAATTAATATTATTTGCTAACTTGTGTGTTTCAGGCTTCATTTTAAAATTTGATAGATAGAATGTATACTCCGATTTGCATATTCATTAGCTTTATGTCAATCTCACACAGAGCGTAAAAAAGTCAAATACCTTGCTACAAACACAAACGTTTAAGTTGCCCCAATATTAATTTTCCTTAATATTAATTTCTGTTGTGAAACAGAAATATGTCCCGCAACTCGATGAAAGCTGTCGCAAGGACGATGTGATGTATATTGTTGGCAAACAACAAGTATATTTCCAGCCAGTATATTACGTACCAAGAGAGTCCATGCATAACTTTTTATGAATGACCAAACGCCTACATAAAATATAGTTGAAGTCGGATATTGAAAAGCGCTTCCAGAGTGAACAAGTTGTCACCAAACTCTAATTTTGGTGGGTAGTATGGTCGTTTCGTCACATTTATTTGCCCTCTCATACTGAATAGAAGATCCCACACATGACTTCTTGCAAAATGTGAATTATCTGTCATCAAGTTCTGAAAATTTGAAACCTGGTGTTGAGTTTAAACGAGATCTAAAGGAAGAGTGTTAGTGTGAATGCAATATAGCTGGTGGTAATGCAGAACAGCACAGACTGAATCGCTGAATCAGTTAAATAAACGCAATTAAGAATACGTTTTGTAAATAACAGTTATAAACAAAATATTTCCACAATCTTAAGAAATATCTACTAAATGCAGAGCCCATTGTTCGATTCCGACTACAGCAAGTAGGTAATGATAGCAGGTCTTCGAGAAATAGTAAGCGTATACTGCACCCGTCATGCGATCTAATGTGTTGACTATTACCTTGAATACAGTCTGTTCCCTGATAACCAGCCGTACATCCACCCATACACCGTCCTTGTATGACGTCACAACTGGAGTCCGACTTGCAGTGACGGGCTGCACAGAGTTGGTCACAGCTGCTTCCGTAATACCCAGAGGTGCATGCTGGTAAATACAATGAGTGAAAAAATTTGGTTGAGCCCGGCTTTAAACAAATCAGTTATATCGGGGTGTGTCTGCTTGATGTGGGCGTGTCTCAGAGGTTTACCATTTTCGTGGAGTTCATGACCTAGGGTGTGGTGCTGAGCCGACAGACCTAGAAACATAGTGTGGACGTATCCGGCAAAGGGGCGCAAGTATCTACATCGAATTGTGGCGTCTTAGACGACTTGTCCACCTGTGCCTATACTGGAACTGTCATGTCAAAATCCACATATTAATAATGTAGGTGGTATCGTGATGTCTTATGTGATGCAAGACGTTTCAGGGAAAAACTACGCTTTGGCAATTATGTGAAAATATGAATTAGATAAGAATCAGGATGGTCACTGATACTGAGCGTCTTTTGACATTCACTTATCGGATAAACAGTTGGAAAAATATACTATGCTACAACGGCAAGGCGATACCTGCATTTATATTCTCTCATTACCCAAAATGTCTTCATGTAAAGAAGTTTAAGTTTATAACATGCATTTTTACATTTTATTGCATATGCTTTAAAAGTTAAATGATTTTCTGATATCGGATTTTAGTGAGGACAAGAATTTAAAAAAACTGATACGTAAAATGTTCTTTGCAGAAACCCAGCGTGCATAATAACTGAGTAAATAGTGACGTCGCCATTCATGTAAGCGAATAACACATGAATGTGGTATCTCATTGAAACTTCACAAAGCTCCTGTTGTAGACACTGTTGCATGGTAATAAATATAAATTTATATATGGTTTACATGTAATTTGGTTAAGGTTCAGATACATTCAACTGAATACTGTATTTTATTTCATTACACCATAATATAAGATATACAATGCATCTCTAAGCTGCTCTGCACCTGTGCCAGTGAAACTATTCAAGCTTTGAAATTTCAATGTGCGTGACTTATCACGATCCTAATGTCTTTAAGTGCAAGCTAGGGTATGTTACATCACCATCTGTTTCCGCATGACCCCACTCCTAGAAACATAGAGCTATATGTTGTGGGATATGTATAACGGGCATGTTCATTCCTGCATTACTACTGCCTGATGATACTACCGTAGTCAGTACAAGTCTAAAGATTAATGCTATGCTGACCACATTGTACACAGTAGACTATGGAGAACAAATGTTGTCATTCGATACCGAAAGTATAAAGTGTGTACCATAAAGAGAATGAATCAACCTTTCCAATGTTTGGATCTAAACACCGAAACACTTGTGTGACGTCACCCTTCTCATTATAACGCAACAGACACTTTGCTACAGCCGAAAAGCAAAAGGTATTGTCACATATACTTTGAATATTTGTTTTCCTTACCCTACAAGTCTGCATTTTGTTATTACAATATTGGTGTCTGTGGTAATGGAGTTAACTAAGATGATTACTTAAAACGTGACTTTGATACAGGATGGCATCGTACATCCACGTCAACAAACACACCTGTGCAGTCTGGTAATGCCCACCCTTGTTGGCACCATGAACATGCCCCTGTGTCAGTAGCACAGGAGTCCCGGGCGTTGAGGCAGTGACGGGAGGTACAGTACTTGCCACAGTTGTCTCCATACGTTTGCCCATAAGTACATGCTGAAATAAAGGTTTAGAAAGAATAATTGCTCTCACGGATGCGAGTTTAGCGCTACGTGTTTGCAGCAAATGTCCTAATTGTTACTCCGAATTTGAATAAACACAGGCAAATGGAATTATTTGAAATAACACTTTTGACAATGCCAAGAGTGCTGTTTATTCAATTGCTGTTCAACTATCACCTGTGTACTAATTCCCAAAATGAAATCTGTTATACACTTTCTATTATTTAACACAATGAGTGGTAATCAAAGATTTAGGGTTACATCAAAACTGATCATAATGATATAAATTGATAATGATGTTAATGAGCAGTTTTATAAAATCCAACAACTCTGCTGTTATACGCTCATTAGCTATGTTGTTGAAACATATAACAATAGTTTTTTATATATCATGTATATCACGTGACAAAACAAATGAAACTTAAAATGTCAACTGTACAATGGGCCATGTGGCCTTAAATACCGAATAAAATATCTATCTATCTATTGATATTACCATGTAGAGTAAGGCGCAATTTACGTGCCTATGTTACTAATAAAACTGTTGGGGTGGCATCGTGATCTTTGTAAACAGTCATCTCCCACGAAACCACTGTCGCAACCATCGGGACTCATCCCTGTCACAAGTCGTAAGGTTAATACCGTGCTGACCATAACGTACACAGTAGACTCTGGAGACCAAAACGTTGTCATTCGATACCGAAAGTATAAAGTGGTTACCATAAAGAGAATGATTCATTCCATGTAATGTTTAGATCTAAACACCGAAACACTTGTGTGACGTCACCCTTCTCATTATAAGGCAACAGATACTTTGCTGCAGCCGAAAAGCAAAACGTATTGCCACACATACTTTGAATATTTGTTTTCGTTAGCCTACAAGTCTGCATTTTGTTATTACAATATTGGTGTCTGTGGTAATGGAGATAACTAAGATGATTACTTAAAACGTGGCTTTGGTACAGGATGGCATCGTACATCCACGTCAACAAACACACCTGTGCAGTCTGGTAATGCCCACCCTTGTTGGCACCCTGAACACACTCCTGTGTCAAGAGCACAGGAGTCCCACACGTTGATGCAGTGACGAGAGGCACAGTACTTGCCACAGTTGTCTCCATACGTTTGCCCATAAATACATGCTGAAATAAAGGTTTAGAAAGAATAATTGCTCTCACGGATGCGAATTTAGCGTTACGTGTTTGCAGCAAATGTCCTAATTGTTACTCCGAATTTGCATAAACACAGGCAAATGAAATTATTTGAAATAACACTTTTGACAATGCCAAGGGTGCTGTTTATTCAATTTGCTGATCAACTATCACCTGTGTACAATTACCCAAAATGAAATCTGTTATACACTTTCTATTATCCAACACAATGAATGGCAATCAAAAATTAAGGGTTATATAAATATCTGATTATAATGGATATCAATGGATATTACCATGCATAATTGGGCACTATTTACGTGACTATGTTCCTTATGAAAATGTTGGGGTGGCATGATGATCAATTGGAAAAAATACGCACTAAAGCACACTAAACGCGACTGATACCTTCACTATGCTCCAGCGAATCATTCTTAATAATAATAGTGATTTGATTACGGTTTTACATGTCACTGGAAAAACACATTGCTGTAACATTTCTAATAGATTACTTTCGTCTGTCTGTGACTTGTGAAACGGTTTGTTTAAAAAAAAATGAAATTAGAACCCACATTAAATATGGCTTTGAGGAAATGCATTATAAAGTCCCACCGTTAATCAACAGAACACGTAATAAGAATACTTTGTAAACAGTCGCCTCCCACGAAGCCACTGGCGCAGCCATCGGGACACATCCCAGTCACAGGATTACACGTCGCAGATTGTGTCTTACAGTTGCGGTTCCGGCAGTTCTTGGTACATCCTTCCCCATACCACCCTGTGCCACATGCTGAAACTAAGGATGAGTTATGCTATATAATAATTCCTTACAACTTACTGAGTAATGATCACCATAATGTTTTCCTAAACAAGAACTGACATCTGTTTATACTTAGAATAGTAAGTATTATACACATACTTATTTCTGCGCAAATGACAGTAGTATTCGTGATCAATTGGCTAATGTGAGATGCAAAGTACTTAAAAATTATGCCATCACATATGAAAAGATGTGATGACACCAGGTGATCGCGAAAAGGGTCAGCTTGTCCGGCCCTACGGTAGCACTCGACACTCACGCAATTTGCATACAAAACATTATTGAGTTTATTGGCTGATGCCGCACAGCAGTACTACTGCCAGGCGACGGGCAAACGTCATAAGATATACATTTGTTTTCTTGATGACAACCTGTAGACACCCTCGGCGTATATTGCCAGATACTAGTAATTAATGCATTGAGAAAACTGTGTTTCTTAATAATTTTAAGGTTCATCCGCCTATTAATTGTCGGGATTCAACTTTCTCATTTGCACATGTGATCTGCTTAATATTATAATATTGTCGACAATTTTCTGTTATTGTTAACAGATTATAAGTGTCAAACCGGTGATGTACATTAAGACTAATGGTTAGTCTCTTAAAATGTATAACTTTTATAGAAACAAATAATTCCAACGAAATTGAAGAGGGGCCCCAGTGAGATGGGAGATTCAGAGATGAACCATAGGGAAAATCTTGACTTGTTTCATTTAGCGCTTTTGTGTGATAGAAAGGGCTGAGCGACAAGGAAATGATATGGTTCAGGACTTCGCGACAGACTAGTGTCTATTCTATGGATATCTAGTCTGCCACCCAAACCGATCCAAACGGGATCTACCCATTTTCTATTTAAGTAATCTTAAATACTATTATATCAGATATACTCGACCGCCTGTTACTGTTCCAGAGTCATCCTCTCATAAAACTTCATATTGTTCATCGTATCACATTTTTATCAACAAGGGCTGCAATTTAAACTACTGGAACACCACAACACAAGGCTGTTATCAAGTGCTAGTGCAAACGTGATGCATCGTAAAAAGTGTGTCGTGGTGTCTTCAGAAGTACAATGTATTGCAGATATATATACTACGAGATTATAAGGCTAACGCTTGCTCGCCGTTGGAACGTACGCAGTATCGAGAAGACATGCACACGTCATTATTTTTGAAGATATCGTGAAGCTATAACACTTATACACGTTTCTAAGTAACTTTCAACAGTTATGCTCTTCATTTTAACTTTGCTTTGAGATACACATATAGTACTACCCGACTTGTCTGTCATACATAATTCTGGGACAGTTTGCAGTCTAGTACTGTCCTACTAGACACTGAGCGAAGCTAATTGACCAGGGTGTTTCTAGTAATCCTATTTTCACTTGATTCTAATTTCATGGCACCCTGTTCTCTGGATCACAGCTCCGTGACAATACATAGCAATTAAGATGAGCATTCAGTAAATGAATAAGTGTGGTTTAACGCGACAGTCAGTCAATGACCAATGCTGTGCGGTTAAATGACACACTTCCAAAGGTCAAACATTGTGGATCCTTATTAATCCGCTCTGTCGATATTCCTGGTGACTGGGAATCGTGTCAAGATATTCATGCGCAGCTTTGGCTACCTAAAGAGAATCAAAGTTCATGTGCTAATCCATCTCCAAAAATCGTCCCGCTCAAAAAGACTTTTCTTTATGTTAAATCCATCATCTACCACCACCCCCCCCCCCCCCCCCGTACACACACAAATACGCACGTACGCACGTACGCACGCACACACACTCTCCCTCCCCCCCCCCCCCCCCCCCACACACACACAGACACAAACGCACTCACGCACACTCTCTCTCACATACACACACATACGCACGCACACACACTCTCTCACACCCAAACACACACACACACACACACACACACACTACAGACCTAAATAACCTGGTTAACTCCGCCGCGCTACCGCAGGATGTTCATCCAACTCTGCAGGGGGCATTCTCTGTGGCTTGAAACGCGCTGAAATGTTTCCAAAATGGCGCATCCAAAATGGCGCTCAAGTAAAATCGTGTGATATTTGGTTATTTTAGGTCGATGTCATTTTATAGTTACACGTTTGTGAAGAAGCTTACAAATTTATAACACTTATTCATTTAATTCCAATAGACCTACTCATGCTCACATAAAGCTGTAGTTATTACGTCACTGTTAATTTCTTTAAAAACTATGTTACATGTTTATCAATAACAACGGAGATGGACATTCAATTTCCAATACAAGTAAATGAATGAGTGTGTTTTACGCCACAGTGAAAGACCAAAGCTGTCGGGTTTGATGACACACTATCTACTAGGTAGCACCTTTTATTCATCCGTTCTTCATTTAAATCTCCTCTGTGGATGTTCCATGTGACGAAAGAGAATCTCATTAATACATTCTTGTGCGGCATTTTCTACAATAAGAAGGTCATAGTTAACCTGCTTATCCAAATGCAACTACTATACCGCTCAAGGTTAATGTCTTTTTTGTTATATCCAACAGTCCCACATTTAAAACTACACACAGGCACACACACACACACAGGCACACACACACACACACACACACACAGGTAAACTTTCACCGACAACAAATTTTAACGTTGCGATAACACACACTTTCTCAGCGAAGTACAGATTCTCGTACAGTTTGGGGTTGAGCCTCGTCCGCTGATAAATGGCGCTGAAGGTGATTATCAATGGACAAATGGACATACACTTAACTTATTACCGATTGGTAATGGGCAATGGACAATGGGGAAACGGGAGGCCGGGGTATCACTTCTAAATGCCCTTCGAAGACTCAATCTAGCTTTGTTTTCAAATTTTGAAATATTTGCTTAGAATATAATCATGCCTATCATTCTTTGGTCATTAGCTACATGAGCATTTAAACTTCAATTGTATAGAGAGTGGCTGGGTTATTTGATCTTGAGGACAGATAATTAGAATTATCATATAATGGTTAGGTGTCTCTGCAGGATAAGGCCAACGCATAAAAACGGTATCCGTTGGGGTCATATCGGATAGAGGTGCAAATATCAAAGGTCAAGTAGGGACTACTTTTACAAACAAACACGGCGTCGCACTTGTCATTCGGCGGTCGAGTCAGAATTTACCGTAGGGAATCTGGAGAAACTATTGGGATAATTTCTACCATTATCAAAAGAATAGTCTTATATACTGAAAATCAGTGTCTGGCTGTGATGTAACTAAGAATTTTACAAGTTTGGGCAACTTTGGAGACATGCATAAGGAATTATATCAAAGAACAACACAAAGGGTGCTGTTTATTGAATTTGCTGATCAACTATTATCTGTCCCATTGCTCAAAATGAAATTTGCTGTGCACCTTCCATTATCCATAATCATGTCACAAAACCCTTTCCCTATCCAATAGAAACCTCTGCATAAAGCAGAGTCGATGGTACGAGTCCTACTATATCACGAGCAAATGCTTATGAATCACTATCAAATAGTAATGGTACCAGGTCGTCACGAAAGGGTGAGCGTATTCTGCACCACCAGTGGCACCTGTCACAAACATATGCAAAGGCAAGTCAAATGTCCACCTGAAAAAGCACGGGAACATATGGTACGAGTCAAAGTAGCTAGGGAATCGCAATGGACATCATTTTTGTTACTGATGCGTCAAATTTAGCAATGTAATCCACATTTCTACCATAAACAAATTGGAAGCTTTAACTAAGGCTTTGAATTTTTGAAATAACAATCAATGACTATCAAAGAGTTAAGGCTTTGTAAATATTTGGCTAAAATTATGACAATGGATATTAACATTTATTATGCCTCAACGCGAGATTGACCAATCAGTGAGCAGAACTACTAAACCCATATGAGCCTGTATACCGTCAGTAAAACTCCAAGATGGTAGTTACTGACCTAATATCGTCAGGAACAGCCATTTTGGATTCATAACCCACTTCACATATCTTTGAAAGGCATTTAGAAGTGATACACATAAGGAAGAGAATATATGAATGTCAGCTTCTTCGTTATGAGGAGCACACCGTTTCGGAGTACATGTATATGCTCCCTCCTTCATCACGTTCCTCAAAATACAGAAGTTGACATCCATATATTCTCTTCCCCACTTCACATATTTCACAAGACAAATCTGGTACATAAATTCGTTATTGGACACTGATTTGTGTTTTACTATAATTAATTGTGATGTGCGAAGACATTATTTTTTTAGGAAACTACGTTCGAGATTTTATCACTAAAAATTATAGAGAAACAAAGATCACAATGGAGGTCACGGATTTACAAATAGCAACGTCACAGAACATAATAAAGGATGACGTCGAAAACAAGAAATGTGACGCCAATGACGTCACATAGCAATAGAATAGATAGTAGCCCGTCGTTATGGACAAGCGGACTGCTATCAAGTTACAGTTGTCCGCAGATTTGTGTTTACATTAGAACGTTAACGTTGTATCGTTAATATGTACTAGTCCTGTCATTTATGCCGATTGTAAGGGTCAAGTTTTCACTTTGATATGACATGTGCGATGAAGATACCAAATAGTGTATCATTTTCGGCATAATAAATTCGTTATGGTGTCTTTAGTGGCCGTATTCGCTGTCATATGAGGTTAAGAGAAAAATATTCGGCTCACGCCTCGCCCAATATTTTTTCTTCTAACCTAATATGGCCACTAAAGACACCTTTAGTATAGTATAGTTAAGATCAGTTTACATGACTATACTAGTAACAGAAGTGTTGGTGGTATCCGTGATCAATTGGCAAAATTATTTCAAAAAGCATTCTAAAAGCGACTGATACCATCACATCGTTTCAGCGAATCATTCGTAAAATACATTGCACGGTGATTTGGAATGCAGCTGTCACTCAGTTTGGAACTAAACGTTACTGTACCATTTCATTGATTAGTTTCGTTTAAAGCTAGCCAAATCAAGCAAAGTATGGAATTTTCTTGAAGGTATGTATTCTATATCATTGGGGCAAGCACATGTCTGTCTCATCTCACATTACATCCGGACAAGCGGATGTGTGAAGATCATTGTTTCCCGCCTGGGTATCCAGCCTAGTCCCATTTTGGAAGCTTGACCCCTGTTGCTGCTATGTGAATATACTTATCCCTCACTTTTTGGCTATTAACACAGTTTTTGCATTTTATTCTGCCATTGTAATTGTACTGCCATTGAATTTTGTACTGAGCCAATAAATTGAAGGCGCCTGATTGAATTCGACATTTATTCCAGTTTGCGCCAATGGGAGTAATTGAAAAAAGCTGGAACTCCCGACACTGATTCACTGCTATTAACAGTTCACTTTGCGAAGTTGCGTCCATTATGCGTGCCAGAGCCCCGTGGCCGAGGGCTCGAATCCCAGATTCATCCTTATTATCGTTATTGGTCTATGTTACAGTGCTGTACAGTCAAAGTGACGTACACCAAACTCACTCACTCGGATATATAGCAGGTTAACGTCACTGATCATTAAATACATTTATAGAAAACTGACATTTTGCAAATAGTTATTTTTAGACACATTTAACATACAAAAGTCTTCATTTGGAGTTAATTTCGTCTTATGTTATGTTGTATCAAGACTTGGAAAACTGGACGAAAGACCAGGTGACGAAACAGTTTTTGAGTACAGGCCAGAAGAGAACAGAATTGAAAACAGGAACGATATGGTAGGAAGAATAATGTGGTTAAATACGGTCTTCTTGAGAATGTGACTGAAAAAATAACAGAATGCAAACGAATTGTTGTAATATTTTGAACATGAAAAGTTAAAGCACACGACGTACGATTTACCACGGACAGCCACAGCAACCAGAAATCGTAATAAGAAAAAACGAACACCTCGACCGATGATCTCTGATGTCCTCACATTCAAACAGCTCTATCCTTTGAGACAACTCAAGATAACAAATATAGATACTTTTACAACGGGAATCTCATGATCAAAGACAACAATTACCAGCCAGATACTAGGTCCCGTAATGATCGTGGCAATCCTGGACAAGCAACGAACAGAACCATCGAAGAAAGCAACAACCAAAGAATTCTACGACCCCGAACAAGCCAGAGGGTCAGAAATAACGGTGTGGTCGAGCCCGTGGTTGTCAGGGAACACAATCTCACATCAACGTTTATATTTTTTAACGTGAGTGGATTGCTTACCAAATTAACTGACAATGACTTTAGTTCAAATTTTAATATCTTTGATTTCGTCGGTATGTCTGAGACTTGGGGAATTTGACCTTGAATCTACATTTAGCAACAAGAATAGCCAATTATGGTTGTTTGTCTGGCGGGATGACGGTTCCAATCCGGAAGTCATTTAAAGAATATTATAAGTATTTACATCTTGGTTAGAATGCAATGTTTATACTACTTGAAGAGATTTTATATAATTCTGAGAAAGCTAAACTAATTATCTCTGTTTATGTTCATCCAGAAGGTTCTAATTGGTATGACCAGAGGGGAAGTCACTATGAATCAAAGTACGGAATTACATTACTCCAAGAGGGTTTGTTGGATGTCGAAGTGGTCCTATTTTAACGCCCGCACTGCAGTAGATGTAGACCATGTCAGTGAAAATATTGCTGAACAACTGAGCGTAGATCAGTTTGACTTTCTAGCTGATTCCTTATACTTGACCAGATATTTATATGATAAGATAACTAATTAGTTTGGACGAAGATTTTTAGAATCAAATACTTCAATATAATGAGTAGTAGATCCGGTTCGGATGCAGGGATTGGCGATCTTACATACATCAGTCACAACAAGTTTTTGAAGAGTTTATAATTCATTGGACACACATAAACATGATTTGAACAGGATTGACGGCGATGGTGTCTTTTTCAGCAGAACTGATGCATACAGTTATAATGGAGCCATAACTATAGACATATCAGACTCTCCAAATACTAAGGAGGAAATAGTTAAAGCCATTGGGGAAATCATCGGTCATTGATTATATAATCCCAGAATTTATTTAATGCTGCACAAGATATTTGCGTACCAAATATGGAATTTGTATTTAGTACTTGTTTACTGTTCAGTAAGGCTATTTTCCAGCTGCATGGTGTCCGAGGATTAATATTCAATTGCATGAAAAGGGTGATACTCACTCCCAGAACAGTTACAGAAGGATTACCGTGTTAAGTGTTTTAGTAACGTACATACAGCAATACTTAATAATAGGTTAATAATTAGGTTGTGTTATATAAGGGTGTAAAGCACGTTTGACAATATTTATATTTTACAAGCCGTTGTCCAACGTTACCTATCATCAAATAGAAGAAAAATATACGCATTGATAAGGCTAGTGATCCTACTTCCCATGCTTTGGGTGTCTGGTAGAGGCCTCCTGTTGACCACGTATCCTGCACAGTTGTTTTTACTGTTTTTGCAGACGATGTTATCTTAATTTTCTGATACCATGTATGGGCTACAAAGACGCATCAATACTTTAAAATCCTTCTGTGATAATGTGTGTGTTAATTTGGATAAGACTTTTGTCATTGTTCTTAAGAATGGAGGAATTCTATCTTAGCATGTGAAATGGGAGTATGATGGACAGCCGTTTGTATGAATACTGAGGATTAACGTTTACTAAATCTCTATTAAGGTCAAAAGATGATTCCGTGCAAGCAACGACGATTTTCTATGGTGTTTCTGAGTGTTTGTCAACACTTAAACCATTAACATTTCATTTACTTCCGAAATATTTGACAGAAATTATAAGTCAAAATTCACCTTTGGGGGCAGAAACATGGGATGTAAATCGTGAATTCCCTTTTTCAAGAAGATATTCTTGATATACTGTTGGATACAGAAGGGGACGTCATACCCTTTTTCGGTGGAGATTTTAATTCCCGCACGGGCAATGGCCAGGACCATGTTGAAGATGACATTATTGAACACATTCGGGGCTATGAACACACAACTGTGTGGACTATTTGCTTGATCATTTTCGTATCAGGCGATATTCATGTGACACTACTGTTAATAAGTTGGGCAAATGTTGGCTGTATTTGTGCTCAGTACTTAACATTCACATAATGAATGGGAGTTGTGGTTCTGACTTGCATGTTGGTGATTTTACGTACGTGGGCGATTATGGGACCAGTGTCATTGATTAAAATATATGTTCACCTTTTTCATTGCTGTACTGACTTTACTATTACACCAAGAGCTGAATCATCACATCTACCTGTCACCGTCAGTCTACAATCGGCAGATGTCACATTTCCTAGACATTTAGGTAACACACATAGTAATACAGGTGATTGCTTCAAGTTTGTGTGAGATAATGATAAGAACGAGCAATTTCAAGATGCTTTTTACTCTGAAACTGTACAAGAGATACTTCACAGATCAATGGGAGAGGCATTACCTAATATTAATGAAAGTGTGCAATGTTTGGCTGAAGCATTGTGTTAGTCTGGCATGTGTATGAGAAGGAAAATTGGTCGAAGTATCACAGATAAGAAATGGTTTGATATTGCGTGTGAATTCCTCAAAAAGGAAAGATTTAGGTGCTTAAATATATTTAGGAGAACTAAAGATGCAGTATACTTATCAATTTTCAACCAGGCTAGAAATAAGTATAATAGCACATGCAGAAGTAGAAAAGGTAATACAAGGTGAGACAGCGAGACAAACTAGAAAGTAGCATAAATGATCCAAAAATGTTCTGGTCTACTCTCAAACACTTTGATGGTAAAAGACAGGTTTATAAAAATGTTATAAACATAGATTCCTGGTATCAACATTTTAGAGACTTATTTTCTTTTGACAATAACAGTGAAGATTTGCAGGAAGACATCGAAATAGGCAGTGAGGAGGCTAGTTTAGTTGCTGATATATTACATTTTCCTATTTCAAGAGAAAAAAATCACTTCAAGTATGAAAAGATTGAAAAAAGAAAAGTCTCCTGGTATCCTGGTAATACCTGAGTTTTTTAAGACTTCATCAGATATAATTGTCCCATATTTAGAAGTCTTGTTTAATGCTATGTTTGAAAACTCCAATTTTTCCAAAGATTGGTCAGTGGGCATTATCATTCCTCTTTACAAACAAGGTAATGTTAATGATACCAATAACTACAGATGCATCACATTATCAAGCATACTGAGTAAAATATTCTTAGATATCATTAATAGAAGATTAGTATTTTTGGCTGAATCATTTAAGAAAATAGATGAGGCACAAACTGGTTTTATTGAGGGTTAATTAACTATAGACAACATGTTTGTGTTACAATCCCTAATTCAACGTTGTTTATCAAGTAAAGGGGGAAACTTTATGTGCTTTTTGTAGAATTTTCTAAAGCATTTGACTCAGTTAACCATGATAAACTTGGTCCTTGCTAAATTACGACGAGTAAGCAGCAAGATGTTGAAACTATTATCAAGTATTATGAACAAGTAAAGGCTTGTGGAAGAAGTAATGGTAAGTACTCAGAAGATTTTGAATGCAATGTAGGCGTTCGACAAGGATGTATATTAAGTCCTTTTCTCTTTACTTTCTTTATTAACTAGCTGGCCGAAGAAATACAAAACAATTGTAAAGGTGGTATACAGCTACACCCAGATATTGTTAAAATATGTTTGCTTCTGTTTGCCGAAGATGTAATGATTTCGAGTACTGTACCCGGACTTCAAAGTCAGATAAATGTGCAGGAGCAATTTTGTGAACAATTTGGTTTAAGTATTAATGCAAAAAGACCAAAGTTATTGTATTTAAAAACGTCGGTATGTTATCAAAAAGGGAGAAATGGTTGTACAAAGACGTTATCTGGACGTAGTTAAAAGCTATAAATATATTTGGAGTACATTTTTCTATTAAATTATCTTGGAATTTTCATTCAATTCAGGGTGCAACACAAGCAAAGAAAATTCTCTATGGGATACTTAAACGTTTCAGATCTATTGAGAGTGTTAATTTTAATCTATTTTTTAAAATGTTTGACACACAAAAATAAATCCAATTCTTCTATACGGGGCTGAGGTTTCGGGCGTACATCAGCTAGAATTGATTGAAAGGGTGCATGTACACATGTATATGCATGCAAAAGATATTTAGGAGTAAAGGTATACACCCCCAGTGTAGATGTATATGGTGAATGTGGTAGGTCTCCATTATATATAAATGCACAAATTAAAGTCATAAAGTACTGGTTAAGGCTATTAACAATGCTAAATGATAGGTACCCAAGAAAGTGTTATGAAATTTTGGTATTGTATGACAAAAATGGAAAGCAAAACTGGATTTCTTCAGTTAAAAAGCTCATTAATGATTTATGCTTTGGTTATGCTTGGCAAAGTCAAAATGTAGATTGTCCTGAACATTTTGTAAAATTGTGTACACAAAGGCTCATAGATACGTACATACAGCAGTGGTATTGTTTGTTAGCTTTATCGTCAAAATGTCAGTACTTTAGTTTGTTTAAAACACATTTTATAACTGCAGAATATCTTTTGAAACCACTCTTGTATAAATATAGAATTGCCTTTTCTAGATGCTTTTATTCGCGTTGTAAAATATGGGTGAAAAATTTTATATATGCGTGACACAAGTTTTTTTTTATAGAAAATCCTATATGTTGTTATGTTGTGCTGTGCACAATGGTAAAACAAACTATGCCTCTAAAAAAGACAGTTATTATCAGGTTTAGGTTTTGGTTATCTATGGTAACAACAGATAGAATTATTTCGAAGTTTGAAACTATCATACAATCAGGTTTTGCATGGGGCGTTAACTGATATAACAAAATAATATGATTACTCATCGTAGAAATTTAACATCATCAACGAATACCATATACTAGGTCTTACATGTTATAAATTTAGAAACGCAATGACACAGTTTAGACGCAGTTCCAAAAGAAAGACATTAAATCAGGAAGGCTTACTGAAGAAAAGAGAGTAAATAGAACATGTGTTTTTTTGTAAAGAGAACTGTATAGGAGACGAATATCATTTTGTGTTGACATGTAGAACATATGATGATTTTAGAGCCCAATATATAGTACCAACATATTATACCTATGCTAATAGATTTAAGTTCAATGTATTAATGTCGTCCATTGACGAATACACCTTAAAAAACCTATCGGTGTACATATACTGAACCAAAGAGGAAAAAGGAGATATTTTAAAATGACTTAACTGAACTAAATTTCTTATTTTAGTCTGTGATAACTTAGTCGGTAGATAAGACAAGCATGTTCGGGTATCAAACCCGCACAGTTAATTAAGCATTATCAAACGTTACAACCACAATACCCAAAACACGCAAAACGCACGGGCGTCGCACAAGTAACATGTCGTATGCGTGAATGTTAGGGTGATTGGTCATCGTTGACGGCAAGTGTCAGAACACACGTGAAAACACCGTAAACACATTATTTTTCTCACGATTACCTTTAATACAAATGCCAAGAATCCCCAACAATGTTCCTGACAGCCATCGGAATGTTGCACTCAGGCATGCGTACTGCTGACGTTGGATTACAAGTTGGTGCGTATGTGAGGACAGTACAACGTCCGAGGAAGCGTTACAATGCAACTGGAGTAACCACTGATCGTTCGAGAAGTGGACGTCAAAGGGTAATAACACCAACTCAAGACCGCTTAAGTGTAACGTCACATTTAAGCAATCGTTTTCTCCAAGTAACTGTTACTGATCACTCAAGAATTAAACTCATACCAACAGAATCAGAGCTCTAATTGTTCACGATCAGTTGCGACAGCATGGTCGGAGAGCCAGGAGGCCATACGTTGGGCAAATGTTTACCCAACGTCATCGACGTCAACGTTGAGAGTGGGCTCTTGCACATCTGCATTGGACTCGACGTGAATGGCAGGGAGTGTTCTTAGTGATGAATCACGTTTTTCACTCTCCAGAGGTGACGGTCGACCTCAGGTGTACAGACGGAGGAATGAACGTTATGCTGACATTTGTGTTCTTGAGAGAGATCGTTTCGGATGAGCTTGATCTGTAATGGTTTGGGCTGGATTTGGACACGGATATCGCACTGCTCTTATACGTGGGAATCTAAATGCGATGCGCTACAGTGACGAGACTGTTGCTCAGCACGTTGCCCCTTATCTCAACGCCAACGCCAACGCGGACGTGACGTTTCAGCATGCCGATGCCACAAGTCACACGGCATGCATCACACGGGACTTCATGCAGGCTAACCACGTTCATGTTAAGCCTTGGCTTACCAAAAGTCCGGACATGAATCAAATTGAACCTTTATGGGATACTAGAATCAGCCTCAGAACATCCGAGAACTTGAAACTGCCTTGCTTGCAGAATGGAATAACATTCCACAACAAGAAATATAGGCATTAGTGACGTCCATGAGACGCCGATGCAGAGCTGTGATAGAAGCTAACGGTGGCCACACACGGTTTTGATCATGTGTCTTTCAGGAGTGATACCACTTCCACAGTAGCGTTCCACATCGTTCTACGGCTGTTTCAGTGATTGATTCCTGTTGATATCAACTCACAAGGCACTACATGTTGTGAAATATTAAGTCATAGTTTGCATCATCATGACAAATAGATGTTATAAAGTCCGACGTTACTTTTTTTGTATATATGAGTGATTTCATCAGGTATAAGTGTAAAATATACAAACAAAACAGTGGTTCAGTGGTTCGATTCCATACCAAACGACCTTACATACTTACGAATGCATGCACTTACTCACGCATGCACTTACGCACGAAGGCAATTACGCACGCAGGTCGGCGGTTCGATGTCCGGACGTGTCATACCTAACGATGTTACGCAGACACTTACGCAAGAAGGCACGAACAAAAGCAATTAGGTGGTTTGATTTCCATAGCAAAAGGTCATCTACACGCAGGTCGGTAGTTCGGTCTTCGGACGCTCGATATCAGCATATTACGCGCGTACTTATGCCATCAGGTATTTACATACGCACGCAGGCGTCATACCTAAACATGTTACGCTCTTAAGCACAGAGACACTTGCGTGGACACATTAATTGCGGACGCGTCATACTAAAAGATGTTAAGCACTCGGGCAGATACGCACGCACTTATGCACGCACATATGGCATCAAAACATCGTGCAAACCTTCTTTAATAGTTTCCACAAATACAGTGTCAGGTTATCAATAGGCAACGTGGTATATCGGAAGGGAATTGTGGTCGTGTGAGTCCATTGAATAGATTGAATGGTTGTTGGCGTGTTAACGTACCCCGACGGCGATAATCGTTGCTCATAGAACCAATCATTTGATCGTTTGATCCGGGCTGGGTTATATGCAGACCGTTGACAAATATCTGGAACATTGCCGAGTGCGTCGTTAAACAACAATCACACCCTATTTAAAACTGTAACCATTTCAAAAAGAGACCATATACATATTTCTTTAAAACCAATTCATTGACTCTGTTTCAATTATTCGGCAGCAAATATACATTTACCAGCTGGAGGTGAAATACGACCCCCTCACTGTTTTGTTTTTTTTCACTTCAGACATTCAATGGCCATGGTAGATGACATAAAGAAGAGCCACTTGCGTTATGGGCAATAGCTCCGGTCGAAGGGCCGAGCTGAACTTGTCATTGTATGGTATGAGCTGTGATTCGTTTTCCTATGATGTTCATTATGCATGTTTCTCCGTTAAAAAAATCGCAGCGGAACAAAACGCAAGCCCACAAATATTTGATGGCAAATAAACAGCTTCTCTTGAAATAGCTGCAAAATTATGCAATTTGTATGTACATGTATACATTCAATTTGCAAGATTCAGTGAAGTGTATAAAACTGCTTTTGTAAAACATGAATAAACCAACCAAGAAAGATAACGATGGAAAATTAATCCCACACGTCACCGCGGATACAGTTCAATTTATCGCACAACATATAGTATATATTATTTGATAATACCAAGTGCGTGATCATGTACATATTCATTAAAGTAATGTACATACTGGTCAATCTGATCATAATTTCAACGATACATGTAAGCATGAGATCCCTATTTGTCATCGATTTATTCAAATCGGACCTTGAGCTGTAAATAGCTGCACCAGAGGCAGTACTTGTGAAAGTAGACTAACATTTAGTCGCAGAAATAACATTTTCGTAGTTAAAAAAAGTATCTACAAACTATAATGCGAAAGAGCCCAGCACAAAGCTTAATTTTAGGGCAAAACCTGAGTCAATCCAGGCTTGCTAGACTTGAGTTGGTTCCTTTTTTAATTTTATTCTCTATGGTCTTGGGGACATACTATGACGTCGGGATCGTATGGAGAAGTGACTAGTTGCGACAATCCTGCTAGTGGCAGCCCGGGCCAGTGGAATCAGATAGGTTGCTGAGTCTCAAGTTTGGACTGTTGGCTGAATAGAACAAGGACACACAAACAAGGGCACTGTCTGGTGAGCATTACCCCCACACAAATCGTCAAATCGAATCATTATATTAGACCCTAAATATTCTAAATGTTGAGAAATATTCCATTTCAAATAATGGGAAATTAATGTCTAACGCAGTATATCTTTCTGCATTTTGAAATCATTATAACTATCTTCAATAAAAGAGTAACGCCAGATAGTGATATAAACTGGTTTGACCGATACTGTGATAAGTGAGTTTTTACATTCTTCTTATGAATTAAATAAACTGAAATCATTTCAATCTGTCCTTGTGAGTACGTAACCAGAGACGGAACGTAGCCTTTTTGAAAAGTCAAGTGTTCAAAGTTTAGGGGTTTAAACATGTGCACTATCTGACATTCAAACTATCAGCGCAAGTGAGCAGATTATTAATTAATAAATTAATCAAACTATATATGTGATAAAATAAGAAGTTTAATACCTCATTGTTGGAGAGTGTTGAATAATAAGGTACAATGACAATCTTTATATGTTCAGTGCAGTAAAAGTGTGTATAAGTAGTTGAGCAGTATATTGGTACACGCCATTTAAATGGGTTCAATGCTGAGCTCTTTTACTGGTCCATATTTCAATACATGTACTTGATAGTCATAATGACTCCACAAAAGCTACACAATGGCGACAAACACTGCACCAGCATTGCATATATGACTTGTACATTTTTGTACATGAGATGCATTGATAATAATAAAAGTTCAAACGTATCTAAAATAGTAAGTTTGCAGGTTAAATATTAAACACTTCCGACAAGTTTCCTTTAAATTTACGTTGGGATAAGTAGCGACTGGTATCTGATGGGTGCAACTGGTGTCCCGTTTCAGATGGCTCAATTTGCTAAGCTCTCAAGATCACGACGGCAAGCAGCCTTCGGCTTGCTGGTCTATCATACAGACCGTGAAGTAGTTTGTCTCACACTCCCTGAAGCATATTCAGTTCCCTTCCGCCCAGCCCTTACTTTAATGTTATAACCCAAAAGGAAGCAAGCCTAGGTTTTCTTCATGTTCAGGCTGAAATTTACATCTTACTGGGGCACCTTTTCAATTTAGATATGGTCGCTCAAATTTATCGAAATAATATTTTTTAGGAGACGAAGCGTTTGTCTAATCGTGAAATACAACTTTCCAAAACATCCCATGCAAAATAATTTTTTCAGACAAACTCTCTTTATTCCTTTCGATGATATATCAAAAGACAATTAATTTTTTATGAATATTCAGTGTGTCCAAGTTAATCTAGCTCAACATCTTCTCGAATGTGTTCGTCACCACTGGTGGATAGCTTTTATGTTCATGTCAGCGTAGATCTTTCAATATCCTTTTTTGCGCAAAACACATATACTGATTGATAAAAGCAATAAAACTATTGATAAAATAACACTTCTTAACCAAGCAGTTAGGCTTTACCACAGGACTATACAAGTCTGTGGCTTTATTGACTGCAACAAATAACTAACTGCATGTAGTTTGTTATGCGACCTTTTCCATTCATATGTCCATATGTATACATCCGTTTGTTCTCGTGATCTGTAACCGTGCTTTTTACTCTTTTTCTATGGGGTATAGACTAGTGATTGCATCACACCAGAAGGTCCAAATTCTAGTCATCATTTCATGGTCAATCTTGTATGGTGTGAAACCAAAATCGTAATATGGCTTAATATTGCTAAACGTCGGTGGTATTAACCAGATTACTCACACATTTACATAACTTTCCTTATGCACGTCCTTCATCCATATACGATCAGTTTTTAGAAAGACGTACATCATATTCATCCAAATGACCATACGTATATGTCCAAATGTACACGATAAATATAGATTATATAGAAACATATTTTTACATATTAAGCAACTCCAACACTCCTCCGTAAAAAAATACACTTATCAATACACCTTATTGATACAATTTACTAATAATTGCGTTTTCTAAATTCAAATGGTTGTTGTCTTTCACACAATGTTCTGAAAATTAGGATTCATTGTACATCAAAAAGGGATGTTTCAACTTTGTGTATCTCTGCAAATAGTTCAATGAAATTATCAAGGTTTTTTACTTAGAAATGATCAAATCATCAAATTTAGGATTAGTAAATACAACTGTATTACATATTCAAACAGAGACATAATATATGTTTATCCTTTGGTGTATACTATTTATGGTAGATAAATCTGTTATATGCTTACTTTAAAGCACAGGGACAATACTTTATTTTATTAATCAAGTCTCTGTAGCAAAATAATACCAATTGAATAACACAACTAAACTCTACATAATTTTTTGAATGATGTAAAATCCTTAAGAATTCAGAATTGTATTAACAATGCCTATGTTAGAAATACTATATCATGAAATTCCACAGTCTGGGTGCTTTTTACAGGGCTACTCTCATAATTTTGATGACACATATTAGGCCAGGGGTCGACATTCGCATAAATGTGGTGACTCATTTGGGCATATATTTTATGATTTAAAGTATTCATGGGGAACATTTCATGTAGCACGCTGTGGAATAGAGTGAAGTATGAGCATAGACCTGAAAAATATTTTTTGATATTCATGCCAGCTCAAAAAATATATTGATGTATGCTTATGGAATATTCAATATAAGTAGGATTTAACTGAATAAATATAACAAATAAGTCATCAGACAGTTATTCGTGTGTAAAATCTGCCAGGTGTAGATTGACGCTTAGCATTGTCAAAACATTGTTAACTGTGTTGTCTTGATGCCAAACAAGTAGCATGGGGCTATTTAAGCTGATTATATTTTCTACGGAAATGAATTCAATGTATTAAAATTGTATTTTCTAAAGACGTTTGGTTCAGTTAATACTGCCGTGTAATCAGTTATAATAGTATTGACATTACTGATCAATAGAGGGATATTAGTGGCACGCATTTAGCTTCTTACATGCAAAAAAGAATTGCCATTCCCTCACACACTCACCTACTCTACCAGTCAAAACACACACCCCATTCAATCATCATCATTGATAATAAACACTCGGAACATTCAAAATTGAAAATAATACTAACAACCATCCGTCCAGGAATTACAATTTTACAATTTCCTGGAAACAATACACCTCCAATTGCACAAAGGTCTTCAACAGACTTAATTCTAATATTACGGCCCCGTTACCGCGTTATGACTTTTACTGGTCTTATTGACATCCAACGTGATGCTACAAACAGAATTACATGTCAAAGTCTATGTTCCTGACAATTATATGTCACATAGCAAACGCATCCACATGCTGAAGCTTTATCATCAAGCTGCATGATCTCGCTCTGTTTCAAAATCATTAAAGACATTTAAAACACATCAACTGCACGATAAACCCCTCGCCTCCAAAGGACTATTTGCAATATGAAAAATAATAGCGGTACCAATGCTATAAGGTGAGGTGAAAAGGGGTTTAACGTCGCGTCCAAGATTATTGCACTTATAAAGCGACGTGCATGAACGTGTTTGTGTGTGTGTGTGTGAGTGCTTGTACTAGTCCGGACTGATGCCGATTTATAGTGCTAGCACACTGCCGCAGTTTAATATGAATACCCCACTCAGACACAGTATACTGACTCCGAGCCGACCAGTCCTTGTTTTAGCCCCTTAATGCCCAGCGCCAGACAGGGTAACAACAAGTACCATCTTTTAACGTCTTTTGGTATGACGCGGCTAGGGATCGAACCCCGGACCTTCCGCTCTCCGGGCGGACGCTCTACCATTAGACCACGGAGGCGGTCACCAATGCTATAAAAGTAACTGTACTGGCAGATAAAGTTGCATCTTTTTCTGGCTGTATATAGTATATTACAGTAAATACCGTTCGTTCATCATCTTAAACACTAGGTTTTACCAACCATTTGGCTATAACGGTTCATTGTTTCCGAGTACCCCTTACATTTTGTTAGGAGTACATGATAAAGCCAATTGTTGAGTGAGTGAGTTAGCCTTGGGTACCCCGCACGGCGAGGGAAATCAGATAAGGCCTTCACACAGTTAGCAAGTCACTCAGCCATTGAAATGTCCACAAAATTGAAGTCCTACATGCCTCTCTGTGAGAGAGTGGGTTCAAATCCCACAAAGTACGTGATATAGACTGCCACCTGTCGGACTTTCTCTGTATAAGAGCCTCGGTGAGTTAGATCGCTTTTTTCATTGTGCTTGTTGATAAGGTGCTTCACTCTGAGAGTGTGGGTTCGAATTACCAGAGCAAATGACGTCCAATTTTATCTGTTGTTAGTCTTTCAAATGTTTCCGTTTGCATATTCTTACAAGACATCATATGTTAAAGTGAAATTTGTCAGTGGTTAGTCTGGTTTGTCTGTGTTTTTTGGCACAATATCTGTGTCACGATTGTCGATGTAGTGGAAAACATCAAAGAACATCCATCACATCCACTAAACCAGTCTTTCCACCATCTACTCACTCAACCACTTACTCAGCCATCCACTCACCCTTTCAACCATTCACCCACCCACTCAACCATCCACTAATAGAATTTGACATTCCCTCACACACTCAGCGATCCAATCACTCAATCAACAACTCACTCACCTACTCTACCACAGACCCCACTCAATCATCATCATTGGTAATAAACACTCGGAGCATTCAAAATGAATTGAAAATAATACTTACAACCACCCAGCCAGGAATTATAACTTTACAATTTCCTGGAAACAATACACCTCCCATTGCACAAAGGTCTTTACCAGACATAATTCAGTTGGCTATAACGGTTCTAAATATATTTAAAATTTGAAATAACATATTTATATCCTCCTTAATACGAGATTACCAACGGCATACCAGTGCGAGTAGTATTGTGTTAACACAATGACAAATCTACAAAACGTGTTTCTCAGTCCCTTGGGACATACCCTGCCTCTGGGAATATTGAAGTCATCTGGTATAGAAGGTGAGTGAGCGAGTATAGTTTTACACCAGCAATTGTAATATATGAATACGTCAACAATAATAACTTCTCAGACTGTTCATTTAATCAACAATACAAAACGTTGTAGACACCCGGTACGAAATGAGTGACATCGTTCGGCACAATAATGCAACACAAGCGACAAGATAAATGTCAGTCAGTTCAATGTCAAGCTTAACTCTTTTTTCAGACAATCGGGAAGTAAAGGTTAAGTAAAACGAGATCCCAGTCAAGACGATATCGTTTGAGTTCTACTGATCACTGACGCCAGATGCGATGTTGAATATACAGTTACATCACTCTTGGAACTGTGTAAATCGACAAGACTATTTAAAAAAGGATCCCATGTCTGGTCATCTGATGGTTGTATGTCGACTATTCTTGTCATTGTGTCAACGTGCATGTTGACGGGGAATTGGCTCTTTGGGCAAAAAGGTCAAAATCGGCATCACTGTCCTGGAACGTCTTATGCACAACATATAAACAATAAACAACAACTTTCACAATGAACGGAATACCTGCTCTGACAACACAAACACAGCGACGAGAGTATCTTCCAGCTCAGTCACATCCTACGCGAGGTCTTCCTTACACCAGCACTCAAAATACCAAACTGACTAACAGTGTAATAAGTAAGGATAAAAATTTATGGATGAACAACTTCTTTATTACAATTAAGAGCGACGTTTCGGTGACGGTTCTGACACCGTTATCAAGCAAGTGATAAGAAGTTGTTCATCCATAAGTTCTTATCCTTACACTTACTACTCCCACTTCTAACAGCCTATCAAAGAAGTTAACGGAGACAATGGCGTTGCTCTGGACATGGGACATGTGGGCGTGATGAACCGACACAGCTCAGGGGATAAACAATTACGGCAAAAATGTTATACTATATATAACAGTAATTAACGGGAAGTGATATGGTAGCCCAGGTTGGCCAAAAGTCAAATATACAATTAAATGTTGGTGAGGATTAACAACGGGGATTAGCGTCAAATGTTGTCCCAAATCAGTCGCTATTACAACTGTCTGAAACAAGCATCACACTTCACACTATTCTCAAACGGTCGGAGCCTTAATAATAAGTGTCCACCTAGGTATATACGAGGGGCGTTCAATAAGTTGTGCAACTTCAATATAAGACCAATCCGCAGAATATCTTTTGCACTTTTTTTCAATATCATCTCCATTCACCTCAATACACTTTTAATACCACTTTTATAGTAATCTGCAGATTGGCCCTCAAACCTACGTGGAAGATGCTTCCAGGATGACGAGGAAGGTAGCGTGCAGCGGACAATAAGTTCATTGTTTCACAGTCTGTCATTAGCAAACAATGGAACAGGTACCAACAACCCAAAAGGTTGACAATCGACCCCGTTCAGGTCGTTCCATGTCAACGACAAAAACACAGGATCGATTGATGCGAAACCAGGCTCTTCAAAATCGAGATCATAAGACGAATCGAGTTGCTGCAAACTTTCTTCAGGCTACTGGATTACGAGTCACCTGTCAGACGATCACTATTCGCCTTCATGCAGCTCATCTCCATACTCTACAGCCACGTGTTGTTGCGCAAACATTAATGGTGTACACAACGTCGAAACTTGGGTAATCGGCGCTGGTCACGAGTCCCTGTTGACTTTACACTTCATTGATAGACGTGGTCGTTTCTGGCGACGTCAAAGTGAATGTCAAGCCAATGTCAACCTCAGACCGCATAACTCTTATGGTGGTGGATCGGTTTTGGTGTGGGGTGGTATCACTATACGTGTGCGAACCCCACTTCATGTGCAAAGAAGGGTCATTGTTTATTACTGTCGGGATAACATATTGACACCGTTGTTTGTCCCGTTTGCATGGCATGTGGGTCGAAGTTTTGTTTTTCAGGACGACAACGTCCGTGCTCATCGTGGACGCTTCGTCAATGTTAACATCCTGCAGCAAAACGTTCCAAGAATGCCATGGCCAGCCTTTACCCCTATGAATACATCTGTGACATGATAGGCAGACGTGTGCGTCAACGTCATAGACCGCCGACCACGTTGACTGAACTTGACCAGGCGCTGCAAGGGGAGTGGGCCAGACTTCCTTAAAGGTTCTACTACACTAAATCAGAACTGGTTGTGACAGTGCGGTTTTCGTAGGGAGCCTTCAGTACAGATCAAGAGACATATGCAGGCTGTGATTGGATGATATTGTGTAAGATTTTTATGTCTTTTAAATGCACATCCATCCAGTAATTAAAACTGCCCATATTTTTCAATATTTGGTGCTGACTTTTTGAACAAGATGACTTGTGCTTTATGTGAGCACAGATATTTTCAAGCAGGTGATATTTGGTGCGGAACTGGGGTTGGTGTGTTCAGCTTCCTGTACTCGGAAAAGGAGCTGGGTAACCTAGCCAAAATTTGTGTTTTTATTGCAGCTTTAAGGCCAGACTGTGCACATATGTAAATGTTATGGCTGTTGAATGCCTAGTTATTTTTTAAAAAGCTATAACGTTACTGTAGAAGTCTATGGGAAAACATTTGGTTGTGTGTAACCTGTAGGGTAAGTGCATATTTCAGCATTTCCTAATTTATATGTTTTTCTGTATATCTATTGCCATGGAGACCTTTTGGGATAATTGTAGAGGCAAATTTGAACGCAAAATGGGTGAAGCGAGTGGGAAATGGGGTTGTAAGGAATGGTTGGGCTGCCGTGATAAGCAGGGCTATGGTCGTTGCTTCTTTTTGTGGCCGTCAAAGGCGCGGACAGAGGAGAGAGCTCACAGAATAGCCCTCTGCATTGTGCATAAATGCCTTCCAGATGGTTTTAGCAACACTGACAACTTTGGCAACAAAGTTGAAGTGAGCCATCTCTGTCATAACGCCTCTTGTGTGAATGTTGAGCATTTGAAAGTAGAGTCCCATGAAATTAACATGGAGAGACTTCACTGTCGACAACAGGGCTTGTGCACCAAAAGTCATAAACCTTACTGTTTGGTGTAAGTTATGTATCTGATCATTAGATCTTTCT
This sequence comes from Haliotis rufescens, assembly GCF_023055435.1. Classification (NCBI taxonomy): domain Eukaryota; kingdom Metazoa; phylum Mollusca; class Gastropoda; order Lepetellida; family Haliotidae; genus Haliotis; species Haliotis rufescens. The sequence continues at coordinate 69,105,523 of NW_025963890.1, forward strand.
GTTTGGGGCAATTTTTAAGATGGATTATCCTATTTTGGGTGTAAATTTCTCAAATATGCATTTCTTTTCAATAACATGTCTTTCGAATAATGAATTTTTCTACAATGATGGAGTTTGAATAGTTCTAACTTTTTCCTTGCACGGCGGTCCTTACTTTTCTGTGATTTCTTGTATGTTTTAGCTTTAAGTACTTTATTATGACTTTTGCTTATCTCATCATCTATTTTTCCTTTTGCAGTGACAGCACATCCAAGCCCTGATCGAAGATTGCGAATTGACTTTACCGGACTCTGGCAGTTGACGCTATGAACAGCACTGTGAGCTCTACCTTGGAAGTTACGAGCAAAGGTGGTATCGCGAGGTAATGACCGGCGCAATGCCTTATTTGTTGCCTCACACTTTTGACTATTGAGGTTGAATTGCGTCTTTTCGATCATGTTCGGTCCGAGACGAAAATCAGTGCATTTTCTCAAATTTTGAAAGTTAGTTTCATTGTTTCCAATTTTGAAGTTTTTATCTAAATATTTACTTTGCAATAACCAATTTTTCTTCTCCCCCTGACAAATGACTGCCTTCTACATTTTCTGTGATCACCCATGTAACAGTTTGCAATAGCATCAGAAGTACATGAAAGAGATGTCTTCAACTTTGTCAGGTCACCTGCATGACTTGAGTAAGCAGCTGAGAACTCAGCTGCACATCTGGATGCACAGTCTAAAGAAAATGTATTTGCCAAACTTTGTTTGTCTTTTTTGGTTCTAGCAGGCATCATATCCACAACAAATTTAGAATTTTTAATAAACTTTCTATGGCTGGCCGAGAGATGCCGTGTATCGAGAAAAGTTTGTGGGGAAACATCCATATCACCTGCTTCATACATTTCAGAGAGAGCTGTGTGAGCTGCACTGTCAGCATCTGTTGTCAAAAATTCTACCTCAATTTGATCTTTCTTTAAGTCCCTGAAACACTCTGCAGCTAACTGTTTTTCATTACCAATTGATTCTGACATGTGCAAATCAGATGTGCAGTCTGGGTTGTTGACACAAGAAATGTTGTCAACTAAACTGTGCTTTGAACAGAGCTTTGATTTTGTGTTTAAAGCCAAAATTTGATGATCACTAGTTTGGTTCTCAGTGGCCACATAGGTTACCTGAGTGGCTGGCTGAAAAGGGGTTTTCCCAACACCTGAACAAAGTGGATTGTTGTACATTGCATCAGTTGATAAACTAATGTTATTTAAATTTGTTCCCCTGTATTTATTTATTTCCCTTATTTCCACCCTCCTGGCTCTCATATCCTTTGTGTTCTGAGATTTTATATTATCACAAACTCTGTTCGCAGCTTTCTGCATCCCTGAATGGGATGGTGGAGGTATATCGGCACTCATGCACAGGACACGGAAACTCTCACTTCCAATGGGACATTTTGAGAGGCCTATCTGAAGTCCAGTATTGGCAGTGGAAGATCGACGTCCCCTTCTCATTCCACTACCCTCTACCTCCTTGTACAGTTTATGGTACTCTGACAGGTATGTACAGTCAGTGCATTTAAGTCTCTCTATCCAGTTCAGTCCCCACTGCTGTTCATTGTCTATGTCCATGACAATGTCCCCCTTACACATAGGCGAAGTCTTGGCGTGCTGGCGGAATGCCTCATTGTACAGTTTGTCAGTCTCTCCAACATGCAACAGGTGGTAAACATCAGCAGCAGTCCTGCAGATTAAAGAAAACCCATTGACTACTTTGAAAACTTCTAAATAAGCCTTTTAAGTATGTGATAGTGTTCGACATTTCTGAATTATCTCCCCTGGCAGATCAAATGCATATTCTATTTCTATCCCCCTCAAGCCCTTAATTAGGGTGTAACAACACTGTTTTTGATATGGTATTGAACAAACCACTCATATATGTATGAGAATTTGATCCCTTGCTGTACCTAATAACTGAAAACTGTCCATTATATTTAACTTTTATTAAGTGATCTCGTTAAAGGACAAATACTTGAACTTGGTAAGTTTATCCACCCATATCATTTAGCAGTGAGCATCTTGTATTCCCTACAAGTATTTCAAAGTCTAGGCCAAAGGAATAAATAGTTTAAAGTGTTATTACCTTTCACGTTTTGTTTTCAGGGAACTCTTATCCTCCTCAGGGGTGTTTTCCTTCCTTGGCCTTAACAGACGGTACGGTTCACTTGTCAGTGTTTGAACTTGCTGGACACCAGCCACCCCTACACTGCACACTTTCTTGTGGAGCTCAGTTGTCAACCTGACAGTTTTTGGCACTTTAAAGTTGCTTTGCTTTTCACTGGTGAATTTTTTGCCTGAATTCCAAGCTTTATGTCCCATTCTAAAAGATGTTATCGAATTCCTTCGATGTCTCCCCATGTTTCAAGAGTAGGTTCAAGATGTTGACACTATGAATTTTTCTTTGGAATGAAAGCATCAACATTGGTTCTTGACCTCCCATAGTTAAAATACCAAATATGGACCTGTCATTTATATATTGGCCTATGTAAACAAGGCAGGGGTACCAGTTCCAGCAAGCTCACTGAGTCCAGCTTCTTTTAAGACTTAAGCTTATTAGTGTCACAACCAAATTCCATGTTATGTACCAGACTTTGCTATCCTCAGTTGTTATCAGCAAAGGTCAGCAAACAACTCACCATTAATAAATTAAAAATATGAAAGCCTAATTTGTTTTGAATTTCCAAGTATTGTCTATCATACGGGGTCGAAAAGATACTTTTGGGGGGATATGTTCGAAGCAGCGTCTGGCAACCATGGAATTGACCTGTGAACCCATCCTTGTGTGAAACAAGAATAAACAATAAAGGCCTGTGTACTGTCATAGAAAGTTCTTTATTAAAACAGAAGTTCATTTTGTAATCAGTTGACAAAATCTAAATAATTTAACCCTCACAGCTCTTTTGGTACATCAGATATGTGTATATGGGTGTCATATAGACCTGTCAGATAGGAAAAAGTATTGAACTTGAAACAATTTCCATTTGTTTCCAAGAAGCTACATCTATTTACAATGAATACATCACAAATTTGACAAGTGCAGTTTTAGACAGTTGTGTCTACAGGTTCTACTACACTAAATCAGAACTGGTTGTGACAGTGCGGTTTTCGTAGGGAGCCTTCAGTACAGATCAAGAGACATATGCAGGCTGTGATTGGATGATATTGTGTAAGATTTTTATGTCTTTTAAATGCACATCCATCCAGTAATTAAAACTGCCCATATTTTTCAATATTTGGTGCTGACTTTTTGAACAAGATGACTTGTGCTTTATGTGAGCACAGATATTTTCAAGCAGGTGATATTTGGTGCGGAACTGGGGTTGGTGTGTTCAGCTTCCTGTACTCGGAAAAGGAGCTGGGTAACCTAGCCAAAATTTGTGTTTTTATTGCAGCTTTAAGGCCAGACTGTGCACATATGTAAATGTTATGGCTGTTGAATGCCTAGTTATTTTTTTAAAAAGCTATAACGTTACTATAGAAGTCTATGGGAAAACATTTGGTTGTGTGTAACCTGTAAACCCCCATTGGGAGACTCATACGCAGTAGGCCTCGTCGAGAGAATGAATGTTTGATAAATCGTGGTGATAAAACGCCAGCATTGAAATTTCCCATCTCACTCCTGTTGGCGTCGACAACATTTACCGTCAAACTTTACTTCCGGTTGTTATTTGTTCCCAAACTGTAAATTATTTTCATACAACTATTATTGGAAACTATTATCTCCAACAGTTAGGGAAATAGTAAATTGTTTCCGAGTACCCCTTACATTTTGTTAAGAGTATATGATAAAGCCAATTGTTGAGTGAGTGAGTTAGCCTTGAGTACCCCGCACGGCGGGGCAAATCAGATATGGCCTTCACGCAGTGTACCCATGTGGGGAATCGACTCAATCGTTGAACCTGTAATTCGGTCAGCGAAGCCTGTGATGTCCTTAGATCAAATGATAGGCCTTGGTTTAACAGCAAAATTCATTGGCCTAAGAACAGAGAAAAGCAAAACTTTGAAACAAATCTTTTGATTTTTCAAGGTACGAAAATATAGAAACGTTGAAAACGAATTGGGATTGTTTAGTTGTAACCTTTCTCTAAACAAATATAAGAATTGTTGGAAATTACTTTACTCCATTGTAGAGGCCTTTTCTAATTTTTTATTGATCGATGTACTGACATAGGCATTGGCACGTTTTAAATCGGAATGCCATTTGTGTTATGTTGACCGGAATAAGGCAAGGAAGACAAAGGTGTGTTTCCAGTTTGACAACAGCACCCGAGTAGAATACCCAGGAGTGAGTACGTAATTTGCATTATCACACGCGTGTCAGACTTGACGTGATTGATTTCTAAAGCAACTCGTTGCACGCGTATGCTATAACCCGCCATATCTTTTCACACAGATCTATTCATTTGTTCCCGAGTACATGGTGCATCTATAACTGCTGGTATCCACACAGCTACAAGCCTTGTGATTCGCCCGTAAGAGTCAAACAGGAAGTCAACATGTCCCAACATCAACGCGTGTAAATAAATATAGACGAGATATGTGAGCCATGAACATTCACGCTTCAAAGCATAACACTAACAACAACCTTCAGACGATATACCACCATTGCAAGTTTGTCTTCAGTTATAAATACAATTTTACTCAGGTTCCATTTCATTCGGTGTTTTTCGAATGACTTCTAAGAGCGAGAAGGATTTAGGATATGACTACATTATGTTGTGCCAATAAAGTATGCACATTGTGTCAATCAGGCGACATTTTAGTGTATTGGAAGAAATAGTGGAATAGTTTTCCTCATACGAATCTCATAGCAGATAATATTCAATAACATTTATGTGATACACTTATCAGTTCAACAACGGCACTGTTTTCTGATATACCATTCGGTACATGTTTCTCAACGATTATTTTAAGTTCAAACTAAAAGAACAATGATACATGTACTCAAGCAACAGGTCCTGAAACCCACGCCGGTAAATGTACTTACCTGCTGCGAGGCTCAGGCTGGCAATCACAAACGCAACACTGGCCCACGCCGCCATTGTGACACCCTGCCGCACACACCAGGAAGAGAATCACGTTCATATATAGATCAGTCTATTGTGAATCAACGTGACTTGAATTCTATTGGACAAAAGAAACTCCATTTCCTTTGCACATGATTAACATATGATATAAAACTATCTCTTGAACTTGTATGCACCAACAACACAGGAAAATACATAATCATACATAATTGCGCATTTAACCATAACATATTGCTTGTAAAACGTCTATACATTATAAACGCTACATGGATTTTACTGAGCCATAACAAATGTGTAAACTGTAAATGAGATAATGTGGAAACCTCTCATGTCTTACATGGGTACAGCTATACATTTCTGTTATGTGTACTAACGGACTTCGATACATTATCGCCCATATTGCATGTAAGGATTTATCACCTAGTTGTATATACACAAACATATATTATAGATTCATAAGAGTCAAGAAAAGGGACATTCGAAGTGAACAAAGTGCATGGTGGTTCTCGTGATATCCATTGATTTTGGTGGATTTTGACTCGGTTATTTTATGGTGGACAAGGTTTGAATACTGCTGATGTGCAAAATAATATTCACGTGTATATTTGACACACCGTTCAAAACCAGGCCACAGCGCTACGTTTATCGAGTGGTATACCCTTTGCAAGGGACGCGACTCTTCCCATTAATTACTCGCGCTTAGTGCTACTGTCATGGCGGATCTGTTTACGCATTTGTTTACTGTCGAAGGTCGGCTTGTTGTTATATTAACTTACAGATCGCTTAATATAACTTCCAGGAAGTCACTTAGGTGGGTTATGGTCGGTTTTATTGTGGTTGTGTCAACAGTGAGAATGCAAAATTTGTTTGCCACCAAGTATGATTAAAATCGATATGGCTCAAGACATATCTTTTAGTATCGGAAAATACATATTATGTTATCCACGCGTGCCTCTTAGATCCTTTGGGTTAGTTGTGTCAGATTTGTTTGTTTGTTGTTGTTTAACGAAGCACTCACCAATATTTCAGCTAAATGACGGCGGTCTGTAAATAATCGAGTTTGCTCATGTATTGTCATTTTAGCCATTAATAATAAGCGGCACTGAACTTTTCAACCAAACCTTGTGAAATCATTTTATGCCACCCGTTATTATTTCTTGTGTATCATGCACAATTTTAGACAAAAGGGTGTGTTGAAAGTCTCTATGTTCTAACACTAATATGTTGAGTTTGTGTTCTGTTTCCAAAATAGAAAACACTACCATTTAACACTGCAAATTAGGGCTGGGACGGGTGACTCGGGTACTCGAGTTGTGGGTCCTGAGTAGGACCCGGGTACCCACAGGACTAAGCCGGACCCGTGGTTAGTCACGTTATGTATTGTTTAAAGACAAAAACATACTATAGCTCAGAGGTTACACTACAAGTCGCTAATGTTAGCATTATTCTCTGACGATGCACTCATTCCATTTGACTTGTAAATGTTTGAGTAAAGATAAAGCTTCAGTCAACTTCAGTGTACGCATGATCTGATTGTTTGAAACATGTATCTGAATAGCTTCAGCCAGGGCTGCGGTAAAACAATTACCAATCTGACATTGTGTTCCCTACTCTTGAGACTTGCAGTGGGTACCCGGGTAATAGAGGATCGGGTAACCGGGTAGTAAATTTGAACTCGTCCCAGCCCTACTGCAAATATATCACAAAATAAATGCCTCGATAACTGCAAACTGTGAAAAGTTTTATTGAGGTATGGTACTTAGTTTTAAGTCTTAATTTCATTTCATCTGTGCTTTAAAACTTAAATTTACAAATAAAGCGTGTGTGACAGTGTTAATGCACTTTCACACTTCCAAATACAAGGAATAAAATCTGGTATTCAAGTTTCAGTGAATGTTACTTTTGTTAGAAATACAGTCAAAATCAATTGGGTTTCTGTCACTTGCAGAACTACAACAACATTTTCTAGTGTGACTTATAACTTGAAAACATAGATTCTTCTCAAACTTTGTGTATCAACAGGACAGGTGCTGTGTGAGGTTTGATTTCAATTTTTGGATTTTCTGAAAAAATACAGCTGTTTTTCATTGGGTTACTTATATTTTTTCTACTTAAACATTTTAAGTACTGCATGCATTCTTTTGAAATTTAGGAACAGTTTCCATACTAAAATAGAGGAGGTGCAGTGCAAAGTTTGATAAGTGGAATTTCTCAGAAAATATACCGGTATCTTGTTTCATGTTTTGAACTTAGAAATATTTTTATACCCCTGACCTAAAAGCTTGAAAAGGGCAGCGCATCATATTTAGGACATAAACATACTGTGTTTTCAATGTAGAGCTAGGTTACCTGTAGATTTAACCATGCTAAATTGAATTTGGAACCAAAAGCGCATCATGTGGTTTCAAATATTAAATCTCCATTCTACCACGACTAAATAAACTCTTTTGTATTACAAAAATATATTGAGTGAAGTGGCATGGATTGAGTCCAGTATTTTGAGTGGGTTGTTGATCTGAATTTACGGAATCCCTGACAACAGCCTGTAAACACAATATGGTGCTCTATATGTCCAGCAGTTCGTTTACACTGTAATACTTCACACAAACTTATCAGACCCATGAAGACCCGGGGTAGATTAGGTCTTCAGCAACCTATTTTTGTCATTGATATCATGAGCATCAATCCACGCAATTGGTATCGATGACATGCTTCAACCAAGTCAGCGAGCCTGACCACCCGATCCCATTAGTCGCCTCTCATGACAAGCATAGTCGTCTTTTGGGGCAAGAATGGGTTGCTTAAGACCTATTCTACCCTGGATCTTCACGGGTCAACTGTTATGATGTCATAACACATGTAAGATATTAATTATTTTTAGTATATATGACTCCTACTGGACCGTCTACACATTATTATATAAAAGAAACCCCACTGTGTTTTTACCAATATCAATTAAACGGGAGACGAACACTGGTCGCGGAAAGGGACAACTACAGACTTTTCATATTGCTTGTATGTAGCGCGTGGGTAAATAGTGGTCACTACCTCCACAACTGTTGAAATATAATGATTATTTTTACTATGTATGACTCCTACTGGTCACTCTACACATTATTATATCTAAGAAACATCCCTGTGTGTTTTCCATTGTCAATTAAATGGGAGACGAACACTGGTCGCGGAAAGGGACAACAACAGACTTTTCATATTGCTTGTGTATAGCGCATGGGTAAATAATCGTCGCTGCCTCCACAATTGTTGAAATATAATGATTATTTGTACTACGTTTGACTCCTACTGGACCGTCTACACATTATTATATCAAAGAAACATCCCTGTGTGTTTTCCAATATCAATTAAACAGGAGACGAACACTGGTCGCGGAAAGGGACAAGTACAGACTTTTCATATTGCTTGTATGTAGCGCATGGGTAAATAATCGTTGCTAACCCCACAGCTGTTGAAATATATTTATTAGTTTTACTATGTATGACTCCTACTGGTCAGTCTACACATAATTATATCAAAGAAACATCCCTGTGTGTTTTCCATTGTCAATTAAACGGGAGACGAACACTGGTCGCGGAAAGGGACAACAACAGACTTTTCACATTGCTTGTATGTAGCGCATGGGTAAATAATCGTTGCTAACACCACATCTGTTGTAATATATTTATTATTTTAACTATTTATGACTCCTACTGGTCACTCTACACATAATTATATAAAAGAAACATCCCTGTGTGTTTTCCAATATCAATTAAACAGGAGACGAACACTGGTCGCGGAAAGGGACAAGTACAGACTTTTCATATTGCTTGTATGTAGCGCGTGGGTAAATAATCGTCGCTGCCTCCACAACTGTTGAAATATAATGATTATTTTTACTATGTATGACCCCTACTGGACCGTCTACACATTATTATATGAAAGAAACATCCCTGCGTGTTTTCCAATATCAATTAAACAGGAGACGAACACTGGTCGCGGAAAGGGACAACTACAGACTTTTCATATTGCTTGTATATAGCATGTGGGAAAATGATCGTCTCTACGCCAACAGCTGTCGTAAGATCTTTATTATTTTTACTATGTATGACTCCTACTGGACCGTCTACACATTATTATATAAAAGAAACCCCACTGTGTTTTTACCAATATCAATTAAACGGGAGACGAACACTGGTCGCGGAAAGGGACAACTACAGACTTTTCATATTGCTTGTATATAGCGCGTGGGTAAATAGTGGTCACTACCTCCACAACTGTTGAAATATAATGATTAATTTTACTATGTATGACTCCTACTGGTCACTCTACACATTATTATATCTAAGAAACATCCCTGTGTGTTTTCCATTGTCAATTAAATGGGAGACGAACACTGGTCGCGGAAAGGGACAACAACAGACTTTTCATATTGCTTGTGTATAGCGCATGGGTAAATAATCGTCGCTACCTCCACACTTGTTGAAATATAATGATTATTTGTACTACGTATGACTCCTACTGGACCGTCTACACATTATTATATCAAAGAAACATCCCTGTGTGTTTTCCAATATCAATTAAACAGGAGACGAATACTGGTCGCGGAAAGGGACATCTACAGACTTTTCATATTGCTTGCATATAGCATGTTGGTAAATAGTGGTCACTTCCTCCACAGCTGTTGTAATATATTTATTATTTTAACTATTTATGACTCCTACTGGTCACTCTACACATAATTATATAAAAGAAACATCCCTGTGTGTTTTCCAATATCAATTAAACAGGAGACGAACACTGGTCGCGGAAAGGGACAACAACAGACTTTTCATATTGCTTGTATATAGCATGTGGGAAAATAATCGTTGCTGCCTCCACAGCTGTCGTAAGATCTTTATTATTTTTACTATGTATGACTCCTACTTGACCGTCTACACATAATTATATAAAAGAAACATCCCTGTGTGTTTTCCAATATCAATTAAACAGGAGACGAACACTGGTCGCGGAAAGGGACAAGTACAGACTTTTCATATTGCTTGGATATAGCGCGTGGGTAAATAATCGTCGCTACCTCCACAACTGTTGAAATATAATGATTATTTTTACTATGTATGACCCCTACTGGACCGTCTACACATTATTATATAAAAGAAACATCCCTGCGTGTTTTCCAATATCAATTAAACAGGAGACGAACACTGGTCGCGGAAAGGGACAACAGACTTTTCATATTGCTTGTACATAGCATGTGGGAAAATAATCGTCGCTACCCCCACAGCTGTCGTAAGATCTTTATTATTTTTACTATGTATGACTCCTACTTGACCGTCTACACATAATTATATCAAAGAAACATCCCTGTGTGTTTTCCAATATCAATTAAACAGGAGACGAACACTGGTCGCGGAAAGGGACAAGTACAGACTTTTCATATTGCTTGTATGTAGCGCGTGGGTAAATAATCGTCGCTGCCTCCACAGCTGTTGAAATATATTTATTATTTTTACTACGTATGACTCCTACTGGACCGTCTACACAGTATTATATAAAAGAAACATCCCTGTGTGTTTTCCATTGTCAATTAAATGGGAGACGAACACTGTTCGCGGAAAGAGACAACCACAGACTTTTCATATTGCTTGTATATAGCGTGTGGGTACATATTCGTCGCTACCTCCACAACTGTTGAAATGTAACGTTTATCTTTACTATGTATGACTCCTACTGGACCGTCTACACATTATTATATAAACTGAAGCAACGCAACACAATCATTACTAAACAATAAAATACACAGCTATATCACATGGCACAATACAATCACTTTCCGCAGAAATCTTATGAGCATTATTCAAACTTTCATTCCAAGAGAGAATGAAGCAACCATTGCAATGTTCAGTTTTAAAATACTGCTCTCGTGACGTCATAATGTTCTACAAATAGGATAGCATTGTTACATGAAGGACATGACATGGATGTGGTCATGGTACCGAACTTGACAGTACACTCTTTGAATCGTTGTTCGTCGAGTTTTTCGCCAAAGAAATATTGCTACAATTGTTAAAAATACTTAAAAATAATCCAGGAACCGCAACCGATTGTTCAGCAAAGTTTTTTAGAGTTAGTATTTGTTTGCGTTTACGAAAGTGCTTGCAGATGCCACAGTCAGAATACTAGATTGTAACAACTAAAAGGTCCCTTGCAACAAAACTATTTACTAACAAAAACATACTGATTCGGTCGGTGGATCACCAATGATAAACGTACAGAGTAGTGGTATAGCGTCCACCCGGAGAGCGGGAGTTTGGGGGTTCGATACTGTATAACAATATGAGGTAATCTACGTGTAATTTTGAATGTCATTTCTGTAATGTTGAACTCAGCTAGGCAAAGCAGGGAAACCGGTTTTTCAGGTCTTGTGCAACAATCTGTCTGAAGCACACCCACGTATGGTCCCATGAGTGATAATCTAAATTTTGAAAGCGGTAGTAATACAGCCTGAACCAACGTAAAATACACAAACGAAACCGCTGTGACCTATCCACCGGTTCAACTCATCCTTTCCTCATACAGACGTTTTCCAGTGTATAATTTACATATGTCGCAGCTGGTATCTGGACAATAACAAGCCTGCTGATTCGCCCGTGACAGTCAAACAGGAAGTAACGTCGGGTGTTGATGCACGGCGTTTCAACATCTTCCACTATCGACGCGTGTTTACAAAATACTTATGTTGTGTTTAACTGGTGATACTAGGTGCTCATTTTATCCTTAGCATGGCGCTGTGCCCCATTTGATCAGCAACGGTTTGTGCATTAAAGGATGAGCATACCACTCCTAAACATTACAGACAGCAAGGCTCAACTGCCTCACAGCGTGTCAGCACATTGAGACGATATACCACCATTGCAAACTTCATTACCACGATCATATTTTACTTTAGTTAAAAATACAGTTCTGTTCATTCCTTGATTTACGAATCACTTCTACGAAATAGGTAAACAACGAGACTCAAGACTCAGGTGCTGAAACCTATGTGGGTAAAGAATGTAGTTACCTGCTGCGATACTCAGACTAACAATCAAAAACACAACACTAGCCCACACCACCATTGTGGCATCCTGGGGCACAGACCAGGAAGAAGATTACGTTCCTGTTGAGGTCTGTTTATAGTGAGTGAGTGAGTTGGGTTTTACGCCGCTTTTTATAGTATTTTAGTTATAGCAAGGCGTGTCAGCTTAATGTGGGGGGAAAGCCCGAAGTGATACAGGTCTCTGACGTTTACCACTTTGGTAAAACCCACGTGCACGGGTATCTGTTTATAGGTAAACACCGGGAAGTGAATTCTTTTGGACAACACGGGCTGCCTATAAAGTAACTATTAAATGTTTAGGTTGTCCTATTTTTATGTGTGTGTCCATCACATGAAAGTAACACATCATGAACGGAAATACACATATAAAAAGCGAAATGTCTAAGATATTTTAATTCCCAAGTTAAGGCAACATGAAGTGTACTCCCCACAAATAAGCTGCGCGTGTACCTTCTACAATGTTGTTTTGTAATACCCCCACACACACAAGATCAAAAGGTCATTCCCTCACTGTTTGCTTAGCCACATATCTAATGTATGCTGACACTTTAACGTGGTACATGATCAGCTGAAATTAATATCCTTTAAACATTGTGTAGCAATTATTTTGCTCCAATCTATACTATTGGGGGGGGGGGGGGGGGGGGGGGGGTCCAAGGGATCTCATAACAATCGATGGTTGTGGTCTGACTGGCATTTGCTCATGATCTCAACCACTCGGTTACTTACAGGCCGCTTTGATACATCTTGCATTCTGGTGATATAGTGCAAAGTAAACATCCACGCATTTATTTGAACACATCTTTCAAAACACAATATTGCAGACACAATAACCATGAACGGTACTCACACAAGTTGTGCTTCGGTTAAAAATGCAAGGCGTAAACAGGAAATTGGGAAACATGAAAACGTCAGCTACTGTAGACTGCACAGAGGGCATATTCCTGTCAAACCTCCTGTTAATACGAGCAACTATCAGTTCGTGATTAAGAATCGACGAGTCATTGAAGGGCGGGGGCTGTTCACGAGGCGACAGTTTTAACATAATTAAATTATATTTATACTTTTTCATACTTAAATACGTCCCTACATTTATACTTTGACACCACATTCTTTTGTGGTACATAATTGAAAAATAAAATAAAAATGTTTGTAATCTGTGTACTTTGTGAGTCATTCTTTTGTGATGCACGTGGAAGGTATTCCCTGCGGCTGCTGCACGTGCTCCGTCGCAAGTTTATCTTTACAGTATGTGGTTACAAGTTTGGATGGGTCCTAAACGTGTATTTAATCAATCCCCTTTACATCTGAAGAATAATAATCAGTATGTTTTAAAATGAGACAATGAGATAACCTAACAAGTTTGATTCCTGACTGTCTAATTTGGTGAAAGATGAGGATTGATTGGTCACCTGACTGACAGAGAGTTGTCAGGACCATCCACGTTGATCGTTGCTCAGGGTATAAACCATTGGTTTTCCTTTGACCGGATTTGATAATTTAAAGGCCGCCGTGATATATACTGATTGAAATGAACAAGGGTTCACATAGTTTTAGGCACAGCAAATTGGTATGCTATCATAGTAGCCTTACGCATTGAAAACAATGCACACAAACACATCTCAAAGCCTTGATTCTTGTTGGAGGTGGCGTAAACATCTCACTCACAGTGTAATTACACCAATAACATTGCTTGTTTGTTGTGTAGGAAGCTGTACACTGTATACACCAGAGCCACTACGGCTATTAAGAGGGTAGTTGATGTAATAAAACTTGAAAACACAGTTCATACATGTCCAATTTCGAGTAAAGATCTTACTGAAACTCCAAAACCTTCTGGACGATTTATAGATAAACTCTTCTTCCCTAAAACGTTTTGTGCGATTCATATTTCAAATAACGGAGATTCAACTCCCAACCGACGCACGCACGCACGCACGCACGCTCGCACACACACTACTGCCGCCACATGATAAGTTCGTTCGAGGTCGACAAGGAAGTTATGCTACATCAGTAGGCTGCGATGTAGTGTGTGTTAGACCAGGAAGCCAAGTACACAATTGCTACTTGAGATCTACATTGTGTTGGGTTATTTTGAAAAGACTTGCCAGGAAGATCACTTTCGATGCAAAACAACACATGCTGTATTTAGAAATTATGCTAAAAGGGTATCTTCAATTCATATGATTGTGACGAATACATACGTACCTTTTTGCATACCCTAAAGTGAATAATGACAATGAAACATGCATTTTTATTGAAATCATGACTAGAAATCTACAATGGTTAATTTCAAGTAAAATGAAATGATATTAAGAGGTTAATAACTGTCACTTTTCATACTATGCCCCATATAAGTGCAAGACTTTTGTATCAATCCAATACGTCCATATCAGTACAAGACACTTATGTCAGTCCAACACCCCTATATGAACCCTAGATTCCCATATCAGCTCGAGACTGCCATGTCAGTCTAACACTCATAATTATATCAGACCAAGACTCCCATATAAGTCCAACACTCTTGCATCAGTGCAAAACTCCCGTATAAGTCCAAGACTACTACATCAGCCCAGGACTCCCATATCAGCCCAAGACACGCATAGCGGCCAGAACCTCCCATATCAACCCGAAACTCCTATCTCAGCCCGGCTGTGCCGTGTTAGCCTGAGATTCACATGCCTTCTCGCGATTCTTATATCAGCGCTCGACTATAAGTGACTATGAGTTTTTATCATATACTAGAAAGTAACCAAGAGAGATTACTCTAAATTACTTATTGCTTATGTTGTGTGATACGGCTACGTGGTCATACGCCTTGTCATATAGACATCGATATGCATTCCAAAGTGATGAAAATGCTTCAGGGTCGAAATGTGTAAGAGATACGTAAACACGCTCTTGTCCCCTTATATACAACCTACCCGACCACTTCAACGTTCCAGACAGTGCCCTCATTACATAGAATATTATATATATTTCTGTAACACCGTTCGGTAATCCGAACCGGAAGTTTACACACCACACTGACATCTAAATATAGAAACCTCCTGATCACAGTCCAAACATAAATGCCATGAGCGTCTTCAGAATCTGAACAGAAACAATGCAACATACCTTGAATTATTGCTGAACAATAAAATACACCGCCATATAACATAAGAACAATAAAATAACTTTTCGCAGATATCTTTTGAGGATTATTCAAACTGTCACTGTAAGAGAAAATGAAGCAACCCTTCAACGTTCAGTTTTAAAGTACATACTGCTTTCATGACGTCGTAATGTTCTGCAAATAGAATGTCCAAGCATTTTTACATGACGGACATGACCAGGATGTGGTCATGGTACCGAACTTGACAGTACAGTTATCGTTGTTCGTCGAGTTTTTCGCTGAGGAAATATTGCTGCAAATGCTTAAAGTACTTATAATCTAGGGACCGCAACAGATTATTTAGTAACGTTTTTTAAAGTAAGACCAGTATTTAGAAATGCCTTACGTGTATGTGGGTTTGCGAAAGACGTCCTTGTAGATGTCACATTCGGAATAAACTAGAATGTAACAACTAAAATGCCCTCCATGATTAACTAATAAATATTAACTATTTAACCTACACATAATGATTCGGTCGGTGGATCACGTATTGTACAGATTGTTGACAGTGAAAATGACCGCCTCCGTGGTCTAGTGGCAGAGCGTCCGCCCGGACGATCCCCGGCCGCTTCACACCAAAATAAGTTAAAAAGATGGCAGTGTTGTCATCCTGCCCATTGAGGGATTAAAACAACAACTGGTGGGCTCGGAGAATAATAAAACGTTTTGGATATTACATTAACAAAACTGCCCTATCCTTAAACAGTGAGTGAGCTAAAATTTTACATTGCATGTCCTTGGACTCTAGAAAACTGGAATGAAATGATAAGAAACAGACACTAGATAAATAACATTGTGATAGGTACAATACACCTCAGTCAATCCAATGCCCTATATCGGCCGCAGACTCCCTCATTAGACCAAGGCAAACATAAACACATTGACATTCTGAAGACAAACTTAATGCACCTAAACACAGCACAAGGCTGAAGTACTCAAGCTTCCCTTACCTCATCACAATGACAGTTTGGAGTCGAGTTACTTCGCGTGTAATTTGAGTTACTTCCAGTCACTTAACCGAGCAGTCCGGTGTTCTCCATCACTTGTTACATCCAACGGCAGGTCGAGGTTCCATCACACTGTCTGTCACTGCATTCCTTCACACAGTTTTGGTTTTATGTCTCATTGTCACACTGTGCAACACGACGGACCCACCACAGTAGATCACAGCTCAATGAGTGTGCTATTATTATGGGTAATATTAGTCCCTCGTACAGCCTGCACACAAAGTTAGCAACTCACTCAGCCACTGAAGTTTCCACAAAATGGAAGTCCTACGAGTGGTAGTGTGTTGGCGATTACATGCCTCCCTGTGAGAGTGTGGGTTCAAATCCCACAAAGTACGTGAATATAGACTGTCACCTGTCGCACGTCCCCTTAATGAGAACCCCGGTGAGTTAGATCGCCTTTTTCATTGTGCTGGTTGATTGGGTGCTACACTCTGAGAGTGTAGGTTCGAATTACCAGAGCAAATGACGTCCACTTTAATCTATAGTCAGTCTTTCAAATGTTTCCGTTTGCTTATTCTTACGAGACATCATAGGTTAAAGTGGGATTCGTCAACGGTTAGTTTACAAGTGTCTCAGTCGTTTGAGACGTATTTGAGGGGAGCTGCGTCCTTTGTATGTGTTTTTGGCACAATACCCGTGTTATGTGCGTCGATAGTACTGCAACACTCCCACTCAACCAGTCATTCAACCATCCACTCACTCAACCACTCAGTTTACAATTCATTCATTCACTCACTCAACCATTCAACATCCACTCACTCAACCACTTACTCAACCATCCACTCGTTCACTAAGCCATCCACTCACCCACTCAACCATTCACACACCCTCTCAACCATCCACTAAAACATTTAGCCATTCCCTCACACACTCAGCCATCCACTCCCGCAGTCAAAACACACACACACACACCCCTACCCCTAAGTCAATTGTTAACAAAGTGTGAGTGAGAGTACGGTTTTACGCTAGCAATGTTGCAGCAATATCAACAATCAATTCTTCTATATGAATACGTCAACAATAATAACATCACACAAAAAGCTGTAGACACCCGGTACGAAATGAGTGACATCATTCGGCACAATAATGCAAGACAAGCGACAAAACAAATGTCAGTCAGTTCAATGTCAAGCTTAACTCCATTTTCAGACAACAGGGAAAGGTTAACTGGAACGAGATCCAGGTCAAGACCAGGTCATTTGAGTTCTACTGCTTATTGACGCCAGGTGCAATGTTGAATACACAGTTGTTAAACTAGAACTAGAGAGAAAGGCTGATGACATCACTCTTGGAGATGCAACTGTGTAAATTGACAAGGACTATGGAACCAAGGTCTGGGCATATGCCCAGACCTTGATTCCATAGTCCTTGTCAATTTACACAGATGGTTGTCTGTCGGCCTATTTCAACTTCCTTCAGAGTGGTGTGTGATCACAGTAAGCTGCGCAGTATAACATCAATTCGTATACTGGACACGTTTTCTCGAACCGTACTGAATAAGTAGATCACATTTGAAATAAAAGGGTCGATACCTATAATCATAAGAAATATCTGCTAAAAACAGTTTGTCAATCGACATAAAATAGTGATAATACCATTCTTCTGCATAAAACTATATATTGCATCTATTACAAATAAACACACAAAATAAGTTCAAACTAATTACTGATGGAAAGGATGAGTTTACTACGACAGAAAACAGGCCAGAAAGGGTACAATTCAAGAATTTTATTCAAACGAAAACAAATATCAATTACGATGTCAATATAGCTGGTATTACATACATGTTTGCCAGTGCACAGGTTTACAAGAATAGTTGATAGCATATGCAAAGCTGCTGCAATATAATGTGAAAATTACTTACTGAGTAGACGGCTTAACCCTGTGCTAGAAGGGCATAGCCAAGGAAAACTGCAGACAGACGTACGTCTTGAGAACTGAATTAAAACGGACGAAACCCTTTCCACAACCATAAAACATCTCTTCTAAAAGCAGAGTCGACTGTACGCTTTGGACTATATAATGAGCATGTGTTGATGAATTACTATAACACAAGTGACGATACCAGGTGTTCGCTCCCGTTACACCCGTCACAAAAAAATACAAAAAAAGTCAATTGTTCCCCAAAGCATATGGTACAAGTCAAAAGATGGAATTGCAAAGGATATAATCCTTTAGAATTAAAAAATAGTCTCCACATGTATGCCATAAAACGTTTTGAAAGCGAATCTAGCTCTGCTTTCAAATTCTCATGCAGGCAAAAGAATATACTGTCTCAACAAAGAGAAATACTGAACACGAGTTGACGTGAGCATTTCCTTTCTGTAATGACCAATGGGCAAGTATGAAACAAGTACTCTTTCTGTAATGCTTAATGTAACGTATAATACTGCATGACAGTATCTAGTCACGGAGTCAGTGCATCCAAAGGACCCACATATATCTTTTATTATTTCGACCCTGCTATGACCTCAGTAGTGACGTTGATCTTATCCATTAGACTATTGTTAGAAGCAAGTCTCAGGAGCACACACCTGAAAGTACACAAATTCCCAAGAACTTTTAGGATGACCGTGATTCCCCGATCCCAAATAATGTTACGTGTTACGAGTTAAGGAATGCTCACATTAGCAAGCCAAGGCCAAAGTGAATATTTACAAAATAGCAGTGAAACATATACTAGTATGCAGAAACCTACAGTGCCGATAACACTAACGACGAAAACGAAGCATGACGGGTCATTTGACCATGACATAAGCTCACGTGTCAAATGCCCCTAAAAATCACAGTATATTGAATATACGCATGATAATAAAACCCAATCAACTGGGCATGAAAAGTAGCACATGTACCTAGGGAGAACAGTAAGCGAGTGAATGCGTTTTACTTTTCCAGTCTAACGATTGTAACTAAAATTTGAAACACAAATGGGTTTAACACATTGTTGTCATGAATGGGGTACGGTCGCTCCCATGCGTTGAAACTGTGTTTTGGTGGTAAGGTGATCTTTCACTACAACCTACGCTCTACAAATCGTTTTAAGCCTTGTTCTTAATGACGTCGTAGTCACTGTTCTCCTTAGCCTCGACATCCACTGCATCATAGTCATTGTTGTAGATGTTGGGACCACCAGCCTGCTCGGATAGAGATGTGTAGTTGTCTGATTGCTGTGCAGTGTTCCTGTCCACTGGCTCTTGTGTGTCCACGACTTTCACCACATCCTTCTGAGAAGCGTTTATCCACTGAAACCTGACAAGCATAATGTATAAAAGTGTTGGTCTACAGAAGGCGATACACCATTAATTGATAAAAAGTGTAATATCAATGGTGTTTCAGAAAGTCACTTACCTCTCTTGTCTCACAAGGCACACGTGCAGTCCAACTCCCAGAATCAGCATGATACATATTCCAGCAGCTAAGCCGATTATACCAGCTGTTGTAGGAGTGATTACTGAACCCATCTGTAATTCTTTAAAACAAGAGAAATAGTAGAACACACTGTATCGGTTGGTCGAAGTGGGGATAAATTGTGTTGAATATTGTTCCACATTATTATACATTGCGATGGGCATATACATGTGTGTGTTTGTATGTACTTGCCCGGACATTAAAACTGTCCGCACTGTGTTGCAGAAGAACATGTTCTTAAACGTTTTTAACTCGAAAGCAGCAGAATCTCTGTTCTTGTACACAGCAGACGTAATTCAAAATTAACATATCATTATTACTTTCAACAAAATTAGAAAATGCGCTATCGTGTGACTGGATTTCTGGTCCATCGCTGGATTGTCAGGTTTGTTTACAGGCCGCCGTCGCATGTCAGGAGTACTGCTGTGCGGTGGCATGTTACAAACACATACTTTTTATACAACTTATGTGAGTGGCGGACCCTATAGGTAGGACAGGACATTGCTTACCCTTTTCAAGAACATCCTTGTGTAATCACTGGTTTTCAGTCATCCCTTAATGTAATGTTCGCCGCTATATTGCCTATTACGTGTGATTCGTCGAATAAATATGACTGGTCATTCACTGGCGTTGACGCTTTATATTATAGTACTGGTTCACTGAGATACCGTGTCCAAATGTTGCATGGATACCTCATTCAGACACAGTATACTTGCTCCGAAAAGACCATCCATTGTTTTATACTCCTTATCCCGAGCGCCATACAGGGTAACAGCAAGTAGCGTGTTTTAGCATGTGTTGATATTACCTGGCCAGGGGGATCGAACCACTGACCTTCAGCTCTCCGGGCGGACGCCTAACCCACCACATAGATATATACATTGTAACATTTCATATAAACATAAAGAATGACAACCTTCTTCTCCGGTGCAGCTACAATGTGTGGACATTACTCCACATCACCGCATTCCTTTTGTCAAAAGCCAGTTGTTGTTCGCCTTCAGTATGAAAGAAGATTACAAACGTCAAATCCAGAGAATAATCAGTGTCGATGATGTACCGAAACTGAATACATTATATGGGCCGTTAAATTCAAAATAACATTATAAATGGATTACAGTTGCCCAATGTCCCTCCCTCCTGACACCCTTTACAACTGGTTCCATCGGCCTTACCGTTACAATGCTCACCAAATGACTAGTATCTGTTATTGACGGTGCTTTTATGATGGTGTGATGTGGGATGTCGAGTATGGTCTTCAGTTTTGTCATAGTAATGTACATTGCTATCAATAATTTATTGTGCAGGGAAGACAATCCACAGACCCGTGAAGTTCCGGGGTAGAATAGATTTGGTAATGTAGATGAATATATCACAATCAACATACCCTGTGCACATGAGTGTAAAATGCTATCACAAAACAACTTTGAAGGTATCAGGCCCAGCTAATGCTTGTAGCTCTCAAAGCATATTTATCGGTCATGTGCTAAGTGGAGGGCACTTCTGTTTGAAAATAATAACGTTTACTTGGAACGTGTCGTTGCATTTTGAAGATGTACATGCGCCTTAAGTGATACTCACAAGGAAGAGATTTTTTGGATGTCAACATCTTTATTATGAGGATTACAACGTTTCGGAGTCTATACTTACTCCTTCATCAGGTGAATGAGTGTACTAAATTTGAGAAGTTGTGAAAAGTGATATTTTCATTGCAGTGAACGTAACATCCGATATTTCACTGCAGTGAACATAACACGTTGAACTGTTGTCATACAAGAGCTTCCCCCTCGCAAATTGTCTCCCTTTATCGTAAGTATCTGGCCCGAATACAAACTGTTGACTTCCTTTTCACGTTAGTTCCACATTGATACAATAATGACAGGTGGTCATTTGTGGAGTGAATATGGCTTATTCTCTTGAAAATGTTTTGTTATAAACTGTACATTTCTCATTTAAGTCGTCAATAGAGACTGTTTGTTACGCCATTTTTGTTATTTGACCAGCATGTATTCCAACAGCTGTCTCGCAGGTTTCATGAATATTTTTGTTGAAGTTGATTTTGTGTACTAGCATATCCAAATGTGTGACCTAAATACTTTTTATTACTTTTGTTTATATTTGTGAGATATTTTACAAACTCGTAACTACATTTAAAGTTTCAATTACAAAGGTTGGTGGAACTTCCCTCCTTGTTTGGTACGGATAGTTTACGTTTCAAGGTTTTACATTTGTGATGGAGAAAAGGATATCCCATGTGTCATGTTTCTACGCCACTCGTGAAAATAGCTCCACTTCCATCCATCTCTTCCATCCATATACATATATATATAGATCTGAAGTATGGCATGGCGTCCCTTACATGTATTACACTGTTATTTACTCAACTGGGTAAGGACATGACGAGTGAAGGCTTTAACCACGAGGCATGAATATCATGTTTCTACGCCACTCGTGAAAAAAGCTCCATCCATATGTCTCTCTTTCTATTGTCAGTCTTGCTTGACAACGGTATATGGATCTATACCGAAACGTCACTTTTTACAGTATTGAAGAAGTTGTTATCCATAACATTGTGTCTACCTAGTTTTCGGAAGACATTAAAAAAAGAACAAGATACTTCATATGTTTTCGTCTTAATGTATCTTACATTAGAAATAAGAAAAATTAGTTTACTTCAGATTGTTCACACTCACCTGTGTGACACAGGTCCAGTTGCCACCCTGCCTGACATCCACCTGGACAGGCTCCAGTGACGTGATGACATGTGTTGGTATCAGCACAGTGGCCACAGGCGGAGTTACATTTGATGCCATATGTGCCATTGGGACACTCTGTTTGGAATATTGCAAGGTAAATGTTATTAATTGCAACACATGAGGACTAATGTTCCCGTACACTTTCAAACTCGGACATTTTCTGAAAAAAAATTGTGACACAATCCAACACTTAACGAATTCAAGAATCGAACATTGTGAGGGAAAATCTTGCCAATATCGTTTCAAAGGGCCTTGAGTGACGTGTGCCACCTTACAATGCTCACCATGTACAGTAATTTTAGTGATTGTTAATTTTGCATCCTCATCTTGTGACAGTTATGGGACGTATTTCTTGTTGGATTATATAACTTTGCCAAAACGTAGTGGATATTGACTTTTAGGTGAAATTACAGGGAAATACACCAATGTCTTTCAGTGAAAATTTTAAAGTGATTTACGTGGCAAGGTCATCAAAGTGTGTCGTGTTTACTTTGGCTGACAAGAAGTTAGTAATTTTCTAAGTTTTCACAAAAAAAGTAAGCGGACAGTTTTATGTGTGTGCAAGTGTTTGCAAGTATGCCAATAAGACGCCATGAAACATGAAGAAAACGTACTGGAAGTCACACCACCCCACCTGGGACAAGGCAGATTGGTAAGATGGCTACCTGATACGCTCACACTGGTCATTTTGCACAGATCTGAACTTCAGAATGGTAAGCTTACTAATTGTAGCCTGCATTATCGGTGCTATTCATAACTTCGTGTTTTCGGATTCTCTTTGTACATTCACTGATGGCCTTTGTGGACGAAATAACATAGCCACAGCAAGTTCTGTGTTCCAGTATAGGCTATGCACGGACTGCAGTGGCAACGCGTCCAGTGATTTCCTCGTGTCTGTTGAACAGTTTCAACTATCTGTGTCAGTAAATTTACTGTTACTATGTTTGGTCGATGTTGAACTGAACCCTGGACCAATCAGTCAACAACATCTTGATAAAACATCATGGCTGACAACATTGAGAAACTAAATAAACAGGACATCACTCAATTGAAAGATGAACTTAAACACATGCAAGGAGACATAAAGAAAGTAACTGACAGATCTGTTGAACTAAAAAATGATTTTTCACAAATGAAAGAAGAAAAACATATTACACAACTGGATGTGGACTATGTACACGAGCAATTATACCAACAGGAGTTAACACATGGAGAAGACATAAGTGCCATCGATATTTGTATCAGTCATCAAGCACGTGATTGTACCTGGCCTTGGAAAGCACGTGCATGGTGTTGTATGCCAGATTTAACCACAGATTTGTCACACGTTTGTGAGCAGACGCATATTGTTTTCTTGGGACCAAATGCTCAAAGACACTTCATTAAGTCAAAACAGTGTTGCCCAAACGCTGAATGTTTTTCAATCTGTCATCAGCAGAGTGTGGGCCCGGGACCAACAAACACAAAACGACGATGATCGCCGCCGCTCTGGACGCTCAAGGACAACCAGTCCAGCCAAGGACAGATGAGTCAGAACGATGGCATTAAGAAATCGCCTGCAAACTGCCACTCAGATATTGGACAGGCTATTAATGACGATATCAGTGACGTTGGCTACAAAATGCAATTTTGAATTGGACCCCGACCTTTTTAACGACCCAAGGCACCATCTCATCACACCAACCATGATAACCCATTACAAAGTCCTCATCAGATATTGTCATTTGGATCAGAAGATATGTCGTGATGACCCCACAGACCCCTACGTTTTTGGCATATGTATGGTACTTTGGTGTAACGAAATACATTTAATCTTACCTTGTGTGCAGTCGTGCAGTGTCCATCCCGCATCACATTGAATTCCGCATGCTCCATCACCAAGACAGGATGAACTTTGACAATGTCTATCAGTGCATCTCAGAAAGCAGTTGCTTCCATAAAAGCCAGCTGGACAGTCTAAAATGAAATGGGCATATTGAACTCATTACTTTGTCTTTACTTATTTGCAGCAGGATCTCGTCTTAGACGTAATTCAAACTTAACATGTCGTTTTTAGTTTCAATAGAAACCTCAAATGTGCTGTCGTGTATGTGTGGTCCATACCTTGATGGTCTGGTTTGTTCACATACCACCGTCACAAGGCAGGAGTACTGCGGTGCTGTGTCGATTCACATACATCTTTATGTAACTTGTGTGAGTGACGGTTGCTACCGGTAGGGCAGGATATGCTTTTCCTTACATGCAAATGTGCCACCTAATCTCCTGCTCAACGATTAACAATAGTCTTTAATACAATCCAGGAAGGCATTTCGCTGTATTCACAGAATGTATTTGAAGCAAGTGGAAATACGATCAATTACGATCAAACGAAGTTTGGTCAAGGATACAATATTCACTTCCTAAGTGAAGCTTTCCAAACGTTTTATGGTTTTAAAAGTTGTTATGGTTGACGAATAAGTTACGAAAATAATGTCTGATGCAATTCCCCATTTTAACCATGTTGTCCCGTATTTTTTCATTCGAACAACTGACTCGCTTGTTCATGTTTGTGACGGCTGTCACTGGTGGGGCAGCATACGCTCACCTTTTCGCGAACACCTGGTGTCTTCACTATTTGAAAGTGATTCATAAACACATACTCAAGATATAGTTGCAGAATCCTTTCCAAAATTATAATGGCGAATTTACGTTGGTACAAAAGATACAATCTAATAAATAGAAACGACAAAACCTTCCCATATCCATAAGAAATACATATTTCAGAAGACAAAAAATAATTGAAATTGCCTCTTTTATACCGCTTATGCACTTCTTTTTGGGGAGATTATTTTTAAGTGTTGTGCACTTAATTTAATACAATAGAACCAGTTCGGCAGGATCTCGCATGTGTCATTGTGTTGTCCCTCTTGTTGAAGGTTTTACTTTGTTTAGTTCACAGCCGTCGTTAAGTGGGGACGGTAGGGTAGTCTAGTGGTTAAGGCGTTCGTTCGTCACGTAGAAGGCCCAGGTTCGACTCCCCACATGGGTGCAATGTTTAAAACCAATTTCTGGTGTCCCCCGCCGTGATATTACTGGAATATTGCGAAAGCGGCGTAAAACCATACTCACTCACTCGTTAAATGTTCTTTAAGTGATCCTTTTGGCGACACAGTCGCAATGTTCAATACGGCCATACCGTCATAATTATAAACCCTTTCAACACGGGTAAGTAGTACGCATAAACAACGTCTTGGCAATAATAAATGTTGATGACAATGAATTGATAATTTGAGACACAGTGTCGGTATTAATGCAATGTATCCGCTGGTAATATTAAACAACAGAGCAATACTCGCTATACATGATTTGAAATATGTCAAAATCAAAATCAAAAAGATTTCCATTATCATAAGAAATGTCTACTTAAAGCAGAGACGATTGTACGATTCAGACCATATCATGAGCATGTAATTAGGAATCACTATCACATTGTGATGATAGCAGGTGTTCGCGAATAGGTGAGCCTATCCGGTCCCACTCATCACGAACACATGCAAGGACAAGTCATGGACATCATTTTTTACACTGATGCTTTAACCTTTGAAATGTCCTCCAGAGTCCACCACCTTTTGAAATCTTTCCTGGTGCCTTGATTGCTGTAACCCTAGTAAAAAAACAACCTTTAAGCAAGAGTCGTATGACACTATTTGAAATCTTATATCGTAAATAGTTTAATAATGTTTTACTATTACCTTGAGTACAGTCTTGTCCATGATACCCAGCCTCACAACCACCAACACAGTGTCCTTGTACATCACAGCTGGAGCTGATCTTGTAGTGACGAGCAGCACAACGTTGGCCACAGTTGGTTCCATAAAACCCACAGGTGCATGCTAGAAAATTCAACTGTCATTTCTTAATCTCATTCATGATTATCGACCAGCTTGTTACTGCAGTACATACAAAACTTAAAGGAGACACATCGACACCGTTTCCAAAAATGCCAAAAGATGCCAACACTTGGACTTGGACATTAAACGCACCTCCCATCCTAAACATATTAAGCTACATTCAATGTGATTCAGCAAATCAGATGGCAGCTGATCAAATATAGCACATGAAATATAGTAAATCAAGTCAAAGGGCATGTTACTGTCACTTTTCCACAACAAATGCTTAAAACAGCGGTGCACTCCCCATGAATCACATCATATCTCCAGTAATATGAATAAGGAACTTCAAGTAAATTCCTTTTCAGTATAATAACATCCTTACCCAACTTAAGAAGGACCTGTCTCCTGTAGCAGGATAACAACACAATGGTTCTGGTTAACGTAAGATTGTTATATTCATTAAAGACTAGGACACAAGAGATATCATGATGACAAGCCTTTTGAATTCGTCAGCCACGATGCATTCCCCTATTCTGTAACACAATGGGTGTAACAGAGGCGGAAAACTGCCATCCCAAGTCTGGACTGACGATTTGCGCCTACTTAAAACAAACGAACACTAAAATGAATTCTTTTCCAATAATATCAACTTTCAATGTACACGTATCAAGATCATGCTACATAATCTTTGGATTTGATTTGACTGTAGACATAAGAGTGGGTTCCGACTATATGTAAGCTGTTGTGTCTGAATGTGTGAATGTTATGTAAGAGTGAAATGCTTTGTTGTATGTGCTGCGTGATTGAGTTGGGTTAAAAGGGACTTTGACCTTATTATCAGAGCAGTCATTTGAGAAATCTAGCACAGGCTAGACAGTTTTGGATTTGGTGATGTTTTCCCAAACTCATGGCTTGAGCAATACGCCATCTTCTTTAGCGGTGTTATGGTTTTGATGTGTGAGGAACACCATTGCAATTATTATAACCCGTCTACTCATTTTCTCCCATTTCCAAAGGATCTCTACTCTCAAGAATAGTTCCCAGGAAACTCAGTTAAAACGGTGTATTCTTTTGGGTACGATTTGTTAGTAATGATTTAAATACAAACGTACCTTCTAACTTACGCCAAGACAGGGCCAAATACACACTGAACAACAAAAGTTCCAGTGACATTGAATACGATTTAATGCGAAGTTATGTTTGTTACCAAATCTGAAACCATTTCGGTTTGCAACAGGTGAAAGACTCCTTTAAGTGTTCAAATGGTTTAATTTGCCATACTGACTTCAGAAAATGCGTGATTTCATAAAAAAAAAATATATGAACATGCCAAAATTGTCAATTTACAAATCAATAGCGTGTGTGTCCACCTCTGGTTGCGATGCAAGCAACACATCTTCGTCTCATGGAATGGACCAGGCGTCGCACAAAATCCTATGGGATATCTGTCCACATCTGCTGGAGCATGTTTCGAAGTGTCTGTGGAACACGTGGCTGACGTCGATCCATCTCATCGCACATGTGCTCGATTGGTGAAAGTTTAGGGGAGCGACCCGGCCAGGGGATGACATTCTCGTTGTTTTGTTGAAGAGAATCCTAAACAAGTCGAGCAATATGAGGCCGGTCGTTGTCATGTTGAAAGGTAATGCCTGGGTCATGACGACACAAAAACGGTAGAACAACAGGGCCGATGATCTCGTCGCGGTAGCAATGTCCATTGAGATTTCCCTCTACCACTATCAAACGGGTCCTCTGTCTTGCTGTAATCCCATCCCATACCACAACGCTGCCGCCCCCGAACCGATTTTCTTCAGGGACACAATGATTGACGTAACCTTCACCTCGACGTCGGTACACTCGAATCCGTCCATCGCTGTGGCTGAGATGAAAACCAGACTCGTCAGTCAATAGAACTTGTCCCCATTGCATGGCCGTCCAGTGTAGACGCTGTCTGCACCACTGTAGACTTGCTTGACGGTTGTTTCCTGTGAAAATGGGACGTCTGATGGGTCTTCTGCACAATCCCTGCACATCTGAGGCGACGACGTACAGTTCGTGAAGATATTCGTCGAAGGCCAGGGATGCTTCTTGCAGTCACTGTTGCTGGCTGGAATCGATTTCTTAGGTGTGTTGGTCAAATCCAGTTGTCTTGTCGATTATTGGTTACGAGTGGCTACCACTCCGGGTATGGTCTCTGACTGCATTCGTCTGTTGCCAACGTTGCCATAAACACCAAATGGTTTTTCTGTGGACGTTAAATTGTCTTGCAACATCACGTTGACTCGATCCTGCTTCAAGCATGCCAATGGCTCGCAGGCGCTCATTTTCGGACAGGCGTGGCATTTTGTAATGATGAATAATTGCGTAATTTTGTTGTTTTTCTGAGTGGTTGTCAACACGATGCTAAACAATGCATATGGAATCCCGTTAACGCACGTTTTTTCTTTGGTAGTGAAATGCATGAGGCTTGCATAAAAGTCAACTTTTGCATGGAATGCATGCTTTTCTGTAGCAGTTGCGTTTTTGTGACTTGATTCCATACATGTACTACAATATTGAAAACCAAACTTTACTTTACTAATACACTAAAATATTAGTGTCACAGGAACTTTTGTTGTTGAGTATATATTGATATAATAATGTTTCTAGTATGAACATGCTGTAACTAAGCTCTTACTTACGGTGTTCAAAATGGCCATACCGTTGGTTCCATAATACTTACAGTCACATGTTAGAAAAGTATACTGTCGTATCATCATCGTGCCTACTTAACTTAAAACAAACGAACACTAAAATTAATTCTTTTCCCAAAATAACAACTTTCAAGGTACGTGTATCAAGATTACGCTGCATATTTTTTCAAATTTGATTTTGAGTGCATACGACATTATATACGCTTTTGTGCCTGAACGGGTGTTGATCATGTAAGATGCTTTGAGTTGGAGTGATACGTTTTGTTGCATATACTGAATGATTGATTGGGGTATAAAAGAGACTTTGACCAGATTATCAGTGCAGTCATTTGAAAATCTAATACAGGTTAGGCAGTTTGGGATTTGGTGATGTTTTCTCATGGTATGAGTATATATGTGGCCGAGTTGATTTTATTGCTATTTTGTAAATATTTTAGTAAAGTCTTTTAATTGTCTCGTTTCTGTTTTAGCCTGTTTCTGTCTCAAGCTAGATTACTTGAGCAGTATGAAAACAACAACAATTAGACTAGCTCCAGTACTTACATAACTACTAACATAACAATAGCCACTTTCACCTATACAGTCACCAACAGCACAAGCGTCTTGCTTTGTTTTCCTTCCCAGCTTCTGTGTTATGTAAGTAAAAGGTTTCTCCTGTTTTTTGCTGACTTTGCTAAATTAGTTGGTCACTTACACTTGAAGGATATCAGTGGTTCTTTGGACTGGATTTCAAATCAGTGGACGATATATTTGTTGTGTTCAGGATCTCTATAAGGTTAGTTTGTGTTTGGTTCATATTTATGTATCTTGTAGATATGTCTGTGTATTTAGTTTTATGAATTAGATGCATTAAGGTAATGCATTGATTGGTAATTATATATATTTTATAATATATCTATATATGTCAAACTGAAAATAGTTTAAAAACATAAACTAGTACTTCATCATAAGTATACATGTTATCTCGATATCTTCAGATATTCCATACTTTCCTTCTTAATTTGTTAAACACTTCAGTTAAATCTAAACTAAATCTATAATCTAATTTAACTATTAATCACTACTGAAATACCATCTAACTACATGTGTGAATGCAGTATGTATGTGTGTAGATTATGATTGAATGGATACATATGAAAAGGTCATTTTACATGTTCTTAATTTTATTGGCCATTTCCTTTTTCTTATGCGGCCTTATTGTTTAAATTTGTTCTAGAATATGGCAATTGATGCCTGTGATCTGCCAACGCTGACATAGTTGCCAGCTCATTGCCACACAGTGGTAAGTTATGTGTACATTTTGTGTATATTGTGTTTATATTATGTTTATATCATGGCAATCTGTAGAGGCGGTATTTGTGTAACCGTCTTAAGTATTTCTATATGTAATTTGGCTTAAAACCACAAGGGTAAGTGTAATTACTGCTCAGCATGTTTGATACATTAATGTAAAATATCACGTGTAAATGTTTATAGTATGCATAGCATATTAAACTGGATGAGCAGGTTATACATTGGTGTGTTGATACTATGATATGTTTTATTTCATTTATTAGATATTTTCATTGTATTTTTAGAGTACAGAGTTCAGAAACAACTAGCGTGTGCGCAAATAAAATCAGCTGTCAACTCACACCCCAGTAGCCTGTTCTGTGTTTACTGCACTAACCGGAGCCTTGCCCGCTACTACATTTTGGAGCCCCAAGTGAGGACTGACAGCATGGTGGAGTACATCCTGAACATCGAGGGAAATCGAACCTAGCGTTCATCATCAGTCGTCATTGGTTGTCTGTGACTTCCAGATATCATCGGTGACTATAACTGTGTTGTTTGACCATTCTACGTGTGACGATATCTTTACAGTGACTGTGTTGTGATATCAACGACTACATTGACTATTTTTTAGATCTAAATAATTGCATTGCGTCGTCTTGGTGATATGTTTTCATGTGCGCAGTCACCCTGCTTTGTGCAATGACGAGAGACATTCAACTGGAAACCAGATTCTACGTCACCTCAGTGAATGTGTGTATTCATAGACTATGAGATTCAGTGACAGTTCTTGTGAACATCATTGCTATTTTATTTGATATGCTTTGAATATTAACTACTTCTATAACTAGATCTACCCGTAACTTTCACTTGTGCATACCAGTTGTATAAGGCGCCGCGATTCGCTGTGCGGAGTTGCGTCCCTTTGCCACGCCAGAAACCTATGATTGTGGGTTCAAATCCCGATTCGCTCCAATAATGTTTCTAGGTTTGTTAGCACCATACCTGTACTCGTGGGTTTCACCGAAGTGGTAAACGTCTGAGACCTGCATCACTTCAGTCTTTTCTCCCACATTAAGCTGACACGCGGTGATATAACTGGAATACTGTTTAAAGCGGCGTTAAACCCAACTCACTCACTCACTTGTGCATATCGTTACACTTCAGCTATTGTTTGCCATTCATGTGTATGCTATGTCAAAGATGTATTTGCTTATGCTGAGTGCTATACCTACCGTTTGATTGCTTTCGCATTATTGTTCTGCCATACTTACCTGTTGTTTGCCATGCCGTGTTGATTGGTATTCACTTATTGATGCCATATCTGTTTGACTAGAACCGGGTACCCGTGACTTGCTTTTCAGTGTGCATGTGTTTGAATTGATATTCATAACTAAGTCTCAAGCCATTTAAACTTTAAATATCTAAACTTTAACATAATATCTAACTTAAAAAATCTCTACATTTAGGTTAAATTCAGTATAAATTCTTAACTTAGCGTTAGGTTATATATCATTAGCTTAGTATTTATTACTTACTACTAGATTAAACATCGTTGACTCTTGGTTGCTTGTGTAGTAATTAGTTATAAATAAAGTTGGTAGTTAGAGGAGTCATGATGTGAAGGTGTTGTTCTCTTGAGATTGTTTTTCCTTGGCAGCTGTCTTCAGCTGTTCTGCTAGTTGGTAAGTTGGTGTCATTTGTCTATATGGTAAAGTCTCGTTAAATATTCTATCTCTGTCTATCCCTTTTGCATGCCCACTGCATTTGCACTTTACTAAACATCAATTGAGTACAGTTAATCTAACCTTTTAGTTTAGTGTATAATTACCTTCCACAATAGTTATCAGCCCCCTACTTCTCAGAATACTGCTGTGGTATACGGCATAAAATATGTAAGTTTGCTTTTTCACAACGCCAATACGGCCTAGTCTTACTTCCCCAGTACCCCTCATGTCTTAGCTACATTAATTAGTTAAATATGTAATTGTGTCCCTAATGTAATCATGTAATCAGCAGATTACATTTCCCCTTTGCTTCTTCCTCATATGCCTTTTACACACGGTTAGTGTGTTTGTAATTCTGTATTGCACTCAGCTGCTGAATTACTTGTCATTTTTTCATAATGTAGTGATTCAGTATTGCACCCATTCACTGAATTGCTATGTAAGTGATAGTGTCATCACATTTTCTTTTCTGTATTGTTCACAACACCAAGGTGATTGGAAATACATTTTTTCAGCCATGGCTGAAGGTGGCATGTCTCAAGAAGACATAGATCAGCTGGTTAAAACCTTAAATGCACTTAAGCTGCAACCAAAGTCAGATACCCCAGAGGATTTCTTGGCTTGGATGCAGGCATGTATTGGCAAGGCTAGCCCAGAAGTAAAAGCAGAACCTGGAGGGTCAGATAGCACTGAGAATGCTGAGGTTCCGCTAAAACACAGCACTGTGGTAAAAGTGGCAGATGTTCCACGTTTACCTTTCTTTTCTGGTTGGGCCAGCAAAGATTCAAGCTATGACCTCTGGCGGTATGAGGTCAGGTGTCTCTTTCAAGACAAGCTCCACTCAGAAGATACGGTGAGGCAGGCCATCCGACGATCTCTGAAAGGTCCAGCTGCTAGGGCATTACTTAGATTAGGAGCTCATGTTGATGTTAATTCTATCTTGGCAAAGATGGATAGTGTCTTTGGGGATGTTAACACAGCTGAGACCCTCCTAGCTAAGTTCTACTCAGCTAAACAGTTGGATTCAGAGTCAGTTGCTTCTTGGGCACTACGTCTTGAAGATCTCCTTGGACAGGCCGTGGATGCTGGAGAAGTACAAGTAGGCAAGACAGATCAGATGCTGAGATCGATGCTGTGGACAGGACTCGTTCCAAGACTGAAGGACATATGCGGCCACAAGTTCGACAACAGCCACACCTTCAGTGAACTACTTGTTTCTCTTCGAAGAACAGAGCAAGAGGTTAATAGTCGGTCTGGGTCATCACAAAAGAAATCTACTCCCGCAATGGCTGCTGTGAAAGCTGAAAACAAGGAACTCGAAGAAATCAAGGGAATGATTAAGAAACTCACAGGTGAAGTGGCAGAACTGAAGAAAAAGAGCGATTCACCATCACAGGGTCCACTTTCTTTTCCATCAAGACCACCACCAGGACACCTTTCAGGTAGAGGGTATGCACCCCCTCAGGGACCCCCGAGGCAGTTTCGAGGACCTTCCACTCGGTTTCCTTCTCCCACATTTCAGGACAGCAGTAACTATGTTCAGGGGCCCTCTGCACAGTTACAACCAACTACCTCAATTCAGGCACACAGTTATCAGAGGCCACCAGTTACCCAGACACCCAGGATGAAACCAGGATGGACAACTGATACCTATGGTCAACCCACTCCTATCTGCTATCGTTGTGGTCAAGTTGGACACCTCAGCTATCAATGTAATGTACGGACAGACCACCGATGGAATTCTTTAAACAGAAGGAAATCCATGTTTTGGGACGAGCCATGGATTTTAATGCACAAAGTCCCTATGGTAAACACATGGCTAGTAAAGACATGACTGACCTTGTGGGAAGTACTTCAGAAGTTGATGTTGCCGTTCATGGGGTGAAAACTAGAGCTTTGTTGGATACGGGAGCCACAGTCTCAACCTTGAGCGAATCCTTTCACCAAGAACACTTATCTCACCTCCCAGTAATCCCACTACAACATATCCTTAATGTTGAATGTGTGGACGGTCAGTCCTTACCTTATTTAGGCTATGTCGAAGCACCACTTTTTGTAACTGGCATGTCTCCAAACGAGCAGAATGGGTTGTTTTTAGTTGTACCCGATAGCAACTATAATGAGTCTGTTCCTGTTCTAATTGGGACCAACATCTTGAATTCACTGTTGCTTAAGTGTAAAGAACTACACGGAGAGAGATTCTTGCAGACCGCTAACCTCTTTACCCCATGGTATTTAGCCTTTAGATGTCTTGTTATCCGGGAAAAAGAGTTAGTAAAACAACAGAATAAGCTTGCTGTTGTGAAATGTGCCGAGCTCAAGAGGATCATTGTTCAGCCTAACAGTCAAGTTAAAATTCGTGGATTTCTTCACAAACCTCTCAACCATCACTCACCATGTGCAGTTCTCTATGCAACACCATCATCAGCTATACCAGACGACATCGAGATAGCTCCAAGTTTAGTATCATACCCTCGTGCACAGAAGATGGGAGTTGATGTGTACATCTCCAATGTTACAACCAGAACTGTTTCTATATCACCTCACGCTATACTTTGTGAGATTCAGCCTGTTACTATTGAAGATATGCCTCAGCCATCTACCTCAAGTGCAGAGTCCCTGATTGAAAAGATGGATTTCAAGGAAGCAGCTGTAACACCAGAACAGTTAGCTCAAGGAAAAGGTGTAATCCGAGACCACATAGACATCTTCTCAACTGGAGATACTGATGTTGGACACACGGACAAGGTACTTCACCGGATTGAACTCACTGAGGAACGTCCCTTCAAGCAACGACATCGACGCATTCCTCCACCCATGTACCAGGAAGTGAGGGACCACTTGGAACAACTTTTACTTTGTGGAATTATTCGGAAGTCTTACTCCCCTTGGTCATCTAATGTGGTACTTGTTCGCAAACGAAATGGTAAACTGAGGATGTGTGTAGATTTTCGCGAGCTGAATAACCAAACTATCAAGGACAGTTATTCACTCCCACGAGTTGATGAGATGTTTGACGCTCTGGCCGGCTCTAAATTCTTCACGACTTTGGACATGAAGACTGGATACCATCAAGTTGAACTAGCCGAAGAACATAAAGAGAGAACTGCCTTCACAGTGGGACCACTCGGATTTTACGAGTATAACAGGATGCCTTTTGGTCTTTGCAACAGTCCCGCTACATATCAGAGGTTGATGAATGAATGCTTTGAAGGTCTACATCTGAAAATTTGTCTAATCTATCTTGATGACATCATTGCGTTCTCAGAGACCTATGATGAGCACTTGGACCGTATTGCTCAAGTATTCAAAAGAATCAGAGAGAATGGATTAAAGTTAACTCCAGACAAGTGTTCCTTTTTCAAGGAAAGTATCAAGTTCCTCGGCCATGTAGTGTCATCCAAAGGTATCGAAGCAGATCCAGATAAAGTCCAGCGCATCACCGATTGGCCACGACCAACATCTCCAGAACAAGTTCGTCAGTTTCTAGGCTTCGCTGGATATTATCGCAAGTTTGTAAAGGATTTTGCAAGGATTGCCAGACCTTTGTCTTCTCTCATGCCATCTCCAAAGCAAGTCAAGAAGAAGACGTCACAGAGTCAGTCTTGGTCATGGGGTCCAGAGCAAGAATCAGCTTTCCAGCATTTGAAGGAGCTACTTTCCTCACCTCCAATACTTGGATATCCTGACTACTCTAGGAAGTTCGAACTACATACTGATGCCAGTACTCATGGACTTGGCGCTGTTCTGTACCAGGAGATGGATTCAGGGAAGAAACAGGTCATCTGCTATGGTAGTCGTGGGTTAAGTAAGTCTGAAAGGAATTTCTCAGCTCATCGTCTAGAGTTCTTAGCTTTAAAGTGGGCAGTGACTGAGAAATTCAAGGATTACCTGTATGGGAATACTTTTACAGTATTCACAGACAATAATCCGTTGACTTACGTTCTCACGACTGCTAAGCTAGATGCTACAGGTCATCGTTGGTTAGCATCATTATCAGCCTACGACTTTGACATCATTTATCGTCCTGGACAGAGCAATGCAGATGCTGATGCATTATCAAGATTACCTAGACTAACAGAGGAGGAAGATATAGAAGCATCTGAAGTATCTACAGAATCAGTAAAAGCCATTTGCGACACCATCCATGCTCAGCCTTTTGTGGAATCACTTTGCTTTTCTGCTGATGTTGTAAACATTGAAATGGACCAGACACAAGATATCCGCAATATGACTGATCGCGACTGGAGAAGGGTACAGGCTAAAGATCCAACACTCAGGCCATGGATTGATTATGTGAGAGCTGGTCAGAAGCCCAAACGAGAAATAGTACCTCGGAGCAAGGCCAACTCTTCACTCTTGAAGATCTTTGATAATCTTTTCATGGAAAATGGCGTTCTTTACAGACAAATTATCATAGGAGAAGAAAGGAGACGACAACTGGTGCTTCCTGCATCCCATGTTGAAATGGCTTTACTTGGATGTCATAATGAAGTGGGTCATCCAGGACGGGACCGGACTCTTTCCTTACTAAGAGACAGGTTTTTCTGGCCTGGCATGCTGAGAGACACGGAAGAATGGATCCATGCCTGTGGCAGATGCCTGAGAAGAAAGTCTCCTACCAATATCAGAGCTCCCTTGGTGAGCATACAGACGACCCAGCCACTTGAGTTAGTTTGTATGGATTTTTTATCTCTGGAATCATCACGAGGATATGACAGCATTTTGGTTATCACAGATCATTTTACCAGATATGCCATGGCAGTACCAACCAGGAATCAAACAGCCAAGACCACCGCTGAAGCCTTTTACAACAACTTTGTTCAGCATTATGGTATGCCCCAACGATTTCACACAGACCAAGGTGCAAACTTTGAAGGCAAGCTAGTGAAGGAACTCTGTGATATTTTAAACATCAAGAAATCCAGAACAACTCCTTACCATCCGATGGGAAATGGCTTGTGCGAGAAATTCAACAGAACACTCTGCGACATGCTTGGGACTCTGGCACCTGACCAGAAGAGAGACTGGAAGAATCATGTCGGACCACTAGTTCATGCATATAACTGTATTCGTCATGAATCCACTGGCCAGACTCCTTTCTTTCTGATGTTTGGACGTGAACCAAGACTTCCCATCGACCTGGTATTTGGACTTGAGCTTAACCAACAGAAGAAGTCTCTATTTCAATATACGAAGTCTCTGAAGGAACGTCTCCGACAAGCCTACCAACGAGCTGCTGAATCATCTAAGACATCAAAAGATCATCAAAAGGCCGACTACGACATGAAAGTAAGAGGAGCCACTTTGGATGTAGGAGACAGAGTCCTAGTTAAGACCTTGGCTTTTGATGGGAAGCATAAACTTGCAGATCGTTGGGAAGAAGATGTGTACGTGGTTCTCAGGCAACCAAATCCTGCCATTCCAGTGTTTGTGGTCCAGAAGGAGAACTCAGAAGGAAGGAAAAGAACCTTACACCGGAACCATCTTCTACCCATTGGCACCATCTCAAGACCGAAAGTTCCACCCAGACCAATCCCTGCACCAAGACGATGTAAACAGAGAGGAAAACCAAATGAAGGACAACAACTAGACGACAACACAAGTGAGAAAACAGAAGATTCAGAGGACAGAGATTTGTGCTTAGTGCCTGTTCAGACATTCCAGGAGACAGCAGAAGATCATGACTCAACAGCCATGAACAGTGAAGCTGCTGACAGGATGGAAGATTCTGCCCAAGAAGAAACTGGTGATGATCAAGGAATTCTTGTGGCAGTGGGACCTTCTTTTAGTGGTGACGACCACTCGTCAGAGTTGTCGGAAGAACAACATGACACAGAAGAAAACCCATATGAAGAATTCGGACATGAAACTGAACAGGACCAATCTGATACCTTAACGGCACTCAGAATAGAGGACAACCAGGAGCTAACTGCAGTGGAATTGTTAGAAGCTACTGATGAAGCTGCTGCGCCACTTGCAGAAGCCACTATAGCCCACCCTACCCCACCGACAGCAGCCAGACGTTCCAATCGATCAACTCGGAAGCACTCTTGGATGACATCAGGGGAATACCTGATGAGTCACCAGATCCCAGACCAAGACAGGGAGAGGAGATCTCGGACTATCCAGGAACTTGCTTCCAGTGGCGTTTTGGAACATTTATCTCGTGCATTTATTTCGATTGTTGATGGTAGTATTAAATGACGAGGACGTCATTATTTGGGAGGGGGTAGTATGTGGCCGAGTTGATTTTATTGCTATTTTGTAAATATTTTAGTAAAGTCTTTTAATTGTCTCGTTTCTGTTTTAGCCTGTTTCTGTCTCAAGCTAGATTACTTGAGCAGTATGAAAACAACAACAATTAGACTAGCTCCAGTACTTACATAACTACTAACATAACAATAGCCACTTTCACCTATACAGTCACCAACAGCACAAGCGTCTTGCTTTGTTTTCCTTCCCAGCTTCTGTGTTATGTAAGTAAAAGGTTTCTTCTGTTTTTTGCTGACTTTGCTAAATTAGTTGGTCACTTACACTTGAAGGATATCAGTGGTTCTTTGGACTGGATTTCAAATCAGTGGACGATATATTTGTTGTGTTCAGGATCTCTATAAGGTTAGTTTGTGTTTGGTTCATATTTATGTATCTTGTAGATATGTCTGTGTATTTAGTTTTATGAATTAGATGCATTAAGGTAATGCATTGATTGGTAATTATATATATTTTATAATATATCTATATATGTCAAACTGAAAATAGTTTAAAAACATAAACTAGTACTTCATCATAAGTATACATGTTATCTCGATATCTTCAGATATTCCATACTTTCCTTCTTAATTTGTTAAACACTTCAGTTAAATCTAAACTAAATCTATAATCTAATTTAACTATTAATCACTACTGAAATACCATCTAACTACATGTGTGAATGCAGTATGTATGTGTGTAGATTATGATTGAATGGATACATATGAAAAGGTCATTTTACATGTTCTTAATTTTATTGGCCATTTCCTTTTTCTTATGCGGCCTTATTGTTTAAATTTGTTCTAGAATATGGCAATTGATGCCTGTGATCTGCCAACGCTGACATAGTTGCCAGCTCATTGCCACACAGTGGTAAGTTATGTGTACATTTTGTGTATATTGTGTTTATATTATGTTTATATCATGGCAATCTGTAGAGGCGGTATTTGTGTAACCGTCTTAAGTATTTCTATATGTAATTTGGCTTAAAACCACAAGGGTAAGTGTAATTACTGCTCAGCATGTTTGATACATTAATGTAAAATATCACGTGTAAATGTTTATAGTATGCATAGCATATTAAACTGGATGAGCAGGTTATACATTGGTGTGTTGATACTATGATATGTTTTATTTCATTTATTAGATATTTTCATTGTATTTTTAGAGTACAGAGTTCAGAAACAACTAGCGTGTGCGCAAATAAAATCAGCTGTCAACTCACACCCCAGTAGCCTGTTCTGTGTTTACTGCACTAACCGGAGCCTTGCCCGCTACTACATATATTATGTAGTCTGATTATTTGTTGTTGTATAACTTGCTAGTTTTAGGGTTAGATATTATGTATATTGATATATATGTGATAGAATGACGGCATGTGCTTTCGAATACACCATCTTGTTTGGGGCAGGATACGCACATCTCTTCGTGAACACCTGACATCATCTCAATTTGTCTCTACTGTTACAGAACTGTGAGGCCAGGACGGATAACACATTGTGTACAAATGTGATAGTGTTATAGTTAAATGATGAGTCTTTTTTCTCGTAGTTAAAAGTTTCTTAAATTCTTAATTTTATGACAGTGTAACAGTAGGGATACTTTAATGTTACTGATTAGACAAAATGTTTCTAAAATATTAATTGTTGCTTTTTTCCTTGTAGTTAAGTTTCAAATGTTTGTTGTGAAGGTGAATTGCTTCATATTAAACAAAATAAATAAAAATCCGACCAAACCCTACCCATCCCAACCCAACCCCACCCAAACCTAAATCCGAGCAAACCCAACCCGAACCCTCTTTATTCATGGTACTGATGAGGCCAGAGGCCTACGCTACATTCATTGCCTGGGGCGTGTTACAAATTCATACATTTGCTTAGTTTCATAGCATGATAAATGAACATTGATAAATTCCTCATAGTTTCTGAACAATTACAAAATTTACAAAATTTGTTACCATAAGGGTTGTGGCAGATATAGTTTTTGTAGATATTTTGCTCATTATACACTGGACATGCACATTAAAAGTGATATTCATATTCATCATATTCAATTCAATCAGTTTTACGAATCCTACAAAGTCTATGTTCTCTTGCAATACTTACATATCTGTCTGTTTCAATAAATAAATCATGCGAGCAACAACGAAATCGAGAAAGAGCTCTTCTAAACTTATGTACATTTACACTTAATAGATAAGGTTCGAATATAATAGTAGTCTTAAATGTAAGGTAGAAATTTGCTTTTATAGAACTGGACAAGGAACCATCCATTTTTGAATGTACATATCTTTTAAGGTCTGTGTCAAACGGGTGAAGAAATACTGTGGAATACTAGTATCTACATGGTGCATGTTTCTACCACATTGGTGGTTTCAGTTAACAAAGCAGTGGTAAAACTGTTTGAGATATTCTTAGGTATTCATTGAATGCAACGACTGCACGAGATTCGTAGGTACTCTTTTAATGCAAAGGAATATGCAATGTACGAGATGTCGAGAGAATCACTGAATGCAATATAATGCAGTTAACGGGTCCAACCAACTGTCTCAGCTCAACTGTGTATAATCTGGTCATCCACTAATTTTGCTGTTCACAAATCTGTCCTGATGTCCGTTTCTGAGGAATATGAGGCGCCGGAATTCGCTGTAGAGTGTTGCGTCACTTGGGCCTGTCAGATACCGGTGGTCGTGAGTTCGAATCCCGGTTCACCCTGGTTACGTTTCTTGGTTTGTCAGCACCATATCGGTACCTGTATCACATCGACACTGAGATGACACGCCGTGACAGAACCGTGATGTTAGTGGTAGTATGATGATTGTGATGATGATGATGATGATGATGATGATGATGATGATGATGATGATGTTGGTGGTGATGATGACGGTGATAAATAACTAAGGTGATGAAGATGGTGATTATGATGGTGATAATGATGGTGATAATGATGGTGATGATGAGTGAGTATGGTTTTACGCCGCTTTTAGTAATATTCCAGCAATATCACGGCGGGGGACACCAGAAATGGGCGTCACTCATTGTACCCATGTCGGGAATAGAACCCGGGTCTTCGGCGTGACGAGCGAACGCTTTAACTACTAGGCTACCCGACCGCCCCGATGGTGATGATGATGATGACGGTGGTGATGATGATGGTGATGATGATGGTGGTGATGATGACGATGATAACTAAGGTGATGATGATGGTGATGGTGATGATGACGATGGTGATGATGATGATGGTTATGATGATGGTGATGATGATGGTGATGATGATGATGACGGTGGTGATGATAATGGTGATGAAGATGGTGGTTATGATGATGGTGATAATGAGGGTGATGATGATGATGACGGTGGTGATGATGATGATTGTGGTGATGATGACGATGGTGATGATGATGGTGGTTATGATGATGGTGATAATGATGGTGATGATGATGACGGTGATAACTAAGGTGATGATGATGGTGATGATGACAATGGTGATGATGATGGTGGTTATGATGATGGTGATAATGATGGTGATGATGATAAAGCTTACTTCTGGGTTCGTTGTAGTTACACTGTACTTCCTGTTAAATGTACCTAGACACAGACAAATGGGGTATCTTGTCGAACGAATCATTTCCTTCATACAAACTGCCGGACAAATGAAAAGCATACACTTAGAAACGTTATTA
This sequence comes from Haliotis rufescens, assembly GCF_023055435.1. Taxonomy (NCBI): domain Eukaryota; kingdom Metazoa; phylum Mollusca; class Gastropoda; order Lepetellida; family Haliotidae; genus Haliotis; species Haliotis rufescens. The sequence goes on from NW_025963890.1 coordinate 69,147,494, forward strand.
AACCGTTACTAGGCTGAAGTCGCTATATAAGTGCAATAATCTTGGACGCGACATTAAAACCCATTTCACCTCATCTCACCTCACTAGACTGAAAACGGTCGCAGAAACACTGCAGTCTTAGGGTCCAAAAATACCACCGAAATAAAAGTAGCTGTGCTTCATATAAAGCTAAAACAAATCTGCAATTGAATAGTTCATCATTCAATAGCATTACATATTCATGAAGACATCTCAACTTTAAGATCTCGTTTCACAATTTGCATGTGTATGTTAACGCACGGCGCACAATTTGGATTTGCGTTTTTGTTGGGAACATAATACTCGCACACGTGTTGTTTGAATGTGAACAATAATTGGTTACCTATCAGTTGCTCATTTAACCCTTTGGTTTAGCGCTTACGCAATGCCAAGGATTGCTGAAAACCAATGTCTTCGCCCCGTGGGTGTGCTGCAAACACGAATGGCGCAAAAAGAAAATGGCAGATGTTCATCGAAAGACAATTTCATCATTTGGGAGAAGTTATCTGCGGAAGGGCAACACTCATGACTTGCCGTGGACCGTTGCGTCAACAAGAGCGCCAAATACATCACCATCGAATAGCCATTTCTTGCTTGTTACATAATTCAGGCACCATCAAACATGGGTGTGTACTTTCAGTTTTCCGACGGCAGTTTATTTTTCCCTATCCTCAACATAGTCATCAAAGAATCAAGTACATTAAATGAGCCAACAAAAAGCTATTGTACCATAGTTTATTCAGAGTACACTGGGTTGCTAATGTACTTGTCGTATTTCATATTGCCCTCGCGACGTCGTTGAATGAAGAAGACGATAATGCCGCCGAGGATGCCTCCCAGGATCAACATTGCGATGGCTATTCCAACTATTGTACCTTGGAAAGTAGGACACATAAAAAATAATCGAGTGGTGAGCAACACAGTGGTTAATGATGAATGAATATGTATAACTGATCAGTGCTTGCCGAACAACATTCCGTTTCCAGACCTCTATAACTGATCAGTGCTTGCCCAACAACCTCCCGTTTCCAGACCTCTATAACTGATCAGTGATTGCCTAACAACCTCCCGCTTCCAGACCTCCGTAACTGATCAGTGCTTGCCTAACTACCTCCCGTTTCCAGACCTCCGTAACTGATCAGTGCTTGCCTAACAACCTCCCGTTTCCAGACCTCCGTAACTGATCAGTGCTTGCCTAACAACCTCCCGTTTCCAGACCCCCGTAACTGATCAGTGCTTGCCTAACAACCTCCCGTTTCCAGACCTCCGTAACTGATCAGTGCTTGCCTATCTGCGTTCAGCTTGAAGAGCTCAAGAACTGATCAGTGCTTACCAAACTACTTCAGATTCCTCAGCTCTATAACTGAACAGTGCTTGCCTAACGACATTCCCTCCCCTGGGCGCTATCATTGTTCCATCTTGCCTAACTACGCCCCGCGTCCAGGGCTCTGACGGTGCTCCTGCTTTCCTAACTACGCCCCGCGTCCAGGGCTCTGACCTTGCCCCTGCTTTCCTAACTACGCCCCGCGTCCAGGGCTCTGACGGTGCTCCTGCTTTCCTAACTACGCCCCGCGTCCAGGGCTCTGACCTTGCCCCTGCTTTCCTAACTACGCCCCGTGTCCAGGGCTCTGACGGTGCTCCTGCTTTCCTAACTACGCCCCGCGTCCAGGGCTCTGACCTTGCCCCTGCTTGCCTAACTACGCCCCGTGTCCAGGGCTCTGACGGTGCTCCTGCTTTCCTAACTACGCCCCGCGTCCAGGGCTCTGACGGTGCCCCTGCTTGCCTAACTACGAGGTCTACTAGACCTTTAAGAGCTTTAACATTGCTTGCCTGACACACATAACCTAACTACTTGTATAAACACGTATTAACTTCAGGCTGATATGTATTCAACTTGCAAGGCAGCTAGCTATATGTACGCCGAATCTGTTTAACGTTATATTACACCCACAAAATACCTGTTGCTGGCGAAGGTTTGGACGGTGACGTTTCTCCACACTGTGTTCCTGACGATGACGATGATGTTTTGAGACCTCCTGAAACATTTTTAGGTTCATTGTGCAGAGACTCATAACATTATTATCATGCGAGATATTAGTTTACTGAAATGTAACGTTATTATCATGCAAGATGATACGTTACAATAATACGTAATTCTATTAAGGCGAGATAATATGGGACTACAATGTATTATTATCATATACCAATTAAAATAAATAAATGCAGCAAAGAGGGTTTGGGTGATACTGGCACAGTCAGGGTAGTCAGGCTCATCATCAGCTCAGGGCCCTTGACCCCTCTACACCCAGACCGGACATCGAATGGGACTTCTCCCAGGAAGCGCTGCCTAGGCGAACCCACAGCTAACGTTTCGAAGAATGTGAAGACTCCCCAACACTGCAGCCTTCTGCATTACCCAGATTGTCAGAAGGGCTGTATTCATGGCATCAAACCCGGGTACCCCCTTAAAACCAGTCAACAGATTGGGAGGTACCAAACGTAAGGCACCGAGAACAAGGGGACAACTTAGTACTTAGGATGCAAGCGTGACATTTCGAAAGTGAGATCCGCATATTTGCAATGTTTTTCCTGAATTTTATCAATCAATTAATTCAAAAGGGACAGAGATTTCAAAGATATAGAGGACTTCCTTGAATTTATCAAAACGGAGTAGATCAGGTTTGTTGCCCTGGATAAGTCTTAGGCTGTATACGGGCCTATTCCAAAGAATTTTGTGTTGATCATTTTCCATGACGCCCACCACATCGTACCATGGATTGACCTGTGTGTCAAAACCACAAGCATGGCGAAGACGGTATTAAAGGGGTCGAGCCACTCCATCATGTCGCTTAAGATAATGTCTTTGTGCCAGAGTTGGGCATCCACTGACAATGTTTTGGACATTCGCATAAAATTCATTAATAATCAAAATGTCATATCAATATTTGGATGCAAAATCATACATTGACGGTTTCGAGTGGGAAGTGACTTGTCCTGGGCAGCAAACAGAAAGCCTTCTGTTTTGTTTCACTCCTCATGCCAGGCGGCTTTGTCCAAGCAAAGGACTCTGCAGGGTTGCTGCTGCTCTTCTCAACACACTGGACAAAAACGCGATGCAGTTGTAATTCAGATAGCCTCGCCTGGGTTGAGTATGGGATGATTTGATATGACACTTCGCTTGGTTGACATTCATTTGTCTACCGTCCAGCAGCACAGAGCCATCAACAAAATCAACATTGACATTGAGATTATGTCCATCATAGTTGGCTCGTTTAAGAAAACTGTGGAATGTGTTGTTTCTTCGTGAGTCTTGGCATGCTTCACAAGAGGATCATCAGACAAATAAATGTGTTCAAAAGTGCACAATAAAAATCTTTCATGAAAAGCCTCAACGTTCATCAAACCACGTCCTCCCATTATGATTGCAATTGGTAAACATGCGCGATTGAGGGACGGGCGAGGGCTGTGGGATCTATTGTCTGAAGTGATGGGGCTGGAATACATTCCAGTGACTTCAAAATTCATTGTTGAGGTAAAGAATCATATGCTTCTCTGTAGTCTATCGAACACATTGAGAGGTTACGGTGGTAAGTTTTAGCCTCTTCAAAAATCATTTTCAGAACCATCAATTGACCCCTTAGAAAACCCAACATCCCTTTCTTGCTCTTTTCTGCTCCATATAAATTATGTGATTGGAAGCGCAGTATGATGACCTAAGTTCTGTAAGACACCCTGTAAATAATTGTACTGTCTTTTCAGACAAGTAATAGGGCGGAATATTTCGTGTCAGTCAAACCACCTTTCTTTGGGAGAAAGCTGAACATCCTCCCTATCCATAAGAGAATTCAAATAGTGAAGTAATAGCGCCTTATTAGATTGGGACCTTTTCATTACCTTTTTTCAGGCAGTCGGATGTAATGAAACACAACAATGGTGACTTAATTTTGTTATGTACATTATTATTGTAATCCTGTACCCATGGTTTCTCGAGGTTACAGTTGCCGGGTATAGACCACAAGTGATTGCAAAATCTTTCACTTGAATCCATGCTTGGCCTTCCCTCACCAATGCCATTGCTTGTATTTAATTGCCCATAAAACTGCTTTTCAATAGTTTTAAACAGCTTATTTTGTTTTATGAAATTGTTTTTCTTGCCCCCACTTTCTTTTAATTTATGTCCAAATCATTAACTTTGCCCTCAAATTATCAAGAATTTTTTTCCACATTGATGTTTGACGTTTTGACATCGATTGCCCCGAGGAAGGTAACTTCAAGCAACGTTATTGTTCTATCCAGGAAACATATTTCGTTGTTCAGATTGTTTGACTAGGAACCTTTTTTTGTTGAATTTGTATATGTCCCTGTTTTGGTTCAGTTTCTTTGGAAAGTGTATGGAGTTCTTCCAGCGTTCGCACAGCCGCATTAATTAACGCAGCAGTTAATGTCATGCAAAGAACAGTCCGCATCAAGGGCAACTGAAATAATGTCATAAATCAAGTTGATTCCGTGAAAATGATTGGTCAAATTGATAAATTGGCCTCGGTTTCTCAAACGGTAAATCCCAGATTGGATAATAGAATGACATAAACAAAATATACACCGGATCATCGGAAAGATCATTGGTAGAAGAGGAGTACGAATCGGGAGAACACTCAAAATCTTCGAGGCCACCATCAGGTATTTCATTTTGTTAGCACCAAATATAAAAGAGAGAGTAATATAATATTATTTATCATACTTTTCTATGTATTTCTGTAGTATTGCGAGATGATACTTTCATGTTATGTTATGTTATTATCATGTCAGGTGATACTTTACTGTAATTAATTATTATCAGTGTTATGTGATGGGAATCTGGATATGTTACCTGTATACGTTGCTGTAGGAGGTGTGACGGCTGGCGTTGTTGGATTGTTGCAGACACAAGCACAGGGAGTAGGTTTCTCCGTCTTGCGAGGTACCTGTGTGGATGCAGATATAGTTTTCCCCGTCGGTTTCGTCGATCTTGTCGTGGTTGTTGGCGTCGTTGGCGTCGTTGTCTTTGTTGGTGTCGTTGTCTTTGTTGGTGTCGTTGTCTTTGTTGGTGTCGATGTCGCTGTTGGCGTTTGAGGCTCTGTGTGTGCAGATGCATCCGTTTTCGTTGCTTGGGTTTTACTGGTGCTTGAAGCTTGTTGAAACAATGATGTTGTTAGTGAAAATTGCATATCAGTTACTGTGCTACTCCTGATATAACAATTTATCATATAATGGGTAGGTTTTTCGGCAGGATAAAGCCAGCGGATAACAACGATATCCTTTGGGGTCATATGCGGATAGAGATGCAAATATCAAAAGTCAAGTATGGACTACTTTCAGTGTTTATAAACAAACATGGCGTTGCACTTGTCATTCGGCGATCGAGTCTGAATTAACCATCGGGAATCTGGATAAACTACAGGGATAATTGCAACAATTATCAAAAGAACAGTCTAATGTACTGAAAATCAGTGTCTAACTGCGACGTAGCTAAGGCATGCTTGTGGACCTCCGCGGCTTGAAACCTTTTCCACAAATAAAAATAGTTGGATTTAGCCGAAATATGTTTGAATTGTTACCTTGTTTCGTTTTGGCGTTTTGGGTACATCTGACTGCACTTTTTAACGTTATGACAGAACAGGCCGACTGTCAACAACGTCTGAACGTGGCCGTGACGTCTCATAGGCTAGGATTAGAGTAGCTTCCCTTTGACAAAGGGCAGTTACTCTAGGTAGCGGACAGATCGATGGATTGCCGCGAAAGGAAGTAAAAACAATTGTTGTTTTGTGTATAAGAAACAGATTTCAGTTGGAACTATATTGGCTACTGCCACTGTCCGACTGACACATCACGTACCCAGTGACGTAATAAATATTAATGAGCGCATTCCAGGAAAACTCGCAATGTTTAGGTAATGTTTGTGAGAGAGGGAAAGCGATTTTCAAGCACAGAATTGAAGAATGACATTATATGATAAAGAGGTTATCACGCTTGTGTGTTCGGGGATGGTAAATATCCTGTATTAGGAATAAACACTATGTATTTGGCTCGCCAAAGCTCGCTAAATACAATGTTTATTCCTAATGCAGGATATTTACTATCCCCAAACACACTCGCGTGATAACCTCTATGTACTACTGTTGTAACGAACTACTGATAAATGAACTACTGATAGACCAAAGTAATAATATAACGGCCTATTGATACCACTAACTATTTATATGACGAAGTGCTGATATATTGCTGAACTATTGATATAATGCATTACGAACTAACGGCACAGGGTACTCTTGATATAATGAACTACTGATGTAACGAAATACTGTTTTAACGTACAAATACGTACTGTATTATTGTATATGTATGCATGAAGTTGTGCATAAATTATTTGTCTGATTAACACGCGTCAGTCCGAAACAGAAATGCACATACTCTGAAGACAAGTTTTCTCTGTGAGATCAGGTGGTAGGTAGAGACTTCCATCTGGGTAATGCATACCTGAAACAATAGGACAACTGTCATCCCATGTGACTTCACAGGGATATTTCATAAATGATTTTAATATGACCATACATTTCACTTCTACTCAATTTGACTCGATAAATAAAAAATGTAAACATGATCTTTTAATATTGCTGCAGTGAAACCTCGACAACTCGAAGTCCTGGGGTTAAGTGCAAAAACATATTTTGATATAAAAATACCCCATGATTGAGACAAGCGATATCGGCGATAATGGACCCTTGTGCCGAATAGGATTGATCGTCACAAACGAGAAAACGAAATCAATAGTATGTATATTGTTTTCATTTGAAACATCTTATGCCGCAGTTGATGGTTCGATGTCATGCATAATAAATTTTCAGTTAATATTCAAATATCCGCGTTCATTTTCAAACTCGACCGCCTCCGTGGGGTAGTGGATAGTGGGTTTGCCCAGAGGGCGCAAGGTTGGTGGTTACATCCCGGCCGCTTAATACTAAAATACATTGAAAGATGCCTGTTGTTATCCTGCCTGTCGCTCAACATTTGGGGGAATAGACTGTTCGACTCGGACACAGTATACTGTTTCTGAGTGGTGTATCCATGTTAAACTGTGGCCAGAGGGCACACCACACACGCACACACTCGTGCATGTGCGTCGCATGTATTGAACGCTTGTCCATTTCAGCCCGCCTCACCCAATCTAAGGTGACATGCCATTACATTGTTTCTGTCCTTGCCAAACAGGAGAACAAATTATCTCACAGAGATCCCCTGCCAAGAGTTTCCGTCAAATTTAACCCCGCCCCTTTTTATTTTCGTTTTTCTCTATGTTCAGTGTAGACAGGCAAAGCTATATTTAACAGCTCCCTAACTCCATGCCATTTCTATACCGTGGTTGCAATCTGTTGTAATAAAGTAAAATGTCAGTATATTCAAAACGTCAACGTGTATGAATAACCGGTTTCGTTTATCTGCCTGAGCAGATTAGATAGGGCATAAAAGGACCAATAGTGGTGAACATGATATGAATGGATTTCTGACATCATTGATGACACCAGTTTTTTTTCGAAAAGCTTAAGTATGTCCTGCTCCACAGATAGAACCCGCCACTCACAGTTTCATTAAATAGCAAGCGTTTGTTGCCTAACGTCGCACCCAGCAATTGTCCTGCCATACAATGGCGGCCTGTAAACAATCGAGTCGGACAACATTAATGTATTGGTTAATTTTTTTTTACATGATCAAATCACTTATACTAACGATTGTAAATACTGCACCAATCATACGGGATAGCTGACAGGTGGTCGACATCATAAAGAGACTCAGTTTGAAGTCTGCACGTGCGATCCGTGCAAAATATGAAGCTGGCACATGAGAAGCCCGTTTCTGCTACACACAACTTGGCACAGTCAGACACTGAACTTTGCTCAGTCCTAAACTTTGCTGTTGTTGTCACGGTATACCCCTTGCTTTCCTTGAAGTCTGTGCTGTAGTCTCCTGTACAAGAATAAATCATATATAGAAATTAGTGAGAATGAGAACATTTTGAAATATAGATTTATCAAGTCATGGACCACGAGATAGGTTTGTCCAATGAACACTGCTACCTAAAGCTACGAAACAGCAAACTATTCAATGTGTTGGCAGTC